>NC_072852.1:194318182-195542349 GCF_028858705.1 Grus americana | reverse complement strand
ATAACATCCTGCGCATCACAGAAAATATGACCACACCTGGATTCTGCTAAGCTTGCAACCACTGCTGCAGATCTCTGACAGCACAGGCCCTACCCATGACATACTAATGATACAGCTAATAAATGGAAAACAGCAGGAGGAAACTCTGCCCAGGCATGTTATGGGGACCAAAAACCCTGCCAGTCATTGCTCGTCCCACCCACTGCTGGTTTAATGGCTCCTGGGCTGCCATATTTCAGAAAAGTACTTTCATTTCCCAAACAGAGGCTTAAGTTTGTAAATTTTTTTTTTCTTTTGACTGAAGTAGCAAGATGTAACCCTTCTGACAGGGTTTCATCAGTGGCAGGAAAGTCTTGGCTCAAATTTAAAGACGTTGCTACTAAAAACATCAGCTCCGGCTCCCTGGCAAAACTCAGCTGAAGTTTTCCTGTTCACACACAAGCCACACTGCCTTGGAAACAGTTTTTTATGAAAAGAGAAAAAAACCAGGAAGGTAGATAAACAGTGATACACCCCTACCCTGGCCCGGCCCGGCCTCTCTGGCAGGACACCCTGGGCTAGTGGCTGTGTGCTCCCCAGAGGTGCCAGCAAGGTCCCCATCCCGTCGGAGCCACCACTTCCCTGTGGGGCCGCGCACACCTGAGCCCAGCCTTTCTCAGGCGCTGCAGGCCGGAGCTCAAGGCTTACCACATGGCACCTCAATGGTACCAAGCTCCAGCATTTCGCTATAAACCATGTTTGCTAAGAGGCTGCCCCAGCCTCCAAGGTGCTGACCGTCCTGCACCGCCTCTCGCTGCTCGGCAGGCTGGATCACCCCTCGCCTCCCTTCCCTCTGCACTCCCAGATCCCCTGTGACATGTTCTGGTTTCCCCTCATGCTGTGTAGTCTGAGGAGCTGCCAGCCAGCAGCATGTTCAACATCCTAATTTGAAACAGCAGGACCCCACCAGGGCCGTGTTCCCGGCACTCATCAGGCGTGGGGTGCAACGTGACGGGTGTTTTGCTCACTGTGGGATGCAGAGATGTTCATCCACGTGGCCGTGGGCAGTCCGGACCTGCTGACAGCTGCGTGACAGACAGGTCTGCCCCGCGTTAACCTTTTGCACTGCTGAGCGAGCGTGAGGGGATCTGGTCGGGTCTTCCCTCCCACGTGGTGCCACCATGCAAATAATGAGTGGCGAGTGAAGGTTGAGACGTGAGGTTGCACATCACATAGCAAGGCTGCAGCGTCACACACCACTGAACACACTTGACAGCTTGCAGGCACTGGAAGGAGATGATTCAACCCTTGCTTTCCCAGTCCTGGTCCTGGTGGCTCATCCCACCTTTGTTTCAGCTACTGCACCCAGCAGATCTTTCCCTGAGCCTCTCCATCCCCTCAAATGGCACAAGACCACCCATTTCTGTCAGTTACAGAGGTCTGCAGAAAGAATCAGAGTGGCCAGAGCTGCTGCAAGATTAATTGCAGAGCGGGAAGCAAAGGGTGCAGCCTGTCTGTGGCTGTGAGCTGTGTTTGGCTCGGTGTAGCTAAGGTTGCACTGGGATGATGCCTGGGTAGTTATGGTGTAGGACTTGAGATCAGTGGTGTCATCCTGTGCGGGTTCAAATGCTGCTTTTAAATGCAGCCAGAAATCTTAGGAGGCTTGGGGACTATCACTGTGTTTGCCCTGTGCTTACAACCATTTGCAGGTATCTGCTCATGTCGACAAGGATTTCAGGTTTGACTCAGTACAGCTGATCTTATGTTTTGATGAATTTCTGCTCCCAGCTAATTTTGCAAAGCGTACCATGGCTCTCCACCAAGGCAAGGGGAACAGAGCGGTGATACATGCTGCAAATCAATTAAGAGACACCCTGCCAAATCTGTTCCATTGTCAAATGATTCAGCAAATGACTATGGGATGGTACAAGCGGGTTTTATTAGTATAGCATGAAAAATTCAGCACTGTAAATGAAAGAAAGATTAGTCCACAGGCCCTCAAGACTGTAGCTGGGCAGGGCTTGTTCTTTCCCTCCACCAGCCAATGACCGCTAGTCACGCACAAACCTCAGGCCTAGATGGCACCAACTTGCTCCAGGGCTTGCAGTGGAGAAGTAGCCTCCTCCTAACATTTTGCATGGGAGGGGACCTCTCTGCTGGCCCAGGGCACAGCATGGTCCTTTTGCAGGACAGCCGCAGCCCCAAAGGCAGTAACAGCATCTAGGTGGGTGTGAACAGTCTCCTTGTGACTTGGGTGAGGACACAGGTCCCAGGGCCCATGGTGACGCCGAGCAGCACACCACCGAGTGAGCACCCCTACCCACCTGGGGAAGCTCATACAAGCAAAATCTGCTCTGATCCCCCTGTCTTGCTATCACTCCAAAGTAGCAGAGGGCAAAACCTCCAGGATGTGGCTTTCCATGTCCTGAGTCACCCTGCTGGCTGTGGGCAGAGGTTGCCATCTCCCAGTGACTATCCTCCCATCACTCCATCCTCCATGCCATGGAAAGGTGATCGCACACAGGCAAACACCACCGCTCCCATCCTCAGGTCCTTCCACTGTTGTTTCATGTCATTGCTGGTGCTCAGCACCCTTTGCCTGGACCTAGAACCCATGGGACATGGTGCTGCCCCTCCTAATCTTTGTATCAATGAGAAATTTAGCAACGCAGCCAGTGGCAGCAGCTCTGCTCTGAGCTGACTGTGTTACATGGGGGCTGGAGGGAGTAGGAAGCCAAGCTGTGTCTGAACTGCCACTTGCAGGACTGGTGGCACATGCCAACCCACACTGCTGGACTCTCTGTCGCTTGAACAAGACACTGAGTGGGTGGTGGGGGCAGCAGGATGGAGCTTATGGAAGAATTGGCATCCTGGGACTGATGTGCTACCTTCACCCAGGTTTTTTTCATACAAGTATGGTAGGAGCAGCCCTGGAGGGAGCCATGCAGAAGGCATGAAAGGCAGGGTGCACGCACCCTGCACTGCCACCCAAAGCACCTGAAGCCTGCACCATTGCACCCACTGCATCCCGTGCTCAGCCTCCTTCAGCAAAAATGCCACCAAATGCAGGCTCAGGGCAGACCTAGATCAGACGCATGCCTCCAGAAGAGCCAGCACAAGTACAGTGCCAGCAGCTGTGAAAGTATGGCTCAGGGAAACATTTGGCGAGATCATTAATGCTTCCCTTCCTCCCTTCTGGGCTGAGAAAACACAGAGGGTGATGCAGCAACCGTTTCTTCAGCACAGCCTGTGTTGCAGCTCTTCGTTTTATAGTGGAGGTGTAGCAAGCCTAGGAAGGCTATGCATCCCAGGAAGCATCTATATGTGGACAGCTTCTGAAACCTAGGTCATACCAGTTTGCGATGGGCCTTGGCAAGTGTCAATTGGACAAAGTTTCATAAAAGTTTCATTCCCAGCATGGCAGTGTCCTTTACTGTTGCTGTCTGGGGTTTTCTAATGCAGATAACAGATGCTAATTAGCTTTTTCCTATGCTTGACTACTGTAATATGTTTTACACTAACAAGGCATCTAAAGTTCACTACTGGTCCAGTTTCTTGGACGTTATTATAAACCACAATAGAAATCTGTGAGAGGTATACTTAAGATACTCCTACCAATTTTGGGGTGTGGTCTGTACAATTGTGGTATAGCCCTGTGGAAACCACACAAGGGTACATAACTCATTCTTTATGTTCACCATTCATGTGGTTAAAACTAAAATTATGGCATATATCCAAATTTCTTGCACTGATATCCTGTTTGTTATGCCAGAAGACCCTACTGATTACATTATGGAGTTTATTACTTTACCATTGGCACATGTCTAGTGACATTGAGATTTTGGGTACAGGAGCCTTCTAGGATTAGGTGTGCCTTGGATGGAAGGTGCAGAGGACACTGAAACAGAGCCAGTGCCAGCTTCTAGCAAAGGACCCCTCTGCACAGTGGCTGGGAAGGAAACAGAGCTGTGGACCTGTCACCATCCTGCGTCTCAAACACTGTAGCCTTGGGTCCGGATAGGCTAAGTTGAGACAGGCTAACTCACACGCTCCTTTTCTGCCTCAGCACATGTTATATCACTCAGGCCGATGCTTTTCCAACAGGTTGCAGGATTTAGTGCAGTTCATATTTGATCAGGCAGATCCCCGAGGAACCATTTGAATAGCAGAGGATATGAGTGCAGAATATGAAGGGACCATGTGGGTCATTAAACCCAGTCCCCTGTTGTCCCTGGAAACTATATAATAGACATTTAATCCAAAAAGGCCCAACTACCTCCATTCTTACTCCCCTGTGCGGCCAGAGCCTGTAACATGATATTAAAGCCGTCACTGAAAGCACATTTCTTGCTGCAAAAAGGCAGAGCTCCCAGAAAATGGATATTCTCTGGTGTCTTTGGCCATAATATATCGGTAGGAATAACACAGTTCCTAGCAATAGCATTTCACACAGAGCCAGGCTTGGCACTTCCCCAAATACTTTCTCAGCCATTTTAGAGATTTATAACTAATAATTGCATAGCTGTATAAATAATTAGACTCTGAGGTTTTGTCTTAGCTTTTTCCTTGTAAATAAATCCCTTATTCACAAGCTGTATTAAAACACCTGTCAGTAGTATAATGTGCATTTCATATCGGTGACTCGCTTATTTCCTGCCTGGGTACATTGATTTTATTTCCATTATCTGTACTCTTTTATTTCTGTAATTATCAGGCTGTCTTTCATCAGAAATACATCTATTCTATGTGCATAAGTGTATATCACTCTCCATAGGGGTATACTGAAGATGATTCACACATGCACAAACTGAGAGAAGCAGGTCAGCACAAAGCAGAAACCCATCGTGTTTTAGGATGGAGCCATCCTAAATTGCACCTGATTGCCCTGAGTGAATGCTGAGATATGGCAGAGTGATAGCATACCACGCTGTCCCACTGAAGGAGCAGTCTGAAGGAAGAGCAGTGACTCCCAACAACAAACCCAAACCCTGCAGAGGAACTGTTGGTTAATGTCTAGAAATACCTTCAGAAGGTCCTTCCAGGAAGGGGAAGATTAAGAAGACAGAGAGAACTATTGCAGTGCTGAGCTCTCACGGGACCTGATGTTAGCAGGTATGTATTAAGCATCTAAGAAAGTGAGGGATAAAACCAGAAAGAGCAGCATTAGCAATATATTTGCTTCTCGGAAATCTACACTGCTCCCATTTCATGCTTTGTGTGCCCAAAAGTTGCACAATTACTTAAAGTCAAGGACAAGAAAATAGATATCAGGTTAGATTTATAAAAGGACAGGCACCCTTGGCACTGGGAATAGATGAGCACATTGCCTTTTGTCGGCTGGAGGCAGATTTATGGGAGGGAGGACATGGGAGGCTACTAGGGCTGTTCTCTCCCCGGCCCCGTTACTGCTGCCTGGTGTGGCACATGCTGTGCATCATGTCAGTGGGGCTCTGCTGCCCCTCATTGCTACCGCAGCCGTATCTGGCCCCGGTTTAATTTCCCTCACTGTCAGTCCCTTGTGAGGCTTTGTCCACTCTCCCTGTCTTCTCTCTTCTCTTGACTTAGATGAAATCTCTCTTCAAATTTAGGGAATGCAGTTTGCAGCCCACAGGAATTAGCATCTCCTTGGGCAGTGCCCTGGGTAGAGAGGACTGAAGGCAAAAGCTGTCCAGGAGCAGACTGACTCTCACATAAACAGAAATGGAACTCAGAAGACCCAGAAGACCCAAAAGCCTGTGTTTTCCTCTGCCCTTGGTTCCCTTTCCATTTTATGCTGGCTGGGTGCTGTTGTGAGCTAAAGCCCATGGAGCTGCAGCAAGTGGGGCAGAGAAGACGTACAACCATTACTGAATCCCACGACAAAGACTGGCTATAGCTGACATGGACCTGAGTCCACCTGACCTCGTTACTGAAATCTGGGCTCACTTTTGTGTCAATCAACTCGATTTCATGGTTGTGTTGGGACACAAGAGCAAGTAAAGATGCTGGCTTTGGGTCCATCATCTCATGCCTCAGCTCTGACCCTGGGCAAAGGTGACAGATTATGTGCAAGAGGTATTTCTTAGTGACACTAATCACTTTTTGTCCACCTGAAAATGTTTGGTACAACACCAGCAAATACCAATGGTAAAGCTAGTAGATAAACATTACTTTTTTTATGTTTATTCTAAGGACAGACAAACTTTGCATCACACAGTTATAAAACCCAAACTCTAATGGGTTGAGTCAAACAAAAACAGTCTGTAAGAACTCATTGCTATTTCCTCATAACTACATTTTTCTTTTCCCCATCAGGTCCAAGCCTTGCATGAGGGGCCATAGAAATACTACTTCTACAAACCCACAGGACACAATTCTGCTGGGATTCCACCCAAAGAGGAGGGGCTGCAGAGATGGCTCGGCCACGCGCCTCCCCCTTCCCAGTGCCCCAGCCACACTCTGTGCTTTATCTCCAGACCTCAGGAGACCTCTTTGTCATGGACTCGCATGGGCACATTTGTGGAGGTCCAGGCCAGGCGCTTCCTGCACGTGTTTTGCTCATACCCTGTGTAGGGGTTGGTCTGAGCTGAGTCCCAAGGACTCTTCAAAATTCTTGGTTTTGCTGGTTGGCAGGAGGTTCACTTGCCCCTGGCTTTTGCCGAGGGGTGGCAGGGAGCAGCTGCTCCCCCACAGCCACGGCACGGCTGTCAAGTGGTGGCGGTAGGTGGGCAGCTGCTGGAAGGGGGGCAGCAGTTTCAGGAAAGACATTAGTCATGCTACTTACCAGAAAAGTCTTTGGTAACCACCAAAAGTGCTCTCCTAGACCTAGGAAGGTTTGGGGTTTTTTTCATTTCATTGGCATGCTGGGGTTTGTTTTTGCTTTTGCCATGTGAAATGCCCCGGAGAACCTCTACCTTTAGCAGCTGAACTTGTCCTCTGCCTCACGAACTGGGCAGCCATCCCCACAGCCCTGCAGCCGCAGTACGGCTGCTCCGCTGCTGCACAGTCCTGAGCAAAGCCTCCTGGGCAGCTCCCTCAAAGAGCACCCAGACACCACAGCCCCTGCCCTGCACTCATCCGTCCTCTTAGAAGGGCAGTGGTGTCGTAAGAAAGCCAAGCTATTCTCTGTCATTAGGTGCCTTCGTGCATCACTTCACTCTGTACATAGAACATAAACATACTCAACTATGTTTATCATAAATTTTCACATAATTAGAAAATTTCTGTCTAGGGTCCATGCTGGCCCATGGAGACCTCTGCAGTAAGATGTAGTCAAGGCAGTGTGGTGAGAACAGCCAAGCTCTTCTCTGATGTGGACTGAGAGGCTGGAGCACGCTTTGCACAGGGCTACTGTGTCCAAAGTTAGGGAATCGCACTGCATAACCTACACGGAAAACATTCCCCTGATGCTAAGCCATGTTCCCTCCAGGATGTGATGGAGTTAGAGAAAGGGCAACGAAGCACAACTAAAATGATCAAGGCAATGAAATAACTTGTAAGGAGAGGCTAAAAAGGCTTTGGAGAGGAGGAGGCTGGGGGGTTATGATGGACATTTGTGAAACCATGAAGGCAGCGAATGAGGTGAATGCAGAATGGTCATTCACCATATCCCACATATTAGAAGTAGGAGGAACATGACGAAACTAGTAGCAGATTGGTTTAAGATAGATAAAAGTGCTTCCTCACATAATGGGTAGTGAGCCCCCCTCAGAGCCCTACCTGGGCTTCTTCCTGGAAAGAGCTAGCTGGACCACATGCAAAACTGAATGAAGGAATGAGCCAGAAACTGAGCAGTGGCTCAGTCAAGGATGATCAGGGTCCAGTATCTTCTCTTTTCTTTATCACTGTCATCATAACCATTGTGTACATGTCTCTAGCCTATAGGCATCAACAATTTTGAGATAAGCCTTGTAGGTACTCATCTATTTGGCTTATTACAAGAACACATCCTCAGCCCATAATTCTTGCAAAAAAAACCCAAAAACCAAAATAAGAATTAAGTATTAAAAGCTGTGATTTACAAGAATGAGCAAGGTGATGTTTAACCTAGCCAGCTAATTCTCCTTTAAATCTCTGCTGAAAGCCACAGGCAGGCTTCCAGTGTGTGAGTCTTTCTTCAGTATTTCCTACAATTTGAACAAGAGTTCACGTGGGGTTCTAAATTACTGGAGGATATTGGCTCTTCTCCATCTGGTTTCAACCAGTTCTGCAAAGATCACACAAAAATTGAAATTAACTTCCTAAAATTTCAAAATAGTGCAATAACCCACCAGCAAGGTCGTGCTGCAGAACAAACTTGACCTTTGGCTGCAGCGTGACTGGAGTAGTGTGAGGAGCAACAACTGTCAGATCACATATGAGGAAGAAGGAGGGGTTTGGAGACCTCACTTTCCATTCAACATACATCGAAAGAAATCTGGAAACTGCCAACCTCCCCAAATCTCTAGGTCAAACCCAAACTTTAACAACCCTATAGGAGAGATGATTTTTATTAGAAATTTTGGTGCTTCTGCCCAAGCACATTTCCAATGAAAGGGCCCAGAAACATCCAAAAGTATGTATCATGCCTTTTCAATATGCTCAGTAGCTATTTCTGAACCTTGTTCAGAATTTTTGTTGGGGGTGAGCTACTGGGCAGGTTGCATATAGCTGCTCTCCAAAACTGGAGCCTGGCAGAGCATGGAGAAGAGAAGGAAGGTGAGCCCTGTGGACACAACAAGGTATTGTTGTACAGCTGGGGATATTTAGTGTGGGTGTTAACACCTCATACACAGATCATTTGGGACATAGGAGGCTGCAGGTTCAATTTTACTTACTGTGGAAACCTTTCACTCTGGGAACATTTGGTACATGTAGATTTGTTTAACAACAGACCTGTGAAGAAAGCTGAAGGATGAACATTTATCATCTCTCAGGGCTGTTCAGTCTATAGGATTTAATTTTAACAGCTTGTAGCTGTGACTCTCAAACAGAGAGTAGGGCAGAGCTTTGGGCAGTGAACATGAACCCTGAGCAGCTATGGGCTTGGGAGGAAGAGGGACAGGAATCTGGATAGTTACAGCCATAGGAGAGACCTGTGGAACAGCCATTTTATAGGTGGGTCCCAAGCTTGTACAAATTTGGATAGTGGCTACAGATTTCTCTTCCACCAAAAGCCCTGATGACACAGGCAGACATTTCTCACAGCAGCAGGGCAGCTTTCAGCAGCTCCTATGGGTGCCCTCCTCCCTCAGCTGTGCTGTGTTTGTGGGAGGATATACAGATGTGTCCTGGAACCTTAGGCAGAAACTTTCAAATAAACTTGAAAAAAAAAGAGTGGAGAGGTTATTCCTACTCCAATATCAGTTTGCTTGTTCGGTCTATGGTGTTGTCCCAGAAACATTAGTTAATAAAGGTACAGCTGTGGCATGGCCATGAGCAACTAGCAGCACAAACTGCTGAAGGTGGCACTGCTGCAAAGAGAAATATCTGTAGACCCACAGCCTGAAAAGTTAAAACTTTGGCCAGTACTTCAGCAAAGGACTTAAACTGATATACAGAGCAGCAAGTATGTAATATAATAACGCAGACAAATAATTTCCTTCCCCCTTCTGTTTTCTAAAACATGATCACATCACACTTGGCATTAAAAACAAACTATCCTTTCTCAGTAGATCTACACCTTACATGGCATCATCCATTCAAGGATTCTTCCAGCTCCCCATGAGATTTCAACCAACAGATGGCAGCAGCCCTATTGCTAATGGCACTACAGCTGCATTTTCTGTTCTTGTCAAGGCACGTAGTTTCCCTGGGATGTCTCAGACCTCGATGATGAGCCTATGGTCAGAAGGGCACCAGAGATGTTCCCATAACGGGGCAAGCAGCTGTGAAACACAGTCTCCACTGGCTGCACCTCCATTGCATTCTTGGGGACAAGATGGGTTAAATGAGACTACAAATGCCCCCGAAAGCATGGCTGAGTCCCACTGGAGACAGCAAACACTGCAACCCCCACTGGCTGCGTGGCAGATGACATTCAGCATCACCGGTTTTTCATACATGAACTCTGTGTGTTCCATGTAACTCATTTATTTATGCACTGCTTCCACCCTGTTTGCAAAACCACACTTGGCACAAGGCGCGCGTAGGTGGTCCTTCTGGTCAAACACCGCAGGCACTTCTCACTTCTCCTGGCTCTTTGCCACTTGTCCTGTAAAGGCATTTGGCCATTCACAGACAACCACAGCCTTTTCCCTCCAAGAAACCACTTGAAACTCAATCTCCTCACATAAAAGTTTTCTTCCTCAGCCAGCACTTACATTTTACGTCCGCTCTTTATTTTAAATGTACAGTTAAGTTTGCCATGCACATCAATGGTATAAAATTCATTTTTGTGTAGACATCCAACAGACACCCTACGTATCTCATACACATTTTGCTGTATGTGCAACATATAGACCCAGGACTAGATGGGGCTTGCTAAAAATTTCCTTGGCCTACCACACAGCTCTGGAGAATGGATCCAGTGGATTTGGGAAGCAGCAGGGAGTTGGGTGCTGCATGGCTGACCCTGCCTTGCTGAATTTTCTTCCTTCTTCCCAATGCCACCATGATGGTCACCTGCCGCTCCTGGGCACTGGCTATTGCTTAGCGGGTACTGCATGGCTTGTGGTCCAAGGGGAAGCACAGGGATGAATAGGGAAAACATGGCTGGGAGGTGCTGGGGAGGAGAAGACGGGAGACCTGGGAGAGCAGGGGCAGGAACAGACATGAAGTTAGGCTGGAGTTACCTCCCCACTCATCAGTGTACTCCTAATGTGAACCCAGGCCTCAAGCAAATGAGCAGCAATCTCAAGCATGACTAACACAATTTTACTCAAATTTTCAAAACCCCTTCCTTTCTGGAGACCTTCAGCATTAAAGACGAAATATCTGGAATATTGCATTAAATGACTGAAAACAAAGCAGAATGGATGTAAGTCATTTCTTAATACAACATCCTTGCTCAAATAGTTGCTACTCTAGTAACCTAAAAAAAAAAAAAAAAAACCAAGCAATTTCTTCAGGGAACTCAGGGAACTGGAAGAAGTTGCCTATTCTCTGGCCCTAGTCCTCATGGAGGACTTCAACTACCCCAATCTCTGATGGACAAGCAACACAGCAGGGCACAAGCAGGAAGTCTCTGGAGTACATTGACGATAACCTCCTGACACAGGTGACTGAAGACATGACAAGGGGAGACAATCTGCTGGACCTCAGAATTAGAAACAAGGAAGAAGTGGTCAGGAATGTGAAGGCTGGGGCAGTGCTGGCTGCAGCGACTGTGAGATGGTAGAGTTCAGGATCCCGAGAGGAAGGAGCAGGAAAAAGAGCAGCACCACAACCCTGGGCTTCAGGAGAGCAGACCTTAGCCTCTTTTGATTGCTGCTTGGAATAATCCTATTGGAATATGGTCCTGGAAAGAAGAGGAGTCAGGGAGAGCTGGTTGAGGCAATGGGCACAAACGGAAATACAAGCAATTCCATTTAAACAAAAGAAATACTTTTTTTTTTTTTTTTCTACAAGTGATCGAACACAGGAACAGGTTGCTCAGAAAGGTTGTGGAGTCTCCATCCCTAGAGATATTCAAAATCCAGCCGGACATGGTCCTGGGCAACCAGTTTTAGGTGGCCTTGCTTGAGCAGGGGGTTGGACTAGATAATCTCCAGGTACCTTCAAACCTCAACCATTCTGTAATTGTTATACTCTTTAAATAACCTTGTTTTCAATATAAGTCAAATACATATTTTTCCTGAAGTGAGAGCTGAGGCCAAGAAATGACACAGAAAGATGAATCAGTAGAATGTTATGATTTTAGAAAATGTTTTCAGTGATTTGACTGTTCCTTAAAGTAATCGTGTGATTAAGTCTTGTTGGTGACTTTATTCCTTGGAAACTGAAAGCCTGCTGAATTCCAATCCACATAAAAATCAGCCCTGCCAATACCCCAGACACCAGACTAATAACCTTCCTCCTCCATCGCCATTTGGGCTAAACAAAATATATTAGGCATCTTAATTAGGTATATGCAGTCATCTTGGAAGGCACACAGAAAATGACCTAATCCACAATTAGCTCACTGGGTCTGGTTTCTGTGGGGATTTTCTTACACTCCTGATTATGCTGCATACATTAGCATACCTCTGCAAAACACCTCTGAGGCTGACAAGAATACACAAGCACACACATGACTGCGCTGTCCTTGTCCCTCCCGTCTTACCGCCGGTCTGTGTTTTGTCCGTGCGGTGCCCCCGCAGAGGGAGCTCTCTGGAGCTCTGCTTGTGCGTAACCCAGGCACAACGGGGCCCTCTTGACTCTGCCGCGCATAAATACATCAAATTGCTGCTCTCCATCTCATTTATGCAATCCCCAGGGGAGGGTTAGCGGTGCTCACCTCGGGAGAAGATAGATAAAAGAAAGCTTACCCTATCGGCCCTCACTGAAGGGTCGGGTACAGCTGTGATCTCTGCACTGAGAGGAGGACAACGCTCAACACCCATGGCAGAGCCTCTCTGCACAGGGAAGGAGGGAGACAGGGACATGCATGGCTGTGATCTTCACAGAGAGAAAGGAGGTGGGAGCAGGGGTTGCAGCCGCGGTTCTCAAAGAGAAACGGGTACACATGTGCAGTCCTAGAAGATGTTTCGCTTGGTTTTGCTCTGCTGAGCAAAAATAAAGCAAAAATAAATCAGAATAAACATTCTGGGTTCTACAGGTTCACTGAAAAACAACCCAGCTGTAATAACAACAAATCATACACAGTGCATAGCTCGTTTTTCCTTCTGTGGGTTAACCAGAGAAGGTCACAGCAATCATGTTTAATAAAAGAAGGTTTCCCTTTTTTTCTGGCACTGGCTCTGAGCAATTGGCCTGAAAGAGCTGCTTTCATAATCACTCCCCAGTTATTCTGTCTCTTTTCTGCTTAACATTCCTCAAGGCACTTGCAGCCAAGTAGATTATTTCCCTTTTTTAAAAAAAAAAAAAAAAAAAGAAACTATTATATTAATTTAGCTCAGATTTCAACCAACACACATTATAAGTCTCTGCAGATTGTATATTAGCATGGGAATTTTGAATACACAGTAATTGAAATATATTACATTCAAATAAAGTCTCGAGAGGGCAGCTTCAAATGCTGGTTTAATTCTACTGCTTTTTTTAAAAGTCTGTGCATGGTATGAAAATAAGTCACCGAGAGAGCCTCTCCCTACACTGATGAACTAGTTCACTGTTTTCTCCTAACGGTGCCCTGTATTTTTCCTTTGACAGCTACCCCTGAGCATTTGGTTTGATTATCAGCAGATTTTTAAGGCTCTCTAATCCTGGCTGTAAGCAGTCTGTGTGGTGAAGGCGGTCAGTATTTCATGCTTTGCCCACCTAGCACACAGCCATTTCTCTGTACCTGTTGAGCTACGTTACCTGTGGCTACATCCATCCTACCCAAGACCACGCACCCAGCCTAGCCACAGGCTCTCCTGCAGCTCTGCTTGCAGGATGCCCCTGCCAGCCCCTTCTCCAGATGGCAGCAGGCTCTGCAGACACCCCTACTTCTTCTCTGGACACCCTGCCTTTGGGGTCTTCTTCACCAGGACTGCTGCTCTGCCAGAGCTAGCAAGTGCCACCAGGCCTGCGGAGTCTTGTTAATGCCCACAGGGGATGATTCACGCGGGCACAGCTGTCACTGCCGCCTACCCAAGGAACGGAGAGCCGTAGTAATGGAAAGCCAGCCTGCAGCTTGCCCTAAAAGCAGTGCTCACAGGGAGTGGGTGGTCGTGCCTGTGACGTGACACCACCACGGGCTCCTTGGGAGACTGGCCACCCATGAACCCCAGCTGTAAGTGACACTACCTTGGGGCAGTCTGGTCATCATGGGGTTGGGATGCTGGACATAGATGACATCTGAAAAAGGAAGGGAACCAGGCAGGCGTTTCCCAAGCCAGCACTGTCCTGCTCAGAGATGTCCTGCTGCACAACACCCAGGTTAGGCTCCCCAGCAGCTGAAGGGCAGAAACTTACACCTTACACCTTCCCATTGCCCCAGACCCACCTCAGGTCCTGCAAACAGAGATCTCCTAATTCTCAGTGCCCTGGCTGTCCTGGCACTTCTCCAGCCTAAAGCTGGACTGGTTGAGGGGGTCTTCTGCTTCCCCTCTGTTCTGGTTTCGGCAGGGATAGAGTTAATTTTCTTCCTAGCAGCTGGGATAGTGCTGTGTTTTGGATTTAGGATGAGAATAATGTTGATAACACACTGATGTTTTTAGTTGTTGCCAAGCAGTCAAGGACTTCTCAGCTTCTCATACTGCCCTGCCAACAAGAAGGCGGGGACCTCACTGCTTCTGACCCCAGGCCACTTCTCCTGCCTGCGCTCTGATCACTCACCCCTGCTTGTACACCACACTCCTGCTCCAGCTCCTGTGGTTCACATGCTCTAGCTTGCAAATGAATGTCATCCACATCAGGAATTTTAATAGAAGTTAGCCAGCAGAAGAGATTGAAGAATACTTTGAAATCTTCAGGCCCTAAGGAACTCTGCAGAAATGAAACTGTTCAGGAATGAATGAAATGCTTGTATATGTTGTTCTTAAGCCTAACATCAGGTTCAGCAGCCAAGACCGATCACCAGGCTGTGCCCTTGTACTGGTAAGCCCCAGCCTGGAGCTGAGAAATTGGGAAATGGAATGGCTGCAGCACAAGGAAAGTGCTGGGGATCATAGTACCCTACGAGCAGGAAGGCAGAATAGTGAAAAGCCAGCAAGAGAAGCACTCCCCTTACTAAAGTCAGTTAGAAACGGCTCCCAGACACCATGAAGATGTTTCGAAGAAGGAAGTTTGGTTTGCCAGGAAAGGTGGGGAATGCCAGCCTGGATTACCCAGAGAAGGATGGCTATGCTTACTTAGAGAGCTGGTGAAGAAAGCTTGTCATTATGAAAACAGAGGTACCAAACTCATCTCTGCAGAAAGCATGGAGGGGGCTGGGGGACTGCCATCATCAGGCAGATGCAACAGCATTGACAGCTGTGGTGTGGGGGTGCTGGCAGTCCTGGTAACACGTGCAGAATACAAAACAGATGAGATCCAGACTGCAAAGACCTGGCAGATCCCATGTGTCTGAAGGCCGTGGAGAGGACACACCACAGCCTCAGAACAGACCCTCGCTTTGTAGGGTCTTTTCTGACTGGCCTGAGATGGGGATCTATGCAAATAAGTCAATGGATGTCATTGCAGTGCCTTCCATCTCAACTGGAAGAGCGGCAGCACGGCAACAAAGTCATTTTATGTACGTATCCGTCTGAAATCTCAGCACCTTCCGCAAGATGCTAAGCAAAGTGATAGAGCCCAAACTGCTTAAGGTTTCTGAGGAAGAATTTAAATATTCACACAGGCAATTACACCAGGGTTTAGAAGGGAATAGGATATTACAGCTAATTCGTTTTGGTGCTACAAAGCACTGTTATTCTACTGCAAGCCACAACAGGACAGCTGAAATCACTGTTTCCTACAACTCCACAACTTTAAGTTCTTAGTGATAGTCTGGAGCAAAAATGCTAACAATGCTCAGCTCAAGTATATATGTTCCAAGATGTGACAGTCAACAGATTTTTTTCTACCAGACAGAGATTTTGGAAAGTAAGACCTTTCAGGATAACTGGGCAGAGAAAATAACTTTGAACTAATTAATCTGAATTTTTTGGGATATATGAACGCAAGTAGATTTATGGAATAAAAGTTTTGCTGATTCCAAAAGGGTAAGTTTTGATAAAATGAGGAGAGTTACTTAATGCTTTTAAGAACTAAAGGGCTTGACTGTGAAAAAGTCTGAGAGTATCTTTACTGCAAAGATATAGAAACTATATACATTAACTATGCCAAGTTTATGTTCTAACCGAAAGGCGAACGTCTCCATGGACAACTGGATGAAAAATTATTGTTTAAAAAAATATTGGGACCAAGGAAAGATACTGCTGAGAGTGAAAGGGAGACATGAGCAACAAAGCAGGCCATTTCTTGTTGGTTAAGAAGTCCTGGGAAGAAGTAAGCATTGCCAAATATCAAGCTGAGTTAGAAACCAAACAACGAAATAAGAAAAACACAGCAAAAGACTCGCGCTTGCAATCAGTACAGGATAAAGATTAGACATTACCCAGGTGTAGCCCCCCAAAACTAATCTTTTTATAGGTCTGTGCTGAGAAATTATCTGGAATACAGTACACAATTCATGTAAATCAACTTCAGGTAACATCTGAAGTGGAACAAGTACAGAGTGTAAACACAAAAGAGAGAGAAGAGCTCTTCCAAATGGGAAACTGGCTGTGGGTGAGTCCTGGCTGGAAATCAGAGGACAGCTTCCAGCTCATAAAGGAGAGGGGTTCTGTAAGAGTTTTTCAGGAAAGGTAGTAAGAGCAAGTAGGTTAAGTCATTTTGAGCCTGGCTCCTACAAATCTTTTCAAAGTACTCCTGAAGGTGACATCACTATAGACAGCATATTTCTGGCCTGAAAGTGCAGAGCACTGGCTGCAACAGACCACGTGTTATCATCAATGCAAATAGACCTGTACAAACAAATTATGAGAAGGTTCAGCTCCAATAAAAGAAACATTATATTCTCTCTTAAACTTTTTCACTACATGTCAAATAGAACTATTGTGTTGATACTTTTTTTATTCACCTATTTCAACCCAGGGGGTAGAGCACAAAAAAATCTTGGACCCACGGAAGAGATGCAAGTAGTATCGCTCACCATGCCCAGTACAACCTGATTACTGTTATAAAGATGACCTCTTGAAACTATAGAAAGCATTGCTTTGGTTTGATTAACTTCATAGTGCAACTCAACTGCAGTGATTTTTTAGTTTTTGGGGGTTTTTTGGGGTTTTTTTTTTTTTTAAGATCATAGAATCATAGAATGGTTTGAATTGGAAGGGACCTTAAAGATCATCTAGTTCCAACCCCCCTGCCATGGGCAGGGACACCCTCCACTAGACCAGCTTGCCCAAAGCCTCATCCAACCTGGCCTTGAACACTTCCAGGGAGGGGGCATCCACAGCCTCTCTGGGCAACCTGTTCCAGTGCCTCACCACTGTAACGGTAAAGAATTTCTTCCTAATATCTAATCTAAATCTACCCTCTTTTAGTTTAAAGCCTTTACCCCTTGTCCTATCCCTGCATACCCTTGTAAACAGTCCCTCTCGAGCTTTCCTGTAGACCCCTTTAGATGCTGGAAGGCTGCAATAACATCTCCTTGGAGCCTTCTCTTCTCCACACTGAACAATCCCAACTCTCTCAGCCTGTCCTCATGGGAGAAGTGCTCCACATATGCTAAGTACAAATATTGCTATGTTTTCAGCTCAATTTCCCTGCATTGTCCTCAATAGCATATTTGCAACACTGTCAGGTTGAAGTCATTTAGTTTCTCCAAATAGTTATTTTGTTCACTGATAATGGAAATACCTCGGACCTTTCCTTTGCATTACCTACTGTCAGGATCACTGAGGAACGAAGAAGGAAAAAACACAAGCAGTGCCCTATCTCAGCACCCAGGCTGTGTCCTGGATATTCCTAGGGTAAAGGCACTGCAGAAAAGCCTGTCCCACTTGAATAGTGCCCTACGCTTTCATGTTCTCCCTGAGGCTGCCTAGCTCCATGGACCATGGACTTGCCCAGGTTTCTCCTCAGCCTGGGACAGTAGCTCTCACTGCTATCCTTCCCAAATGTGGCTCCACACTGATTAATACCACAGGGCCCAGCAGGACAAATCTGATCCCAATTAAGAGTAAATACCCAATTTCCCTTCTGCTAGATTAGCCTGAGCGCATCAGGATATTTATTCTGACTTTATGCTTCATCCTATCTTCCGATGTGTTGTGGACGGACAAGTGATGCCTTTTCTGGCATGCCATTACAATGGGTAACAGCAAACCCCATCAGGCGTGACGTGTGTATGTTCGCCAGGGTGGGTGGGCACTGCTTCTATACCTTGTGTCATATGGCTGCGGGAGTTCTGATTCATCACTAGGCCGTCTAAAACCACATTTACATCTCCTAGCCCTGCACTGCTGCTCTAATTAATGCGGTGTGTGGCCGCATTTCCTCTCCCTTCCCACCAACACCCAATGGTGTTTGATGGGAAGGACGTTGCTCCCTCTCAGGAGTCTGATTAAAGAACAACGGTTCTGACCGGGGAGGCACGGCAGGCTCCTTTCTGCCCTGAATGGTGCAGCATTTACCCTGCACTCATCTCGTTGCCCTGTGATGTTACAGGCAGTAAGGGAGCTGAGCCCCGAGTTGGCATCACGGCCATACCGGTGGGGGAAATAACAAAGGAGAGGGCTCAGCTCTACCTTGGCCGCAGAGCAGAAAGTCAGGTGGGTGGCACAGCAGAAAGGCAGGTTTGGGAGAAAGTCAGTCATGCATTTTCAGACTGATTTGGTGTGGCCTCCTTGGTTGTCATTGTGATGCCTTCCATGCTCATTTAAAAATACATTTATGCGGGCTGCGCAGTGACTAAAGTGGAGCGGGGCAGTCTGATGTGCCGTATGAGGTATGACAGTAGCAGCATGCCCAGGCTTTCTCCTTTCCCAGAGGTGCTCCTGAAGTCGCAGTTTTGCTGTTGGCCATCGGGACGTGATTCTGGAGGTGCCGGCACTTCCAAGCTGAGCGCACTCCAACTTCCCCATGCCTGGTGTCCACAGCCGCTGTGTGGGCAGCCGCGGGCTTGTTGGCAAACCACCTTATCCTGCACTTGGCTCTGTTTCATGCACAATTTTGTTGTCTTCAGTTAAAAACTGTGCTTACATAATTAATACTAAAACCATGCTTTTAAAGGAGTTTTAGATTCATTATGTCCTTAAAACTTAGGTACTTTAGCTCTTAGAAAGAGTACTTCACTGCATAATGCCATATCAAAAGTAAAGTCCTCCAGCCTTCAGTCTCATGTATCAGACCTTCCTTAAAATCCAGCTACCTTTAAAAATAAAAACTTCAGTTATTTTACATTAGAGAGGAAAAAAGCTTAAGGAAAAAAAAAATGGAAGCATATTTTTGCTGTATGAACAGTCTGTAGATGTTGGTTGGTGCTCAAAAACCTCTTTCTGAAATGTTTAATGTGAATTCTTGGTGATATTGTTTTGCTTCTATCACATATGCTCCATCCATAAGATTTGAGTCATTCTTGAAGAAAACAGAAGGGTCTCCATGGTGACAAACTCCTGTGGTCTGAAAAAAATGTGACAACTTTTTCTTCATATCCTAACATTTTTATTTTGCAATTTTTTTTCCCCCACAGCTGAGTTTGCAATGATAAACACATAAGAGCATGTTTATTAATATTCGATATAAACAAAATCTTCCTGAATGTGAAAAGAAGCTGTTCTCTCTTATGTACACCTGCAAAAAGTTATCAGCATGCTCCTGTGTGGTGAAAACTCTCCAGGAGGGATACGTTAACACAAACTGCTGTAGACTCACCCACATGAGAGCTACCAGAGCTGGAGAATGTTATTTCCTTATCCTTCCCTTATGAAAAATTAACACACAAACATCTCTTTCATAGATCCAAGATGGAGATTGTAGCGTCTTATGTGTTTATGTACCCTAGTAAGTGATGGTGGTAAGGCTGCTCTGAGCAAGCAGAGTACTGGGAAGCTCCTTGCAGGGGGCCAGGGCTTTGCCCCCCGCTATGATGCCAGCAGCACGCAGAGGTCCCACTGTGCAAAGGTCTGTACAAGCCACTGGAGGAAATGGGCCATTTCTCCCAAAGGCTTTACATTCTTAGTAATGAAATTTGAGCCATTTTCCCCAAATCACTGGACATTGTAAAAGACAATATCCATCCAAGTCAGTGGGAAAAACCAGCCTCTTGTACTTTGCTCCAGCTTGGAACGGGTCGGTCTCAAAAATATCATGGGATGTAACTGTGATTTTTGCACAGACTCAACTCACATTATATACGCAAAGCAATTCTAGCAGTTGCCTTGTTGTTGGTACATCGTACAATCTGTGTGAGTAAAACTATTTGGGTTTTTAACTGGAGGATTATATGGTGCAAAATGGCTGGCAAAGAAAGTCCAATTGTGTTTTTCTCTTCCAGTGCTTTGCACTCACACTGATCCTGTTAAAAACACTCCAGGACTTTCAAAGCCCCCATAGGACAAAAGCCGGCTGAGCTTATATATTTTCTTATTGCTCCCAACATGTTAAACAGCAAACTTGTTTATATTACTGCTTCTTGTAAATATTCCAGATCATGCTTTTCTCAGTAAAGTGCTTTTCATGTGAAGTTTTTTTTTCAGTATCTGCAATATGATGGAGTTGCACAACCAGTTCCCTAAGAAAATGGCTTTGGCTTCCCCTAAACTTTCACAGGTTCTATAACAGGATATTTATATTTATTCAGTAGGGGAGCTCCTGATTTATACTGGTTTGTTACTGAAAGAAAAAAAAGAGGGAAAAAAAAAAAGAAGGTCCAGTAAATTATAGGATTTTTTAAAAAAAATTTGTTTTCTGAAAAAAAAAATCTGGAACAAATGAACAATTTGTAAGCGTGAAAATGAGTAACAGATAAAATGCATTTGTCAAGGACAATCTGTCAAATTAACCCACATCTCTTCTGGGTGATAGGTCTTGTGAGTAAGGGAAAAGAAACAGAAGTTGCTCATCTAGAATTCACGAAGCTTTCCACTGTCTTACGTGATGTTTTCATTGGCAGAACAGGGAAGCACGGACTAAATGAAACTATGACTACAAGGTGCAAAAATGATATCACGTACCAGACTGAAATTATCAAAGACTAACTCATCAAATGAGAGGATATATTGACTGGAGTACATCTGCCGCCTGTCCTGAACTCAAGTCCATCGTGCGCTTTTGTTAGTAACCCAACAGCAGCACCGAGCACTCAGCCAGCAAACCTGCCTGGCACAAAATGCAGGTTGCAGTTGCTTGATGCCTGTCCAATGTGGCACTGGTACTGCTGATCCTGACGTCCCTGTGGTGGGGGGATGAGCTCGACCTGCTCTTTGCTAACTCTGGTAGCTCATCTCTTTGCTAACGGTTCTTTCCCAATGCTTCTGTTCTCAGTAGCGAGCGCTGGTTGTGTTAGTTCTTCTTTGCTCTCAGCAGTGGTGGTAAGAATTTAGCATCGGTCAGCACTAAAGCTGTCACTGACTTCAAGGGGAGTGATGGTGCATGGCTCTTGTCACCATCACTGGTGGAGATCCTGAGCTCAGTTCAGTGGTCTAAACGCAGGGTTCATAGGGCGTGTGAGATGTGTGGGGCTGGCAGAAGTTACACAACACTTAAATCCTTCTGCAGGAGCAGTGAGACACTAACTGGGGTGCCTATGTTGAGGCAACACATCATTTGAATTTGATCATTTGAATCACTCTCTAGACTGTGTGATGGTACCAAGTAATCTCCATTGACTGTAATAACTGAGATTCCTGTCTCACATACAGACCCCTACATTTTTTCTTAGTCAACAGCTGAATTCAACCACTTCTTTTTATAGAAGTTTTGTTGGACATTCAGTAGTATAGGTCCAATACCAAACCACTAAAGAGAGTCAAAGTTTTGCCCTGACTTCATGGATGGAAGAGGCCTTCAAGTATTGGGCACAAGGTTCCTTCACTGGGTTCATTTCATGGTTTTACTGTTATTGTCAGATGGAAAATATTAGCTCCTATTAATTATTTTCTCCTCATTATCACCAAGCACTTCACAGACTTTAGGTAATCCTGCTGTGCTGATTTTGGCTCGGATAGAGTTAATTTTCTTCATAGTAGCTGGTATGGGGCTGTGTTTTGGATTTGTGCTGAAAACAGTGCTGATAACACAGGGATGTTTTCGTTACTGCTGAGCAGTGCTTACACAGAGCCAAGGCCTTTTCTGCTCCTCACACCACCCCACCAGCGAGCAGGCTGGGGGTGCACAGGAAGCTGGGAGGGGACACAGCCAGGACAGCTGACCCCAACTGACCAAAGGGATATTCCATACCATATGATGTCATGCTCAGCTTATAAGAGACTAGGGGAAGAAGGAGGAAGGGGGCAGATGTTCAGAGTGATGGCATTTGTCTTCCCAAGTAACCATTACGCGTGATGGAGCCCTGCTTTCCTGGAGATGGCTGAACACCTGCCTGCCCATGGGAAGTGGGGAGTGAATTCCTTGTGTTGCTTTGCTTGCGTGCATGGCTTTTCCTTTACCTATTAAACTTTATCTCACCTCACAAGTTTTCTCACTTTTACTCTTATTCTCTCCTCCATCCCACCAGGGCGGATGTGAGCAGGTGGCTGTGTGGAGCTTGGTTGCTGGCTGGGGTTAAACCACAACACCTGCCTTTCTCCAGACATAGAAATAGCCACACCAAGACTTGCTCCCAAATACATGGAAAATCAGTGCAAAATTGAGAACAAGACCACATGATTCTCAGCATTTCCACGTACTAAGTCTTACTGAGCTGTGATAAATTTTAATTGCAAATTAAATGTTTTGCTGATCTAATAGAAATCTGCATTAAATTTCCGTGCACCAAAACCCAGAAGCAATAAAGGAAAAAAAAAAGATGCAGAAAGAGGAGAGGTTTTAACCTACTGCATATGTATTCAAAGTACCCTTGCTGTCTTGCACTTCTCATCAAGGATTCCAGCTCTGGACGCTTTGCTCACACGTGTTTGGGATCACATCACGTTAAATGGAAAAGCCTAGATGTCTCCCTTCCCTCTTTCATTACATGAGGTTTGATCATGTTGTGTGAGTGTTTGACCCCCAAGTGGAGCAGAAGCAGGCAAGAAGAGTCCAGTCCTTCTGCTATGCTTAAAACATTCATCTTCATTAAGATCATGGTGGGGCATAAGTACAAAAATGAAGGCTTCCAGCCAAGCAAAATATATTATAGAATATTGAGAAATTGTGAGTAATGAGATGTATGATCCAGCATCACTCAGCTTTCTCATTTCCAAATTGCAATGAGATCTGAAATTGCCCACTTACACGTCATTTACTGAGGGTTAACAAAAAGATCCATTCTCTCTCACACTGTGCTCCCTAGAGAATTTCTAAATCATGTGATTTTGCCATTGTGGTCCTGTTCTGCTTTCAGCAGTGTTTCTGAAAAAATATCTATTGTCCCCAAATGCCTGTTAATTGTGCTCAGTTTACTATGAAATGATTGTTTTTTCTTCTAATGGCTTATCTTGCAAATCAAACAGAGATTGGCTCATCCATCTGAGCTCATGCTTTCTTGCACATTAACAACAGTGCAGAAGAAAGCTAAATGATGCCCACAGTTACTGCAGGCAGTCATGGTTTTCCAGCTAATCTCAGAGTAATGTCACTGGAATCCCATTATCTTCAGCAGTACAGATTAGGCGGAATTAAGCAGCTATTTTCCACCAAGTTCCTCCTCCACCATTTACTGAATTTGCAGGGCTAATATATAGCATTAACAACTTTCCAGCACAGCCTGGATTTAGTGCTTCAATGAAGCGCTCCTTTTCTTGACTACATTTACAGCGTACATGTGCGTTCCAAAAGTGGGGTGTTGAGGGCAATGCAAGCAGACAAAATTATTCTGCATCTAGCTTCATCAGTACAGAACTATTCGGTTGAAAGACAGTGTGTATAAGCCACCATCAATCAGATTAAAACTGATTGAGAACAAGGCCAGAAACTGGAGCTCTAGCCATCAGAACAATGAGGTCCTGGAACAATTTTCTTCTAGAAATATTAGATATGAAATTGAGAGTAGCCCAAATTGAGTGAACTGAGAGTAACCCAGGTTCTTTGTGAGGGCTGCAAGAGCTGTGTCCTCCAGCCTGCCCATCAATGGACAACCTCTGGAGGTGACTCCAGGTAGGAAGGATGCCTGAGCACTCATGGAGACTACAGGCTTCCCACCCCACCACCACCTGCCTGCACCTCCCAGCCCCTGGCCACGGGGCTCCTGCGATGATGTTAGAGCTGCCACAAGGAAACATATGCTGCTCATTGCTAAATCTCTCCTGTTTTGATTAAATTGCTGTTTCACCTGGGCTGGTAATTTGTACTCCTAGAATATAGATTCCAATTAAATTGAAAAGAAAAACTAAAGTAACTACAAATTGATGTGAAAACAAAAAGAGTCTGATCAGCAGAACCCAAAACCTGTGATATATTTTTAACATTTCAGCACGCACACAAAAGGTATAAAAGTATCTCTAAAAATCTCCAATTGCTGCTGTAACAAAAATATGTTCACAAATTATCAAAAAAGTTGTAACTGGGTATTTAGGCATTTACAGACTGATTTTCCCCCAAAGCACTCAATTTCCTCTGCTTTCCCCATAATTTCCTTTAACTGTCATTTCAATTCCTACTCACTGTAAGACCCGCCAGTTTGTGTGGCGTTAGCTCTGGTTGCACGCAGGCTCCTGTTAGTTTGCCAAAGGCTCTTCTGAAGTTGGTTATGACATACTTTGTGCCATGGCATGTTCAATAGCTCCATTAATCTATCAGTCATGTTAAATTGAAGTATCGAGGCATGAATGACTGAACGTTTCAAGAACAGCACTGGAGTAAATACAGCCATAACTTCGTTTTCCTGGAGTTAAAATTCTCCATTTGTTCTTATTACATATGGAAAAACTCAAATGTGGTCTGAGTTTAAAATGCCACCCCTGCTCTTGCTACCACAGATCAAAATTGCACTCTCTTGGATAGTACATGGGAAACCTCTGGTATCAAGAAGGTTGTGTGGAAGGGAAGAAAAAACCCTGAACGGCTCCAAGACAGCAGGAGTTTGTAAGCTGGGAACCCCCTGTCTCTTTAAGATGCTCTCTGTGAAAGCTCAGAAAGTTCCTTCTCAAATTAATTTTGCATACTTCTAGAGGCCACTGATGGATGTGAACACTGATGTTTTCTCTGGCAAATAGAGGATCATGCATGAAGTCCTACTGGAGCCAGCTGCAGGCCATGTGGTCTAGCTGAGCAATTAAAATACCTAGATAGTTCACTCAGTGCAATGTGTACAATTACTGCATCTTCTTACCAGCTTGTAATCTTGAGACTTTCCAACAACAGAACCTCTGTTCTGGCATTTGAACACAACCAACTAGCAGCAATTCATTAAAAGACTTGTTAAGTTGTCTGGAATAGCTTCAGTGTTGTGGCATTGCTTTCACTCTGAGAAATCAATGAAGCCTTTCTAAATACCCATAAATCACCTTGAAATATTTCTTAATAATTTAAATTCCTGCACAACACTGCTGAAGTCAAGAGCATTAAACAGATGTGGTTGTATGACAGAGTTCAGCAAAGAAGGACTCAGCCAAGGGGGAGATTTGGGAGGAAAGATGGAGGCCCCAGAAGGGCTCCCAAGCAAAGAAGCGGACGTTGGTCCTGGGACACCTCCAGCAGAAAACAAACATTTTAAAAAAATCACTTGAAATTTTACCAGTAGAGGGAAACAGAGCACTGTAACTTGCTCTGAGATGCAGGGCTGTCACTGGCATCTTGAGTGCCCCTTTTCCTTGGTGATGAGCTGTTCTCCTGCCTCCTCTCCTGGTGAGCACTGGGTTGGCCCCTTGCTTCATTCCTGCAGCCGTACACTTGCGTGCAGGCAGCCCTGTGCCCTGGAGCAGGCAGGGACCCTGCACGGGCCACCCCATCTGCTCAGCTCAGGGAATGAGCAATACCTTCAACATCTTGCTGTCTGCGCTTGTCTCTTCCTGAAAACGGGGTAGTGTTTGCTCTTGGTGTATAAATGAAATCTTCAAAGTTGGTTTCATAAAGTTAGATTGCTAAATCTCCATTAAAGCATTTAAGTACAAGTAGCTTAATCTTCAAAGTTACGTATCTCTGACTTAATGGAATTTGTGCCTTCTTAGCATTTATGAACATTGGCCCCTAACAATGTACTTCTGCACTTGTGTTTGGCATTAGGATCCTGGCAAGAGGGACAGAGTTGTTGTTGTGGGGGAGCTTGATTTGTTTTTCTCAGTCTGTTAAGAAATAACACTTTTATATGCAACTTATAATTGGTGATTTTGCTTACTTTTCAGCCTCTCTGCCTCATAGATGTGACTGCGTAATAGAAGTTTAGATAAATAAATGGTATATCTATACCTTGCATCGTACAAATACAGCAGCAGTTCCCTGAAAGCAGTAAGTTCATAAACATTCAAAGGAAAAAAAATCCTTGCTTTCCCTGGGATGGATCTTATCTTTGGCAGCTGGAGAGCAATAGCATGGTCAGAAAGATTCTCTGCTCCTGCAAACGTGTGTGCAACAGGTGCTTCACCACCCATTCTCTGTCCTATGTCCTGCAGTGGCACCTTCCTGTTCCAAAAAATGATTCCTATTAGAAGTTGTAAAGGAGGAAAGCTGGCAGGCTGTTTTAAATCTGCCACTATTAGAGCAGCAGATGTACAGAGTGATACCAGGCCCATGGTTGTAACCTACAACAAGTTGTAAGTAACTTTTTAAATGGACTTCCTTTCCTCAAGTCATGCCGTGGGGAGGACGAGTGTGCTGAGGTCTGGGTCTCCCATCATCAGAGTCAGGGACTTGTGAGATGCTGTAGTGCCTTTGGCCAGGACTTGTCAGGAGGCAACAGGACTCACGCCAGCATGGAGCCAGGACGTGACTGCGATGGGCACCTGGGCCTGCAAAGCACTCCTGGATCCTGCAGCCGAGACCATCCTTTCAATAGACCTAAACATGCAACCCATTTTCTGCGCATACAAATCATAGAATCACAGAATCATAGAATGGTTTGGGTTGGAAGGGACCTTAAAGATCATCTAGTTCCAACCTCCCCTGCTGCAGGCAGGGACACCTTCCACTAGACCACATTGCCCAATGCCTCATCCAACCTGGCCTTGAACACTTCCAGGGATGGGGCCTCCACAGCCTCTGTGGGCAACCTGTTCCAGTGCCTCACCGCCCTCACAGGGAAGAATTTCTTCCTAACATCTAATCTAAATCGACCCTCCTTCAGCTTAAACCCATTACCCCTTGTCCTGTCACTACACTCCCTGATAAACAGTCCCTCACCATCTTTCCTGTAGGCCCCCTTCAGGTACTGGAAAGCCACAATTAGATCTCCCCGGAGCCACCTTTTCTCCAGGCTGAACAATCCCAACTCTGTCAGCCTGTCCTCACAGGAGAGGTGCTCCAGCCCTCTGATCAGCTTCATGGCCTCCTCTGGACTCACTCCAACAGCTCCATGTCTCTCCTGTACTGGGGCCCCCAGAGCTGGACGCAGTACTCCAGGTGGGGTCTCACAAGAGCGGCGTAGAGGGGCAGGATCACCTCCCTCAACCTGCTGGTCACACCTCTTTTGATGCAGCCCAGGACACAGTTGGCTTTCTGGGCTGCAAGCGCACACTGCCGGCTCATGTTGAGCTTCTCATCAGTCAATACCCCCAAGTCCTTCTCCTCAGGGCTGCTCCCAATCCATTCCTCACCCAGCCTATCATCGTGCTTGGGATTGCACCAACCCACGTGCAGGACCTTGCACTTGGCCTTGTTGAACTTCCTGTGGTTCACACGGGCCCACCTCTCCAGCTTGTCAAGGTCCCTCTGGATGGCATCCCTTCCCTCCAGTGTGTCGACCACACCACACACCTTGGTGTTGTCGGCAAACTCGCTGAGGGTGCACTCGATCCCGCTGTCCATGTCGCTGACAAAGATGTTGAACAGTGCCGGTCCCAGTACTGACCCCTGAGGAACACCACTTGTCACCATTCTCCACTTGGACATTGAGCCGTTGACCACAACCCTTTGAGTGCAACCATCCAGCCAATTCCTTATCCACCGAGTGGTCCATCCATCGAACCCATGTCTCTCCAATTTAGAGACAGGGATGTTGTGCGGGACAGTGTCAAATGCCTTGCACAAGTCCAGGTAGATGACGTCCGTTGCCCTTCCCTTCTCCACCAACACTGTAACCCCATCATAGAAGGCCAGTAACACCTTAAATTGATATTTTAATTCTGGAAATTCTGGAAATTCTGGAAAACCACAGACTCACAGCAAAGTAGCCAAGAAGTGTGAGTTATAATTAGTGGAGTTTTTACAAGTCGGTTTCCCTGTTGAGCAGCCCCACGTCCATTAACATGCTTTTCTTCTTTAAGAAGTCAATACTCTACAAACATTCAAAAGCCATTTTTTAAAAAGAAATGTGCTTCATTAAGAGGGTTATCATTCCTTAGATGAGATCAATAGACAAAGCTGATTTTTCCATGAACTGAGATTATTTTTGGGTTTAGTCTTGTCCTTGAAAACTTTTCTTACTTTGAAAAATAGTTCTTATAGAGGAATGATGAGGTATTACTGAAAATGAGACAGTCTGAAAGTGTTGCATAGGAAATGTTTATTTTTTTGGTTGCACTTTTACAGGTTTGTCAATGAAAGGTGTAGATGTAGCACCACATCTGCATTTTACGGGCAAGAATCTTTATTCTTCTTTCATAAAAACCATACCATTATAATAATCACTTCTTATCATGAGAAGTTTGTACATGGCTGGAAAAATGTAGAACAAATTATACAGGACATTAAATTGTCAATATCATTTGTTTTGAAGTATGAGCATACAGAAGATTATTTTAGAATCTGCATTTTTTGCAAGCTTTCTCTGTGTCTCGTTCTGTTTGGTTTTAATACCAGTCTGTGCAGGAGCAATAGAGAGAAATTGTTAAAAGCTTTTTTCAGAGTGGACTACCAGCTGCAAGTAAAATGCAACAGAGAGGATTATATGAAATTGTCTCAGTTATCAAGCATTTTCTTCTCCCTGTTATCTTTTATGGCAACAGCATTGACTCATTTTTGTATCTTGTTTGTTGGGAGGGGAAAACCAGAAAGTTTTCTTATGCTTTACTCATTTTGGCTGATTTTCTTTTTTGCAAAGAATGATGGGATTAGCTAAAAATAAATCTGGTGTTGATGGTGTCAGCTGTTCCACAGCATAAATTACCTTCCAAAAATCATAATATTGGATCAAAATTAATTTCTTCCAAATCATTCAATCTGAAAATCTATTTCCTTCTTAAGTAATCTGGATCATACTTTCAGGTTTTTCCTTGTATCTACAAGGACAAGGAACTTGCTTTTTAATAGAAGAAGTGTTTTTTTTTCCATTTTCCTTTGACTATAGAGGATAAATACCTAATCCATTACATCTCAATAAGATCCTGAGAGTCGGGAACACAAATTAACAGTATTGTCAAGATTTTCAAAGGCTGGTGGATAAAGCCGGACAACAGCTTCATCAAATGCCTTTCATTCAGCTACCCAGCTCTTGCAATGATAATTGGAAAGAATCATGCTGTATCCTTAAATGATTTCTTAAGCCTCTCCATTTCTATGTGATTTAGCTGAGAGATGGCTTGGGTAACAGAAACTCAATTATATGTTGGTTTCCTTTTCATAAAATATGTTTCCATTGTTTCAAAAAATGCACTCAAAACCAGAAAAAAATATTCTGTTCCAAAATAATAGCTGATAGCAGTACTAATGATGTTTTGTTTAATAGGGCTCTAATACTCACCACCCATGGTGAGTATGAAGTCTACAGAGAAATCATTTTAAGCAGACCATTAGTATTCTTTACAAATGTCAAAATAAAAAATGTCTCCTTAAACAGTATGTATTTTCTATTCTGTCTTTGTTCTCCTTGTAGTTAAAACTCTTTAGATTAAAAATAAAGAGTTCTGTCCCAGTAAGAGTGTGTTGTGTTGATCATTTTGGCTACGGTAATGCGTTCCTCTCAAATGCTATGGCCATTTGCTGGTAGTTGTCGTGAATGCTGACCGCTTGACCCGAAGTTATTTTATGGACTTTTTGCCAGCTATTTTTCCCATGTTCTTGAGTTTTAAGCAAATAGTAACTCAGATTTGGAGAGCCAGATAAAGCACAAAAATACACTTCATATTTCACTAAACTGATTTAGATTTGAAGTAGCTATTTATTGGAGGATGTACTTTCTTATGGAAACAAGCTTCAACAAAAAAGTACCTTGTAATGGTGTAGTGAAAACCATCTTTGCATCTGTATCTTTGCAGATGTTGTCATACCTTTCTTGAGTGCTTTTAGCGTGTAAACTATTCAGCTGGAAACATTATGCTGCATATGATCACACTGAAGAGCTGTGAAATGAAGACTGGTGCACAGGGACTGAAGGAAAGTGTGTGGAACAGCCTTTGTAAGTAGCCTTCTGTATTCCTCAAAATCCCAAATCTGCAAGGGCTTCTGATGTCTACAGGAGAAGAAATTGCTTTTAGGTGCTTTACTTGAAAGGGAGCACTCTGCTTACCCTGCCATCCCATTGCTTTCCCTGAAGCATTGTAGCAACAGACAAATACAGTTTACAGAGGATGCTTCTGGGATTTTATGCTATTTGGTTAACTGCGTGACACTGAGAAGTTTAATACTGGACAAGATTTCTGCTCTCTTACTTTGATATTAGTTTGAAGTGATTCCATGCGTACTTTTGTATATGTACAGAAATTTAAATCTAGTAACTGAAATGAGTTGCCAGTGCCAATGTCTAAGTTACATACTTTTGTAACCTGCCAATAATAAATGATCAAAGGTTTTGCACCTCTTGCCCTTGAACTTAATCTATCTATTCTGAAGCAGGGATTATAGTTTAGTACCGAAATTCATCTAGAAGGTATATAATTTTTTAGCAAGATATGTGGACTTACAGATCTGCAGATAAAGCTTTGTGATAAGGATTCTTCTTCTTATCCAAAAATATAAGCAGAAATATAATATTTGGCCATTGCCTTAAAAAGACAATATTTACACTGAAGAAGCATCAGCTTTTCAGAAATTAGATGCCATGTCCAGCTGGAATCAGGTATGTTGCTCGGCACATGTAGTCACTGGTAAATAGCAGATGTGATTACACACTTTGCAACATAAATCAAAAGTCAGAATGCTGTTACAAATTGTGACACTTCAAATTTCAGTTTACAAAGCAAAGAATGAATGGCAAGAAAAAACTTTTTTGTTATCACTTGCTGCAATGTTTTTCTATTGCTTAGCATTTTGTCAAGCAAGTTTCCACTCATTTCCTTCAGTGTCCTGCATTTCCTGCAGTTTCAGAAGAGGAGAAAGAGTTTCTTTATGACGAACTGAGAAATGTGCAAAGACCTATTTTTACAGTTTCCATTGCTACCTGGGAATGCAGTGCGCAGAGGCTCCCTCTGCCCCGTGACGGTGCCACCCCTCTCTCCCTGTACCGGGGCGCCCATCTCCCCCTGCGGGGCTGCCTCGGGGTGGCTCAATGGACCCAGGGGTACAAGTGTCTGTGGATGTTTCGGGGCAGAAGGTAACATGCCTGCCGGATACGCTGCCTCAGACGCGTATTTTAGTGGTTGGCCATGATTGTGTCATTTTTTCCCACCAATTTTCACAATAAATATAAGGACACGTGGTTATTTTGCTATACAAAGCAATGTCTTATTGTACTGAAATCTTTTTCTTCCTCCACTTACTGCTATAGTAATTAACGTGATTTTATTATAATCTTACTTTTAGCAAAGAATGATTATTTGGTGATTTCTCCTAAAAAACAGTTCCAGACAGTTTGAGGCTGGTCTCTTCACAAGTACTGCCTAAACCGTGATCACTCTTGGAGCTCATTTCCAGCTCCAGCCTGCAAAGACTTCAGTGAATGAGTATTTAGAGACAATGTGCACCATGCCCCAGGCTGGCTCCTAAGAAGAAAGCTCCACACAAAGACTGTAAGAATTTAGGAAGTGGGTTTGTTCATCAGCTGCACCAAGTTAACTTCATTTTTTGGAAGCTCATCAAAGTTTGTCTACTCATAATTTGTATTTTTTGCTGAGACATCTGGCAAGAGAGACTATCCTGTGCTTGGTTTGGTGGAACATTAAACAAGCTATCATCATTAAGGAATATAAGGAAGTTATCTGCACTGTACTTGGCTCTCACATGGATGGGAAGATCTAAGGCAGCTAAATGCTCTCCTACAAGCAGGAGGAAGATTTAGGTTTGTGTGATGGAGATTGTTCTTAGTCATAGCTACAACATCATAACAGCCAAAGAGCAGTTAAGTGGGTGGTACCAGCATCATAAAGGCAAAAATGAAAAGGATTTCACCATGAAAAGGGTCTTATTCTGGTGCCCCTAAGCCTCCAGAGAGGATGCTATCAAGGCTATGAACTGTAAAGCAGGTAAATGTGCCTGCCAAGCACTCCTCTCTCCCCTCATGGGCTGCTCTCCCAGGTCCCCTATGACACGGTGTGCATGGAGGGACCTGGAAATGCATGGGCAACCTGACCAGGAGATCCAGCCCCATGGGGCCATATGAGGCTTCTGGTCTGCTCCTGCCCTCAGCCCATGGTAGCAGATAGATTAATGAGGACCTTTTAAGAAAAATCTCTAAGAGCCATCTGGTTTGGGAATAGCTAAATGATGGCTGGGGCTAATTCAGCAAAGTGTTTCTGAGCCAACAGCAAAGTGATAGTCTTCTCAGATACCCTCCAGACAGGGGCTTTCTGGAGCCTGTAGCTCTTGCCTTGTCAATGAAGTATGGGAGATGTAGTATGACAGCTAGCAGTCACAGAGGAATTAGGCCAAGCTTGAATTTAGGGCTGATAGCTTAAAGGAAGAATTTTGAAAATAAAGTGATACTGTCAGTGAGAGAAGTAAAATGCCACTCAAAGTATACGCAATTACTGAAAAATGAAACCCCCTGTTCTTTCACTTGTATATATGTGCTAGCAGCAGAGGTCGTGAAATTGTTGTCACCAGAAAGACGAGCTGCCGTTCAGTTCGCACAGACCAGAGCCCTCTTCCTGATCCAGAAACTGCTACAATGCATTTTGGGTTACTTTTTTCTTTCATGGAAAGAAAAATTTATGTATCTGATCTTCCTTAATGGAAATAAATCACCTTGACTAAATGTGCTGTCTGCTTCTCCTGCATACAGCAGCACCAGGAACTCTCAATTCCCTAAACTAGCGACTTTCACAACTTGTCTTTTCTGTTTTTCTTTTGCTAAATTATTCAGTTAAAATAAATTATCTCCCTCGGGTTATATTTTTAAAATAAAATAAAATCATAGAATTATGCAGGTGGGAAGGGACCTCTGGAGGCCATCCCGTTTGATCCCTGCTCAGAGCAGGTCCAGCTACAGCAAGTTGCTCAGCGACGTGCCCCGTCGAGTGCTGAATATCTCCAAGGACGGTAATTCTACAGGTTTTTTGAGCAATCTGTACTAGTGTGTGGCCACCTTCAGGGTGAAATACTTTTCCATATATTTAAAATAGTTCATGAAGTATTTTGCAGGAAAAAAAAAAAGCAGTTTCTCATTAACAGCCTGGTGCTCCTGCACCACGACTAGTCCCACATTAAAACAGGGAGATGTTTGATAAACATTGGCAAATTACTGGTAACAGTATGTAGTAGAATAAATGTTAAGTAAAAGGTAGTGAATCTGTTTTGAAGATTTTTGTAGATACTTTCTTAACAAAGAAAACAGTTTAACCATAGGCAATCAACACACTTGCAAACTCAGGCTGGTATTTTATCAAGGCACAAAAATTCTCTGAATTCAGAATCATTATGATAATAGTTGAAGAACTTAAGGAAATAAACACATATTTATATAGATATATATACACACATAATAATTGAAAACCTCAGGCAACTCTCTAGAGCACTAGCACCACTTCTCCATGTACACTAGACACATGGATAAGTAGCTATGGAATATCCTTTTCACAGCACACAATCTCTCTCTTACAGCTCACCCAGTGAATTCAACACCAAAAAAAAAAATCCATTCCATAGGCAAGTTGTGCTCATTTTTTTTTGCAGTTTGTCTTCCCTGGCGTAGATCTGTGGGTTATGGCTTTCATTCTGTTTTACTGAGAGCTACAGGAGGGTTACAAGAAGAACTTGTACTCCTTCTCAGCAGGGTCACCAGCCCAGGATCAGAAACACTCAGCCCCACACAGGATTTGGGTACCATGCTGGGGGCAGAGAGACAGCCATGGCGTGGGTGGTGCTGCCCTGCCGCCTGTGCCCTGCGTGCCCCGTGCATCGCCTCCTTCCTGCGTGATGCTGAGAGAGGAGTGGGGTGTGGGGAGATGCATGGTTGGAGCTGTGGCAAAGTCCTGCCCCATGCACTTGCCCCCACCTGCCAGAGCTGGGGGGCCAGTGGGCAGAAACCACTGCCTCAAACTTCCAGACTTGCAGCTCAGGTCTTAAAGTTGCTCAGGAACTCTCCAGGAAACCGTATCTCTAACAAAAAAAGTGAGCCCTTGCTTCTTCACCTCTCAGCATGTGCATTTTTGCACGTACATGTAGATTCTGCAATAAATTACATTTTTGGATTGGTTTTGTTAGGCCAGTTGTTTTGGAGCTCGTTTTCTTGCAATTAGTCTCTCCCTGGAGCATCGGTTGCAACATGAATGTTTGTTTTGGTTTCTATGAAAAAGTACTGAAAATCTGCGTGCTGCTCATGGCCAAGGGAAGAGATTTCAAAGGAAGGAGCAAACACTTGGCAAGGATGAGTGGTGGCAAGTAGTTTACAGAGCTTCAACTGTTTCTTGTGACCCATTCCTCATCTGTGGTACTGGTTCCTTGTAGAAGGCTTGTCCAATTTTACAAATTTAGAAAAATCACTAAATGTTAGAATGACTCATGGTAGCAATGTTCAAATAAGGGAATAATGCTTGACTGGTCATGATTATAAACTCTGGTCCCCCCCAGTAATTAGACGCACTTGGAGAATTGTGTCCTCATCCAAAACCTCATCCATGGGCAATGTGCTGTCGTGTGCCCCCAGTGCTTTTGTGTTCAATGGAGCCTGATCAAGATCAATCGAGCTGTGACAGGCTCCATGCCACAGACCGTATCCTGTGTCACCCAAGTGCCATGTTCCTCTGACTGACGCTCACCAGGGGTGATGGGTTACAGAGAGGCCAACATGTATTTGTGCATAATGTGCTGGCCTGTTCCATACCATGTCGATTCGTTCCTGGCGGGGCTGGAAATGGAGCAGGTTTTGAGTGTCTGTGACTGAACTGGTCTTGCGTCCTTCAGCAGGATGTGTCCCTGCGAGCACTGGGCTGTCCTGGACCAGCTGTGACACAGTGTGACTCAGAAAGGACATTTCTGCTGGAAAAGTTGACTGGCAAGCCACTGTTTCTTCCCCTCAGACATGCCATTTTTCACTGGGCAACAGAGACAGTCAAGAAAGGAGTTTGAGGCCAAAACTGCACAACTGCTTTGGAAGAAGAAGAAACCAATGACTGACATTTCAAATGTGTTTTATTGTTGTTGATTTGTTCATTCTCTATGTGGCTGAACAGGTTTAGTGAGACGTATCTGCTGGAGGTGCAGCAAGGGCTACCTGCCTCCTGATTCTGCAACCTCTGGTTGCATCCATGTTGCAAAACAAGAGATGGTTAGAGCACCTGACTGCATACAGCAGTGAGTGGTAGCTTATACCCTAGCTCTCTTTGGGACTGCTCCAGCCACCCCTTTCCAAGAAGAATCTGTAGATAGAGCTAACCCTAAGCCACAGTGGCCAAAAACCAAACTGTGTCACCTAGTCTCAGGGCTAGGGGTTGGGGTTTGGCCCTTTACCATGCAGTTGTCTTGAGAAGTCTCTGGCTGAGAAGTCCATCTCTTCATGAGGGAGTGAAGAAGATAAGGAAGTCTTTATAAACCCATAATACCCTGTCAAGCAGGCCAATACATGCGGTTCCTAAGTGAAGACATTCCCCACTGCATGACATCTGGAGGAAGGAAGGCTTCTTGGACAGCCACATTTTGGCAATGGTTTACAGGGAAGTGGACAGAACCAAAATGAAAGAAATGTCTGAACTGTGAGCAAGAAAAATGGGAAGAGAAACCGAAAGCTTTGGGCTGAAGTAGGAATAAATAGTGTGGGTGTGTTTGTGTGTCCTAAAGGGGCAGAGATTAGATAGGATTGGAAACATCATAAAAATATGAATTGGTATAAGTTAGAAGCCGTCACGTGAAGGAAATTGATAAATACAGTAAAAAGAAAGATCCATGGTTGAGTGGCTCAGAGACATAAGGAAGAGTATAGGAAAAAAGCACCCTAGTCACAGCATAGGTTAGTAAGATAAAATTGTTGCAAATGATACAGTGGTGGCACAAGCATCATTTTGTCCCAGACATTACTTAATCTCTGGCTCACTGGGTCTCAGTAATGTCATACAGTGGCAGGACAACAGGTGACAGGGAACTACAGGCCGGTCAGTCTCACCTCCCTGCCTGGCAAGATCATGGAGCAGATCCTCCTGGAGACTATGCTCTGGCACATGGAAAATAAGGAGGTGATTGGCTTCACTAAGGGAAAATCATGCCTAACAAACTTGGTGGCCTTCTATGATGGGGTTACAGTGTCGGTGGAGAAGGGAAGGGCAATGGACATCACCTACCTGGACTTGTGCAAGGCATTTGACACTGTCCCGCACAACATCCTTGTCTCTAAATTGAAGAGACATGGATTCGATGGATGGACCACTCGGTGGATAAGGAATTGGCTGGATGGTTGCACTCAAAGAATTGTGGTCAACAGCTCAATGTCCAAGTGGAGAATAGTGACAAGTGGTGTTCCTCAGGGGTCAGTACTGGGACCGGCACTATTCAACATCTTTGTCAGCAACATGGACAGTGGGATCGAGTGCACCCTCAGCAAGTTTGCCGACGACACCAAGGTGTGTGGTCGACATGCTGGAGGGAAGGGATGCCATCCAGAGGGACCTTGACAAGCTGGAGAGGTGGGCCCGCGCTAACCACAGGAAGTTCAACAAGGCCAAGTGCAAGGTCCTGCACGTGGGTTGGTGCAATCCCAAGCACGATGATAGGCTGGGTGAGGAATGGATTGGGAGCAGCCCCGAGGAGAAGGACTTGGGGGTATTGACTGATGAGAAGTTCAACATGAGCCGGCAGTGTGTGCTTGCAGCCCAGAAAGCCAACTGTGTCCTGGGCTGCATCAAATGAGGTGTGACCAGCAGGTCGAGGGAGGTGATCCTGCCCCTCTACGCCGCTCTTGTGAGACCCCACCTGGAGTACTGCATCCAGCTCTGGGGGCCCCAGTACAGGAGAGACATGGAGCTGTTGGAGTGAGTCCAGAGGAGGGCCATGAAGCTGATCAGAGGGCTGGAGCACCTCTCCTGTGAGGACAGGCTGACAGAGATGGGATTGTTCAGGCTGGAGAAGAGAAGGCTCCGGGGAGATCTAATTGTGGCTTTCCAGTACCTGAAGGGGGCCTACAGGAAAGATGGTGAGGGACTGTTTATCAGGGAGTGTAGTGACAGGACAAGGGGTAATGGGTTTAAGCTGAAGGAGGGTCAATTTAGATTAGATGTTAGAAAGAAATTCTTCCCTGTGAGGGCGGTGAGGCACTGGAACAGGTTGCCCAGAGGGGTTGTGGATGCCCCCTTCCTGGAAGTGTTCAAGGCCAGGTTGGAAGAGGCTTTGGGCAACGTGGTCTAGTGGAAGGTGTCCCTGCCCGCAGCAGGGGAGGTTGTAACTAGATGATCTTTAAGGTCCCTTCCAACCCAAACCATTCTATGATTCTGTGACATACAGAAATGTTTTGTCATTTCACCATCCATCGCAAGCCAGTTGTCTACCTGAACAGCATTGTGATTGCCCAGGACTGCATCTCTGTGGCAGGGAGGGACAGGTCTTCAGAACAATCGAGGCGTCCCAAAACCTGAGTTTCAACATGCCTGGAGAAGTCTGCTCTTCCCTTGAACTAGGGAGAGCAGACCTAGTTATGAACATGCACAGTTACTAATGTAATTTTTTATAGTGGCCATATTTATTTAAGTATTTAATCAAATATTGACCTTTTAATGAAGAGTTTAAAACTAGAGATGAAGAACCAGGAAGAAGAAATCAACTTCACAAGAACAGGTCTTTGTTCTGGTTCTTTCTCCATGGTAGATCAGATGGAAACCCAAGTAATGGTTATTTATCAAATTACAAGCCATTAACTAACATGCTATAACTGTGCATTTCCACCCTCATAGCCTATCCCACATGTGTTCAAATGTCTCACTGAGAGTGGTCTGGGCTAAGTTACCTTGTCTAGCAATTTGGGAGGGCTAAGAGAGTGTAAACAGGGGGGATTCAGCTCCCACAAGCGGAGTTGGGCTTGGATAGTTGAACGCAGATGGTTCCATGTGAGCTGGGTCTGAAGCTCCTAAAGGGAGCTCTAAAGGAGCCCTTGGAGACCCACTTGGTCTGGCCAGCCCCAGCTGGAGGACACTTGGCTGGTCAGCAAGGATGCCGACTTTGAGGCGAGCTGAATCATTCCTTGGTTTCACTGCCTGTGTTGATGGGAGCTTGATTCAGGTCTGCTGGTCTACCTTCCCAAACAGACAGCTGGGATACCCCAGGGGATTTCAGGTGGCATTAGGAACCTGTAGCTAGGCACACGATAAACCCTACAGGCAGTGGAGAGGTGCACCAGGTGAAGGGCATGTCTGTATTGAGGAGGAGGTCAGACACCCAGCTCATATTGTATATCCACAAAACCAAGCTGTCCAAATCTGGAGCTGAATGTGGCCCTTTCCAACTGTTTCTGTGGCTTGACTGACTTACCAAGCCACGGTGGCTGGATTGTGCAGCCAAAGTGTCCTTAGTTGCTGCCAGTGACACTTCCCATTCTTCTTTTTGTTTTTATCTTTCCCATCCACAGCAGGGCACTTGTCTCTATGCTCTTGCTTTGTTTTTATCTTGTAAGCTCTTTGTAGCACTTAAGGCGGTGGAGTGATACAGACTGTTAAAGATAAAATACAAATAGCTGGTACCACTCAGTCGTGGTTACAACAGTCTCTGGTAACGGACTTCTGTGTGGACATGACACAAATTCCAGTCTGATGTGAAAAAAGATGAGGACTCAAGAATTTCTGGCCTGCTTGTAGCTTTATGCATGCATTTCGTGCTAACAGCTCAATGTGGCAGTCACGTACAGCCTTCCCCCACCTCCTCCCCCGCTGCTGGTGTGTTAGGAGAAATAATTCTCACTCTGTGGCTGCAAAAGATAATAAAAAAATCTCAGTAATGCATGAACCAGGCATCCCCTCACCATTTCCAGCTTCAGCTCCTGACAAGCCGTGACATTGTGCTGCAGGATGGTCTCACAGGTGACCTGGAACACCACTTGCCATATGGACCACTTCTCCGTCGCACAATTTCATAAGGATGCTCACAGGCATGATTTATAGGAGGCTGCGATCGTTAGTGTTCTGCCAGTTGTAATCTCTGCTCAAGTGTGTATCAGCGATGGGGTTTGGTGGTTTATTTTCTGCATGCTGGAGCCTGGAAGAAACAAGCTGTTCTCTGATTATAGGGATCTGAGCTACGTGCATATTGTTCTCAGTTACGCAGTGTGTTTGATTACTAACATTCTGGAAATCGCAGACTCTTCTTCTGGCAAAACCAATTCTTTTCTGCAATCTCACAGCATGAGCATCATTGTCACTTGAAAATGACTTTTTGAGGATTGAAGTTTTCTCCTTCACTTAAATTAGCTTTCATCTGTGTTTTTCACAGATGCAGCTAGAGCACGTGCTGAAAAGCACCAACCAGGCCATCATTCTGTTGCTTTCAGTATTAAGCACGTTCCTGTTAACAGCAGCTGCTGTGATAGGCAGGAGCCCTGACTCTGGAGCAGGTTCCCACTGAGATAGTGACTCCAGAAACCCAGAAAGTGAGAAGTTAAACCATGGGAATTTACAGCTGAATACATGAATACAAGGAAGCCTAGGTAATACAGAAAGGAGGAAATTCAAATAAGACAATCTTTGTGAACATGGCAGAGAGCGTTCTTGGCACATGAGCAGCCTAATATTTTTTGTAAAGCTTTTTTAAGTGGGGTAAGGTAACACTGGTTTGTAAAGCTGTGCAGAAAGATGTGAGCTCTTTGGACATACTTTTTGTGCCTGTGTAGCCACAGTTGCTAACAAGTGGAGAGAAGAGCAAGGAAGTAGCTCCATGGGTGGTAACAGGGAGCTTTCCTTCCATGGGAAGGGCAGCAAAGAGGAGGTAGTTGGATGAAGAGAGATGGTATCCACGTAAGGGCTGCAGGATAATACTCAATATTATCCAGTTTGGGGCCTCCTGGTTCAAAAGAACTATGGAACAACTGGAGAAGGTTCAGCAGAGGGTTCCAAGGTGGTCGGGACCTAGACCACATAACCTAGGAGGAGAATTTGAAGGACCTGAGCTGGTTTACTCTGGAGAAGGGGAGGCTAAGGGCTGATTTAACAGCTGCCTAATACTGGCTATAACTGCCCAAAGGGCTACTGCACAGACCTTGAAGTCAAATTCTTCTTGGTAATGCCAGACAATAAAACCAGGGACATGAGTTGTGGCCTGGGAGTTTTAGGTAGGACATAAAAGGTTTAACAGGAGAGTAAACTTTTTACTGGAGCAGTTGTTGTCCCAAAAGTGGGATCATTTACCCGGTGTGCAGTATGCCAGTATACACACAGAGCACAGGTATTTTATTTATTTCATGTCTGCTCAGACATGGGTGCTAGGTGGTAATTCCACAAAACTAGCTCACTACACACAGAATCTACAATGTATTTATCTTGTTACAGGATTAGAAAAACTCACCTAAGTTTACACTAATTGGTTAGGAATTACAGCATCATCTACTATTGGTCAAGCACATTCAAATTAGCACACATGATCCTTGAGGGTGTGTGGGGGTAATTTGCATAGTCCTTTAATTGGTTGGGTGGTTGCGATCTCCCCCAGTCACCTTTTCCTTTCCCCTCATTACTGTTGATTTTTGTTGACTTCAGGCCTCTCTGGTAAACACCCAGCTCTTGGCGCCTTCAGGGGCAGGTTGTTTCCTTTTTATCAGTTTTTCTGCTCTTCAAGGATACTCTTTAGCAAAGCATGCTTTCTATCAGTCTTTTGGCTCTTTTTCAAAGGTATAGTCATTAGCAAAGCAAGTAGTGCACTTAACCCTAAATTAAACAGTGTCTAAGCACTAACCCAAACACATTTCTGTCCCCATAAAGTGGAAAATTCTGCTTTATAGATGTCACAGTTACGCAGAGAAGGGAATCCCCATCCTTGGAGATTTTCAAGACTTGGCTAAACAGTGACACAGCTGGTCTGGTCTAGCTTTGGTAATAGTCCTGCTTTGGGCAGGAGGTTGGACTAGAGACCTCCAGAAGTCCCTTCTAGCCAACACCTCCATAACCACAGTCGTGCTCTGTTTGCACCCAGAGATTCGCAATAACTTTGCTGACAAAACGTGACTGCTGCACAGCAGCACCTCCTGCTGATGTAGGGTGTGATCTGCCTCACCATCTTCTTCCCAAAGGGGTGTGTTTAGGGTTTCTATCTCTTTTCTCAGATTATCTCTCTACTGCTAAATAAATGATGGGTAGGGACCAACCTACCTCCACCACCCACTGCCCATTGTGCTTTCCTGCGGCTGGCACTGGCAGTGTGCTGACCGAGCCCCAGGGGCCACTGGCCACAGGATGCCCTGCACCTCAAGTGCCTTAGCTTGTCTAGGAGTCCTCGGAATGGAAGCTGCATCTCTTGCCAACAGCTTCAGGGAAGCAATCCGTGAGGATGACTCTCCCCTCCCCAAATGGCTGGTGAAGGAAGCACAGAAAGGGCAGCAAAAGGGTGACTCCCTTGGGTTCATGGTAAATGTATCAGAGAGTACAAGTGCTCAGCATCACGTCAACCCTGCAAAGAGCCTCTGGAAAGAAAAGGTATGACAAACACTGCAGCGTGCATCCCTCAGCTTCTAAAATGTCCCTGCTGGGAGTAGGATTTGGCAAAGAGGAGCCAGGCAGCCAGACACAGAGCTGTCAGTAGCGGTTTGGGAGAACCAAACTGTTCAGGTGTAAGGTAGGGTATGAGCCAGCCAAAAACATATCCAAGTGGCTATGCAATTCAAACTTCAAATAGTCCTAGCTACTGGCTCTGCAACAGGCAGCCGAGAAATTAAACCTTTCATCTTCATAGTGTGAGCTGCCCAAACCGAAGTTTGCTGCTAAGGCAAGTCATTCCTAGACACCTGTCTGTGTCAGCCGGGCCACAATCCAACAGTGAACCCCACCAAGTGTGGAACTGAGGGAAAACTGTGTTTTTCCTGACTGAGCTCAGCCTCCAAGTGATGGAAGAAAAAATACAAGAATGTGTAGGTGGGAAGTAACATTTTGAGAAAGAGAAGTTGGGATGCTGGAGCCTACAGGATTGCCTGAAGAAAAGAAAAGCTAATGGGACGTGAAACCTCTGGCAGCAGATGCAGATAGAAAGGCATATAGGATAAACACGGGATTCAATTAACCGGAGGAAATTTCTGTCCATGAATGTTGGCTGATTTGTCTTCTGAGTTGGGCTGGGTGTCCCAGAGGACACAGCGACATGAACTGCTTCTCAGGGAATGGCAATACTGAGGCTGTGCGCAGGACCCGAGCATGCATGGCGTGAATAACAGATTTCCATAAGCCTGATCAGTCTGAATAAAGAAACATCTCTCTCATCAGCCAGTTATTTATTCACTTTCAGAAAGGCAGGTTGGAGAGGGAGAGAGACTAGCAGTAGATATTGGTATTCAAGAGCAGAATGAGAATTGTAATCTATGCCTGCTGCTCAGGAGGCAAAATTCTCAATATAAATGCTAAGTATTGCACACTTTTATTATGATGGCTGCATGAATATGCATTGTCGCTGCTGGCATGGGGAGTCTGTCTGGTCGTCCTTTGGCTTTGCCACAGCCTGGACGTGCAAGAAAGAGCAGTAAAGAAGCCAGTCAACAGCTCCACCTGAGGGCATTAGCAAAAGAAGGACCCAAGGCTGGGATGGCTATAACATAGGGTTAAAATAGTGTTAAAGTCAAGTCTGGCTGAGATCTCCCAGTGCAGGGGAGATTCCTCTCCCTCCCCATGCTCTGGCAAATGGGAACCTGGGGCTCACCCCCTTCCTCTCCCCTCCCATGTGGCAGTGGGGACAAAAAGGGGAAGCCAGCCCGAGATCCCCCCTAACAGCAGCAGCGGCTGGGGCTGCCAGGATCGGGCTCTCCGGTCACTTGGAGATGGCTGTACAGCCCTGCTAGGACTGCCTCTGGAAGGGGGAGAGCTGAGCAAACTTGCATTGCTTCCAGTACTGCTCCTCTTTCTTACCTCCTGCTCTCTTCAACTCCCTTCCCAAAGTTTTCATGTGCTTAATACAAACACATCTGCTGTGGCCGGTCCATTTGCTGCTCTCACACTACTGCCTCTCTTGTAGGATTTGCCCAGTGTCTAGTTCACCCAGTTAGATCTCGGCTCTAGGCTGTATGTACAGTGTTAATAGTATGACAGCACCACTCTGGATTGATCCCTGGCTGATGCCATCAGGAGTATGTGTACTGATAACAAAGCGAAGTGTTGCTGCGTCCCATCACTTACCATCTCAGGATCTTGTTGATTACTGCTGCTCAAGGAGCATTATTTATGCAGCAAATTATTGTTGACAGCAGCTTTGTGAAAATTTGATACTGTTGTCTGTCATTCTGCTGAATTAATAATAGTACGTGGAGCAGCAAACACCGCGTCTCCCTAATCTGAAGAAAGGGAGGGGAAAAATAGATAAACGCGCTTACCTTGGATGACTGCAAAGGTACAGAAAATATTTTGCTTCTCCGTAACCATATTCAATTTTACTAGGAACTATATATCAATTAAAGAATGTAGTGAGCTCCCAGCAGCTATCAGGATAAGAAACTTAGCTTGCAATGAGGAGACACCAGGGGATTAAAAATAGGATGCTCCCTTCAAAGTTAGTGTTGACTCCTTGTTGTCTTCAGGAAAGATTTTTATTTAGGGAATATGTATAAATGGGATCTTGTTTGTATAGATACAGTAAATTTATTTAAGAAAATAATCTGAGAGGAAAAGAAGTGTCTGCTAATTAATTCAGACCTGCCCCTTCCAGAAGCACGCACTCCAGGCACCGAGACAATTCACTGCACAGCATTACTGCAAGTGTGACTAATAGCACGGTGGGTGACTTTTTTCTTTAACACCTGCTTTCTTATGTTGCCTTGCAACATTGAACAAAAATGACTCTTGAAGAACTTCAGAGGCTGAATTCTGCATTTCAGGTATGGGTTTGCCAGCTAAATTGTTCTCTCGACACAAGCATGGGAACAAATGCCCAGACCGGTCCAAGAGCAACATTCCCAGCGACTGGATCCACTAAGGCTGGCAGGACTGTGCCAAGCCCTTGGAAGAGATGCAACCCGTTGGCCAGAGGGTCTCCTTAACAAGCATGAGGTTTAGGTGGAGGAAGGAAAGTCTCCCCAGCACAGAGCAGTTGCCCAGCCTGTGGTTGCTGGTGGCATGAGCACTTTGCTGGTGATAAATTTACTCTTCAGCCTGATTCCTGCTGCCTGGCTCTGGAGGAGGAAGCAGCTTAGGAAGAGGAAGGGAAAAGGGAGCTGTGCTCTGGGATTAGACTGCAGATGCTTTTGGGAGCTTGTAACAGGGAAGGAGCCAAGAATTGTCAGAAGGGAAAGATCTTTTCTGCTGGAGGAGGAAACCTGGCGCCTGCTTATAAAGGCAGTTGTAGGTTGGGCAGCCTACACACAGGGGGCTGCAGCACAGCAAAAGAGGCAGCGCTGTTCCTTTGCTTGCTCTCCAAAAAGTTTGTAATGAGGCGGCTAAATACGTTGCTTCTCCTGCTGCTGTTCATGAGATCAGAGGCTGGAGTCATGCCAGGAGGTGCTCGACATGGCTGCGGGTGGTGGGGAGCAGGGGCTACTGAGGTCTCTGCCTGTGCTCCCGGCTGTGCTCCAGCTCAGGATGCTGACCCAGCATGGGAATTTTGGCAGTAATGAAAAGAGCAGGGTTTTTAGGTTGGCAAATTGCTTGCCATGGAGTCAAGGGTCCAGCTGCAAAAGGAGGGGGACTCTGCAGAGGAAGCACCCTGCCAGCAGCACCCCGACTGCTCTGCAGGCACTGCCAGTTGTTGGCAGGAGGCTGCTGAGCTGAGTGGCACAGCTCTCGGTGCTGGCGGGGTGGCAAAACTTCCCGGCTGGCTGGGTTCAAGTCCTGGGAATAGTGCTGCGATCCTTTAAGTAATAAGTAAATAGCCCCGGTTCCTTGATGACCTGATGTGATCACACCTCCTGAAACTGGCCCACTGAGTCATGGCTCTGACTGCCCTGATGGCCACAAGGGACAGCAAAGAAAGGAGGAGACAAGGGCTGAGTGAGGAGGTGACGTGGGTCTGGCTACGGGAAGGGGACGCAACACTCACCCAGCTTCTCCACTTTTTCATTGGGAATTACTCGGTGGGCTGGACAACAGGCTGAGCCTCAGGAGGAGAAGAGATGGGTAATGAGGACCTAAACAGGGAAAAAGTGGAACAGAGGGATCAGGGAAAGGAGCAAGCCCAAGCAGGCAGGGAGGAGGAAGTGTCAGAAGCCAGGGAAGATGTTCAAGAACAAAGAAAATCAGCCCAAATCAGACAGCAAGCTTCAGAGAGGAAAAGCGTGAACAAGTTGGCCACTCTCAGATTAAAGTCTCCTGGCAAGCACATTTTCACATTTTCAGAAGGGGTGAGGGGCTGCAGGGGAGCCGGGGCTGCAGTGGGGGCACTGGTCTGCACTCCCGGATGCCTGGGAACATGGCTGACCCACCAGCCACTGAATGAGTGCTGCTCTCCACCTTCACCTCACAAGCCCTGGGAGGCCAGAGAGGATATCCATCTCTGCAGAGGCTTCAGGGGAATTTCTGCCCAGCCACCCCATCTGCTGCCCATCCACCACCAGACACCTCCGTCCCGGTCCCCTTTGCCATCCTCTGGTGTTCAGATGGGCCGCCCAAACACGTTATACCTTCCTCAGGACCAGGAAATGGATGATCAGGAGGTCTTAATCCAACTCTATACCAAAAGTCTTGATCCTCCAGGCCTGAGAGTCATTCGGATAGATCCACTCTGGCCCATCAGATAGGAGTAATGGACATCTCCATTCTGGAGGTGGCAAGAGGACCACTTTTGGGTATCCAGGAAAAACTGTCCCACAGTTGTACTTGGTACACACAAGATCCATAATTTAACCTGATCCATAACATTTTTAAAGCACTTTTCCATACTTACATAGACTTTTCACAAGCTGCAAACTATGCTTTTCTCAACAATATATTTCTAAGGAGCCTAAAACTGCCGTAATTTGTTTTATAGTGCAGAGAAAGCCCTAGGCTTATTTCCTGGCTTTTGTTTTCTTTCATTGTTTAACAATAATTATACCATTGTACCCAGATGACTAAAAAGTAGCCAAACAGGTTTTCATTTTATTAAATAGTATACCCAGCCTGCAAAACCCATGAGCTTTAAGCCCAGTTTTCACGATTTGCTGGGGTCAGGTGACAGGATCCAGCACAAGGTGCTAATGCAAAGCTAGATTTTCTCAACTACTGGAATAAGAACTCTTGGTGGATTTAAGAAAATTATTGTATTTCTAGTGAAAATTGTCCAGAAGTGTAGGCTCACATTACCGCACTCAGTAATAAATGAGCAAACCAAATATAATCTTTTTCAGCAATGTTATGTTGTTTCTTCTACACCAAGGAGTTAGAAAAGGAAGGCTCTATCAACATATGTAGAGAAGTTCAAGCAGATAATGAAGAAGTACGTAAGTCCACATAGCACAGTAAGTGAACTACAATTTTTAAAAGCCTGAAAAGCAAGACCATGTTTTGTTAAAGCGTAGTTCTGCTCTATGAACATAATTCCACAGACAGGACATCATTCAACAATCTCTGTGCTGTTGAAGCCACTGAATTTCCTCAGAAACCCAGAATACTAGGCATTCAAAAACAGGTGATATGGAAAAGTTGTATTTTAAATATATAGTTTCTCCTTCTGTCTTAATCGCATGGCAACCTCTTACAAGAGTGGTTACTTGTTTATGGCTATGGAAAGAGGGAGCGAAGGTTGCTTGCCTTAAGTAAAAACTGTAGGACTATAGGATAATTCTGCAAACAGAACTGAACAATATTTGGACCACATTAATTTTCACTCAGTCATGACAGATTTGGCATTTTTATGTAAAACAAAGCCATAAGTGGATTAATCTGATCCATGTTTGGAAAAAAAGTTATTCCTGAAATTCTGATACTCATCTAGAAACCAATATGAAAACCGAGACTCCAAAACCCTATTATTTCCAGCTGAGTTTAAATGCTATGAAAATAAAGCATGCTAATTCAGTTACTCTTCGTGTAACATGTTTGTCTTACAGTCATGTCATACACACAGTCGTGAGTAAGTTGAAAAACTTCTCATGAAAATAGACTATGCTGCAACAGGAAGAATTCAGTGGGTGAGTGTGCATGGGGAGCAGCTTCGGGGTCTTTTAATTTGTTTTTCTCACTTGAAGAACAAGTCTTTCAGCGAAAAACAGGAATAAAAACTGCAGCCTCGGAAATTCATCAATAGGATTTAAGTCATGGTTTACAGTGTATTAAAGAGAGGAAGTATTAAATGAGATTCAAATTTTGACATTAAAATTCTTCTGTAAAATGCACTTCTTGGTTCTATATTAGACAACAGTTTGCTTGCTACAGGATCCAAGCTTCCTTTTGGATTTTGTACAAATTGAGCAAGGAGGTAGGAAAACGATCCTAATATCCTAATCCTGCTCAAACTGACCCAAAGGGACACTCCACATCGGTGTCCCTGCTCCTCTCCCTGCGCAGTGATAAGCACGTGCTGGACGCTCTTCGAAAAACCATGCGAGCCTCACCATGCCACTCCCAAATGCAGCCATATGTTGTGAAGACATGAGGCCAGGATCAGCCCCACCAACAAATAAAGAGTATTTGTAGATTAAATGATTTGCCAGTGTTATAGGTGACAACAAGGGGCTCATCCTGGGTGGGACTTGATGGCTTTTCATTCTCCGTTGTATGTAATAGACGCTGCGCTCAGTCTGGTGGGGGTCACATAATATTTGCCTTCCATCTCTGCAAGGTGTCTGAGGTCCCTGGAGACATCAGAGGGCAGCCATGGACAGAGCCCAGACCTGACAGCAGCACCTTGTCTTCTCATGGAGCGTAGAGATGGCAACGTCCTCGCATGTTGTTTAGGAGAAGATCATCGAGGAGAAGCCTTGTGAAGTGGGTGTTGAACTTCACTGTCACGACACAGCACAACAAACTACTCCTGGGAAGAGAATGAGTGGTTCCCGCTTGCACTGTTGAATCCCTCTGGCCTTGACAGCAATTAGTGTCTCATGTGATGTTTCTCCAGAGTGTCCCGTTGGATGTACAAAACTATATCATTAAATAGGTCACTTTGTCTCTCCTCATTATAATCTTAATTTTATTACTCTACCCACATTATGTGCATGGGTGTTAATTTGGCTTGAAGTCAGACATAAATGGTAGTATATGGGTGCGTCCTGCCCTTGATGATGAGTGAACGTGAAATGCAGCTAATGCCTGCTGAGGACCTGCCGCCAAAATATTTGGCACTAAGAAATATTCGGTACGAGTGGGAGGTGACACTGATTGACAATGTCATGCAGTCACCAGCTTAGCCAGTGACCCCAAAGCTTCCTCATGCCTAGCTATTCCCTGCTTTACACTGGGTATGGGAGAAAATGTATTACATTTTCCCAGAGAAAGGCATTTTGCCTTCTGCTGCAGGAGTTAGGGAATGTTCGCCTGAGGAAAGTTCTGGTTGAACAGGTTTAATCCTGCTCCCTTCCAAGTCACAAAAAGCAGAGTTGGACCCAATACGACAAAATGGCCCCATTAACTACTGTGTGGCATACCAAACAGCCTGCTGTTGCAATAAAATATTTATAACTAATCATTTTGTTAAATGAAACATGTACTTTAGGGCACCTTTTATAATTAACAAGCCATGTTCTAGTTAATTTTGCACATGATGTTTCACAGTTTATTACCAGGTACTACAAGGATACATAATAAGTACCTACAAATAACTGCCCATATTAAGCTGTAGTATTGCAAACAAAAGCAATTAAGCTCCTGGGGAGCTTAGTATTATTTGTAAACAAGTATAAGGGTAGGACCTTTGCCAAACAAAAGGTTGGGTTAGTGGGATGATAAAGCAATAAACCTTGCAATTCATGAACATGTTATTGTGGAGCTACAGTAATGGAGTAATGAGGATGTTTTAGCAGAGACTTTAATGAAGCTGCATTTTGTTGACAGATAATGTTTAAAGATAGTGGTAGGGTCAAGCTGTACTTAATGATGCATTAGACGACCCGAGTGCTGGCATTAGCATTGAAATAACAGCTCATGATCTGAGTAAGGCATTCTCAGTGGATTATGGCTACGTGAACATATCCAGCATTTGCCTTTGAATTGTCTAATTTGCAGATTAGAGACTAAAAGAAGACACTTGAGGAGTTTGTGCTGAAGTGAAACCTCCAACACCTGCCATTCATCTTGTTCTCAACAAGCCAGAGGTTGTGGATATAAGGAACTGTTAGAGATTCGTTCTAACCTAACCAGAGAGCAGAGGTGTTGCATTCTTAGTTCACTGACTTGATGACAGCAATGCAGAGCGCTAAGCCACCTTCTGTTTGTTTCTGCTGTGCAAGCATAGGACAGCCGCTACCACCAATTCCCATGGATGTCTGGCAGGACAAACTTGGTTCAGGAAGAGGTTACTCACTGGGCTTCATCTTGCACTCAAAAGCAAAAGTAGGCTTAAAACAAATAAATCTCAACATTTTCCTATTACAGACGTAGTCTGAGGAGACAGCTCCCAATGCTTATTGAAGCATCTTCTGAGGAAGAATTATCCCTGGGTTAGAGCTAGCAAATGGGTATCTTGCCTCTTTTATCCCTCCCTGGCAGAAGCAGCAGGGTGTACAGCGCTCGGGCTGAGCAAGGGAGGAGGAAGACTAGTCTGGTGCACCTGAGAAAGGCTCCCTCCATCAGCTCTTCCTAGCACAAACCCCAGCTCTCCCTGTGTGGGGATGGAGTGGGAAATTCCCCTCTGATGCACACAGATGCCCTTCATCTCCCCCTGAGCCATTGCGTGCTGGCCTGGCCCGTCCACGCAGACCCTGCGGCAGGGGGACAAGGTGCCTTGGACGGAGGAGGCACTGATGTTGCATGGGGTCAAACCAAGGAAGGGCCGGGGGCTCCGCACGCCCACCACTGGGGATGTGCCCAAGTCTTTGGCCCCAGCGCTGCAGGATTAGGCCTTCCTATGGATTAACTGTCCTACTCTGAATGCAAAAGGCTGAGGCTGGCTCTGCTGGTTATTTGGAAACTGGCAATTCTCACGTATTTGTTACTTCTATTGGTGTTCTGGGTTCAATTTTTGCAAATTGCTGAGCAGCTTTGCAAAGCCGATGTGTGCCTTCGGCTCTCGCTGGCTAAGTCGCTGGTCCTTTGGTAGCCAGTGTCTACAACATGAATTAGCCATCTGCAAAACGCTGCCCTGCTGTATTTGTGCCAAATTCCCACATGCTTATTTGAGATCAGGGACTGAGGAGGGGGGGAAGAGTCTTTCTTGCAAAACATTTCTTGGCTGTTTCTTTTTTGAGGCTGTGTTAATATTTGGCTGACGTTCTCTGTGGAGATAAGCATTTATGTTTCAAACATAATGACCCAAAACCAGGTGACAAATGAAGGTCTTTAATTATGCTCGGTTTGAACACTGACAAAATTCTTGTAAATTTTCACTGCAGTTAACTTTCTTCTTTTTGTCCTATATTATCTTGGCCTGTTTGCAGAATAACTGATGTTCCCCAGGCAGTCTAGCTCTGGTTAGGATTCCCCAGACACATTGCTCCATTTTGATGTTGTTGCACCAGTTTCTTTGTGTTTGCCCTAAAACTAGAGGCAGAACAGCTGAAGAGACGTGCAACCAGATGAAAAATTCCTGGTTTCCCTTTTCATGTTGAAGCCAGCAGATGGTGCTTACTGCCTTTACACGCTTCTTCGAGAAACCATACACTATTAGCTAGTTTATTTATGGTATTTACCAGGGAACAGCTATAAGGCTCACAGCTACTTGTGACTTTTCAGAGCGCTGAAGGATTGGGGTCTGAAAGCAAAACACATCCCACAGTGTTTGAGAGCTTTAAGATTTCAAACCCCTACGAGTTTAGTTGTTTTCATGGACCGCTTTCTCAAAATCCTGGTGTGCTGCCACCATAATCGTTTGGGGTTTTTTGTTTAAAAAGGGTGGAGGATGGGAGGATGAAAATGAATTTGTACCATCTCCTTGGACAGGTTTCAAAGCAGAGCTTGCAGAAGCAGCCTGTAAGAGACAGCTTATGTCTCTGGTACAGGGTTCCCGAGGCCCAGGGCAGCCTGTGTGAGTCGGGATGGTTTGCGGGGAATACTGACTAGCGTGTGCTTCCAGGAGGGATGCTCTGAGAGTGATGCAAGAAAGGAAAAGAGTGATAAGCTCTCAGAAAAGCATCTTCCCAATCCCTTCCCAGCACCGGTAAAGAAGCGCTATCCATCCTCACTGTTGAGGGGAAAAAGATGTTGGGTTCCCACGTGTGCTTTCGAAGACCTTTACACCTGGGAATATTTTCCCAGAACAACCACAATTGTTCTCTCTCCCAGTGTGACTTACATCAGCTGAAAGGTGCACAGTGACTGGGTTACACAGATTAGAATAAATAAATGAATAAAAATCAGAGCTGCTCTGTCATTTGGTGATGGAGAGTGTGAGCAGCAGTGTGCTGAGGATAAAAGGCTCAGATACACATCTACACTGTTCACTCTCACACAAAGAGCTTAACTTGTTCTTGTTTATTTACCTGTGTATTTCCCTTCTACAGACACAAAATCAGAACAGAAACTCGCCCAGCAGACTGCACCTTTCTGTAAGCACATCTTTTATTCAATATTATTCCCTTTCTCTCATTCTTTGTAGCTGAATTATGATGACTCCATTAAAGCAGTGATTTCTACCTCCAGCCATGAGTCGACAGCTTCAGTAACAGGTAACAATTTTGCTTATCTTTAAAACCAGTAGGAATTACTTTCAAGATAATATGTCCGACCAGCTTTCCCTGCTTCCAGCCCCACCACAGTATCAGTGCTACCTGCATTTCCAGGAGTACCTTGAGATTTCAACTTTTCTTTTGTTGATGGAAGTAGAAGCAGTATTCCCTTGCTGGGTTCTTTTTGGGGGTTTATTTTTGATGGATTTCCTGCTGTACAAGCACAGCTAGGTTTTCTACATGGGAAGGCAATTTCTAAATCCATTGATGCTGGTTAGAGAAGGTGGCAGCCTTGCAGCTGGGCTGGACTAATTTCCTGGCCACTCTTACCAGCTTTGGCAGCTAACCCAGGGGAGCAAGAGTTGCAAGGAACCTGTGCTGCTCAGTACTCTATTCCTGCCATCCAGACCTGCATCCTCAGGTTTTCTTCAAACGACCTTGTTTCCTCCTGTCTGCATGTTTACACTGGAAACTTGGTGAAATCTCAGAAATATCAGTGTTTTCCTAAGGCTGCCAACTAGTTCTTTTTACCTCCCTGGAACTAATGTAAGATAAAAATCTCTGATGATTAATATCTGTATGATTTGATTGTACGTGGGCAGTGTGAATCTCAATGATATAGTAGAAGAGTGTGTCTAGGACTAAGCAGAGGAACCAGGGGGGGTCTGGATGAGTCTGAGCCCTTACTGGGCAATCAGTGTATTTCAAGTACCTGGAGCTGATATCCAAGGCATTGACAATTTACACTAATAAAGATGACATAAAAGTAGACATATGGAATAACTTTTCAGTTTTCAGCTGTGTCTGGTAGTGCTGAGAACCTGTCCTTGATCTAACTTTCTATCAATTACTTAAAAAACAGACATCTAAACCAAACCCTAAGTGGTTACATTATCAAGCTACTTAATTTTTGGTTTCTGTCATGTGCAGGCTGACTAACTTTGGTCCTTAAATAACCAATCTACAAGAAGAAGCCTCTGTCTTATTTCTGGGACCACGGTGCACGCGTAGGTCTTGCTAGTGAAGGCGAAAAGAGCTCAGCAGCTCCGCAGCCTCATTTCAGCAAAGCACAGGCAGCTGTCAAACACTGAGCTCCATGGCAGACGTGCAAATGTGCTTCCTTGCTTTGATGGATCGAAGACATGGGAAGGTCTCTAAAATCTGTTTTGCTCCCAAAGAAGTCAATTGCAGAGCTCCTATCGATTTCCATGAGAGAAAAACCCTCTTTCAAGGGTAAGTAAATAAATGTGTTTCACCGATATAGAGATCAGCGCTCACGCAGCTTTGAAATGTGAAATGCCGAGCATCTCTAGCATCACGGTGAGCGCTGTGCTGCCTTGCTACAGCGTGCTTTATCACCCAGCCCAGACCTTCCCCCACCCCGGCTGTCTTCATCTGCCCACAGGAGCAGAGCGAGAGGAGTCATGTCTCCTCCAGGTCACCTTGGGTTTCCATAGTGACTATTTGAATGCGATTGTCTTATCAATCAGAACTTCCTTTACTCTCATAAGCAACTATAAAATCTCTTCTGGTTTCTATAGCAACCATCTTTAAACCCATATATTTGTTTTCGCTAGGCTTAGTTGAATTGTTGGAAATAGTGCAAATTAACTGCTGGTGCAATATTTCTTACATTTTTTCCCTTAAGCTATCCTTTACTGTCATCCAGAACAACAGTTATCAGGAGGCTGCTGTCCTTTTGTTTCAGTTACTTAGAAATCCCCTTTGCTGCCTAACCACATGAGCAATGCCTCTTAAAAATCATCATTTTCATGAGGAACACTAAAAACCTGAAACCTCTGGAGTTCAGCCTTTCCCTTCCCAGTTCAGGCCCCTATGTCATTCTGTCCTCAAGCACTTAGAAGAAAAAATGGTGCTGTTTTGTTACCCCAAATCACTTTTTTCTAATAATATGTGAGAATAGCCACCTTCCCTCCAGTAACCTCAACACAGAGTACAGTCGATACTTAACAGCAACACTGTGAGTTAGTCACATTTTATCGCTGTATATGAAGAATGTGCACAAGGTTAATGGCCCATCTACACTGCAGACCCAATAAATGTCAAGAACGTGGGGGGGGGTTTCAGTCTAAATGTGGTAACTGCAGACAAGGCTGATATCACATGGTCTATGGTTCCCTTTCACCAGACAGCAGGCAGATATAAAGTTATCTAAAAGCGCTGACACTGGCACAACCATAACTTCATGATCTGACTAGAAACAGCCATTGCTTTTCAGTCTCAAAGTTCATTTTTCCTGCATAGATCGTAAGTGGAGAATGTGCTTAATTCAAGGTTATAAATTTAGTAATAGACAATTATTCTGCTCTGAAATTCTGTGGCAGCATTTTCTGGGATCGTCTTGGTAGCAGCAGATTGCAGACATACCAGGTCTACCTCTGTGCAACTTCCAGGCTGCATAGAAAAGTAGATGGACCATCAAAGGAGAAGAGAGGACCTCAACTCCATCTGTGGTGCTGGTGTCTAGCTGTCCTGGGCTTTTCTTACTCCTCTTCCTCTGTATTAGGTAAACAATTTTGGGTTTGGAGCAAGATGACAAAATTGTTTGCTTTTCTCTTAATTTCCAACTTAGAAACCCTCGGTCCCTCTGATGTTTTTGCTTGCTCCCCCTTGCCCAGAGCTGCCTGAGTGCCGGCACAAGGCACATTTGTGCCCGTGCAATGGGACGAGCAGCATGTGCAGAGACACCGGCAAAGCTGCAGTCAGTCCACCTTGCTCCTTAGGAAAAGGGTTGCTAACAAACTGGAAGAAGTTCAAGGAAGGGTGAAAAAAAAAAATAGCCAGGGGGCTGGGGTTGTGTTCACCTATTGAAGAGCAAGAGGTCTGTGTCTGTTAATGGGAAACTCAGTAACAGCCAGTGAGGATTAGGAAATCTTATGGCTATGGGAGGAGGAATACATTGAGATGATAAAAAAGGATAGGAATTAACTACTTCTAAAATTAAAAAAAGAGGAAAATGTAGTGACTCAGGATCATAGTGACAAATTCCTGAAAGGTGGTCAGTGCTGGAGGGGCTTGGACCCCCCCCAGCTGCACAGCTGTGCTGAGGGAGGTTTCTGTGTTTTTCCAGCGTGCTCCGTTGGCACTACTCATGGTGAGCTGCAGGTGAAGGAGAGAAAGGGGCAGGGGGACGCCTCGAGGGGAAGGGGAGGGAGGCTGGCCATGGGACCTCCTACAAGGAGAGCTCACGAGGGAGTAAAAGCTTTTGCGTTCAACAAGAAGCACAACCTGCTTGTGACGGGCGGAGGGGACCAAGCGGTCTGGCTGTGGATCCCCAACCTGCCTGGGTAAGGGGCGGTGGGACCCCCTTGCCACAGTGTGCCGGCACGGAGCTGGGTGCGGAGGGCGAGCAGCTCCCACCAGCTAACCACACACACCCCTGCTGCCGGTGCGGGAAGCGAGTCACCAGCATCTTTGCCAACTGTGAGCTCAGGACCACGGCTCCATTGCATTGCTTCGGGTACAGCCAGGCACCCCAGAGCACAGCATCGCAGCTCTTAGTACTGCAACCCCTTTGCTCATACAAAGCCCAGAGAACAGCCGCCTCTACAATTAACTGCTTTGCAGAATCACAAACTGTTGTCAACAGAAGCTTGGCTGGAGCTGTTCCTCATCCCTAAACTTCCAATCCCGCAGTGGTTTCTGCACAAACAGATGCCACCCGATGAGCAGGGCTTTTGGTTCTGTGCAGGGTCCTGCTGCATCATTGTACGCTACCAAGGCTCTTGCAAACCTTCTTACAAACCTGCCGGGTACTGCTCAGAGAGGGGATGCCAGGAGCCCAGCTGATTTGGAGCCTGCAGGGGAGGATGGCAGCAGGCAGAGATGGGGTGCAGAGGAGCCACAGAGCGACACTAACTAGCAGGAAAAGCTGCTTTCTTCAGGCAAACATTTGCAGTGTCTCTGCCTTCCTTTCAGTGAAGAGTTGCAGTTGCTGGCTAAACCTTCCTGAGAAAACTTGCACAACTTTGCTCTCCAAAACACAAGTGTTACTAGATTTGGGCCCATTACATTTGACTTGGCATAATAAGAAACTCACAGATGGAAACTGCTTAACATGGAGCTGTTCTTATCTAAATTTCAGCCAATGCGCAGGCATGCTCAGAAGCCATACAGCACTCATCTTTTACCTTCACATATCTGAAGAAGATGCTAAAATACTTTCTGTGTCTACTGTTGAGGTCTGTAGAAGCTACTGACATAATACTCTGATTCTTTTTATGCAAATTTGCTGAAATTGTCTAATTTCTGAATGTGTAACTCATAAACAATCTGTGCAAAATAAACCTGTGCCCTTTGCTAGTATTAGAAGAACATTTACAAATCTGAAGTCAAATACTCAGGAACTGGAAAATGCCAAAGTTGAAGCTATCTATCTCTGTAGTTTTACCTTGGGTCCTTTTGTTGAAACACCCCGAGGAAGCAGAGCACTTCTCGCTCGACTTCCCACCGCCCTCCCCAGACGGGCTGAGCTTTTCTTCCTTCTGTTTTCCCTGTGGATTTGGGATGCTGAGGACCAGAGCTGCTGGGTTTTGGCTTGCCCAAGGACAATCAGAGCCAAGCTCTCTGCTTGCCTCTACATACCCAGCATGCAACCCCCTTATGTTACTGGAATACACTTGCTCTTCTCTACCTAAAACTGAGCAAAGGGGCAGCTGGGGAGAAGGGGTGAGGAAAGGCACTTCGCATTGTGGTTTTCTTCCCAAAGCCTGTGGTCAGGCGGTGCAAGGCCCCTGAGAGCACAGCTCAGTAAGGACTGCAGAATCACCGTAACAGGGGCAGATAAGGAGCACGTTGCTTGCAAGGTCTAAAAGCCTTATTCTCCTTATCTCAGTTTTTAGAGCCACTTAAGCCCTGCATCTTTCTTTCCCCTGTGTGGATGATGTATCCGGAAACCAATGCAGAGCAGCTCCACATGTTCCTGCCTTCCCTGGGGCTTGCACAGCATGGCCGGTGGTCCCTCCTTCCATCCCTCCCTCTCTCAGGAGTGTGGGGGGTGCGGGCTGTGCATGTTTAACACCCCACTTTCTACATGGTATGTAGCTGCACATCCCAGTCATCTTCTCAGCAGCTGCCCGCAAGAACATGACTTTGTTATTTATGCTGCTCCCTCTCCTGCTCCCACGCCCATCGCACTGTTGGGTCCAGAGCCTGTGGTGGGTTTTCCCTTGGGTGAATGATTCAAGTGGCAATAAGCCCCAGCAGCTGTGCTGGATACTGCCCCAGCAGTTTGCTTTCGGGTTGATCTGGTGGGACAGCCCGTAAGGCAGACCAGTGCCATGGTTTGGCACTACTTGCACTGGGCTCTCATGTCCCTGCAGGGTGGCTTCAGTCTTTCACCCCAAAACCACTTGACTTCCAGCCCTGAAGCATCTGAGCATCTCCCACATGAACAGGAGCAGCTTCTGTAGGAGGGACTGTAGGTAATCACCGGACATTGGGTTAAAACATGGCTGGCAACACTGCTGTCTCCATCCCTCATTTGAAGAAGGTGGGATGTGCTCTGAGCACAGTCACAGGGCAGGTCCTGCAAATGAGGTGGTGGTTGTCCTCTTCTGTGACTCCCACCAGTGTGCAGGGTGGCACAGCCTGGACCTGGGCAGCTGTTTGTCCACCCAGCAGTAGCTACTTAAATGCAGCCTTTAGACACCCAGATCCAAGTTCATTCAAAGAAACTAAAGGCCGCCCAAACTCATCCTCTGGCCCCCATTGCAGTATAGGTGAGATACCTGAGATGTGAGTAAAGGCGAGCTAAGGACATGCCGTTTCATGCTGTTCAACAGAAAGGTGGCGATGAGGGGTGGGAATTTCAGTGGAAAGTCTGAGCTACTTTTCAGAGTCCAAACTTCCTTTGTCTCATTTTTGTTTTCCTTTAAAAACAGCTGAAGTGTAGGATTTTGAAACTGGAAAGCAGTTGAGTTCACCGATGCTCACAGAGGGGCAGCAATCATCTGTTTGACTTTTGATAGCAGTGGAAGAAGCTACCTTTCTTTTTATACTGGTTACATCTCTGTAGGCATTATTGCCGGTGCCTGCAGCGCTGTGAGTCCTGTGCTAAGCTGGCTGCAGGAGGCAGAGGTGGATGCCTCAAGATACGGAGTTACAACAACAGACGTTGTCAGTGTGCTCTGAACAGTGGTTTGCAATTTTCTGGAAGATTGGAAAACATTTAAAGGACATAAATGAGAGTGGATTTGGCCTTTTTTTTTCCCCTGCAGAAGGAAAGTGTGATGAGATCTGTGACTGCACCAATGTAGAGGTGAACAGGAGCAAGTAAGTTCTTCCCTGACATTGTGTGAGCCTCGTCCCAGGGCCAGATGCATTGGGTGGGAGTTTATGCTGCAAGTAACCGTGCTTTTCTGTGGGAAGTTCCTTCCCTGAGACGTTCCTGACGGATTAGTCAGATCCTCTGAAAGAAATATGTACTACAGTTTCTGGAAAGAAAAGAACAAAAATCAACCCGAGCAGAGCAGTCGTGCAAGCAGATGGAGCTGCCCAGCCTGGTCAAGCAGGCTCAGGCTGTCCGTGGCTGTCTCTGAACACCCATCGATCCTTTCCCCTCGTTACTGCTGATTTTTGTGGACTTCAGGCCTCTCTGGCAATGACCCAGCTCGCCACATCTTCTGGGGCAGGATGTTTCTTTTTTATCAGTTTTTCAGCTCTTCTTTAAGGATACTCTTTAGCAAAGCATGCTTTTTAGCAGTCCTTCGGCTCTTCTTCAAAGGTATAGTCGTTAGCAAAGCAAGGTAGTGCATTTAACCCTAAATTAAACAGTGTCTGAGCACTAACCCAAACACATTTCTGTCCCCATAAAGTGGAAAATTCTACTTTATAGATATCAATAGGAAATTGTTTTAAAAGAAAACCCAAACTCAATGTTTAGATCTTGGTAAAAAATAAAAGAGAGCAAAAATCTCTTTGCCACCACTAGAACCTGCAGTCTGGGCTTGAAACCAAAACTGTGCCCAAGATACACAAATCCTTGGGGATCTTTCCACAGGAGAAGTGGTGTTATACTGGCTGCCCACCCCTGCTACCCCCCTGGAAAAATACCCGGTCGTTTGGCTGTGGGCTGACTTTGGGAACTGGGAGCAATTTCATTGAGTTCAGCTCGACTAATCAGCCCAGAGAGACAAGTATGTCTGTACGTCTTTGCAGAAGCACCATGAGGTTTAATTGTTCTCTGAATACAGTCTTGGACCATTTGTTGAAGAAAAAAAAAAAAATCTATGTAAAGCTGCATTTGACAGTGATCAGAGAAGCATCCAGCTGCCTTTTGTTGGGCAGCCAAATCGTGGTGGCAATGGCCAAGGTTGGATTTAAAATATGGAAAGAAAGCACTTTTGTTACTTCTGCTGCCCTGAAGGGTCTGATCTTTCCTTACAAGGTCCAGGATTCCCTTCAGAGCCCCTGGGAGGCACCAGCAGGCATCTTCCCACAAAAGAGGTTTTCATCATGATCATAAAATAGTCATTTGTTGGAACCAAATGGCTTCAACAAACTGGGCAACGTTGGGAATGGGGCTGAATGGGAAGGAGAAAGATTGCAATTAGCTGCTGGCTATTCTGGGACACTCCTCTTGTTTGCTTTCTCTTTAAAAGAACAAGTAGCTTATTTTATCCAAAATTGGGGGAAAAAAATGTTCAGAAACTTCTTTACCATCAGTGAAGTGGATTTCCCATTTTTCTGGCCAGCTCCTTTTGCCGGTAGGGCTGCATAGCCTGCGTAGCACTGACCTTCCCCTACCCCGAGCAGGGAGCACGTGTCTGGGGCCAAGGAGGACCACTCTTCTGGTGGCGGCCAAACCAGCCTCTCCCTTATCGGTCTCTTTGGTCCAGGACTCCATCACGCTCAGAAAACTCAGCTCTTTGGCAGGATGACATAGTAAGGATCCACCTGAAGTCTGTATTTCAAATACATTATTTAATGAGAGCAGTACATTACAACATAGGGTAAGTCAGCATGGCACAACAGACAAATACTTGGTCTTGATTTAATTCGGGCAAATCAGACTTTTGTGTTAAGATGTTAATTTAATCTTAGCGTCGTGTAGTCCTCAGTCACTAGTTTTCATAAGGTGTAGGAGGAGAGCTCAGAGACAGAAATAAACTGGACTTGGGGGAAGGCTAGGCAGTTAAAACTGCGCAGTTGTGAACTGGGATGGGAGGTGGAAATCAGGTGCCACCAAGCTTGCGGCAGCGTTGGACTTATGTGTATGGTCTGACCAAGCCAAAGAACCTGCTGAATGAAAGGGGAGGACGAACACTGTTTCTTTCGTGGCTTTTCTCTGCTTCCATCCAGCCCCATGGCCACAAAGAAGATACCCTGTGTGATGGCCACTGTCCACCGACTCTCCTCGCCTTAGCTGGTTACAGAGGTGACACTATAGTTTGGATTGTGCCCTCCACAAACTCCACACGCTGCTTCCCACCGACTGCGCTGGTAAAAAGGGCAAGTGCTGCTTGGGAAAAACTGAGTATCACCCAGCTTTCAAAAATCTTTGCAAAAGGAACATCAGAAAAGTATTTAAGATAGATTGAAATGGTTGGCTTTGACTTTCATGGGGTTACTTCTGCCACATATATATCTCACAGATTATAAACGCAATTTGAAGTATTTTTCTAAAGGAAAACTGGTTTTGTTCTAAAAATGCTAAAATAGTCTCTTTTAGAGACTTGCTGGACTTTACTAGGCTTCTCCTTTAAAGTGAAACCTTAGTAAAAGCCACCATTTAGCAGACTGCTTTGCATTTCAGTATACTCAAGTTTTCCAGTGTAAAGTGTTTCCATCTTTCCTTGACCAGCTCTACTGAAAGCCGTCAGCGGTGACAGCTGACACCAACAGCAGCCTTGTGAGGCTGTGAAGGAGCAGCTCTAATAAACGCATTACAACTGCTTCAGAAAAAGCCAAAGGTAGTGGGGTTTGATACTATCATTTCAACACAGCAACGGGGACTTCTTGCTGTGTCAACATGATATATTTTATTCATTTAACATCATTTGTTATAGAAAAGCCATTATGAATTCTGTAATTTAAGTAATTCTTAAATTCTTTCACGTTTAGGCAGGCTTACAGTGAACATACACATTTTTTTCTTCCCTTTGCTTTCTGGGCTGCAGCCAGAAGTGGTACCCAAGCGGTATTTCTATGGGCTTGCTGGGGTCTGGAGCAGTGACATGATGGGATGTGGTGCACATCCAAGCACGTCGTGGCTCTATGGTGTATGGGGTGTTTTTTTAAATGATCTGTACAGTGGCTTTTTGGAACAAAAAAAGACTATGTGGGTTTTTTAGAAAAAAACATGAATTAGCTGTTTCTCAGTTTGCAGTCATAACTAATCCTCTCTCTCCCTCTGCTTTTAATCCATGAGCATGTATATACAGATTATTGATTTTCAGCATCTTAAAACAAATCCCTTAAATTGACGATGGCACAACACACCTCTCCTGCGTGGCAAAATCTGTAGGACATCTGGCCCTGGCATGACATGGTGATCCATCCTGTGGGAAGCTCTGATTTTGTCTGATAACAGGACTTGCTCTAATCTTTTATAACTGCTCTTTTTTCATTAAATGTGGATATTTTATGGATCACTCCCTTTCTTCATGTTAAAGTTTTGAATGAAAGTAATCATTTGCTTAGAAGACAAATACTCAGAGAATACTTGAGGTGATTAATAAAAATGACAAAGCCAGTGTGTTACAGAGCACTAGTAAATAAACACCTTGTAGACATGATGATCAGTGGAGGAGGGTTTGGAATCCCTGCTTCTAACTCTAATTTCATCCCCTGTCTGCTCCTCTCCCAACAGACTCACGTTCCACTGCTACCGATAAATGTTTTTGCCATCACCATTTGTTTTTCTGCTGGTTCTTTCTACTCCTGGAGCCTGCTCAGCTTTGCACCTGTAAGCTTGCCCGCCGGCACATGCACCCCACGCAGAGCCAAGCTCGGCACCGTATGTGCAGCTCCAGACAAACCGTGCGTGAAGAGGAGGGAGGAAAAGCACATTTTCTCTCACAAGCTGCTGCAGACATGCATCCCCTCTTCGGATTTGTGATAGCCCCCCGCACGACGCAGTGTACGTCCATTAAAACAGCCTGTGCTGTATTATCACGGACTGTAAATTACTGGTTAATCACACAACCGGCTTGGATGCCTGTCTCAGTCCAGAACGCAATGGCAGCTCCACAGCATCGCTGTTGCTCCCCGCAGCCGGCTCTGTGCGGCCGATGGCGATGGGTGTGTGCATGCCAACAGCATCAAGGATTATGCCCTTGGGAATCCAGAGCGGGAGCTGCCACAACATATGTGATATGGATTGTTCCTGCCTAGATAAACTGTTGGAGGGGTTGTATGTATGTGTGTGCATCTGAGCAAACACAGTAAGAGAAAAGAAGGATTTAAATGAACAAAGTCCTGCCTATGATTTGTGGCTATATTAAAAAACAAAAAAACCCAAACAAATCAAAATCCCCTCTCCTCCCCCTCCGTTAATCTCTTTTCTCCTCTTGTACATTCTCATGAATCTGTCCTTGATATTGCAGTCGCTTGTTTTCAGCACAGCTAAGTTTGCCCCTGTGTAGCATTTTCAAGTAAAACAATTTAATGGCCCATTGGCTAAACACTGACAAACCTACTTTGAATTCAGTAGGAGGTAAGGACTGAGCAAAATCTCAACAAGAACTTTGGCATAGCATCCTGTGACACTCACATCCTCGCAGTTTAGTGGCAGCTATTTACCACGCAGTTCTGTTTCACGCTCTGCATGAAAACTTTTAAAATATTTTGTTGCATTGAAACAGCGTTACCAAGGTAGTTTTCATTTGTTAGGCTTTGTGCTTGGCCTGCACAAAGCGTGGCCTCTTTGCAATATCACTCACTGACACGTTCTCCTCTATTGACCTGTATCTGCATGCTACTGCAAATCATATGGGATATTAGATTTATTCTTCACTTTGCTATAGATATGAATCATTAGCAAGCACACAAACACAGTTGCACTATAAGTATGGTCTTACGTGGCTCGGTTTGGGCTGTGGAAATATCCCCAAAGCACATAGGCCTATAACCAGCTGCTTTTCAATGGCAATGTGATTAAGTTACTTAATTACCATCGGCCCTGACAGCGCTGGAAACCTCAGCTCTGCCCTCTGCACAGTCCTGAGGTCGCCAGCCATGATCACTTCTCAAATCACATGAAGTGCCATTTCATGGTGCCATTTCTACTTCAGCATCATTCGGACACGTCTGGTCTTCCCTGGAGCCTCAGTTCCTCGAGACAAGCAGCCGGGTTACAGCATTAGCGCTGGGCACAGGGACCATACGTGCTGTCAGAGCTCCTCGGTCAGAGAAGGCTGGTGCCCCCAGCCCCTCTGTAGTGTGACCCCTCAATTCCCTTTCTAAATCTCCAAGAGGGATGAACATCCGTACATTGAAGTCAATCTTGACAGCTACCTGCCATTGCTGACAGTGGATGTTAACAACAGGCAGTGTAAGTTAGCGATGCTGTCACAGGTTTCCTGGTGGGCGTCTGCGCACCTACATGCTGTTCTGCCTCTGCTTTGATAGATTAGAGGTGATGGATGAAGACAGAGTCCTGCTGTCCTCCTCTGGCAGGCTCATCTCTGGAATCTGGCTAGAGAACACATGGGCAATAACGCTACCAGCCAAGCACGTAAATGGCACACAGCAGATGCACAGGGAAGAAATACCTGCAGGAAGCCAACGTGGCCTTTCCTAGTCACCCCACTGCTGGAGCCATGGACAGATGAGCTGCTACAGCATAGGTTCATGGTCTGCATTTAGTGTTTAGACCTATACTTTTCTGTCTTGCATCTTCTGTTTTAGTCTCCATCAGTGTTTCAAATCACTAGGGGCTACGTTTAAGTGACAGGATGGGGTTTGTTTTCTTAAGAAAGCATAACAAAAAAATCTGTGGAAATTTTATGCTTAGGTTCTATTTTCTTCTATGCGGTTTTGTCTCCTTCACCACTTTTGAAAGTCAGCTGAAAATCATCTGAATTAACATCCACTGAAATCAATACCAGTTCAGGGGAATTGATCAAGGTCCATGGAATAAATAACATCTGACTTGGAAGATTACATAAACATGTATCTATTTATTTTCTTAATATTTTTCAAAGAGCTGTGCTGCAGCTTAATTACAGGGAGATACAAAATACAGAAATATATGCCTAGGACACAAACATTACCAGTCTATCTACTGCTCTGGTACAGATAATCAGGTACTGAGCTGTAACAGAGAAGCTAAAACCTCCACTCAAAATTTAGTAACTCACCTGGCAGTCCCGTACCCTCATCTACAGAGTTAAGAGAACCAACCCTAATTCAGCTGCCCAGCTGAAAAGGACCTGGGGGTGTTGGTCAACAGCCAGCTGAATATGAGCCAGCAGTGTGCCCAGGTGGCCAAGAAGACCAACAGCATCCTGGCTTCTATCAGAAATGGTGTGGCCAGCAGGACTAGGGAAGTGATTGTCCCCCGTACTCAGCTCTGGTGAGGCCACGCCTTGAGTCCTGTGTTCAGTTTTGGGCCCCTCACTACAAGAAACACATTGAGCTGCTGGAGCATGTCCAGAGAAGGGCAACAAAGCTGGTGAAGGGTCTGGAGCACAAGTCTTATGAGGAGCAGCTAAGGGAACTGGGGCTGTTTAGCCTGGAGAAAAGGAGGCTGAGGGGAGACCTTATCACTCTCTACAGCTACCTGAATGGAGGTTGTAGCCAGGTGGGTGTTGGTCTCTTCTCCCAAGTAACAAGCAATAGGACAAGAGGAGATGTGGCCTCAAGTTGTGCCAGGGGAGGTTTAGATTGGATATGAGGAACAATTTCTTCACCAAAAGGGTTGTCAAGCACTGGAACAGGCTGCCCAGGGAAGTGGTTGAGTCACCATGCCAAGGCCCTCCTGGCCAGGCTAAGCTTTAGGAAGTTTCCATATGTGCCTTCAGGTACTTTTTCATGACATACATCCATGAAGAAGGTAAAACCTATCACAAACAGGAGAAGCAGTAAATAATAAAAGGAACATTTCACTGAGGGGAAGATACCTGATCAAGTGTTAAAATGCATCATTTAAACTTTAATAGTAGTCAGTCTATGCACTTAGTCCCTCAAAGCATTCTAGATCAAACTTTTATGAGAGGTTATACAGTAGATTAAAAGAGAATTTAATATTTTCACTTTTTTTATTTTGTCCTTATATTGTGGTTTTAAGCTTAAAATATTTAAAATATGTGATTTTAAAAAATAATTTCTCAGATTGCCTGAAATTCAATCTTTCTGTAATTCTGAATCTTAGATGATTCAAACTTATTCAAAATACATGAGACTTACCAGAACTGTTGTATTTTACTTTGCCTTTTTTGAAACATTTAGTAGAACTAAAAATTGTTAAATTATGCAATTTGATACATGTTGTGAGCTTCTAAACTTTACTTTAAAGACAGAGTTAACTCACAAGTCTGTTATGTCAGTGAGATAATGGAGTTAAGGTATATTTACATACATAACTAAGGTTAATAACAACCCAAATAAGGCAGTCTGATTAAGTGCTTTTTGAGCATCTTCCTTAAACATTTGTAGTGGGGATTTGGCCTCCTTGTATACTTCACCAGATTTCTAGATAAGAAATAAATGTTTGTATTTATTAGACACTTTTCTAGGATCTTTAAATGGAGTCCAAAGAATCTCAGAACACAGCTTGAGAAAACCGTATCTCAAAAATAGAAATACACTGCATACTGATGTAAATTCTCCCTATCGGTAATGCCACTGTAGTAAAACAGTTGTAAAGACTTGAGTAAAATTGGGAACTTAGAGAAGCTCATTGTAAGTGTGTGTTACAACTTAACACAAGCTATCCAAAATACTCCATCAGAAGAATTTCAAAAGCTTGTTTCATAGTAATCAAGTTCTCTCCCTTCAGAATTAAAGATTCAAACCTTTGTGCAATATTTAGCCAGTAACACAGTAAGGCCACTACACCCCCATGCCAGTAGGATTAAACCTGCCAACAATCTACATCTTGTACTGCTGAGTGTTCTTCTGGTATGTTGCAATGTGAAGGAAACTGCCAGGATCCTGAACATGCTCACCTCCCTGTGACTGATGCCGAGATCAAAGTGCAAACACACACACACGTTACTTTTCACATGGCTGGTAAAAGGTAAATTAGAAAGCAAGCAATTTATTAAACTGGGGGAAAGGGAGAGGAGGAAAGGTTGAATCACTGATGTCTGCTTTCACTTGCACCTCTAAGGTTAAGGCACAAGCACTGTAAGGATTTAAATAAGCCACATAATCATAAGGATCAATCACTTACCACACTGCTAGCTGCTATGGAATAACTAACATTCCAGAAATATTAACACACCCAAATTAACCCAGATTTGTCTGTTCTCAGTGCAGATTTCTTTTATGAAGGTTCCTTAGAAGGTACTGCTCAAGTTTTCCTCTATAGCAGTAACTGAACACATGACAATCCATCACTCCAGGGCCAGCAAAGCCTCTTTTTGTAGATCCAGGACTAGATGTTCTGAGAGAATTCTACTTTAAATGTCTCTAGAGTTTTCCTGCAGTCAGGCTAAGCTTCCTGCTATGACATCCTATGGATTTTGTAATGTAAGCTCCTATCTTTTATTGTGCTAGAACCAGAATTCCCATTTCAGCAATAATCTAAGCAAGCAGCAGTCTGTTACAGACACTTAACCCATGATGCTACCACTCTACCAGTACCAACACAGAAGTACTCTTCCACATTCCAAACGTGGTTTTGAAGTCTGGTCTGACTTCCCATTCTCTAGCTCTAGGAAAAGGATGGGGAACAATCAAAGTATTCTTAGCATTGCCTACTGTACACAAAAGTCTAATGGATCGGCAGAAGTAAAGACAAGGCAGCTCCAAGCAGCCAGTAACAGGGATGTACATTTTGATAATCCAGTTGCTGATAGTCAAAGCAGAAAATTGGGTACTACTGTAGGAAGCTGCACACACTGTAGTATTGCTCCTGCTCTGGCTGTAAGACAATTTAGGGTGCTGCTAGAAGTACCAACTAAAAGAAAAACACTTGCCATGAGTAGCAATAATTGACCCCAGAAAGCACCAGTTCTCTCACCCCGACTCCCTCTTGAGTACCTCCAGTGGGACTAATTTCTCCTTTTGGTTTTGTTGTTGCAGACAAAATCCTGCTAGAGCCAAACTCTTTTTAAAAAAAAAAAACCTTTTCATTTAGTTACACTGCTCTTCCAGCAGCTGGTATCATGTGCTTATATATGGGCCTATGCTCCAATGCATCAGTAGATGTAACAGTCTTTGGAATATGCTTCCAAGAAAAATCCTTTCCTCAGTACTTCAGGTGCCTAATTCCCTGGTGTAATTTGATGTATAAAGCAGAGGATACAAACAATCTCTATCACCATCCTCTCCTGCTCCAAGCACCTAAAAATAAACTTCAATAAACTACAGAGATTTACTTGAAAGGAATTCTCAATTTTTAAAACCTTTACCAAGGTCTAACCAGAGCCACTTGCTCAGCAGAATGGGCTGAAATCTCATTTTGCCATTCAGTTTAGTCTGTAACAAAAGGCAGCAGAGCCTGGCCTAAGTATTCAATAAAGTTTTAACATCTTAGAACTGCAGATTGTCTCTAAGCTATAGGGTTCTGTGTGTTACAAATTTTGCCCCATGCCTTAGCATCTGTGAAGTTTCCAGAGTCTTTCAGGTGTGTACAACCCTTGGGGCAAAGAAAATAAAGAGGTGTAACTCATTAAGCAGCTGAGTTGAAATTAACTCACTGCACAACCTTTTTCTGTGCTAAGTGTGAGAGTTTTAAGCCTTTTTACAACTCTCACACACAGGAACACAAAGCAATGGCGTGACACAAACTGTGAAAAGGGCAACACTTACACCAGAAAATACCGAAAACAGCTAAACCCAACAAGTCAGGAGATACCAGTAAAATGAACTTTATTTTAAAGCTCATTAAAAAGCTTCACAATAACACTAACAGAATTAGCATTTCCTTCATTTTATGTACCCCATATGAAAAATGTATTGTTTAGCAAGAGATGAAACGTAAGCGTTTCTGCATGCTACTAACACATTTCACCATCTTAGTATCTGACAAATGCTTTGAACTGCAATTATCAAAAACCTTAGAACAGAAGGATTTCTTCTGGAAAGTCCTTATGAACGGGACAGACACTGGCTTTTTATTGACATACCCAATTAGATGTCCAGACAAAAGAAAACTACCTTGGCATCTACAAATGCCTACGAAGGTTTTGATTACAACCTTTTGAAGGAGCAGTATATTTCAGAGCAAGGGCTTGTTTTCATCTTTAGTGATGCAAATGGTTAAATACTGCACAGAAGCTTAGTATGAACTCACAATTCCACAGGAATCTGAAAGTTACCAAGGCAATTTTCCTTTTAGGATAGTCATGACCAACACTATTACTATTCTTCCTCCCATAATACAACATATCCCAGACAAGTCTTAAGAAAAAAATATAAATAGTTCCCAAAACAATGCATTCCCACCCCCCCCCCCATCACATACAACAGCAAAAATATCTTCTGTCATGGGATGAAATAACTTGCTCCAAGTGCAGTGGTTTAGTCCAAGTCCATGCTAACAGTGTTTTGATCACTTGGATGACATTCGCCATTTTGTTGAGGCATTTCAGAATTTTTGTCATCTTCTCCCATGTCTTCAGTTTTGTAATCACTCCGTTCATTTAATGGGTTTTCTTCCTTAGGAGAGTCAACTTTTGGTTTTGGCTGGGTCACAACAGGCTCACAGACATCGTTTAACTCCTAAAAGAAAGGGAAAAGATGTGATCAGAATAGATATTAAGGACCCACCATCTTCACTAGGGCAAAAAGTCCTGTTCCCAAAAGACTATCTTGCTTCTGTATTTGTTTCTCGAGTATAAACTGTCAAGTACTTATTGTACCCTGAAATAAATTAACTGGTCTACTTTCTGAAGTTCTGCAGGCAAAGTTCTCCAACATAATATTTTGTATTTCACATGGGTTTTGTTTCTAGACTATTTTGTGCCTACTAGTAACACTGAAAAATAACCTGAGTTTTTAAAGGTGACTGACAGACATAAAATGTCAGTAAGCTCCATAGAATTGTATACAGTACAGTACAGCTCTTCTGCTTTCTACTGAATCTCCTCCTGTCCGTACTTTCTAACCACCCTTTAAGAACACTGGAGCAGTGAGATGAAATTAGGGTAGAGGGAGTGGGACAGCTATCACACTAGCTTTAGCACCAGCTTTTACAATTCATTTCTTCTGGTACTTACCTGTAGCTTTGCCTTAATTTCACTTGAATGCACAGCCGGATCCTGATCTAAGCTCTTCTTAGCCTGTGCACTCACAGCATTATTCATCCACTCTACCACTTCACTAACACACTTCTCTACTTTCATCATTTCCATTTCATCAATATGGATGTATTTCTCATCCTGCCCAAATACAAACGTTTTGTATTAGTTAATAATGTCAAGTTTACTGTCATCAAGTTATGCCAACAAGACTATTCCAGTTATTTACAACTTTAAATCTTTACTTGTTTCAAAATAAATACAGGTTGGCAAAAAGCCAGATCTGTTATAGGAAGAGACAACAGGACAGACAGATTTCAAACAAAGCTTCCTTTGCCCAATAATCAAACAAGAAACCTAAGTCACAGAGAAAATAGAGGCTTTGCAAACAGGTTATGCAATAAAATATAAACACTCTTAACAGGGTTGACAGAAAACCATCCTCTCCCTCCTGGAGACTCTTACATGGGCCCAAGGTCGTTTAGATAGTGGGATTCTGCTGTACACAGAAAGGGAAAGGATCAGTTATTCAACTTTAGGAGCATGCTCTATAATGCCATAATTACACAATTAACTGATATGAGGAGAAGGATCTACCCAGCAACACAACCTATGATTTTAATTAAGAATTCTAAATATGGATTCAAGTCTTAAATGTACTATTTTCAGTAATGCCAGTTATTTCAAAAGACTAATACTACAGAAGGACTTCACTTAATGGTAATTTTGTAATCTAGAGCTATGAGGACATAATTGTTTCTGATGCATGTCTCAAATCTCAAACTGAATTATCTTGAGTGCTGTTAACTACCCTGTTAAAACTCATTAAGTTGAAATCCAAGGAGTAAATTTTCAAAAGGTGGGAATGCTTATCAAGAAAGTAATCTGCAAATATCAATGGCAAAAAAAATCCCTCAAACACCTATATATAATAAAGCTAGATGTTTTAGTTTATCCTGAGTAGCGTTTACACTAATGCTTCTCACCACAGCACAATTCTTGGTCCCAAAAGAAATGGACAAAGAGCACACTTCTAAAAGTGTCAGATTAGCTTTTAAAAGATCAAGAATCAGACCACAGTCTAACCCTCACTCTTTACAAGAATGTCCTTTATGGCCTGAAAACATCCAGAAGTATCAAGTAACTGAAGATATGATGCACTATGCAAGATTCTTTTGAGTACTGAGAAACATTTGCAGTGTTAAATTTGTGACCTATATCACAGTGGATTGCAGCTCATCTGAAAGTGAATTTGAAGCCACTGCCAGCTGGTGAGCCTCAGTGAAACACTATGTGGTTAAAGAAAGGTACTTTGGGGCCACTTACTTTATTCCTGAATTCCCCAGCTATTGTAGCATAATACTGGAGCCTGTGTCCCAATTCTTCTAACAGCTTTGGTCGTTCTTCTGCTTCTTGATAGCGCATTTCAATTGGAGTACCTAATTTCTAGAAAAAGCAATTCCTATGTGTTACATGATTCATTAACATTGTTTTGTGTGGTATTTTGGAAATTTTGCAATTTGGGCATACTAACAGACCTACCTTTAAATCCTCTAATTTGTCTACGTACACTTGCTTAGCTTCATCCTCACCCTCTTCATACAGCCAGCCTTCTGTCTCTGTCAGGAGTGCAGAGAATCCTTGCAGATCCTATGTATCAATATAATGCAACATGTCAAATATCAAAATATGCACCAATTGACTATGTGTGTCCTGCAGTAACAGGACACTGGTAAATATACACATTAATTACAGAATCATGGAATGGTTTGAGTTGGAAGGTATCTTAAAGATCATCTAGTTCCAACTCCCCTGCCATGGACAGGGACACCCTCTACTAGACCAGCTTGCCCAAAGCCCCATCCAACCTGGCCTTGAACACTTCCAGGGATGGGGCATCCACAACCTCTCTGGGCAACCTGTTCCAGTGCCTCACCACCCTCACAGGGAAGAATTTCTTTCTAACAGCTAATCTAAATCTACCCTCCGGCAGCTTAAGGTCATTACCCTGGTCCTATCACTCCATGCTCTTGTAAACAGTCCCTCACCATCTTTCCTGTAGGCCCCCTTTTGGTACTGGAAGGCTGCTATAAAGGTCTCCCTGGATCCTTCTCTTGTCCAGGCTGAACAACCCCAACTCTCTCAGCCTGTCCTCATAGGAGAGGTGCTCTAGCCCTCTAATCATCTTCACGAATTCTTAATCTCCTACATAAAAATTACATTTCTACTGCAAGCTTTTGCCTAATCAAGTCAAATAAACCACACCAGCTTCTGAACTGGGAAACACATGCCTACAACATAGGTAGCATTTGTAGTCTTTTGTCCTTGATTAGGCCAGTGCTTGGGGTGCAGCTTTAATTCATGTTTTGGTTATGGATACAGCAACACAGCTTCTTCTAGTCAAATCAAGACTTTACTCAGTTTGTGACAAAATTTATTTTCAGGGATATGTACTATTGCTAAGCCTGAACCTAATTCTGGGTCAGTCCCAGCCATCATTGAAATTAGTTACAGTTTTCAGCTATTTCCAGAGTGGCTGTGAGAAAGCTTAACAATGGAGTATAGAATAGATATTTGGTATCAGTATTTTCAGAGGAACTCCTGAAACCATTACCAACCTTTTCACACACAAACTTTTCATATGGTCCAGACAACTTGTCCCTGAATTCATACACGTATTCCTCCACTGCATTCTTTGCATCATTTCTTTCCTTCTCCAGTTTATCTTGCATAATCATCTTTCCCTGTATAACCACAGGAAAATATTTTAAATTAAAAAAATACCTATGTTCAAACACCATTCTACAAAGCACAGCTCCTGTAAAACACAGTAATCTCCCAGAGGCCTTGGCTCACATAACTGCTGGAATTCTCACTGCTACGAAGTGGACTCACCTGAAGAAATGGGATGCACTTCTATACATTACAACAGTTTGAGCTGATCTGCGATGTCATTCCATGCATCAGTGGTCTGATATGATTGCTATAAACAACACTTCCATCTTTCTGATTAGCATTTGTCAGTTATGTGTTAAACTTTAACTCTACATTAGCTCACTGTAAATTATTTGAGTCCACACTTCAGGGTTACAGTAAAAAAATAATCAGAGTTTGCCTTAAAAAAAGCAGATGAATGGGTAATAACTGCAATCAAGAAAGCAGTCTAAGCCACACTCTGACTCACCTCTGTTTCAATATACATATTGAGGAGATCTTTTCCTAACTGCCAAACCAAGTTAGCTTCAATAGGCAGTTCCACATTCTTCACTTTTATCTTGGGTTTCTTAGCTTCTGGGGGCTGATCACCTTTCTTCTCATTTGTCTGAGTTGGAGAGAAGAAAAATAAGTTTCCTGACTTCCTTCTAATGAAGTAACACTATGGTAAAAGAAACATTCACAGGAAGAACATGCAGAGATTTTCTGTGCTCTTTCAGAATCTTCAAAATATACTTGTGAGGCACTTTCCCTTCAGGGATTCCACCCCCTATCCTAGTCTGCTTACAGTCTATTTCATGGGCAATAAGTACTGGCTACAGGAAGGACATTTCTCAGATATACGGTGTATTTGCAGGTTTTCCAGGAACACCCATCTGTACCTTAACACTTTACTGGCAATACTGACAGTGGCAAGATTTTAACCCAAAACATTTTTCATCTTATACAGATGAAAGAGCAAACTACTAGCAATACCATGCAGGTGTATGTTTTTCACATAGATTATTTCCCCTTAGGTTTATGAATTCCTGATCCCAATTTCTCTCAGCAGGCCTAATAAGCTTGGGTTCTCACAGCTGTTAAACAAATTGAAATGTCTGCAACTCAAATTAGCTGTAAAACACTGTATAAAGATAGGGAAGTGGTAGAGAGACTTCTTACAGGACTTCTTTTGCAAACTTTACAGAAATCATCAAGAGATGTATACATTGTTTTTCACAACAGAAAAGGTATAAAGATGAAAAAGGTTCCAAGTACCAAGTTCCTTACTTTTTCCTGGAATATGTTACCATTTTAAACTCCACCATTATAGAGCATAACATTTTCAACAGAGTTAAAGGGTCACTCACTTTCTTGACATCTGGGATTTTGTTTTCTTCAGAGGGAGGTTCTGATGAAGGGGGAGACTGTGACGTTTGCTGACCATCAGTTTGTACCTGGGACTGTGTTCCAGCCTCACTGTTCTCTTGCTGGATATTTTTCTGAAATGAAAGCCCAGGCACAAAGGATGTAGAAGGCATGTGCACTTGTATTTAATAAAAGTTATAGGGCGCTTCACTTCTGACACACATACTGTACGAGCTGCCCTACGAAACATTCTGTGCACATGCAGAAACACACACTTTAACTAACGGAGATTCAGACTTGGTGCAAGTTGAGAAGACTTAGGAAAAATGCTACTAAGTGCCAGGCTTGCAGCATAATACTCATGTGTGTGTGTATGCTACAATTTCTCTTACAAAAAGTGGCTTTTAATTTATTAATAGCTTTTAAGTTCCCCCCCCCCCGAAAACTATTAAAACACCAAGTCCACCATAACAATACTGCGTTATTCCCCAGTGTTCCCCTCCCCTTCAAAGCTGTAGAAAACAATCCAGCTTTCCTTTCCACAAAGTTTCAAAACTTTACTAATATGAAGGATTACACACAAATCCTTTTAACATACAGCATGAATGACTAATAATCCAAACCAAATATTCCTGTTTGGAACACTGATAACAGTTGGTAGTTGCAAGCAACCTCACCTCGTGCAACCCACCTGCTGCTGTTTGGCATACCCAATAACCAGTTTTGAAGTCCACATACTTTTAAGATAGCACTGATTTTCTCCTGTTCTTAGAAAGACATTATATTTCCTTACAGCTATGCACATCTCGAAATTAATCTCATTTTGCTTCCTTAGAAGGAGGTATTTTTCTTCCAGAGTATGCAACAGCACAACACACTTCCATCAGTAAGGACATTCATACACAAGAAAGGTCAACTTACATCACTTGAGTTTTCAATAGGCCTCTGGTCCTGAAGTTCCAGTTCAGTCTCAACACCAAAATCTTCACTGTCTTCACTTTTAACTGGTTCTACCATGGACGCAGTGGACACACTGAAAATGCCGTGAGTATTGACACGGACTTTCACTTTGACTTTAGACTTCTCTCCATCTTTCTGGGCTGCAACATTCTGGATAACATACCTACCTGAAAATGAAAGAATCAATACTCACATAGTAGAATTAAACTGGCAATATTAGAGAGCCAGGAAAACACCTCCTTCTTTCATAGAGGACACATTTTCTAAATAGTTGATGAAGCCTCTGTGCTAATCTCATAGTCCCCAAAATGAAAGCTACAGAAAAAACATCTGCTGCTTTTCAGACAGCTTTATCTTACAAATCAAAAGGGAGAACATTTATTTTCATCACCTAGGGCAGGTTCTCCTGCCACTAGTGATATAGAGTAAATACAAGAAGTAAAAGCTCACTCCCCCTTACTTGTGCTATCTGCAATGCTATAGTGGAATGAGAGAAAGCTACACAAAGGTTTAGTCTAATGCCAATGTTAAATGGTATGTCTTTTTAATACAAGTTACTGCCCAACATATAAACAGTATTTCTAGAAATGTTCTTTTCAGCTTCTAACATCCATGTAAGTCTGCCATTACCTTTTACTCTAGGGCAGAATCTAATTGTTTTGTAACTCCTGTAATACTTGAAACAAGCATTGTGAAACTAAGAAACAGACTAGCTTAACCGTATGTGAAGAATCAGATCACCTTGACATTAACAGCAGACATATTCTTCCTGCCTACTACATAGTTATATGTGTATCACCAAAACAGTGACCTGGAGATTACAATGCTTGTATAGTTGCAAAGTACAAGTTCACTGATTGCATCACAGACTGGATATATACACATGCTCGCACACACCATTCCCTCATCAATAGATCTAAACCACATGCACAGAAGCTTTTATCTGCTTACTTTACAGGCTAAAGAATGTAATCCCTCCTCTCTCATAAATCCAATAATACTGGAGTTGTGACCTGTCCTCCCTTCTGGTAGTCTCGTCAGAACTACTGACTCACCCACTGGGGCTACTAACAATTCTGTTCTGAGCAAAGGGTTAATTGGCAAGTGAGCTGAAACCACTCTGATTTTCAATTCTGTTCTTACTAGTTTGCAGAACAGCAGTTAAACAACATCTCGTTTGTTAAAGCCATATAAATTGAACAACCACAAATCCCACTATCAGTCTTTATGGTAAGAGTTAACATGAAAGGAAGCCTGCTGTTTCAGCAACTACAAAATATTGTGCTGGTTTCTAAGACATATGGTATTCGAACTTTGTGACTTCTCAGTGAAACAACCACATAATTTGCATTAAAATAGAGAAAATAACTGATGTTTTCTGTAGGATAACAGTTTTTAGTAACTTTGTAGTGCATTAGTTATTAGCTGAAATAACAGCAAATCAGATGAAGATGTTTTTGCCCTATATATTCTCCCACACATTTTAAGAATATTTATAAAGCTTATCTTTAACACTACAATTCTGGTGATACTGTATTTTAAGCACATTGTAACCAACAGGACAACTGTATTGTCAAATACTTCACCAAAATTTGTCATTTCTTCTACCATGCTGGGGAAAAAAAGTCAAGCTTTCTAACAAAACCCAGCAATTACTTGACAACTAGTAATAGCTTTATCTTAATTTTACATGCAAACATACAACATTTAAATGCACGCTTAGAACTCAAGAGCAATTCTTTAATTGGCCTGTCTTTACCATCACCATCTTTTTCTAACTAACCACACTGTACACTCTTTGTGTCAACACTGTCAATGTTGTAATTTGTCAAAAAGCATGAAGGAGCTGCTTATGTTACTTAGACAATTCAAATCGATACTGTAGTCTTGTAGCTGCCACTATTTCAGACTGCCTCGATTAAAACTTATTCAGCATTATGTCAAACCCAGAAAGTATAGGAAAAACAAACTAGTTACTCAAGATGTGTTTTAGTTTTTTATATGGAGGAGATATTTTTCAAGTATTCCTAGCTTCCTTTAGCCATAAGCAGAAAAGATTTTAAAAGTTATCTTTTGCAGTGATAGCCCCACTTTAGTCCTGGGCATTCAGCTATCATTTCCCCTTGCTTCTTCATTAGACTGAAGCAACTTTAGAAGCTAGAAAAACAAGAAAATCCAAATTCAGTTACCTATGGAACAGGAGAATTGAAAATTGAGTCCTCCAGACACAAAAAACCCTAAACATGTATCATAACCATACTGTAACACAACACAGTTACAGATATTATTTAAGATCAAACAATGTGAGACAACACCATTTCCAAGACAATTACTTACCGATTTTTGACTCTGGATATGGGACTCCATTAGGATCCGAATAAAAAGCTTCTAACTCAAATGGACCTTTCCTATAGAACGTAAGAACCTTGGAGAAAGGTGCTGCATGATTTCTGCTGAACACCTCATGAACCCTATAATTAAGAGAAAAATACCACTTTTACAGAGTATTTGAGCTGAAAGGCTTTGATCTACGGTCAGAACTCTTCAGAGAAATGTCACCATATTTTGACACATTTACCATTCTGAACAATTCCAAGAAAGATACGCCACTACTGTACTGTAAGGGGAAAAAATACTGTTGTGTACTGTAATGGAAAATTGTCCTAGTACACTAATTTTGAGTCTCAGAAGCAAATAAGTTTAGATGTAGGTGACAATTCAGTGACAGACTATCAGCAGACCTCCAAAATTTGTTTCCTGCAAAGACATTATTCTGATCTTGGAAAAGCATAATTTAAATCATAATTTGCACCCTTCCTCAGTCTCAAAAGGCTAATTATAGCCCTGTTAATTCCTTACTCATTTGCTTTCTGTGGCTCAGTTGAGAACCTTGACACCAGATTATTATTCATTCCTCACTATGACAGAAAGACAACCAGCTTTATTTTATGTTCTTCCTCTAGGGTCTGTCCGCTATTACACCAGTCTGATTCTAATTTCCAACTAAGTTTTGTCTCCTAACTATGGAAGAATCTCATCTAATAACCTAAATGTGACAAAATAAGAGCTTCACCTAGAAGGCAAACTCACAAGTTGCTCTCAGAAGCATGTCACAGAACAATTAGGTTCTGCATCTCCACAGATAAAAGAGGTTGAACTACAAAGAATGAGAAAGACTCTAAACTTCCCCAAAGTTAAATTCAGACCTCTTTACCTTCTAGACAGCAAATGCATTTCCCACAGGCATAGCATAGTTAATCGCAGAGAGATTAGAGTCTGATGACACTGCAATTGCAAGAAATTTCTCTTATGAAACTAAGAGTTAAATCCTTGCTTCTGTTTTCAGCCAGCCAAATAGCATTCACGTAATCTCACAATGTTTGCATAGTGCATAATGTTCCTACTAAAACAAGAATCCAGACAGGTGTTAGAAACACCTTAAGTAAAAGAGGCTGGAAAGGAAAGTGGGATCAGGATCCAGCAGTTGCTCTAGTTCATTTTGTATTCCAAAACCTGACAACTGGATAAGGACAATGCAAGACAAGATATTGGTTGGCAGCAACTTCAATCACAATTTTTTTAATTTTTTTTTTTTTTTTAAACAAAGAGTTATGGTTATGTTTTCAACATGTCTTTACACAATCTCTACTCTCAACCATCTCTGGTACACAGCCTATGCGTTTTCTGCATCAGAATGCCAAGACCCTAATTTAAATGCAACCAAGAACATTATCCTTGAATTATGAAGGCCAAAAGCTTCACAAAACTGTAGTTGGAGCTACCTACCCTTCAGTGTCCTCTGCTTCTGTGTTCCACAACAGAGATATTGGGAATGGTGTAGCATCTGTCACAGAGAATTCTCTCACTTTAAAAGCTGGAGAAAGAATTGCACACTAAAAAAACAGACATCCATTAAAGTTAGTTAACTGCTCTGTTCCACTTGACCAAGACAGCTAAACATCTTTAAACAAGAGATTTGTGTTGACTTTAGTAAAACAGAGCTACGCAAATTGCTTGATTTCAATGGAGAATGATAAGAAAACAGAAGTCTCATGCAGCAGTGTTTATACTCTTCGGGTTAGTGGGACTTTTGGCCTCATTCTTACCATAGCTGTGAAAAAAGGTAACAGTCTAAAATACCAGGACTGTAAAGAATGGAAGCGCTGCATTATTTAGTCCTAAAAGAAGTGGTGTTTATCTTACAGGTCCTGCTTCTTTCCCTGGAGACAACTGATTGCTAGTGATGGAAAGCAATTAGTGAGATGGGGTAAAGAAACAAGTCAAAGAAGAGAGGGTGAAGTAAGAGAATAAGTAAAGCAGAAAAGGAATAAGGCAGAAGAAATGGTTTGCTTGTAAAATATAGTTCGCTAGTTGGAAACCATAAAAATGGGGCAGGGGGGAGGGAGAACAGATCAAAAGTCTGGTTTGCATTGATGGAAAGTTGGATACCAGAACATGCAAACTTGCAGTTGTTTAGGCTCTCCATAGATACTCTTCATATACTTTGTTGATTAAAAATATCTCTTCCCTCAGCTTGACAGCAACTTAAATTTTTCTCATGAAAGATACCTAGATCCTGTTCTTTTGAAGATAAGAGTGGACTTCTTACAGAACACACCCAACATCAGCACTTTTACTAAAAGTACTGCACCACAGAGGAGCACTCTGGACTTTTTAAAAAGAGCATATTCCCATAAGACCCACTGAACACGTACATTCCCTTGTATGCTTTAAAATAGTCCACTTTGAGCATTTCTCGTAACTGCTTGGCTAATTCTTCAAAAAAGTGTTCTCAAAAAATGTTTTAAGTTTATCAAGTGTTGCCAGTACTATACCTGCAGAGCACAGCCCCTAGCTATGGCTTCATCTGCATTGAGTGTTGTACTGACATCTTTGCCAAAAAATTTAGCAATTCTCTCTTTGACAGCAGGAATGCGGGTTGCTCCTCCCACAATCTCTACAGCAGTTACATCTTCCACTTTCAGTTGTGTTTGTTCCATTAATGAAAGCAGAGGCATCTCTATCCTTTGCAGCAAGTCAGCACACAGTTCTTCAAATTGTGACCTAAGGAAAGAAATGGAATTAACCAAAGAATGCTTATCCCACCACTAAGATTTCTTAGTGTTGTTCTTTCCAAAGTCATGCTGACCAGGTCTGTTAACTACACCGCAAAGAGACTTAAAGCTCAACCCCTGTGAGTAGGATGAAGTAACAACCATAGACAAGGCAGTGTACGAACAGCTGCTTACAGATTTTCCTATGCTGCTATCAATGTAGTTAAATAAGATAAAGGTATTGTTTGGGCAGGTGCTCCATATTTGCCTCTCAGCAGAGGTTACAGATAAGAATACAGAAAACACTGGTACTTCCGTTACAAGGAAAAACTGTTGCCTAAATACTGGAGGGAAGAAAAAACCCACCACTTTCTTGGCAGTAGTTACAGCATTAACTGTGACTACAAATTAAGTTGTGCCTGTGTGTGCAAGAGAAACACAGACTTCATTTACACTCAGGCCATAATCAAGTCATCCCCCATAAGCACCGTTTCTGTCCTCCATTTCTCTGCCAACATCCACAGTGCAGTAAGAACAGAAAAACAGAACAAAGCTTCAATTGTGCTATCTTAAGAGCAGTATGGGATTTAGGTTACCTAAAATACGCAGGAGGCCTAAATATGCAGCCAACCCCCCTGGTCTGGTTTGCATGCCTCCATCTATGGTTTTAAGAATGTGTTATTCTACAAAAAAGAATCCAAGCTTCTTATGCATGCATTGTTACATTGCTCAGGTAGCTGAACATTACATTTCACAGCCTTAGTTATTCTAGCATTAGAAAAATGCCACAGCTATTAAGCTCTTGTGCTTAATTTTAGCACATGGAAAGACACACTTGTTTAAGAAATACGGCTGCCAAAGCAACTGCCTGTCTTATATAGAACTCACCTGTTCATTTTTCCAGATACATCAGTATCATTCATGAAACACTCAATATTTAGGGGAATGTCTGTGCTATTTGAACTCATTAGTTTCTTCAGCTTCTCACATTCCTGATACAGACGAAGAAGAGCTCGAACTTTTGCTTTTGGATCCAGTTTGTACTTTGCTTTTATTTCTGCACAAAAGTAATCTACTAGCTTTCCATCAAAGTTTCTTCCACCTAGGAAAGGGTCAAATGCTGTGCCAAGTACCTGGTTTGAACAAACACAATTATTCAGTCTTACACTCAGTAAAAATCAAATGGAATAGCAGCCTTCCAGCAGCAGCAAGCCTTTGCTTCAAAAGGGTTGGGGACAAGCCAGCCTATCTTGCACAGGCTTAAGTACTTCAATCAGCCATATCAGCCAAAAATTGCTCTTCACTTTTACAGTGGAAGTAAGACTAAGGAACTAGGTGACAATCCTAAGCATTCAGAGTTTTAATCCACAGACACATCCATTTAGATAAAACAAAGCGATAGCAGTTGTACTGTATATCTTACATTGGTGTACTGCAAGGAATTTACAGCCTCTATTTGAAACCATCCTAATGAAATGAAGGACACCAATAAAAATCTTCACTTTTTGATTCCTTGCCACTTCCCAAGCATTGAATTATTTCAGAACTTTAAAAACAAGGTAGGTTTACAGGCTATTTGATTCTAACATCTCATAAACCCTTTTATTTTCACTTAATCTTACTACCTTTAGTTTACTCTTGTTGAATGCACAGGCTGATACTTGAAATGCAGAATGTCCCATATCAACAAACACAACTATCCGTGGCTTCTCTTCAGGAGCTGGAAGGTCTTGTTTATAAATTCCGTAATTCAGAGCCACTGCAAAACAAGTGTCAGATACTATGAACGGAATCTCTAGTGAGCCTCCAATTGCATGCCATCACATCCCCGTGAATATTAAGCTATAGGATTAAGAGCAGAAAGACAAATCCAGTCATACACCTATGCAAGGTCTTACCTACATGGAAGCTTTATTTCATTAATATATGTTGTAGGATCTGACAAGCAAAACATCCTTCCTCAGTCATATATATGCTAAATGTTTAACCATGCAAAACTAAGAAGCAACAACCCTGTTCAAGGATTTTATACTTTGATTTATTAACAACTCATTGTTTTGCATAGTAATCAAAAATACAGAGTATCTTTACAACAAAATCCAAATTCAGTTTTGTATATACAAAATACAAAGCTGTCCCAGGCGTGAAGGTTTTGTCTGAGAATGGCATAAATGGTCAGCAGAGGCTGCAAAAGGGAAGAATCTCAGTCCATACAGAGTATCAGGCAGGGACAACAATTTGTGAAGTGCATCAGAAGCGTAAACCAGAAGCCAGTGGGACATGTAAACATAGAATAAAGTCAAAGGACAGAATACAGTTTTGCAGCAGCATTCATTCTGGATGGATAGCAGTGTCAAAGGCAAGAGGCTGACACAGTAATTGAAGATAAACAAAACCCTAACGAGTCTTGGCTGTGTGGTTACATAGGAAAGGCTGAGATTTTGTCATGAGATAGAATGTGCAAGAATGTACATTTGTGCATGACGAAAAAAATCCCAAGATGAAGGTAACAGCCAGGATACTAGACAGATTATCAGGCAAGAGAATTGGAGCATTAGAGAAGATGGTAAGGAAGGCTGGGAATATGTGCTCTGAAGAGCAATGTTTTATAGTCACACTGACATTCTCTCACTTGAGGAGAAAGGGACACCAACTCCCTCTCTCACATCAAAAGCAGTAGTTCCAGACTATCTGGAACAAGGACAGCCAAGTTTTCCACTGATCAGAGACTTCAGATTTATAGATTCTGGTGTCTAATAAAGTTCCCCTGCAGTTAGTGCACTTGTTCTCATCTATGTGGATTCTTTGGTGTCTATAAAAACTCAATGCCAGCATTCATTAATCCCTCCTACAAGCAGTCACTAAGAGGTGGTTAATTAAAACCAGAAACTATTTCACAAAAATGTATCTGTTATATCCTTGAGATCTAGATTTCACTGAAGTTGTGGATGGGCCTGTTCATTCACATAACATATTTCTGAGCAGACTGAACACAATGCCCTTGTTTCCAAGCTAAAAATAAATTTATGAACAAAACTAGATAAATCACAGCAGAATTTGCCTTTCCTTAAACAAACAAAAAACCCAACACCCCCCCACCCCCCAAAAAAACCCCAAACTATTTTTCTTTTCTGCCCTACTATACCTCCCTTGGGACTTCTTCCCCAAAGGTATAATGAAAATTTGGATAGTACTCTTTAGCCTTGCAAGGTAAAGAAAATTAGAAATGCTGCATGCTACACAGTAAAGAAAGGCTGCTGGTACTGCTAAGGGGATGAAAGAGCTATCTGCTTTTCTGGGGACTGTTCATCCCAGTGGCAAAGCTTCCAAAGATCCTTGCTAGACAGGAAGTCCTGAAAAACTCTCAAGGTTCTTGTATGGCCAAAGGCTGGCCTGATGTGTTCTGCCAAACAAAAAGGAAGTGACAATGCCTTTTTTTGGCAAGGCCTTTAGTTGGTTTATATCACCCTATTGTGAAAGGTCATCTCTGAATTGGGTGTGAAGGACTACTTTTGCTTCAATACAGAAAGGGGTTGGGAAAGGTACTCTTTTTTGACTAAGATTGGAAAACACTCTTTTTTATACAAAATTTCTTAATAAACATTTTGAAAATGGAACCTGAAGATTAAAATTAGAGGGTTGGATATTTGTACTTCCTCCTTCCTTCTCCAGTGACCCTAGAGATGTACCAGCCCTGTAACTCAGAAGAATCCAGGCGCATGGGACAAAGCGTACCTATTGTGGAATCCACACTTCCCCAGCTCAAGAATTCACACTACTACAAGTTCTCTGTAGCACTCTGCTATATAAACAAAGAATTAAGCTAAAGCTAGATGACAGAAACATGCACCTATGGCTTATGCAATGGTACTGTCAGATTTGCTCTTCATTAGGTGCAAATACATAGTGTTCAATGTAAATATCGTAACACTGATGAAACAACTACATTTACTAGAAATCCTAGAGATTACCATGTAGATACTTATCTGAAACTGATTCTGGAAAAACATTTTAAGATATCACTCTATCAATGCATATTTAAGACTGCGTTACTCCTTAAAAAAAGATATAAAATTCAAAAGCACAAATCCAGCTGGTGTGCACCAAGCATGCTTACATGGAACACTCTCCTGAAGTAAACTCTTCCCTATTTAATGTGGGCAGTAGTAACAGAAAAATAATAGTATTCTGGTATAGACCTCTACTTCCCCACCCTTCCCCCAGGAAAGAAGTGCTAGTTGTGCCATTTAAAAATATGGAGTAAATACTCCCACCAAACAAACAGAAACATGCAGGAAAATAGGGTAAGAGTGCTTGTTTTAAGAAAGACCAAACAAACTCTTGGTTCTGCCAATGTGTTTTTAGAGTTCTGAACAGATTAGCAAAGGAGTTTAATTGCCTTTTTTTCCTGTCTGTGTTTTAAAAGCACCATTATACTGACAAAAGCCTTGGAAATTACTAAGTGTTGACACTTAATCAAGGAACTTCCTCTAAGAGTGCCTAAATCCCACATGGCTGGGGATCATAAGGTTTCTTACATGAAATCTGGACAGCAAATTCAATGGACAAGTAGTCCAGGGACATGCAGTTACTCCTAAATAACTACTCAGGGAGATAACTATCATGAAAGCTTCATCTCTTCTACCTCTTCTCACAGAAGACATTAAAATGAAAGACTGGAAATCAAGAGCGACAAGTTTTTGGAATGTTTATGTCTCATGTGTGACTTTTCAAGTCAGCCCTGTTTCTTGGCATAACTAAATGCACCCTCTATCACACCTTTTGTTTGCAGAAACTGCTATTTCACCCTACTTACCTGCTGTCATGTCATTCATTAATCTAAGACAATTTAACCCAACAATTTGAGCTGCATCCAGAAGGGACCTCCTTTCAGCATCTGTGAAAAATGATGGAACCTGAAGAAAACAGGTGAGAATGGGAAGTCATTTACAGAAAATGAGACATCACACTATTAATTTTAAGATTTTATCTATTCTTCCTCCTTGAGGAAGACACTTGCTCACTGCAAGTCTTTTAACATGCAACTACTGTATTGAATCAAGACTTCAAATACTCTATTCAATCAAGCCGAGATGGAATTAAACGAGCACCAGCTAGTTTATGAGCACACACTAGCAGGAAACAAATGAGTGATTTGTATACAAATGCTAGGAACCTTAATTACTGGTGCAAAATATGAAACTGAGTATTATGGAGATAGAGAAATGGAATAACCTTAATCAGAACTAGTAGATGAATTCCTGTCCAAGAAAGTAAAGCCGGGGGGAGGGAAGTACAATATTACAGATGAGAGATGCAAAGAAATAAGGGACATGAAAAAAAGAGAATCTGTTTTGGCCAAAATTACTTTGGCCAAGAAGCAGTAAGAGATTCTTAAGGAATATCTTGTTGAAAATTTGCTACAGATGTCTAGCATTGGCATTGGAGAGTGACCTCTGATGTCCTCAGGGACAGAAACTACATTTTAAGACACTTTCCAGGTATCAACTGGAGAACAAACTCTTCTAATAACAGAACTAAATAATCCTAGATGCAACATGTGACAGACTTGTTCAAAGAGTCATTGAGAACAGAGGCAGATATTATTTTATACTCAGGCTTTGCAATGGAATGCCTGTTCTTTAAGTGAGGTCACTTTCTGTGCAGTCTTAAACTGAAGAAAAAATAATAAATTTAACTTACTAAAAGGATGAACATAAACAGGACAAACTAAGGTTTTCAGCTGCCAGAGAGCAAACTTTGATAAACAAAGATGTCTTTAATGGGTAATTAGTATGCTTAGTCATGGAACCAAGCTGCAGCAGAAGGGCATATACCTGGATCCCAGAAATGTTCTGGGTCTGAAAGTTCAAACATCTCCAAGAGAAGGAGTTCATGAAGTAGGTCAGGGTCTGGAATATGGAAGCAGCCCTAGGATTTAAGTCAAAAGCTCTAAAGCTAGTTAGGATTAATCCCTTTGTAAGTGCTTATGCAGTGTTCTTTTTCGCTCTACATGAATAGAAACAAAATGCCCTCAATAGCTGAAGTTAAAAGACATAATGTTCCTGTGCACTACAATTACTTACAGAAATAACACAGTCTGTTACTGGCTTTTTCAGGTTACTCTCTGCAGTCTCCTTTAATTTAGTCAGTAACATAGCTGAAACCTGTTCCACACTGAAGATATGCTCCTCACCCATGTACATGACCTGGATAGAAAAAATAGGTAAAGTAATTCCATTATTCAACTGGAAGAAAAGTTACTTACATTTAATATTTTTTTGATATACTGATGACTAATACTCTATCAGTCATGACATACTTAATTATTTCATTATAGAACTTCACTTTACAATTTAATTCCCCAGTTGAGTGTCTACAGAAACAATAAATCCATTTTCATAGACTTAAAACATCAAGAACCATATCAACTCTATAGATGGAAGAAAATGGCTAGAAGTGATATAAAAAGTGACACAAGTCTAAAATGTGACTAAAGCTAGACACAGTCACACAGCATTAAGCCAAAAAAATAAAAATAGCCATCCATTTTCAAACTGGTGCCAACTGCAAAAAAGTCCAGAACTACTAGCTAACTATTCTCTCCTGACATTTTTATGCTTCTGCTCAAATATGTGAAGTCTCTGAAAGGAAGAACTGTGCAACAACAATTCACCTATGCAAATAAAACAACTAAAAGCTCAAGATGAAGCTCCGCAAAAAGTTTATTTGTTGCTCCTTTACCAAGAAATGATTTTTAAATCACCATTTTTCTGTGTAATAGGATAAATGGCAAAGATGAAGTGAAGGAACATGTTACAATTGATTCTTGAAAACAGCACTTGCCTTTTATTCACATCAGTCCAATTTGGGGAAAAGTTAAGCATTTCAGTTTTAATAGAAAAATTGTTCTCTAAACATCCCAATCTTACTGAATATTACTTACTGAATCAATTCTTAAAACTTTTTAACCACAGTTAAGCAGAAAAAACACTAATTTGATCTCCAAAAAACCTGAGAAGAAAGAAGAAAAACTAAGTAGCACTGATCTCCCAATACTAGACATTCTCATGTAATAAAATACTCCTACACACACCATTATTAAAGGAAAACAATTTCTGGCTTAATTTATTCATTAACCTCACAAACAGCATAAGAAAAGCATCTCTTCTTTTGTAAAGCTTGACTACTCTTCCAGTCAGAATTCTTTCTAATACATAATCTCTTCTGTAGTCTATTCATTACCTAGGCCTGATCCATGATGAAGTTTTGAGGCACCAGTGCTAGGTATGGAGGAAAACAGCAAACTAAATGCACAACCCTAAGCTACAGTCTTCATTAGTGAAGCGGCATTTTATTACACCATCAAGGCTTCATGAGCAATATTTCTATATACTTCCATGATTGAGTATGTTGTTAACTGCACCCATGTTAGGAACAGGTGAAATTGTATCAGCAAACTCCTTGAAACATAAGCAAGAGTCAAACCTGCAATGTGGTACAAACTAGTTTTGAGTCTCTGTTGCAAGTAACTTATACCAAGCAGTCCACTAAAGACAATGTCCCTCATTTTTAGCAATTATTCTAAAGAAGCATTCCTACTACTTTATAGGAATTTGTAACCATGTAGTTAGACTGTTGCAAGGCATTCCACACAAGAGTGACAGAAAGGTTAATACTTTGAAGTAAAACCATATGACCTTGTAATTATCTTAGCAGTTTTTCCGCTGGGATGTTTGATCTGGATGTGCAATTTGCCAATAGGGAAGCTCACATTTCAGCAACTACTCGCAAATGAGCCTTAATTTGATAGTTAACATCCACTATTTAAAGATGAATACATGTCTATTCATACAAGAGCTCTTTATAGAAAGGTTAAAGAAAACCTTAGGGTAATGAAATTAAATCCCTATTTTCATGACTAGGTGCTGAAATGTAAACTTTTTAAATTTAAACTATAAAACCCAAAAAGATATACTGCAAATTTACCTTTACTCCAACTCCACCATTCTTCATAGGAACCAAATCATAGCTCAACTTTTCTTTTTCTTTCTGAACAAAAGGATCATTAAATGCACGGCCATGGAATCTCTTGAAGTTAGATACTGTGTTGTGGGCATGAGTAATTTGCTGTAAAGAAATACAGGATATTTAGAAATCCACTCTTAATCAACCTGTAACACACAGTGCTGTTCTGTATGCCCCCAAGCATCAGTCAACTGCTCACTCGTCACATCTGTTTCTGTAACACCTGTAATTACTATCTGGTACTTTATATCCGCTCATTACTACAGAAGATTATAGGAGTCAGAGACATAGATACTTACAAGTCAATATATTAAGTATTATATGGATTATACAAGCATCTCTAAAACCTTGAAGCAATCATGTGAGCAATAGCAGGATCTATAGTGCCTACTACTTTAGTCACTTAAGTCAGACATAATTCAAACAATTAAAGATAGCAGCCAGCTTCACAAGTAATTGCAATGCCTGTAAAACTGGCATTCCAGTCCAGCCACCTCACCTCCAGCTGTTCACTTTAAATCCCATTACTTTAAGTGCAAACAACTGTTTTCATAGTTATTAAGTTTCAAGCTGGTAAATCTCCCCATACATTACAATACTTACTTTTTTCCCCCTGAGCTACTTCTAAACCACACCATTTCCCCATTTGTGTTCACCTACCAGCCAAATTCTTGCACTCCATCAAAGAATATACTGTGCATAGACAACAGCAAGAAACATGAGACTTTTTTGGTAACAATGTCAGCTTTAAAGTATATGCTAAACTACAGTACAAGCTCCCCACAGAACCAAATGACCTAGAGAAGCATTCTTTTTCAGGAATGCAATGCAGAACAGAAATTAGACAACTACACCAGCCTAAAAGAGATAGTTGCAGTATCTCAGAGCAGAATTAATCCTATTTTATTGGAGAGAAACTATAGAAGTGCAGAATAGATTTCGGCAAGCACCAACAGACTGCATGACATTAACTCAAATGACAACCATACTGAGGAAGATTTCTAGCATTCACCACCCTCAAAGGAAAGCATCAATTTCTTATTGCATGCAAAATTTTCCACCACAGAATTGAAGAATGTGATCTACATCTTATATTAGAAAACTATGTAACTATGACAGTTCTCCAACAGAAAAGCTCCCTGACAAAGAAGCAGGCCATACTCACACTATTAAACAATAACTTTCAAAAAACTGTGTGTGTGGAGAGAAAGATGTCACACCCAAATTCCCTACTGGGAATCATCCTTGGTTTATTCTAATCACCAAACAGTGCTCAGCAATTATTAGTTTAGTACAGGCCAAAAATCATGCCAGGAAATATCCCGGTACTTTAATGCAATATAGTATTTAGGTTCCTGTGTCCAACATTGTTTCCCAGCATGGTTTATTTGTATAGCCATAACTTCAGAGTACTTGAATGCTATGTAATTCACAGCTGTATTGCTGAAGAACGTAGAAGCAAAAATTATTACCATGCAGTGGGCAGGGAAGCACAAACACTCTGGTAGCTTTTATAGCCTAATTTAGAATTAACCTCAGAGCCTTTTCTAAGAGAACAATCTTAAGATATTTTTAGAGTAATTATATGCCATTAGGTCTGTAGCATGTTTTAATATCTTCCTGCTTAGTCACAACCAAGAAAGCTGAGAATTATGGTCTGTTAACTAACATACAAGGGAAAGGCTGTGGATGTTGTCTACCTGGACTTTAGTAAAGCCTTTGACATTGCACTCTCCTGGAGAAACTTGCTGCTCATGGCTTGGATGGCCGTACACTTCACTGGGTAAAAAACTGGCTGAAAGGCCAAGCCCAAAGAGTCATGGTAAATGGAGTTAAATCCAGCTGGTGGCCAGTCACAAGTGGTGTTCCCCAGGGCTCAGTACTGGGGCCAGTTCTCTTTAATATCTTTATCAGTGACCTGGATGAGGAGATCAAGTGCACCCTCAGTAAGTTTGCAGATGACACCAAGTTGTGCAGAAGTGTTGATCTGCTGGAGGGTAGGAAGGTTCTACGGAGACATCTGGACAGGCTGGGCCAAGGCCAACTGTATGAGGTTCAGCAAGGCCAAGTGCTGGGTCCTGCACTTGGGTCACAACCACCCCATGCAATGCTAGAGGCTTGGGGAAGAGTGGCTGGAAAGCTGCCTGGCGGAAAAGGACCTGGGGGTGTTGGTCAACAGCCAGCTGAATATGAGCCAGCAGTGTGCCCAGGTGGCCAAGAAGACCAACAGCATCCTGGCTTCTATCAGAAATGGTGTGGCCAGCAGGTCTAGGGAAGTGATTGTCCCCTGTACTTCACACTGGTGAGGCCACACCTTGAGTACTGCACACTACAAGAAACACACTGAAGCACTGGAGCATGTCCAGAGAAGGGCAACAAAGCTGGTGAAGGGTCTGGAGCACAAGTCTTATGAGGAGCAGCTGAGGGAACTGGGGCTGTTTAGCCTGGAGAAAAGGAGGCTGAGGGGAGACCTTATCACTCTCTACAGCTACCTGAATGGAGGTTGTAGCCAGGTGGGTGTCAGTCTCTTCTCCCAAGTAACAAGCAATAGGACAAGAGGAGATGTGGCCTCAAGTTGTGCCAGGGGAGGTTTAGATTGGATATTAGGAACAATTTCTTCACCAAAAGGGTTGTCAAGCACTGGAACAGGCTGCCCAGGGAAGTGGTTGAGTCACCATCCCTGGAGGTATTTAAAAGACAGGTAGATGTGGTGCTTAGGGACACGGTTTAGTGGTGGTCTTGTGCTAGGTTAACAGTTAGACTTGATGATCCTAAAGGGCTTTTCCAACCTAAATGATTCTACACTGCTCTCACCTCCAATGCTACCAGACTAACCTAAAGAAAACAGAAATTCCCTGAAAATTTGCTCCATCAGCAGCTCCTGAAGTGTTAAAGAAAGCACCTCTGAGCACTATGAGCTCTCTTCACACATAATCACATTGTTAAAGTCACCAGTCAAAAACTGTGGGTTTTTTCCTTTTGTTTTGTGTTTGGGTTTTTTTTAAGCTAAGAAACTTATTCAAATGAAAGGGATCATTTTACTCCTTGATTTAAGTAGCTACTACACCCTAGGACACTGAAAATATAACTCTCAGTTGTCCATGTCAAGAAGCTTCTACATTGGCTGACCACCCAAGACGTAAATCGGGTTTCTTTTGTCAAACTGGACTGCTAACAGCAACAGAAATAAAACGATAAAAGATTTAAGAGCATTTAAGTATCACATTCTTTTCTTCTGGCAAAAATATTTAGTTTCAACTGCTAGGAGAACTGAGCATGAAACACTCAATATAGTAGGTAACATCTTATGAAGGTTAGTCTGAAAGCAACTGAAGTCATAGGTGTTCATCACTGCAAATATATGCTTTTAAATGCAATTCAAGACAGAATCTACTTCACTTTCAGCTTAATTCACATTTTCAACAGCATTTACTAGAATAATCTAACAATACTGAAACACACTTGAGAGTAGAGCAGATTCAGATCACTTGCTGTTTTGAGTAACAACTCATTTCTGCACACTGATGAATCAGACTAGTTTCCGACTTGAAACAGTGGAAGCAGTCAAATAAGCAAAAGAAATTCTAAAATGAAATGTAACGAAAAATCCCAACATATCTATTTACTTTATGACTCCAAATGTTAACCTGTACTGAAAATGTACGTGTCCTTGTGAACATGTAGCCTATTCAAATTTCCTTGGCTGTTCAAAATTAAAAGGGGAGCTATTACAGTGGGGAGAAAAAAAAGTCTCCTTTAGCGCTCTCTCCATGGAAACCCACTGCAGTCCTTTTACTACAGGAGAGATCTGCACAGCACAGGCCGGTGGAAGCTGCACACTCGGTCTCCACCAGCAGCAGTTATGTAACAACCTACAATACAATACCTAAGGATTTATTTAGCCATTACATTTAGTTATTCTAAGATTTGTCAGAATTAAGTTATCCTTTTAAATTGAAAATACTACTTTAATGAAGAAAATATTCAATCTTTCAGAGCACCTCAATAAAAAACCCCTAAGGACTTATACCTTAAAAAATACAGGCATTTATCTTTCAGTGAAACCAAAGGTAGTAAGGTACCTAAATAGCTTTAAGAATTTAAAAGCCAAGACTCTCCCTTTGCATCTAATTTTAGGAAATTATACACAGCATTTTTTTTTCCTTCAAGTGCAAGGAAAATCCTACATAGAAGTACTAGGAAAAGAAACCCGTTGACCTTAAGTTGTCAGAAAAGAAGCATGTTCAACTAGAAAATATTGCATTAATTAAAAGAAAGACCAGTAACGTTTTAGCAAAAAACATCCTGCATTTCTCTGAAGGAAGCATGGCAGCATAGTGCAGCATTTCTAAGACAAAAGGGGTGACAAGAAAAACGAAGTTATCTGGTTTTAACTACAGCCAGCCAACTCTCTTTACACCCACTGGTATTTGAACAGTTTGCAGTGGCCCATTTACTGTTATGCAAAAATGCCAGGAAACAACCTACCTGGTTTTTAGCCGAGACACCAATAGCTCTGTTTTTGGATCCAAAGGAAACAACCGATCTGAAAAGAACAACAGGCTAATTAACTCAGCGCTGCCAATAAACGCAACTGAGGGCTGTCACGGATACATTTTCCACAACTGCAAATAAAACACCGAAGTCTTTCTGCTGAAGTGCCGTTCTTCCAGCTTGCGGCAAAACACTACAATAAGACTCTTATCCATCTTAAAGTCCTGGCTCGAATCCAGGACTTTTCACAATGGTTTACCCAAGCAGTTAAGCGATGGTCACAATTAAGATCTCACATCCAGACTACATCTTACTCATCTGCGCTAGGCTGCTCCTAACTTTATAACTAACTCCTGCTTTAAGCCCGAGGCTTTCTATACCCGACCTCAAACTGAGGGAAAACTGCTCTGGGGCAGTTTTAAGAGAGTCCACCCGACCACAGGGAAACGGGGTGACACCCCCCCCCCCCCCGCCATTTAAACCTGGCTGCCCCGACGGGGATTCCCCTCGCAATCGCGGCTTTTCCAGCCTGCCGAGAATTAGCTGAGACCCCCTCCCCCCCACGGCGGGCTCCACTTCCAAGTCAGTGCCCACGGGTCCCATCTCGGGAGGCCCCGCACCTCCCCGCCGCCGTGCACCTGCCCCCCGCTCCCCAGCAGCCTCCCGGGGACCCGTGAGGAGGCGGCGAGCCCGGAGACCGCGCTGGTCCCGCACAGCGAACACCCCCCCACATACACCCCCCCACCCGCCTGGAAGCTTCCAGCACCTTCCAGCGCGGGACCTCCGCTGGCGCTACTGACCGGCCCCTGCCTGCCCCTTGCCCGTGAGGGACCCCGCCGCCCCCTCCCCGGCTCTTCTCACTCACGGCGTGCACCGGTCGCTGAACTCGTTGGCGACGGTCTCGATGCCGCCGGCCCGCGCCACGGCGATGTAGCAGCTCTGGAAGCCCAGGTCAAAGCCCACCACGGCCATGGCCCCGCCGCCAGGGGGAGACCCCCGCCCTACCCTGGCTCGCTCCCGGCGCTGCGCCCGCCGGCCCCGGTACCGCGCGCGCGGCGGCTCCGTGTGCAGGCGGGAGGGGAGGGGAAAGGAGAAGAGCCGGCACCGCCGCTTTAAATATGACAATGAGACGAAGTTTCCAGAAACTGCGGCAACCACTCACCGGCTCCACGTGCGGCTTCCGCTTCCGCCTTCGGCGGCGTTCTCGAACAATTCCTGCCAATCAGCGACGCCGGAGCCCGGTGACGCGGGCCGTTCTCATGGTGACGGCAGACGCCGCCGACTCCGAGAAGGGAGGAGGCGGGGCGGGGATGCGCCGGCCGGTGTCAGAGCCGGCGGAGCGGAGGCGGGGCCGGGCGGGAAGGGGCGGGGCCGAACAGGGCCGAACAGGGAAGGTGGTGGGGGCGGGAAGCGCGCGGAGGCGGTTTTTCGTGCCTGCCTGGTGGTGGCTGTTAAACGCCTTCTCCACGCGGCGGGGGATGAGGCATGGCGCCTTAGTGATGTCTCCTCAGCACGTTCCTCTGGTCCCCTCGCCTTCCTTTTCCAGCCCTTCTGCTCTTAGTCTCCCCTTTGCTTTTCGGTCTGGCACTCCAGAGGTGCTGGTGGGGTTTTCCTCCGGCCCAGGAGCGGGCGGGGGGCCGGGCGGAGAGCGCTGCTGTTGCTCTCTGACGAAAAAAAGTGTTCGGGGAGGGGGGAACACCGGCTGAGGCCTTGTTGAAGACCCGCAAGTGGCGGTACGCGTCGGTGGTGTCCGCTTCGCCACCGGCGGGGCGGAACGAGCCTGGGTCTGGCGGGGGGAAGGGCTCCAGCCGTGGCAGCCGCGGCGGGGCGGGACGGGCCGGAAGGCGCAGGGCCTGTCAACCACGGAGGGAGCACGCTGCGGGGGGTTGTGTGAGGAAACTGGTGCGACACAGGTGAAGTGGAGCGGTGCTCTGCTGTCCGAGTGTGTTACTCAGCTCTACGGTTCAAGGAACTTGTATTTTGCAGGATCTGTATGAGTAGGAGAATGGAAGATAAGCAGCTATGTGTGGCAATATCCTTACTCCTCTAATACACTCGGAAACCTCTCTGTAGAGTCGACTATCACATTGTTATAGGTATCTCCCCAGCGTACTATTGGGTTGCTCTTTGGGCTAGCAAAAAGTAACAGAACAGGTTGAATATATTAATGCTACAGATCACTTGCTCTCCTTAAGAGGACTTTTATCTCTGTGCCCAGTGCCACAATCTGCTATGAGTATCCTGTTGCCTTCTAGCTGTCTAGCTCTAGCTGTTTGTTCAGGACCCAATACCCTGCTACAGGCAACCTTTAACCTCCTGCATTTCATATGGAGGCACAGCTGGTACATAGATCTCGATTTCAATTGTCAATTAGCTGCTGCCCTTCTGGTCCTGGCTGTTACGAAGGGCAGGGAGAGATGGTAGTATTCACAGTCCTGAGTGTCCCTGTGTGGAAGAGGCAAAATGTCAGTATTTTGCCCCTACTCCCTTTCTAGATACTGTGCTGTAACAATCTCTCTCTCCTAAAGCTTTGCTTCAGAGTTGAGTAACATTCAGCTGTGTTGGATCTTGTCCTCTCCTGAGTATATATGGGGAGGAATTGGTCCCCTGAAATAATGCTTGCCTATTTCAGAGAAGTGTGACTCGCTGAGGATGCAATTTCTAACTTCAGAATAAGCTGGCAGGTTGGTCATGTACTTCCAATTTTAAATGAGGAGGTAGATTTCTTCAAAGTATTTAGGTGCTTAAATATTCTGCTTTTTCTTGGGTGGTACAGAAATGCTTAAAATACTTCCACTGCCTTCATGAGCATCCAAAGTCCTTGCATCCTGGATAATACTTCTCTAGAGCTTGAAGGTGAAAATCCCCTCCCTTTATTACCAGTTCATCTGTACATCAGCTGTTGCCCTATCTGACAAGAAGCTGGGTTCCTAGTATTTTCAGTGATTGTTTAGAAAATCCTGTTGTGGCAAATGGCAAATATAGCATGCCTGCTAGTTTAAGTGTCAATGTAGATGATAAAAGTAGATAGCAAACATTCCTTTTGCTTTTTCTCCTTTGCTGTAAATTGTTTATCCTTGAATAGAACTAAGAAAAACTTGACTGTTTGCCCAGATTTGCAGCTGGTCGCTAAAGGGAGAAAAATGTTAAGCTCAGCAGTGAATTTGGAAGTTACTCTGCTGGCACCATCTGTCTGATGGTGCAGTACAGTGTTGTGTGCTGCAGTGGTTAAGCTGTGGCTTCAGTGAACTGGGATCCCAGTATAGGAATAAAGCTTTTCTTACTTGGCCTAGAGCAGAAGCATGTATTGATAGTGGCTTGCTATCTGTGAGGTGAATTCCCAGTGTGGAACTGTAAGTGGTATCGAGGGTCTGGGAGGAGTAGAGGGGAGATCAGAACTGCTGAAGTTGGTAAGAGTGGTAAGACACTTGCTTGAGATAGTCCCTAAGGCTGGGCCTGGGGCAGCAGAAACAGTGCTGAGGGCCATTCTGAAAGGGTAGCCTGTGCTGCGTCTTGCCAGCATTCTGTAGGCTGGAAACCCTGTGGCTGTGGATGCAGCCCCTGTACCACCAGGAAGTGCTCTGTGGAGGAATAAGTTTGACCATTATGATGTGAATAACAACCCCCTGTTTTTAATCACTGATGAAAGCCAACACATACAAAGTCAAAGGGCCATGAAGAAATGATATGACATTGATTGGCTAAGATTAACATGCTGGTGAGGCCTGACAGTAAGAAGATTCACATCTATGGGGCTAGACTGATGCTCTGGATAGAGTCAGCAGGATTGGAATCATTAAAACTGATTTACCAAGGGCCGTAGAGATGAGATGATAAACTTTCTTTAAGAAGTCTAGGAAAAAAACCCCCAGCCTTAAAACTCTTGGTTCTTTCTTCCAAGGATGTGGAGACTCTTGGTGTCGCTCCTTTCTGAACTAGAGATAGCATGGGTTGCACAGGAGCAGTTAACTGTCTTGTATGGGGGGTGAGGAGAGACACTGTAACTCACTTCTGCTGGGGTTTACTTGTGTTGGAAAGCTTGTGAGTTTAGAGGCTGAGAATAACCAGTGTGCTGCCCTTCCCCTTGACTGTCACATCAGCTTTTACTGGATGGCCGTGTGGATAGACGTGCTGGCCTGATGTGAAATTTCTGTTAATGTTCTTCTTGGTACCTGTCAAGTAGTCTAGGATCTTGTCACGACCCAACCTGGATAACCCAGGGAGCCATAGCAGTTTCGTAATTCCCTCGGGCTAAATGAAGGTGAAACGACACCAAACGATTGATTACACTTTTTATTTATGGTAGAAGCAACCTGAACTTTGAAAGCGCAATGGTAGGTGGTGTGGCCTCTTATTGAAATATGTATAAGAAGAAAAGGAAAGAGAGGAAAGAGGGAAAAGGAAGATAGAGAAAGATATCACCACCCTTGGATCCCATGATGATGGACGTGGCAATCCTCTGGTGATGGGCATGTTCAACAGGCTCCTTGGGCTTGTGTCTTTTATGGTCCCCTCAATAATGCCAGTCACGCACCTTGAGGACTTATATGGTTGTTCTTCTTCCAGAATGTTCTTAGTCTTTTGCCATTAGGGTGGGTGCTCTCGAGGGGTCTTTCGGGTGGTCGTGAGCCCCTTCCTGATATGAACTCTGTATGACCTTTGGCCGTATATGGTGATCAGAATACAGAGCTGTGCATCCTCTGACATGCCCTCTGGTCCTCCGCTAACCAACTTTTCCTTTGTGGTTTATTAGCCCAGTGCAGACTGTAACTGTTTCCCGCCACTATGTTTGACACATTAACACAATTAACCCTTTCAGTCTCTCTCAGATCTTAATGCTTTTGGGAAGGGAAGAGGAAGGTTCTGCTGTTCCTGCTTTCTTATTGTTCGGTGGGATATTGGATTCTTACGCATGGATGCTCTATTTTAACCTTTGTGTTTTTGCAGTGCACCAACTATTGCAGCTTGTTACCACAATATAATGTTTGACCCATATTTTTCAACTTTTAAAGGTTGCCTTGCACAGTTAGTGTTGCTCAGTCTACCCAAATGTTATATCTACTTAGGTGTTTAGCTTATGGTGAGTAAAGAGGTGGTTTGGTGACAAAAAAGCATCTGTTGTGGATTTGCCTTTATTCCTTAGCGTGTGCAGGGAGTTCAGCTATGTGGGTGCTCTTATTGTCTGTGACAGTTGAGGGCTTCTTTAAACATGTCCACATTCTGACGTGGAGAAAAGAGCAATCTGGCCTTCATCAGTGCAAACAATGCTGTAAAATGGTAGCTGGTCAGGCCTTTAAAGAATTATTTTCATATTTGGTACTGGACATTCTATGTTGTGGCCTCTATCAAAGCATTAGTAAGGGTGTTAAGAAACTGAATTTGCCATGGGAACAGGAGTTATCTCATCCATAAAACTAATCCTAATGTTGGTAAACTGTCACAGAGTGTGGAGGTAGAATGACATTAGTGGCTATACAGGGAATATTACCATTATAAAACATGACCTGAGTGAACTAAAGAGGACTGGCTAATGTCCCTGTGGAAGGCCAGGCATCACAGAACATAACAGAGGAATCTATTGTGTACTTAGGATTTCTGCTATGTTGCCAGGGACCCAAACAGAGATGTACAGGAGCTCTGCTGGGACAGTAGAGGCAGCATTCTTTGTACATAATCTTTTATTTATAACAGAAAATGGGAAAGCCCATCCCAGCATAGGCAGGCAACATCTAAACATTGCATTACAAGTAAATAGGTCTCTGTATCATTTCTCTGGGGACTTTATATATGTTCTCACTTTCCATTTGTGGGCTGAGCTGCATTCCAGCTTGTGCTATTGTTCTAATCTATCTGGAGGTTGCCTATGCCAGCTTTAAAGCAGCTGGCATTCTGTAACCGTGAGTAGTTGGCTCTTACGATAGTGCATGATGGACATGCTGTTCAGTCTAAGCTTCTGCACCATTTCTGTCTCTCATCATCTGAGAAGGCCTTTAATGCAAACCTGATGAGATTAGGGTTCATTTGTTCTTTGTTTCCAGGCTAAGTCTTAAAGGGTAAAGGGCATTTGAGATCATTGTTTATTCCAAAGAAAGACTGTGATGTTCCTGTCAAGTCATGCTTCTCTGGAAATATGAATTAATTCACTAGATAGCTCCAGTCTCACCCTTGCTGTACTGCAGCTCTTTTTTTACACTGATTTTCATTACACTATGTTACCACACTATATTTATTTTCATGTATATAAACATTTTGTAAATCAAGTGAAAAACAGGATAGTAATAAGGAAAATAGTATGACATGCCAAATGTATGTTCAATTATATGAAGCAATAGGTAACACATTATGCTTGTAAAATAGCTAAGTTTTTCATTTGGCCTTTTTTTTGGTCTTTTGTGTATAGGAAGTGTTAATCATCTATGATAGAACCATAGAATGGTTTGGGTTGGAAGGGATCTTAAAGATCATCTAGTTCCAACCCCCCTGCCATGGGCAGGGACACCATCCCGTAGACCAGGTTGCCCAAAGCCCCATCCAACCTGGCCTTGAAGAGTTCCAGGGTGGGGGCATCCACAGCCTTTCTGGGCAAACTGTTCCAGTGTCTCACTACCCTCATAGTAAAGAATTTCTTTCTAATAGCTAATTTAAATCTACCCCCCTTCAGTTTAAGGCTGTTACCCCTTGTCCTATCACTCTATGCCCTTGTAAATAGTACCTCTCCAGCTTTCCTGTAGGCCCCTTCAGGTACTAGAAGGCTGCTAGAAGATGTCCCTGGATCCTTCTCTTGTCCAGGCTGAACAACCCCAACTCTCTCTGCCTGTCCTCATAGGAGAGGTTCTCCAGCCCTCTGATCAGCTTCATGGCCCTCCTCTGGACTTGCTTCAACAGCTCAATGTCCTTCTTGTACTGAGGACCCCAGAGCTGGATGCAGTACTCCAGGTGGGGTCTCACGAGAGCAGAATAGAGGGGGAGAATCACCTCCCTTGACCTTACGGTCGTACCTCTTTTGATGCAGCCCAGGACACAGTTGGCTTTCTGAGCTGCAAGCACATGTTGCCAGCTTATGTTGAGCTTCTCATCAACCAACACCGCCAAGTCCTTCTCCTCAGGGCTGCTCTCAATCCATTCTCCGCCCAGCCTGTAGTTGTGCTTGGGATTGCGCCAACCCACGTGCAGGACCTTACACTTGGCCTTGTTGAACCTCATGAGGTTCACACAGTCCCACCTCTCCAGCCTGTCAAGGTCCCTCTGGATGGCATCCCTTCCCTCCAGCGTGGCGACCGCGCCACACAGCTTGGTGTCGTTGGCAAACTTGCTGAGGGTGCACTCCATCCCATTGTCCATGTCACCGACAAAGATATTAAACAGTGCCGATCCCAGTATTATCTTTGTTAATACCTCAATCTGCATACTTATCCTGGAGAAAGAAAGAACGAAGAGGATATATCACCAACATGGTAGTGTAAGCAGTCTGAAGCATAGCAACCAATGGGCACTGCTTTCTAAAGGTTTGACAACTGAGCTGTATTGTTCAGAGCATCCTTACTGTGCGGAATATCCACTTCAGACAAAACGTAGAGTCTCTCGGGTAAGGCAAATAAACTTCACTTGATAGATTTTTGCATGCTTGCTGATAGAAGCCTGAGCACTTGGCAAATTCTAATGTGACTCTTCACAGCTCTGCCCATGTTTCGTCATTGTACTTTAACACGCAGCATAGCGTGGATCCAAATCCCAGAGCAACCAAGGGGATGATGCTTTATCTTCCTGCCACTCTGAATAAGATTCTTAACCCAAAAGTAACTTTTTAATCCGAACACAAGGATGTCCTTTTTCTGTGATTTTTTTTTTAAACTTTCACACCTATTAATAGATGTATGCTTATAAAACATGAATTGAAATGGAGTGGGCTTTGCTTTTGAGGTTAACGTGAATTCCTCAAAAATTGTAATTGTGAATGCTTGCTTTGATTGCTGAGAAACTACCATTACTGTCTGATGTTGATTAAGCGTTCTTTGAATTTAGAAAAACACAAAACTGAGACGAACTAAATAATCCAAGGGTAAAGAAGGTAAGTTAAAAGTTACTGTGCCAACGTTATTGTAAACTTCTTAGTTCCATTCACTTAGATGTACAGATTTTGTCATCCTTTCACTTAAACAACTGGGTTGCCCTACCGGAAAATGTGAAGATTTTAGGAAAAAGAACACTTACACTTTACTTTGTAAATACTTTGTATTAATTTGTTTATTAAATACTTTGTATTTAATAAACTTAGTACAGCAAGGTAAGTGTACCATAAGTGCTTTAAGATACAAAATTATGGAGTTCAGGAACATTCAAATAATACTAAGCCTTAAGTGTTCATGAATCTCAAATACTTTAACTTGAGTGATTATGTGTTTATTATTCCCTCATAACCTTTTTTTCCCTGTTGCTTAGACACAAGAAGTGTTTTGAATAAGAAAATCAGACAATACAATTATGATTATGGTGCAGAACAAATTTAATGTAGGTGACCAGCTGCACATCACTAATTGGAAGTAGTGAACAGTTTTTAAGTACATACGGAATTAGATTTCATAAACTTTCTGATGCCGAAGTGTGATTAATGAAATAAATGCACTTGTAAAAGCAAAAAGATTACAAAGCAAGGAGGTGGTCTGGATTTAAAAAAAATAAATCAGTGGGTTTTGACTGGTTTGTGTATATAAAATCAAAGGAACGGAATATTATTTTCAAGTAGAGAAATGAAAATGGATATAAATGAAAATCAGTGAGGGGGAAATGGAGAAAAAGAAGCTAAGTTATTACTACTTGATCTGATAGCAAACCATCTGGCAATATACTGCCAAATCATTATGTGTCATTTATATGACTCAGTGCTAATTAGATGTGCACGATTATGCAGACTCCTTGTGCTTTCAACATTGGTAGAATGTTTTAAAAATAACACTTGCAATATTAGTATGACATGTACTTGTTATGGATTTCTGACAGTAATCCAAGCCATTTTTTCACTCAAAAATATCCCAAGCACTTCACAGACTGTTCAAATTTTGACTTATGTAAAAAAAAAAAAGACTAAAAATGCAATATAATATCAGTATCGTCTGTACAGACACTAAGAAATTAATTTCTTTCTCTTTTTCACTAACTTACTGAAAATATACTGACTAAGCAGGTAGGTCTGAATAGTATGAAAAGATATCTAACTAGATAGATATATATACACTACAGGTTACAGTAAGCATGCTTTGAAAGAGCATGTAATAAAACATCTTTTAAAAGTGTGTGTGCATGCTACTGTGCCTATGCATATGCAAATCAAAAGAAAGGTAGGTATGTTATTTTTGTGCTTGCATTGTCACAAATGGAGTACTATAAAAGTTTCCTTTGAGTGTTTATAGCATGTCTATAGCTTACTTTGAATAAATTAGCTATTATAAATATATGACTATATATTAAAAATATATGACTATATCTTTAACATGCTGCCACAGAAATCTGTTAATAAAATGTATTTTGAGAATTTAAAACTTCAAACTGTCTTCATATGAAAGCTACAAAAATCTGTTGGATAAAATACCAAATATTGAAAGTTAAAAATCAACAGGCTGAATAGTTACTCTAACAGGTCAAGTTGCTCCCTTCTCCTCAAGAATTGTCTCAAAGGTGGTACATATGAAACTATGAAAATCATTCTTTTGGAAAAAAAAAAAAAAAACAACCAAAGAATGCTTGATTAAGAAATATTGTGTGTATTCTGGAAATTAAGGGCCTATGAAGACAGCTTGTTTATTTGTTAGGTGACCATAAGATTCAGTTATGAATATGGTGAAAATAAGGCAGCACAAACCCATGGCTGTATAAAGGACTCGCACGCGGGAAGAAAGAAGTAATATTTGAAAAACTATGAGAACATTCTACTATGGGGATATAGATCTTAACACAAGACTGCTTTTTGTGATGTGACTGCTGTGTGTAGTTTATTGCATTTACATTTATAGACGATTTGGAAGAGTTGAAGATAGCTCAAAGAGCTGGCAGCATGTTTTATAGTGTAGAAAGCAAGTTCTGCAAAGTGGTATAAATAATTGGTTGTTCAGATTTCCTTATAGACTTAGAATTACTTATACAAGAAAGAGGTATATGCTTATCAGAACATTTTTTATTTTAGACATGGTCATGTATTTTCCTCTAGTAGAAGGATGAGAGCAAAATTCTAAATAAAAATGAGATGTACACATTTAACAGTGACTGGTTAATTATTATAATTATTAATGAATCTGGTAAACTTTTCCAATATGATAGTCTGATTTGAATTCTTTATAGTTATGGATGGTGGCCTTTTGAAAAAGTTACTGTCCTTTGAACATAGACTAGATTCAGGGCTCCGTGGATGAAAACTGGATTGTTGTGCAAGAGATTTGATTTTAGTAGTCTTGCAGTAAAGTCCATGCTCTGCTTGGAACATGATGAAGGCTGATCCCTGGGAGAGGCCCCATCTGGGTGGACCTAAACAGTGAGAAACTAAAATAATAAGGACCTTAGGAAAATGTTGGTAAATGTATTTTGACAGCTTGTCTGGATTTACCTGTGCTGTGCTAATATCCATTTTACAGAGAATTCAGGCTGAAACAAAAGAAATATGAAATATTTGTCTGTTTTGAAATTTACCACATCTGATAACCTTATGTCTGAGCCAAGCCTTGGCATACAGGTATGGTTACTAATAAGCGTTACATACACTTTGCTGGGTTTGGCGGTTTTTTGCTTGCTCTTGGATCAATAAAGAAAAACAGACTTATGTATAATTTCTGGACGTTGGGTGGCACCATTGCCTCACGTTAGCCACCATATAGATGCCTTCTAGCTGAAGTTTTACGGTGTTAGCTCAGCTCCCTTTTTGCCTTTAGCATAACTATATAAGGCAAGTCAAAAAGCAGAACTAGTAGCCTTCTTTCTTTTCTTTTTTTAGCTTGATTTTAAGTAATCGTCTTGCTTTAAATGGTAATGGAGTTTTGACCAAGAACTGATGTTGCTTAGTTTAAGGAACTATTGTTTGATTTCAAATGCTGATCTCCAGATCTTCTGTGAAGCTCTTGACTGAAATAGAAAGATACTCTTTACAGCCAATCTGTTTTCGTGTGTGAGTGCCCAGCCAGCCTGTAGTGAAGCTGTGCACTAATGTAAAATGCAGGAATAGCACCTGTGTGCTTTATCATCTTTAATTAAACTTCAGTGTAAGATGATTTTTTAATTAAGAGCTGATTTGTGTCAGTGACATGGCTGACACATCAGACACCATTATGTTTCTGTAAGTGCAAGATCTCCTCTAAGTTTACTGTTAAGATCTATTTAGGTCTTTTTAATTAGATCTTGATCTCCTTGCTGGCAGGCACAAAGTTTGTTCCAGATCAGGAGACATTTGTATATGTGCCACTTTCAAATTTAATGTGTTACTGGTATAAATCATAAGACAAATACATTTTTAGCTACCAGTATAAATTTTTTTCTGGGGTTCATGAGATTTATTTTACAGAGCAAAATACTCGAATAGTAGATACTAACAGATAAGTAATAGCATTTTGCCATTAGATTAATGAAACTGTCAGAGACTGCATTTTGAAAATTGACTGACCGGTATTTACTACTGTGGAACTGAATGAGCCAGTAAAAAGGAATACAGCATTTGGGATCATTTTTAGTTTATGGCTGTATTTGAGGCAAAAGTGCAGAATTAAGTTTTGCAGTTGTTTCAGAATGTCTCACAGCAGAGCAATGTTGGAGTTATGTACATCAGTGTTAGGACTGGCATACTGAGAGAAAACATTCTGAAGAAAGCTGAAAGAATAACAGTGATTTTTTTATTATTAAAAAACCCCACCTGTTTGCATGTATATTGGCTGTTCAACCTAAAGATACCACAATTTTAGCATAAGTAGAAATCTGCATAAAAGTATTTCTTATTTTTTGAAAATGTTGCCATCCAGTTGAGTTATCGGAAACAATAACAAATCTCACGTCAGTAGTATCTGCTATAAACAGCTTATGAACCTGCTACCTGCAGAAGTGTTCACTGTCAAGCCTCGTGAGGAATATGTTCACTAGAATCTGAACCAACTACAAAATTCAAGAACACATTAAAATAAATTTGGATTATCTATTTGTAATGCATAATCTGGCCAGCTCTATCTGTTCATACTGCTCTAGAACAGATCACAGTGCAGCTCTGCGAGTTCAAGATCTTTCATTCTTTAAATATTTAGAGCCTCACAAGTAAACTTGGAGTAAAAGATAATCCAGTTTCAGAGTTGAAAAATGGGACAGAAGCTTTAAATATACGCTGTGAGAACCAGTGAGGATCAATGATTTAACATTAGAAGAATCCTACTTTTTTCTTCTTTTTAGTGGAAAAGAAATTAAAAAGAAACATGATAGTATTTCTCAAGTACTGAAAAACGAGGTAAGGACTTTCTCTGGGCCCATAAAGGATATGATGAGAAGTAATGTCCTAAAATTAAAACAAGGAAGACTTAAGTCTGACACCAGAAAGAAGCATTCTAATCATGAGAAGTAAATACTGAGGTAGACTTTTTGCATAGCAGCTTCTACTGACAGGGATTTCAAACAACTGTCCAAATGGTTTAGACCCAGTTCATTGTGCCTTCTGGCTGGAACTGGGAGGGAGGAGATAGAGGAGGACTAGGGACCATGGTTGAAGAAGTGATGTGCTGGATTGTATTTTAGTTTTTCTTTCCATAGGGGCTACTCAGCTGATACTGTGCCTTTTGGTTCCACAGGGTTTGGAGCTCAGTGTCAGCCAGGAACTGGGAGTCCATGCCTTGCGCAACTGAAAGATGCTTTTGACTTCTGGTGTCTCCATGCTTTGAGAGGCAGCGTGGGTCCTGCTGTGAGCAGATATGAATGAAATGACCTCTTAAGGTTTCTTCTAAGTCCTGTCTGATCCCACCCCATGATTTTAATATTGTACATTCTGTAGTAGATTAATCTGCTGGAAACAATAATTTGACTTTCAAACTTACTATTCAGACCAAAACCCCTGATCTGTTACAGTAAACTCACTACCAAATAGTGGTGATAAAAAGACAAAATTGTTACTGCTTTAGAGAAGATCGTTACCAACTGTTGTGGTTGACCTTGGCCAACAGCTGAGCACCCACACAGCTGCTTGCTCACACTCTCCCCTCCCCAGCAGGAGACTGCATAGAGAAAGAGCAAAAGCAAGAAAACTTGTGGGTTGACATAAAGACAGTTTAAGTGAAGGAAAGAGAGAGGGAAAGACCAATGTGATGCCAGGGCAGTTGCTCACCACCTCTCAAAGCATGTCCAGCCAGTCTCCAAGCAAGAGCCACCTTGGAAATCAAATCCTCCATCTTCTTCTAACCCAGCTTTTATTGCTAAGCATAACTTTATATGGTATGGAATATGCCTTTGGCCAGTTTGGGTCCTAGCTGTGTCCCCTCCCAACTTCTTGCTCAACCTGGGGGGAAGGGTAGCACCATATGGGCTGCTGCGAAGAAAGTTAACTCCATCCTCGCCAGACAATACACTGAGTCTTCACAGCTTTTTAGGTAAAATTAATCAAATTAGTTGTTTTCTGCACCATTTACACAAAACTTCAGTTATTGAGGTTTACTGTGTATCATAGGGATTCTCTCAGGATTGGTAGTGGTTTCTGTAGAGCTATGTAAAGACTTGTTATTGCTGTTAAGCAGCGTAGCATACTGGCCATGTCCAAAAGCAGTTTTTACAGAGTCTTAACTGAGTGGTTTTGGTTCAGAACTGTGCATGTTGGGGGTTTTGGCAATATTTTTCTTAATGATTTTGACATCAATCTCCCAAACATCTTTTGACTTACATATTTCTTCTGTGTCATGTTCACTTGGTGTTGCTGTATTTGAATGGTTCTGTACCACATGTGACGTTCTGTGTTTTTGGTGATCCAGTTCCATTTGACTTTCTCTACCAAACGCAGAATGAAATAGTGCTAAGGGAGCAATTGCTGGTGGGCATAATCTAAAACTGCTTTGAGGCTAATACAAGCTGCAGTGAGTGCAGTTGCTCTGAAGTGACATCAGGCTGTAATGGCTCCTAAGGGCCATTTCATAATAGTTTTGTTCGATAAGCTCCTCAGCTGGTTAACTGTCCCAGCCCTTGTTTCCCCTTACCCCAGTTAGCAGGACAAGGCAGATGCCCAGCTTTAAGCGAAGAAGATCAGGATGCAGAAGTCCTTTTCAGATATAATTAAAATTAATTATTTTTATTGGATAGAGGATGGTTTTGTGGTTTTGTTCATGTCAAGGAATGGTTGTTAGGTGACTTTATTCATGAGGAAGGATGGTTGGCAAGCTCAGAATTGAATCATTTTACCTTTAATGATGACTGACCTTTCTGCCAAATAAGTATTTTAAACCACTGTTTTGCCAAAATGGGGGTCTTCAACAGGCAACGATACCAACTGCTATGCTTGGAAGCAGTTTACAGACCCAAAATTATAGATTTGGTCTGTAGGTATGTGCCAGATAGGTGTCATGTCATTTTCTATTCCTCTCCCTACCATCACAGAATAAGAGAGTAATTTAGACTGGGAAAGACCTCTTGAGGTCATTCTGGTCCAACGCCTAGCTCAAAGCAGGGCTGCCTCTGAAGTTGCTCGGGCTCCTGTCCAGTAAGTTCTGAATGTCTCCAAGGATGGAGATTCTTCAGCCTCTCTGGTCAAACTTGTCTCAGTGTCTAATCTCTGTGACTTTTTTGTTATATTCATTTAGAATTTCCCTTACTGCAACTTGTGACCGCTTATTCTCTTGCTGTGCACTTGCTGAGAAGAACCTCTAGCTTTCCTCCTCTAGGTAATTGCTGGCAGCTATTAGATTCCCCTTTAGTCTTTTTTTCATCTATCTTGAACAATCTGTTACCTTGGACCTGCCTGGTATACCACATGTTCCAAGCCCTTAATTGGCTTAGTGGCCATCCAGTGGATTTGCTCCAGTTTGACAGCCTCACTTGTGCTGGTGGGCCCAAAATTGTACAGAGTACTCCAGGTGCTGCCTCCAAACAACAAGTAGAGGGTACTAATCACTTCTTTTGTCCTGATGACCGTACTATTAATAATGCAACCTGTTTGCCTTCATTATCACAAAAGGGTACTGCTTTCTCACACTCAGGTTGACCACTAGGACTCCCAGGCCTCTTCTAGCAAAGCTGCTTCCTAGCCAGTTAGTCCCCAGCCTGTTGGTAGGTTATTCTGAGCCAGGTGCAGAATTTTGTTTTTGTAGGAACAACATAAGGTTTCTCTCAGCCCATTTTTAAAGCTTGTCAGGGGCCATTTGAAGGGCAGCTCTGTTCTCTGAGGTTTTGACTGTTTCCCCATAGCATGGGGTCATCTACAAACATGTTGAAGGTGTGTCCCCCAGGAACTGGTCGGGACTGATAAAGTCCAGCAGCTGCCTTTACAATCTGGAGTTGTTGGTGTGAAGGCAACTGCTGTATTTTATCACTCTGTATCAGGTAGCTTCAGATATCAGGGCAGAATGTAATGTTATGACATCATTATTAGAAGCTTTTTGGGGACCTACGAGGTTTGGACTCCCTCCTGTTTTCCTACTTTACACCAGAAAATGTTCCTGGCTGATGATGACCACTAGAAGATGATTTGTCAACATACTGGCCCTCTGTTAATAAGTCCATGCGACTTCCTGGCTTTTTGAAACCTATGTGCTGGGATATGCTATAAGAGTATCTATGTTTGAAAGCTACTCCTACAGCAATGGCATTGGCATTTCTAATATCACTCTAGTTGAGAGATGAGATTTCTCTCAAGTGTCATTAAAATAAGAACAAAAAATTTATGATACATAATAGCTACAAAGGGTTATGGAGACACAAATGACAAAATGAGAAAACTATGCCTAATCTAATTATATTAAAATGCAGAAACCTACCAGCTAGTGGGGATTTTCCAGCCCTATTTTTTCAGGGGCACAATTATTGTGCACACCCAAGTTGGTTCACAAGAGAGCTACTTCAGCTAAAGAAACTAGGTCTTACATTACTGCCATTGCTTAGAGTGCTCTTACCTAAATATAAAGCCCCTGCACTTCTTGGGATTGCTGGCATGAAAAGCTGTAAACCGGATGTACCCCAAAGTCTTTGGTGTCACCATCTCTACAGGATGGATTTTTCCAGGGTCTAAAATCTAGTTCAGATGTTGTACGCTATTTGAACATCTCTGGATGTTGCTGTGACTACTTGTCTCTTCTACTCCCAAGGATTATTTTTTTAATTATTATTATTATTGGGGGTTTCACTGCCAAATTGGGATGTCATAACAACTTTTGAGTTGATTCCTGAACTGTCATAGTTTACCATGCAAGTGTAATAAGGTAAAACAAAGTATGTGGAGGCCATTTGTGAGCTGTGGGACACCTTGAGGCAGTAATCCCAACAGCTGATGCAGGTTAGTCAACGCTTGAGGGAACACATTATTTACAGCCCATCAAAACAGCAGAAAAGTTAGAGACAAATTCAGAGGATGTTATTTGACCATCCACTCCAGTGGTCCTTGAGCAGTTCACCCTGCCACTGTGGCTTAATACACAGTGGAGTAGGTGATTCTTCACATCACTATTTCTTTTCTTGTAGGAATAGAAGCAGGGGAAAGTAGTCAATATGGCCACTAAGCTCTTTAAGACACATGGAAGCATTCTGTTCCTACATGGTTTTGCTCAATTAAATCCCTTGCTGTTCGTCTACACTTTGACTCTCCGTTGACAAGGTAATGTTTTCATATGTAGAAAAAAAGACACTATTAGGTAGTTTAGGACTAATGTTTTGTGTTTTCAGATAGCTGCACTTCAGCAGGGAAAATATAAAGAGCTCAAATACGCTTGGTAGTGGCAATTCTGTGTCAGGTGGAAGCAGCAGGAGACAAAATAGGGAAGAGTATCAAGTCTGACAGTTCTTTAGGCAAGCTGTTCATTTGACCAAAGGAGTGGGCAATATGCCCTTGGCTTATAATTGAGACTGAAAAGCTTCAGTCCTCTACATCTGCCTGTAGAAGTATTACCCTTGGTTCTCCTTGACTGTGTGCAGTACAAAGACAGAAGTGTAAATCATCTTCTCATCACCCAACAGTTGCAAGAAATCAAAATAATGCATTTTCCCTGTGGCTTTAACCTGGCAGCTATTTGTCTGCAGATACTGATTCTGAAATGAGTTTATACTATAGCTTTTCAGGAATTTTGTAATAAAAATAATTCATAAGTGAATCTTCCTGTCAATACCATATAGGATTAAATAATTTCAGTCAGTCAATTCTGAACCTAGATAAATTTCTGGTCAAATTATCTTATTTTAAAAGTAATCTCATAGAGTAAAACTGGAGACAACATTGAGCTTCCAGAAGTAGAAAAGGAAAACTTGGTAATTGCACAGAGTTGAATGTTACAAAATATTAATACTAACTTAGGGATAATAAGGTCATTTCCACAGGACTCTGACAGTCTGAATTTCTTCTCTGATATGATATCTTAGTATAGTAATTTTCAGGTAGAGTGGATAATCTTGTAGTAGGGTTTTTTTTGACAGATTAGATATACTGTAGTTAGAACAAAGCCGAAGGAGGTAGACGTTTAGGAGTGCAGAATGGCTAAAGCCAACACGGTGACTTTGCAGGGAGAATAAAGAGCTGTAGAGAACATCTGAGGATGTTCTAAGATCTAGTCAGTGAAATTTAATGTCTGAACCAATATGGCAAGAAAGGAGAAGCAGCAGATTCTGCAACTAAGCTACAATCCTGTGGGAAGGAGGGATAGCTGAGTTGTTGCCTGAAGTGGAGGAAAAGAAGTGGGAAAGAAGGTTTCAAGCTGGATAGGGGGGAGGGAGGTAATTTAGTTCGTAGGTTCACTTTCCAAAGGATTCCAGATTCCAAGCTTGCATCTCTCCCCACAGACCTATTGATTTGCTGCTCCTGTGAGTTTTAAACCACAAAGTTAAGAAATACGAACTTTGCAAAACTGCAGCTATAGGTTATATTCTTTATGCTACATGAACAATAAGCATAACAATTTTAGGTTTCCTTCCTGCTGTTTCTTTGAGATGAGCATTTCAGAAGGTAAGCCACACCTGGAATCTGGCAGTCCAGAGGCAACACATATTCAGCAATGCCTACAAGAATGGTTCAATCGGAAATCTCAAGGTGTGGTCTCTAAGGGAGACTGAAGCACTGGCACACAAGCAGCTGCTTTAAGGCACTCTGGGGATCTGTGTCAAGTTCCACGGTTTGATAGATCTCCTGTGTCTCATCCATGGCTTAGTCTGTGATGTTCAAAGACGGTGAAATACATGTGTCTTCTCTGCTCCCCCAAGTGTACATACTCTGCCTCTTGGACAATCCTATCATAAGCTCCAGAATATATGCTACATAAGGTATTTTCAGTGTTTCTGTGCTGTGTGAAAGAGAGGAGCTGTTAAGCAGGCACTCTTTGCCCCGTAGGAAAGGAATAGTCTTTGATCCATCTTTACAATCTTCTAAGAATCTGTGACCGATCACTTCATGTCCAGTGTTTTTCCAGGTCTTTTCTAAAGAGCGTGTAATCTAATAACAGCAATCTCTATCATGAGAAATTGCTTGGTTGAACTTTGTCCCTGGGACTCTCTGCTCCAGCCCCAGACCAGTTCTCTCTAAAGCTTTCATTGAATGCCCTAAGACTTATTTCAAGATGGAGTCCTCAGATTTTAATTAAGAGCAAGCGCTTCCCACATTAACCCAGGAAGGAGAGAGACTAAACTCAGACTACACTGTGGGCTACCCTAGGTGTTGACCAGAGTGCTCATCTCCCTCAGAGGTTTGGTTGTCAGGCTTACAGCATGCGCGTGCTTTGATACTGCGACGTTATCAGCTCTTCTGAATGAGATGGGGCAAGTTCCAGGGCAAGTGGCACTGACTAAATCATGTCTACACTGCTCAGGACTTTCCCCACCACTGCAGATTTCTCCTGGGGAGAGCTATTTCGAGTGGTCCAAATGGAACAAGGGAGTGTTGTTAAGAGTTGAGCAATGCAGGCTATCAGAGCTCCCATGCTCAAGTTCACTGCCTAGCATTTGACAAATGTAGATGTACTCCCAGGGTATTAGCTGGACATTGTGATGTTAATGGAACTATCATTGAATTACTGTCTTGAGTAGCTGAAAGCTGGGAAACTTGGTTTCCAGATGCATGTTGTGATTCAGAAAGTAATTGTGTGATTCTGAACTCATTTGGATTGGTTTTGCTGACTTCTGCAGGATTATTCATAGCTTAAAGTTATGCCCCTGCTTAGGTAACTTGCTGACTAGCACAGAGAGGTCAAACTGCAGCAGCCTGAGGAAGAGCTGGAACAGAACCCAGCTCGTGTGATTAATAGGCCTGTCTCTGCCAAAAAGGCCTTCCCACCCCATCCATTGCAAGAAACCATACGAGTACACTGTCATTCCTGGATTAGTTCAACATTTATCAAATGGCTAATATAACAAAGTAGTTCCAGTCAAGTTCTCTAACTCAATGATTGCCATTGTGTCTGGTTTGTAATTTCTCTCTTCTTCTCCCACATTATAGTCCTTCTATAGGAAGAGATGACAGAGCCATCTGAGCATCCAGAATCGCTGCTGGGCTGCCTGTGCACAAGGGCAAACCACCCTCAAAGGACATGCCAACCTGGCCAGTCTCAAGTGGACGCTGTTGTCATCTGCCTCTGAACTCCTCCCACTGTTCTCTTTGTCTCTGACATGATGATCCGAGTATTTTGTTCTGGGCTAGAAAGGTTGGCTGTCCCTTGGTTTATGTAAAGGGATGGGTGAATAACACATTAGCCCAAATGGCTTGGAATACAAGTAGGGTTTGTATATACTGTGGAAGTTTATGATTGGTAAAATATAAACACTTGTCAGAACTTCAGGATTATTTCTCCATTGGGACAATGGAGAAATGGGGTCAGGGCAATCCCAAGCACAACTATAGGCTGGGTGGAGAATGGATTGAGAGCAGCCCTGAGGAGAAGAACTTGGGGGTGTTGGTTGATGAGAAGCTCAACATAAGCTGGCAATGTGTGCTTGCAGCTCAGAAAGCCAACCATGCCCTGGGCTGCATCACAAGAAGCGTGACCAGCAGGTTGAGGGAGGTGATTCTGCCCCTCTATTCTGCTCTCGTGAGACCCCACCTGGAGTACTGCATCCAGCTCTGGGGGCCCCAGTACAGGAGAGACATGGAGCTGTTGGAGGGAGTCCAGAGGAGGGCCATGAAGCTGATTGGAGGGCTGGAGCACCTCTCCTATGAGGACAGGCTGACAGAGATGGGATTGTTCAGCCTGGAGAAGAGAAGGCTCTGGCGAGACCTTATAGCAGCCTTCCAGTACCTGAAGGGGCCTACAGGAAAGCTGGAGGGGGACTGTTTACGAGGGCATGGAGTGATAGGACAAGGGGTAATGGCTTTAAACTGAAGGAGGGTAGATTTAGATTAGATGTTAGGAAGAAATTCTTCCCTGTGAGAGTGGTGAGACACTGGAACAGGTTGCCCAGAGAGGTTGTGGATGCCCCATCCCTGGAAGTGTTCAAGGCCAGGTTGGATGGGGCTTTGGGCAACCTGGTCTACGGGATGGTGTCCCTGCCCATGGCAGGGGGGTTGGAACTAGATGATCTTTAAAGTCCCTTCCAACCCAAACTATTCTATGATTGGAACTCCAGATTCTTTGACTTCTTGTAGACAGGTGATTCATGAAAAAGGTTAAATTAGTGACACTGGATCTATGAAAAGGTGTATGGACTTAAATTTACCACATGAATGGTCCTGTAGATCTCTTAACTGTTTATGCACATTAAAATGTTTTCAGGATGAAAATTATAGAAACATTGTCCCCATTCCTATCGCTGACAGTTTTCAGTTGGTGAAACACTTCTCTGTCTCTCGCATCCAATTGCCAAGCTGAAGTAAAGCGGCAAAGCTTCTGCAAATCAGTAAGAAAAAACAACCTCAGAAATTCTACAGGCCTTACAATCCCACAGTTTAAAATTCAATACTAAATGTTATTAACTAAAATGGAGTATCAGGGATGCAAAATTGCTGCAACATACATGTTATTATAAATATTTCAAAGGACATAGAAATTTATTTATGTTAATTACTCTTTTTCCAGAAAGTCCAGGTTTACTTTCCATTCTGGAAAAAATGCTGCGTTTTTGCTTTTTTTCTTCTAAAAATCTCACTTGTGATGAATAATTAATTTAAAATGTTTAATTGTATTTAATATCTGTAAAAGATATCCTGCCAGGACAAAATAAATTTGATATGCATAACTTTATGTATATATGTCTGACAGGATTTCTTTGTATTTGCAGTCCCCCTTGTTAATCTGAGAGATGGGACAGAAACAGTGCTACATATGTATTATTTATGAATGTAAGATATATGTAATGCTATAAGGAAAGGAAGCTTGATGTTCTGAACCTCTGTGTTCCTTACCAGAAAGTTCATTATTTTCATCCTTCCTGAGATGGAAATTCTCAGTGGGGTAGTTAGAACAACAAACAAACACAATCTGAGTTTGTATGTAGAGCAGAATTCAAGAAAAATATTTATTTCCTCCTTCCTTCTCCCAGCCCCAAATATAAGATTTAAAACACTTAAGTATGATTTTTCTTAACAGTTGGAGAATATTAAGTTTCATGGTAGAGTTCCCTATTTCTAGGGAGATTGTTGCAATTAAATTTTTCTTATATTTGTGAGAAACCAAAACATTGATTACATCTCAGCAAAAGGTTGTGGGGTTTTTTTCATTACTGACTTGCTCTGTGGGGAAACATGTGAACTTGGGTATATCTTAACCATTGTGAAAGTGAAAAGTCTCATTTTTATCCCAGCTGTTGTGGGCATGATCTTTGTCATGTGAATACTTAACGGAAATGAGCACAGAACAGAGAAATGGGAGAAAGGGCAGGAAACGCTGCTGAAACTTATAAGGAAAACCAAGCAAATGCAGATATATGTGTTATGCAGAAGGATTCACGCCTTTTATATTGTTATAGGTATAGAAATGGAAGGATAACTTAACACATATTTTTTTTCCTTCTGGTAATGAGCACACACATAGAATCAGAGAGAGAAATGTAGTATGAAAGTTCCTATTTAATCTGCATCAGAATTATTATTCTTGAGGCCAGTAACTAACTTAGGGAATCAGAATGTCAGCAACAAGCAGTTGTTCTGTACAGTGAATAACAAGCTGTGGTTGCTCACACTTGTGTCCCATTTCCCCCTCTCTCCTCAACCCCCTACAATATAAGGGGGGGTAGCGAATACATAAAGCAAGTCTAATCCCCCAAGGAAGTCTGGCTAATATATTTCTATTGAAGTAATGTCGTGGTTCAGCCCCAGCCGGCAGCTGAGCACCACGTGGCTGCTCGCTCACTCGCTCTTCCGCCTTGGTGGGATGGGGAAGAAGATGGGAAGAAAAAGGTAAAACTCATGGGTTAGGATAAGGACAGTTTACTGGGCCAGCAAAGGGAGAGGGAAATAACAACAATGCTTATAAAAGTATACAAAGCAGGTGATACACAATGCAGTTTGCTCACCACCCAGAGCCTGATGCCCAACCCGTCCCTGCTGAGCAGTTATCCATCCTCCCTAGCCAGCTCCCCCTCATATACGGAGCATGACGTCATATGGTATGGAATACCCCTTTGCCTAGTTTGGGTCAGCTATCCTGGCTGTGTCCCCTCCCAGCTTCTTGTGAAAATTATTCCAGCTGAAACCCAGGACAGATAGTTTTGAAGGTAAGTGTGAAGTGTGCTACCAAGTTACAGTGATATAGATGGGCTTGCCTGGACTTGCAGCACGAGTGAGCATTTATCACTGGGAACAGATTTCCATTCATCTTCAGAATCACCTGTCTGGCACACTGAAGGTACCTGATTGTACCCGCTTGATCTGTCAGGAAAAGAATGCAGTAGACATAAAAGTTGCAGAGTTTTGAGGAAGGGTCCAAATTGGGACCCACGCTGTTGGCTTTACTGGATTGAAAATATGGGAAGTTTATGGCTGACCTGGACGTTTACACCATTTGTCTCCAGTGAGATCAGTGCGTGCAGAATGGCTGAGTTGGTAGGAGGCGGCTGTGTGGGAAGTATTTGATGAGACAATGTGTACTTATAGACCTGGCTGGAATTCACTTCTACGGGTACCCAGCGTGTAAGGAATCGTTACCGAGGGGCACCGGGTGTTACACTCAAAATCGTGTTTAAAGGCAAAGAGGAATCACGCCTTGTATTTAAGTAAAGTCAAGAATTTCTTGCTACTGTAGTTGAAATGTGAATAATCTAATAATTATCAATACAGATTCAAGTGCTACAGAAAAAGAAAGAATGACAAAGCAGTGAAAATGTTATACACACAGCTGGGTTTCAACTCCTTTGGCTCCCCTGAAGGTTGGCAATTTCATTCTGGGGTGTACGGGGGGTGTCGCAGCAAATTGTCAGCATGCGAAGTCTTCACTGGGACAAATCTGACATTTGTGTGAATGGTTTCTTCTTCCTTGCTCCAGGATCCACGTGGGCTTGTTTTTTGTTTGCTACCTGGGTTTTACACTCTTGATCTTTCTCTGTTGGTCTGCAGTTCTACGTTACATCCAAATTTACTGTCGTGACATTTATGCGTGTTAGCTACTACTACTTTGTTCTCTGTGTTACCCCTAAAACCAGTTTTGCACAGCTCCAGGTCTGCATTTCTCTAACCAACTATGGGTGAGTTGTTTGTAGCTGTGGAGTCTCCAGTGCCAAGACGGTGCTCCCACTCGTCTCCAACACGTCTTCTGCGCTGCACCCCACATCTCCACTCCTCTTACGCAGGTGGGTGTGAAATGGCTCTCTGGAGGTGTAACCCGCTCTTTTGGGTTAATGGCTGGTAAGGGTTTTTTGGGAGATGAACTAGGCCACTTCTTATTGTGGACCAGGTTCCTGTCAGAGTGCTGGATGTCATTTGACTGACAATATTTAAATTTGTTTGTGAGAGGAGAAGGATAAAGCTAATAACCAAAAAAACCCTCTTTTGTCTAAATTGGACAACCTAGAAACCTTGTTGGAGGACTTTGTGTGGAGTTGATAATTTAGCATTAAGACTTAAAGGCATTATTAATTGTTTTTGGTAACAGCTGCTGGATGAGTAATAACAACTATAGAGAGCTATGCTTATTAGGATTATTTTGGCTTGGATATTTGTTCTATAACCATACACAGGGCTGTAGGAGCTCCAGGTGCCCCTGGTCATCGGACGGCTCACGGTGGCCGGCCCAGGAGGGATGGGCCCCGCAGAGCGGCTGCCCGGGCCCCGCAGAGCGGCTCCGGGACGCGGCGGCAGCGGGAGGCCGGAGCCGCGGGGCCGCAGGGCGCTGCCTCTCCCGCTGCCGCCCGCCAGAGGGCGCCGCGACTCCCGCTCCGCCTCCCGGCGCTGCCGCCCGGTCCTGCCGGGCCCTGCCGGGGACGGGAGGGGAGGAGAGGAAGGAGGGCGGGCTGGCGGCGGCACGGCCACCAGCCGGAGGCCGCTCGCCCGCGCTCCTGCGGCAGAGGCGGGCAGCCGGGCGCACCGTGGCCCTCTCCTGCTTCCCCCGCCGTGCGGCTCGGCGGCCCTTGCCAAGATGTCTCGGGAGCCCGGCTGCAACCGCTGGCTCCTTTTCGCTGCGTGCGTCCACCTCTTCTTTCTTCTCCCGCCGCTCCGCACCCGGGGTGAGTGGCCGGGGGCCGGGCCGGGACGCCATGGCGAGGTGAAGGGAGGAGACCCAGAACGCACGGTCCCTCCGCGGAGGTGATGAGGGGGAGGAGGGCACGAGACAGAGCTGGAGAGCCTGGGGGGGCGCCGGAGCCGCCGTGGCCGCTTCCTCACCCCTTCTTCACCCCTCTGTCCCGCCCCGCGAGGAGAAGCGGGCGGGGAGGAAGGAGGTGCCCCTTCCCCCGAAGTTTGTCAGTGAGCCGGGCTGGAGCGCGGACGGGGCAGCGCGGGCTCCGCTCAGCGGCCCCGGCTCTGAGGTGCCGGTGCCGGCCACCGCCGGGACCGTTTCCCGCCCTCTGGGCCCCGCGGCGGTGTGTGGGGACGAGGGGGCGGCCCTGTCACCTGGGCCAGTGCAGGGCAGGGGAAAGCTCTCGCCGTGGAAACCGGTCCTTACGGGGCCGGCCGCTCAGGTCGAGAAAATCTTCATTAAACAACTAGCTAAAACCCACCACGAAGCCACTTGTGCTCGTATTTGAAATAGCGCCTTACTGACTGGGTGTTGCAGAGGGGAGGTGGAAAGGTAATACCGTCTGGTTAAAGTGTCAGCATAGAGGAAAGAAAAAATCTTATTTCTTATTATATTTTAGAGGTGTTTTTAATGTATCTAGGCAGGTGGGAGAAGATTAAAAGAGAAAGGTTAGTAGTCTGTCAGCAGTCGGATCGCTACAGTCTCTCGGAGTTAGGAGCTGTTGCCGTGAGTGTAAGAGACAGAAATAAATGTTTACATCTGTTCTGTTTCTCATTATTTCTGTTCCCGAATGTTTCCATCTCTGTCAGCATAGTCTTGTCAGTTTGTTCTGAGCCTTTGATTCTCTTCCACTAGTATGGCTTGTGGATCAGAATCGTGTGGGGAAAACTTGATACAAATAAATAGTGTTTTCAGCAAAGTAAAACTGTGATATTTTTTATTTTTCTCTTGTAAAACACTTTTCACCTATGCAGCTTGGTTTTTGGAGGAGTCCTAATACTCTACTGCTCTTCCTAAAGCTATATTTCATATTTCATTCTTTCTGGGATGAGTAGTTTTGCTCTAGTGCTTTAGCAAGGTACTATACCATTTGTGATCTCGAACAGATTGTAATCACAGTCAGAGAACAGCAGCTTCAATTTTCCTTGTACGTGTACGTATATTTATTTTACCTACATACATGCAGGTCGAAGGCAGAAATGGAGGAACTCAGGTTTTTGCTTGAGCAGTTACCTCTTTTTTTAGTAGGTCTCAATTAATGGTTCTGTAGAATTTGTTCACCTGAAGCTTATTGAAGTATCATGGCTTTCTTGTAGTTTTTTTAAATATCCTTTTAGGTTAAAGTCCCGTCTTTTGTAAATACCCCATGCTATTGAGATGGCCAGGATAGTAAGTTTACAAAACAATCAGCTTTGCTCTTGGAAAACAGAAATAATTTGGATTGCATTTCACAGAAGAAAACAGCTTGTCTGTTGGTAGTTAAGTCATTTCATAAATTCCAGCTTGCAGGTGGCAGCTTGCAGAACGGGAACACATATTCAGATGATTTTGTTTGGTCTAACTTCTAGACAATCAGAAGGGATAATGATGATGCTTTTTCTTCTACTGTTTTTCTTTGCATGCCTTTTATAAAGATATTGGTGCATATAGCACTCATTTAAACATTTCAGTGGTTCACAGTGGTGATTTCATCTGCCTTCTTCCCATATGTGCCATTAGCTTAAAGAAATTCAGTAAAGAAATAAAATCAGTTGCTTTTATTTTATGAAAAGCTTCAGATGCTGGAAATTTGCTTGCATCACCCCTTCCTCCTCCCTACTCTCTCCCAATTTCGGGTTGATAAATCTCTAAGTCTTCATTCTTACCTGGCTAGACCAGGGTCTTTGATGCTGATAGGGTAGCAACAATGAAGAAATATAATAAAAATGTGCATATAAATACATGAAACTAATTTATTTTGCTTGCTAGCGCTTCCAGGCTGTCTCATTATGGAAGATCCTGTCTCTTTGACTGACAGCATCAGTGCAGATTTTCTCTGGATTCATGTCAATCCATAGAATCTTGTATTCTTTGAAAACTTGGGAGGGGGAGGAAACCCAACCAAAACAAAAATAGGCCTTTCATTAAATTATAATTAGAAGTAGAAAGAAATTCTGTTTTAAATGTTTTGTCTACTGTGTACAGTATAATCAATGGCTTTCATTATTTGAAGTGGTTATTATTACTCATGGTTTCACCGTACGTAAGTCATAGAATCATAACTCTTTTTTTTGTAGCTCATTTAAACTGACCAACAGCCCAGTGAGGTGATGGGATAACTCTGGGGTCAGTCAGCCTTGAATCAGACTGTAAAAGAGGAAGATAACAGAAGTGCTGCCTTTCTGCTTCAAATGGATTTTGCCTGTGATAGTAGAAGAATTTACTTTTTGGTTTTTAACATCCTTTGCACTTAAAGGACACGTAATTGTAAATGTTTGGAAGTTGTTTACACTCAAAAGGGTAATACTGAGGAAAGGATTACTTCTACATTTATAATGTGGTATTATATCATTATATATATTTATACAGTATATTGAATTTTAATACTGCAATATTTACATCCATTTTCCTAATAGTTTGTTGGCACATATTGCTGCAGTTCAGCTGCTGAACAATGAAAATAAATGATTGAGTTTTACTTTCTAGTGTTATAAGCAAGTCTAATTACTCACCAAAATTTTAATGGAAATAATGGAACACTTGAGAAAAATGAATAGGAATTGAAGCTGCTTATATTACATTCTCTGATTAAATTTCCAGGTTCTGAATGAATCAAAAATTGTTGTCTAGCTTTTTCAGTGACTTTAGTCCTGCTTTCAAAAGAAATAAAGATAAGATTGATTAAAATGAAAAGCTTTGAAGTCTTTCTAAAATTTCTTTCCTTTTCTTACTTCAGTTCTTGAACGTTTAGCACAAGGACACGTTCAGCTTTTGTCTACTTGTGCCAAATGATGTGAATAGCTATGTGCGTTAACAAACGTCAAAGTACACAGTGCTTTAAATAATGAAGTGACAAATACAAAACTAAGGGTTGCATTTAAGACAGTGCCTTGGGTTTTTTTTTCTGCTTTAGATAGCTTTGTTTGCAAGAAATCATACAGTTAGTCACTCTAGCCTTTTTGGTTACTGTGGTGCCTTCACAGTTTGAAATTTTACCAGCTAATCAGTTTCTTCTTGCAATATATTTTCTCTGCGCTCTTTGGTAAGTCAGTGGTCCACCTGAGGTATGCTTGGATTGCATCAAAAAACTCAAAGGGACTAGAGGAAATTCTGGGTTTAGTAAAGGTACCTCTAGCTCCAGAGATTGATGTGTGTCTTAGGGAGTTCTATACTGAAAGAAATCTTTTGCAGTTGTCTGAATTAATAATGATGTTTGGATATGTAAAGTTACTGTTGTAGTATAGTAGCATCTGATAGCTCCCAGACAGAGCTCATCCTTCTTTGTGCTTGTGTACTTTACACACAACAAAAAGATATCCTTGCTACAGAGAGTTTACAGTTTTTACCTGTGTTGTGCAACTGTTCTGGTCATGAGCTGCACGTGTAATTAGAATTTTTCTATCAGTGGTCCACTCCTGGGTGCATCTTTTTCAGAAACCTCTTGGGAGTAATTTGTAGGTGGGTGAATTAATCTTAGAGATGACCGCTTGCGCCCAGGCACTGCATTTCCTGCCTGCCCTGTGGCCCCTTTGTCGATAAGCTGTATGCCAGCTAGATTTGCCACGTTCTTTTCATTTCACCCTTTTCCCAGTAAATTCTTAGAAGATACTTATTTCTAGGCAGAGAGATCAGGTTGCTTAGCCAGAACAATCTTGGCCATATGTTGGTAAGACTTGAGTTTACCCCGCAAGTGCATCCCAGTTTACTTTTGAAGACTGCTTTACTCCCATCAAATCATGTGTACATAACAGATGTACTAATAAGGTAGTAGAGGGGCCATGGCATATTTGTTGCTTAAAATAAATTCATACGATCTGCCTGAGTGAAAAGCTTGGTTACCGTTGGGTGAAGACTCTTGAGGCTTTCTTGTGGTGTCTGCAGGAGTCTGCTAGTCTGTTTAGTGAATGGTTCTTCAGTAGTTTAAAATAGCCTGAACAGTTCTTGTCTTAGTATTAAAATATATTATCTGGGTAAAGTCTTCCTGAAATATTTAATGTAAAAGATACCGAGTCATGTTAATATGTTAATTTGTTTGAAAAGTGGGGGAGGCTGCATATCTGAAATCACTGGCAGTAAGAATAGTGATATAGAGAGAGACTTTAACGTTCATCACAGATACTGGTTTGTTTAATAAATGGTATGTGTGAGTGTCGAAGTTGCACTGTATGTCAAAATAGCTGCAACAAAAGTAATTTTTAGCCAGGCATATTCAGTCTACCACTCTCTTCAACGATACAGAAAGATTGATATGGGAGATGGTCCAGGAGAGCTGGTTGATTTTCAAGGTTCACCTCCTACAGCTCTAGAATGGTCCAGCCCCACATGCAGGAAGGCAAGCAAAGATGGCAGGAGGCCCACATGCATGAACAAGGAGCTCTTAACAAAACTCAGACATAAAAATGAAGCACACAAGAGATGGAAACAGGGTCAGGTCACCCCTAATATGGAGATGCTGTCTGAGAGTGCAGGTATGCCATTAGGAAAGCTAGAGCCCTCCTGGAGTTGAATCTGGCGAGGGATTCGGCTTATGAGAGGCAAGAAAAAGGGCTTCTACAGGTCTGTCAGCAGCAAAAGGGAAACTAGGGAAAATGTGGGCCTGCTTCTGAGTGGGAGGAGGGATCTAGTTAAAAGAAGGACATGGAAGAGGACATAAGGTAGTTGGCACAAACTGGAAAACTGGAAATTCCATTTAAACCTAAGAAATACTTTTTTTTTTTTAAACTCTAGGAGTGATTGAACACTGGAAGAGGTTACTTAGTTTGTGGAGTCTCTGTCCTGGGAAATACTGAAAACTTGACTAGACAAGGTCCTGAGCATCCTGCTTTAAGCAGGGTTGGACTAGATGATCTTCAGGGGTGCTTTCCAACCTCAGTAATGCCGTGGCTCTGTAATACAATGATGAAGTAGGTTGTTAAAATAATTCCCCAAAGAGCTTTATCTGTGCTCTCAAAGACATAGTATGAAATAGGTATATTTTCTTTTTTTTTCCAGGTTATTTGAGCATTGTTTGATTTGTTTCAAGGATCATGTGCATTAATATTTTATAAATCTTAGAAGCAGTGTGGCATTGGTTATTGAATGTTATGGTGAGAGAGGCAGCATCTCTTGTCAATCACAGTTGTTTCAGGTCTCATGTATGTGGTTCTTCAGCTGCATATTAAAAACTGAAAGTCATGAAAATTCTGCTTGCATGCAGTTTTGCGAATAAGCTGAATTTATGAGGTGATAGTTCTTCAGGTTAATACTATGTAATTAATACATTCCCTGGAATAAGGGTGTTTTGTGTTGATCTTGTAATTAGGATCATGTCAAGTAGAAGACATGGATCTGGTTTGTGTAGGGGAAAATATTCCTTATCTGAAGCTCTAAGTACTGTTATGTTGGAAGAGGAGGAAAATGATCAGAACATGCTCTCAGCAAGGGTTATAATAGGCAAATCAAGGTATTCTCTGTGCACTTTTGAACTAGAAGTGCAAAACATTTACTTGAGGACAACACTGAGGGGGATGCACCTACTCGTACTCTGTTTTATTTTCCTGGCTAAATGTCTTACTGAAACGTGGCTGTGGTCAACATGAGTCTACTGTATTAGAACAATTTTAGGATGTCTGCATCTGGTGGTGTGATTTGAGATTCAAGTTAGTCAAGACCTGAGATGTCATTGTGAAACTCAACTCCTAGATGCTTGATAAAATTTGGTCTCCAGTTGAAAGAACATAGGGATATAGGTAATCAGAGAGAGAGCACCACAGGCCTTGGACAATCTTGTTGTCTTGCTTTCCTACATTCCAGGTTTCAAGCGCATCAAAGGAACTGACAATTGCTAGCAATTCCCTTTGAAATCAATTTCAAGCAGTAAATAATTTTAACTTGCAGTGAGACACTCCACTTGAATCTCTTGATTTTTTTTTTCCTCCTCAGTTTTTAAGAAAACCATTTTTCCATGATGAGTAGTATCTTGAGTTCCTTCCAAATTATAGCAATTTACTTTCATTTGCATTTCTTTACTACCTTTAAGAAAAAGGCTCCTTATGAAGAATCCTAGCAAAGCTTTCTTATGTTAAATGGAACTACTTTTACAAATGAGCAAGCTGAGACAAATTGATTAGATGACTACATCAACAAGCCAAAAACCTCCAAAAACCCAGAATCCTTTTTTATGATTATTTTTCTAATACAGACCAGAAGTGTATGCATAGGGTGGTGCCAATATAAAAGGTTTAAGATAATACTAGGTCTATGCACATTAGCTCTTTGGGGGTCTCTATTCTTTTTGTAAAAGTTTATTTGGGTCTCTTATACGTTAACGAGTTTGATTGTTGTTCAAAGGTGCCATTCAAAGTGTATTACAGCCATCTTCAAGTTTGATAGAAATTTCCATTAGCTGCTGTCAGTTTCTGTGATTCCAAGTGAAACTGTAGTACTCGAAACTTTAACCTAAAGATAGAGTGGAATGCAAGTTTCGCATGTGATAGCACATTATACTGTTGTCAAGTGAACTACTGGACTGAACAGATTTGATTTTTTAAAAAAATGGGATTTATTTGCCTTGAAGCCAAGATAAATTGGCTTCACATCAAAGAGTGATCTTTTCAGAAATGTACAGGAATAGAATTGTCAGGCAGCAAATGTATAAATTCTGTAAGAACGGACTGTCTTATGTTCATAAAGATTATTACCAATATAGTATCATTTAATGTGAAATTCTACCTAAATGTTTCTTTTTCTTTTGCTGCAGAACTTTGTCAAGTGTGAAAATGAGCTCCTGTAATATGACAAAGTCTGCTTTTTCTTTCAGCTTTTGCTGTAAGTGTAGTTCCTGAAGGTGCAGAAGATGATACTGAACTACCAGTGCTGCAGGTAATAAATTTTAATTGCCAGAGCAGGAACATTTTACAGACATTATAAAATCATCTGGAAGAGACCAGAGCAGAAAACCTAACATCTGTGACATTGATTATTTTGATCATAGACTTCAGTGGTACTAAATGTCATCTGATGTCTCTCTGTTCTGTGTGGCATATAAGAGACTTTTAATGGGACACAAGTTGCATGTAGTACTACTTTTCTAGTATTACTAGAATTTATCCTATGGATTCTTAGAATTACTAGAATAAACTTATACTTAGCACTTCTTTTGATTTCTTTCTTATGCTGGATTTTCTCACTTATGTTGACATTTGTATTAAGAGAATTAGGTTTTTTGGGTTTTGTTGTGGAACAAAATGATAATTTAGAAAACAATTTATTTTGTTTTTCCAGGGTCAGCTGAAGAGTGCATTAGCGATTTTGCATAGATTCTATAAGTTGATAGTGTTACTGATGTTGAGAATAGTTTTTGAGTATGTAACCTTTATTAGTTCAGAGGCAGGTTTTCTTTCTTCTTGATTTTGTTAAATGTGTAATACATTCAGAGGGAAATGGGTGCCTCTGCTAAATTAGCATTATTACGTATTGCTACCCAAGTCACAGCTCAAGTAAAGCTTGTGTATGAAGTTTCAAATTAACAGATTAGCAAACTAATGGGCAGAGCTAGTCCTACTGTTAAACAACATAATGAGTGTTAGGTGTGTATGCATGTATGTCCTTTAACAGACTTCTGTCTACCAATTTTTTTATACGTATGTATTTGTAACATATTTGTGTACGTATAAAAGAGATTTAAGGGAGGAAAATCAAATAGAAGCACTGGAATGAATCAAGAGTTAGAATCTATAACTGCCATTAAAATCTAGTCATCTCACATAAAATGCAGTAGAAGTATGGTCAGAGATACGTGTTTTGATGATGATTGCTATATCTACAGCAATTTTCATAAATGAAAAAGATCCCTATTGCAAACTGCTGATCTGTTGCAGTATATCTGGGAGAGTAGGTAACATCATTGTTTTCATTTCTTATAATTTGCTGTTTGTCAAATTCCATTACTGTCTCAATCTAGCTGTTTAATGTTATCATTCTTATATGTGATATAATTCATGAAAGCTTTCCGACTATTTTAGTGTTTCAAAACCTTCCCTCAGATGAGGTCAGAGGTGTCTCTTAGAACTCTTCAGGTCAAAATCCTGGGGGTTTTTTCCTTACAGGAATATAACAGGCAACAACTGTTCTGTGTTTTCATAAAGGTAATTGTAAAATATGGCTTGTTCATCACATTGTACCACAAAACACGTAGGGTTTTGTTTGCATAGAAAATCAATCTCCTTGTGTTGTTTATGATACAGGTTAATTTAGAATGTGGTGTATATTACGCTGTAAGATGGTAGTACTGTGTATAGTCTTCAGAATAACAATCTTATAAGAAGGTTTTTAAATTTTATTGACCCAGTCAACAAAAAAGGGTCATAAGCATGGATGCAATGCAGTCGTTCCTTAAAACATTTCACAGATGGCTACCAGGGTACTTGGAGCTTATGCATTTCAGCGTAGAAGTCAGAGCTGGACAGAGGGAGAGATCAAATAGGATGCAAATAGGACTAAAAGGTTTAGATGGATATAATATTTAAAAAAAACAACAACAAACCAACAAAACAAGGGGAGAAAAAAAGAAGTGTTTATAAATAGGAATTAAGTCACGAGGGTAGGAAAACTATACAAGCATATTCCTGAGGAGTGCCTTGTATGGCATTTCTGTCTGAAGGTCTCAAAACACTTGAACCAAGATAAATCCTACAACATCCTAGTGCAATTAGTAAAGATGATCTTGATTTTTATATGTGAAGGAACGAAATCACTGAGGTGCTGTTACCAGGGAGAAATTGTGCAATAAATGAAATCTCTGTTTTTCTTCCTACAATTTTTGTAGGAAGCACAGAGCTATTTCTCCAGTGCTATCTCTCTATCAGTCAGCAGTTCTTAAACAACACCCTTCCACTGAGCCTCTCTTATTTAGAAGCAATTGTATATGCCTCTAAGATATTTGTGTGTGTGTGTCTTGTTTTCCTGGTTAACGATGCAAATGGAATGTCACTGTTGTCTGTTCCTCAGCACTCTGTTAAAATTTCATCACAAATGTTTGTGATACCTGAATAAATCTCAGTGAAATCATGTTACGTACAACAACCTTTTCATATTTATTTTTGTCTTGATATAAATTGCTTTTAAGTCTTCCTTTAAGAATTGTGTTTCAATAGATGCTTGATAGTGGATCAAATAAGTAAGAGTGTTTGGGCATTTTGAGCAGGTGTGTTTGTATTATAGGGTTCCGTATTCCAAACTTTGTGCTCAGGAGATACATAGTTAAAAAAAAAAAAAGACATTGTTAGGATTAATTTAAAGAGCTCTGGTATAAACTGGGTCACAGAAAAGCATTCTCTTTTTTTTTTTTTCTTTTTATTCTTTTACTGTATTGTCTAAGTAATAGTGTACAAACATGTGGAATAGCTGTTTCCATTCTCAATAATGAAAAACGTCTTATTAGTTCTTGACTTAAAAACTCTATGTATGCATTTACAACCTAATAAATGCTTTGTCTCCCTATGTCTCTATAGAAATATTTGAGTTTTTGCCTGCATCCTTATTTTGCCTTTTCTCCTTTCTTATAGAAGTCTGAAAAAAGTGGAACAATTAGTAAAATAAGCAGAGGTAAGTACTGTATAGTCTGTATTTGTTTTCACTTGTAGCTGCCTTTTTCATGTAAATAAAATATGGTTACGCTTTGAAAAATGACTGTGTGAACAGTGCCTAAATGCTCAACAGCATTGTTAGCTAATTGCTGATTCCCAAATACTTCGTATTTTTTTTCTTTGCTCATGTAGTCTAATCAGACAGAAGCTTCTTGATCGTTGTTTGTGTTTGCAATTCCTGTAGTTAAGTGTTTTTCTGAAAATGTGCACTTGCTCTATGAAACTGATGCATTGTAGTACAGGATATGTTAAAATCACATGTCATGATACTTAGTAGCAGTTCTTGTAAAAACATAACATGAAATTGAATTTTACCATTCTGCTAAGCTGTCATGGTACTTGTAATAACTAGGGTTATTATAAATTACTTGTAACAACTTTGTAGTATCTAGAAACAAGTATTTAAGAAACATATCAAATATTAATAGGATACTGAGTGGTAAAATAAATTTTTACTGGACATGTGAGATAACTTATGAGAATAAAAATTCTGCAAGCTTCTGCCCTTTCTGAAAACAAGCCTGATGTCCTTCTAGCAAAAAGTTTACAGACCTGAGAGAAAGATTTGCAATCTCTGCACTGTAACCTAGTGCTGCCTCTGCTATAGTATAGCAGTGCAATTCTTAAAGCAACTTGGACCGTTATGGTACTTCTCACTCTTCTAAGCCCTGAGTACTTGGCTCTGCTTGTTCTAAAAAGAGACAGGTTGACCATGTCTCTGTTGCAGCACTTTCTGAGTAGTTCTGACATCAAAGCTGAACACGAGGAGGAGTTAGCATGCTTTTAATGGAGTTGCTGACAGAACTCTGAATGGTGCTGAGAAGATCTGGGTTTTGTTTGTTGGCTTTTTTTGGACTTAGTTGCAAGCTCTGTCCCTAACACAGATAACCACTTCTGTGGAAAATAATTAGAATCATAGAATCATTTTGATTGGAAAAGATCTTTAAGATCATCAAGTCCAACCGTTAACCTAGCACTGCCAAGTCCACCACTAAACCATGTCCCTAAGCACCACATCTATGCATCTTTTAAATACCTCCAGGGATGGTGACTCAACCACTTCCCTGGGCAGCCTGTTCCAGTGCTTGACAACCCTTTTGGTGAAGAAATTGTTCCTAATATCCAATCTAAACTTCCCCTGGCACAACTTGAGGCCATTTCCTCTCGTCCTATTGCTTGTTACTTGGGAGAAGAGACCAACACCCACCTGGCTACAGCCTCCTTTCAGGTAGCTGTAGAGAGTGATAAGGTCTCCCCTCAGCCTCCTTTTCTCCAGGCTAAACAGCCCCAGTTCCCTCAGCTGCTCCTCATAACACTTGTGCTCCAGACCCTTCACCAGCTTTGTTGCTCGTCTTTGGACACACTCCAGCAGCTCAATGTGTTTCTTGTAGTGAGGGGCCCAAAACTGAAGACAGTAGTCAAGGTGCAGCCTCACCAGTGCCGAGTACAGGGGGATGATCACTTCCCTACTCCTGCTGGCCGCACAATTTCTGATACAAAATTAAGTCCCTTGTCCCATTAATCTCCCATTTTACCATTGAAAGTGCAGGACATTTCTATAGAAGCTTTATTACTCTGTTCCCTGTTCACCTGTCCTTATCTGGTGTGAAACAAAGTCCATTTCCTCTTTGTTTTCTTTCATCTCTTTCTGTGGAATCTCATAGCGCAGCCAGATGCTGGTTGCTGCTTTTATCACTCCCAGCATATGTACTGTCTCACTTCATAAAACACCCAGGGAGGCATTGACAGACTTTTTTTTTGCTTTTGACAGTGCTCAGTTTTCGTAAGTTTTAGTATAATCTCATTACTTAGGAAAGTTATATTTAGAAACGTTAGTGATGTAACTACCATCTGTCATTTATTGTTTGTTTCAGTAGGAGATCACTTTAAAGCAGAGAAACAAAAGTATTTTATGCGGCAGGTAGCAAAATTTAGAAACTTGCTGCCACAGGAGGTAGCAGACCGTACCAGCAGTTTCAAGAGGGGAGAAGTCCTTAAATGTATGGTAAGATAAATAGGCAGCAATGTATCTTCTGGCATTTCCTAATACAATAGCTGTGAATGCTGTTAGAGTATGAGGAGCACCGAAGAAAGTGAAGGTCTTGTGGTCTCCCTAAATAGTGTTTCCTATTGCTACTGTTAAAGACCGTATACTGGACTAGATAGACCATTGGTCTGATGTAATAGGTCATTTCTTGTGTTCTCTTTTTTTAAAATGAGATTCTGCCTCTCCTTAAGAAAGTATTTTTTTTTAAGTCTCTTTTAACCCATTTCTGTGGATAAAATCAAGGAAGGACTTGAAACAGAGAATGAAGTTCTTGATGGTTCTTAGTTCCTGTGATTTTTTCTTTTTTTTTTTCAAACTGTTCTACAAGAAATTTCTTTTTCCTTTATGAATAAGCTGTACCTTTGTACCAAGGAAGCAAAGCTACCATCTGTAATTTTCCTTTCAGAGTTTTAAGAGATCTTTTTAAGTGTCATTAGCCAAGCCTTTGAAGACAAGTATCAACATCTTGATATCCCAGTCACTGGAAAGACAAGTGTGATACAGAGAAGACTGAACTTTGTGTTCTTATGGTTGCTTTGTCTACTCAGAATGTGATGTAGCTTTCTGGAATGGCTGGTGTGCAAAGAGTTTCATGCATGGATACATTATAGTCCAGGCAAAAGATCAGTGATGTGACTTACCAATATTGGGTCATCATTGCCATGCCATGGCAAAAAGTCTTGTCCTTCAGGTGGATGTATATACCCACTCTATTGGTGGATGTATTTGTCCCCAAAAGGTAGGCTGTATCACTGACCAACAGTATTTTCAACTTAGAGTATCTGAGTAACAAAAGCAAATCTTTTCTTGAAGTGAGGTGCTGGCTATTTCAGGCTAGCGTACAATGATTTCGCCATCTTTGGAAACTCAAGGAAAGATCGAGTTTGGGAGCGTGAGTTGTCCTAATCCCTTCTACAGTCTGTGGAGAGAGGGGCACTTCCAGAGGGTGACTGAGATCCAAGGTAGGTTGAGTCATTCTCTCTGGAGATATTCCTCTCACCACAAGAGTATCTACTAGCTTTTGGCTGCAGGCTGACGGGTATTTGGTGTGGGTTTTTTCTTTTTCTTTTTCTTTTTTTTTAAATGTGCGTTAAATGAGAAAAGTATAATGAAATAGTCTTGAGGCTTTTTTTCTTGGATTTCATTCTTGCAAATATGGTGATGTTATACTTCCTCTGATCTGCAAATACCTGCAATATTCTGAACGGATCAAAAGTATTTTTTGCAGTTATATCCTTTTAATATCCTGCCTGGCCTAGTTCTGCATTTTATCTAGGCTCTCTAGGAATTAGTGAGGAAGGTTTGGGTGGAAAGATAAGAACAACCTTCAAGGTTTAAATAAGTTTTTTCTTTAGTATCAGAGCAAATGTGTAGGTGATGAACCTTTTTTTCTTTTTGGTTAAGTAAGTGTTAAGACATATCATGAGTTCTGCAGTGTTAAACAACATACTTTATGCATTACAAAACTATGAAAGAGTGCACTTTGAGGAACAACTGGACACTATTATTTCTAATTTCAAGAAGTAAACAAGTGTAGTAAAATGTGTTTGTCATTGATTTTAAAGGGTTTTTTTGGATGTTACTAAGGCAAGTAATTTAGTAAAATTCAGAAAATAGCAATATTAGAAGTACTCAAACTGTGTTGAGAGAAAGTGTTCAAAGTTAGGACGGCTTTCAGTTCTCATGCTGCAGACCATAAACAGATAATCAGTCATTACAATGCTTATTGCATATATGATACATAAGCACACACACAGAGATGAGATTGCATGTTTAAATCTATCTGTCTATCTATCTATCCGCATACACTGTCTTTAACCCAGAAAGATCCCAATAACTTTTATATAAACACATTTACAAATTATTATTCTTACCGTGAGAAAAGACTTGTCTCTACTTTTAACTTTGGAAGCTTTATACTAGGCTACAATAATCTACTCAAAATATAAGAACTAAAAGGTCCTGATCTGGAGTTTCAGGTTGATGTTAGAGTTGCCATAAAAGGAGGGGAGGGCCTACAGAATATACAAGTGGCCTAATTTTTTTAAACCAAAATTGGAAGCTGAGTTTTCTGGCCTACACAGTAGAGTCTCTGGTTTGTGAGTTAAAGCACCAGTGCTTCTGCAGTTTAGTTTTTGTCTGACTAAATAATGAGATATTCTGTACTTTCTCACTGGAATGAAACAGTGTACAAATATTCCATTTAGCATTAAAAAAATTAATTTTATCATCCATCATTTCTTAGGAAAGAAAAACCCAAAGGAAAGAGGAGCTAGATTTAAGCACCACTGACAGAGCTGCAAAGATGTCAGTGGCATTCTTTTACCTATTAGAGACCAGTGGTTAGACTGCATCCTAGTTGTTTTAAAGCCATAATTGTAATTTTTGCAGAAGTGGTTTGGACCATGGCACACATACTTCAGGAAGTATATAAATCATTATGGAATTCTGTCTTTTCTGTTGATGCCTGTTCGACCTTTTTAATGATGTGTTTAAACATCCAGTGAGTCAGAGACATGGTTCTGGATGCTCACTGTTTCAGGAGAGTTAGGTAATTAAGAAGCTCAGGAGCCATTCTTACTGTTCTCCATTTCTAGAACAATAGGAGAGAATGGGGAAGACCTGCCTCAGAATATACTTGTAGCCTGGAAATTAAGAGGCTGACTTGGAATGCCAGAGACCTACATTGAGGCCCAGACTGCCTCACAGATGAGAATTTGGGTTTCTTGCATCCTGGGTGAATGCTTTAACCTCTGTCTAGCAGAAGACAGTATCATCATCTTATGTTCTTCTAGGAGCAGTTTTGCTCTTTGGGGTTTTTTTTGGCCCAAAATGTTTGTTTAAATTTTTTCAGTAGCTTTGAGTTGACTAAAACACCCTTTTGTGGTGAATAAACTTTGCCAAAAAAACCCCCAGAATATACAGGTAGTTTATTTGTGCTGGTCATTATACTGCAATGCTTATCTTCCAAATAGCAGTATTTCCCTCTTTGCCATCTTTTCAACTGATTGAGAGATCATTCCTAAGGAGGTATATTTTGCATAGGGTCATTTTATTCTTGCTAAAACACATGTTACTGTTGATGGCTTGTTAAACATTTTTTTAAGGTTCCATTGTGTTTAGCAGTGAGCCATGGTTGTGATGAGACTCAGGAAGTTTCAACATTCCGGTTCCCCAATTTTATTTTATTTTTTAATTAATTTTTTAATGTGAACTTCCAGTATCTTTCCAATCAATGAGCATTCGAGATTGTTGAAGATATTGTCCAGATATGGAAATGTCTTAGGGAAATAAAAGAGAAAAGAAGACAACAAGAGAAATACAGTATCAGTATATCTGTAGCTCTTTTGGATATTAATCTTCCAGAAGACTCCATTCTTTGTCTTGCTTGGTTGACTATTTCTCGACTTGAGAAACCATTTAGGTGTTTAAAATTATACATACTTTCTGTTAACATTTTAACACAGTGAATATTTCTTTTTATGAACTATTTTAAAGTGTCTATATCAGAGGAGAGTATTTCCACTGGATTAATGCAGTAACACCAAAGTAGGTGTTAGATTACTCCTGGAAAGCATTCTATTGTGGATATCACAGCTGTTGTTAAATGTACCGTAAGTGAAATTGAGTGTAATTCAGATGCTTGCCTATCTGTAAATGTACTTATACTAAACCAGTAATTATATAAAGCAATATAGTTTTTGCTTTTTATTTCTGGGGATGTTTTCAGTGTTGTATACATAGATTTAGACCTTTGACTCTCACCAGCATCATTGAAGTGTAATTTTAATTTTTGCACTAATTTTAATTTTTGCACAGGAAATCTAGCAAATTTCTTGCTAATAGCAAATAGCTGCTATTCAGACATTTTCACTGTGCGTGGTTTTTTTAAGCAGTTTGTTGGGTGGGTTAGAGCATGAAGAAACACTGTGTGGGAAAAAATGTGAAATCGGAACTGATATCTATGTCAGCGCTTATGCCATCTCCGCAGCTTTATCACCAGAAACCTCACATAATTTGGTATTTTGACAAGAGTTTGTCTTGGTGAATAAGCTAATAAATTGAGGGAAAAGTATATTGGGGGAAAGTAGAAAAAACGTTTAACTGCAGCTTTGAGCTGTCATAGGTCTGAATTAACAAGTAACCGTTCAGAGGAACAAAGAAATGTAATTGATTCTCAGCTCTTGGACATGGCAGTCTTCTTATAGTAAAGATATTTGGGGTTAATGCGCTTGTTGTTGCCACTGTTTTTCTTGTGATCTTTCATCATGTGCTCAGTTTTACTCTTTCCTTGAGACTACTACTTTCCTTCTTTGGACCTTTATTCTCTGTCTTTGTCCCTCTGTTCTTCATTCATTCTACTCTATTTGCCAAGTTAACATTTTGAACCTAGAGGTCAAGATCTTGATGTGAAACTAGGATCTTTTAGGTTGACTTGATCTATGATGCAAGAATATACATTTTAAAAATAAGTATTGCATGATGTAAATTTTTAATTTATACTGTAGTAAAACTGCAGATTAAAAGTGTTGAAATACTCTGCTGCCTGACGAGGAGCTTCACATGCTTCCTCTAAGGTGCTCTGTCCTTGGGATGTTTGTCTTCACACAGACATTGCTTGTAGTAAAATCTGGCAGTTTTCAGTCAGCCATGACTCTCTAGATTTTCCCTACTGAACTGTCATCCTGGACTGTCTTCAATTTGACATCTCCTATAGCTCATTGAAAGTTTGGTCTCAATGGAATACCAGTAACTGTTCTTAGAAAGTTCTCCTAGAGGTTTTATATCTTTAATTTCTCTGTCAGCTTTCATAATGTTGCTAACGATGGTGGTCTTGAAGTTCTGCTTTTCTGAATTTTGACTCCTACATCTTTTTTTGTTATCTATATAATTTTTTTTGGTGTGCACTTTGTTCCTTCTCTGTTTTTTGACATTCTGTGCAGAACCCATGGGACTTCATCTTTGATTTCTTTCCCTTTGGTACTGTATTGATTTGGAGTCATGTCATCTGTAAACATTGACTCAGCAGCCTTTTCTGTGCCGTCTCCTCAAGTTAACTAGAATCTGTTATCTCTTATGCCTGATCTGACTGTTACCTTGAGTGACAGAATTTAAATGCAGTTCTCAATCCCTGCCCACGCACCCCACAAGTCATCTACTTATCTCCTTGAAAACTGAGCGTCATTAGTATCTTTTTTGTTCCTTGGGCAGTAATTGGTCAGTCACTTCCGTGTACTAATAAGTTATTATATTCCATGTAATAATAAGTTATTATACCCTGAATTTCCTTGTCTGTGCACTTTCTGCACAGTATCTATGAAGTTCAGCCTTTTCTGGCAAACCAAATAGGAAGTGCAGTATAGTGTCTCCTCATCTTATATGCTGCTACTTAGTTATGGTTTTGGGTGAGTTATACAGCATAGGTCAAACTTGTTAAGAAATTTGGAAAGGGCATCTGTTCTCTTCCTTTCACCTCTCATCCTCTGCTGTGTTCGGATTCTGAACGTGATCAAATCTGCCTGGTTTTCTTCGCTTTCAAAATGCTGAGAGATTATTCTGTCTACTATCATCAAGAAAATTTGGCTATCTTCAGCTTCTCCATGGTATCAGCTTTCATCATCTACTTGTATTTTTTAATAAGGATTTTTTTTTCTGTCCATAAATGTTTGCAAAACTACTTCATTATTTTCTTTTAAATTTCTCAAAGTCTCCTCTCCTGTTGAAAGTTCTTAACTATGGTGCCTTTAAACACTGTGAAGACACATTCGAGGTGTTGATGCTGTCTTACCAGATAAAAGTATTACCTCATTGTCTCGCAGGTGTGTGTCTCCATCTGATGCTTGTTTCTGGGTAGGCTTTTAAGCTCTTTATTGAAGAAGCATCTTTTCCATTTTGTGTTCCTCCTAATGAGGGGAGATGCTGGTCTATGACTGCCACCTTTTAACTCTGGTAATAAGGAGTACCGGTATATTGGAGAAGAAGGAACTTATGAATGTGGGTACTGTTAACTGCAGGCATAAGTTTCTTTGTGGCTGCAGATCTCCTAGTCACATCATACTTTTTGTGTGTTAATCCTTAAAAGGACTGGTTTGGATTTTTTTTGTCTGTTAAATTATGTTTCTTTATTATTTCATGAAATGTTTGTATAACTAAGGAAATAGCTTGCTATAGATTCCCCCCACACCTGGATTCTCAGTAGCTTTGGAGCAAAACTGAAAATAACCTGTTTTGTCTTTAAATCTTTTTATTTTCTGGTTCACAGAATTAAAAGAAATTGTATTTATCATCCAGAGTCAAAGTAATTCTTTTCATTCCAAGAGAGCGGAGGATCTAAAAAGAGATATTTTAAAACAGGCTGCAGATCTTGGAAAGGTATGTTTAGATAATATAGATTGCACCTTGTTATGTATGTTTTTACTGCATTTTACTAAAATATAATTTTCTATTGTGCCCTTTTTGGATCCATTTTATTAATTGTCTTCTGTGTGCTTGCTTATAAGAGAACTATTTTGGTGGGTGCTTACTGATTGTGTGCTGTGATGTATCACCAAATAATTTTAATTTGAACTATCTACCTTTTTGTATAACTGTTTTTGTTTGGATAGCATTTGATGTAAAAGTGATAACAAGAAAGACTTGTAGTATGTGTTTAAGAAGTCAGGTGCTTTCTTTATGAAGTGAAAAACATAATCATTTAAGCAATACTTAAAATTATTTTTAGCTAAGTACTTTATTAGAGCCAATGAAGATGCTGTAATGTAGATTTTGTCAGAATTTTATTGCACAACTGTAGCATTGTGGCAGTAAAGCAGCAATGTATGTGGACATTAAAACCTTGACCTGAGGTATTTAAGTGACTTACATTGAAAGTTAAGTGTACATAAACAATGCTTTATTTCTTTTGTCTTTAATAAAAATAAGAAAAAAGTAAGAGGAGCATACATCCCCTGATATGAAATAGCTTGCTGTGAGGTTATTTGACATATTTTTCAATTCCAGGTTCTTTGTTGTAAAGGAAAAAGAAGTCTGATTTTAATTGTCTTATGTATCGTGGCATTGGAGTGCCTAAATCAAGTTCCTGGACATTTTAGGCCTCATTTATCCAAGCTTATCAAATCTGTTGTAATTAAATCCATTCTAAATGCGATTTTTAATCCCTTAATGAAATCAGTCATGTGAACAGCCTTTGTTCTGCAGAGTTCTGCTCTTTCAGAGTCCTCTTTGGGATTGAGACAAGTGTTCAGGTACAACGTTTGCAGAGAGGATTATGTCTTCAGTTGTTAAAACCAAGGATTTTAGTTGAGTTCTGTAATTGATGTTGCAGAACATGAATGATAAAAGATCAATAAGTGGAAGTGTGGTTTCAGTGAGGCATGAGTATAGGCATGTTTTATGGGAGAGAGGTAGAATCTTTTTTGTAATCAAGGAGTTGTACCTGTGAGTACTTCTGCCTTGAGCAAACTGAACTGGCTTTTAAAAAGCTTTACTAGTTAAGGAGATTCCTTTATGGGAATGCTGAAATAGTGATGCTTTTCCAGTATTAACAAATACCAGTTCGACAGCATTCATGGCATCTTAAAGGAGCAGTGATGGAAATACATCACACCAAAAATCTCATACCTGAAATCTGGGAAAAGGGGAAAGCCATCAATGTACAGGAAAAAAAATTAGCATAGCCAGCATGTACTTGGTATGTCTCATTTTTGTCAACTCGCAGTTCTACTGTAGGCCACTGAGACATGACCCAATAATTCTATTATGGAGAAGGGACAGAAGATCTCCGAAATCCTGCACATCAACATTTGAAGTTCAGATTTTTCATTAAAACAATACATATTAAATTACTACTTTCAAGCAAAGGAAGTTAAATCCTTCTGTTTTAAAGGACAACTGCTGTATAGAAACAAAGGACTGTGAATCATCAAGTTCACTTGCCTGTTGTCACAGGACCAAACAATAGCTGTTTAGTCCAGAAGGATTATTTTCTGCTGTTTTAAAATGAGAAGTGGAAGCCAGCTGCTAGATTTGTGTTACTTATTGAAACTAGAATACCTGCTTTAAAATGGATTAAATCACACACATTGGTATTTACTTTACATTAATCTTTACAAGTAATTTTTCACTGTGTACTTAAAACATTTTCTCATGTGAAACTAATCTATAATTCTGCTCACCAGAAGATGTCAGTACTGCTAAAAAGCATATTCCGTAGCTATTTATTGAATATTAACCAAGACTCTTAAGTATATTAAACAATGACTAAAACATAGCAATGAAGAAAATTCCTTAAGATTTTTACCAATTTTCTTCATTTTCTGAGATTTCTGCATTTAAGAAGCTCTGTAAGCTAGGCCTTCTTAAGAAAGACCAGATATGAATAAGAAAGCTGTCAGTGTGTGAAATTATAATATTTGGGACTGTTCCTTTCTATGTTCCTAAAAAATTGAAAACCATGATTACTTTTTTGGCTATTACATTTAAGACCAGAAAACAGGTAAAAAACAGTTTTTGAAAAATGATAGATTTTGTCTGAAATATTGTTTTAGATGTAGTTAATGCTATGGAATTTACTGGGATCATGACATTGTTTTGAAGACAAAGGTCTAGGTATTTCTTTATGAAAACTGGTCTAGTAGAGTAAGTAGAAATATTAGTGTTCATTATGGAGTTTAAAAAAAACCACCTAAACCAAGAATGTAAGAATAAGATTTTAAGATTGATACTATGGAATATTGGAAAATGAGTATCACATACTTCCATATGAATAATAGATGATGTGAAGTATGACCTCTGTTTTATAGAAGTGTTGTAACTATAATTTGCAGTATTTTTACTGTTAGGCTTACTTTGTTTTGAGCAAAATCCTATATTTTGTATCATCTCATAGAAATAAAGTTTCACAGATTTAAACTATCCCTGCATATAATGGTGAATATTGCTCATTTCTGAGTTTGAGGACTATACTATAGTGATTATTAATATCAGTTTAAAAGAAACAAGTACAGTCAAAAGTGTGGAACTTTCTATGTACATAGAAAACTTCTATATTATGTTGCTTGAGTAAATACTTGCTTTAGTTAACATGTTCATTACATTTTCATAACATGAAAATAGGTGTCAAATGTTAGGAGCATCCTATAGTTGTGTTCTTGTTTATTTAAACCAATTTTGCAAAATCCTGTGTCCTGAAGTGCAGCAGGAACAAAGTGATCAGAAACCCAGCGGGCCTACGTTACTGATCTGTGCCTCAGAAGTTCAATCTCTGCTATCTTACAGGATCATGCTTGCAGAAGGTTCTGTTTTTCTGCCTCCAACACACATTGACTGTAACTCAGTATCCTAGCTGCTGCATCTATAAGGTTTAAAAGCCTCTTGGTGCCTATTTGAGCTTTATTTTATTATGTCATTAGAGTCACGGCCACAGTATCTGTTCCCAAAGTGCCAATGGTTGTTGAGTATGGCATATGTGCTTTAAAAAAAATCTGTTATTTTTAATTGCCTAGGCTGTACTCATGGCAGCACTGCACTGTTTCAATAATATGGAAAATTTCTGTGTTAAAGTGTTGGGGGGGTATAATTAGTTTGCTTGAATTTTGATGTATATATGTTAAGCCATCACCATATTCCTATCTGAAATGATCTGTCTCCAAATTGTTCCTACTCATCTTTTGGCCATCTGTGAAAGACTACTTTCAGGGAATTTGTATCTTTTTTTCCCTTAATTTGCCAGTGGGACATGCATTCCTTTTCTGGATGAATTAATGTTTTCTGAAGTTCTTCCTAGCTCTACTTCCACATCTGATTTCAGATGCTGGAGAGAAGCTAGCTGAAGTTCTGTTGTCCAAAAGCCTCCTTAAATATTCCTCTGTTATTGTTTGATACTATTCCCATGATGAATTCTGACATCCTTATCTCACCTGAAAGAGACTTTTAAATACTGTCAGGCTATGATGGAAGCAAGTCTGAAAATGTGTCTGGATTTTTTTTGGTCTGTAGTAGTTGCCTTATTTTATTCCTTGTTAGGTGTATTCCACAAATGAACAGGCCTACATTCCTCTTCCAGATCTATGACAAGCTGTATAGCTAAAATTTCCTGACAGTTCCTAGTCTTGGAGAAGGTCTGAACTGTTCTGCATTTTACCCTTACTGTAAAGCTCATGTGCATGTTAATAATGCTGTGGTTGTGAAATCTAGTGGAAGGATTTCTCATTCAATGCAACAGAGTTGTTTAAACTGATCTGTATATTTAGAAAAGCTATTCATAGACTTAATTTACTTGAGACCTTTCAAAATTAATATCATAAATTAAGGCAATCCATATTATATCTGTTGCTTTCAACTTCCAAATTTCTTGCTCAAATTCTAGATTCTCATCTGAAAATCCTGTTTCCTCCTCTTCCTCCTATAATGGCTTACCATGCAATGGAAGCTGCTTCCAGCTGCGACTGATCAGATGATTCATTTTTGGGTCTTGCAATTTTAATGAGGTTTAACTCATTATATTTAAGTGAAGTGTTAGGCTACATTCTGTCCTGCCTCTCCATGTCTATGTTTACAACAGTTTGTCTTATGGCTAGGTTTTCTACAATATCAAGATCAACCCCATTTTTGTTAATTAGAACAGGTACGTTTTATATAAAACTTTAAATTATTATATTTCCCAGTGTTACTAGATCGTGTCTCTTCTTTTTTTTTAACATTAGTGTGCAATCTGTTTCCTTCCTAGCAACAGCTTTCTTTTCTTCTGCAAGGATTTATTCATGTCAAATAAATCCTGCAGCCTCATAAAATGTGCTTGTCACCTTAGTTCTTCAAATGCTTATTCCTTAACACGTAGGAGTTTATCCTGCCAGACAGTGGACAGTTTTTGTTGACTTTATTTATGAAAAACAAGGCTCTGTGGCATACCTTCTCTATTAGCTTTCCATCATTTTTCCCTCTTTGTAGAACAAAGATCAGATACCAGTCTATACCAGAGCTGTTGGGGAAGATACTGTCATGTCACCTGTGATATTTATCTTGTACACCACTCTACTTGGCCCAGGTCTTGCTAGTCTTTGGGTGATCAGCAGGACTCTTTCCACAGCAAAATGATGAATCTGGCACATGGCTGGCAGTAGACCGTGTGAAGGGATCTTGCTGAGATGGCAAGTCCTGCACTGCTTTGTGGTGAGGGCAGAGACTCTGATGGGGTACCTGGTGCATCTGGCACTCTTACTTTCTAAACGAAGTGAAGTCCCTGCAGGGGATCCTTCATGGACTCAAAAAATTGAGTAATTAGGGAACATGGTACTGCAGCGAAAAAGAGGGAGGAAGAAGTTCCAGCCATTATTGGTTGCCTCCTGAAACCACACAAATCCTTGTCCAAAAGTTCTGAGTATCATATTGCCCAGTATGTGTTGCTCTTGTGATGCTTTTTTCTGTCCATATTGCTTGAGTCAGATGATAGTACCAATAACTACTAAAAGCCCTGGATTGTCTCTGGTTTATGAATAGAATATTCTGGAAACAAGATTTCTTTGTCCTTTTCTTCTCCCTCCTCTTCCCCTTTAGACAATTTTTTCCATTTAGAGAATGAACACCAAAATATTGCCATACTAGTTGAATTTTCTCCTAAACTTGCGTGCTTACACCTTGCATAATTTGCATTTTTTTTGTTTAAAATATAGAAAACAAATTACTGGACTTGCCCTCATTGTCAGATTCCTGTATAAAGTTCAGTTGGACCTTCATTTTTATCCAACTATTTTTTTCTCCCCCTTTGCTTCTGTTTTGCCTGACTTCTCTTTGTAATATCAACCAAAACTTTCATATTTATACCTATCTTCCAAATCTGTCCAACCGTTCTGTTACATGGGTAGAGTTTGCAGTATAAAAACCATGTCTCTAACAAGTGTCTGCATTTAAGTGGTCAGTGTATGAAGTTCATATTTCCCCTTCCTTATCCGTATTAACCATCTGCATTTGTTTTCTGATATATTACTTATTGTTCTTACATACATTGTGTGATATCAGCATGTTCTTGGTCATTTTCTTTCCTGTTGAGTATATAGTTTGTCTTCATAATGCTTAATTTCTTTCAGGATTTGCATTTTAAAATGCAACTGCTCATTTTGGATCCCCAATAATTGGATGCTCAACTTCTGAAATGCTTTTAAACTCTAATCTGTTGAAGGGCAAGGTGCCTCCAAGTTCTGAAAATCATGAGAAATTAACCCTTAAAATCAATACTTGTTAACAGTTTTCTTTGTTTCTTGTAAATTCTCCTGAGCATCTATACCAGTACTTGAAATACATATACCAAATTTCTTGCCTTGTGGAAGCTTCTTTCTGTTCTCCTGTTCCTTCTCTTCGTTTCTTCTTCCTAAGTTAGAAAATGTGTTTTAGGTTTACTTGGTAAGAAACTATTGGGAGGAAGGGACCTCCTGCCCTATGTATCACAGTAAGTTAGCTAGGGAGACAACTGCCTCAAACTTGCTGTTAGTGAAAGATACTCCAGACTTTTTTGTCTGTGAATATAAAAATCTACTAAGAAATGGAAATACTTAAAACTTTCTGTGAGGCGAAGAACTTCAGTAGGTATTGCAATAAAAAGTTGAAGGTTAGTGAGCTTATATTGTTTCTATAGACTAAAGGGAGAGAAGAGCAGAAGACAGAAGTAAACCATCATCCATTTGTGTGTCCGACACATGGAATTTGCAAACCATCCAATATTAAGATAGGCTTTATACAACTTGAAGGGACAATTTGCTAATAAAGAGTCAACAGAACCCCATAAATAGATTAATTTAATTGCTTGAAGTGTTTTTATGTGTTAGTTCTGATTGAGAAAGGATTTTAGTATTGTGCCTAATAATACTAGTTTGTAAGGTTGTGGTGGGCTGACCCTGGCTGGAGGCCAGGTGCCCCCCAAAGCCGCTCTGTCACTGCCTTCCTTAGCTGGGCAGGGGAGAGAAAATATAATGAAAGGCTCGTGGGTCGAGATAAGGGCAGGGAGAGATCACTCACCAATTACCATCATGGGCAAAACAGGCTCAACTTGGGGAAATTAGTTTAATTTATTATCAATCAAATCAGAGCAGGATAATGAGAAAAAACCCCAAATCTTAAATCACCTCCCCCATCCCTCCCTTCTTCCTGGGCTTAACTTCACTCCTGATTTCTCTACCTCCTCCCCCCCAGCAGCACAGGGGGACGGGGAATGGGGGTTGTGGTCAGTTCATCACACATTGTCTCTGCTGCTCCTTCCTCCTCAGGGGGAGGAATCTTCACACTCTGGCCCTGCTCCAGCCCGGAGTCCCTCCCACAGGAGACAGTCCTCCACCAACTTCTCCAACGTGAGTCCTTCCCATGGGCTGCAGTTCTTCATCAACTGCTCCAGTGTGGTTCTCTTCCTACTATCTACTGTATATCACGTCCGTCTTCTGTATGATTGTTTTAGTTAGAATTCTTGCAAACTGTGAGCTGTGGAGACACAGCTCCAGAAAGTGATAAACAAAGAAATGGCATTCTAATGCAATTTATTGTTGTCATTCTAGGCTACTCTTTCATTATATGCATCTCTGGCAGTATTTATTATCATAAACACTCAAATCCTTTCCAGATTTTTCCACATCTTTTTTTGTCTTGTTAGAAAATAAGACTTATTTTGGAATGTTGGTGATCATTAACTCGCAAAAGGACGAAACAGGGAAGATAGGGGATTCTAGGGACAGAAAGAGAAAATGAAGAATTTGTGAGAACTCTTATATTGATTAGTTTCTTCCTCCAAAGGTACACTTTTTAATTAGGAAGTTTAAATACTTTTCTCAGTTTTCAAGATTCAGACTGCTGCTCAAACTAAATATTAGACTGACTTAAAATCCATGTCATTATTTATTATTTTATTAAATCGCAGTTAACTGAAAGTATAGTAGATGTGCCATACTCGCTTGGCACATGTGGACTAATGTTTGGACTATTTCTACTTTAGGAAGTAGTTTGGTGCAAAAGGATCAAATATGTAGAGCGATGCAGTTGTTGCTGAGGAGCTAGCGCTGGTGTTACATGACATTTCAAAGGGTTTTGCTTTGGACTGGTTCTGATTCCATTCTGTGAACTAGAGGTCTGTTAGCAGGTGCAGCACATCTTCTGGTTTAGTTTCATCCCAAAGGAATACAATTTGTGCACTCTGTGATGTGTGACAGTGCAGTGAGTAGGAAAAAATGCACAAAAAGTGACTTACCTAGACAGAATAAATGAGGCAGTGTTAGGAAGCAGTAGGAGCTGCTTTTGGTCTAGGTCTCAGTCTTGCAATTAGGTTTGAACTTAGTATGTCTTTTTTTGTAGGTATTAAGATTCCTGATAATAATTTTTAAATGAATCAATACCTCTGAATGTTACTAACATCTCAGTAGTTACAAGAATGAAATTAGTCAGTTTTTTATAATGTTCAGTTTGAAAAGTCAGGAGTTGACAGCTCTTGTCAGCAAGCACTAATCGAAGACTACAGACTTCATTTTGATCTTTGAAACATGTAGCCCAGTCTAGATTAAATTAAATTAGAAGTATTTTATGGTTTTTGGCTAATTGGCGGGGGGAGCATAATTCATTTGTTTATGGACATATATTTGGAATTTTTTTTTTAATTTAGTAGTTCCTTGAGTCCTCATGTCCTGATCATAGTTGAATTATGATCTATTCAAGTTTTCATCTACAAGATTGGAGGCAATTGTATTGATGTCAACATTTTCTGCTCCTGATCATGGGAAACATAGGCACACTTAATTCTTTGTATGACTGTTTTTCAATTTGCTGCAGGACAATTGTTTGTACCAGCAGTTGAGGAAAATCTTGCGGTGTCACATCAACATACTGCAAACCAAATTAACACTGATTACTACTGACCACAAGTGAATTATTTCTGGATCAGAAAAATCTTACTGGACCTTTTACAGATTTTTCTCATTGTGGGAACTCTAGGCAGCATGTTAGCAATTGGCAGCATTGTAATATGCATGCTGAAATTTACTCCCACTACTGTTGAAGAGCAACGCAGTAAAATAAAAAATCAATGGCTACCAGCATCTTTCCCACATGAAAAAGTTACATCAATGATAATTCCAGGTTTTTGAGACAGAAATATATTGTTGCAGAAAGCCTTCTTTTTGATGATGAAATAGCTGGAATGTCAATTGTTATGCAATAAAATAACTGCCTAAAAACTTTCCCTTCAGATACAAATACTGTAGCTATTTTCCCAGGCAATGAATTGTTGGATCTAGCATGCAAGAGCTCAGGAGTTGGTGCTTTGGTTATGCATTCAGGTATGTTTTACTTGCAGCTAAGTTGTGTTCTGAGGATTTCAATATGGTGTACAGTAGGAAAAAGGGATAAAAATACTTCCTCTTCATTAAAACGCTTCCTTTTTTTTGCCTCTTATCTGAAGTTATAGCCAGGAACACTTCAAATAACTTTCTTAAATTGCAGTTATTACCGCCATGTGATTGAGTACTTGCTTCCATCTTTTCTTTAATGTAAGATCATTTGATGACAGACACACAGCATCTTGCTCTTGATTTATGAAAGCACAGTACTGCTATGGCCTTTCCCTGAACCCTTTGATACTGCACATAATATATTAAGAAAACTCAATTCTTTTTTAAAATGATAACCAGGCATCTGAGAGTAGAACAGAAGTAGAGTTTGTCTATAATGCAAAATAGTAGATTATTACGTTAGGCTTCCTGAGGAGCGAAAGACTAAAAAAATGTCTATTTATTGGATATTATGCTTCGTTAGCAATGTGGGGTTTTTAAAACAGCTTAAAGGGAGAAATAGAGCAAAGGTTTTAAAAGGTCATGAACATCTTGGAGAAGCTCCCAAATAACAGACTTGTTAACGGGAAACAAAGTACTTTTGTTACAGTTGTGTTGTAAAATAGTACTTTAAAACATTTGTGGGTTTTATTTGAAGGGGTGTATTGAAGTACTATTTTGCCCTGAATTCTTGAACTTGATGCTCTGATAAACATTGATACTTATGTCTTTAAAACATAAAAAATATTTGAAAATATTTTAAATGTGTATTGTTCTTTTCAACATTTTAGAGAATTGTTAGGATATGGAGAAGATGTAGTGTACAGTGTAGTATTTGAGGGTGGCAATTCCTAGCAAATCGATTGACCCACTGGGTTTAGAGATAGGAGGTTTGCTCTTACTTTCTGTCATCCTTCAAGGTGTCTGTAGAAGTGACATGTTTTTGAAAATAAGGCTGTAGGGAGACTTCAGTGTGTATTCCACAGCTCTCCTTTGTCAAAGTAGTCATAAGGGATGGCTAGAAGAGCTTGGCTTATTTAACCTCCCAACAGGAGGGCTGAGGAGAGGGTAGATAGACTAGCTCTGAATGTCTCTTAGGATTAATTTCTGAAAAGAAGATAAGAGAGTAGGGAAAATGTTGTTAAGTGCTTGCAGAGCATGTAGAGCAAAAACTAGGAGAACATTTTGAATTCTGGAACTGTGCAATTCAACAAGTGTCTAGAGTTTAGGATTTCCTCTCCTGCCTCCCAGTTCTGGGTTTTGTGAGGCGTATTAATAAATTTACAAAACGCAAGCATATATGCAAGACACTCTGCGGATACCAGTAGAATGCACTCATTAAGAGCAGATTCCTATGCACTACTGCATTTTTCTATAATGTGTTATTATAAGTTTGCTAATTGCTCTGATCGGGTGGCTCAGTAATATATGAACAAACATATTACTGTCGTGTTTTGCATTTCACCACAGTTCCGTATCTCTTGTAGTATGTAGTACTTGCAATATTATGTCATATAGGGCATATAATAAATATTGGTGAGCAGCATACAGTTTGAACTAAAAAGTATGTTCTCACTAAACCATACACTTAAGGCAAGGTTTAGTTATGCTTAGGTGAAATTCGGTGGAGTCCATTCTACAGGAAAACAAAGTAAACGCAGGTCTTCTAGGGGGTCTTAGAGGATGTGACCGAGCTGTGGCTCTGGAAATCTCATTTTAGCTGGGGATGATCTCTGCCATCCTGGGTGCCTACAGAGGTCCCCTTTGACCTTGTAGTCTATGAAAACTTAGCCCTTTTCTTTGTTTTCACACCGTACTGTTTTGTTTTTATCAATTGTGCATTTCTTTTATAGGCTTTGGTAGATTAATATGAAATTGCATGTAGTACAGAAAGATTTCAGATATTTGTTTCAGGTTAGCAATTCTCTTAATTATTTCTTAAAAATTCTTTTATTCTGATTGATCTTTTTCCTCTTTGGATATGCTATTCCCCAAGGTTTCTCACATGTTAATGTTTAGATTCCAGAACCAGAGTTTGATTTCAGTTCTGTTGATGATTTGTTGGGAAATTGAGCGTGTCACTAGCATCTTTGTACTTCAACTTGCATAAATAATACTAAATGATTTTAAAGGTACATATGAGGCTGTGTCAATGTCTTTTCAATTGGTCTGAAGATGTGGATCTAACCCTTTTATTCACACTTAGGGTTTTTTTTTGTGTAGAGTTTGCAATTATAGTCTGTGGGAGGTATTACTGTTCTCACTGTGGTGATACAGTAGATGGTATTTAGGGTAAAAATGTCTTATACAATATTTCACAAGTGATTCCATTTTTTGGTTTTGCCCTTTTAAAGTCAGCTCAGTTTTGAAAGTGGGGAGGGTAGTTTCTTGGTCTTCAAAAGTGATTAAATTATTTTATTTAGATTAAATTTGACTTATGACGTGTGTAAAGTGTTAATGTATGTGAAAGCATATGGGCACTGTAACTGTGGAAACAATAGTTTCAAGATAAAATAACCAGTGAATACAGTACAGGGTATGGATGCATTTGTAGGAGAGTTTTATGAGATACACAGACACAGTGTCCAAGTTACTTATCACTACCTTGACTAGCCATTCCCTGATGAGCTAGCCTGCACATGCCCTTTCGCTCTCCAAAGCTGACATCAGGTACTTTTTGCCTTTTTTCTGTCTTTGTACTGAAGGCAGAATAAATAAAATGAATAGGTCAGCCCAGTTCCACTAGGTTCAGAGTGAAAATACATAAAATGAGAAATGAAAAGCAACAGAGATACTCCTGTATTTTTTGGAAGAGGCTATTTTACCTGTGCAGTGTTTGTTAAGCATCTCCTTTATTAAATCAGAATTGATGCATTGATAGAGATGAATGGAAGAAAAGGTATATGCAAGGTATGTATTTTCGTGTTATAGAGGGAGTAGAGAAAGAGAGCAGGCTTATGAGAATGTCAAAAAGAAAAGATACCTTGCAGAAGGATCAGATTAGCTCAAAAAAAGAGTGCTTTTTCTGTATCATCACTCCTTTGATCTGCACAAAGGAAAGAGTTTGGGTTGTTTTGTTAAAGAGGAGATAAATGAGTATATGGTACAGCGACTTAGAGTATGTAATTTACTTCATACTTTTTGCATTGGAAAGTGTTGTTAGTATGTAAAATGAATACAACTTCAGCCTTTAGTGTGATGTAGACACTGATTATATTACTAACTATTTCTATCTCTGGCTCCTGTTGTGCATGGAATACATGGCCACATACAAATAACTGCAGGGTTTCTATGCTGGTAAAGACAAATGTTCTTGTAAAGATAGAGGTTAGTCCTTTTATCTTCCTAGCTGCAATCCCATAAGCAAACATGGTTTTACCATGAAGTGGTTACATTTTAGTGAAATACTAGATGTTCATCATACTGTTACTACGATTTGCCACTTCCACTAAAAACCTCTGGACTTCTTTGGTTTTGCAATAAATTGAAACTAACCAGAAGCATATTCGATAGATCGGGTTGAATTAGAACCATAAATCAGAAACACTGATGTTTTAGATGCAGATGAATATCCAAATGTGAGTTTTGGCATTGTTTCTTTTCAATTCAGGTCATTCACAATAGTATAAATATTTTTAAAAACAGTAGATCATTATTTTTTGATAGGGTTAATGCACTCCTGAGAGACACAGTTATTCTTTAGAGTGGTAGAGATGTTTTCTTTTGTGTATGAAGTACGGAGGTTTTATGTGTTTCTAGGTGCTATGCTTAACTGCCGTTAAAAAGGATTTAAAGTAAACTTGGCAACAAGCAGTGTGAACTTTATCTTACAGCTTTTCTAGAGAATAAATAATTTGTATGTTTAAACATGAATTTTATGTTAATGGCATTGGCTTATATGCATTCATCAAACGAAAATGTTTGGCATATGCATGGTGTAAGTGGAAAGGAAATAGGCCCTTGAGAGGTCAAGATGGTTTGTCTTGGGAGCTGCTGAACCCTCCAGCCTGACAGAGGCAAGGCTGCTGCAGCTCTGCGTCCCCAGGTCCAATAGGCACATGTGCACTTGTTCCCAATAGCCACGTGTGCACGCACACACACAGTACGTATGTTACGTGGTCATCAACAGAGATCAACACAGAAACCACAGTACTTGCACAAACACAAACTGCACCAATGGCCTGACCTTGTTTCACCTCTCTGGCTGATCAGGATGAAAGCCTGTTTGTGGAATACGTATATGTAAATATACATACCTACAATATGGATGCTTTCAGTAGCTGGTCTTTGACATTCAGTCTGTGCAGTCACTGGCCCTTGCATTCACGATCTCTGCAGTTGCTGGCATGCGAGCCTTGGCTTGCTGTGCAGCTCACAGCTCCATTCCAGTTGCTGGTGCTCAGCCCTGCTCCTGCACATGCTATGGATCCTCACAGTATCTTTAGACACTTGGTGTATCCAGCAGCTGACCCCTAGCCCCCCTGGCCTCCCTGTTGCCTGGCACACAGACACACACATGCAAATGGATCTTTCTGGTAGCTGGTGCAGATTTATACGCTACCAGTACCTGATTCTTATGCCCCAGAGGTGTACCTTGCTCTCCTGTAGCTAGGACCTCCTGCTTCCTCCAGTAACCAACTGTCAGGGCCCTGGTCTCTCTGGTGTCTGCCACAGACTTGTGGCTGCTCTGATACCTGGCTCCCAAGCCTCTTCTACGCTTAGTCCAGCTTGATGCTCATGAGCAAGTACACACACTTACACACACACACACAACATGCATGCACCCTGCTCTCCCCAGTTTCTGACACCAGACATGTGCACCTCTGACTTGTGTTTCCCCCTCCAGCTGCAGGCACTCAGACCTCCAAACGCACACAGGCACACAGAGTCCCCCCCCCAGGAGTTTAGAAATGGAGCGTAATGAGAAGGCAGGACAGACTGCAGTGATCGGTGCAGGGCATGGCCAGACAAGCGTCCTGACCAGCAATCTTTTAAATGACCAACTACTTTTTTCCCTTCCCTGTGCTTATCAATGGTTGTTCCTCCTCAAACCACTTTGATCCCTCTTTTCCTGACCTTTCATCTTCCTCTAAGCATCTCATAATAAGTTTTGTGCCATCCCAACATGCTCTTCCTCTGAGTCCTGTCCTGAGTCCCATGCCCCTGTAGGCAGTAACCCCCTGCCAGACTGTGAGTGGGGAGCCTCTCCCTTCTCTTTGGCTGGTGAGTGTCACACCTGGACAGGCTGATGGCTCCCCTGTGACAGCTCTGGGGGGTCATGGTGCTCAGTTTTCTCCAACCACCTTATTGGGGCTCCTCCTCTGTTACTGTTTTTCTGCACTGCTTTGTGGTTATGGAGATGAGTCTTTAATCACATAACTTAACAGTTGGTATAATGGAAAGGCGGGATCATTTACCTGCTAGTATTAAGTCATTTGTGTTGAAGTGCATTGGCATCACCAGTGCTTATGAGGTTAATTGTTGTAAGGGGATGTACTTTACATAGCGAGGAAGTTTAGATAAACTAGGAGATTAGGCTTTTCTAGCAGGATAATTTTTGCTTCAGTACAATTACCTAACCCAAAGGATTTAGACATTTATAAGGTGGTTGAGACCCTAATGATGCTGCAGTAGAGAATTGTACTTGTAAATGTAGTAAATCAATGGAATAAGATACTGCCTATATATTATGGGAGATATATATATATCTCCCACTTTTTACATGTATGAACCAGTGAATAAATTATGCAGTTTAGTTTATCAGAGGGCCATGTCCGAAGAGTGTTTTCTTGGCAACTACCCCAGAATGATAGCTTGTCTACTAGATGTCGGGATCTCCCACAACAGAAATTTCAAGTAACAAAAGGGCAAAGACATTTATGAAAAGATTTTCCTTTTCAGGAAGCTTATTTGATTTTTCAGGAAGAAAAAAATGCTAAGTCCATTTTGATTTTTTGTGTAAACCTGTGGAGTTTTTGTCATGATGTTAGTGTGACAGGTCAGAGCTGAACTCAGCAAAGTAAAGAGTGTTAGAACTCCTGCATAAGCTCTGTGTAACATGACTGTCAGTGGAAGCCTTTATAGAATAACCTACATTGTTTATAAGTCTTTCTTTACAGTATGGGATTTTATGATACGGTAAAGAAATGAGTATGATATATTGATTATATGGGACCTATGCAAAACATTTCACTTGAAGTGTATTACCTTTATATCTAATAGAGAACTAAGAAATCATGAGTTGGAAGAAGCACTTTCCCTAAATTGCAGGTCACCTTGTTTTGTCCCATCCTAAGTCATGTATTCTGCAGGGCTACTTGCCAGTAAAAAACAATGAAGAGCTAAGTAGTCATTCCTGAGTATTTTTTTTTTAAGATTAGTCAGCATTTAGGAAAAAAAGTGCGTATAATTCAAGTTTAATGTGGATATTTTTATTTTTCTTAAAGGAATTACCTACGGTTCTGCTTATTCATCAGATGGACGGGCATGAAGGTGCATGGACAATATTACCATTAATGAGAGAGTAAGTGTAATGAATGTGAGTTATTTTCAGAATTTTTTGCAAACAAGAATATAAAGTACTCAGGCCTCTTTTTTTCAGAAGCAAAGTTTTTGAATGGGAGTTGCAACCTTATCTTTTCACTTTCCTACTCTTTTTTTTTTTTTAGTTTTCCAGAGCACTTTTCTGTTAAATTTCATTAAATCAGAGAAAGGTACTTGAAATAAAAGAACAACAATAATATAACGTAACTGAGCAACTACCTTCTTCAAATTGTCATGGGTTTTAAAATTGTTAAGGAAGTAAACTATTCAAAAGAAATATCATTTCAAATGTGTGTTTTCCTGTTTGGTTCCCACTTCTCACAGTGTAAGGCGTGAGGTATTTCAGAACTTTTGACCTTTCAGATTACTTGGCTGAATGAAGTGGATAAATCATTCCTTAAAAATAGATGATAATACCTGTTTCAGATTTCTATCTTTTATTGCTTATAGTGTTTCTGAGAGGTGGTATGCCTCTATAGTGAAAAAGTGTAAGTTTTGACATCGTTTTAGAAGCTTGTATGGCTGGTTTTCACCTTAGTGTGGTCAGAGAAGACAGGTAATTTCAAGTATCTTTTCGTCTTAGATTATGCAGGTGGCTCCAAGGAAGCAATGACTCCTGCTTCAGAAAGTCCTAAAGCTTCATTGTACTGAAGGCTCTCCTTTGTCTAAAACTTGCATTTGAAAATGATGCCAGAGGCTCTGCAGCCTATTGAGGTTTAATTTAGTAAATATAATTTACTAGAGTTACTCAAAAGGATGTTTCTGTTTTGCTTTGAGGTTTTCGCATCGGATTGGTTACAGGACAGGATGCTTTTTCCTCTTCTGCTTTCCATGGCTTTCCCTGTGTGTAGAAACAGGAAAATAGTGCTTGTATAGTAGCTATCTTTGAGATATATGTAAACTGTGAAAAGAAGCAAAAGGAGAATTAAAGTAAATTGAAAAACTGGAAGATGATGTTCCAACTATCAATCATCTTTATTTTTCCTTCTTAGCTCCTATTTCAGTGACCTAGTGGTTCCTCTTCTGAATTATTTATGTCTTGCTGACAGGGTTTACAGATACAGCTCTTACAAGATAGCAAAACTCAGAAGCAAAAATACAAACGCTAGTTTGTGAGATAAAGCAGAAGCAAATTCTTCCAGAAATCAGAAGAGGAATCTTAAGTAGAGGATTTCCATCTTGAAGAGAATTCTGGAATATGAAGTTCCTTGTGTCTACTGTTTCACTTAATACTTTTGGCAGAATGAAGACATAGAGTAGTTTAGAAGCATGTAGATGTTGTGGGGCTTGTACTTTTTAGTTTTTTCAATGGATAGAAGAGGAGGAAGGAAGATTAAGGGATCAGCCCATTCTGCAGCAACTGATGATGCTAGGAATTGTGATATAAGATGCATTCTTATCTGAAAACTGCTTTCAGAAGAACGGCTTCCCTCAGTTCTGTGGTTGTCAGCATTTTTAAGTAGGCCTCTAAACAGTTATGACAATTCTTAAGTTTTAGTTCTTGGACACAGGTTAGTGTGGACAAAATACTTAATTTCAGAAGATGCAATGGTAAGGTATCAATGAATGTCTTATGACACAGGACCCTTACTGTCTCCAGAAGGCCCACGGCATTTCTTCTCAATAACCACGTTCATCAAGCAGAGAAGAAATCCCTTTTTTAAATTATTACCCTGAAACTGGATCTTACCTGAGTATCTCCAGTGGCTCCTTGACATCAGAACTCCAAATTTGTGTGCTATGAGGTCTACATAAGACTCTCTGCAAGCCTGAAATACTTAGCCTTGAAAATCATTCTGTTTGTCCATCAGTAGCTAAATGAACAGATCATTCTTTTTGGGAACTTGTATGTGCAATATTCACAAGATAGAGAAATTCTTTTTGTGTGGATCATTCTAGTGTTTTTCTCCTTGCCCCTCACCCACCTGCTTTTGCATAAATCCAGATATTTCTCTCCTAAAGTTCTAGCTGAGCACTAAAGTGTGAGACAAAACCCTTCAGTCTTCACAGAGCATTGAATACTGTACATATTCAAAAACATGAGGATGTCTGATACCCTTTCTGTACTTGTTTGGCAAGTTTTAGAAGGAACAGCTAGGAAGTGTCTTTCCCAGCTGATTGTACCCTGTTTGCTTGCCTGAATGGCAGAGAGTTCCCAGATTTCAGTGTTGAGTAGTGTCGTGGTTTAAAAAGTATATGCTTTTATTAACTAAAAGGATGAATGAATTGTGAGTTCTTCTGGCTATTATAGTTTAGCGGATTAAGTATCATAAGCAGAAAGCAGTGAATAATCAAATACCATTGCAAGACACAGAGGAGAGGTATCTTTATAGGAAGATGGCTTGTCCCAGATAAAAAAGACTGAACTAGTTTAGCACCTGGCACCCATCTGGTGCTTCTAGCATGTAATTTAAAGACCTGCAGATGCAGGTATCACATGTTCTAGCACAAAATATTTCTCAGGTAATGGGTTTGGTTTTGTTTGTTGTTTTTTGTTTGGTTTTTTTTTTCCTAGGCAAATATTGTTCCCTAAAACATAAATGATCCTATCACCCTTTTTTACTTATTTATGCTGACTTACATTTCTGCTGTTTATTTTCATTGCTGATTTTATCAGTAGACAAATCTGTAAAGGAAGAAATCTTTGATGTTCATAGATGCTAATTTTCTTATCCCTCTCTTCAGATGATTTCTTTAATTAAATCAATGTAAAAGCTATGCAAAAGAAACTGGACAAATAATGATTGGATTTTTTTCCATTAGGATGTCATGAATTAATAAGGTTTTGTTTTGTGAAGTAGTGAAAGAATTAAATTGGGAGGAGTAGAGAAATAAGGAATGGGAACTTTCTGAAGGAGTTGGGAATCCTGCACTGAGCTAGTGTTAGCTTTGGGGAAGGTAGGGGAGTCCCTGCAATCTGTACTGAAAAAGCTAATGAAGTTTTTAGGTTGGGGATGCTCCATGTCAAACAGCTGTGAGAAAAGCTGTCATTAGGCATTTTCATGATTGTTGCAATGGTGTTAGATGCCCAACAGTGGGGCTCCTTGGAAGAACATTAAGGTACAGAAGGGAGGGTAACTTAAACTGCTATCTATAAACCTCTGAATTCATAGGTGGCTATTAGACCTGTAGTACCTGTACATTTCTAAATGGATATTCTTTATCTATCTGTATTCCCTTCTTTCTGGGATAACTAGTGCTATATAAATAGATAGCAGCAGAGGCAATATCTTTATCCATTCACTGTAGTCCTTTGATATGTAATTCCAAGTTAGTAGTAAAAGTTTCTGTGTAAATGAATGATTGATTGCGAAGTACTTAGATTTGGGGAGTGTGGATTGAATCTATCATTCTGTTCATAAGCCAGTTTATTAGTAAAATGTTAATTTCTTTTGTTAGTTTCTCTGTTACCTATGGTAGAAACTCCTCCTGGATTTTCTTCTGTGAAGAAGACACAAGAATACAAGTTGTAAAGCTGCTAGAAACACTTGGAAGATTTGACGGGTCTAAGGTGAAATAAAAAATCAGATATTTAATTTTCTTTTGAATGCGCTTTAATGGGTTTTTAGATGAAACATGTGGAATCATTTTAAGTACAAAATTATAAATACAGGGTTTTATAATTCCTAGTTATGGAACAGTTTCTCTGGTCCAGAATTTAATTTTGTAACACTACCTGGATGGCTCAGAGCTCCAAACATTGGAAAAGATGTATCCAAACAGCTTAAAATAGGGGGATGGATTTCTGTTGCTGAGGCTGAGAGCGAGCAAGGTATTTAACATGAAGTAGTATGAGTGCCTGTCTAAGCTGTTGAAGAACTGTTAAAATTCAGCAGAGAAAAGATTCCTTCTGTGGATAACCTGAAAATGATGTGGCATCAGTAAAAAGATGAATATAGTCTGCTGTGTGGTCCCCTCTCCCCATTTTCCTGTCTGTCATCAGTTCTAATTATCATCAGACAGAATGACTGATCTTAGTTTGCTTAACTGTCTCTGATCTAATATAGTAGGGTATTTTATTTGCATTCTTTCTGAACTGTCTTGGTGATAAGATAGTTTTCTTTACCTGCTGGAAAAGAAACATCACCGGAAGACTTGCAGAACAAAAGAAAAATGCAAGGAACAAAGTAAATTTGGCAATGCAACTGACACGAAAGCTGTTAATGTTTAGAATTCACAGTGTTCAGAAAAAAATTCAGCTTGCTGTCCGTCCTTTGCCTGGAATAAAAGAAGCCAAAATCTCCTGTGCAAAATATGTTTTGCCTCTTTATTGTTACCTTGACTCAGTATTGAACTCTGCTTCAGGTCTCACGTGGCCTTGTCATGTTTTTTCTCACAATTCTTTTCTAAAATGGTAATAATAATAATTCAGAGATCTTACATTTTTAAATGCTCTGTCTCAAAATGGCTGACTGGATATATTCACGCCTTTGGAATATCCATTTATTTCTATTTCAGAAACACCTACTCCTAATTGATGTTCTCAGACTAGAAGCATAAACATTTTTGTTCTAGATGCTGCCCTTATGGCCAGTTTTAATTTTTCACATTACATGTAAATTCTATTACAGTAACAAATTATGTTCCAATCTGCATTAAAAGGAAAATAAAATGTTTTGCTTTTGTAATCGTCATCTTACTGTAACAGTCCATAACTGATTCCTTACATATAGTAGTAGTCCATCAGTCACAAAATATGAGGTGAGTTAGACCAGAATGAGCTTATTGATTATTCATTTTAAAATGTCAGCAGTCTGCATAATAAAAAGCTGGTATACATTAACCACGATAAAAGGTCTATAAGGGGCACGTGAATAGTTGATGAATCTGCAACTTTTCAAACTGGATATGTAGAGATTGGTAACAGAACTATTGAGACTGGTATTTACGTAATACTGAGTGAAAACAAATGTGTAAAAGTATCATAGGAGACTGTAGAGGAATGTTAAGAGAATGACCTGCATTGATAACCGAGGACATTACTGACTGCAGTAAAACTAAAGAACATTGAGGAACATCTGATGTACGTAAAGACCTCAAGGCAAGCACTCAGATGGTGAATTATATCTAAACATCAGGAAACACGTTTTTTACTGTGAGGGTGACTGAGCATTGGCACAGGTTGCCCAAAGAGGTTGTGGAGCGTCCGTCCTTGGAGATGCTTGCAACCCATCTGGGCACGGTCTTGGACAACCTGCTGTATCAGTGGCCCTGCTTGAGCAGGGGAAGTTAGACCAGATGATCCCCAGAGGTCTCTTCCAACTTCAACCTCTCTGTGATTCTGTGTTTCAACAGCAGATTGATTCAACCTGTGCTTTCATAATCGAAGATGGCAGCAAGATTAAACCAAATTTTATGTGCCACTCCTCTTCCTGTCATCCTAACAGGATGGTAGACTACAGCCCCAAAGAATATACCAGAATGAATAAACCAAGCCGATGGGTAGCAATGACTTAGTAGCTGTTGATAGTTAAAGAGTAGAAAAGATTTGTCTAAAGAACAGTTTGTCTTTGAGAATCATAAGAACTCATAAGATGTTGTAGTAAGACACAGTGAAGATGTGACAGCTGAAATCTCCTGTCCTCTGTGTCAGACACAAGTCTTAAACAGATGAATTTGGTGCACTTGTCTTGGTATTTGTGAATAAGTGGATACGAAAGTGAGTGGGTAGAATCAACTTGATTAGCAAGTTAGGTAAAGTCACCTCAGCCTTCACTGAGGTCTGACATTGAGTTTTGTTGCATCACATTCCTTCAGCTATTAATTTAAAGTGTCCTAAAGACTTTGGAGTGCTCTTTGGTAGGTGATTCTTGCCAGTTTTGAAGCACAACATATTAACTGATCCAGTGGATGGTAGTTATCCATAATGCAATGAATCACATTTTTTTTACCCACTTTTTTTGTCTATATGCAATTTGATGATCACTATTCCTTAAGTTACTTTGGAAGTACCTTTGCATATAACTAATTTAATCTTGTAAAGCCAGCCTGCACAGATTGACTTGTCCTACATATCACTGTATAAACAATGTTATGACCAAGTAAGCTTGGAGAGTATTGGCTGTAACCTGGAATGCCTTCACTGTGATTTGTGGCTTAATATTGCCAGAAAAAATATTATGTGAAAGCCTGAGGAGGGTATATGTATGGGTTTAATTTTCTTTGTTTTATAGAGAAAGGAAAGTAAGGTTATTTTTTTAACCCATAGATTGTTTTGGTGTAAAAATTAGCCTGCAAAATTAGGATAAGTAAAGATTTTTTTTTTTTTACTCTGTAATGTAACAAAGTGGAGGTCCAGAAAAAAATTGTCTGCAGATAGTACTGTCATATTAAAATGTTACTATTTACTATTACTGAAACAGAATAGTGTGCTTGTGTTATGAACATTTCAAAGCTTTGGAGACTCTAAAAGTGTTAAAAATGGCATGCACAAATTCTTCTAAAGAATTATTTTGATTCTTTTAAGGCAATCATTGGGCATAAAAATTAGTGTGTTTGCACATTTTTTTACCTCCCAGTATTTTGTTTGTTTTTTAATCCTTCCAGTGACCACTATTGAATCCTTCCAATAAAGGAAAGAGAAAACAGTCTGTTTTGTTTCAAGGTACAAATCAAAAGCTCAGTAAGGAGGTATCAGGTAGCAACTCCTATGAAGGTGGTTAAAAAAATGGTGGAAAAAAATCTCCACCCTTACTTTCTCCATATATTGGGTAGTGTTAGGCTCAATGTCCCCTAGGGCAGCCACGCTTGAGTACTCCTGCCAGGCTCAGCCAGTAGGTTTTGGCTGGAGGTGTCTTCTAGTGCATGCAGACCTCTCTTCTGCTGTTTGCTGACTGCTGCATCCTGGCCAAATCTCAGTCATTGCTCCTCATCAACTCTGGGGAGCTATAAAATTTATCTCAGTCTGTATATCAACATCTGCTTGGAGTTAGAAAGCAGGTTACTGAGACGCAAGATCCTCTTGAGGTTAAACTGGTTTATTTTGGCCGGATGTTTCTACAGTACTTTTGCTTGAATATTTTCCCTTTTGTGTGGAATTTTGTGTAAGTTATTTATTTATCTCATGTGAAGTGTGTGAACTGTGCTAATCCCTTGAAGGAATTTTTCATTGTTGCTGATAGGTGCCCCTTTAAAGGAGGGGGAAAATCAGATATGGGAGGGAGTATGGAGAAAGAGAATCTTTTGTGAAAAAACAGTTGTCCTAACTTTTAATCTATTTTAGTCATGAAGTGTCAGGAATTGAGAAATTGTCAGGAAAAAGAAAAGCCCGAGTTACTGTCATAATGCAAAGAACTTCACATTTCGAAGCTTTAATATAACCATTAAGGCGATTCAGAATTCTGATTCATCGTTTGTGCTTGTAGGCCTGAAAAGTAGTTTATGTATTTTTAATTATATATATACACACATATATTCTTTTTCCCCTTCATTAGAGTCCTTATTCTGCAAAAATTTGGGGGTATACCTGTTTTAAACACAAAGATTAAGAAAGTAGCATTAAAGAGATAGTATTTAAGTCTGTTAATTATTTTCAGATACAGCAGAGTCAGTAGTAAATTCTTAAACACTGTTACTTAAAACTCTACTACTACTACTACTACGTAATTTTTTACTTTACAAATGCATACTTGGGATCTTCTTCATTCAAATGTGTTGAAGATCAAGATATCTAAAATGTATTTGCTTTTTAAGTTCCTTAATGTAAAAAAGACTAGACATATGGAACTTCAAAATGGATATATATTAAGTTCCTGAATGCAACGCTTTTGAGTGTCTTGTCAAGTCAGTAGTCAGTTTGGGCAGTCAAACACTGGAACAAGTTGCCCAGAGAGGCTGTGGAGTGTATTCAAAGCATGACAGGACAGAGTCCTGGGCAACCTGCTCTGGCTGACCCTGCTTGAGCAGGGGGGTTGGACTAGACAATCTCAAGAGGCCCCTTCCAACCTCAACCCTACTATGATTCTGGGATCCAGTGCTCTTTGAACAAGTGATATCCAGGGCACATGCTGGAGTTTGAAAATACAGTGTGTGTATTAATTCAGAGAACTGCCTTTACTTTCATTTCTTACCAAGTACAATTTTTGTCCGGATTATTGTGAACAATACACTTCCCTTGTTTTTGTTTTCAGGTTTGCTTTATTCAGCATGAATGCAGTCGTCATCTTCCCTAAGAGGATGCTGTAGATGAACAAAATTGTTTCCTATATTCCTTTACAGGAGTGGTTTTTAGGTAAAGCATTATATGATGAAGAATCTACAATAATTCACCATTATGCCTTTGCTGAAAATCCTACAGTCTTTAAATTTCCAGATTTTGCTGCTGGTTGGGCACTTAGCATTCCACTTGTTAACAAGTAAGAATTGAATTTTTAATCACTTCTTATTGGTAGTAATTAAGAATATTTAATTTATACAATTTTTCTAGATACTAGTCAGTATTATTTTAATGAGTTACGATGTCATGTGGATTAGTATTTTCTATGAAAGATGAAGGTGTTTCTGCAGTTCAGTTGAAGGTCTTATTGCAGATCATGTAGACATATGCAGTCAAATGTTAATTTTGAGATGTCTTTGACTTGAAGCTGCTGATTGCAGCTTAGCCACAGCAGACAGCTTGGATTGTACTCAACCAGTGCAGGCTGGCCTCTTGTGGATTTGACTTCAGAGCCTACACTGAGCTTTTGCTGCTGCCACCTGTATTATCAGCCTCTGTGCTGATACATGTAAGCCTACGTTAGTTTGAGGATCTAAGGTGCATAGTAAGATACTCAACAAGGCACAGTAATGTACAACTGGCTCTTGAGTATGCCTACATAGACTTGTGCTCCCACTATAAACCTACTCAGAAAATAGTCCTTCCATTTCTTCCTTATTCTACACAATCCAAGCATAATTATTATAAACACTTAAGAATTCATTAGTAGACAAAGGTACAGAAATAGATTTCTATCATTGCTCTGTGTGTGATTTATTTTGCTTCACTCTGTCTAAAAGTTAATGTCATATCAGCTAGTTAATAGGTGTCCAGTACTAGATGTTCAACTAGTTCAATGCCATCTCTTTTCATTTTAAAAATGTATTCTCCCCCAGACAGCGGTTTTATTCCTGGATCTTAGAGTGACTGCATTGCCCTCTAGAAGTGTTTCTTATGCTATAGAGATGTTTATTTGAGATTAGATGCTTAGTTTTTAAATGAGATTTGAAAACTTCACAGATTTCAGAAGTCGAATGCATCTTGCTGTAGCAAGGATTGATGTTTTCATAAATTGAAGGTGCCTAAATGCTGTGCTTTGGAATACACCAAAAAGAGAATTGTCTGAAGTATGAGATGCTGATCAATATTGAGCTTCAAATGCACTGCTGCTTTTAATCTGTTGAAAATGTTATGCCAGACTCTCCATCTACTCCAGATGAGAACTTTCTTCTTGGGCAGGAGGAATGTATCAAAATGTGTGTGCTGAAAACCAATATTAACGTCGTTATGCTGTGATCAGATAAAAAAAAAATTGATATGAAAAAGAAATACAGGTTGCTTCTTGAGACAATAAATACAGATGTGTGATTTATTATTTTTGTTCTTCCTTATAAGATGGTCAATAATACCAGCCACACTTTGCTGCATACAGTAGTAATTGATTTTTTTAATAAGTTTTTTGAGTAAATTTCTTCAACTTTAATTGTATAGGCTTGCAAAGAAGTTGAAAAGTGAACCACTCAAGTCTGACTTTACAATAGATTTAAAGCATGAGGTAAGCAGTGATGTGGTGTAAGAAAAAAATTGTCTCAAATCTATTTCAATGGTGATTAATAATAATGGAAATAACAGATTTTTCTTAGATGTTGCTAAGAAGTTTGAATGTCATGGCATGTTTAATTTCTTTCCCTTCCTTTAGAATATCGTAATACTTTAAAAGGATAATTCAAGCATAGAACAATTCATGAATAAAATTGCATTCTTATATGAATACATCCATGGTTGTATACAGTAAAGTATCTTCTAAGGCTTGCTCTATAAATGAAAGAGACTTCCAATTCATGAAGTGTAAGCTGATGTGAATAGGATCACAGATATTAGTCAGCCTCACTCACTTTCTAAATCGGACTCTAAAAGTTAAATATGATGGAGTTTGGATTAAATAGTCTGAGGAACCTAACTGTTGTGTCAGCAGTCAACTCTACAACTTGCAGCATGGAAGTCTGGAAATTTTTTTTTGCCTCTGGTGTGGTGGGTTGACCCTGGCTGGAGGCCAGGTGCCCACCAGACCCGCTCTGTCACTCCCCCTCCTTAACTAGACAGGGGAGAAAAGGTATAATGAAAGGCTTGTGGGTCGAGATAAGGACAGGGAGAGATCACTCACCAATTATCGTCATGGGCAAAACAGACTGAACTTAAAGAAAAATTAATCTAATTTATTATCAAGCAAATCAGAGTAGAGCAATGGGAAATAAAACCAGATCTTAAAACACCTCCCCCCACCCCTCCCTTCTTCCCGGGCTCAACTTCGTTCCCGGTTTCTACCTCTTCCCCCCTCAGTGGCACAGGGGGACAGGGAATGGGGGTTGTGGTCAGTTCATCACATGTTGTCTCTCCTGCTCCTTCCTCCTCAGGGGGAGGACTCCTCACACTCTGCCCCTGCTCCAGCCTGGGGTCCCTCCCACGGGAGACAGTCCTCCACCAACTTCTCCAACGTGAGTCCTTCCCATGGGCTGCAGTTCTTCATGAACTGCTCCACCGTGGGTCCCTTCCACGGGGTGCAGACCTTCAGGAACAGACTTCTCCAGGGTGGGTCCCCCATGGGGTCACAAGTCCTGCCAGCAAACCTGCTCCAGCCTGGGCTCCTTTCTCCTCAGGGCCACAGGTCCTGTCAGGAGCTTGCTCCAGCGCAGGTTTCCCATGGGTCACAGCCTCCTTTGGGCATCCACCTGCTCCAGCGTGGGGTCTTCCATGGGCTGCAGATGGATATCTGCTCCTCCATGGGCTGCAGGGGAACAGCCCGTCTCACCGGGGTCTTCTCCACAGGCTGCAGGGGAATCTCTGCTCCGGCGCCTGGAGCACCTCCTGCCCCTCCTTCTGCACTGACCTTGGTGTCTGCAGAGTTTCTTACATCTTCTCACTCCTCTCTCTGGCTGCAAAAACTGCTGCTTCTCTTTTTTTTCCCTTCTTAACTCTGTTATTTGAGAGGTGCTACCACTGTCGCTGATTGGCTTGGCCTAGGCCAGCGGTGGGCCCGTCTTGGAGCCGGCTGGCATTGGCTCTGTCAGACACAGGGGAAGCGTCTAGCAGCTTCTCACAGAAGCCAGCCCTGCAACCCCCCACCCTGCTGCCAAAACCTTGCCATACAAACCCAATACATCTGGATTGCGACAGTTTTAAAAGGTAGCCACTAGGTCTTTCAGTGAATGAGTGAGTTGACTGAAAGAACATGAGAAGAAAGGAGTGGGGGGATCTGAAAGAGTATCAGTGCTAACTTTTCTGAAGCTTTTTTTTTTTTCTGCCTTCAATATGTTTGTGCAGCGCAGAGTTTTGTACTGTTACCAAAGTGAACTCCTGAACCAGGGTGGAAGGGGAGGATGAATGTGGAATAAGCTTGCTGATTTTGGCCTGGAATTATGCATGATATTGAATTTGGTTTAATTTTTTAAAACTCCTGAACGTCAGCTATAAATTCTGGTTCCAGCCCAAAAAAAAGATCACCTTACTTAAAACTACTGCTGCTGTTACAGATCTTTGTTCTGTAATGGTTATAAACCTCCTCACTTCCAACATAAATTTACAGTGTATTTATAGAGTATAAATTGGTAGCATATTTAAATGAATTGGGTTTTGTGCCAACACAATTCTTTCACTGTTTCCCCTCCTTGACTGATGTATTTCTCAAAAGCAATTAGACCCCTCTCAGCTTTCATTTTGCTACGTGAAACAAGCCAACAAGCTGTTTCTTTCCTCTTGTTAATTTTTCTAAATGCAAGACCTTGGGCTTCTGTTAATCTTTTTGTAAGTTACTTCAAAGTCATTCATATATTCTCAATATTCAAGTCTACCTCAGCACTGACAAAGCCTCTAAATATAGGGTCATAAAAAAATAATCATTAGCAAATATTTCTTTTATGTGCCACAGATTGCTTAATGAAAAACAATTGATCACTCAACTGGCAAAATGACTTCCATCCACTTCTTACTCTGTTAGCAGTTCTTTGCATATGTTTCGTTTCAAATTTATTGCCATTGATAACCTACTTCAGCCCTGTAGTTATTCTTTCTGCACAGTCTTGTGTCTCCCTAGACACAGTTCCATTCCCACTCATTTATTTTATAAATCACCATCTTCTCCTTCTTGAATCATTTTTATCTCTACGTCCTTCTTGTGTGAATCAAGATTGACAACAAAGGATATAATCTGTGATCTTTAATGATTGTATGTAATGTTTAAATTTATGAAGGATGATAAATGTTTTAAGAAATGTTTTAGTTTGACAGAGTCCTAATAACATATGCCTCTAGTCTTTGGTATTTTATTGTGCTCTGTATCAGGTTTTTTTTTACCCTACTACTTTCCAAGTCCCTATTTCTTATATCCATAGCATTTATATCACTTTCCATCTAAAAATTCCATCTTGCAAATATGGTAAAGGGGTTTTGTCATGCTGCTGCTCATTTGTAGATTGCTTTTTAGACTTTTTGTAACTGCACAATATATAGCATATTCCCTGATGCTTATTCAGAACTGGAAGTGAATAATAGTTTTTTGTATATCTGACATTAGATTTGAACTAGGACTAAGACTAAGAATATTACTTGTCTTTTTATTGTAAATCCATTTCCATTGTTTTAGGAACAGTCTGTCATCCTGTTCCATAACTCAAAATGTCACTCTAACCTCACTTCTGAAATATGATAGCGTCACACCATTCTAAGGCTTTCCATTGAAGATTTCATTATTCAGTGGGAAATCTTAGCACATTATGAACTTTCATAAATGATTCATGTTAAGTTACAATTGTTAAATATTCTTTGTGTTGCAGGAGTGTTGCTTCTTTGTTGTTTCATCTGATAGACATTCATTCTGAATGGCTGAATTCTGAACTAATACAATCTTAAAATGTACTGGAATCTCTTCAGAAATCCCACCCCTTGCTGTTATGTTCTCCTCCAGCTAGAAGGCAGGGTCAAGAACCACTTATATCCCATAATGTGAATGTGGTGACAAGGCAAAAAGAGAACCTTGGAGATATATGTCTGTTTATTGGCTGCTCTTAGGACAAGTGTGTATGTTTTAGGTGTCATTTCCATACTCCTCCTCTACTCCAAGCACTATCAATAGCATTTGTCTTAACTGCCACTCATGCTTACGCATTTTCTTCCCTATAGAGTGGCCTTTCCCTTTAGTACTTTGTTGAACTCATCTGTAATGCTAACATCATCTGTGTTTTCAGAAGCATTGCCAAAACAGCAAATAAACAGACCACTTAATAATGGCGAAGCTAAGAAATTAGAACTTACAAACTAGAAACTCATATTGAAGGAACCTGTAGCTTACAGTGGTTTAGCAAGTCACTATTTGCTGAGCAGTAGTAGTGCCCATGTTTGTACTCACAGGTCCCAGTCATCTGCATCCACTCAGTTACAAGGAAAAATATAGTAATTTAAACTCTTTCCAGTGCAATCAAACTAAATGTTGATGAAACTTAAGTTTCAAAAATATGATTGTATTCTCCAGCCTGCCCCCAGTCATAACAAGGCCTGTAACAAACTTCTATTTTATTCCCTTTAAGTTCCAGAAATGACTGTGTACAGGTAGTTGGGGTTTTCTGAGGATGTTGAGACCTAAGTGAGATGGGCAGGAAAATAATCATTTATAACTTAGAAGTCTGTAATTGGTTTGGTGGCTTGGGCTTGTCCAGACCGTACTTTTGGTTTGTGCTGAGTTCTTCCTGAACGCTGGGGAGAAGGAAATAGTACGCCCTTTTAATAATAGCCTCATGATCACGTTATTTGCTAAAAGAGCAGCTGAATTCTGTCTTGAGGTTGGGGTGGTTTAAAGCTAACAGTTCCTAAGTAGGCATAAAACAGTGAAAAGGAAACTCATTTTCATTGTCTTTGGGGTGTGCTGGGTCTGGTCCCATATTCCAGTGAAGCACTTAAGTTGTTTTCTCTGCAAGAGTCATTGGGGGTATGTGTAATTAACATGGGAAACAGAAACTAGAACCCAAGACTGATTTTCCTCCCTTGGAGGGGTCCCATTCCCACTGTGCTGTAGAGTCAGAATCCCCTTCACTACACTGTCTTGTTGGTTCCATGAATCTTATTTTTTGCACGGTAACTCAGTTTCATTAGTTAACATGGAGAGTCTCTGTCCCAGAATATCTCTGGTTTGTTGGTGTAGCCACCATTTTGAAAACTAGAAGCTGTAACTTCTGGCTGAGTTAGGCAGAAGCAAACCTAAACCCCAGATCTCCTACATCTTGAGTATACGCTCAAAAAGCTCTTGTCCAAAGATGCTTTCACATCTTTGACCTATCCTCAAGAGAGACTAAGCGTTCAGAATTGGGAGTGTATGGCAGTGCAGCTGGGAAGCTCTGAATCCACATACTTACTGAGATACTATTTTCTGCCTTTTAGATTTTTAAGAACTTCATTTTGTTCTTACAAGTTTCTGAAGAATTTTTATATAAAATGAAGTTAATGTTTTAACTGGTCTGAGGTAGGCACCCAGCTTAGAACTTTTCTGCCTGAATACTTAGTCTGGCAAAGTTGCAAGCAGTGTAAAAGTATTGCAATAGAAATACTGGGCAAGTCTAAGTATTCTTGATGTGTCATGAAGTACAGATTGAAATATTTTTATTATGAATTGAGTGTAAATGCCAAGGGGTGCGGGTTTTATCTTCTTCAGACATCACTGGTTTGGTTCTTCCTTTTTCTCTCTAAATTTTGGCTGGCTTTTGTTGTTGTTGCATTTAAAATGGTCAAGATTCTTCTGTAGGATAGCATATCTATTACATTATCCTTCATTGTATTTTACAGTTTCTCAGAATTTCAGTACTGATTTTGAGCATTTTAAATTGTCACCAGAGAACAGGTCTGTTTTGAAAAGCTGAAAATTGCCACACAGGATGAAACAGGCCTTGCTATTCTAAATTATCAAAATAATTTTAAAAGAGAAACACAATAAGGATTTTTGTTTACTTTAAAAGAAGGTGTAAATATTCACTCTGCCACTTCTTATAAAAGATAAAGATTAGTTGTTTTGACATGCTTAAATATATGAAACTAATTGTAATTCTATGAAACGAATTTTAAAACTTGTCTGTCCATAGAATTTCTTTTATAGCAAAAAAAATTTACATGTTGACTCTAGGAAATGTGAGCAAGAAGTAAGGTATGCAGCTAGTTAATCAACTAAGGGACAGATCTACAGCATCCTGTATTTTTCAGTTTTCCTGTGAAGTTTGTCCTGTAATATGATTTCTTTGTATACCCTGAGAATTTTTATCCAGTTTCATTACTGATATAAATGTTTTCTATTTTGATAGATTGCCCTGTATGTTTGGCAGAAAGGGGAAGGACCGCATCTTACTCCAGTGCCTGAGTTCTGCACAGATGATGTAAACTCATATAATGTTGATCGTTGTGCAACAACGTTCAGTAATTTTCTGCCACTTTGTGTAAGTAACATATTTTAAATACCAGTTGCTTAGTAAAGGTAAAACTCCTACTAAAATGCTAATACTTGACTTTAAAAATCTCAAACCTTAAGAAAATATTTTTCAGTAAGTTAAAAGGAAAAAAAAGTTTGTCCTGGCATTTATCTATTTTTTAATATGCTTTCAGCCTTCCATGGCACATGATATTTCCTGGCAAACTAATACCGCATATGCTTTAATGGGTCTTTCTACTGCAGTGTTTGAGCAGCCCATGATCTATAAAGTATTTCTCCATACATTTCTGTGAGATACTAAAGTACAGATAATTTTTTTTTGCAGATGGGAATCTAAAACTTGTTGACGCTAAAGATAAAATGTGATATAGTATTTGGTGCATTAAAGTACAACCCATCTCTTCCACCTCTAGAAGAATACATTTATGATATTATGGATTAACTGTCACTAGAGGCCAAAAAATGTTCCATGCTTCCAGAAGAGCCAGAAGCTTTATGATTTCTAGGTGCCATAAAGGAAAACAAATAAAAAAGGTTAAGTGATTTTATTAGAGTTGAGAAAATTCAAAGATTTCGACTGTGTAGCATTTAAGCTTCTTTTTCCAAGTATGATTAATTTCAAAGAAATTAAGAAAACATTCTTCAGATTAATCATTCTTAGTTCAACAACTTCTACTGCTCATTCTTTTTTCCTAATGAATAGGAAAAAGCTTTTTTCCTAATAGCTCATGTTAGAATACTACATCATTGGCAAAAGCATTTCAATAATGTTATTTCAGGAATTTTAAACCACTAGTGACCTTTTTTCTAAGAGACAAAAATGTACTTTCTACTGTATCACTGGTACACTATTCTACTTGATATGCTGTACAATTAAAAGGTATTTTCTGTTTTATTGTATGTGTGGACATACATATCCTATAAAATGTTACAGACAGAGCCTGCAATTACAAAATTCTTTTTTGTTCTGTTCATATAGGGAGAGCCACTGAAAAAGGAAGATGTCTTTGTTGCTGTAAAAACATGTCAGAAATTTCATGGAGACAGAAGTAAGTTGTTGGTTAGTCAAGGTAGTAGTTCTGTGATATAGTTTATGAAATTAATATTTAAAAACAAGCTGATATACCTTGTCTCTGTAGCTTTTGGGGAGTAAATTTTTGCAAAATCCGCTGGGAAACATGAAAGCTTTCTTAGTACAGAATCACAGAACAGTAGGGGTTGGAAGGGACCTCTGGAGATCATCTACTCCAATCCCCTGCTAAAGCAGGATCACCCAGAGCAGGTTGCACAAGATCACATCCAGGCGGGGTTTGAATATCTCCAGAGAAGGAGACTCCACAACCTCTCTGGGCAGCCTGTCCCAGTGCTCGGTCACCCTCAGAGTGAAGAAGTTTTTCCTCATGTTGAGATGGAACTCCCTGTGTTCCAGTTTGTGCCCGTTGCCCCTTGTCCTGTCACTGGGCACCACTGAAGAGTCTGGCCCCATCCTCTTGACATCTGCCCTTTAGATATTTATAGGTATTGATGAGATCTCCTCTCAGTCTTCTCTTCTCCAGGTATTCTTTAGGTAGAATTTTTTTTGCTATTCAGAGTTCTTCAGGAGAGCTCTGAAATGTTTAAGATAAAAAGTTTTGGGTGTTTGATGTTTCATCATTAGTGATTGGTTGGGAAAAAATTTTGAATTGAATACCTAAATTAAAAATATGCATAAAGTTAGCTTATGTGGTTGTATATTGGAGCTGTTGCAATATTAATTAATATAGCATCTATTGATATCCTTCTGTGTGTTTCCCCCAGATAATTGGTTCAGTTCTGTTCCTTGTACTAGCAGTGACAATTGTGCAGCTGTTTGGTGGCTGATTTAGAAATCTGAATAAGCTTAAACCTCTCTCCCTTCCTCCTTCCTTTTGTCCTGCCCTCCCCTCCAGTAAAATATTGAACAGCTTACTGCTATCTATCTATCATCACCCTATGCAATTGGATGTGCATAGGTGTTTTGTAATGCTTGGAATAGGAAATTTTGTCTCTTGTAGAAATGTGGTCATCTGTAGAACTTTGTCCGAGCCATGGCCCAGATCAAGAGTCTCCCAGGTGTGCAACCAATGGAGCGTGTTTCATCTGGAAATTGTAGTGTTATACAAGTAATGATAGTCACCATGAAAATATGACCATGATATCCATGGTAAAAACAACAACCAAAAAGAACCTAGGACAGCCCTACAAGAAATGTCGAGTGGGTATTAACTTCCTTCTCAGAGGCACAGAAAATAAAGACACAGACACTCAGCTTCAGCTAATACACAGTCAGGCTCAGCTAAGTTGAGGTAGATCCAGTGTCTCCAAAACTTGGAATGAAAATTTCTAAATCCATTGATTTAACAAAAGACACTCTACCTACTTGATGCCACCTACCAGTACATTCTAGTTTAATTCTAGATATTTTCTTAATAAAGAATTTCAGGAATTGATTGTTTCCAGGAATTTACTTGAATTTTGTGTGCACTTGAATATTCCAGGTATGTAATATTGTCACCATTACACTTAGTTTGTTCATAAGCTTAATTTAAAATTATTATTATTGGCAAAAAAAATTGAAAATTAAGTAATGGCTAGAAGTTGTACCAAATTTTAGGGGTAGTTTGCCATACCTATTGTCAGAGGACAGGATGAAGATAAAAGCTCTCTTCTGAACTAAGTCCCCCTTTGCTAATGCATCAAAACCTGTGTAGGTTCTGTTACTTCCAAATTTAGACTATTCACCAGTTGCTGGGTTTTTTTCTTCAAAGTAAGATTTATGGATTTTTTTTTTCTTAATGTCACTGCGCTTGATGAAGGCACATTTCTAGTATTTTAATCACCTAATCATTAGGCTATCTTTTAAGTAGCTTTTGACAAAACAAAATTGACTGTCCTGTAACTGGAGTTCACTGAAGAGTTCTCCTTTCTGGATCCATGTTTATTTTATTATATCATACTTAAAACAAAAAAAAAAAAAAACCAAACCAAAACCCAAACCTAGAAAGTCAGGGAAGAACATAAGGCTTCAAAAAGATAGTGTAAACATCCTTTGAGAAACACCTGTTGAAGACTGAGGAAAATTCTTGAACTTTCCTCACAGCTTCCAGTGTTATGCAATAGAGCATAATCTTACTCAAGATTTTGAAAGATTAATGGATGCCAGCTTCAGAGAGCTCCTTTTACCTGGTAAGTCATTTTTTTATTGTATGCCAAAAACTACGTTAGTGCAACATGAAGACTTGGAATTCGATGTGCAAAAGCAGCTAAATTTTACTTCAGAATTTACTTCAGGTACGACTCTCCTTCTTACACATACTGTATACAGTTATATAAGAAACTTTCAAGACTGCAAATATGTGTCAAGGTTCTAGAATTAGTACAAATAAAATATAATTGAGAGCTTAGAGCTGACCTTCTGGAAGTATCTCCATAGTGCGATATTAGAATTTCCATGTGATCACAAGTATTAATACATATTGATAAATATTTGCATCAACCATTTCAAATGGTTGTTCTTTCTTTGGAACATATGAGTTGTTAGAAATGATGAAGTATTGTGGGATTCAATTTGTGGTCGACACACTGGAGAGAAGGGATGCCATCCAGAGGGACCTTGACAGGCTTGAGAGGTGGGCCCGTGTGAACCGCATGAAGTTCAACAATGCCAAGAGCAAGGACCTGCACTTGGGTCAGGGTAATCCTAAGCACAACTACAGGTTGGATGGAGAATGGATTGACCAGCCCTGAGGAGAAGGACTTGGGGGTTTTGGTTGATGAGAAGCTCAACATGACCCAGCAATGTGCGCTTGCAGCCCAAAAAGCCAACTGCATCCTGGGCTGCATCAAAAGAGGTGTGACCAGCAGGTCGAGGGAAGTGATTCTGCCCCTCTACTCCGCTCTCGTGAAACCCCACCTGGAGTATGGCGTCCAGCTCCTGAGATCTCCAGTACAAGAAATACACTGAGCTGTTAGAGGGCTGTGAAGATGATCAGAGGGCTGGAGCACCTTACTTATCACCTATGAAGACAGGCTGAGACAGTTGGGGTTTGTGGTGGGTTGACCCTGGCTGTAGGCCAGGTGCCCACCAGAGCCACTCTATCACTCCACCTCCTCAGCTGGACAGGGGAGAGAAAATACAACAAAAGGCTCGTGGGTTGAGATAAGGACAGGGAGAGATCACTCACCAATTACCATCATGAGCAAAACAGACTTGACTTAGAAAAAAATCATCTGATTTATTACCAAGCAAAACAGAGTAGGATAATGAGAAAAAACCCCAAATCTTAAAAGACCTCCCCCACCCCTCCCTTCTTCCCAGGCTCAACTTCAGTCCCAATTTCTCTGCCTGTAACCCCCAGTTGCAGAGGGGGACGGGGAATGGGGGTTGTGGTCAGTTCATCACATGTTGTCTCTGCTGCTCCTTCCTCCTCAGGGGGAGGACTCCTCACACTCTGCCCCTGCTCCAGCCTGGGGTCCATCCCACAGGATACAGTCCTCCACCAACTTCTCCAACGTGAGTCCTTCCCACAGGCTGCAGTTCTTCACGAGCTGCTCCACTGTGGGTCCCTTCCATGGGGTGCAGACCTTCAGGAACAGACTGCTCCAGCGTGGGTCCTCCATGGGGTCACAAGTCCTGCCAGCAAACCTGCTCCAGCCTGGGCTCCTCTCTTCTCAGGGGTACAGGTCCTGTCAGGAGCCTGCTCCAGCGCAGGCTTCCCATGGGTCACAGCCTCCTTTGGGCATCCACCTGCTCTGGTGTGGGGTCTTCCACGGGCTGCAGATGGATATCTGCTCCTCCATGGGCTGCAGGGGAACAGCCCGTCTCACCGGGGTCTTCTCCACAGGCTGCAGGGGAATCTCTGCTCCGGCGCCTGGAGCACCTCCTCCCCCTCCTTCTTCACTGACCTTGGTGTCCGCAAAGTTGTTTCTCACATCTTCTGAATCCTCCGTCTGTCTGCAAAAGTGGCCGCACCTTTTTTTTTCCTTTACTATGTTATCTGAGAGGCACTACCTCTGTTGCTGATTGGCGTGGCCTAGGCCAGCGGCAGGTCCATCGTGGAGCCGGCTGGCATTGGCTCTTGTCGAACATGGGGGAAGCTTCTAGCAGCTTCTTTCAGAAGCCACCCCTGTAGCTCCTCCGCTACCAAAGCCTTGCCACACAAACCCAATACAGAGTTGTTCAGCCTGGAGAAGAGAAGGATCCAGGGACACCTTAGAGCAGCCTTCCAGTACCTGAAGGGGGCCTATAGGAAAGCTGGAGAGGGACTGTTTACAAGGGCATGGAGTGATAGGACAAGGGGTGATGACCTTAAGCTGCAGGAGGGTAGATTTAGATTAAATATAAGGAAAAAAATCTTTACTGTGAGGGTGCTGAGGCACTGGAACAGGTAACAGGTTGCCCAGAGAAGCTGTGGATGTCCCCACCCTGGAAGTGTTCAAGGCCAGGTTGGATGGGGCTGGGCAACCTGGTCTACTGGAGGGTGTCCGTGCCCATGGCAGGGGGGTTGGAACTAGATGATCTCTGAGGTCCCTTCCAATCCAAACCATTCTATGATTCTGTGTTTCAGAGTAGTTGTTCATCTAAGTCCTCACCATTTAATGTTTAAAATGGAAAAAAATCATTGATTTTAAGTTGATCATTCTCTTCCAAACACCCTGCAGATGTTTGGCTTTTTTTGTGTTACCCTTAATTTATTAATTTCAGGATATAATTTAAATATTTATAGCATCATTATTAGAGTTTTCTATGATCCGTTTTAAACATTTATGTCAAATGGCAAACTAATAAGAAAAGGATTCCTTTTGTAGAGAAGCATTAAGCAGTCCTCCTTTGAAAAGAATCTATGAGACAAAAATTGGTTGTATGGTATTTTCAAAAGTTGTTCTGTGAGTGTGTCTGTTGAGATGGGAGGTTTTGATCATTAAGATGACATTGCTGTCAGATATGATGTATATAACACAAGTGTGGTATTTCAAAAGGTACATTTGATCTGTTTCTCATTCAGAATATTTTACATGTTTACAGTTGGATGTGCTGTTTTTAAAATGTGACAGTTAGAACACCGGAAGCATGATTTATCCCTGATAGTGTTCATGCTGATGTGTGCTATAAAGTCTACCATAGCAAGTGTAAAAGTGATGTGTTCCATGCTTTCGTTAGCATAAATGTAAACATCATAGTTTTCAATGTAATATGAATGAAACTATCAAACCATTTTAAAAGAAAATTTATTACTATACAAATAAAACTGCCCTGACTGGCATTCATAAAAATGTAAAATTGTTTCTCTATAAATATTGTAGCAAAGAAAACAGAAGGAACATTTAGAACCATGATCTTGTATTTGAAGCAGTGCTTTCATTACCATGCAAAGGAATGTGCCGGTTAACAAGGTGCATAAATTATTTGATCAGGTACTTATTTTAATCAAGTTACTTATGTTTCAATGTCAATGATTGTTTTGCAGTACCCGTTGTAAAGCAGACTTGGGAACGAGAAGCTGCCCTTATTGAATACTACAGTGATTACGCTGACATCTCCATTCCTACTATAGATTTAGGCATACCTAATACTGACAGAGGTGAGCTATTGACTGTTGTTGTCAGTTTTGCACAAATAACTGTCTAAAACTGGTAAGTTTTATGGATTGTATGTATATTTCATTTATAGTATATAATTTAGAAATTCTGTATTTCTATAGCACGTTTGTGCAACCTAAACTAAGAGAATGCTTTTGCCACAGAGGAGATGGATGGAGAGTACAGTTTACCTATGTAGGTAGAATGTTCTTTTTATTAGAAACCTAAATACTGTGAGTATGAAAGCATGGTACACAGATATAATATACTCCAAGAGACAAAAATTGGTGTTGTTATTCTGGGTAAGAGTAATAACTCTTGAGATATTGACAATCTTGAGTAAGATCATCAGTGGTAGCAGAAGTCATAGATTTATGTCAAGAGACCTCAGACAGTGCCAGCTGGTTACTGAGCATAAACTACTTGCCATATGGTATTCTAATAGATGCTTGTGCCTAGTATGTCTTGATTTAAGCACAAAACTAAATGTTAAGATTGGAAGATCTTTTTATGACAAATAATGTGGTTTTAAAGTAATTTACTTTGTGTTTGAATAGGAAAAAAGGTATGAATATGATGGCTTCCATGAGTTTATTAATTTTAGGGCTTTTTCTTTCATTTGATCTATTGTTCTTAGGCTTATAGTGTCTGCTACAGGCTATTATCTTCTGAATTAGAGGTGTCCAAGCTGTGGCCTGTTAGCTCGATCTGGCCCACTAGGTCAGTTGTTCTGATCTCTGGATTATTTCCAGCTGCCCCCCCTCCCGGTTTTTTTTTTTTTTTTTTGGTCCTCCAGAGGTTCTATTAGAGGCAAAGAGAGAGAATAGGCAGGGATTTCCATTGTACATGTGCAGTGGGACCCATGGGCTACTGGCATTCTAAACTAAATATATTGTGCTGAGTTTCCACTAATACTGTTTTTGTCCACCTTTTGTCATGGAATATAATATAGAAATCTTGGGTTTGATTTTGTAAATGTTTATATATCAGTCTAAATTAAGTTCCTGGTTTCACAAAATCAGCAAAGCCAGGACTTCCTTAATTTCTTAAGCTGACAGTTACTGCATTTTCTCAAAAAATATTTTAACTGGAAGTGGCTTCAAATATAGTATCCTATCTATTTTTTAATGCTTGTTTAGTAATTGTAATAATGATAGTACTAATTGCTTTAGACAATCAACTGTAATCTAGATGAATACAGACTGATTGCAATCAGATTTTTCCAAGATTTAAAAAAGATTTAGTAGAAGCCTGAAACTTCCTGTTTCTCTTGTCCTGCTCATTCTGAACGAGGGTGTTTCACTTCTCAACTTTGTTATAGTCTTGTGATAAATGTTAAGACCTTTCCTTGGAGGAAGTCATCAGGACCTGAGTTGCTGGTTATGAGTATGGTAGAGTAATGTAGACTTAAATATATACAGGCAAACAATGGGCCTGTCTGATGGATCATGAAATACTATGACATTATCTTGTTCTATTTTGCAGAACATGTTCCTCTCGTAGTCTCCTCATTTTACAGTTTTAGAAACTAAGAGTAGCAGTTTGCCAGGTATTGTCCAACAGCTTATAGCATAGCTGGAGTATAGCTTATTTTTCAGTTTTCCATGATTCAAAGAATTTTCATACTTCAACATCCTTCAAAAGTGTGTTTTTGCATAGAAAGCAATAATTGTGTTGGAACAATTTGTACAAATACCTTTCAGCGCTATGAAGGAACTTGCATCTCAAGTATTTTACCAGTCATTTCCAAAATGTTTTGCATAGTATAGTAAAATATTTATTTGATTCACGAATAGTTGTTTATTACAAAATCTCATTTTATTTAAATTTAGATATTCTGTTATTTCTCTTCCTTTAGGTCACTGTGGGAAAACTTTTGCCATTTTGGAAAGGTTTTTGAATCATAGCTCTCCCAGAACTCCTTGGTTAGTCATAGTGGATGATGACACACTGATAAGGTACACATGGCAATATGTCAGGAATTACCAATGTTCATGCCAATCGGAGTTTTAGCAATATCCATCTCTTCTTCTGTATTTAAGAGATACAGCTGTTTTATTAATGTAGATTTATATTCCTTCAAGGACACTGATAAGGTACACATGGCAATATGTCAGGAATTACCAATGTTCATGCCAATCGGAGTTTTAGCAATATCCATCTCTTCTTCTGTATTTAAGAGATACAGCTGTTTTATTAATGTAGATTTATATTCCTTCAAGGACAAAAATTGTCACTTTCCTTCAGCATTCTTTGACTGATATTAAAAACAATGTAATGTTGTAACTTGATAAAAACTATGCATATTAGTGTTATTATGTAATCATATAGTCTGATTATGATTACAGATTGTCACACATTGTGATTCCTCAGTGTAGGCATGTCTGAGCTGTTTGGTTTTAGTCATTTGCTAATTCACTTTCTAAGATGCATTCCTCACATAAACATGCCAGAAGGAAGGTTCTGTTAGCTAGGGTCAGTTGTCAAAGCCACCCAAAATGGTGTGCAGGGACTTTATTTGTTAGAAAATTAGATCCCATTCACATGAAAACTGGCACTGCAGTATAAGCGAAATAAGGTGCAGTGATCAACCAGCAGGATCACATGGCCACGAACAAGAGAATAAGTGGTTCAAGATAACACTTTACATTAAATGATGCGACAGAAGAAGAATTTGGAAAAGGCTATAACCGTAGATAAAGCAATATTCATATAACTAAATCTACCTTTTGTTTTTCAGTTTCTGGGGAAAAAAGATAATTTGCAAAGATCTTGCCATTGTTTGAAAAAAATAATTTCGTGTTTTCTCTGAGATGAGACTCCAAAAAATATTCTTCTGAAAAATATTTTTAAGCTAATTGATTCATCATTTGACCAAATTGAGCGATCATATCTCATAGTAAATAACCCATCATAAATTTCTGTTTAAAAGTTTGCATCTCTGTTTTTTGTAGAATTTCTCCTGCCATTTTTGTGCTATTTACTAGAATGCCATTTAGGCTAGCAATGTCTGTTTCAAAATGAATGTCTGCATGATGTAATTTTTTTTAATGGATTTTTGTATTATAGTATCTTCAGGCTCCGAAAATTGCTCAGCTGCTATGACCCAAATGAACCAGTATTTCTTGGAGAGCGTTATGGTTACGGCTTGGGAACAGGAGGATATAGTTATATCACTGGTGGTGGAGGGTAATTTATTTAAACTGAAATCTACATCAGTCCCTGCTTTGAAAGCAAATGTTTTGAATTACAACACAAATCAGTTGCAACAGAAACAGTGATGTTTCCTAGTACAATTAAAATGTAAAGATGCTCAAAGACCCAAATGTACTAACTAGTAAAAAGTTGTGTTGCTCATGGGGAACAGATCTGTAGAGCAAACCAGTTGGTGCCAAGGACCATGCATGTTTCAGGAGGGGTCATTTCAGCTTGACTGGTCCTGTGAATTGGGTGCCTATTGTCAGTTTTCTGCACCACATGTTCTACTGATAAACATCGTGCAGTCATGTTTCATCTGATAGAATTCATTCTGCATACTCAGAGACCATCTTACAATGTGATTCAAAGTATAGTAAAAAAATTTGGCTTAAATTAACACATATATGAAATTTCAGGTTGGCTCATATTGCGATAAGAACAATCTTAAGACTCTGGTCTGTCCATCTTGTGTGTCTAAAGCAAGTAGTGTGGGCATCTGAATGTCCTTAGTGTCTTTCTCTGAAAATGGCTATAATAACTTATTAGATTCTTATCCATCCATGAGTAAGTAAGAATCAATTGACTAGTCTTCTGGTTTGTTTTTTTGCATAGTTGGCATAAGATCCATCTTAAGTAGGGTTCATGCTTCAGTTAAGAAACAAACCTTCTACTGGTGCTGATATGTTTGTTGGTCACCAGTCCTATGCTTCTTTATCTTTTTAGTGTTTATCTCTTAGTTTCTATGCTGTCTTCTAGATATTGAAGTCTGGGGGATATTTTCATCCTCTGGTTAGAGCAGATAGAGGCCCAGATCGTCCATCTTATCCACCCTAATTTTGAGAAGGTTCATTTTAAGTTAATTCTATAGGACTGAAGGGATATAGTCCAGATAATCAACTAACAAGTATATTCCCCGAACATGTGCAATTTACATAACACCTTCTGCTTTTTTTTCTTTTTTCTTTTCTTTTCTTCCCAAGACTCTAGCTTATTATTCCTTCTCCATTTGATCTGAGTACTGAGATATGACTTCCTAGTGTGCTCTCCTTTTTTTTTTTTTTTTTTTTTCTTTTTATGGTACATGCAGTCTTCAAAGTTGCAATGATAGTGAGGAGGAAGTCTTTTACAACTTTAATCTATCAATATTCTCAGGTCAGTCTTTTTGCCTTAGCATTCAGTATTTATAGAACTTTTGCCATGTCCCAGTGTCAAGCAAAGGATTGTCATATAGTGAATGAACTCTTGAAGCCATGAAGAGATTTCAGAGTGTGAATTTTCTTAGTGTAACTTGTAGTAGCTAGAGAACCCTGTATTCTGATCGAACTGGGTGTATGATGTAACTTCAGAGAAGGCAGCTATGGAATACTAGACAAGAGCGTGTTCCCTCAGCTGTTGAATTTAGGACATCATCATGTTACTGGTCTATTGAAGGCTTATTTTAGCAATAATGATCTAACAGCTCCAGGCTCTGGTTGATATTTAGATGAGCAAGAAAGTTAGGATGAACAGAAGAGCCTTGCAACAGCTTCAAGGAACGTGTTTCACTTATGGAGAGAACTCTGTATAACCGAGGATTCAAGGAATGACATTTCAGGTTTAGAGTTCTTTTCATTTAATTGCTACATGATAACTAACTGGACAATACATTTGAGTAAGATAGAGGAGAATATCCCTTGAAAGTCCTGGCCAAATTTAGGAGGAATTACCAGCTGTGGTAAAAATGGTGGCTAGCCAAGTAGTTGTTGGAATAACAACAATTGGCATAATTACTGTAATTAATTTTCATTATATAAAGTAATTATCTTCAGAAAATGCCTCTTGCACTACTTGTCAGTACTGACTTCTCAAATTTTGACATTTCAGATATGTCTGAGGGCTACATTTTGTCTTGCAGTTTTATATAATTTAGCAATATTTATTAATTACAGGCATTCGGTTTCTCTATTAGTTATTGTCTTATATGTTTCCTTTGCTTTTTTTCATTCAGGATGGTTTTCAGCAGAATAGCTGTTCAGAAACTACTTGCTAGTAAATGCCGGTGTTACAGCATGGACGCGCCTGATGATATGGTCCTTGGGATGTGTTTCAGTGGCTTAGGAATCCCTATAACACATAGTCCACTTTTCCATCAGGTCAGAGAGTTATTTTTATTAGTATTTAAAATGTATTTCATTCTTTTAAGTATAAAACAGGACTCATAAATATTGCAAACTCAGTCAATGTGTAATAATGATAACCAAGATGCTGCTGCTGTACCTTATTTCTCTCCAGAACAAGTTTGATCTAGCAAATAAGAATATTCTCAAAGCATGGATTACTACAATGCTTTAATAGTTTATAAGATATGTCAGTTACCCTGTGACAACATTTTATAAAAACCGCACTTTATAAAAAATGCAGTCAGAGATGGGAACTTTGAAAAGCAAATAGAATTAGGAGCCACATGCTTTGAATACTTGTGATATGTCCTCTAAGAAAAGAAAAAAAACAACACCGCAATACTTTTTCAGGTAGTGGAGAACTGACTGTGAAATTTTTCAGTAAATTTGTCTTCTCTACTTATCCAATTTTTCTGTTGATTCAGTGTTTACTATTCTGAAATATCTCATTAGTGAAAATATAAAATGTAACACCATTCCCAGAACTCTTGCTTTCGTGGTGGTTTCTGAAGAATGGTATAAATATGATAAATTGCCCTATGCTAGCACAAGGCAAAAAGAGGTCACGAAACATAATTTTCTTGTGAGTATATTCTCCAGTTTGGGAGAACTGTGTTGGAAAACATTTGAATCTTGTTTCTGTCTTCCAGAATATTTAACAATCTAACTGTAGTGTCACAGTGGAAAACACAATGCATTGAGTCCCACAGAGATTTGCTGCCTCTTTAAATAAACACTTTACCTTCCTTCCATGGCATTAAAGAGAAGAAGTACTGTGGTGGGTTGACCCTGGCTGAAGGCCAGGTGCCCACCAGAGCCGCTCTCTCACTCCCCTCATTCACTAAACAGGGGAGAAAAGGCATAACGAAATGCTTGTAGGTCGAGATAAGGACAGGGAGAGATCACTCACTAATTATTGTCACAAGCAAAACAGAGTAGACTTAGAGAGGGAATTCATCTAATTTATTACTAGGCAAAACAGAGTAGAGGAATGAGAAAATAAAATCAACTCTTAAAACACCTCCCCCCACCCTTCCCATCTTCCCAGGCTCAACTTCACTCCCGGCTTCAACCTTCCCCAACTCAGCGGCACAGGGGGACGGGGAGTGGGGGTTACGGTCAGTTCATCTCATGGTGTTTCTGCCGCTTCTTCATCCTCAGGGGGAGGACTCCTCTCATCGTTCCCCTGCTCCAGCATGGAGTCCCTCTCACGGGGTGCAGACCTTCAGGAGCAAACTGCTCCAGCGTGGGGTCCCCCAGGGGGTCACAAGTCCTGCCAGCAAACCTGCCCTGGCGTGGGCTCCCCTCTTCACGGGTCCACCGGTCCGGCCAGGAACTTGCTCCAGCGTGGGCTTCCCACAGGCCGCAGCCTCCTTCAGGTGCCTCCACCTGCTCTGGTGTGGGGTCCTCCACGGGCTGCAGGTGGAATCTCTACACCCCCTCATCCTTCCTCCATGGGCTGCAGGGGGACAGCCTGCTTCACCATGGTCTTCCCCACGGGCTGCAGGGGGATCTCTGCTCCGGCGCCTGGAGCACCTCCTCCCCCTCCATCTGCACTGACCTTGGTGTCTGCAGAGTTTCTTACATCTTCTCACTCCTCTCTCCGGCTGCAAAAGCTCTCTCTCTGTTAGTGTTTTTCTTTTTCTTAAATATGTTATCACAGAGGCGCTGATTGGCTTGGCCTTGGCCAGCGGTGGGCCCGTCTTGGAGCCGGCTGGCATTGGCTCTGTCAGACACAGGGGGAGCTTCTAGCAGCTTCTCACAGAAGCCACCCCTGTAACCCCCCCCGCTACCAAAACCTTGCCACGCAAACCCAACACAAGCACTTAGGTTTTTTTCCCAAACAGTGCACAACTTTTTTAAAAATCAGTGTTTAAATCAGTGTGGTGTTCGATACTGTTCAGGTGTTAATCTAGTTTAAAAACTGGGAAGACCTGTGTTGCAGATATGAACTGAGATTAAGAGAATCAGCTACTTGAAAATTAATAAATTCCCATGTAATTCAAAGCAGCTGTTGGTGGGGGGGGAAAAGGTTTGCTATTTAAATTATCAGATTTTCCTAGAGAAATGAGAAGACTGAGAATGCACTATTCAATATTTTAATTCCTTGTTGTATTAAAAAAATCATATCTATTTACTTTCCTGTTTTGTTTATTATCACTTAACGCCTTTCAGTATAGAAAGAAGACAAGTAATGCATCTTAAAAAATCAACAGAATTATTGAACAGTTTGGGCTTGCATAGGTGTTTTTAAAAAAATCCACACCACCTAATTAAAGGAGAGTTGGAAAGAACAGAAGACATTTTACAGATTTGTAGGAATGGTTCTTATACAACAAAACATAGCACTTCCTTGTAATCCTTAATGGTGTGTATTTGATATGGAATCATTTTGAAAGTGAAATCCTAGCAGTTTGATTTTTCCACTTAGAAAATTACACTTGAATTGTAATTCATCTTTACTGTCACTTATAATGAATTCTAATTTAACGTACCTTGAACAGGAATTAACCCTGGGGGGAAGACTACTGAATAAAAATTGAGTGTGCTTATTCTACAAATTCCACTATTATGCAACAAATATTTTTAAAATGAGAAAACCAAAATTAGATTTTCTGTCAACCAGAAAATTATTTTTTAAAGACTTGACTGAAATATTATGATGTACAATGTTCTTTGAAGTACACTAATCCAAAATTGCACTGAGTATATATTATGAAACAGAAGCAAAGATACCTTCATCACTAGAGTGTGTATGATGTAACAGCACTTGCTCTTTCTTAATGGTTTCTTGTTTGCTACATGCTAAGGTAGGCACGTATTCTGTAATCTGTTCCAGAGGCGTCTGACACGATGAGACTCTTTAAGAGAACAGGAATCTTCCCATGTTGAGTAGCAGTCAGGATTGTGGTCTGAAAATATAAAATCTGGGCAAGAACAATGTATTTGGCTTTTGTAGAATACCAAATACAAATTCTAGCACAAAAAAACCCCACAAAACCCACAACAAACAAAAAAACCCCAACCAAAGATTACAATGGTTGATTCCACAAAATATAAGGAGCAAGAAATTCAGGGAATTTATATCTTGTCAACCACCTATAAAATGGTATGATTCATAGAGAGCAATGTAATAAATACAATAGTTATCAGAGCAGATCTCATGCTTTCAAGATTATCAAAACACCAGCATTTTGTCTATAGCTCAATAAAAAGGTGATTGATTTTCAAACAGCAAAAAACTTTGGTCTCAGATATCTAAAACCAGTGTCTATCCAAAGTAAATTGTAGTAAGTTCTTTAGGTTTTTTGAACCAAAATAGTCATCAAAATTTTTTCAAAAGCCTTGAGGGAGATAAGCTCCCTCTTGATTTCTCCAATGGAATTTTTAAAAATAAGCACTCTGTGGTTTAAATATCAAAATTAAAAATCTCTATATATTCAGATTTTTAATGTCAAATTCTGTTGCCTAGTTTTATGACTGGAGCGTATAGGGAACTGCATGAAGAACGCAGCATGTAGAATTCATTAATACCGCCATAAGTAGGTGAAGTGTGCAGTATTAAATCAGTTTCTAGCTTAGGCATCAAATCAGTGATTCAGTATCCAAATCAGTTAAATTTTCTTCGTGTGTTTTACATCTGGAAAAAAACCTAATGTGTGCCTTTCATGCATTACTCTTTACAAAAACTTCCATTTACAATGGCAAAAGCTAGTTATTTTATGAGGGACCACTGCAGGTGGGGCTTTTTTATATGGTGATGCACTTACATGCCTTCAAACAGTCAGAGGAAAAGCAGCATGCTTGGTGCATTAAGAATTCAGCTGCATCATGTGGCTGTGTTGTAATTCTGTCTCTTTTGATATAACCTGATAAAGAGTAACATCATAAAACTTATCATATATTATGGCCTTATTAGGATCCTACAATTATACTGGCAGTGCTGGCAACTCTCATTAAGAGGAGGAGCAAGAGAATATTACTTAAAATCATTTTGTCATTATTGAAGAAAAACTGTGTATTTAAAAAGATGCAATACAAACTACACTGTTTATCACTTGCTTTCAGAGATGGTGACCATTTCATCCTGAGAAATAGGGCATATTTGATATCAGTGTACTTTGTAGCATGATGACTGCAGCATGAGTTGAAGATCTAAACTAATGCCTATTGATTGATTTAATAGAATGATGTAAAAACCCCTTTGTTATCGTATTGTACATTTTGTCAGTGCCACATTACTTTGTTATGATACAGAGGCCATTGAATGGTGATCCTTTCTTTTTCTAAAATTACTCTTCATCACTGAGTACTAGTGGTTTTGGTTTATTCTTGCACCTTAGGCACGACCAATGGACTACCCAAAAGACTACCTTTCTCACCAGATTCCAGTATCATTTCACAAGCATTGGAATATTGATCCAGTGAAGGTATATTTCACGTGGCTGGCACCAAACACAGAAGAGTCATTTAATGGAAAGAAAGTTGGATATAACAGGGAGGATTTATAAGCAGTGGAAGAATTTAAGTGTTGATTGATGTACTTGCAGATGGGAGACAAGTCACTACTGTGATTTTTTGTTATTGTTGTTCTCACGTTGTTCATCTGTTCATGACATAGAAGACAATGCTTTGTTCCTGCTTGTTACATTCCTTCAGAGCAATGGAAGAAGGCACCTAATTGACTTTTCAATTCTTTGTTACACTTGATTTCTTTCTAAAATGTTTTTGGGCTTTGTATACAAATGAACTGGACACACATTTAAATTGTCTCATACAACATTATCTACGTTCTGATTGGGACTTTGAGTCAGACAGCATCGATTTACATCTCCTTCCTTTGTTCTCTCAAAAGCTAAAGCGATGTATTTGGGAGCCTAATATTGAACACGTGTTGAACATCTATTGAACATCATCTCTCATTGACCTACAGAAAACAGTTCTCTCAACTGTTCTGGAACAGGTTCTTGATAAATAAGAGAGGAAACATGACTTTGTTTCTGTGACCAGGAGCTAGATTGTGTGAAGGCTTTGTTCCTTTCTACTCATTTCACATAGAAATACTGTAGTTCCCTGGGATAGGTGGACCAAGCGTGGACCACTGTTGTACCTTTTTAAGTTTATTAGCATTTGTGAGGAATGTCATGTTCAAAATGGGGAAAAAAGGTTAAGGACAGGGATTTCTTAAGTGGCCACGAGAGGTCGCTGTGGTTCCTTGAGAAACCTAAGTCACTGTGTATCTATTTGGCAAGTATAAATGTGACTCTTAAGGATTTTTGCAGAACTAACACTTCAGTATTTCTGATGTGTGCATTTCAATAGTATACGGATGCCAGCTTTAATATTTTGTAGTATTCCTAATTTATATCATCAAGATAAGTAATTTTATGCGTATAACATGTAAAGCGTGATTCATATTTAAAATGTTCTTGATTTTTTTTTCTTTGAGGAATTCAGTTTTGTAAAAATGTTTGTACAAAAACTAGCTTTAGTATGTTCTAAACTAATTTTTATACAGTGAAACAGCTCCTTTTAAGATGACAGTATATGGCACTTGTATGCTGTTATTTAACTTTGCTTGCTGTCTTGTAACCAAATACAGGGTCTTAAAGCCATACTGCTGAAGTAATTTGTGATTTGTTTTTGTTGGTTTTTTTCTTTTAGCAGGTTAAAAATTGATTCCACTCCAAAGTAATGCAATACTTGCTCTTAAGTCGAAGTAGAGGAGCCACTGATTCCTCTTTCAGTAATAACTGAAGTTGTATAAACATTTGTTTGTGAATGTAGCTTCTGGAATTTTAAGCATTTGAATAGCAAGCACATATTCATAATAGATTCAAATTCTGATTAAATAGGAGCAATTCATGTTACATCTTTTTTCTTTTCTCTTCCCACTATCAGTGCCTTAAACAGTAGACGTTTTACTGATACCAGGACTATGTTCTCCAGTACCATGGGTGAATTGTTAATTATGTTTGCTGTTTAGAACTGTGAGAGCTGAAAGCTGAATAAAAGCATTCTTGTTTAACCTTTTGTGCCTTCTTCCTCTTTGCAAGCCAAGTACAGGATTATTTAAGCACCCATGTCATAATTGTTTCACCTGAATAGTATTCTGTAGTCAGTTGTACTAAAAAGCATCTTGAACTTTTTTTCTATATATGTGTGTATATTTCTATGTATTTATATACTGTCCTGACATGTTACCCCAGATTAGGTTAATTAAAGTCTCTAGTTTTGTGCAAATGAAAAATGCTTTTGCAATGGGCACCTTGCGTGATTGGGAAATTTGATGCTATCACAAAATATACGTCATTATCAAATTCTCCAGAGGTCTTGCAAAGTAGTCCAATCACTTCCAACTTCAAACTGGTGATATTTCACATCTCCTTGGGCCTGGTTGGAGGCAGAATAGGTCAGGCAAAAACGATTGGCTTTGGGTCCACGCTGTGTTGCACTTGCAGGCTTCTGTCTTACGTAGACATTGGGTGGGCATCAACTCATTCCTTGCTTGCTTACTCGGACTTTTATTTGTGGTCTGACAAATGTAATAGTAGCTGTTTAAAGTCCATCTTTTCTCTTGCCCTTAGCTCTGGGTTTTACTGCAAGGATTCTGGAGGTGTTAGTGAGTGTTAGACTTCTGATTCCCATTTTCATAGTTTCGAAAGCACTGAAGCAGTAATTTACTCAAGTATTCTGCCCCCAAAATTACTTTTGAAACCTAGCAAATGATATGCAAAAATACTAAAATACTAAAAATTTTTAAGATTTTTTTTTCAAGCAGAGGATCCCAGAGAGTTTCTGAAAACAAGATGTGAAGCCTTCTATATTAAATTTAGTTTTAGAAGACTCAGCAAGGCTGTCACTGTATGAAATGTAAAGACAAAATTGCGCCTTAATGAGCCTGAAGAGTACTAATGTTTCTAAGGAAAATTAAGGGGATTATAAATGGTATAATGTTAGACCAAAGCAAGAGATGGGTAATTCACGACTCACTTTTATAACAGGCAGATTAAAACAGGACTGTAAAGTTGATTGACTGCTTGAAGTTCCTTTTTCTGGGACATTCCAGAATTGTGTGAAAAAGAAAATCTGGGAATCATTATTGACTGTTTGTTTTTAATGTTTATAATATAGAAAATGATCATTTATTAAAATATTTCTTTCATGGCATTCTCCTGATAATTTATTTGGTTGGTTGGTTAATCTGCTTTCAGAAGTCAAAAAAAAAAAAAGTTGAAATACCGGTGCCTTCAATATAGCAGGACATGTAAATGATGAGAGATGAAGTATTTGAGTCCCACATTTGATTACAAGTGACAATGAGGACTGTGAATCCATTTTTATATCCCTACATCTGCAGATGGCCCGGGCATGGAGACACCCAAAAGGAATGGACCTTTGTTTCTTCCTTCATGAGAAGGAAAATGGGCAGGAATCGGAGGCAGCTTGCTAGCTAGGTAACTTTCTTTTTGTGTAGGAAAACTTTGCCCTAAACACCAGCTCTAATGACTGCTGGCTGGAGGGAGGAGTCCAAATGACTTTATTTTCAGTTCCTTAATTTCTCATAGTTTAGGACTTTTGTTATCATGGCTGGAACTAGAATATGTCTCAGGCAGAGGCCCAAGATGCCGTTCCATTAGATTCCTGGAAAGTGAGATCAGCATTGGGTAAGGACTGCCATAACAGGCTACTGTGAAGCGCCTCCAAAGCTAGGAATGCCACTTTGTTACCAAAACCCACGGAAAAGTAGTAAGAGATTTGCTTTCTACACGGTAAAACTCTGAAGGCTTTCATGCATTGGACTCCATGATAATAAGTATATTTGAGTTCGCTGTAATGGAATTGCTTCTGCTTATTGTTGATAGGAAACTAAAGGAGAAATTTAGAATAATGAGCAAAATGCTTCGTGATGATGCCACCTCATCCTACATTTACCGAGGAAACTAAGAGCACTTGAATCTCTGCCGTTAATGCTGCCTGGTGCAGTTCTGGCGCTCAGCTCTTAGGTCACAGCACCATGGTTGCTTCACCCTCCCCGCTACCCAGGTGCACGCACCCGCCTGGTCAGTATAGAACAAATTCACCTCCTCAGTCACACTGAGGGTGATATCTTTAAGTAATCATTTCATTTAGCAAAAAATAGATACAATATTGACTTGTAGGTAGTTATTTTTTCTGTTTCAGTTTGTGTCATGTTATGTGCATGTATAACGACTACCTTTGTTAGTACACAGTCTTACAGTGACTAACCTTGATGATTTAAATTCTGTCCCGAGAAGAAAATTCCTTACACACTTCAAATCTCAGTCTGTGGTTTACAGGAAAAGACCTGTGGGCCTAATGACCCATGGGACTAGAGGAGGCAGTGGGAGGTGAACTGTCTCTTTGCATCTTGCTGCTCTTGCCGAGTCCCTTGACTCATACCTGTTCCTTTGTGTCCTTGTTAGTCAGGAAGCAGCAGTGTCTCCGTTGCAATCAGCAGAAGAAATCTCATGAGATTAACTAGGACCTGCATTTGGACGGCAAGAATGAAACAGCTCCGGTGGAGTGCCTCTGTACTGGTTAGTTCTGAACACTAGGGGAAAATATACAATAGACATAATGTACTTAAAGATGAAAAGGTTAAGTAGACGTTATGCAAATGCGTACAGAGGCCAAAGGGATTCAGAGTCAAGGAAAGGAAGAACTGGTTTGGAAAGCAGGCTATGGAGAGGAGTGATGGGAAATTACATCAGTGGAGTATGATGAAACGTTCTTTATGGAAAAATTTATAGGCATGTTGCTTTTGTAAGCTAAAGAAAAATAATGCTAAGCTATTCCTGTGAGAAATAAATTTTAAAGCAATGTTTTTCTAAGTCTGAAAACTAGCTGTTACACAGAACAACTCCAAAAAAGTAAAAGGCAGTAGGTTGTTAGTATTTTACAGACTTGACGTACCAAAAAAACCCCCCACCCTCTAGAGTGCAAGCAGTTTGTTAATTGTCATAATTGTCTCAGCCTGGAGAAGAGAAGGATCCAGGGACACCTTATAGCAGCCTTCCAGTACCTGAAGGGGGCCTATAGGAAAGCTGGAGAGGGACTGTTTACAAGGGCATGGAGTGATAGGACAAGGGGTAATGGCCTTAAGCTGCAGAAGGGTAGATTTAGGTTAGGTGTTAGGAAGAAATTCTTCACTGTGAGGGTGGTGAGGCACTGGAACAGGTTGCCCAGAGAAGTGGTTGCCCCCACCCTGGAAGTGTTCCAAGGCCAGGTTGGATGGGGCTTTGGGCAAGCTGGTCTAGTGGAGGGTGTCCCTGCCCATGGTGGGGGGTTGGAACTAGATGGTCTCTGAGGTCCCTTCCAACCCAAACCATTCTATGATTCTATGATAATAAAAAGCCAATAAAGAAAATTTTACTGCTGGGAAAATTATTGTGCATCATCAACTAGTTTGTGCCCACTTCAAACAGCTGTGATTTTGTAAGAACATCTGCTGCTCATTGATGCCATGGGACAAAGTGTTAAGGTGCCTTCTCTTCGTGTGAAAGCAGTAATGAAGTGGGCTGGCACGTGCTGCTGTGTACTCAGATCTAACTCAAAAGCACTTAAATAGTGGTATTTACAAGAGAGAGATTCAAATCCATCACCTGTGCAATGGAAAGAGAAAGTGCTGAAATAAGAAGCCAGCGCCAACCACAGCCTATGTTACAACTCAAGTCATCAGCCATCCTTCCATTTACTCTTGAAATTCCTTTTGAAGCTTGGCTGTTGTGGACTATGATCAAAGATGAAGGGGATGGGCCACGTGAGCTTTAGACCATGCATTGGATTCTAGCTGGGATAGCCTCCGGATGAAGGCCTAATCAGTCTGTTTACAGTGAAGCCCATCAAGGTCCTCGTAGCAGGAACTCATGTTAGCCCTAGGTCTACAGGCCAGGCAAGCACTGCTCCCCACCTTCACAGGGGTGCTGCTGATTGCATCTGGTACCTGCTCCCTAAAAAGCCTGGGAGAATGGCCGGAAACACAGTACGTATCCATCAAGAAGGAGGAAACTTCGTATGACTGAGGACATAGTGAGGTCCTTGATTGTCTTAAGGAGAGCTGTCGCTGGTCCTGCTTCAAGTTAAATGTTCCCTAGCTGGCAAGCTAGCAGAAAGTGATACAGAATGTAACACTAAATACATAACAGCCCATGTCAGGGCAAGCTCAGTTACAGCTCAGGAAGCATGAGTAGCTCTGTGCTTAGTAAGGAGAGTCAGTCACAAGTGCTGACGGGCAATGCCAGCCAATTCACCAGCCATTCTTTCCAAAGACTTCTTAAGACTACTGATCTCACTAATGTTCTGTCTGCAAACTCCCTTTAATTCCAGTTTGAAACAAGTATTGCTCTGTTCATTGGGGTAGGCCTTCACACAGAGCAGATGGGGATTCAGCCTACACTGCAGTCCTGTGGCCTCATTCTGCCCATTCACGTAGCTCTGCTGAGAAGTTAGAATCATATAATCATTTTGGTTGGAAAAGACCTTTAAGATCATCAAGTCCAATCATTAACCTAGCACTGCCAAGTCCACCACTAAACCATGTCCCTAAGCGCCACATCTACACGTCTTTTAAATACCTCCAGGGATGGCGACTCAACCACTTCCCTGGGCAGCCTGTTCCAGTGCTTGACAACCCTTTTGGTGAAGAATTTTTTCCTAATATCAAATCTAAACCTCCCCTGGCACAACTTGAGGCCATTTTCTCTTGTCTTATCACTTGTTACTTGGGAGAAGAGATCGACACCAGTTCTCAGTTTCCCTCTTGTCCCAATGCACCAAGTTAATAATTTGTTCTTTTTCCAATATGGTTTGTTCAGGGCAAAATTTTTCTGTTGATGAATTGCATGTTAACTAAAATGATTCTGATCTTACAAATGCTAGTTCTGGAATGACTGTACACTTAATAAATGGTGAAATACATTTTTTAACCAAATGTGGATAATCATCCCATAATTACCAATTTTTTACATTCTTGTGAGGAACTCTGTCAAGTGCAGTTTGAATGTCTGAAAAAGATTAAAAGTCCTATCAGAATAAGACATGATTTTGTTTTACAAGAGCTGGCTTACCTCTGTCATGGCTTGCCACTTGTTCACCTAAGTGGTATAATTAACACTTCAACAAATATTTGCTTTAGAAACCTGTAATTGTCCTGTCAGTCTTTCAAAAACTGATAAAATATTTGCCGTCCTTCCAGCATCATTGTAGATGCTGCTTAGAATGAGTGTTTTCATGACCTTTGTTAGCAATTCAGCCACTTCATTCTGAAATTCTTTCTGTTTTCTTGAATGGATATTCTGGAAGGTCGGATGGGTTACAGTGAAGAGGGTAGAGATTTTAGAAATGCAGAAAAGAAAGGAAAGAGATACTGCAGTGAGGCTGTAAAAATATACTGAAGTCTGTGCAGATTTTATGTCCTCACGTGAGTGCATGCAGCCACATGCTCATAGATTTAGACGCTGATCTCCCTCTTGGAGTCAGTCTTAACAAACCTTGCAGAGAATTTCTATCGTATTTATCACTGCTAGGACAAGGATTGCGGACTTACCTTAACAACGGACAAGCTTGTGCTGCAATTCATTGCTTTGCTTCCTTGTGTGTAAATTTGCTGTTGTTTTCCAGCCTCTGCAGAACTCAGTCTCTTGTGGGTAGGTTAACTCCCAGTTTTACCTCCACCTGCCCACAGGCAAGGTCCCAAGATACCTGAAATTACAGCTAGTTTTAAACAATGCAGCTAATGTGGCTTATGGCTCCATGGACAAACATAATAAAAGTGCTGCTTTTCTTGGAAAGCTCTATTCAAGCACCACAACTCTGCATGTACTGAAAAAGGCAAGATTGTACTGCAGAAGGGTCCAACTGCAGGACTGAATAGATCCCAAGAAGCGATAATGTGGCCTGGCTTGTTACACTGTCATTGTCTGTATCACATGTGAAGAGATACTGAACAGAACCATAAATGCAGTGAGATGAGACAGATTCTTATAGCCCCTTGAGTAGTTTGCTTGTCAACACTCATTTAAGTAGGAAATATCTTCCTTTCAGATTAAAAAGTAACATTTCCAGAGCTTGCTTGGTTTTATTTCTAAAGCTAGTGAGAGACAATGAGAAGAGTCATAAGGATCTGTAAAAATATGGAGCACTTTTCATTCAGTGAATGACAAAAAGGCTAGAAGTATCTATCTGAAAAGGCACGAGTGGGGCAGAAGTCCATCTAATCATGAACAGGGAGTGATTTTTCACTGTCATAACCCAGGTACTGCGAGGTACACAACAAACTTGTCAGGGTAGTTTCAATACAGACAAATATGTTTCGGCAGCACTAAACTGAACTGCAGAACCTGGTGGCACAGGCGGTGCATGGGCTGGAAAGTGCAAAAGGGCTTAAAAAGGGATTGTACAAAATCACAGCAGAAAGGTCCATAAATGGCTAATAAACAGAATGGTTTTCCAGAAACCCCTTCAAGCTAAGGCTCCGAATTACTACTACCTGACCTTGGGCAGGTACACTGGGCTACACGGACCTTTGCCCTGACTCAGTATGACTCTTCCTGTGTGATACCGCTATGCACAAAGTTTGGTTCAAAGAGAAGGCTTGGGGTTTTCGGTTTCTACCAATGGTGGTTATGGGTAGTGCTCCAGTTCCTGTGCCTATAGAGTATCAGAGTATCCCCTGGTTGTACAAGTTCAGAGCCACCTCAGAGATAATGGATAAAACAGAGAATCTGTCAAACCCCTGCTTTCCTCTGCCGTGACAATGTCTGGGGACGTCAGACAAGAAAATGGTTGTCGAGGCTTGGACGATGGGCCACACATACCTGCAAACTTAAGTGCTGGTTCAGCACAACTTATGGGCCAAGAAACATGCCAAAGACAAAGACCCCAAAGCTTGGGCTGTGCAGGGCAGCCAGCCAAGCTCTCTTTGCTGAATATGGCTTTAGCATCCCAGAGAAATCGAGCAACTTTTCGTATCGGGAAGTGAACAAGCTTTGGAGCTGATATGTCAACAGCATCAGACCTATGTGCCAGTAGTCTCCTTATCTAAGGGTTGATCACTTTGGGAGATGGTCTCAATCGCTTCTAAGCCCTGCATTACAAATGGGAGTTAGGGTTTGATTTCCTAGGGATCATATTTGAGGACAAAGCAATTTGAGGTCTATCTGCTGCAAGGTCTAACTAGAAATGCCAGATACTCTATGGAAGGCAGGGCCCTGGGTTCTTTCCAAATACTGTGTTTCAGTGAATAATTCACCCCTCTTCCTCATCTGGCTGACTTCCAGGGTCCTCAGACAGAGCATCACAACTCAGCATGCCTCCACCTGGAAAAAACAATTCTGTTTCCCATCTTTTCTAATGTGGCAGGAAGAAACCCAAAGCCACTTCCTCTCCTGCCCAAGTTGCTCACAGAGCCCTCAGGAAGGACCCACTATCCAAACCTGTCCTCCCTCACAGCGTAGGTGCTGGGTGAAATATGTTCATCTTTGGTGAGCAGCTGGCAGAAGCCTAGTGGCCACCCATAGCTATCTAACAGACTCTGTGTTCTCTTCCGACTGCTCGGGAAGTCCAGGTCTCCTTTATGGGACTTTCACCTCCATTATTTTGTGCTGTCTGCTAGTGCTGAGGGACTCAGTGATTGCGGGTGATTTCCACAGATCACCCTCCAGTAAAGCCTCTTTAAAGATTTCCACATCCCACAGTTCTCATGGTTTTTTTTGTGGACCCTAGTTAAGGTTTTTCCTGAAGGATGCCCCACCTCAACAGGGCTGATAACTGTCACAGCAGCCTCCTCTGAATTTCTTGATGTCTTATTCACTGCCACAGCTACTCATGAAGGTGACCTCCTGATAGCCACTGCTTCTGCTGGGCACATATTAAAAATTATGGTAGCTGTTCCTTAGCAAACTTCTTCACCAGTAGGATGCCACTTCAGATACAAGCTTTTCTTGTGCTTATGACAGTTTCCTTCAAACTAGGTGTTCAGATGACCTGTTCTGTTTCTCTTGACATCACACCATCAAGACTGAGATCCTGGATCCCAAGAAACCTCTGTCCTTTTTTGATCCACAGGGCCAAACCTCTTGGACATATTCCAGCAGTCACTTTGATAGCCCTGCCAGGTTACAGCTTCCTTCCAGACATCCTTGGATGAGCTAGGGGGAACTATTGCTTCCTCAGATACTTTGCCAGCCCAGAGGTATTGAGGAACTGGGTTGTGCTTGGCAAAGCTGTGCTGAGCTTCCCTACAGGACTGCACAGTCTCCTTTCAGGTCACTGATACTCTGGTAAGCACTGCCTGACATCACTCAGATTGTTTGCGTGGCCACCTGAAGACCAAAGCGGCAGTGATTTAATAGTTCTTTGAAAGTTCTCTAAGACTTAGAGATCCATATCCCACCTTCCCCACCCCCTGATTTTTCTTCCCTGTACTTTACTACACCATGATTTTCTGGGTTTGCAGGTTGAAAGGAATGGACATTTTAGGCTGCACATCTGGTTCAGACCAAATTGTCTTGAATACCTTTAGGCAAACAGCAACCTCAGCACAGGTCTGACAAATATGGCATTGGAGAACCTCTGCACCTACTACAGATAACCCATGGAGCAATACTTCCACCAGCTCCTGGTCTGGGCAGCACATGGGCCTATAAGACCTGAAAGTAAATTATCATTCAGACAACTCCAGTAATCCAGAATTGGTATCTTCCCCCACAGGGTTTGTGGTGTCCTTTGATAGACTGCAATTCCTGCTGCAACTTGGCTCTAAAGTTAGCAGTTTATTACTAAAACCACAGCAAACCAGCAGAGACGTGAGGGAAGTAGCTGTATAGAAACACAGCCTTGACCAAGTACAGTGCCACCATCGCCAAACTCTGCTCTCAGGGACTTGCTGCTTGAAAGCTGAAGCTGCAGGCAGGGAAGTTTCTTGGTGTTGTCTATAATTTTCACTTGTGCATGGCAGAAACTCTAGTTTTGTACATCCTGCAAAGTCCCTTTAATGCTGGACTGTGAACAGAGCCCACACTGTTTCTCCTGGCTTGAGAAGAGGAAGCAGGCAGACCCTAGCTCTAGCTGGGCTGAAATGCTTGCTCCAGGTGAGTATTTCATTGACTCCTGTCAGTATTAATCACACGCAGTCCCAGAGAGGATTGGTGCCAATGCTGCACTAGCTGCTCTGGGTGAGCCAATCCCTCGTAATTTACTTCCCTCTGGGAGCCCCTGTGTCGTGGTTTTACCCCAGCCGGCAGCTAAGCACCACGCAGCCGCTCACTCGCTCCCCCCCCCCATCAGGATGGGGGAGAGAATTGGAAAAGTTAAAGTGAGAAAACTCGTGGGTTGAGATAAAGACATTTTAATAGGTAAAGCAAAAGCTGCGCGCACAAGCAAAGCAAAGCAAGGAATTCATTCACCACTGCCCATGGGCAGGCAGGTGTTCAGCCATCTCCAGGGAAGCAGGGCCCTGTCACGCGTAACGGTTACTTGGGAAGACAAACACCATCACTCTGAACGTCGCCGCCCCCCCCTTCTCTTCCCCCCAAGCTCCTTATAAACTGAGCATGACGTCATATGGTATGGAATATCCCTTTGGTCAGTTTGGGTCACCTGTCCTGTCTGTGTCTCCTCCCAACTTCTTGTGCACCCCCAGCCATCCCGCTGGCTGGGCAGTGCAAGAAGCAGAAAAGGCCTTGGCCCTGTGTAAACACTGCTCAACAATAAGTCCATAGAACAAAAACATCTCTATATTATCAACGCTGTCTCCAGCACAAATCCAAAACATATCCTCACACTAGCTACTATGAAGAAAATCAACCCTCTCAGCTAAAACCAGGACACCCTGTCAGAGCTGTTTCCCAAGAGAACCGCACGTGTGCACTGAAACTTGGAATCGCAGAATAGCCCAGACACCTCTGGAGGTCACCTGGTCCAGCCCCCCTGCTCGAGCAGGGCCACCTAGAGCTGGCTGCCCAGCACCATGTCCAGATGGCTTTTGAACATCTCCAAGGATAGAGACCGCACCACCTCTCTAAGCAACCTGTGCCAGTGTTTGACCATCCTCACAGTATAAAAGAGGTTTCTTATGTTTAATTGGACTTTCCTGTGTTTCCATCTGTCCCCATTGCCTCTTCTCCTGGCACTGGGTGTCACTGAGAAGACTTCAGCTCTGTCTAATCTACATACTCCCATCAGATAGTTATTGATAAGATCCTTCCTGAGCTTCTGCCTCTCAAAAGTCTCTGAAGCTGCCTAACACAGGTTCAGATCCAATTTATTTTTACTTATTCGATAGGTTGTCTTTAACCTGGCAAGGAGACTCCAGGCACTTTCCCTCCAGAGCCTGTTTACAGGTTTTTAATAACTGTCACAGTGCCAGATATTTGCTGCATGGTGAGAAGCTGCTGGGAATAATTAACACTGAGGGCAAAATGTCAAAGAAGAGATTCAAATGTAACATTTATACAAAATGCTACTGCATTTTAAAGTTCCTGTCAGCGGCAACACAAAACCCCTGTGAGTCCCCAGCCCCCAGGGCCTCAACCCACCTACACAGCTGTGCAGAGCAAGTCCCCCCCGCAAAGCCCCATTTCTCTCCCTGCGAGGCTGGTGCCGGCAGTGCCGGGAGCTGGAGAGCCACATGAGCTCCTTGGTGCCCCGGCATCTCACATGTGGCACCTTTCTGCAGGAAGGGTTATCCACAGCTCACAGCCCTGTAGGAAGCTGCTCAGGCTGTCTGCATCACTTACCTCATATCCCTGCTCAGCCTGTCTCTCCTATTACCTCACTTTCCTGCTTGGGTTTGCCTCCAGCCACCCTGCCACCATACCCAGCTCTCCAGATCTGCACATCAGTCTGCCAGTACTGGCGATGAATTATGCAGTGTGTTCCTCCTGCTACCCTTTATCCCACTGAAAATTAATTGGGCAGTTACCACTGCGAGCTTCAGGTTTTAAATCTTTTGCTTGTGAAGGAGAGTGTGTTTTCAATTAACACTTTGCCTCCTTGCAGGGCTCATTACCAGTATCTAGCATAAAGGTTTTATTGCAGCCTTCCTCGGGGTTGCATTGCTTGGACGGCAGAGGTCTAGCACTGGAGGCACTGGGGAATGGATTGGTGATTTCCTCCAACTCCCCACTGTGTGCTCTGTGGCTTCCATGACACGCCGGTGTGGAAATGCCTCTTCCCACCAGCACATAGGTGATCTGCTCGTAAAAGTCCACGCTTTGTTGTGTTGGCTATTTGTGAGTCAGATTGAGGCTTCTCCATGCCAGAGCCTCTCCACTGGTGCGAAGAATGGAAGAAAAGTGTTTGCTGCTGAGGCTGAGAAGAGGGTTCAAAGCATCTAAGGGACTGGTGCAGGCAGCTGTCTCCTTTAATTTTGACAAGAAATTGCTTCCATGGTGAGAAAAAAAGTAATGTATTTCTTCAGTGATTGCCCCAGCAGGACTGAAGAAACAGTTTGTATCTTCAAAGGGCTTCAGGAGCAGCCAATTAGCTCAATGGCAGCCCCACGGTGAAGTGCAGAGCACCCCAGGACCCCAGGCAAGTGAGCTGTGAATTGATGCCCTCTTGCAAGGAGCCACTCACTGGTGTTGGCTTCCCGTGGCTCTGTGCAACCTTCAGAGGAATTACGGATTGCCTGGTGCAAGGGCTGGGCTGAGCAAAGTTTTTCACTGAAATAATTTAAAAAGGCAATATAACTATGTGTTTTAGTCAGCTCTCAGGGATCTGACCAATGGGTGATAGCTTGGAGAAAACAATCTTAAGCTGTTTAAACTTGTGAGATATGAATATTGTTTTCTGCAGTGTTCCTGGCCCTCAAAAGTGTCCTCTTCTCCATTAAGTCCTCCTGAACAGTGAAAAACTTAGTCGTTAATTGCAGATTTCTGGATAACCATGATATATTCTCCTCTCCCATCTGCACATAAAAAAACCCCCACCAATTTTCAGTAGCAATCTCTATGGGGCATGTACATTTATAAGACTTGTTTCAAAGACCCATGATTCTGGCAAACCTCAGTGTTCAATAGCTCTGAGGAACTGATTTTACACAGTCGTGATCATTAAGTTCCTGTATTTACATCTCACTAACACTGGACTGGGAAATAATGGTACAATATAGGGGAACATATAGTGAATGATTTATACTGTCCTGTATAATTTTTTCAGGTCTTTGTTGGACAAATCCCTTTCTGAGGTGCCCTCTTCACCTGGGCTGAAATACGCCAAAAGGATCCAAGCATTAAAGGTCAAGGCTTAGACTCCACAACTGCAACTATTTCTGTCTAAACTCTTCAGATACCCAAGCACTCTCTAGGTAGAACAGCCAGAACATCCTCAGTCATGACGGTGTGGCAATGTTAAGACTTTTAGCACTCACGTGGGGGTTACAGACAAGATGTTTCTGCATCTACTGGTGGTGATTGATAGGATATGTTTATCCCATCCAGAACACAAAGCCTTGCATTACCCAAGCACATGGTGGTAACAGCATTACCTATAAGATGTGAAGTCATCTGAGAGGAAGTCTCACCCATCTCTACATCTACCCATCTACCCATCTCTAAGCTTTAAGCAGAAACCCTCTGTGCTACCTGGAGCCACTGGACTACACGGAGCAGCAGTGATGGCAGGTTGCTGTTGAAGATGTTCCATTTTGCACAGAGCACTTATAAACCCAGAGGAGCCCAGGTCTGCCTCTCTGCTGGCTGAGTAGCTGCTGGATCTGTTGAGACAAAGAAATGTATGAGGCCAACGCACAGATGACAAGGCTGCAGTTGCCCATCTTTCCTACTCAGAAATGTTTAGCGAAGTTCTGGCTGGCTCACTGTGGATGTAGAGCATCTCTCTGCAGCAGAAGTTCATTTACATCCCCTGTTACCGTAACTGCGAGACCAAAGTTAAAAAATAAAGGTGTTGTTCTTTAGTGGATATTGGGCTTTTACTTCTCAGGCTCTGTGAGTAACGTTGCAAGACTATCTTAATTCTGTCTTTTTAGAATTTATTTTTAAATGCACTCTTTGTAATATATCTCATGGAACAACTATTGCACAAACAGAAATAGCTTGCATTGGACAAACACAAATCACACTTGAGTTGACTGAGTCACCCCCTTCAGGGTACAATTAATTATTCAAGAAGTACACATCCAAATGTTGTGTAAGAGCTCTATTCCTATTGATATTATCAAATATGTTTAAAAATTTATTAAGAAGGAGACAAATAGCTTAAAATACCTTTGCAAACTTCTAATTATTTGCAAGATTGGTTCAAAGCCAGTATAAAACATCCATGCGTAACTCAGCATACTGCTACACGCTATGTGCTCACGGACATGTAGAGCCCCCAGACAAAATCATACCATAACCCGTGAATCCTTCAACACTATATTGCTGCCCTCACAGAAATCAGTGCAAGCTCATGGTTTTTACCTCTCTGGGAGCAGAACCACCCCTGAGATCACCGATGGTCACAGCAGGACATCTTGACTCCCCGGTGCACCCTGCCCGCAGCACCCCTTTCTAGAGCAAGCATTGCACAGCCTGGTTCCGAGCGGCAGCATCCTTCCCTTCCCGGGCAGCACCAGTCCACAGCTGCTCTAAAACCATAGTCTGATTTCAGACAAAACCAGAGTAAAGCCTATGTTTAAATCACTTACTAGAAGATGTTACTGAATAGAAAATGATGACAGCTTGTTTTTCCTAGCAGCAGGAAGCAGGAATTTTAAACAATAAGCTGTTGAATAAGAAACATTATCATCTTTGCTGGGCAAGTGTCTCAGATAATTTTCTTTATGAAGAAGGGAGATAAAGAAGGATATTTACTCACAGGCTGAAGAACATAACAATTTTTTATTTCTCTAATTATTTGTCAGGGGTTATAGATCAGCCCTGTCAGACAGGCACGGGAAAATGCTCTCTAAAAACAACAGAGGTGGATTAACCTGGTGGTGCTTCTTCACAGTCGTGCTGCAAAGCTCTAGACATTTCATCAGTCCTGCAGGGATAATTGCAAGTCTGTTGGTTCCTCCTAAAACACTTTAAACTTTCACACCACTTGGCTCTCAGAACTGGTATTGCCTAACAAATCCCATGGCATATAAGACTCTTAGAAACTCTTTTTTCATGCAGTCTTAAATCTGACTTCTCTGCTTTTCTCTATTTCTTCCTTTCTTTCTCAATGCTTTTCTTCCCCTCACAGGTTGTTATGTTTGCCTCACGAACCTACCATCCAAACAGCAATTTAGCAGGGAGGCTGAGGGGACCTTAGTCATCTCCCCATCCCAACTAGGCTGGTGTGCCCTTGACATCAGCACAGCCGCCTTGTTTAAACCAAGGCTACCTGTGAAGTTGAAAATGCCCAGAGCACCTCAGATTTATTCTTGTGCTCCTCCTGCTTGCCATTTTTGCCACTCTTTTCTATGCATTCACATACCAGCATATTTTACTAGATTTTGCTCCCACAGAGGAGACAGTTGTGCCATCGACTGACAGGGATGATGCAAAGAAGCACCCCAGGTCCACTGAGTGTCAGCGCTTCCACTGGTCCCTGCTGCAAGAAATACTCTGAAAAAACAAAACATGGTATTTTTTTTCTTGCTTAACAGCACTCAGCCACCTTGGGCACTTGGCAGCACCTTTGAAAATCTGCCTTCTGGATTTTTAATAGCCAGTCCCTTATGTGATGTTAAGGTCCCTGCATGTAAATGCTGAATGCATTTAGGATTTGGCCTAAGTGTTACTGCGAAGGCAGAACTGCAAATGCCTGGTGAACACACTCAAAGCTGAATAGCTTTATAGGAGGAGACAGAGCTCAGCGCTATAAAGCACTATGAAAAGGGGGGAGTTTTGCAGCCTGTTAAAGACCAGTTCACGGTTACTGTTTTGTCTTTAATCAACTCCTCTGCACCCAGCACCTGTGAATACTGCAGTGATATCATTGCTCTGCAAAACTGGGAGAAAAATTCTCCATAGCCAGTGGGATTCCTTTTAACATCCTTTTCCCATGAAATCAGGCTTGTTTGCTCTCTGCTGTGACTAAGGCTCTCCAGCTAAGTGCGCTGACTGACCATCTTAATTGAGGAGTGCCGGAGGGACTGGGCAACCCCATTGCCATTCTGCTCAGGCTCGAGCCTGCATAAGCCTGGCTTTACCTGGTGCCCACAGCAGCAGCTTTGGGGCACGGCAGCAACAAAGCTGGGGCTTATCCACCCTTTCCTTCATTCCCTAACCCGCCGTGCGTGAGCAAACCAGCCACCAACAGCCTCCTCTGGCACATGCAACTGCCGCAGCACAGCCTGGGCAGAGGAGCTCTCTGTGTCTCACCGGGGCAGGCGGGACCTACACGCAGCCAGGGCTCTGTATGCCCATATAGCATTCAGCTGCAGGATCCCTGTATCCTTCATTACCCCACAGAGCTGGGTCTGGAGGAATATTCAGATTTCACCCCTTCCCTGCCCTGTGCTCACGGCGACAGCACTGCCCATGATGTCTTCAGTATATGAGGTATTGCCATTAGTTGCTGGATATTTCATACCTCCTTTTTGGATCTTCCCTTTTGCTGCCTACCCCAAGCAGCATTGGGGGACATTTCAGACAGACTTTATTAATTGACTTTTTTTACTTAATCATGTAATTTCTAAAAATACCATCCATCATTATGCTTTACATTCTGCTCTCGGCTGCATCGCTTAAACCCTCATGGCCTTCAGTAGGTGTCACACAGATTAGCAAAGAGCTGGAGGTGGCCCTTAACAAGTCAGTGAGCTCTTACAGGACTTGACAATGGGATTTCAAACTGTGTTTAATGAGACGTAGTATTATATTAAGGCGGTAATCAAACAACTTCAAAGTGCTTCCTAACTATGTTCACAGCAAGAAAAGCTTTCTGGTTGTTGGTTCTTTTCATCCTTGGGAACCGCATCAAAATGACACTCCCAGGAACTCGCATTTGTGCTGAGATAAACAACAGCCAGGGACCGGTCCTGCACTCATACATCATGCTTTCAAGCTCCACGTATTTGTACTTCCAAGTTTAACTGGAACTCACTGTTCCTCTACTGGAAGGTTCACATTTTGGACATGGGAAGAATTTCATTTCCACAACTTCATTTGCATCTATCTACCTAAACAATAAAGGCATAAAAGTAATGCTGTAGATTTCTCTGGGACATGTACCCATTGTAAAAACTGGTGCATTTGGGACCTTTTCACCGCTACTAGAGCAGGTCTCCTGAGAAGTAACAGGTACTCAAAGGTACCTGAAATTACAGGGTCCAGTTCTCTTCTCACTATGGATATCACTGTGGCCACAGGCTCTAAGGTTGGAAGGAATTATTACTGTCTAGTCCAGCATGCTGCAGAACAAAAGCCATGAGCCCTGCTGGAGGCTACAGTTTGGGGTAAGACTGAGGTGGGCAAGACAGGACCTCACTGGAGGGAGGCACGGCAGTGTCCCTGGGAAGGGGTGAACGGCATGCATGGACACAGAAAGCAGGTAATGGAGGGGATGTACATGGTCAGGGTGGGAGGAGAGTGAAGACTTGCAGAAAAAAGGAAAGGAGACCCAGGCCAATAGTGTGAGACCCAGCTGCTCTGTTGTTATAGTAAGACTTGTTTAAGGGCTAACTTGAAAAAAAATACAGTGATGAAGGGACCATTTTATTTCATTTAAAAAAAAAAGTAAAATCAATTCTCTGTGTGTCTCAGAATGCATGGATTACATTGACATTTATAAGCCAAAATGCTACTATGTAGATAAATACAGATCTTTATTCCAAATCATGCGTGAATATTAGAAAAAATAAACTGACTGATGGCAGTGGAAAAAAAAAAGACTGATGGCAGTGAAATCCTTTTTTTTGGTGATGATTTAGTTATGACTCTAAGCAAAATTTAATTCAAAACCAGGTCCCAGTAATGTCTTCTCTTTTGTCAAGGTTTTTAAATAGTGGTCAGCCATTAAAGTTTCTTTTCCTCCCCACCTGCAGATTTCCAGACAGTCCCGATCTCCTTCTACACTTTGGGTCGTCCCATAGAAAGCCTTCCCAGCTGATTTTCAAGCCCAAGGCCATTTTTCCTGCATGTATCTATTGCTCAGGGGTATTTCATCTCCTCCTTCCAGAGCACTGCTCTGTGCTGCAGTCCTGGCAAAGATGATGAAACTCCACAGAGACTGAGCGAATGTGAATCGGCCCCCTCGAGGGTCACTATGGGGTACCTGATGTCGGTGTGGAGCCTCTATGGGAGTGCTGGAAAAGTCAGTTCCCTCTGCTGGCTCCTGGGATATTCCTCCATGGAGAGCAGCATCAATGGGATACACGAAGATGAATCTGGAGTAGCGGTGCTGCAGAAGTGGCAGCAGTCTACCAGCAAGGCAACTGGTATAGGGCACATATTGGCTGAAGTGGGCAGGACAGGACAGGAAAATACGTCTGGGGGTTTTTTGCAAAACCCTGCATGACCTCAGGCAAGTTACTTTGTGCGTGGTGAGATGCGATGGCTTCAGGTGTCAAGTGGTACCACAGTTTCATGACTGTTAAAGTACAGGTAAGTCCATGGAAATTTGTGGATTGCAGCACATTTGAAAGTAAAGCCACAGATACCTAAAGCTAGATACCTGAAATCAAAACAACTTTAGTGAAATGTCAGTCTCCATTTTATTTTACCTTAGTTTTCTGGCCACTGAAATAATCTGTAGCTTTGGAAAACTATATATTTGGTTAAAGTAAATTTTATTTCTGTTCATGTATTATACATGACAGGTGAGTCCTCAGTACTTGTTTGATGCATGTACATATTCGTGTACATATATATGAGCAGAGTAATTGCACAACTCCTGCAAAAAAAAGCCTTTCAATAAGGCTTTTTTTTTTTTTTTTTTTACAAAACCCACAGAGAGGCACTTCCTATCACAGATTCATTTTGGCTGACAAATAGATTTTAAATACTGATCCTTACATCAGTTCTGCCAGCTCTTCTTTGCTAATAAATTTGAGGTTTGGGAATCGAGACAAACAGAATGTGCATAAATGAAAAACTACACGATACAAACAATGTCTGCCACTGAGCCATAAAACTTTATGTATTGAAACCCATTAGTGATAATTCTAGCTCTATCTGGCTGTCAGAAAGGAATAGATCAAAATATTTTTAAAGGCTAAAAAAAAAGGTATTCCTCTTGATTTGAAGTCAAGATTCAAAGCCGAGGTGAATTGTTTGCTTTCAAAGAAAGAAGGAAAATGGATGGAAGCTGCAGTGTCAGCTGGGTGAAAGGCAGGGCTGCCTGAAGGTCTCATCTCACATGACTAACGTAAGGCTGTTTGCCACGGCGGGCACTACAGCTGCCTCGTGGCCAATGTCAAACTAAAAGTAGACTCAGAGACTGGCTTTGCTTTGAGGACATGGTGGGTGGGGTTCCACCACAAATGTAAAAAGATCAAACCCATCCCCAAGGCTCGTATTTGGGATCAAAGAGAGAGGTACTGCCTGTTTGTTTCATCTCTTAAAAGCCGCACAAACCAAGCTTTTGCCCAAATTTCTGCGAATGTCGTATGTGAATAACCGCCTTCCACCCTTAATGAGATAACGGGAACAAGCGCAGGATGAGAACCCTTGAGGAAGCCCTCTTGAAACCTCCTCCGTGCCTGTGGGTACCTCTGCAAGCCAGCTTTATTTAAACTCCTTGGAGTTATTTTGAAACAACCCTTTTATCAAGTAAGGGGGAGCAGGATATATATGACCTGCTGGTTTTAGCATCCTTTTTCTCTCTGAATGCTGTTCAAGCTCTGGAGTGTGTTACGTAGTCCCTCTTATGTTGTGCAGCATGGGATAGTCTTTCATGGAAATGAAGTGGATCTCAAAACGGTTCCTCAGGTTTTCTGCTCATTTCAATAAATTTGAACAAGAGCAAGAGATTTTTGCTGAAATACTATTGTCAGAAAAATTTTCCTACCTTATTTAAAAGTCCAAGCTGGTAACTCTTAAAAAGATCTCTTCAAAAAATTAAACTTCTGGTTATATTTTTTTTTATTCAAAATTAGGGTTGACCAGAAAATTTTGATTAGAAAGTGATTTAAGGGAAAAATATTTTTTCCAAAACCCCATGTTTTCCTGGCAAAAATTTCTTTTTATGCATAGATTTGAAGTGATTCACAGTGTTCTGTGAACTGTTGTGAATTGTCTTGTGTCTGCAGGGTTCAAGGAGTCCTGGCTTGTTTTCCCTTTCCTTTCCTCTCATGGGACAAGGTCTCTAGAAAACAGAATGTCCCGTCGGACAACACATGCCTCCTTCTGGACGTGTTAACGCAGTGTGCTGTGGAGGTGACACCACCCTGAATTTCTTCCAAACTCTTGCTCACAGACGTCAATCAGGTAATCATCAAGCCTGAGCTGAAATTCCCATGAAGCGGTGGAAAATATCAAATGAACTTAGTGACAAGTTCAGTTCAGTGTGTCCAAACAAAGTACCTGATTCTGCAAATGCTGAAGTGATTTATTCTGATATCCTTTGAAATGACACTTTTCAACTTCTGACCTGGCGCAGGATGAAAATCAAGGGTTTAAGGCCAACATTTGCTGCAGTCTGGATCTTCTAGGCTCAGCTCAGCTCAGCTTGGCAGAGCAGTGCTTGGGTGAGCACCGCGGCAATATCATCCCTCACCTTTGCAGTGCAGACTGGAGCGAATCCAAACCTCTAAAGGTTGCTGAGCTTTTCTCAGTGCTCAGTTATCAAAGAACCCGTAACTTCTGTGGTTTCACAGCGAGAAGTGAGCTAATGATGCCCTGTGCCTGGCTGGGTGAGTAATGTCTATGTCTGGGGACCCTGGGTCTGTACTTCAGTTTGTACAGCGGTCATGCAAGAAATCGTCTCTCCCAAAACTCCTACAAGGACCAACCCGCCTCCTGCTTACTTGGGTGACTGGTCCCAGCGTTCATCCAGAAAATGCAACAGAAATAGTTACTGTTTTTCAGTGAGCAGTTACCCAAATTGCAGTGCCTTGGGCATGGAAAACTGAATAGATTTGAGCCTTTGCTTTTTTAAAAAAGCACCCAAAAAGTTCCCTTCTGGAGCTTTCATCAGGATGAGGTAAATGGTACTTCTAGAGCTTTGCCTAGTGCTATTTTGCTATTTTCTGTCTCTTGGTGGTGTGTGTTTGCTGTGTATTTTGCTCAGATACGCTGCTGAGAGCCACTCAGCTCTCTGTCTGCATTATCATTACATCCACAGCAGGAAAGCCTGTGACTGAATAAATCAATATCACATATAGCCTAATTCTAGGGAGGTAGATTTAATTAGTACACACCATCACTGACACTGTGTTTTCCCATTGTTAGGCCAAATACATCCAAAATCATCATTGTCTGCTGACTGGGACTCAGTGCATGTGTTAACAATTTTCTCAAGCACCCAGAAAATCGAGCTGATCCAACTATTATGAGGCAGTCTGGCTCTCAGTTGCAAAATTCCCAGGGCTGGACTAAGCAGATGGACGCAAGGGGAAAAACTGAGCTTTAGACTGCAAAATGTTAAAGCCATTGGCCCATGTCAGCATGATGCTTAGCTGTACTTAGTCCCGTTAGGCTAATGAGGTCTTAGGGTTACATCCACACGGACTTTTTTGCAGGATGTGATGCTTAAGATTTGTGGTTCTGTTAGTCTTTGCACATAGTCATTACCGCAACAGCTGCTTTTAAATAATGCATGTTTGTTTGCATGTTTTATGGGTTTCTTTTGAAGATATGGATGTCTCTTAAAGCAGTTAATAGAGGTATGCAAAACAGAGTTGTCCCTCTAAGAAAAATCAAGGAAAAGGCCCTAAAGCTCCTTGTGACTTGCACAGCTAGTGTCAGTCCCTTGAGGTGAGCTAGCACAGCAAGGGAACACCAGGCAGAGAAGATCCTGATGCAGGAGGTGTGCTGTCCTTCATCTGAATCAAGAGCAATACTGAACACTGTCCTCACCTTGCGTATGTCCACACTTTCCTGGTATCAGCACCATTGGCACACATGGGTTTTCATCACAGATTGGGTGAGAACTTTCTGAAAAATCTCTTCTTGGAATCCTGGGGCACTCCTTGGCCCATGCATGAAACAACTGGTTACTCTAAGTGAAGGAGATAACAGTCCAAAGCTGGGTGAAGCTTCAGGGCAGCCCATCCCAGACTCAGCTTCTTGGTGTCTCAAGAAGGATCCCTGAGGTGCAGGAGGTGGCCTTCAGGGCAGGGAGATCAGAGTCAGAGTGACAACAGGAGGGTAAAAGTGTGTCTTCAGTCCCTGCTGCCCAGGAGTGGCACAGAGCAGTTTGGTCTTGTGCCCTGGCCACGCTGGGGGTGCAGACAGCAGACGCAGCCTGCCCAGGACCCTGGGAAGCCCCATCCCCCACAAGCCCTCAGCAAAGCAGATGGATCTGACAGGGGAAGGTATCAAGGAAGCAGAAGGGAGACCGTTCAGAAGAGAATGAACTAGTGTGCAAGGTTGGCACTGACTATTGCATTCGCCCTCCCTTGGGAGGTGCACCCAGGGACCAGGGTTTCTTGCCACTTGTAGGGCCTGGAAAATGTCAGGTGCTGCTCTCAAAGACCCCTCCAAACAGTGCTACGCAGCCCCCAGTACAAGGCTGTTGGTCTGTGCAGACATCGTGGGCCAGCATGGCACAGCAAACCCAGGGCAAGCAGGCTATACACCTGGATGGAGGTGGTCAGTACAGAAGTCAGGTACAAAGGGCTCATTTGATAAGAAGGAGATCACCATCACACAGTCCTGTTGCAAACTGGAACCTGTTTTGGAAAGGACCCTACCTGGAGTTCATACATCAGCCAGCTTCAGCATCCAGCTGCAGTACCTCTCTGCCCACGGTCCCTGTACCCCTTTGCCAGAGGAGCAGTAAAATATGTGGAGTAAAATCACTCGGAAGAGTCTCACAGGAGTTCACGTGCAGGGATTTCACTAGTGAGCAGCTGTAGCATTACCCAAAAAATTATCACTAAGGGTTATAAATCAACCCGAGCAACTTCCACATCCAGGGAACCAAATGGCTGTAAACTTAACAGTGTCCATTGCCTGCAACAAGCTGTGCTAGGGCTCTTCACCTCTGGTGTGGAGGACACATATCCCACCCAAAAGGCACAGGATGAGTGGAGAGAAAAAGAAGGTAGGAGAGCGATTAGATCAAAACCTTTTCTTCCATAACTGAGCAGCAAAAAGAGGAAATGAGTTTTCTGAAACACATTAAAACATTCTTCATGGAAGCCCAGGGCCTTCGTAACATGTAAAGCAGGAATAGCCTCTAGAATTTGTTTCTCTCTTTTAGAGTAGTCTAAAATCAGCTGCTAATTGACTCTCACCTGTGCTGGCTAAAAAGAAATAATCCACAGATTACTCACATATGACTTAATTTGAATAAATATACTATCACTGGCATGATTGCTAATGATCCTTGTACTCAGTTACTCAAATTAGAATCCTATGACTTGCTCAAAGTGGATAAGGTGTATCAGGGAAAAGATGTTTATTTGCCTAAATCTGTGGTCTTATTCACATACAGATAACAGTATATAGCAGGGGTTTGACCTTTGACAGGATGAGTCTGACCATGCTGCTATTTCAGAGCCATTAATACTTTTCCTGCCTTCTGATGAAGAGAGCGAGGCTGGCTGCTCTCCCATCTCAGCAGATGGCAAAGGAATGGTACCATTTTCATTGGACCTGACTGGGAAAAGGGAGATGGACACGTTCGGCCGCTCAAAGAAGGTCTTGTGTTCTTCACTTCTTTTTCTCATGTCCTAATCTCATTTATTGTTTTTCCTCCCCATTCCTGAAACAGCATCCCAGATAAAGGGAAAGGAGGTCAAATGATGCAAGAGACAAAGATCAGGAAAAGAGCCCTGGAGGTGTTTTCCCTCTAAGAACTTGAACCAAAAATGAATTTAATAAAATCCCACATTGCAGAGAACAAGTGGAAAGGACCCACTGAGGGATACTTTTATCAGATCCCACGATTTTTGAGCCCATCTTGGTTTTTGAATCCTCGGATATGGCAAATCTGGGGTTACATGACTTTGAGACACAGAGCAGAAAACTGAATCATCCTTGCAAACAGATAAATAAAAATGTTGAAGGCTATTCACCTCAGCAATGCTGTAAATACATCAGAAGTGACCTTGGGCAGTCAGTATGTAATTTTCTGATTCAAAATCTTTAGTCTAATGAAACATTTATTTTTCACTTCCTACATGAAATGTTCAAGAAGTGACTTGCCTGAAATCACTCATTAATGGTTGTAACAAAGTGCATGGCAACCTTAGAAAGCAAGGAAAACATGACAAACCACAGAGATCTTCACAGCTGCCAAAGTGCTAGTGTTCATCAGGATTTGTTGGTCATGGATACCCTTGGACCTCATCCAGGGCTCACTGAGCTAACGAACACGAGTTGCATGGGCCTGGGATCAGACTCTGGGGTGCATTGACTGTCTCTGGAGATGGCTGAGGGATCCTCATCCACAATTTGGCTGAGGTGCAAGCCTTGCCATTTTTCTATTATTTTTTCCCCTTCCCTAAATATATGAGATCACTTATTGCAGAGCTCTTTTAATAGATGTGAGACCTATAGGGCTTTTGTCCATAAGTAAGTGAAATCATGGGTCAATGATTGAAAGAAAGAGACTTCCTATTTCCTTCAAGAAAGAGCGGGTCCAGGCCCACGTTAAGTCTTGCCAACCCTAATGGTCCCATGGCAAAGCAATCACTTGCAGCTTTCAGGATGTCAATGGGAGCTGCACATGCTTAGCATCTTTGGAGATCGCATCTTTAACAATACCGGATCAACAATGCTCTTACGAGTCTATATAATTGGTTCTTCACTGGGTTTTTATTTTATTCTTATTTAAACTGCCATAAATGAGAACTTGGCCTGGGGTTCTTCAATTAGAGTTCAAATAAAGAATAACATTTGATATGAAGTAGGACCAAAATCATCTCACTTTCCCAGAGTAGCTTGGCTATGCACTGCCAAAAGAGTTAACGTTCACTGCTAATTAGGCAAAGGAGAAATGTCACTGAACACATCATGAAGAACATGTTCTTTTAAAGCAGTGTCAGTTAAAACACTTCCAGCACCTATGCTATAAAGGCATGGAATCAGGTAAAACAGATCCAAGAGTTATAAAATTTATCTTACAGATCCAAATCTTACAAATCACTAGTTATATTCTCTTCTGGACAATTTTCCACCATTTGCATTTGACTCTGTTTTCCTAAAATTACTGCAAAGAATTAGCTTACTTCAGAAAATGAATATATAGGAAAACTGTTAAAATGGTTTCATTATGATCTCCAACTATTTATGGCTTTGCATAAATAAGCAGTTAAATATAACCTTCCAAAATGTCCAGTGTAAACTGTCTGAAAGCTATTCTAACAGTTGAGACCAACTAAATTCAAAACAATCATAAGCCATCAGAGAAGCCTCTCATAATCCTGTTACAGGACTACACATAAATCTTGCAGGAAAGCAGGACCAGTGGTATATTTGGGTTGTTGACATGTCACCTTCTCCTGTCTTTATTACTGAGTGTAAAAACAGGCAGGACATCATCATCCCTTCCATTTGTTTTGACTCTTGGCTGAGACAAAGCTCAACTCAAGCATAAGATGCCTCCAAACTGTTTCCCAGTAGCTCAGTTGCCCAATTTTACGTAAAGCTAACAATGATGAAAATTCTATGAAAATAAATTTAATATAGAGCAATGTGTGCTAACAGTCTCATTAGTCAGTCTCATGTTGGATTGTCTGTAAGTGTCCCACAGAGCTGTGAACATCCAGTCCCCAAAGCCTGGGGGAAGCCAGCTGGCACGCCCCTCCACCCCACCCACCCCCCACTGAAAGGAAAATAGGCTCTGAGCTTGTTTTCTTAAATTTTGCATAGTGCTATTAAGGCATTTGGGATCTTTCCTTCCCTCCATTTTCACCTCTCTCTTTTCTTTTAAAATCACTAATTGTACTTAGCAATGTTTTCCAGTACAGACCTTAAAATATATCACAGAAACAAAATTAATTATCCCCCCCCAACCCTTCTCCATCCCAGCACACTCCATTAGCTGAGAGGAGAAGCTGACTCACCCCCTGTTAATTGATGCATCTCCTGTATTATGAAAACAGTCAGGAAATTTGAAATATAGCATTGCTAAAGGATTGTTTATAATCTGTTAGCTCAATTTTCTGCTTTATCCAATTAAATTTTCTGATCTTGTCGAAGCGTGTAAAGCCCTTTGTTTGAATTACCCTTAACTTGAATCTAAATTATTCTTTGTTTTGTGACCTGTGAAATCCTTGAGTACAATAATGCCATTTCAGCCACACAGTGACATATGCCAGTGTCAAAGTTGACTCCCCATTTCTATACATAAATCAAACCAAACATAAACCTGCGCCTGGCTTTTAGGAATAACTTTAAGCCCCCAAATAAACTCCCTGCCATTTAACATTCACAATTAATGCCCATTACTCTTTTTAAGCAAACCAGTCAATTAAATTCATTCTATTAATGGGACCGTGTCTGTTAAGCAATGTAATAAATATAATATATTTTCTAGGAACGATGCCAGTGCTTTTCCTCATTAGCTTTTTTTAATTCTTTCGAAAGCTTTCCCCTCCACCACTTGTTTCAAGCTGCCTCTCCCCCCCGCACTCTCATCTGTGTTGTTGCTGCCATTGTGACAGTTGCCAAACGTGGGGGCCACCCCCCCCAGGGGAGCTGTAGAAGGGTTTGGTGGTGATGCACACAGTCACCGTGCTCCTCCATGGACTTCTGTACTTCCAGCCTAATCTTTGCCTTTCATGCTTTGCTGCTCCCAGCTGGGTTTGTCAGACACAAAGAGGCTCAGCACATTTCTCTCCTTTCCTTTTTCCTTTCTTTCCTTCCCATTAGCAGGCTTGAGGCAAAGGCTCAGCTCATACAGGATTTCACTTCTGTTAAGAGCTGTTCTGCATCTGTCCTCAGGAAGCGCAAACCTTTTATCTCAAAGCAGGGCAACTGAGCATTCGATTAAAAAAAAAAAAAAAAAAAAAAAAAAAACCCCTTTCAGTTAGCTATATGTCACAGCTTTAATTGAATCCCTGTCATTTCAACAGAGTCTTTCAACAGCTTTGTGGACTCAGTGAGCTGATGAAAACTTGAGCTGGAAAAAGAGCTTAGTGTGGCTGCTGGCCAGGACAGCTCTCCCCCACGATGCATGCCGCATCATTGTGTTACATAGAATTAACCGAAATGGCAGCATCTCATTTGTACGAGCGTGGCTGTTGCGTAAAAAGGCCACGTGACTTCATTCGAGTGCAAGGTCATGTTTGTATCTTGCATAAGATATAATTCTGAGTCACAGAGCAAAGCCTTTCTTATTTGAGTAATGTAAAGATAATACTACGTTTGTCTTAGACCAGCAGGTAAAACTGCAAAAATCAAACAAATTTTCAGGTCCGCTAGTTCCTGAAACCATGAAGGGACAGGAAGAAGAGACACTTCAGAACCTAAAGCAGAGTTTCTGTGCTTAAAATCTTCTTAGTCTTGCGATTCTACCAGTTGGTCTCCTGAAAGAGAGTTATCCCTTCCCACAAAGATGTGGTTCCTTTATATTCCTGGATAGTGAAGCCTATAGCAGTACTGGGAATCACTGATTCACTTATGCCTCCCCTGACACATGCACTCCATGGTGGTTTTTATCTAAAATGCCTGCTACAGTCAGGTCCCCTTAAAAGAATGAAAGCTTTTAAACTCCAAAAAGGCAAGTATCATTTGAATTAAAATTTGAAACTTTTAAAATAAAAACCAGTGGCTAAACCACATAGACAGAAATAGAAAATATTTCTTCTTGTTCTATATATGTGTGTATATGTACATAGTATATAACTTCCTCCTACCCATCCTTGAAGGCATGCTCAAGGGCAAGTTCTTTTTTCCAGCCAACTCAGTATCTGAAAGGCAATATACTGGTCCTTAGGCAAGTCCTCTTTCCCTGGGAAGCCTGCCTGTACCTGATCCTCAATGCAGTATTTTGGCGTCTCTGCACAAGACAGAGATCCTCAGCTTCATGCTGCAATCTGCTACTCACTCCATCCTTCGGTCTCTGAAACCATCTCTCCTGGAGCAGAGGCATGGCTCCAAGGAAAGGCATCATCTCCCCCAGCCTGGAGCAGATGCCTGCCCAGCAGCTATCCCATAGGAATACGGTTCAATGAGCTGTCCTTCATACCTACTTCCTGGCAGCTTGGAAAGGGTACGGATCCAAATAAGGTTGAAACAAAAACCACTGACATTTTTCCCTGGAACACAGACACAGTTTGTGACATGAAATACACTTAGTAGTGTAGTCGTGAACCAGACATCTGTAACACCTATGAAGCTGGAAGAGTCCGTTTCACAGAGTGGCTGCTTTGGCTTCCTGAAAGTCCGGTGGGACAAGGCAACCCCTTGGCTTTGGGACAGTCCGAGATTTTCCATAAACCTTACCTCGCTACAGAGTAGTCCACGATTTTTTTCTTTCATTTACACGATCAAAAAACTCTCATTTTTTATTTAAATTCCCATGCAAGGCCTGATTTAACTCAATTTTTAACATTTTTTACTTTATGCTGGTACTTTCTGAATTCCAAGGTGTATTTCTTGTTCTTCACAGACTTGCTTCATATTCTATTCTTTTGGAGGTGAATATTCATCTGATTCTGTAAAATTCACCTGCAGTCAACAACTGCAGCTCTGTTCTTACAAGCATTTTTCCTTTGCTTGAGATGCATATTCCAAATGTTACTGTATTTTTAACTTAAAGGAACATCAAGTTCTCTTCACATTCAAGACGTTGAGCCCATCAGCACACTTGTCTGGTCCTTTAATTTCTCAGAATATTCTTTCATTTCTCAGGATATTCTCTTCTGGTCTGGTCTTGAAGAATGAGAGGTGTTTACATGTTATGTTACTAAATTACGGACATGAAAGAGCTCAGTGTTCAGTCTGCCTCTGAATAAGTGAGTAGCAAAGGAGGATGGTAGGGAGGAACTGGCACAGAGGACTTGTTCTTTGTCTCTTTGCTGCTTGGTCTCGATGGATTAGGCTAATTCACCTAGAGCAGAATATAAACAATAGTTGAGAGCGAGGGAGTGTCAGAGGCATGCCTGGATTGACCAAGTAGATCATCAAAACTTGTTAACACAGTAGTGCTAACAGAATACAGAATAGATATGATAAATTAACTGGGGCTTCCAGGACAGCTGGAAACTCAGTGAACTGGGAGATCTATAGTTGAGGCTGTCCTCAAACCCTTGAAAATTTTTCCCAAAGCCACCCAGTGTTCTTACTGTGAACGCTGAAACTCAACTCTGAAACGGCTCCTCTCAACCATATTGTAAAACTAGTCCTGTGCTTGTCTTGAAATGGTGGCTTCCTCACTGTCTGCAATGATGTTACTCCCATCTTCTTGGCCTGCTGGTCACCTCCCAGGGTGTCATTTGGAGGTCCAAGCCTCTTTGAAGGCTGGTGGCTCCTTCCTCTGTTGGCACATCCATTCTGTGGAACCTCATTAGTAACACAACTTCAATGACCATTTCTGTGATTACTTGCATAGTTAAATGTCTTTTCTGAACACCTGTTCAAAATAAAGCTCTGGTCCTTCCTTCTGGTGCTCCTCACAGAGGTTTAGTGCTCAGCTCAGACTCTCTTCTCTGACCTCCTCCCTCAGCTACTTTAGGTAAAAGCACCATCTTGACTTTTGCTGGGGTTGGAACTACGTATCTGCATTGCTGGCTTGCAGTGCTCTTGCTCAGACCTCGGCAAATTTATTTTGCCATTTTCATAGCCACAAAGAATGCTGCTGCTAAAAATAATTTCTAAGCATACCATTTTAACTATGCTAAGCCTTCCTGTACGGCTGCCTACTATTACGTTCAGTGACTTCAAGCCTCTTTAGGATTTATCTCCACAGACATTGTAACATTTACTGACAGTCACCTATGTAAGTCTTCTTTTATTTTGAATGAACTAGTAAAAAAATGACAATTTTCATCTAGTTAAACATGATTTAGCAGATAATAAGACCAATGTCATCAAACTTAAGCTCTCCTTTCAAAGAAATCTTTTATATTGGCTTAAATAAATTTAACATTACCTGGGTAAGATCAACTGCTTTTTTTCTCATTGCAGCTTTCAGATATCACTTATTTTCAATATAGCAGCTATAACAAACCAAAGGAAATCAGAAAAATGGGGGGGGACTTTTACTGCTGATAGTGGAAAGAATATTTTTTGCACTGTTTCTTTCAGGTGAGTGTATGTGTTTGTTAGCCAAAAAAATTTCTTCATTGTTACCTTTCTCATGTGCACAGCCAGTTCCCATATTGTCTGCAGAGCAGGGCGAAGAACTGCAGAGCAGGAGAGGACATGTCCAGCCAGCTGAGAGGAACAGCCAAGTGTCTGGCACATGCAGGGATGCTGCTGCTGCCAGTACACAATTAACGGGAATTATCTTGCTAAGATGCCTCCTCAAAGCAAGAAATAATTTGAGTGATGGGCCCTTGGGAGAGACGTCGTGCTTCCCTCCCATGTGGAATACTTTGCTTCTTTAGCTTTATGCTAAACTAGCAAATACTGACAGAAGTCAGCTTGGCAAACAGGTAAAAACAGATCAATCTAGCTGCCAGCTCAGGCTCTGTTTGTGTGTGCTTAAAAGGAGAAAATATCAAATTGAAATAGCCCAGACCTGCTGAAAACGTGGAGACATGACTGCAAAGCCTCGCTGGCTTTACCACCTTATGAAGTATAGAATGAAGAACGTGTGTTGCATTTATAAAGCTCCTTGAAGGTACAAAATGTCACTGTACAAATGATGACTGAAGACACAGCAACTCCAAGGTATCCTGTATTTATCAGAATACCACATGGGAGCCCCCTGCCACCACTGTGCAAATGAAAACTTTTATATTTCTTATTTGGTGTTATGTCCTTCCTCAATGCTTACCATTTCTTGAAAGTCAGCAATTTATTGGCATTCCCTCAATAAATTTTTTCCCTGAAGTCGAAATGGAAAACCAGCTACAATTACCTCAGAATGGACTCCACTTATGGTTTAGGGATTTGTGTTTGTTTGTTTTGCTTTGTTATGATATCTTTGTAGATAAGTACCTCACTAAACTATGTTGAATCATTGGTTTAGGTTATCTTTTAATTAGTACCTTATAGACCGCAAGCATATGAGATCAGACTGTTGTAATTATAAAATTGTATCATAATGTAATATTCACTACTTTGTGAAATAGTACTCACACAGTGAAAGAATCACTTCACCTTTCCCACCTTCATCCTTTTTATGGGACTAAATTGCAGTAGGGCAGTCTAATATAGGAAAATATCTAGTGGAAACTGGCAAGCACTTTAGGGCTCTGCAAACTTCTGGATGGAGGCAGAACCATCAAATGAGGAAGTGCCTCACTTCACATCTTGAAAGTTGGCAAAATGAGATACCTTAGGAGTCTGAAACTCTTTGGGTGGATGAGAAGAAGAGGTTGGCATCTGTCCTGGTTTCAGCTGAGATAGAGTTAATTTTCTTTCTAGTAGCTGGAATAGTGCTGTGTTTTGGTTTTAGTATAAGAATAATGTTGATAACACACTGATATTTTTAGTTGTTGGTAGGTAGTTGTAGTGTATTCACTAAGTCAAGGACTTTTCAAGTTCCTGTGCCCTGCCAGGTGCAGAAGAAGCTGGGAGAGCACAGCCAGGAGAGCTGACCCAGACTGGCCAAAGGGATATTCCCCACCATAGAACATCATGCTCTGCTTAGAACTGGGGAACTACCCGGGAGGCGGGATCACTGCTCAGAAACACACTGGGCATTGGATTGTTTAATTTCCTTTCACATGTGGTGAGCAATTGCATTTGTGCATCACTTGTGGTGGTGGTGGTGTTATTACTATTATTATCATCATCATCATCATCTTCCTATGTTATTCTATTAAAGTGTCTTCAGCTCAATCCACAAGTTTGTTTTTTTCCATTCTCCTCCCCATCCCACTGCAATGGAGGAGGAGTGACCGAGCAGCTGTGTGGTGCTTAGCTGCCAGCTGGGCAAAAACCATGACAGCATCATCTGCAGAACATTCCAATACAAGCAATGAGCCATCCATAACACATGTTGTGTTACTGTGCCATAGGTGGCAGTTATCTATACAACCAATACTCACTTCCACTTTCCTTTAGCTGCTACGTGATACCAGCGTTAATAACCTCATTTTATATTCCAATATTCCTGATGGAGATAGTTTGGCATCTTCAAAATAGTCTCGCAAGCAATGGCTAATTCCTTCTTCAATTTTGTACTAACAAATATTACAAAAACTTTGATGTTGCTGTGCTTGAGGCATTAGTACCTATGAAGAAAAAACCCCACCCTTTTCAACTATGTCTTTTTTTCCTCTATTGAAAGATGAGCCTATTTATTTTAAAGAATCTATCTTCATAAGGAAAAAAAAGCATTGTATATTTTAGCTATGGCTCGTGAAAAGCAGGACTATTTAATTTGCTGTCATAATCCAGTGAATTCTCTGCCACACTGCTTGACTTCTGCCCCTTTGTCACTTTGTGCGTGCAGACTCCAAGGGAAAAAAGCTCATCGGCGCAAGGACAGCAATGCTTTTGTGATGTTTGTTTTGAATGCTCTCTTACATCTGCAAGTCAACCAGAAGCAAGTGAAAATCTCTTTCCAAATAAACTGCCGTAAGTGACAAGGCAATTCCCGTTATCTTTATTGATACTTACAAAACCAAACGTATGCTCCTTTAAAATCCAGCACCTTCTCTTTTGGGGTGTATCTTACCTTGGTCATATTGCCTTTGTCATAATCCATGTGAGAATCATTAAGTCATTCAAGTTTGGAAGTGATTTCAGAAGATCTCATGTTCAAAGCAGGAGTACAGACTAGGGCCCAGAACTGGACGAAATATTCTAGATATGGTCTACTGAGTGCTCAGTAAGGGGCATTTACTCATCCTAATTCTTCCCTCAGTCTCTGCCTCTGTTCGCCTTGACAGAGCCAAGGATGCTGTTAGCCTTCATCCCTGCCAAGGCACACTGGTGGCTCATGTTTGGTCCCCTGCCCACCAAGGCCCCCAGGTCCTTCTCAGCAGAGCTTCTCCCCAGCTAGTCAGTCCCCAGCCTGAACCTCTCCTACGGGTCAGTTCTTCTCCAGTGATTTGCATATGTCCTTGCTGAATTTCATGAGGTTCCTGTTGATCTGTTCCTCCAGCCTGTCTAGGACCTCTGGATGACAACCCTGCCCTTCAGCATATCAACAGGATCCCTCAATTTCACATCATCCACTGACTTGATGAGGGGGCTTCCTGTCTCCTCCAGATCACTGACAAAGATATTAAATAAGACAGGTGTCAGCACAGAACCTTGGGAAATTCAGCTTGTAACCATCCTCCAGGTAGAGCCTGATGACCGTTAATCATTACCTCAGTTTTTCGTCCATCTGATTGTTCACTGGTCTAGACTGTAGTGTCTCTCTGGATACAAGGATACTGCAGGAGATGGCATTAAAGGCCTTGCTAAGACCTGCATAAATGACATCCACTGCTCTCCCCTTCTCCACAAATCTAGTCTTTTCGTCACCGAAGGCAAACAGGTGGGTCAGACATAGCAAATCTATGCCTACTGTCCCCAGTTCCTCCTTCTCCTTCATGTGCCCAGGAACAGCTTTCCAGAGGACATAGTCTGTAATTTCCCCAGGAAATCAGAAATGGGGTGAGGCTGACTGGTCTGTAGCTTCCTGACTTGTCCTCTTTAAAGATAGGTGCAAAGCTTGTCCTTCTACAGTCACCGCAGACCTGCCCCAAATCCTACAACCTTTCTGAGATGCTGGAGAGCAGTTTTGCAATGACTTCCAGAGTTTCTGTGTATGTCTGCAGGGCGATCTCAAACTCTTGAGCCATGGTGAATTCTTTACTCATGCCAGGTTCTCACACAAAAACATAACATTTTTTAGCTGCGTCCAATGTGTTTGTTATCGGCATAGGCCCTGTACTTGTAATTCATACCTCCCTCACCTTTCAGTTTTTTTATAGCACTAAAATACACTTGAACTTGAAAATTTAAGAGATTAGTAAATTACAATCAGCAACAAATGTTTCACTGCAGCCATTCTGGTAGCACAGAGTAGTTGGCTCTCCCTCTTCTTCTCTACTCCAGGTTCTTACAAACTGGGAATCAAGATCAAGGACTTCCTCCTAACAGCAAGGCAGTCCCTGACCTTATCTCAGAAGGTTTACAAATCTGCACATGGAGACACCATCATGCCACTGACACAGAGAGATTCACTACAGCAAGGGTAACCTCAACAGTGTGAGGGAGAAAACTTCAGTTACTTAAGATGGATATGATAGAAGTTACGGTGCGTGTTCCCTTGGAAACCTACACTTTTGTCCATTTGCTTTCTGCTTTGAGCTGCCCTCTCCTAAGTTAAATATCTAGTGCATAATATTTCTTTACACCTGTGTGTACATATATTAGCTGTGTGATATATATATATGCACACGTGATGTTACAGATTTATATAATGAGCATGTATGTATTCAATACATTCTAATTTCTACCAGATGGAATAATCATGTTCTCAACATGTTTTCCAATACTTCTTTTTGTTTTCTTGTACCTTTATTTTTGTCATGATTTTATGCTTAGTAAAGAGTATAATTTTATCTGAAGACTTTGTTCTAATATATTTGCTGTTCTTCAGTTACTTTCTGACCATTAGAAAATGTCTGATTTAAGAGCAACTGCTGTGATTTTGCTTTTAAGAAATCATCACATGCTCAGAGTCAGATACCTGAATGTTGTACCGAATGCTAGTTTGCAGGTACTGTAGCTAGTCTCATGGCCAACTTGAAGCATGATAATAAATATTATGCTGAATTGGCATCTACTCTGGTTCCTTCCCCAGGGACTCTTCACAAGCAGCATGTTCCTACACGATTCAGAGTTATGTCTATCCCTGTTCCTGACATTTCCATCAGAAATGGTGTGACTCTGTCTCAATGTGACATGACACACACTTTTCCTTTGGCAAGTCGTGCCGAGCAATAGCTGTCCTCAAGAGAGACTCGGATGAAGTCTGTACGTGCCCAGTACCCTTTCTCTGAATGCGCTCATAATATCCTCCTGAAGGGGTCCTTTCCTCATTCAGAAGAAAGACTCAAGTGCAGACTCCTTCAACAAGACCACGATGGACACACTACTTAGACCACTGACTGAAGCAGGGTGTGGGACAGAATTTAGGGGGCTCATAACTGTCATGCTGAGGAAAAGCCTTGTGCCCAGTTAATGGCAGAGGCTGTGAGCACCAAATATTCCAGCAGAGCCAGGTCCAGCCCCAGGGGCAGCCGCAGCCAGTGCCCAGGAGCTCCAGGTAGGTTGTTTCCCCAGGACATACTCACGGACATGCTGTCATAGATGTGCTCTCTATCCCAGTCCCCATTTATGTTCATGGGGAATATATCCATCTGTCTTAAAATATACATCAACGGACACCTTGCAGAGCTACAGTTATGGGTAAGTGACTTCTGTTTCTGTCATGATATTAAGAATACCTTTGGAGAGGAGAGGGAGAAGAGCAGGAGCTAGCTGCAGGATCAAATGCCTGTGCGTACTGCTGGGAGGCCAGGGGACAGCAGCCAGGTCTGTGCGTGTCTGCTTTTATTCCCTCCGGGGGTACTGAGAATGGAGGTTTATTTACAGCTCCTGGGTTATACTTTGGAGTGGAGGCTGGCATGCTTTGTATACCTCAACAGAGAATTGTATCCCATCTTGCTCCCATATGATATACTGAAAGCTCATAGCTGTAAATTTACAGATGTTTTTCCAAGTACTGATTTTTCTCCCATGGCGAAAGGCAGTGGCAGGCACGCTCTGCTCCTTCAGTGTGTCCTCTAGGGCTGGGTGAGTAATGCAGTTTTATGGCAATTCGCAACCTGAGGAGTAATAACGCAACTGAAACACCATGAACATAAGACTTTTTCCTGGCTGAAGAAGCACTGAAAAGAAACACAGGTGAGAAGTCTTTTGGTTGGGAGAATATTTTCTTACGGGAGCGGATATTTTTCTAACTGTAGTTGCCAGAGAAGTTCTTTATTACATGAATATGCCAGAAAAATTTACTATCACTGTTAGACAGCTGTCACAGTGTTCAGATTTTGGATACGACAGTATAGCATGAGTTTTATTTTCATCTGTGCAAAATGGGTAACATTCTGCAGTAATACAGCATATAAATAATTCAGCTGCTTAGAGAGTGTTATAAATAAAAATAGAAATTATTTAACATCACTTTTTAATCTGAAGTAAGACCAGCTACCCACTTTTAAAATTCTTGGCTGTAAGTTAATACATATTTTTTCCTTGTGATTCCCTTTCTACATAAACAACAAATACAGGATTTTCCCTCCAGGAGATATTGTGTTTGTACTGACATTGACAAAAACAATTTTTTTGATAATTTTTAATTAAATCAGCAGAATATCTCCTTCTGTCATATTTATTGATGCAACTTCCTCCAGCATTCACTGTATGATATTAGAGGAAGAAAATTCTGTGGTAGAAATATAGGATTATTATCAAAAGATATCAGTTCTCTTTGTGCTTTTTACAGCTTTCATTACACTTCAGAAATGCAGATGACACGTATTTACCAACATCACAAGGTAGCTTGGGTTTTAATTTTCTTTGCTTAGATTTTTAGACCCTTTAATAGTGGGCACTTTATTCAGATAAAGTACTGCTTCCCATCTATTTTTGCAGGGTGCCAGTCTGATGGTGCTCCTTTTTGATTTACCAAGTCATTAAACCCTGTGAGATGTTAGATGGTGTTAACAATCATGCTCGCATAGCTCTACCAAAAGTGGTTCAAATGGTTATTGTCACCTGGAGGCCATTTCCTCCTGAGCTGGAAACATCAAAACTGATTGTGTGAGCACTCCAGGCTGCTTCACAGCAAAGTAACCGTAAATTAACTCAAATAGTCGTCAGGCTCAGAGGTCAGGAAGCATTAGGATAAGGTAAAAACTGCCAAAAGGCAAGCTAAATTATACCCTGCAATTACCTCACGTTTTCTTTAAGTTACATTGAATAGAAAGCACTTCTTCAGTCATACGAATTGAAAGAGGAAAATGAAAGGTACAGGGTCACCAGTAAGGGGAGGGGGAAGCAGTTTGAAAACGTTCTAGGCATGGTCCCTAACCAAATGCTTAAACTGACTCTGTTTTTAGTGGGATAGTTTTGGAGTGTGATGGCAAAGACAGGGTGGATGGTCAGAAGCAGGCTACGGAAAGAGAAATCTGAGGAAGGAATAAAAATCAGGTTGATGATGAGGGCCACAATTCCAGCTCATGCAACGAACTGGCTTCAGAAACCATGGGTCTGACAGCAAGAACTTAAAATAAATCTCTTGAACTGGGAGAGGTAATTGAGAAAGTGAGCCAGGCAGTCAAAAGTGCAGCTTGATATTCGTGTTAGTTTTAACGTGGCTGCAGACTTTATTTATTTGCAGACTGCTAGTTTGTATTGCTCAGCTGCACTAAAAGCGAGCCAGCGTGCCTGTCACGCGTGTCCCTGCCTTTGCACAGGCTCAGCAAAAGGCCGTTGGGGGCACGGGGTATTCTGAGTGCATGGGCTTTCCCCGGGAGTCCTGCTGTTATCTCAAAGGACACACTGGCATGAAATGATAGACCATGGAGCATATGGCAACTGTGGTGCCACAGAGCAGAATGAATTTGCCACTAGAGAAAAAAGCAATGAGAAGGAAATGAGGACAGCCACTGAATCTGCTTACTAGCTTCAGCACAGAAAAACCCACCAACCAATGCCTTTTATGCTGTTAGTAATGTTCCACTCTATAAGCTTTTACAATTCTATAGCAAAAACATCAAATATCAATTTATTTGTATAATGCACTCACTGAGGTGCATCATCTATTTCCTGAGCAGTTGAGGCTTATCATGCTGCAGTTTGCAAGCTCTCTTTGTGCCAGTGCATAACCGATGGTAGGAAGGTTTACCTGCCAGATCCTCAGCCCAGGCTGTAGGATGTCTTGAAGCAGGAAGAACCCCCTGCATATCTGCATCATCTTATTTACAGTCATAAATCCAGTCTGATGCCTGTCTGACTGACTCGGAAATAGCTCAGAAAAAAATCCTGTTTCTGCATTGAATTGTGCTAGTTATTCCCCCAAACATGAGATTCTCCTCCCTTCCTCCTCCTTTTTCTTTTTTCAAATGTGGAAATTGTCATCTCAGTTGCAAAGGGAATTTTCTGTTTGCACATCCTTGCCCTAGAGATGAAAAAGGATATATGTTCAGTTTGTGCTCTCGTAAGTGTGCTCATCCCTTCTCTTTGCATTACATGCACATGTCCTCTGCAAGCTCTTTTTAATAATCCATAACCCAAGCAGAAACCCTCCTCCTCTCCTCAGATCCTGTTTCAGCCCATTTGCTCCCGTGAATGACTCTCTTGTTAATGGCATAACATTCCCATCCCCATCAAGGAACAGATGGTTGGAGTTTATAACTGCATGCTGAAAGCAAACTCTGTTTATGACAATGTGTAACTTTGATTCCTAACTTAGGGCATGTTCTAATTACATTTTCCATTTGCAGCCCAGTGTTTACTTCACATTCAATTCTAAATTGGTTCTACCATCAATAATAAAATGTCATCTTTTCAGCTGCTCAGCTGGATTCAAGAATCCCACTTCTTGTGGTTGTCATGCACCAGTAATGTGTTTTCAATTTATGACCATATATTATAACAGACCAACATAATGCTGACATTATTATGGCATGTAGGAAAATAAGAATAATAGTACAATCTATTTGACCAGAAGAAATTAATTACTAGAGCAAGATGCAGACCGCACAAACCACTCCTGATCTCCTTTCTCTTTCTTCTTCCTGATCGGTTTTTCGTGAGCAATGAGCATGCCTGCACTGCTGAATCTGCACGTGGGACTGAGGCACCGAAATCCAGTTTAAGGAGGTTTCAGGCAATCTGTGATGTGATCCTGTAGATCACAATACCTTGTTTGTATTTTTCAGGTAATCACTTGTATCTGTCACAAACTTTGGTTTCATTCATTGGTTTTCATCCCATTCCCAGAGGAGAGTTGTGTCTCCTATGCTGGCTGATATACATGTGCATATATATACAAATGTGTGTTATGTATATGTATGTATACATATGGTGTTTATATATGTTATATATATGTATACATATGTATATACATATGCCTTTTATCCCAATAAAATTGTGCTTTGTAGTTGGAACAAGAGGTTGAAGAAATGTCTAGAAGAGTTTTCCTTTAAAACTTCATTTTTCTACAAAAATTGTTTTTACTTTTTTGCCAACATACATTTCAATGACATTTTAAAAGTCAAAATTTTCAATTTTTAATTTCGTTAATGGCAAAATGTCCATTTTTGACCTTGTTCTTGATTTAGCTAAGTTATATTCAAATACCAGTTTTAAAAAACAATTTTCCACACTGTCTACATCATTTTAATGCAAGCTTAATACTTACAGACTAATCAAAGATAAGGAAGTAATCACTAATTATAGAGTCATTTAGATTGGAAAAGACCTTTAAGATCAAGTCCAACCGCTAACCTAGCACTGCCAAGTCTGCCACTAAACCATGTCCCTAAGCACCACATCTACATGGCTTTTACCTCCAGGGAGTCACCATACTTCCAGGGATGGTCACTCAACCAATTCCCTGGGCAGCCTGTTCCAGTGATTGACAACCCTTTTGGTGAAGAAATTGTTCCTAATATCCAATCTAAACCTCCCCTGGCACAACTTGAGGCCATTTCCTCTTGTCCTATCACTTGCTACTTGGGAGAAGAGACCAACACCTACCTGGCCACAACCTCCTTTCAGGTAGCTGTAGAGAGCGATAAGGTCTTGAAATGACGCCTTTCTTTGATGCCAGACAGAAATGTTTGGAAAACTGTCAAGAAATCTCTGACAAGTATCAGCGATGACCAGTGGTGGGGATGGAGCTTCAGAGCTAGCAGCAGTGGAGCATGCTGAAGCATCTTGGGAACACAGCTTAGGGCAGGAAGCCTGGAGCCATGCTTCCCTTCTCCCAGTCAGACAGGGTGCCTGTGCTTCCTGAGAGCATGAGACCTTCCTGAGAGACCTATCCTGAGAGAAAATACAACGAAAGGCCTGTGGGTTGAGATAAGGACAGGGAGAGATCACTCACCAATTACCGTCACGGGCAAAACAGACTCAATTCAGGAAAATTAATTTAATTTATTACCAAACAAATCAGAGTTGAGTAATCAGAAATAAAAATAAATCTTAAAACACCTTCCCTTCCCTTATTCCGGGCTTAACTTCACTCCTGATTTCTCCACTTTCTCCCCTCCAGCAGCACAGGGGGACGGGGAATGGGGGTTGTGGTCAGTTCATCACACGTTGTCTCTCCTGCTCCTTCCTCCTCAGGGGGAGGACTCCTCACACTCTGCCCCTGCTCCAGCATGGGGTCCCTCCCACGGCAGACAGTCCTCCACCAACTTCTCCAATGTCAGTCCTTCCCACAGGCTGCAGTTCTTCACCAACTGCTCCAGTGTGGGTCCCTTCCATGGGGTGCAGACCTTCAGGAGCAGACTTCTCCAGCGTGGGTCCCCCATGGGGTTGCATGTCCTGCCACCAAACCTGCTCCAGCCTGGGCTCCTCTCTCCTCAGGGCCACAGGTCCTGCCAGGAGCCTGCTCCAGCCTGGGCTTCCCATGGGGTCACAGCCTCTTCAGGTGTCTCCACCTGCTCCAGCGTGGGGTCCTCCATGGGCTGCAGGTGGATATCTGCTCACCATCAACCTGCATGGGCTGCAGGGGGACAGCCTGCCTCACCATGGTCTTTTCCAGAGGCTGCAGGGGAATCTCTACTCCGGTGCCTGGAGCACCTCCTCCCCCTCCTCCTGCACTGACCTGGGTGTCTGCAGAGTTGTTCCTCTCACATATTCTCACTCCTCTCTCTGGCTGTAATTGCTCTTGGTGGGGTTTTTTTCCCCCCTTCTTAACTCTGTTATCCCAGAGATGCTACCACCGTCACTGATGGTCTCAGCCCTGGCCAGCGGCGGGTCCATCTTGGAGCTGGCTGGCATTGGCTCTATCAGACACAGGGGAAGCTTCTAGCAGCTTCTCACAGAAGCCAACCTTGTAGCCCCTCGCTACCAAAACCTTGCCATGCAAACCCAATACACTGGATAACAATCTGTTAGTGGAGCTCAACTAGAAGATGTGGGGAGCAGCTTGCACCCCAGCCAGCCCTGCTTGCTGGAGGAGGAGAGCTGGGAGCAAAACTGCTCTGTGCATCCTAAGAGACTGTGTTCTTTCCACAAGTACTTGCACAGGACTCCCAGCCTGATCCCTTATCGTGGTTCTCCTTCTCCCTGCAGTCAAACTCTGCTGGCACAAAGCCTTTTGCGTAACGCCCTTCCTGTCATGTGGGGAAGTGTGATTTCTCCTTTTGGAGCACCTTGACAAAATCCTGCAGGTGTTATTTTTTAATTTGTCATTTATGAAAGACTGGCAGATGCCAGGGTAAAGGTCTAGAATATGACATTGTGACATGGCCGCAGGTCTCAGGCACAAGGCTACAGTGCACAAATCATCAGCCAGCGCTGACCATTCCTGTAACTTCCGGCACTTGGGGTCATAGGCTCATAGGAAAATTCAGACTGGAAGACACCTCAGCAGGTCCAACCTCCTGCTCCAAGCAGGGCAAGCCGTGAGGTCAGACCAGGTTCCTCAGGGCTCATATTCAATCTTGTCTTGTACTTTCCTTCAGACATTGCTTGTTTCCAAGCTTCTTCATTTCCCCCAGTTTTACAGAGCTGCTGATTTTATTGCTGCTAGGGCTGCCCATTCCTCTGGACTTCCTCAGTGCTCACATTGCCAACACCTTTTATTCTTTTTTATGAAGACCAGAACTGCAAACTGCTAGAGTCTGGCCTCTGCTCTCAGAATCCTTCATCCACCTGTCATGTCAACGGTACTTCTGAAATTCATTACCTGGATGACTTTTCTGTGCTCCCTTGATGATATTGGCTCAAAGAAAAAAGTGGCAGAAGAAGTCATTTTTAGGGAGCAGGTGTTCAGTGGCAACTCATGCAACCTTTTAAACTTGGGGCACAGGTTCAGATGCAACTGTTAATGGAAAGTATGAAGTTTTTGTGGTAGCTCAGGTGATGAGCTCACCCACTTTCTTACTTTCCATTAGCCCTTCTTGGTGTGCCATGCACTTCTGCATCACATGCCGTGCACTGGGCTCCACAACTCTGCTCCACCGCAGCCAGACTTGAGCTGTGCCCATTCCCGCTCCCTGTGCATGCATGTCTGCGCAGAGGGAGATGGAAATAAAAAGATGCAATGAAGCAACTGGGGTTTTAATAGCATGCATTGTACCTTTAGCAATATTTTTGTTCTACTAAGTTGAAACTAGGTTTTCTGTTTTTCCAACATTTGAGAGGATTGAGCGTGGGGCTTTGAACATTAGATACAGTCAATACACTGTCACAAAAACAGGCATCAAAGATGTAGTACAAAATACTTCCACAAGCTTGGTAAATGCAGAGAAAACCTTACTCTTGAATGCCAAATCTGCTTTTGATAGCAATAAACCAAAGGGAGTTCACAAGTCCCAGGTAAAATGTAACTTTTAAGAAAGTATAATAAAAACTGGAAGATTGTCAGCAAGTGTCCTCAAAACATCTGCTTGCACATTAGATGTGTTAAGAAGACCTGCATGTGGAAATCAGTGATTTGTAGGCTTCTCTCCAGTAGAGTCTACTCTCCTATTGCCAATACAATAAGCACATCCACTTAAAAAGTTCTGATGGTAAAATATGCATAAGAAAAAATGTAGTTTTGATACAGTGAAAGCATGTGTCCTGAAGCAACTTAATGTAAAAAAGGAAAAAAGTTGGAACATAATATTTTGACTGCCCTGCTTTGCTTCAAAATATAGTAACAATTTTTGTGCCATTAGTGTTAATTTATCTGTATATATTATGCAATATTTTAATATATATTTATTTTAGTACATTGTGGTTAATATTATAGAACTGTAAGATGATACTATATTGATCCAACTTTCTGAAAGTGAAAGGTTTCAGTGTTGTAAAAACAAATGCTACGTCCAAATGAAAATATATTTAGCTGATGAGCAAGTAGAAGTAATTGTTCCATTGTAAAGAAGGAAGGTATTTTTTGTTTCCAAATAATTTTTCTCCATTATTTATCACAAAACCTGTGCATGAAATTTTTGCATTAGAAATTTAGGTGATTCATCTGGTGGATTACTTAAATTCAGTCATGCACAAAGTCTTTAGGACCAGAATATTGAAACAATCTCTTTAATATAAAAGCTTAAGACACAATGAGCATGTCATGCTGCTTAACTACATGCATTTCCAAAAGAGAAGAAAATTGCATGAGCAGCTCATGAAACTACTTCTACAAAGAAGCTTTTCTTAGAGGATCATGGGTAGAATTTGACAAAGGTAGCTACCTTTTCTAAACACATTTTCTTGGAGATAGAAAGTCACATTCTATACAAGAAAAAGGAATTGGTGTCAATCAAGATCAATAATAGAAAACTTTTATCCCAGGTTCAGAGGATTCAAGTAAAACCCCTGTGAGCTATATTTGTAGTGTTAGTGCCATGACAGTGAATCTTTGAGTTTTCCAATAATGTAGTAATTTAGGATATTTCTTGCAAAACAAGCAATGCTGCTGAAATGAAAGTAGTTGGCTATACCCACTATTGAACCTGCTGCTCTTCAAAATTCCGTGACTAAAGTATTGATGTGCTATTAATCATTCCATGGCTGAGTTTTTCCTCTTAATTTTGATGAAAAGAGTTGTAGCTTTCCAGGAGTTAACTCCTTAGCTGGTATGTTCCATCATTCCTTCTTTTTTCCCTTTTTTTTTTTTTTTAAATTAATTAAAGATAATTATAAGTTACTATATGCTGGACCAGAGCCAGAAAACATCGTGTATGAACTTTAGAGTATGTAAGGCAATCAGCAGTATTTCTCTACTTTCATCATATGAATTTTTTTCCCTTTCATTGCTGCCAATGCAAAATTCCTGCTGAGCTTTGTTCAAGTAAAGCTATTTTGATGTGTACCTAGGTGAATGTTTAAAATCAAGGGTAAAAGTTTATAAACACAAGCTGAACTTTACCTGACTCTAGGAATGGACAGAGTAGGAAGGAGCAGCTGGTTTGTGTGTGCATGAAGCTTTGAGGACACCAGGTCTAGGCACTGAACAGAGATAACAAGGGTCAGTGAGGAAGATGGACAAGGACTAGAGCTTGGAGTAGTTATAAAATGGTGACCTTGCAGGAGCCAGGAAACTCTTTTGAATCTCTGAAGAAATTTTAGGCATAAAATTCAGAAGAAAAACAGACACGATGGCTGACCAGCTGAATATATTACTGAAATTACCTGCTGCACAAGCTTCCTGTGCCCTTCCCTAGCTCAGAGCATTGCACTCTGTGTTTATGCCACATATTTCAAGAATTTCATTGAAGCATCAGGGTTAAAATTGGCATCAGGGGAGGGCAGGGACATTGGGGGAGGCATCTTGGGAGGCAATTTAGGTTACCTGTGGCCTGGGTTGGCTATTGGAGATGCCTTCCATTGACTTTTTATTGAACCCAGTCTTCCTCAACTCTGTGTGTTCAGTACTGAGCTCTTACAACGCAGCTACCCACAAAATGCAGTACAAAAAATGTATTGACAAAAAGTCATTACTCTAATTACTTACGATTTCTCAGTCAAAACCCACTCTGTAACAGAGCGATGGTCTCTTTTAGCCATGCCCTGGGTATGGGTATCTGCTGGGAGGTATCAGTTATGCCAGACTGATTGCATCTCTCTGACATCAGAAGTGGGTTTTCTGCAGCAGTTGCAATAGCTCCTGAAAAACATTCAGTGTTAATCTGGATGTGTCAAATCTGGAGCTTTTTTGTCTCAGCTATCAGAGAAATAATTTTCTCTAAGGATTTTACTCTTACTTCGATCGTGTGTTTGATCCTCAATAGACAATTACCATGTCACCTGCTGTGTTTGCTTGCTGGCAAAGACAAATAGATGAATTTGTGCCCTCTCAAAGGGGGTTTCTCCTGTTCTGTTGCAAAACTCCCCCTCCGCCGGTACCCAGTGAGCCCTACAGGCTGAGAGCAAAGCAGGTCACACCTCCCTGTCTGTACAGAGCAGTCGCAGCTTGAGTAGAAGAGGAGACTGGGCTGAAGCAGCTGTACACTGGGGTTGAGTCTCTGCTGGTGTCAGCTGAGATTGGTGTCGGCCTGACCGATATTAAAGCCCACTGGTTTGATATGACATTATGTGCTGTGACAGCCATCTCCAGTGGGTCTCCACTGGCAGACAGGTATTTATGGGTGTATTCCATCCTGGCAAACTTTTGCCACTGGGATCTGTAGCCCAGATTTTATCTGACCTCCTCTCTTTCTCCCTAGCAGATATGTCTCTAGCTTCATTGAGTTTTATCTACTTTCTACACTATAGATATTGGTTAAAAGTCATGTGAATTAAATGCATTATATCTATTACAATAGCGTATGGCTCCTCTGAACCTCTTTTAAAATACCCTCAGACCTTCATGATCTTTTGGTATTAAAGTCTCTTCAAGAGTCCATCTATTTTCTAGATTTTTTTTCTCCAATTCTTTGTTTGTTTTTCTTTGTTAAATTGAAAATAATTAATAGGGTGAAAACAGTAATAAAAGTTTTGGTCAGTTAACAAAATTGCTACCATATGTTGTCACCATCCCTGGAGTGTGTTTCTGGGGAAACAGCCTCTGGCTCTTCCAACTCTACCAACAGCACCAACTGCATCTCCCCTTGCTGTGAACACAGCATAGGCTCCCTGGTCACATGTGAACCCTCTGCAGAGACAGAAAAATTTTGGTAGCATAGACTACAGCTGAATGCCAAAGCAACTGGTTTTGGGAAAGCCAGGAATATCGGTGAGCTACCATCTTTGTCTAGGGCTGGCAGTAAAAGTGGGTAGAGTCAAAGGAGGCTCTCAGGTTATGGAAGTTACAGTTTCTTTGAAGGATGGGTGAGGAAAGTGAAATCTTATACATACATACCTTGTCTAGCCCTAACTATATAAAAGAGGGGTTTAGGGCTATCTCTACTCAAAGGGGGTGGTGAGAGAGATTAGCATCTCCAGAGAGACACTAATCCCATCCCAGAAAAATCAGTGTTACAGATTTATGGACTGAATTGATGGATGGCAGAGGGAACTTAGTTAACAAGCTGTGAGTCCCACCTAAATTGGGACCAGTTATTCCCACTGCATGTGGCAGACTGCATGAATTGCCAGATGATCGTTATTTCTGGAGGCAGATGTTGGAGCAAATCATGGGAGTCTTCAGAACATAATAGGGATTACTGACTGGTAGAAAGCTTTCTAGTTATGAAATTCTTCCATTGAAGAGTTTTTAATGCATTAGAATCTCCAAACACCTTGTCAAAATCTTACAATAATTAAATCAGAGAAACAGAGGACAAGACATGTACAGCTGAGGAAAAATGTATTCTTTGCTAAAAAGACCATTTTTAAAATTAATAGGTCCAAATAGCTATCCACTGAATTTTGGTAGGTTTTCCTGTCTCTTCCTGAGCATGTCATATAATAATGCTTTTTAATACTGGCCTGAATTATTGCAGCATGTTATGTAAGGGCCATACAGCCCACTTCCAATTACTGCAGCCACTGAAGAGGAAAGAATGATTTTACAGGTGCACACCCTGTAATGAGGAGGTGATACCTGGAGAAGAGGGGCAAATGAGTTTCTTCTCAGAATTTTTAGTACACAATATTCTCTTTTGAAGATCTTACTTCTGGGAGTTGCCCCTGAGGAAGACTAAACACCAAGTGTTGGGATGAGCAGCGTACATAAAGCTCACTAACAACCCAATGTCCTCGTCCATAAAATGACTTTAGCTAGTCCAGAAATTAGAGATGTCTACACATGAACTAGATGGGGAAGGGAACGGTTGTTTACTCATCCTAACAGTCAGATAGCTCTGATATATGAGTGATCTTGGACAGAAAGTGATAAGCACAGGCATTAATCAAAACTACTTAGAGTTGCGGGAAACCTCATGGAAGCAGGAATTACTGCTATTGCCACCTGTCATTTCCATTCCTTCAAGTCAGGCATGTGTGGAAACAGCTGTCAAAATAAGATTAAGTATCTATGGCAAATCTAAATCTGACTGAGGTAAATAAAATAGCTACTTCTCTTTATTATTGAAAATGCCAACTGGGAAATTGGCCATAATCATTTGGAACTACTACAAATTGGTTTCAAATTATGGGAGTAAAGTGGGAGGTAACTGAACCACTGGTTCAGCTGGAGGAAGTGTGAATAGCACATCTGGCTCAGTCTGTGCTAGAGTCACCCACGCACGGGCTGGCCATGGCAGAGGGATCCAGCTTAGGTTTAGCTTCAGTGGAAACTACTGGGAATGGGTATTTTCTCATACCCAATTACAGGTGCCTCAGCCGCTTTCTCATTTATGTCCATCTTCTGATAATCGCTCTACAGAGTGTTTTCCCACTGGGATAAGTCTTGATCATGCTGAGCCAGATCTTCACCATTTTTACAGTAACGTCTCCAAATAGATATTTCCACCTTTACTGTGGATTTGCACCATTTTACATGAAAGGAGAATCAGTCCTAGTAAAATCCCTTTCTCTGCTGCACCTTTGGGTCTCTGTCTGTATGTAGATTTGTTTTTGAAGTGGGCAACTTACCTCCTGTTTCCCCACCATGATTTAGAGTCTCAGGGACTTTGTGGAGAGTGGAGACCTGGTAATGGATGAATGCTTGTAAGTCCTGCTGGTGGACAGCCTTCTTGGTACCAGCAACCTAACCCCTATGCAGCCCTCCTGCTCAGCCTGCCTTTCCCTCCATCCCTACTTGCCCTTGTGTCCAAGCCACCACCTTCTCCCCTCATAGTGACCTCTCCACACTTGCTGCTGCAGGGTAGGTGAGGGCGGGGGGCTCGTTCAGCCGTTTGGGTAACAGCCACATCCCACTGTCCAGAGAAGGGAGCTGGCCCAGCCAGCAACATCTCAGGGGCTGCCCAGTGGACCACGCTGCTTTAGTTACTTTCAAGGGTTTCTGCCAAATACAACATAAGTAATTCCTGGATTGCAAATCCAGGGCATGCTGTAAGGAGATGTACAACTTGCTGCCAGCATTGGTCATGGGTGTTTGTGCAGGACATCAGTGGTGGAGGCAACCTTTGGAGACAGGCATTCCCCTCCTCCGGCTGGATATAAGTATAGGACTTTCTGTCCCAGTGCTTTTACAAGGTGTGAGTGGACAGGATCCATGTGAAGGTAGGTCTGTGCGCTATATGGTAGATAGGTCAGGGGTTTCTTCTGTTGCTTTATTGGGTGACTAGAATTATTTGGACCAAATTTCCTAGGCAAACTCTTATAATTTAAAACAGGTGCTTTCAGTGGACATTTTGAACTGATGTTCAAGTGACTCAAAATTATTTTTGTCATTAAAATTTGATGTAAGTATACCTACAGAAAGTGTACAGAAAATTACTGTGAACTCAGTCAAAGCACATTTCTTTAATAACAACATATCCTGAAAAGATTCTGTGGTATTCATGCATTGAGTATTTCTGAAGCTTGAAAGGAGATGTATGGGAAGAGTGACATCAAAGACATTAACAGTCCCCACAAAGTGAGTTTGGGAAATGTAATTGAGATTTCTCAAATTATTTGCTTGGAAAAAAAAGGTTATTCATATTTTCTTCCTTTTCTGGAAGACTACCATATCATCTCATGATGTGATGAAGTTAATAAACTGATTGATAATGATTCTTATGCTGTTTGGTTACTGCTTGCCAGTCCCTCTGTTTCTGTGAACATGGATATCTGCACTCAGGAAAGTGGTATTTGTAGCAGTAAAGACTAAATTATCCTGGACTGATGTTGATTACTGCTTTATCAGCTGAAGCTATACCTCAAGAGAGCGTGTGTGTGTGTGTGTATGACTGTAATTTTCATTATACTCCTACCTGTCATAAATTTGTGTCATCTCGTGACAGAATTACAAATTCTGTTTTCTCAACTATCTAGTGGTTTATCATAACTCATTTTGGATACTGGTTAGCTGACTAGCAAAATCTAAGATAACAATTAACCTTTTTCTCATGTTTTCCTTATCTAATCTTTATTCCTGCATTTGCCTATACTTCACAGCTTATTCCGATTACTTTTTAAGCTTTCATTGCTTGTTTCTTACTGTCATCACTTGAGAACTTATTGGTTCCCAAACCACTGCCCATCCACATTTCAGTGGCTATAGCTCCAGTAGCTGTAGGATTTACAGCCCTATCGGCTATGTACAGATCATAGGCTCATAGACTTGTAGAACAGCCCAGGTTGGAGAGGACCATAAAAGATCATCTGGTCCAACCTCTTGCAGGAAAGGGAGCCTGGATGAGATTATCTACCACCCTGTCCAATCACATCTTGAAAAGTCCCAGCAATGGGGATTCATCCCTGGGAGATGGACCCAACCTGGAGGTTGTTCCAGTGATTGATTGCTCTCACTGTAAAAAATTTCTTTCTTCTGTTGAGATGAAAGCTCCTCCTTGGGTCTTTCTTCTAGATTGCTTTTTGCTTTGTCCCCACCTGTGATGTGATGCTCCTGCCAGGCATCTGTGGCTTCCCTGGAAATGCTTCTGAGAGAAACTTGCTGTGAACCTGCATGCTGGTGTTCGGGAGTCTGTTTGCAAAGGTGTTACTGGCTGTAGCTGTGTCAATAATAATTTAGATGAGGAAGGGACAGAGAGCTCTGAAAGATGCCTTCTCCAGTCACCAGTTCTGGAGATGTGAAAGCAAACCCCTGCCCTTCCTCCCTACAAGTGGGCTGTGGCTTTGATTGCTGTCCTGTTGTGGTGGGTTGACCCTGGCTGGAGGCCAGGTGCCCACCAGAGCCGCTCTCTCACTCCCCTCCTTCACTAAACAGGGGAGAAAAGGTATAACGAAAAGCTTATGGGTCGAGATAAGGACAGGGAGAGATCACTCACTAATTATCGTCACGAGCAAAACAGACTGAACTTAGAGAGGAAAATTCACCTAATTTATTACTAAGCAAAACAGAGTAGAGGAATGAGAAATAAACTAAAATCTTAAAACACCTCCCCCCGCCGCTCCCATCTTCCCAGGCTCAACTTCACTCCCGGCTTCAATCTCCCCCCTCCCAGCGGCACAGGGGGACGGGGAATGGGGTTACGGTCAGTTCATCACCCGTTGTCTCTGCCGCTTCTTCATCCTCAGGGGGAGGACCCCTCTCATCGTTCCCCTGCTCCAGCATGGAGTCCCTCTCACGGGAGACAGTCCTTCATGAAGTGCTCCAGCATGGTCCCTCCCACGGGGTGCAGACCTTCAGTCACAGACTGCTCCAGCGTGGGGTCCCCCACGGGGTCACAAGTCCTGCCAGCAAACCTGCCCTGGCGTGGGCTCCCCTCTTCACGGGTCCACCGGTCCGGCCTGGAACTTGCTCCAGCGTGGGCTTCCCACGGGCCACAGCCTCCTTCAGGTGCCTCCACCTGCTCCGGCGTGGGGTCCTCCACGGGCTGCAGGTGGAATCTCTACACCCCCTCATCCTTCCTCCATGGGCTGCAGGGGGACAGCCTGCTTCACCATGGCCTTCACCACGGGCTGCAGGGGGATCTCTGCTCCGGCGCCTGGAGCACCTCCTCCCCCTCCTTCTGCACTGACCTTGGTATCTGCAGAATTTCTTACATCTTCTCACTCCTCTCTCCGGCTGCAAAAGCCTTTTCAACTGTTTTGTTTTCCTTCTTAAATATGTTATCACAGAGGCGCTGATTGGCTTGGCCTTGGCCAGCGGCGGGCCCGTCTTGGAGCCGGCTGGCATTGGCTCTATCAGACACAGGGGGAGCTTCTAGCATCTTCTCACAGAAGACACCCCTGTAGTGCCCCCGCTACCAAAACCTTGCCACGCAAACCCAACACACCTGTTGTGAGACATGCTGTAAAGGTACTCAAGAGGAGGGCCTGCTCACTGCAGAGCTCAGGGGGTTTGGAGGAACTCACTGATCATTTAATGATTTACATATGCTTTATAATTATTTGAAGGTCTGCAGACCTCCAGACATTTCATCAATAGACCTTAGGTATGGAAACAAAAATGCACAAGAGGGTGGATTCACTGGTTCTGAGCAGAATGCATGACTTACTTAACATTTCTAATTTGCCAACATATATACGGCACCCAGGACTGATTGGATATTTGTTCTGCATTTTCTTAAAATTGTTGTCACCTATTAGGTGTGCCAAAGGATCCAGCATCACAGAAAAATGCACATCTTATATGCATTCTTAATGCATTAAAATAAAACTAGAAAACAGTTTCACTTTTTCTGTTTTATAACCATTCATTCAACAAATACTAAGGCTTCCTTTAATGGAGCTTGATGTTTTCATAGTTGTTTTCCTTTCCTCCTCCTTTTGTGCAATAAATCAGTATTATAATGATGTCAGATTACAGCAGCTCTGGAAAGTGTGTGCATTGAGAAGCAAAGAAAAATGGCAGATTTAGTACTCATGTTCTGCACGATTCATTTGCAAGCTGGATTGAAATGTTAGAAGTGGAAATGTAATGCAATGCAAATTTAATCAAAAAGTTGCTCCAAATCTATAGTAAAAGTAATCTGGAAATAGCAATTGGGAAGACAGGAGCAACTGTTGGCTTCTGCAGAAGGAAGCATTTCATACTCAGAAATGTGCAACGACCCCACATGTCTGGATGGCAGGTAGAGCTGAAACTTTGGCCTTCCTTTACACCCTGAGACCTATTCCACTGCCTGGAGTCCACAGGGGATTTACACCCAAGAGAGACATTACCTCCAAGGGATTCACCTTTCCTAGGACACTGATTGATCTCCCTAGCACGTTCACAGTCCATTACATACAGCGTTACGTATCTTGTACTGGGGCCTTAAGTTTGTCAAAACAGGCTTAGAAGGAGTCAAAATTATTGTTTATTTAAATTTGTTAGGTTATCTGATTAAAAGCTAAACACTATAATCCCAAAGGCCCATCAAGGATCAGAGGATGACTGACAAGTGGGGACCCCTGCCACCTACCCAGCAGAGATGGAGCCCATCGCCTCTGCTGCTCCCCAAGGCCATCCCAGGGGAACGATTCAGCCAATGTCCCCAGTGGGAAACTCCCAACAGGAGTCGAGGAAAGAACCTCTGCCCCAGAAAGCCATGCAAAATAAAGGGGGTTATTGCCTAGAGGGGAATAGGACTTGCTATGGGGTGCAGGTGCAAGAGAATTTGGGAAGGGTGTAAAACTTATTATAGGATATTTTAAGGGAATTGTGAGAATTTGTGAAAATTATGATTAGGCAAAAGACCAAAGCTGTGGAAGGGGAGGGACCAAAGTGGACAAGGGAGAAATACATGAGAAAATAGAGAAGAAAAGGAGATAAAATTTGCTGGTCACGTGTAAACAAGGCTGCTGGTCTGGATGTCTCTCTAGCTGGGCAGCCTGTCAATCTTCCTATTAAACTATTCCTATTTTCTGCACGTGTGTGCTCTGTGTTCCATGTGTGTGCCAGTATGTGCATGTGCACGTGATCCACTAGCAAACAGCAAGTCGGAGTAGCTGGAGAGCAGGGTAAGGGGTCCAAGTGCCAGTCACTGGAGAGGGATGGCAGGTATGAGGGGCCTCTCAGTGCCAAAAATAGGAGGTGATGAGGCAGTGGAAGGCTGAGGCTGGATGGACCCAGGGTCAAAGGACAGCTACTGGGGAGACGCATGGGAAGGGGGGTGTGTGTGCACGTGCACATGTGTGTGACCACAGGGCATACCTGCTCAGAATCACTGCTGGCCAGACCTGGGGATGCAGAGCCATAGCAGGTAGAGTCAGCCAGCAGTAATAGGAGAAAGCCACCGGGTCCTCAGATTCACTGGACCCTGCAACCTCTAACAAAATTCAAAAGCCAGAATCTATGTATACTTATGAATGTTTAATGTGCATTACAATTTTTCATCAATTTCATATTAAAGCAACAAACAAATTCAGAAAGCCTCTGTAATCAAAGGCAGTGTTGGAGGACAACTTATTTCCTTTGATGTGTTATTCTACAGCACTTCGTATGCTAAAAATGTATTTAAGCATATCATTTGAGATTAGTTTTTAAATAGTAATTATATACTCACACTTTTGAACATAACACCTTGATGTCTGCCAATTGATAAATTCGGTTTGGAGTCTGCAAAAGAAGTAAAATAAAATTTTCATTATCGCTTCATGTAGATTTCAACATTTCAAGAAAGCTGGAAGTTGACTAAATGGCTGCAAAATTAAATATTCTCTTTGGAACTCATTGTCAGAATTGGATGCTTTACATTCCCCAGGAGCACCAGAAACATCTTCCTGTAGTGTTCAAAGTCACCTGGAAAGTCTTTGTAGAACTGAAGCATATTCCACTGTCTGATGTGCCAGCTAGAGAGAAGAATTCATCTTTTGTTCTGGATTTTTTGAAATAAACTGAATGAATTCACAGGTGCAGCAGACACATACACTACACACAAAACCAGGGCACTGAGTTTATGAAATGGTTGCTGTTCTCCCTCTACTGTTATTATCTCTATTTGCCAGGACATTTTTGCCATTTTGAGATTCAACTTGCTTTCGGTTTTCTGACAGATGTAAATACCTTCCTTTTACCATCTTGGCTCTAAGAAATTGTTTTTAAAAGTGCACGGAATATAATTATTGCTTCCTGTAACATATTACACCTTTAGACCATATCATGTGAAGTTTTCACCAGTAGTTGCATTGTAACTCTGTGTTGTTTGTAATTATGTCACCTTATCACTCAACAGTGCGATTGCCCTAATTTTCTTTGTGACTATTAATGTTTTTGAGATTTAGAAGTAAAAACTAAAGACCTGCATAGATTTTCATTTGAATACCATTACTTTGAACCATCATTTAGGCAACACCCCTTTGGTTAGAAATAAGTACCCAAGTGCAGTGTGTTCTAGGATGCTGGCAGCAGCCAGGAAAACATGCGGTTTTGTTGTGAATTTTACTGTATTTGTGAAATTATCACAAACTTTCTAAAGATGGCAAAATGCCTTCCTGTTAGAACATCAGCTGCTATATGAAAGAGATGAGCAATGCAGGGAACACGTTGCAAACAATTACATACTGAAATAGGATTTTTAGCAAGTACCTGAACATACGATAAGAACAAGACATGCGTATACAATATTTCTTCCTAATACAGTCGGAGCTTCCAACTCTTTTCAGCTCCAGGGACATCCTTAAGCTGATGTGGTACCTGTGTAGTTAGGAATCCCTTAGTTTTCCTTCCATGAAATTGTCTCTTTGAACCCATACAAACTGTTGTTATCCTCAGCAACCTGAAGCAAGGAGTTCAGAGACTTACTGCATTTTCAATGAAGAACTCCCTGCATGACTGTTGCTCAATGGTGGCTGAGGGACACCAAGCTTTTCCAGCTACTGTCACCCAACACAGCAAGAATCACAACTAGAGCGTCATATGCAATTTCTGAAGTACTGCCACTGCACTGGATACTGCACACTAAAAATCATGCAGTTCCTGGAAGTCCTTGCAAATTTGCTCTTTCACCAACAATTCAAGAAACTGATGACTACATAAACAGTTGGCTTTTTTCTTTTTTGACCATGTTTCATCTTCCAGTGCTCTGGAAGGCATTCCTTCAGCAAGTGCTGACTCTCAGCATAAGGGAGATGCATATTTAATTTGAAAAAGCAAAACTACATAACACATCCAGCCCAAGCATATTGCCACTTTGATCTGTAATTTCTAGTTGTTTCTATGTTTTTGCTGCATCCTTTAGTTTGATGTGACTTGCAGATAACGTGTCCTAAACCTGAGTTTGCTTGGCCAGCCACAGCAAAACTACAGTATTTGTGCCTTAAAAGTCATCCTTCACACAATATATTTCTTCCGTGGTTTTTTTTTCTCCTACTGCAAATTCCTCATATGTTGCTCATGACTTTTTTGCCTTTTGCAGAGCGAGACTCACAAACCAGCAGTGCACCGTGCTGTCAGCCATATTGTCCTCATCCTTGACATGATCTTGTCTTCTCTTGGCTGGCTTCAGAGTTTGCAAGACAGAAAAAAAGAAAAACTACATCTGTTTGTGCTCACACATCAGACTTCTTTGCCCACCGCAGTCCTCTGTTTCCAGGTCAATCCTGTCCTATGGACTGTCCAAAGGCTAGAGACCTTACAGCTTCCAAACTCCTGGTCATATTGATGAAAGTTGGGCAACCCAGGACTCCTGGCCTGGCCTGGCCACCTGGAAGTCTCATGTTCCTCAGCTAGTCAGTGTCTTATAACTCGCTATTTCCAGAAAAATGTAATGCACCACCTCACCTCTTCCAAAAATTTCTTTTACAGTATTTTTGGGAAAATGGGTTGAGGATTAGTCACAAGTTGTCCAGGATATGTCTGCAAAAAAATCTGGAAACTGCTGGTAAACTAACAGAAGTTAGTTTTTTTCCTGGCCAGTTATGTCATGTGTATAATTTCAGTTGTTTACAGTACTGAAATTTATACCTAAGTCACTACCCTGAATGGTCAGCAGTGGAAAACAAGCAGTGTTTTGCCATAATTTAGCTGCTGTATGTTAGATGTCCCCGTAAGGATAAGAAGAACTGTTCTCTGATGTGCCTGTTTCTTTTCACTGACCATAAAGGGAGCCAGGGGTGACCAGCTCCAATGCAGACGTGCACATTTTGTTAAGTGAATTCCACCATTACTTCTCACATTCAGCCCATGAGATGACCTCGATAAGTTACGGTAGTCACTCCCAAAGAGAAGGACTCTGACCCATCACGGTGCCTCTTGATCTTATTTATATCTTTGCCATGAGCAAACAGCAGTAACAGGGAGGTGTGTTATCAGTATGAGATGGTATCTAAGTGTGCTACGGTCCATTTATTTGGGGAGTAATGATAAGCTTGTTTGGAGAATAGCCAGAAAAAGATTTCCTTTTCATTTCCCTAGCAGCTTGCTGCTTTCTTATCTGTATTATCATAACATCTATAGACAGCCCTCTATAGAACAATACACAAGGACAATAGATATGATCTAAAATAGCACAGCAAGGAGCAACAATGAGAATGAAGCGTAGAAGATGGCTTTAAAGTGATGTTCCAGTGGTGCAAAATTTGTGGGGCAACTTAAGCTAAGTGGGGCAGGCAGCTGTGACCAGCAGCAGGGCAGCTAAGAGCTGTTCCTAGCAAACAGAACGTTTACTTCCTTTCTCAACCAGTGGTACTTCTTCCCTCCTACCCCCCGCCCCCACTACTACTGCTGCATCCAGAGGAACAGCCCAATCTACCCAGGCTTACTTGGCTGCGCTTGCTGCCGGTATTCTACAATGATGGGACTCTAGACAACTTCTGAGGTCCATTTTCTTTCCTCCTAAGGCATGCAACAGAGTGGCCAGAACATTAGTGCAATGGATTCACATTTCTGAAGTGACATGAACACTAAAATGATTTAATGGCTGGAAAGTACATAACTGGTTGCAAAATGTGCCAATTTAATATTAATAGATCTTAAATGTGTATTTTAAATGAATTTTTTTGAGACTGAAGTGCTCTTTGGGTCACAGTACATGTTAAAGGGCTTTAAAAGGAAAATTTAAAAGGCTTCTAAAACAGTGCTTTAACCATAAGCATTGTCATTTAATTTAGATTAGGGCTTGAACCAAAAACCCAGCATCCAATTTTGCATGTCTTAAAATTGAATCCCTTTCTGTTTGGACTTCAGTGGCCCTCTGACTGTTTCTATCCTCTAGGAGTCTGGCCCCCAGAAAGTTGACTTTGGCTAAATTGTAGTGAAGTATTTATTTTTAATAAGTCTTAAGATTATTAAACTAGTATAAAATGTATAATCAAGTACTCCTAAGCAAAGATCAATTGTGCCTGTCTGTATTTAGCTATCTGACCTGGAATGCAAAAATCGCCATAGAACCATGTGACTGCAGAAGGTGACATTTCTTACCCTATTTTCTTATTTCTTTTTTGTATAATTGATTAGCTGTAATGCTAAATAATACCAAGGAGCTAGTAAAAATTTTACACAAGAGACTTTTCTGTAGGAAAGTGGGATCTCATTGAAATTTTTCATTAGGATACTCTTTCCATAGACATTTCTATCAGGAAAATCCAAATGACATATTGTATGTGTAAATATTCATGTCTACCTTAGGTACTTCAAAATCCTGTGCTTATAATCTCATTTCTGCCTTGATTCAATTTTCTGTTTCATGCCCATGAAGTGATCCGTCCCCATCACACTGGACTCAGTGCCACCCTCCCTGCTTGGGAGGTACAGCAGCGGCGAGGCTGCAGGTGAGACCAGGGAAGATGTGCTGCAGGAGGAGAGCAAGGCTCATGCATTCCTGAGCTACAATTCCTCAAAGGCAATGTCTAGAGGTCTAGAGGATGCAAATATGTTTTCTAAACCAGAAAATGTTAAAATGTAGTTAGTTTGATATTTTACATATGAAAGTAAATAGACTTTTAGTACATTAAGTATTTCTGTATTTTGACTTCTGTCCTTGAGACAGAAAATCAAATAAAAAAATATTGTGGAAATCTTGGAAGGCCTAATCTCTTGCAGTGGTATCTTTGCTACAATACTGAGGATATTTCTTAGGAATACGATATCTGAAATCTAGACAAAACCTTAAAAAAAGGATTAATTAGATGCAGACTTACTCTTTCTGTCTGTCATATTCCAACCATTTTTTCTAATTTGAATTTGGGCAAGTTAGAGCACATAGAAAACTGGTTTGCAAAGCTAGCATTGACAAGTGGTACCTGGACCTTCTGCTTTGTTGCCAGGGACAACAAGCAAATGTTGAAAATAATGGAAAAGTAACAAAACCCATGCCACAGGAAGCATGGTGGCAATATGCGGTGGATTGACTCCCGCTGGAGGCCAGGTGCCCCCCAAAGCCGCTCTGTCACTGCCCTCCTCAGCTGGGCAGGGGAGAGAAAATATAACGAAAGGCTCCTGGGTCGAGATAAGGGCAGGGAGAGATCACTCACCAATTACCGTCACGGGCAAAACTGACTCAACTCAGGAAAATTAATTTAATTTATTACCAGACAAATCAGAGTTGAGTAATCAGAAATAAAAACAAATCTGAAAACACCTTTCTCTCACCACCCCCCTTCTTCCAGGGCTTAACTTCACCCCTGATTTCTCTACCTGCCCCTGCCAGTGGTGTAGGGGGACAGGGAATGGGGGTTGTGGTCAGTTCATCACACGTTGTCTCTCCTGCTACTTCCTCCTCAGGGGGAGGACTCCTCACACTCTGCCCCTGCTGCAGCATGGGGTCCCTCCCACGGCAGACAGTCCTCCACCAACTTCTCCAATGTCAGTCCTTCCCACGGGCTACAGTTCTTCACCAACTTCTCCAGTGCAGGTCCCTTCCATGGGGTGCAGACCTTCAGGAGCAGACTTCTCCAGCGTGGGTCCCCCATGGGGTCACAAGTCCTGCCAGCAAACCTGCTCCAGCCTGGGCTCCTCTCTCCTCAGGGCCACAGGTCCTGCCAGGAGCCTGCTCCAGCCTGGGCTTCCCATGGGGTCACAGCCTCTTCAGGTGTCTCCACCTGCTCCAGCATGGGGTCCTCCATGGGCTGCAGGTGGATATCTGCTCCACCATCAACCTGCATGGGCTGCAGAGGGACAGCCTGCCTCACCACGGTCTTCTCCACAAGCTGTAGGGGAATCTCTACTCCGGCGCCTGGAGCACCTCCTCCCCCTCCTCCTGCACTGACCTGGGTGTCTGCAGAGTTGTTCCTCTTACATATTCTCACTCCTCCATTCTGGCTGTAATTGCTCTTGATGTTGCCTAGGTTTTTTTCTCCCTTCTTAACTATGCTATCCCAGAGGTGCTACCACTGTCGCTGATGGGCTTGGTCTTGGCCAGTGGTGGGTCTGCCTTGGAGCTGGCTGGCATTGGCTCTGTTGGACATAGGGGAAGCTTCTAGCAGCTTCTCACAGAAGCCATCCCTGTAGCGCCCCCCCCCACTACCAAAACCTTGACATGCAAACTGAATACACAATGGAAGGAACTCTACTACAGAGGTCTTCACAAATACATAGGTGGAGCCATTGGAATAAGACACTTCTTTGTGAGGGTGGTGAGGCAGGCTGCCCAGAGAAGTTGTGGATGCCCCATCCCTGGAAGTGTTCAAGGCCAGGTTGGATGGGACTTTGAGCAACCTGGTCTAGTGGAGGGTGTCCCTGCCCATGGCAGGGGGTTGGAACTAGATGATCTTTGAGGTCCTTTCCAACCTAAACCATTCTATGATTCTATGATTGTATGAAGACTACAATCAGCTGTGTCATGGACAAGGTAGGACATCAGAAGTGTGACTACAATGACACGCCACTTACGCGGTACAACACATGAAATTAATGAAGATAGGAGGGGGATACAGCTCCTTTTTCTGTAAATAATTATGAAATAAATAAATAAATACAAAATTTCTTCAGAATTTCACCATTTCTCAATAAGCTTAACCATATGTGAAGTTTGATGCATCTGTGTTACTTCATTAGCTCTTACGGGGTAGGAATAGAGTCTGACATGGATGCTAAATTTCTTAGAGGGTTCAGTTTTCATTCTTAAACTATCTAGCAGATTGGATTGTAAAAATCTCATAAAATTCATTCAGTTCACAAAAGAGTATTAATACTGTAGCAGGAGGTTATGCTTTATTTCTCACACATAAAAGAGAGAATTAATCTCTATTTTAAGCAAAAAGAACAGCTATACTGTTATAAATCTATACAACCTACCAACAGAGTCATGGTTTTACTTCCACAATAATCTGAGGTTGATGGTAAACAGCTAAGATTTACTCTTGGAAGAAGTTGTGCTGAAAAGTCCAGATTCTTCTGCCAAACAAGTCAAAGCCATTTTCCTTTGGAATATATGATCTGCACATAAACAGTCTCATTTTATTATGCCTTCTTTTTTTCTCTTTGTACTCTTGTCTTGCATGTTGTAGTCATAATGTGTAATAAAACCACAGAAATTCTATGTTCCTTACAAGTTTGGGTGTAGGATTGTTATTTACCACCACCCCATCCTCTTCACTGCAAGACACTGTGACAAGCATACAAATCTTTACAAGAAAGATTGTTAAGAGTAGATAGTTGATTTTTTCTGAAATTCAGACCAAAAATAAGACATTACATAACCCTAATAATTTTGATTTTCCCCCCCCCCCCCCCCCATGTAAAAGCTGCTGTGTTTCTTGGTTACTAAATTTCAGACTGGTTTTTGGATGTTCTACATCTCTTGCCCATGAAAGCAGATAAAAATGAAAATAACAGAAGGGAAGAGGCAGGGACATTTCAAGCGATAAGCCTTATTTAGCCAATATGTTTCATGTTGTAGCCATATTCCTTTTCTTTGACCCTTATGGAAAGAAGACACAGTGAACAGTTGTAACTTTTGGTTTCAAGATGGTGTGTCCCCATGTGTATTGCAGGGAGGACAGAGAGCTTAAATCATCCAGTCCAACTGCCTGACCAATTCAGGGCTTACCAAAAGTTAAAGCATATTATTAAGGGCATTGTCCAAATGACTCCTAAACACTCACAACCTTGGGGCATCAATCACCTCTCTAGGAGGCCTGTTCCAGTGTTTGACCACCCTCTCGGTAAAGAAATGCTTCCTAATGTCAAGTCTGACCCTCCCTTGGTACAGCTTTGAACCATTCTGACATGCCCTGCCACAGGATACCAGGGAGAAGAGATCATCAGCTCCCTCTCCATTTCCCCTCCTCGGGAAGCTGCAGAGAGCAGGAAGAAAAACCTTTATGGTCACAGAGAGAGGGACAAGTTCGCTTTCTTAACAGACTGTGACTGACCAATAAACACCTGCAATGGAAGAAGGCGCAGTAGAGATGGGCAAGGACAATGTGCCCATGAAGCATGGAGGATAATGTAGGGTGTGACATCACAACCACAACTTTTGCAAAGAAGCTGACTTTATCTTGACACAAAGGGGACCAGATGGTAACCTTTGGTATAAACACTCATGTCAGTTAAGTGGATCATCTGACTGTATCACAGTTGAGTGGATCAACTGGTGGCCTGTCTCCCTGAGTTAGCCGGACCAGCATAGGTGAAGTGAATATGCGACTGGGTGCAACACAGAGTATAAAAACTAAACAACTAACAAAAGAATTTTAAAGAAAGCAACAGGCTTGAGCTGGCTTCAGCCCATGTATTCCTTCCTGGTGACTAGGAACACCCAGCGTCCTGACAGCAACCATATTGCAGAGACTGGTAACGGGGATCACATTGGTATTGTGAATGAACTGTATATTGCAATTGCCATATTTTTCTAAGTGTAACTTACATTTGTATTATGATTTCAGTATATTTTGTGTCATTCTGCTAAATCAAAACTGTGTAACTTCAAATACCTTCAGATACATAAATTCAATATTAAACATTACACCCTCCACACATGGAATATCTAAAAGAACCTGGTCAGACAGTATTGGACTCTGACACAGACTGATTGACATGTGCATTTCATGCCTGTGAGTCTCTGACTGTGAGTCTCAGTGGGGAAGAAGGGGTGTCAAACAAGCAAGAAAGTAGTGGAAATGGGGCAGAGCCAAACTAGTGGAAGTTTTAAAGAAGATCTGGTGTTGTTTGTTCAATTACCTGCAATAATCCATATTTGTCCCATTAAAGAGAGGATGTAAAATTCCCTGAACTGGCAAAAGATTTGCCACCAATGTAATTGTCATCAGGATCTGGCCCATAGCACACAGGGAATGCTTTGCAACATAATGAAACAGCAGTGGCAATATGAGATCTTTTGTGCAATGAATCATATTGGTATCGATCACTAATGTAATTTATCATGCTTCCCATGCTTCCCGCATTTGCTCATTTATGTATTCTGTTGGCAAAAACAGAATATTGATCACTCATTATCATCGAAATATGCAGAAAATCTAATTGGTATAAAATGCAGCATATTCTTGTGTCAAGACCATGGAAAACAGAAAAAAGCACAAACAGAATAAAATAATTTATTTCATGCATATCCAGGAGAGGAAGTTACTCTGCAGTTTTCTCGTAATCATTTAAAAACAGAAAATCACTCAACTGCAGAAAGAAACTGAAAACAAGAAGAGAGGAAAAAAATACAGCTCCTCATATACAAAAAGGTTCTGCTAAGGATTTACATAATATGAATTCATTTAAAATATTCCAGCTTTCTTCTCTTTTCTATCTCCTGGCAGAGCTATTTTCATAGCACTTTTCACATGGACTTAAATTTCAAGTCTAATAGATCTAAAGCCCTTTTAAGTGTTAATAGTTTTCTTTGAACTTCAAAGAGGATATGTCTATGAGGGGGTACTGTATGAATTTGTAGTAAGGCAAGAGCTAAAATATATCGAAAACATAAAAGAGTAAACTATGATGTATTGTGACTAGCTTTTAAATGAGAAGTTAGTAGCTGAACAAATTTAAGAAATTATATCACCACATTGTGCATTTTATAATAAAATCATTCCATCTTCCAGAATTTTAGGGCTTACTCCAATAGACATGTGGGGTTGTTACCAACATTGGCTGCAACAGTCACTGTACCATTGTCCTGCTGAAGCAAAACAGGATCTTTGACAGGTGTCTATACAAGAAACATGTTCCTGTTCATGTTTCAGTAGACTGCTAAATTGCCATCATTTTGAACGCTGGAAATTGTTACTATCTAAACTGTGTGTAGCCATAACCTTGTTGTAGAGCTATGTGCTTTGCGAAGTTATTGCAAGTTTTTTTTAAAAAAAAGATCTTGTCATGATTTACCTCCAGTTATTTTGAGTACTGCACTGTGTTGAGTATAGTAGGACTTCCAGTGCAACTATGCTGCTTAAAGATCTTGCTATCTATCTCTTAGAGACTGACTTCTCTGGATGTTCAAAATTATGATAAACTGAAGAAGATCTATGTCAAACATAGATTTTTTTTCATTTAGAGGTAGGTTTGTGTGTGTAAAGAGTGGATACAACAACTCGGATTCATGAGTGCAGTACAGATTAATTTAGCAAAATCTAGCACAGCACATTCAGCATCTCCACAGTCTGAGGGCACCTCTCAGTGCTATGAGCACATCTTGGTTAGATGGCAGTAATGATGATGGTCTAGTGGAGGGTGTCCCTGCCCATGGCGGGGGGGTTGGAACTAGATGATCTTTGAGGTCCCTTCCAACCCAAACCATTCTATGATTCTATGATTCTATGATGTTGCACCAGAACAATGAGATGTGGAGAAACCCTGAACCGTCACGTTTCACTGAATATGACTTAGAGGGCCAGAGAAAAGAGCAGAGATGTGAAAAGGTCATCTGCAGTGGGCACACATCACAAAGACACTTCAGGGAGAAATAGCTGTAAATTCAGAGGAGAGACTCTTACACGATGGAAGTTCAGGAGGATCATGAAATATCAATATGCAGTTTTGTTTCATTTGCTCTTTCTCTGATGACGTCTTTGTATGTTTCTTGAAAGGAATCCAAATGGACTATAGAAAACCCTGCCATAAGCTTCCTAATGTGGGGGAGATCCTCCAAGACAGAAAGAAAGAATACCAGTAAAAAATATGAAAGAACATAGACTGCAATTTGGTAATGCTTAAACAGACTTCTATGGGTGTAAAGTTCCATTTTAACCTAAGCTGGGGCAGGTGCAATTTTCTGTAGACAATTGCTATTAGTCCTAGATTCAATAGAGAAGGTAGGATGAAGCAATAGAAACATGGACCATGTACTGAATGAAACCATGGTAGCATGCATGAATGAAAACATGGGAGTTTTGGTAGCATCCAGACTATAACAGAGCTATGACTCAGAAAGACAAAATGCTCAGCTTGACTAGATAGGGGTTTTTTAAAACATGTAAAATGTTTCCAGCATTTTTTAAGGTGTAACCTTTTATGGCATTATTGCAGTGATAAACAGAAAATGAAAAAAAGCAGTAGATCTGTCCAGCTTACCAGTCATAACACATTTGTTTGAGGTAAACATTTTTATGGTCTAGTAAAAGTATGGCTCCTGTGAGACCTTTTTCTGCACACTTGAAGGTTGCTCCTTTAACAGACTTTGATGAAACAGGGTTTTTTCTTAATATTAAATGTACACTTACCTTTTTGCTACTTATTTCTTTATTTAAATATACATGCCTTGTGCACCATCTTAATTTTTTCTACTCTTTTGATTCATCTTCTTCTCAGTTATTTGAGTTTTGTGATTTCTGATCTTGCCAATAGTTCTGCAGCTTTTATTTTGTAAGGCAGAAACAACCATTACTAGGAGAAAAGACCATTGATTTTCCTCACATAGACCTTACAAGGGAAAAGGATAAAAAACAAACAAACAAGACAACAAAACAAAGAACAAATCAAAACCCAGAATATTTGCAAAAGGTAGATTAGGAGTGTATGAACAATACACAATATTGCTATTGGCTAAGTACTGGTATTGATATGACTGAGAAGTTCATTGCAGGTTCTCACAGTATATCCAGGCGGTTGCAATAGTTAACATTGTGCTAAAAATACAGCCTCAAACTTTGTTATAGCAGTGCTGATATGATTTACCAAGATAGCACACACAGCTCTGGCATTCTGTATGGGGTAAATGCAGGCATATTATTGAAATTCAGTCAAAGCCCAGTAGGAAAGCCTACCAGTGGGTACTTTCTTGGGCTTTTCTTATTTCTGCTTTTCAAAGATGAGCAAGAAATCCACAGCCTGATTCTGTTGTGTCCCTTAAGTCTGCCTTCCTCTTTTTTTTTTTTTTTTTTTCAATTGCCTCTCATAACTATTGCCTTTTATGATTCACCTTTGAGAAGCAGTGGGAAATGAAGACTTACTTTTTTTTTTTTCCCCCGAAGTGGCAGGTTGTTAACTCATTCTTTTTGCAGTGAAGCGGACTCTACAGGCTGTTTGCAGTAAGTGCTTCTGCACGGCTCGCACTGCTCCTAAGGTGGGGGTATATTCCTAGCTCATCTTCCCCTTCTCACCACTCTGGCTTACATGTGATTGTCCCGTACTGAATTGCCCTACATACAGATGAGAAATGCTTTGGGGAAAGCATTTCCCTCTGTCTCTCTTTATAAAAAGCACAGAACATTTCTGAATGCTTTTGGTAAGTGATAAATATTACTGTTTGTGTATAACTTTAGGACACAGATGATGATCATTTACCATTCAGTACATGTATTATGATAGATAGATGATGTCGTCTGATAGATGAGCTGGATTTGCACATCAATCCATCAAACCATGAAGATTTGGTCTTATTCCCATTGAAATAAAGCTTACTGCTGATGTCAAACAGTGCAGGGTCAGGCAGTACAAACTTGAAAGCATTCTGTAGCACTGTATTTGAGCTGAACGATCTACTCAGATTTATGAAACTCAGTAAACAAATACTCTATGAAAACAAAAAGCATGAGGGCTCAATCCTGCAAGGATTTGAGCACTTTGGTTTTGATCCAACAAAGCACAGAAGTATGTACTTAGCTTTAAGCATGTGTTTATTCCCCAGGGTATTCCTATGCACTTTAAGTCAAATACCTGTTTAAGTGCTTTACTGGATCAAGGCCAGAATATTTCCAGCATCTTTTAGGGTTGAGTTCTTACATGAGACTTTTCCTCTGAGATCTCAAAGCATTTCATAAAACACACTAAAGACAATTTCTCAAAATCATAAGATGAAATACTGTCATAGAACAGAAAATGATATTGTTCCCCTGGGTGGGTACAACATTCCCACCCATGACTAAGGCTTCTAGCTTTCTAAATCAGTGACAGAAGAAAAAAAAAATAAAATCCATTTTTGCTCCTTTTACCAAAAGATACCCAGCTCCAGTAAACACAAATGAATGAGTCATGTAAGAAAGGCAGGCTTTAAAGCATGCTACAATGATGAAACTCCCTAGCTACAGGGCCTTTGTGGTGTGTTTTGTTTTCTCATGACTGCATGCAGAGAAATGTGATTTATTTCTTTAGATGGGAAGAATTAAAAACACTAAAAAGATAAACTAAAACCCATTTATAATAGAGGCAGTAAATTGTCTTGAAAGAAATACCAAGGAGCTGTATAAAAGATAAGGTCCTTGTCTGGGATACTGAACTAATAGCAGTAATGTATGCTAATACTGCACATATATCTCACTCTAAATAATGGTGTTATAGCAATATCAAAAGACCCTAAGTTCTTTGTGCAAGCAGTGCAAACACATATGGATAATTAAAAATGTATTTAAAGAAAGTTCTACAGTATAAAGAAGTTCTACAGCACATTTGCCCAAGACAGACAAAAACAAAGATAAAAACATATTCATTCTTCTCCTTTCCTAGAAGTCATCCCTCCACCCTCCTGGACTAGTTGTTTGCAGTCTGAAATGTTGGTCTCACCTCAGGCAGTAGCATGCGAGCCTTTGGGCAGGCATGGCCACACTCCCTTCTTCCAGTCATACCCTCTCCCAGTTGCAGATGGTGGAATGTTGTGGAGAAGCTCCATTCTCCAGCCTCCAGAAACACCTTAGGAGATCTGCTTGTGGGTAGCCAGTCACTCCGTCCCTTTTCTTCTGTATCTTTGCCAATCCAAAATAAAATTTAAAAAAAAACCAAGAAGATACAATGCTGGCAAGAGATTAGAAGGTGCAACAACAGGAAGAGGATCAGTGCTTGAGAAGCCTGTGCAAATTAAAAAATATGTGTTTGAATCTTCACAGTTTTGTCAAATGGAAATAATATTAACCCAAAATAACAAGCATGCCAAATCCCATTCCTTCAGTTTAGCCAGTAATACTAGAGTTCTGCAATGGTGATCACACATATATTTTTCATGATGGGAAAGGTATTTTCTTTTCCAATACATTTCATTATCATTAGAAACAGAACAATTCTGGTTCAGTCACAGCACAAGTACCTTCATAAAATAAACATGGCAAATTTCAGCCTGAACAATTAATACTGGAAAAGTTAAAGGTACCTAGTATGACCTCATCAGAAGGAAAACGTTTGAGAAACCTTAATTATCAGTTTCTTCATAATCTTTAGAAAAACAAACACATAGGACAGAGAAGTTAAACTTCTAAGTAGTCAGCTGTGAATAACACCAAATCAGTAACTTATCTCAGATTTGCATCCCAAATCTCTAGCTTGACCCAAGCCGTAAGGACTGCACTAGAGGAATCTTGCCCTGTTCGGTTCAGCCAGCCTTTGAAATCACTCCAGTTCTCAAGGCCACCTAATTTTCCCTAGTTGAGTTCCCTTTCCTCAGGATCTTGTATTGCCTGAGCAAAGAGGAGAGGGGGACAAGTTCTCGCCCGTCATCCATCTGGCCCTCAGCTGAAATCACCTCCCAGAGCTGGATGTGGAGGGGAAGACCAAGGATAGGTAAGGCAGCAATGAAGCATCACTACCTCTGTCTACCTCCAGCCTCCCTGGTCCTGCCACTGGAACATACTGATACTGAAAGGTAGAACAGCTCTGCAAATGTGCCGTCCTGGCTTTTATACAGGGATTTCATCAACTTTGGGGAAAAATGTCAAAGGTGTAACAGGCAGGCACAGAAAGTTAGTCAGCTGGAGAGGTGGTTGGCACCACAGAAACCATTCCCTTTGTTGGCACTGCTCAGCTTACATGGCAAGGAGATGGAATCTGTTCTCTTGCATAGAGGCATTTCTCACTTGATTTGTTTTCCTCAGTCCAAAATAACAAATCATTACTACTCTTCTCATGCAATTTTGTGCACACAAAAAAAAAAAAAATTTAAAAAATCCTATAAAGGCACTATATTTAAAGATTTCCAGATATCTGTGCTAGAGGCATAAAATAGCCAGTGACATTGGTCATCTGTCACTAGAAGTACCTGAATAATGTGCAGGAAATAATAGAAGCAGATATATCCTGAGGAGCAAGGGAGAGCCAGGCACTGCCCAGCCACTCACTGATGCACACCCTCCCCACTGCTGACTCACTAAGTCATGGCTCTGATGTGAAGAAGACCATATGGTGAGACTGCACATTCACAAGGAAAACAAGGTTAAATCATAAAACTAAGTTACAGCATTTTCTATCAAGCTATGTTAAGGTTTGCAAACTAATTTTATTAACAGGGACTTTTGTGTGCAGTTTTCAAGGCTGTCTTGGAAAAACAAACTAAAAAGACAACCATCTGTTCTGGCAAAGAAGTAGTATCTCAGGAAAGTAAAAAATAGTTGGCCTCCCTATGATCCTTCAGCCCTGAAGTGGTCAACCAGTCGGACTAGATGATCATTGTAAGTCCCCTCCAGCTGAAAAATTATTCTGTTCTGTTCTGTTCAAGGTTCTGTTCCATTCCATTCCATTCCATTCCATATATTCAAAGTCAATGGAGATATTTGTCCTTGTATCAGAAACATGTGCTACCAAAGAGGAATGATGAATATCAAAAACTTTGACCCACAAAGGTGAAAGTGTTGCAAGGAATGTGTTCTCCTGAACACAGGCTGTCTACTCATTATATCAGATATGACACTGTGAATGGGATTCATCACAGACATCTGCTCTGTAGATAGCTAGAACTAAACTAGTTGTCCAAATTTTCCTAATGGAGAGAGCGGAGAGAAACAGCAACTTTTTGGGTTGGACCTCTCTCTTCCTCAAGCATCTGAAGAAGGTTGCAGAACAAGGTCACGGACAACACAGGATAGAGCAAGCTGCAAAGACCCTGTTGCTTGTCCTCTGCCTAGAACATGACTGAGGCTGGCAATGTTTTTGGAAAATGTCTCTGTTGAACTTGAGGATGTCTGTCCTGAGCGTGAGCAAACAGCCTTTTTTTACAAAGGTTCAAACACTGCTTTTGCAATTCAGCAGATTTTTTTTCAGAAAAAAAATGGAAAAAAATCTCAGCTATGGCAGTATAGTAATTCTGTACCAACAGATATTGATTTAAAATATGGTACTTTGTGTTACATTTCATGCTTATCTGAAAATAAATGTTAAGATTAGTTGGTTATCACTTATTGAGAGAAATCAGTTTAACAGATGACTGAAAATGCTGTTGACTAATGGACCAACCATTCATCAAGGAAATCATCTCTGAGTTTGTTTTCTCTTGGTATACACCAGTGTAACAGAGTCCAGACCTGTGCTGTCTCAAATTTTGCTAATTTTAGCAGGTAATGATTAGAGCAGTAGAATTATATCAACATCCATTTCTGGTTTAACTCTTGATGTGAATTAATGAGATGCTTGAATGTTGCAGGATATGTTAAAATGTGTGGGTTGTTGATACATTAAGAATACAAAGTTATTTCACTTGTATGTCTCTATTCAAAATGGAAGATAAGCACAGATGTTATTCTAATAAAGTGAGACAATAGGTTGAACATGATGGCACTATTCTGATTGTAGGTCTCCCTCATATTCTGGCTGCATTTTACAAAAGTGAGCCTTGAAAGTCCATGAGAGATTTCAGGACTGTAGACCCAGAGCAGAGAGAGACATCTGGCAGCCCAGCCCTAGGGTACACCTTAGACAATCACAGGATCATAGAATGGTTTGGGTTGGAAGCGACCTTAAAGATCATCTAGTTCCAACCCCCCTGCCATGGGCAGGGACACCCTCCACTAGACCAGCTTTCCCAAAGCCCCATCCAACCTGACCTTAAACACTTCCAGGGATGGGGCCTCCACAACCTCTCTGGGCAAATGCTGTATTCCGTTAGGAAAAGTGCTGAAGCCTTCCCCTTGGTCATCTTCAAATACATCTAAACTGCACGTGCAATGCCAGGGACACAATGACACAGAACTTCAAATAGCCTGCCAGGGTACATGAAGAAGTGAAGTCACATTGAAGCAATGCTTCATTAGGTCAGCAGGGTGGCTTAACCTGTATAGTGCACCTGGACTAATTTCAGTACCAATGCTAACCCTGTGGCTGCATCAAGAATTTTGGATCAGAGCCATATCACAGTGTTGGAGGGAATGTCTCAGCTGTCTCTGCTTCCAGTGTTCTGTTCACTTTACAGAGTAGTTCTGGTGCACAGTAAGTCGATTCCTTTTGTTGAACACAAATCTCTTTACTCCCCATAAGCACCTGCCCCTGAAGGAGGCACGAGGGTCCCTGAGCCAGTGACCAGCCCTTCAGACCACTTTGAAACATATGTGTGGTGGGAAGGATTAATCCGGGGGTCCAGACTAACTCTGGTACAGAATGAACGCCTACAATTCACTCAATAGAGATTATGGAGCCTCTGCTCCAATCCTACCAATGCCCCAAATTTCTTGCAAATGTAGAGATAACCATTCAGAGCTAGTCTGGGTGTCTCACCACAGTACTGCACAGTGTGATCAGTCACAGGCAGGGGTGCTTGGAGGTAGTTCTCAGCACCTGCGTCCTCATTTCCCACTGACTAACTCAAAGCAGTTCCCTGATGTATATACTAATTTTTGGCAACTCACTGTTGGGTGCTGGCTGTGCTGGATCCCATTCAGATACATTTCAACCTTGTCATGAATGGTATGGTAAGCCCCTGTACCTCCCACAGGATTGGGATTCTGTGGTGAGGGGACCAGATTACTATGATGCTTAATTGCAGGTGCCCATAACCTCTCTAGTTTATAGACCATGGTGGCAGATGGCAAACAATAATCCTGATGTTTTGGAGAACATGTGGAAGGTAACTCTCCTAAATTATGATCTTCAAATTCTGTAGACAGTGCAATGTCTGTGTTATGAAATGTCTAGTTGTGTTGATTCAGATACAATTACACATCATAAACAAAATCATAAATTACATCAAAAGAAACAAGACTCTGGAATTTCTTTTACAAAGAAGGTGCAGTGTCAGAGCAGATCTTTTAAAAACTGTTTTGTCTTGGTAAATGTACATCATGTATGAGTTGCTATTTCCAAGCCTGCTTTTTTTCATTTGCTGCTTACATGTATAGAACGTGATCTTTTTCAGTTGTTGTGGTTTAACCCCAGCCGGTAACTGGGCACCACAAAGCTGCTTGCTCACCCTCTCCCACCCCACACTGGGATGAGGAGGAGAATGGAAAAAAACTCATGGGTTGAGATACAGACAGTTTAACAGGCTAACAAAGGCAGATAAAAATAATAATAATAATGACAATAAAAATAAAACATATTATGCACAAATGTAATTGCTCACCACCTGCAGAAAAAACCAAAACTCGATGCCCAGTCTGTTTCCAAGCAGTGATCCCACCTCCCAGCTAGCTTCCCCAGTTCTAAGCAGAGCATGACGTTCTATGGTAGGGAATATCCCTTTGGCCAGTCTGCGTCAGCTCTCCTGGCTGTGCTCTCCCAGCTTCTTCAGCACCTGGCAGGGCACGGGAAGCTGAAAAGTCCTTGACTTAGTGTAGACACAACAACTACCTAGCAACAATAAAACATCAGTGTGTAATCAACATTATTGTCATCCTAAATCCAAAACACAGCACTATACCAGCTACTAGAAAGAAAATTAACTCTATCCCAGACAAAACCAGGACATCAGTCTATGTCTGTTCCACATGGAAAAGTCCCTTTTCTTTACAGAGCCCACTGTCAGCAGGCGGGACTGGGCAGCACTGCCAGCTCAGGCAGGTTTTTATATGCTTATCTGGAGAATCATAAGCATGACTATGTTGACAGTTTTGAATGCAGCTTTATGTTGGCTAAATGCTGGACCAGGCACTCAAGGAGGCAAGGTGGTGCTATCACCTTTTGCAGATTTCTGTAGGTAACACGATTCATTTTATTGCTGTCATGTTATGGAGGTTAGCATCTGGGGGCCAGTGGATCTCCTATAAAACATTTTGTAAAACACTATAATCAGTATCATCATCAATAGTATTCATATATTAATATTCTACATGGTTGAAAGAATAGTGTACACATAACTGAATTGTCTGAATTGATTGGAGAAGTGGTCTGAAATCAAGAAGACCAACAATAAGGATGAAAATTATCAAACACAGAAATAAGAAATAGAGGAGCCAGCAAAGCATGAACACTGCAGAAAAAAGCTTTAGACTTTTTTAGCAGATCACAAAAAACTTAAGTGGGCTGTTGCTACAAAAAAATGGGAAATGAAGTTCTGGATTTCCAGAATGCATTAATAAGAGTATCATGTGGCACTAATCACATGTCAATTGGAAAGCACTGGTCAGTTCAGGTCACCACACTTGGGGCAAATATGAGGTATTTGAAGAAAATGCAAAACATAGCAAGTAGAGTAGTCCAAAACCTAGAAACTATGGTCTACACAAAAAAAAAAATCTAAAGAACTGGGACCATGTAGCCTAGAAAAGAATGGAGTAAAGGAGTTTTCCTATAGGTTGCAGTAAAAAAGAGAGTATTGTGGCTGTTCTCCATGTCTACCAAAGCTACAAGAAAAAATAATGACCTTAATTTTCAGAAATTGAGTTATCAGGCAGATATGAGAAAAACTTCATTTTTTTAAAGGCTAACAGAGAAGAAAGTGCTAAAAGGCTTTAACAGGCTTTAAAAAAGATAGTAAAATCCCCAGCCCTGGATGATTTTGACTTTGCCAAGTACGTCTCAGAAGAGGTGTAATCTTACTTGATTATCAGAGCATATAAAAGGTTCATTTTAGGTCCCTTTCACTCCACATTTCTGTGATTTTTACGATTTGATAAAGCAATGGTAATTAAAACATTAGGTTTTTGCTATGATCTGCCAGATGGATCTAGTGCTAAATCACATTCCCTTTGGCGTCCTTTTCTCAGCAATACAGAATTTAAAGGAGAGCTGACCTAATTTACATATTCAGCATGGTGTGCTTTCACCTATTTTAAAGGTGAATCTGTTTCTAATAATTTGATATTAAATTCTGCCAACATAATTCCAACTGCGTAGTTTAAATAAGGATAATATTTTTATTAGTATTTTTAACATCTCTCACCTTAATTTCCAAAGCAGGAACATTCTCACAATACCTCTGGCATAAGTAAAATGAGGTCCTGGTTGATCCTAAAGGTTACGAGTATATGTTACTGTTCCACAGCAATTGCTGATGTTTCTCTCCTCTCTTTCTCTTTCTTCCTACCATCCCCAGTCACTCGTATCTGCCATGAGAGATTTTTGCCTCCTCAGCTGCCAGGTGCTTTATTACTGTATCTTGTTTGCTAAAGTCTGTTCATTTTTAATATTGTGGTGAGAGAGTAGGTATGTGAAGAAAGTTAGCGCTGCCAGGAAGGAGCAGACACAGACAGCTTTGATGGGGGAAAGAGCAGTAACATTCAGCCACTGCTTTAGACACAAAACAGTGTGCTGGCTAACAGTGGCAATTTATTCTCTTGCATTTATTTTTTTCCCCCAGAAAGTGGATCCTAGAGGTTCTCTTTTCTCAAATGCCAGCTAATTTTAAATCTAGCATTTAGTTCAGTTTATCAATTGCCAGTGAAACCATTCATTGCCATAAGTTATGCATTAAGGTTTACATTCACGTTTCGCCAGATGGGGACTTACAGACAGAGTGCAGTGAGTGATGTACAAAATGACAACTGATTTAGCTAGCTGTGTGGTGACCTTCCTTCTGCATTTAAGCTTATGTACATTTCAAAAAAACAATTTTATTGCCACATATTTTATAAGCATGTTATATTCTTCCAACACAACACCATTTTCAATGTAAGATGACTTTATGCAGGGAAATGAGTCAATTTTTCTTTCAGGATTCTTGAAATGTAGAGATCATGCTACAGACATTGTGGACAGCTTGACAAAATGTCTACTCTGACATAATATCTATAAAATGTGCCATATTTTGATGTCCCTGATAAATCACAGAGTATTCGTCTTTTTTCTTTTTTTTTCCTCTCTCTTTTATGAGAATACTCATTGAACAATGTAGCTTTGGGATTTGAAGGTGAATTGTAATGAGCTGAACTGAGAGTCATCCTAAGTATATGAGCAAACTGAGGAACAAGAGAATGGGGGATAACAGTTCAGAATATATTTTTATGGGAAAGGTATGAAAACTTCCTGACCACACGCAGTCACACTGACTCTGACAATGCCACAGTCTCAAATATTAACTTGCTTATTGTCTTTAAACATCTCCTGTTTACTCTGAGCCAGTTAGATTCCTCCAATATGCTTTTCACCATTTCTTCTAACAAGTTTCAAAATCTTCTTTTCCAGTAATCTCTACTATATGTTAGGGGAGAAAGGTTAAATAAAACATCTTAATTAGGATTGTATGTACATCTGTTCATGTTTCCCAGTCTCTTAAGTTTGGCTATGGAGTCATCCATGTCTATGTAATTAAAAAACCCCAAACATAGGTATTGCTTTTTCTAGTGGAATAGACATATTCAAGTAACAGAAATTTCCAGTGGCTTTGGAACACAGACAGGGATTCAATCTAAGTCACTGTCAGAACTGGGCAGGGGCTGACAGAAGAACTCAGGGTGGAGGTTTGAGGTAAGCATGGTGCCTCCAGGAGCACTGGAGAGCACCCAGGACAGGGCTTATCGCAACAGACTCTTGCAGTCTGCTCCCACCCAAGCCTCAGCTCAATGTAGACAGTGTGCAGGCTATTTGACACACATACAGAGCGTCAGGAAACAAATACTGATTGCAGGAAAATGGCAAGCATCTACTAATTGCAGCAGAAGTTTTAAGGTACATGGTTCCCTGTTACTGCTGCATGGTTCCCAATCCTGCATGGGAAACTGGTTTTGGTCCTGGACTTCTTGCAGAAGGTAGTATACTCTCCTTCTAGAAGCTCAGTATGTTTTCAGCATTTATGTATGTGTTTCAGTTCTGTATCTTCTTTTCTATAGGCCAGCTAGTTCTCGAGCGGAGTGGCTTTGAATCTCTTCATCAAACAAAATTGCAGGAGACCAGAAGTACAGCTGACAGCTGTACCACCACAGGCCAAGACAAATAAGTGACTGAAAATGAAAAAACAATGGCCTGGTGATTACTTCTTTTTTTCTAAACAAAGTGTGCTTTTTTTATCTGCCAGCAGAAAGCAGATTTACATCCAAGGAGCAAGGGTAGGGCTAGAACTAAAATACAGAACTTGACTAGAAAAGCAGAGAGCTCGTTCACCTCTAGATTTTGCTCTCATAAATAAACATGCTTCATGGGGTTCCCTTTTATTTCAAGCATTGCTTGCCACAGGTAATCTTTCTCTTTTTCTGTTATCATTTTTATCACCTTTTTCACTAGAAAGGTACTAAGTATAGAGTCGATGTTGAAAAGCACCATGAGAAAGCACCCATAAAAGTGCCACATGTCATTGTACTGGGTATTACCTTTGAGTAATTTCTAAAGGAAAAAAATGTTAGCGCTGCATTACTTTGGCAGCCTTCCTTTACTTACTTGGGTTGTTAGTTTGAAACTTTTGAGATCATCTTTACACCAATTTAATACATGCTGGGATGTGCAACCAGGGATTTCTTTGTAGGTGACTAACTTTAGATATAAAATGGAAATGAGTAGTCTTGCTAACTTCAATGAATGTGATGTGGCATTCTCAAGTCAACAAGGACAGCGCTCCAAAGAGCCACCAAACTTTTAGTAGTTAATCAAATTGCTAAACTAGTTCAGAACGGAGGAGAAAGAAATCATGAAACCTTTGAGATTTAAATGAAAGCAATGTAAGATTTGTTTTACATGAACACACACGAAGAGACAAAGAGAACTGACACGTCCAAAGACTTCTCAGTGTCTGTCAATGTTAGGTTAGACAAATTATACAACTGCCCTTACGCATCTGCCATTTACTGTGGCAAATAGAACATTTCTCTAAAGGAAGTGAGAGGAAAATATAAACATTGAAATGGGTATTATTAACACAATTTTTAGCTGGCATCAAATCAGAAAAAAACATGTTTAATGATTTGCTTGGTATCTAAATGTTTGTCAAAGGCTTGTGCAGTTAGGAAAACAACATGATACATGAAGAGGGAAAGTGTTTTCCAAGCAGAGGATTTTAGATATAGTGATTTTGAATTACTGCTTTTCTGAGTCTCAAATAGAACAACAACTTTGAAAACAGCCAAAGACTTGCTGGGAGCTAGGGAATCGCCACAGCATTTCCTGCAAACCACCTAAACACCCCCCCGCTGATAACCTTTCACTGGAACATTCACATCTTGTTTCTATCAAAACAGAACAGGTACAAATTACCGTCTGGACTTGTTTCCTATACATAAGGAAAAATGAACAGAAGGACAAGAGGACAATTTACATATAAGGGGTAGGCAGTTGAGCTTTATTAGCTATGTTTCTAAAAGTCAAACCAAAGACCCTACACGGGACGTTCTGGATTACTGCCCAACTTGACAGATTTGACTCTGAGGCCTTCCAAAGACCAGCAAGAACTTATCTATGAATTTACCTATTTTCAATGTAATGTCAGAATAAATAACTATTCCTTACACTCACTATGAGGCAGTTGTTGCTGAGGAAATGGAAAATAAAAATAGTATTACAAGAATGTAATGTGCAATGAATCTACTTTATCCATTAAGCTACTGCCAATCCTGTGAGTGCAGTATGTGTCTTCTCACCTCCCAGTCTCCTTCTGTATGTCAGACATTCACCTCATTTCTCCTCTGCAAGGACTTTATGTTCAGTCACATCTTCTCTTGAATCTTGTCTTTCTCATCTGAATGCTTGAGGAGTAGACTTTGCTGGGTGGAGCATTGTCCATTTGGGTTAGTGAAGGTGTTGCTAGTTTTTGGGTAGAAGGAACACAATTCTTGAAGCGCAGGCCATTTGAGTGCTCGTTTGAAAGCTAAGAAACCAGTTTTTTGCTCCCAGGGTTGTTCATATACTTTATCCAATGCCTCTTGTAGCACAAAGTTCTGAGAACAAGGATGACAACATCACTGATTGCCCCAAGCATTAGATAGATGTCCTTGCTACTTCTCTCTCTTTGCTTTCATTTCACTACCAAGTAGTCTTTGAATTTCTCCACACAGACAAGCAAAGCTTTCTAGCAGACATGGAGGTTACCCTTTGCAAAGTAAATTAAAAGGTTATGGTTACCAGGCACAATTTTGGCCTGTGCTAGGTAGGAGTCTCATGATTCTCAGGCACAGCTAAGGTATTTGAGCACTTAACAGTCCAGGAGTCATTCCAGGCACACAGCTTGGACACCAGCACCCTGTTAAAACAGGTTTTACTGAGTAAGGTTTTACTAGCATAGGTGTGGGCCATTCTGTATTACTTGGTCTCAGTTTTAAAGAACATGGCTGAGGGCTGTTTGATTTGCTAGTAAAGACATGGCTGGAAACTGCTTTCCACCTGGTCTACTAAGATCAATAGCCTTGTGATTCAACATGCTTGTGAGAGCAACAGATGTCAATCTCTGCAGGCTAAGAAGCAGAGCAGAGACCTTCTCCTTCCCACATGCCGAACTGGCTATCACATAAAATGATGTCACTGCTCCTCTTCCTCCCTTAGATGAGTTTTGAAAGGGAAAGCTTTGTGCAGTTCAGTGCAGAATAGTTTACATCTATCTCTCTGCAGGATATCAGAAGTTTGATAAATAGAGATGCTTCAATGCATCCAAAATAAGGTACTCACACATTAGAGGGGGTAGAAATCTTCTGTTCTCTGCATATCTTTTTGGAAGCTGCATGTTAATCACATTGACTTTGAGTCTGAATTAGTGAGCCCAATGTATTACGAGCTGGGAATTGTCATCTGAGGGTGTCCAAATTTCCATAAAACACATATAAAGCATTAATTACAGGTGTCTGTATCTCCCTCTGGAAGGACAGGACTTACATGTTAAGTGTTGTACCATATGATTTCTGGCCCTAAGTGTTAAAGCATTATCATTTAAGGCCTTCATAAATCTGTGCTTCCTTGAAAAGAACCAGAAAAAAATTTCCTTGACAAATGTCTAAGACCAGTACTGATACTTACATTCTGTAAAGTTGTATATACAAGCAGCATCCTTCATCAGGTATATAAATGAAATACATCAGCTAGCATTCTGGGTAGGTATGTAGGCTGAAGAAGTTGAAATCTAAAAGCAAGATAATGTAATACCTGCTAGAGTCAACCACAAAGTTTGTGTGGATTTCCTGTTGTGTTAATTTGGTAATCAGTTTAGGCTATTGATTAAAATGCAATTGTAAACTCAATTTGGTCCTTGCAGTGTTATGTCTTTAATTTGTCTTAGTCAAGAGTGTATTCATTTGCTCACTCTTTTTATTAAAATCCAGGAAAAACTAAGTCAACCCAGCTTATGCTGCTTTAGTCAAGTCACAACATGGATCACAATCTCTAAAGACACAGGTAACCTCTGATAAAAGAAATCCTGCCCACTAGGTTCTGTTTCCAAATGAAATGTAAGTTCCCAAGGGTTTCTTTGTACTTGTTAAAAATAAACTACTCTTACTACCACAGAGACAGTGTAAAATATTTTTTGTCAATGTTTTATTTCCATTTTGTAGTGCCCGGGGGGGTTTGAGTTATGCACAGTTTCTCGGCAACTTTGGCTGTTTTCAGATGAATATATTTTTACAACATTTAAATGTGTTACATTTGTAGATAATTACATTTTAAATCTAAGCATATGGTTCTATTGTGTTAAATCCTTCAATAATTCTTTGAATATTTCTTATCTTTGAGTTAATGTCACAAATGTTTTCACTTATTACAATATTTCATAAATATATTCCCCCAAGTGGCATTTCAATTGTATTTTACTTCCTGCTCTAACTCATAAAATCTATATATAATTTTTCATGTCCCTTCTTATTTCAACAAATGTCAGCAATAATGCACACAGATTTCTTTTTCTTAATAGTATCTCTATTTTAAATTTTCATTACATGCTTTCTTGGCAGTAAACCAAATAGCTTATACAATATTTGGAGAAGCATTAGTGTGATTCATATCACATGTTTTTAACCTGAACACAGCAATTATTTTTAAAAAAGCATGTTTTGTTGAAGCAATTCAGCCAGAGGATAAAAGTTCATTTTTCCCTGTGTAGTGAACACCATTTTCCTTACATTTGGTTTTGAATTCACTGTACCTAACCATAGCCCAGTAGTTTAAAGTCTCTTTTAATTTACTTTAAGTACTGTAGCACCGGGTTCACCCTATTCTCTGACTCTCTGGTTTTCTTCTGGCTTCTTGCATGCCATTTGCACAGTATAATGCACTGGGTATGACATAAACCTTTTTGCTCAGCAGCAGGTACTAGGGAGGACATTTTTCTCTCTTAACAGTCACAGACCAGCTTTCAAACAACCCTGTCATAACATCAGCGCGTCTTGAATATTTCTACATCATCTAGCAGTCCTCTTTTGTCTTATCCAGCAAGTAAATGTTCTTCTGACCTGCTAGCTGTCTGGTTGTCAGTAAACCTATGCTTGTGTATATTGAAGCATGCGCTCTGTACTACTTTCCAGGTTCTGCCAGGCAAAGCAAGTACACAAGCAAATCCCCAAACTGGAGCTGCAGCACCATCTACGGCAGAGCTCGAAAGCCACTCACAGGGCCCCTCTGGCTCAGCACAGCGGAGTGAGCTTTGTGTGCTAGGCAATGCACTGGAAGAGGCACTGCAAGCCTGGTTGGCTTCCAGCCACCGCATCCTGAAGTGAGCAAGGGAGGTGTTTGCAGTGACTTTTACAAAAACACTTTTACAAGACTCTGCCTAATCAGCTCTGACTACGAGTGATGGATGACCTGACACTCTGCATGGGATTGATAGACCAGGCTGCAGCTTTACATGCTTTTAATATGTAATAGTAAAAAATAATAATAATAATCCAGTCTCGGATACTAGGCATCACCACCTAGTTATGAGCTCCCAAATGGGGGTCAGAAGAACCTGTACATCTCCACTGACTTTTCAAGGCTCTGGATCGCCCAGTTATTTTGGAAATAGTCCCAGCTCATATCTCACAACCTGCTCACACTTCCTACTTGAGGGCTGGGCTTTGGCTGTCCACCAGCATGTCACCTCTCTGGCTGGGTTTCACAGCTGAAGACCGAGCTCCAAGCTAGATGCTATCAATAATGCTATGAAAGAAAAAAAGGCTTTGTGGGCCTAAACTATTTCTGCTTTTCTTGCATTGTGGAAATACCAACAACAGTGTAGCTCTTAAATTAGTTCCTCCTGCCAGCTGACTCCTTCCTGGGAGGTGGAGTGAGAGGGAGCTTACTACCTGCAGCTCTGAAAGTACAAGACATAACCTCTGGATGTGCCAGTGCTACCCCATCTGTTTCCCCCGCCCCCTTCCAGACCAGTCAGCTTCCCATAAAAGATATTATTTGTCGTTATATGTACAATGGAGTAAAGTCAGTGGCATATATGGGCATACATGACATACATGGGGACAGTCCTTATCCACCCTGCAATACATGGGCAAGCCCAAATTTCACTTAGAAAATGGGCCATTCACCTTTTTTCCAGCATTACCCTGCTGCTTTGCGGGTTGTCAAGTTCTGTCTCCCACTATACAGAAAATGATTTTTTTTCCTTACTTATCGCCAACAAAGATTAGCTAAATAATTGTGCTAGCAGTCTTGTTCCCCTTCTTGTTTGATAATCCTTGATCTCTGGACCAGAGGAAGATCCTATGGTGACATCTGGCAGGAACAGCCTGTCCTGTCTAACCCTGCCTGCTCCTGGCTGTATGTTCTCACCACCTCCCTCACTTCCCTGGTGCTTGGCAGACCAGCACTGAGTTCATGAAGGAAACTAAACTGGCAGGAAACTACTCTTGCAGAGTTACTATCCTCTGCCAGGCCTGGCATGACAAAGCGGATGTCACTGTGGAGTTGGAGAAAAGGGGCCAGCCCAGTTTGATGGTTGGAGGCTATCTTGGGCAAAGTGATCACGAATGATAGAGTTTTCAATTCTTGCAGAAGTAAGGAAGGGGATCAGCAGAACTGCTTCCTTGGACTTCCAGAGGGCAGACTCTGACCTGTTTAGGAGCCTGGTTGACAGAGTCCCTTGGGAGGCAGACGTGAAGGGCAAAGGAGTCCAGGAAGGCTAGGCATTTTTCAAGAAGGAAATCTTAAAGGTCCAGGAGCAGGCTGTCCCCATGTGGTGAAAGACCTGGTGGGAAAGAAGATCGGCCTGGCTGAACAGAGAGCTTTGGCTGGAACTCAGGAAAAAAAGGAGAGCTTATGACCTTTGGAAGAAGGAGCAGGCAACTCAGGAGGACTACAAGGATGTCATGAGGTTATGCAGGGAGAAAATTAGAAGGGCCCAAAGCCCAGCTAGAACTTAATCTGGCTCTTGCCATAAAAGACAATAAAAATGGTTCTATAAATACATTAGCAACAAAAGGAGAGCTAAGGAGACTCTCCATCCTTTATTGAATGCAGGGGGAAACATAGTGGCAAAGGATGAGGAAAAGGCTGAGGTACTTAATGCCTTCTTTGCCTCAGTCTTTAGTAGTAAGACCAGTATGAAGCCCTCATAATCCAAGAGGAAATGGTTAGTGACCTACACCACATAGATACACACAAGTCTATGAGGCGGGATGGGATCCACCCGAGGGGACTGAGGGAGCTGGCAGAAGCGGTCACCAAGCCACTTGCCATCATTTATCGGCAGTCCTGGCTAACCAGCGAGGTCCCAGTTGACTGGAGGTTAGCAAATGTGATGCCAATCTACAGGAAGGGCTGGAAGGAGGATCCAGGGAAGTACATGCTTGTCAGTCTGACCTCAGTGCTAGGGACATTATGGAGCAGACAATCTTGAGTGCCGTCATGGGGCATGTATAGGACAACCAGGTGATCAGGCCCAGTCAACATGGGTTTATGAAAGGCAGGTCCTGCTTGACTAACCTGATCTCTTTCTATGACAAGGTGACCCGCTTAGTGGATGAGGGAAAGGCTATGGATATTGTCTACCTGGACTTCAGTAAAGCCTTTGACACCGTTTCCCACAGCATTCTCCTGGAGAAACTGGCTGCTCATGGCTTGGATGGCCGTACACTTCACTGGGTAAAAAACTGGCTGGATAGCCAGGCCCAAAAAGTTGTGGTGAATGGAGTTAAATCCAGTTTGTGGCTGGTCACAAGTGGTGTTCCCCAGGGCTCAGTACTGGGGCCAGTTCTCTTTAATATCTTTATCAACGATCTGGACAAGGGGATCGAGTGCACCCTCGGTCAGTTTGCAGATGACACCAAGTTGTGCAGAAGTGTTGATCTGCTGGAGGGTAGGAAAGCTCTACTGAGACATCTGGACAGGCTAGATTGATGAGCCAAGGCCAGCTGTATGAGGTTCAACAAGGCCAAGTGCTGGGTCCTGCATTTGGGTCACAACCACCCCCTGCAACACTAGAGGCTTGGGGAAGAGTGGCTGGAAAGCTGCCTGGCAGAAAAGGACCCGGGGGTATCAGTCAACAGCCGGCTGAATATGAGCCAGCAGTGTGCCCAGGTGGCCAAGGCAGCCAACAGCATCCTGGCTTGTATCAGAAAGAACGTGGCCAGTGGGTCTAGGGAAGTAGTCATCCCCCTGTACTTGGCACTCATGAGGTCGCACCTCGAGTCCTGTGTTCAGTGTTGGGCCCCTCACTACAAGAAAGACATTGAGGTGCTGGAGCATGTCCAGAGAAGGGCAACAAAGCTGGTGAAGGGTCTGGAGCACAAGTCCTATGAGGAGCAGCTGAGGGAACTGGGGTTGTTTAGCCTGGAGAAAAGAAGGCTGAGGGGAGACCTTATCACTCTCTACAACTCCCTGAAAGGAGGTTGTAGCCAGGTGGGTGTTGGTCTCTTCTCCCAAGTAACAAGTAATAGGACGAGAGGAAATGGCCTCAAGTTGTGCCAGGGGAGGTTTAGATTGGGTATTAGGAACAATTTCTTCACCAAAAGGGTTGTCAAACACTGGAACAGGCTGCCCAGGGAAGTGGTTGAGTCACCATCCCTGGAGGTATTTAAAAGATGCATAGATGTGGTGCTTAGGGACATGGTTTAGTGGTGGACTTGGCAGTGCTAGGTTAAATGTTTGGACTTGATGATCTTAAAGGTCTTTTCCAACCTAAACAACTCTGTGATTCCATGATCTGGTGGCTGCTCACTATCAGTTCAGCTTGGCCTTAAGGAGAAACCTCACCTTCACTGAGCAGTCTGATATCACAGCAATTAATTAAAGAATAAAACATCTATTGTGGGCCTATGAATACATCTAATTAATTAACAGTTTTGCTTTCTGCCTTAAAGTCTCTTCACAAACTAAGCTTACAGCATAACTTTTGACACAAAAGCTTCTACATCCTGCAGCCTCAGTCCAGGCCTTTCACATCCTGCATGCCCAGACACAGCAGAATACCTTGATTGGTACAGCACAGGCTTACCCCACTGCGATCCATTTTTTTTGTTAGAGGTGAGCCAGGCTGCTGCTGTTCCTTGCTGTCAGGGCCTGCTGGTGAGGGCCAGCCCACCTTTATGATGCCCTCCCGTTGCACTGGCAAAGCAATCTGTGGGTTGTGTGGACTTTTGCAATAGGGAACTGGCCCACTCCTTTTTTGCTAGGTTATTTTTCAGCTGGCACCATGCCTCAGCTTGGTTAAATGCAAACACTGGTGTGGGTCCAACAGCAGAGGCAGCCAGAGGGGCAGGAAAAAGCAGCCATAGAGAGGGGGGTTACTGACTGCTCCAGCCCAAATCTAACCACAGACACACCCTGATCTGACCAAGAGCTCCAGGCCCTGCAAATGTGAGCATGAAACACAAAAATGCTCTCCATCACCAAGAGCACAACAGAAGCACACATAAATAAAGACTGAGGGCATGATGGGTTTTTTTTCTGACAGCGCATTGTGTGCAGGTGCTGGTGCAGCCACATTTCATATGCGAAGCTTTTGCAATACAGGTATTGAGCGTTCCCAGCCAGTAACAATTTGTCTCTGAGTTTTGCTGTGTGATCATTCTGGAAACAACCAAATGGATGGGCTGCATCAGCACTTTTTATCAGAATTCAGCTTGTGGCTGAATAGTAATGAAGCTGGCATCTTACCTCAGTAATTTTGGATTTGAACAATGTACATACTAAAGCCTTTGAAAGAACAGGAAACATATAATGACATGACAATGCTGAGGAAAAATTAGCAAACCTCCCTTTCAATTCTCCAACCTCCCAGAATCACTACTTGGAAAAAATCTCCTAAAGGAATACACAGCATTGCACCAGTTTGGTAGATGTGCCATGTTCAAGACAACCATTTTACAGCACACAATGCCATATGTAAGCAAATTTCATTCCTCTTACAAACTATATAGCATTTCTCCACTTAAAACTTGGAAAAAACCTATGAAACAAATAGGAGAAGAAACCATCTAACTCCAGGATTACCCATTGTAGAATCCTTTTTCCTTGAAAATAACCAACAGAAAACCACTTCAAATGTCTCTCTAACGGAGCCCTGTCTTTATACAAATGAAACCTGTTTCCCTGAGATCCCAGGTCTCCATGGAGCTCCTGCTAGATGCACTCAACACAATTCAAGTCAAGAACAATATTCAATTAATCTGTGCCACTGTCTTAAAATATAATCCAAAGACTTCCAAAATCTAGGTAAAGTGAACTGGCACAGGGATTAAATGTGGGCATTAAAAAAACTAAGTTAGTTTGGTCCAGTAGATATATGACGAGCTAATAGCTGAAGGCATAAAAATTGATAGTCTAGAAGATGAGTTAGATAGTGTCCTATGCTGCCAGAGAAAAGATGTAAACAGGAGTTCACAGACAGCTGCAGACAAGTTTGGTTTGGCCTTGCTTTTTACTAAGGAATATATAGGCTCTATTGGGGCCAGAAAGGTAAAGAAACTGCTGGAGAGCAGGGTAACAAAAGTCTAGATGATGAAATAAATGGGGAAAATTGCAGTGAAAATTGGCACTGAAATGATAGCACATTCACTAATCTATTTTAAAGACATATTTTACTAATTTTTTCAGGATTTTTCTGGACTTTTTCTTATGGTGCTTCACAGACATCCTTGTCCTTACAGCCTGGGTTAGGAGTTGCCACCCTAAAGCTACTGAGCTTCCAGGCAGGTCATGTGCTACAAGCTGTGTCCTAACTGAGCATGGGATCAAGCAAGTCAGCAGGAGCTCTGAGGCCAATGTCACCCTGGAACCCAGCTGCGCTCCTGCTCTACCCCATCTTGCAGTGAAGCAAAGAGGCACTGGAGAGACACTGTCATCTCCTGTAAAGCCATAAAGGAGAACAGGGATTAGCAAGTCACATTAAAGAGAATTATGAGAATGTTTAGTTTTTAACAAAATCTGAAACAGAGGTGGATCACTGGTTATTTTAATAGAGAGTAAATGGGTAGGTAGTTGATTATCCCTAAGAAGCACCTCAGAAACAAGAGATGGTCCAAAGCAATAAGGTTTGCAGATAATTCTCAGAAATAAAATAGCAGAGCAAAAGGAACATTTATAAATCAGCTGACATATAGCCCACAGAATTATGAAATTATGAATTATGAACTATGTCAGCGACATGGACAGTGGGATCGAGTGCACCCTCAGCAAGTTTGCTGACGACACCAAGCCACGTGGTGTGGTCGACACGCTGGAGGGAAGGGATGCCATCCAGAGGGACCTTGACAGGCTGGAGAGGTGGGCCCGTGCAAACCGCAGGAAGTTCAACAAGGAGAAGTGCAAGGTCCTGCACGTGGGTCGGCACAATCCCAAGCATGACTACAGGCTGGGCGAGGAATGGATTGAAAACAGCCCTGAGGAGGAGGACTTGGGGGTATTGACTGATGAGAAGCTCAACATGAGCCGGCAGTGTGCGCTTGCAGCCCAGAAAGCCAACCGTGTCCTGGGCTGCATCAAAAGAAGCATGACCAGCAGGTCGAGGGAGGTGATCCTGCCCCTCTACTCCGCTCTTGTGAGACCCCACCTGCAGTACTGCATCCAGCTCTGGGGGCCCCAGTACAGGAGAGACATGGAGCTGTTGGAGCAAGTCCAGAGGAGGGCCACGAAGCTGATCAGAGGGATGGAGCACCTCTCCTATGAGGACAGGCTGAGAGAGTTGGGATTGTTCAGCCTGGAGAAAAGGCGGCTCCGGGGAGATCTAATTGTGGCTTACCAGTACCTGAAGGGGCCTACAGGAAAGATGGTGAGGGCCTGTTTATCAGGGAGTGTAGTGACAGGACAAGGGGTAATGGGTTCAAGCTGAAGGAGGGTCGATTTAGATTAGCTGTTAGAAAGAAATTCTTTACTGTGAAGGTGCGAAGGCACTGGAACAGGTTGCCCAGAGAGGTTGTGGATGCCCCATCCCTGGAAGTGTTTAAGACCAGGTTGGATGAGGCTTTGGGCAACGTGGTCTAGTGGAGGGTGTCCCTGCCCGTGGCAGGGGAGTTGCAACTAGATGATCTTTAAGGTCCCTTCCAACCCAAACCATTCTATGATTCTATGATGAAAGCACCAGAATGGCGAAACAAGAAAATGCTGACCCTCTCTGTGTACTAGGAAACCAAGGAGTCTTACAAGCACGCCATCTCCGTGCAGTTGCCTTTCACGGCAAGTTTCCCTGCACACAGTTAGTGCTTTATCACACTAAAAATACAACATGAGAAATGCCTTCTTTCAGCAAGACACAGGAATGCTTGTGAGTATTGACCGATTCCTCCATATATCTTCTGCACTGAAAAGTTCTGTGGGTTTGTCCACGGGAGGTGCCCATGCCCAGCTCACCCCACTCCTGGCTATGATCCCTGGCTGTGGATACTGCTCTCACTTCCCATTGCAGCAGTCGAAGAAGTTGACCCCTGTTAGCTGGAACCGGCAGCATTGCCAGCCCGGATGATGCTGGCTGGGGTTGTCTCAGTCAGTGGGAAGGGTCTTTAGCCCCTCACAGATGAACCCGCTGCTGTTTCCACTGCCTTTGCAGATAGTGTCTGTAGCCAACTGCACTTCTGCGAGGCAGCAGCTTCGAAATGTTCACTGGTAGGGGCAAGAAAAGGACTGACAACAGCCACGTGAATCATTCATCACAAAAAGCACGAGTGCTGCTTTTATTCCTCTTTTCAAGCTAGGTGACAGGTCTAATTCCTCAAGGTCTATTTTTCCATGATTCTGATGAATTTTTATGCATATGGCTGTCACAAACATTACTGTAAAGATCTATATTTGATATTGAAAATTCAGGTCAGGAGTATTGCAAAGACTCTGTGGGTCTGTCTCGTGTTCTTGACAGGGATGGCATTTTATGCATTTTTTGGGCATACAGGTGCATTAACGCCAAATAATTCACCGTTTTAACAAGACAGTGATCAAATTCAGTTTGATTAGATTAATTAACCAGAAGTTCAAAAGGAGCTTGCTTTGGACTTGTGTTTCACTGACAGTGACAAGCTGTCCTCTCCGAGTGCCTTGAAACCCACCAAGGAGGCTGCTGCCAGACCTCCTGCATGATGCCCAGGAGCCCATTCTGAGGAGATGCCTCGCCCTGAGGGATGTGGAGGGAAAGCTCAGGCAGCCAGTAGCAGCTGAATGGCTCTGCCCATCCACGTCCCACAGCCCTGGCAGGCCCGAAAGCCTCAGCCCAGGCAGGGAGCTCTCGGTAGCTGTGAGGAACCATTTTGGGGGAACCTAAAAGAAAGTCTGTCCTAGGAGGTTGGTGGGTGAGGGAGATGGAGGACTGAATATTTTCTTGTGTGAAATGTTGTTTTTAAACAGTGGCCTTTTCTTTCCCCCTTACCACATATGCTTCAGTCACAGAGGCAGCAGGTGGCCCAGCAGGGCCTGGGGTAGCCTTGACCAACCCACACAGGGCAGCAGGCAGCCATGCCTTCCCAGGCCTCTCTGTCTCACCCCCAGAGCATATCTGTTATATTAACAACCTTTTCAGCTTGATGTTTCCTTCCAGTTTCTTGTGCAAGTTACCCTTCATTCCCACATGCTATTTTTTCAGTCAACTATAAGAATGAGGCTGAACTGTGGGTCAAATAAGTCTACTGATGAGTAGTTCTGTCCAGGGAGCTGCTGCAGTTGCACACTGAAATGAAGGAAGGAATAAACAACTGAGGAAGACAGGAGGAACACTTCTCAAGCATCTTCCTGAAACAGTGATACGCTAAAACGCAACTTTAAATGCTGATGCTGATATTTGTAATTGCAGGAATTGCACATAGGAGTTGTAGTTAAAGGGTCAATTGCACATAGGAATTCTAGTTAATGCGTCAAGCAGCAATTCAACCTGGAACGACTCAGGCTGTCAAGCAATGCTATATTTGCATTAAGATAAGACGCAGCACATAAACCAGCAACAATTTCAACAGAGACTTCAGTTTTCTGTGACACCACCTGTTGTCAGTTACAAAGGACTATGTCACAGAAGTCCCAATGACATTGTGTCTCTTACAGCTTTTTTGGATATACCAAAAATGACTATGCATCTTGAACATACAACAAACTCACTTTTACATCCTGTTGCTTTCATTTTTAATTTAAGGCAAAACCAGTTTTGGGGTTTTTTTTTCTATTTCCATGACTTGAGGTTTCAAAATCATTTGACGGGACAATCAATGAAGTTAGCTGCTTCAGCATTCAGGGGAATCAGGGGGTTTGTTTGTTCCCTTCTCTGATGTTGCAAAGGCTTTATCTAGAATTTTGTATTGGCTTTCATGGAAACAGTGACTTAGTAATCTGGCCTGCTATGGCTAGTGACCAGTTATTTAGGCATGTTCTTGACATCTTGGAAGAAAAGGGTTCCCCACATGAAACTTCTGCAAATGATGAATGACAATTAAATTTTTCTTCCTCATAAATCATTCATATACATGTCATTTTCAGCACTGTTTTATTCTGTTTTCCCATTTACTTAAAGTGGTGCTATATTTTGGATTTCAAACAACTTATACTAGATAAATACAATTAAAACTGAATGGAGCAAACATAGTATTTTAAGGGGATGTTGCTCAGGCTAGAGTGAAGCATGAAAACAAAATATTCACTCTCCATGCACATGGAAAGAGTTATTAAAATGGTAAACCATGATACTGCAGACTATGTAATGTCACAGCATGCCTTTAGGCCAGTCTTGTACTACCTGAGCAAGAAAAGTGCCTGATGACAGTACTCTGGAATGTGTCTTTTGCAAGGAGTGCTGACCTGATAGTGCACTCATTAACTCAGAAAACTCCATAGTGCCAATGTCGCCAGGTATGATTTTAACTACACGTAAAACATGTTTTCTTCTGAAAGGTTACAGTTCCCTGGTTAGCTTATTGCAACTGTTGGAGGTGGGGGGAAAGTTGGTGAGATGAGCCAGAAGAAAAATGTCAAGTAAAAACTCCTGTCCTAACAGGAGGTAAGGTCAGCTAATGTGTAGCTGATACAAATTTAAGAAAAAAAAGAAATCACTAGTTGCAAATCAACATTTTTGATGCTTTCTCTTTAAAACCTCTAAAAAGTTCTAGTGATATTACAAGAGCATGACAATCAACGTTAGGTGAGAAAAGACACTGAAAAAACAGAGATAAGAGAGACCAAGATTAGCTCTGACTCTGGCAACCTGGAAGCCCTGCACAAGACAATGTCCTGTCCACAGTGCCATTCCTGCCATGGTTATATGCTCCACAGCGCTGCCTGCATCAGGGATGCTTTTCTTCTTTTGGGTTCCCTACAGCTTGGCAGTAGAGAATGAAGGAAACATCTGTTTTCTATTTTTAAAAGGTTGAAACAGGAATAGAAACAATTTCTCCCTGTGACTGTTCAGCCACTTTCCTGATGCCAGTTTTAATTAGCCAACAAACAGAATATCATTAGAAACATACAGTTGTTCCTCACAGCCTGATGACAAACAGCAGTGGCCCCAATGCAGCAACATTCAAACATCACTAGATGGATGCTGAAACGTTAGGGGACTGGCTTAAAGTCATAAGTTTCCATTTTCATTTTTTTAAAATCTCTTATTGGAGGTTCATTTCCTCAAAAGAAATCTCATGTTTGTTTCAGGGATTCAATATGAAATGCCTAACATTCACAGCTGACACCCTCCCTTCCAAGACCAAGGGTCTTCCTCAACACCTCCTCTTATCCTCCTGAGCTCTCTCTTACACTTTTAGCTCAAGGGGCACGTCCCAGTTCATTGTTTACTAACAGTTCATTGCCTGGCACTCATCAGCCAACTCCCACCTGAGCAACACACTGCCTTTAGACCAGTCTCCTCCCTGCACTTTGCTTTGACTCATGCTCTCTTGCAGATGAGCTCAGTTCTGCCACGCTCGCTCTGTGCCTGGGAACACTGGCAAAACCACTGTCTTTGTTGACACTGTAAGTGATGGATGATCTTTTTTTCTGGATTTCTGTTTTTCACCTCCAACTGGCTCATTTTTTGCATCCGCTTTCTCCAGTTCAGGACATTGCATCGCTTCAACCATCTTACTCTCTCCTCTGTGCTAGCAGTAGGCAGGACTGAGAACCTAGCTGCTGAATGCCTAGGAGCACTCTGCAATCTAGGTGGCCCATCAAGCGAGGAAAGGCTTCCTCTGCACATTAACTTTTTATGACTTCGGCCCACAGCTTTCCCTCATTATCCAGCATTTAGTTTAAGAACTGTTGACCTCAAAAGTCATGTCCCTGTGTTCCTGGACACAGTCCTATGTTGCTATTTTGTGTCCCCCTCTGAACACCAGCTCTTAGGATGTAAAAGTAGAGGTGTCTTCAGTCCTCAGTAGTTTTTTTCCTTGTTCTCTCCCTACACATGGCTTTGAAAAGGGAAAACAGAGACAAACAGTGCCAAGCAAGACACGTGTAAATTTACTGTGGTGGCCAAGAGCCTTTAGACCTTTCCACCAACGTTGACTTCAATCACCTTTCGTGTTGCAATGTTGGCAAATATGCACATTTGCATCTGCTGTTTCAGAAAGTGCAGAAAACCTACTTTGCTACACAGCACTAGGAAATACGGGTGTAAATATGCCACGTCCCTCTCCCACCTTTGTTTCCCTCCCGTATTCAGTATAAAGAGCACCAGTGGCTGGGATGTTAAATGTATCCCAGATATTATTGACTACTGAAGTTGAATACTTTCTGGTATGAGTATTACTCCTTGTTTTAATTGTTCATTGCCTTGCATAGATGTGAACAGAAGTTTGGCCTTTTAACACTGAATAATTCACAACAGACCTTTTTTGTATCTTATGGAGGACACAACCAATACACACTGCATTTTGGAGTCCCTATTTCTGGAGATTTTAGCTTTCTTCCTGTTAGCCCATGTATTCTGAAGTATTCTAGGCAAAAGTTATAAAAAATTTCTGGTGAGATTTTATACAAATGCATTTTGGTCTTTTTGCATTTGTTTTCCCCACTTAAAATATACCATGGAAGAACACAGTGCCACTAGTCACACCTATTAGTTAAATGCACTGAAAACTTACACAAAATGATGTATTAACGTTAGAACAATGTGTTTGTCCTGCATAATTTTAAAGTCAGGTAGTGGTGTAGCAGAAGATCTACATGTCTGTGGTATCCTCTTTTGAGGGAAAAAAGGAGACTTTTTTATTAAGTGAGGGACACATCTAAGGGTGCCATAACATGGGGCAGAAATACATTAACTTTCCAGAATAATAATTAGGGCAAAGGGATAATGATCTTTCTTTAAGAAACTGCTATTTCAGAAATCACTCCTGGTGACAACTAAGTAACTCAGTTCAGTGGGCCAACTCTACGCAGTGTTTGATTACATGTTTCAGTATGTGGCTGTTTGTACTTAGATGGCATTGTAGTGAAAATTCAAACTGACATCTTTGCTTTGTAATCCCAGTTGCAATATAATAACAGCAAACCGTTTAGAGATGTTTATTTCCCTTACAAAAGTAACATTATTATTAGGAAAGAAACACCTCCTATAACCCAAAATTACCTTGTCAGAAATCAGTCATGAATCTAGTAAACCCAAAATCCCTTACACTCTTTCTCAGATGAAAGCAGTAGTAATCCAGAAGTCAGACAAAACTGTTACTACAGTTTAAATAATTGCTAACAACCTGATGGGTGACAAGGGACATCTCCTTTGGCACCGGGAAGCAGCAGGCTGTGAGCACGCTCTACACCATGTGCAGCTGAACTGGAGATTGCTTTATGAGAGCAGCTACTAAGAGCATAAGTACTGCTTGATGGCCATAAACATCCATTGCCCTTCTCTTAATCTTACTGACATCAGACTGTCAGCAATGCTATTTCTGCTTCATTTAGTTCCTCTGCTAGAAATCCAAGGTAAGATCGCTTCTTTCTTAATTCTTTATAAACCTGTTTGCCTTTTGGGACACAGTAAGGGATTTTTATTTACGTTAAGGAATGAACAAGGGATTTCATCTAAAGTAAGGAATCAGTAAGGAATTTTCATTTACATGATTTTGAAAAACATAGTTTTTAGCAAAAAAAATATTTACAGTACATGAGGAAATTTGATTTCATAAAATGACAGAATCATCTAACCAAGTTACTCTAAATTTTGATGAAATGAAATTCATCAAATGTAAGACTGAAGGATAAACTGATGCTTTCTGAAAAAGTACTTGAAGTAATAAAACATTGTTGCAAACAGCAAGCTTTATGCCGGTATCATAATACATTTTCTACATATTAGGTGAAAAAATAGACATTTAATTCAGCAACTCAGTTTTCATAAATTTTTCTCTATTTCAACAAAATTTGTGGTAATTTGGACAGGAAAATCCTTTCAGTATCAGCACTTTAAAATTAGAATTACACATTTGATAGAGCACTTTAAATTTCAGAAATTATTGCCTAAAAGATTGCTTCTATGAGAAAAGTTCCTTCCCCTAGAAACACTATATATAACAATATACAAGTAGAAGCTATAGTATGTCATTTATTCAAATTTTCCAAAATTAAGACTTTTCAGTTCCTACACAATTTCTTTTTTAATAATGAATAGTTTTCTTATGCTTAGTAATTCCTGAAGCATTACAGAAAAGTGAATAAATGGTTTCCACTGTAATTAGCTCATGAATAGTAATTTCTCTGCTTGTGAAAAGTTCTTTAATGAAATAGCTTTTTTTTTTCCTAATAATGCATAAAGGACAGATTATAGCAGGTTATAGTGTAATCAAAATAAGAAACTGAAACAGAAAATATATTACTGTGGAGAAAAGAAATTTTAAAAATTGCCAGCCTGTTAGAGACAGAAAATAAGTATTAGAGAATACATTATTTGTTCTGTAGACACCCTGTTACAAAGCAGTGGAATATGCAGGATTTTAATGTATTGAATTTTACTAAATACTCTCTTTAAAAATAACAATCTTTAAATCACTGTGTTTTGTTATCACTGAAGGAAAAGTTACTCATGTAAAGTTTTTATTTTAACATAAACTTTATTTTATTATGTTTCCAACACTTGGTTTAAGACAATGTGGTTAATAAAACCCATACAATGACTCACATTTGCATTACACACATTAATATATTGGTTTCATTGTCAAAAAACTGATTAGCAGAAACAAAAGTTGGAAAGAATTTGTTACAGAGTCACAGAATGGTTTGGGTTGGAAGGAACCTTTAAAGATCATCTAGTCCCACTCCCACCAAAGCACCCCTTACTACATTTCCTATTTGCACATCATGAAAAGTATCTTTAATTATTTTGAACTGTTAGGAAAAAGTATAAATATTCACCTTACCATTTTTTCAAATTGCTTTTCCCATAAACTTCCCATCAATAGTAGACAATAAGGCTTGAACCAATTTTGCCATAAATTTTCTTGTTTTAACAGCAAACTCTTTGTTCCCTTTAGCCAAACCAGACTAGTTCAGACTACTCCAGAGAGGGATTGAACCTGAGATGACTGGGCACTCCAAGGCAGTGCAGCCTCCATCCTAAAGGGGTTCCAGCTCCAAAGCCTTGGATAACCACAGGTACAAGCAAAAATCGTGAGGAAGGAGACGTGTCAGATTTTTTCCCTGTGTGGACTAGTCCTTACAGCCCTCACATAACTGCGTTCCAAGCGGCACAGAAATATGAGGAGAATGACTGATCAGCTCCTGTCTCACCCTCTCCTCTTAAATGTGTCTACAAATGTACAGGTTCAGTATAGCAGTTTTGGGAATGTCACAGGACACAGTTATGTCTGGGAAACCCACCTCTGTGGCATGTTTCCGGGGAAAACATCTGTAGTGTAAAATGAGTATTGATTACAGCCTGTTTAGGCTTCACTAGGTATGTACTCTACAATTCCTAGAATATCAGTCCACTCCAAAAGAGTGGAAAACATCGCTTGACTGTAAATACTGTTGATATCTGAATGGCCGGTTAACCTTCAAAAAGTGTCCTTAGTATTTAGTGTGAATAAATTGATACTGTCTAAAAAGATGGTATTTTACTGCCCTCTAACGGCTGGCCACAAACAGCTCCCTTTTTTTTGGGCATTTATCCCCCCCCAAAAAACCTCTCTCCAACAGGCCACTGACACAAAGTCTTCCAACCAGAAGGAAACCTCACACAACTATCCTCACATGCCAAGATCTGTGGAAAATAATTATACAGCATCCTGGGCCTGCTGCAGAAACAAAACTGGCATGCTATCGAGTGGCAAGAAGGTTATTCAAATCAGAGCTGTAACTTTGTAATTGATGCTAGTTAGCCAAACTGTCTAAAACATTAGTGACTGAGATTTCAACACCTGAATGAGTCTTGTCCGCCTGAATTGATAAGCCCAGGAGGACCTTCTGATATAGCTGAGAGAATAGGTATCTGTAAAAGCCTAAAACGGTATCTGTAAAAAACCTAAAAAGGTATCCGTATATCACTTCCTAGAGATTTTATGCATGACAAATTTAAGGATAAAATATTTAAATCCAGACTTTTAAGACTTTTCTTTTTACGATGAACTGCTGTTCACAGGAGCTATAGGGCCTCTTCAGTGAGTAACTGCTTCTCAGTGTCAGGAAGGGATTTACAATCCAGACCTTAATAACAGTAATAGCCAGTGCAGGCTAGTGATAACTTGAGTTGCTCAGTTCTGACAATAAAAAACCCCAGCCATTATAAATGTAGCAATCAATCATATTTAAGTGTCATACAACTACTGAGCATAAATTATAATTTGACTCACTTTTCAACCAGGGAAAAGAATAACCTGGTAAAGGATCCGTTTATTTCAAGAAGAGTTCAGAGATGTTGTTTTCCTATGGAGCACCATGGATGAAGAGTCTGTCACCATAGTAAACGCAGGAACCCTAAAGCAAGCACATTTTAGATCAATGTGAAAACCTGGTGACTAGTGCCATTTTTGTAGATTTCATAAATCTCACAAACAGACGATATCTAATTTGTATTGTTGCTTTAATCCTGCTCACCATTCAGGCCATTACATCGATTTTCATGTGGACAATCCACAGCATTTTCAAAATTTTATGACAACAGTTCTTGCAGTTCATCGAACATCTCTTCAGCTTGTAGTCTGAATCTATCGAGTTGTCTGTTTTCCAGGGAAAATTTGATATAAACCCAAGTCTTTCTTTTCCCAGCTAGAAAAAAAATATTGGTGGAAAAGAGGGGTTATGAAAACAGATCTGTGCACAAGTAATTTTGTGTATGTTTTAGTGTGTGTCTTCACTGAAATAAGATCCAGAAATGTAAAGATTTCTCTTTCCATTTTCCAAAAATTTTTACTAAATCTAAGTGCTTATGATTCATTTGACTGACTTGGTTGTTTTCTTTTTTTACATGTCTTGCTTCTTAAGCAATATGTGAAGTTAACAACAGCCATGCTCCCACTGAGTTCTCAGTCAATAATATATCAGTGATTTTGAAGCTAAGTAAAGCAAACTGGCCTGCCTGCTCTCACGGTGACCTGGGAGCAGTAATAATAGGAACAAAAAATATATATTCTGTTATCATCTGAAATGTGCCTTAATTATGTGTGTTATAACAGCTCCAAGCAGTATTGATTCAACAAGGGGCTTTCACTAAACCATTTTTAACCACTGCTGAAATCTCTGGATCTGGCTTAGTGCAAGGAAGAGCTTTTGCACAACTGGGACATTTGCAGAGAATGTTTCCGTTTTGCTGCTTTGAACAACACTGTTCTTACAACTGCAGTCACCGAAAGAGACAACATTCCTTGCTTGCACTACCAAGTCTACAATCAATTTATAGACTTGTTTCATTGAAGCACACTGAATAACAGTGACATGTTTGAGAACTATGCACACGTTGCGTGAACCTAGCTGATCCTCAGTAATACAGGATATGGTTTGGTCGATTTTTGCCACTGAGAAATGTATGGTGAGAAATAGGGGAAATTTAGTAGTAAGTAGAGAATGAGCAACTCCATCACAGGCAGATGTAGGAAGACTGAATTTTATCACATGCTGAATAAAGAACTGCTTTTATGGCATTTTTGCTTTGAAAGAGAAGCTTCCACTTTTATATGTATCTATTCATCAGCCAAAGTGCTGTCCGTGGGGTAGTAAATCATGAGTCTTATGGAACTGCTCCACATAATTCTGCAGACATTGATGAGAATGGATGTGGATACCCAGCAGATGACACCGTTGTTTATGTGTGAGCTTTACTGGAAAGTGTGTCGGGAACAACTGCAGCCATCAGAGCAGTAAATGCACTGTGCTTGATAAAAGAGTAAATTAAGACAAGTTAAAATGAGTTTAGAGACTCAAAGAGAAAACTAAAAGAGCAAGCCCTTTCTGTTTGGATAATAGCTGGTTTCTTGTCTGCAAGGGCAATGAACTGAATGCTGAGAGTGAAGAGAGACTCAGGATTCATTTTCAGCTCTGCTACCCCACATGCATTCTGTTGTAGCTTTGCTTCTCTTGAGAGGTCATGGACACACACAGTTCTTTAAAAGGGACTGTCAGGCCATATTGAACTTATACATGAATTTTCAAAAAATGCTTTTTCTGTCCCTGAATGAATACAGAAGGAAAGGTTTTTCCAGTCCAACCTTTGTGCAATATCAGATACATGAAAAAAAATTAGTTAGAACTAAAAATACTGGCACTACCATAAGGACTTTGATGAAAACAGTGAACTATCAGAGTCTAATTGTAACATTATTCAAAATACTGATATACAAAGACATATAGTTTAGCCAGTCTACCTTTTATCCACAAAGTGAATCCCAATTAAAAGCCTTCAGAAAAGCTAGTTTAAACATCTTCGTCCATCTTTTAAATTTTGTAGCAAGAGAATGTTAGAGGTATCTCACTGAAAAGGCAAGGCATATTTTGATGAGATTTCAAAAATTAATTGAATTTTGATTTCAAGCCATAGTTTGGAATCAAACACGTATTTCACCTCCTGTCACTGTGTCTCAACCTCAATTCTTTGCATCATACAAAAAGCAGTATTATTAGGACAGTAAAACATCCTCAGTTTTTAAAGATTATTGTTTAGCTGAACTTCTCTTTCCATCCTCATTGATACTATTTAGCCCCTAATTGTCCATAGGCCTCATAGGAATTGGATTACTTCACTTTGTTTCTGTCATTCCTCCCTGTAATTTTATCCCATATGTTTCATTTCAATCTTGTATATAGTCCCATAGGAGTCTCATGTGTCTGAAGTCAGCATGTCTGCCTTTGCAAGGTGGGTCCATAGACATTTCTACCACTTCAACTAAGATTATCATCAAATATGCTTAATCAAATTTGCGCTTCACTTTTCAAAGACGTTGCTAATGAGTAAAACCAGAACCAGCTCTGTATGATACAAAGAACTTTTTTTTCCCTGTTTTGTTTGCTTTGGTTTTTTTGCAGTTTTACCATTCTCTCATTAGTTTTTCTTGGCCATAAAAACTCTTGCAAACTTTGTGAAAGGGAAAAAGTGTTTTTGCAAATGGACATATGCTCCATACCTGTAATGAAACAACAGAGCAGATTTCCTGCAAATCTTCTGCAGAAAACCAGTCATTTGTGATGTGCACTGATATAGGAAATAAAAACTGTTCTCTTGCTTTGAACATCTTGCCTAAATGGGGGATTTACAAGACTATAAAACTAATTGCATTGTTGCAAAAAGAAATCCCAAAAGAAAGGCCACTAATCAGAGACCAACTTTGCAGATTCATACCAAGATTTGACTCACCAAATGCTCAGAGATGTTACTGCAATTGTATGCAATGTGTTCTTCGTAGTTGTACCTCTGAAGAGTCAGTGGACACTTCCCTGTTGCCCAGCTGTCCTCGGCGTGGGAAGTGACTTCCATGTTCTCTCTTTACATGAGACTTCCATTTCCCCCAGCCAGGAACACCCAAGTACCACTTCCCTCTCCATCCCCGGTCATGCTGCAAGGTTCTGTTAATTAATGCTCACACCATCGAGGAATCAGTCTACCAGAAAAGTACATTGGTAGGTTTCTTTCTAGGCAGCAATGATGCAGATGATGAGAAAGAGAGAAGAAAAACAAACAGAAACTTTAAGCTGTCTCTTCGAAATTTCAGTGGTGGTAAGCCATTTGTAGCTGACACTGTAATGCAAGAGGCAGAATTAAAATGACATGCAATGTACTTTAAAGTGAAAAATGAAAATATTCTGTGGCATGCAGTGGTTGTAGTTTTATCAGGCCTTTCTAATTTGAAACATACTCTGCTATAGAGGAAATGTCTTCCCATATTTTCTCAGAATCCTGGCTGATGGAAGGCATTTCAGTTGGTGCTGTCTGCCAACAGGGTTAATTCCCATGCGGAAATCATACGACATGCCTTCCATGGGCATTTCATTGTGATGGCATAAATGACTGTGAGAATGGTGAAGATGACGATAACTGTGATGAGTACTGCAACATCTATATGTATACAGAAACAAAAAGTGGTTGTGGGATGTGCTCCTCCAGCTAATACACGCTGAATCACTAATAGTGGGCAGATGATCCACAAGCCTGACAATTCCGGGGTTTTCAATGTAATTGAATATTTTCTTTTCTTCAGGGAATGAGGGAATTACACCATGATGGTCAGCAAAGAAAACTGACAGGGTGTCTAAAGGCATTCCCCAGACAGACCACAGTGGTGAGATTCCTGTAGAGTCCCTATTATATTATCCTCTGCTGTGGACAGTGGGTAATCACTGCATATCTGTGTGGGGAATCATTCAAACTGGGCACATGAATTCCTGCACGTAAGCAGGGGTACTTATGCTCAGTAAGGCTTTCTACCAGTAGAAGTGAAGAATACTTATTCTGTGATGATTTCAAGTCTTAGATATATACACATGTTGGTATATGTGCACATATGCACATGGTGGTGATCACGCTACCATTCCTCTCGGTCTTGTTGATATCCATGCCCATTCTCAATCCAAAAAAGCAATGACGAAGTCAGATCAATGAGATCAATCTCCTTTTTTGTCTAATAAATGATCTCTATTTTGGAGAATGATTGCCTCTACATCACATTTGACTTCTGGGACTCTGAAGCATGTTGGCTCAGAAGATAATATGTCATCTCCTGCTTTGTATCCTCCCTTCCCCACCTGCCTCCTAGTGAAGTTCTTACATCTCTTTCACTTCCTTTTCTTCTTTCTAGGTATTTCAAATCACCCTCCTGTGCCTCTTTCCCTTTTCATTACTGTCACTTCTCAGCTACCATCTTTGGATGTGGTCATTTGTGTTTATGACTTTCCCCATTGCACCTTTCCTGTTTACTGTTCACCTATGTACCAGTGCCGTTACTAACTCCAAACTGCACTCTGGTGTACTAACACCGATTGCCCCAAAGACCGATATTCTCCACATGTAATAGAGATTCCTACCTTCTGCCAACCTATTAAAAAAAAAAACCCTACGAAACATCTAAGCTTTACATATTTTGACTGATTTTCTCTCAAATCTCATATAACTTGTATAATTGCCTATACATTTAGCTGGTCCAGTAATTATCTGTTCTCATAATTTTCCATGGTTTTGTCTGAAATTTGAGATAACCAAACATATTCATTTACTGAAACGGGTGTAAACTTTCTGGTTTTTGCTGAATCGCTTTCTGACTTTCAGTCTTGTCCTAGAACATTTCCATTACCATGTGTAGATTTTCACTGTAAATGATTTGTAACTCCATGCTATACCATGTACCGCAGTATGAGTTTCTCCACTACATTAATCATTCTACTTTAGCATTCAGCTCTTTTTATCAGCACAACTTCTAATAATATTTTGCATCAACATTAGATTTCTCTATTTCTCTCTCTGCCATGCTTATAGTCTGGTACACTTCTGATATTCAATTTACATGAGATTTCTTAATTTGAGCTGATAATTGCTACTCATAATCAGCAGAAAAGACAATAAAAACAAACTATCTGATTATTTACTTTTGGATCCATCCCATATCAGAAAAAAACATGTACCACACAGTCAAATTGGCATTAATGTTATGGTTTTCATTAAAAGCTGACAGACAGTTTAAAGTATAGCTGACATGTTAACATATTTTATAGGAGATAATAGTGGATGGGCAGGTATTTTTGATATGCTTCATGGAAAGCCTAATTATCTGGATTTATTAGAAGAATTCTAACAATCCTAATGCGCTTATTAGTATCCTTAAACTAGTTTACACCTCTAAGGCTTTTGACTGCTTACATATATTTACTATAATTACAGAGATAGCTGGAATTTTAGATGCGCTCATGGTACTCCTTTACTTTCCCAGAGCTTTTTGCATGCATACCAGAGCAGAGCAGAGTAATGCAGTGTGGAACATACTTGTTAATGCCAGGTTGCAGCTTTATAAAGTTGCAGGAAAATGGTAATTACATTTCTGGAAACTTTTGGGAAGTCAGTATTTGTGTTCATCCAACTCAGGAAGAAAAAGAAAAAGAAAGATTTCTCTATAAAACATTAAAAAAACTGTAAATGTTTTATGTTGATATCTTCTAAAATATTTCTTCTTGCCTAATGTTGAAGAGTCATAAGCCTAAAAGCCTCAGCTCAGTCAAAGTATTACAGCTCTGGGACAGCTCTTCAGATGGACTGCCAAGTTGGGGTACCTAAAAACCCTTCCCTTGAATCCCAGAAAGCAACGACAGTGGCTCGGCAAGCAAGAGGCAAGTGTAGATGCTGTGTTCCCTCTGGTCTGCACTAAAATCAAAGCACTCGATTTCTCAGTGTAGTGACTTAAACAATTCTGCATTCTCCAGTGGAAACTGTTCCATCAGCAGTTTCTCCGATGTTCTCATTTGTATGTGTATGTAAATTTATATGTACACCAAGTACACACTTTGTTTCTTTTACCCATATTGTAGCTTATGGACAGTAGGATATTGAACTTGATTTATATTTTACTTAGGTTTGTTTTTATTACATGTAAAGCACTGCAGACCTAGGAAGTGCAGCATCAATGTTTTATAGCCTTCCTGATAAGAGAACCTTACTAAGGTAATTTGAGGGTGTTGCATCTAGATGTCCAATCCCTTTCTAAAGAGAGGTCTCAGAATGACACTCCACCTGATCAGACAAACTTGGTGGGTCATATGTAAGACATTCAGTCACGGATTTCTTTTCCCAGGTCTCCACCAATGCTCAGAAGGTTGCAGCTGCATGGAAATGGAACTGCTGCTGTTAATTTTAAGTCTGTTCTACTTTTTTCAAGAAATGTAACCCTCCTGTAAGTAGAGTTCCCTTTGCTCTCCAGCATAGATCTGTTTTACAAAGAGATGCCTAAACACACTTTGCATAGTGCTATACTACCAAGTATGGGCCCTCTGCATTCAGAGGCAGCAGAAAAGGTTGACCCACTATAGATATTTACTAGATTATTTCCTAGTACATAGTGAATGCTGTATTTTGCTGAAAGGTCCACTTCAGAGTGGAATTCATCTGACAAAATGTATGCGTCAACAGTGTAAACCAGCCATCTAATACAGGTCGTATGAACTGCACACAGAAGATGTTTACTTCTCTCCTCTAAAGAGAGCTTGGGGTGTTAGCTGAGATGTTTTGCGCTGCAGATGTTTACAATTAGGTGAGTTGAATGCTATTTGGGTTTGTCATTCCTATTGCTTGAATCCTGTCAGCCCCAGGCCACTCACTAAAGATCACTGATTGTGCAGCCAGCACTGGGGTAATGAGCACCCACCAAATATTGCTGAACTTACCAAGGCAGGAATTTCAGGATTATTGGTTCTTAATGATGACTGATGGCTCCCTATTTCATTTTGGCAGCTCTGGTCCTACAGGTTACCGAAATTTATATGTGGCTGAATACTTGTTAGTATGAGAAATTCTGAGAGATCTATCTGAATCATCAACGGGAAATATTTAAAAGAGGCCAGTCCTAAAACTGAGCAATGAAGTTTGCTGGCCTTCAGCTAGCTTGTTCAAGCAGTCAAGTATGTTTACCTTCCAAACAGAGCAAAGCGAGGGCTGTCCTCTCCCAGCTAATCCCGGGAGGGCACTCAAGTTTCAGCTTGGGATTTAAACAATAAGGACCGATGCCGAAGAAGCTGAGGTAACCCAAAGCTTCACAGGCAAGGTAATGTGCACAACATACCGCACCCGAAGTAACGTAATGGAATGTGCCCACAGTCCCTTCTGGGCTCTGACCCTGTGTCAGCCGCACCCAGGTGTAAGGTCTGATTTTTGACAGTTGCAACACTGACCAGTTAAGACCTAATTTAAACATCAGTTACCAACTACTTTTAGGTCACCCACACACAACCAGGTTAATCCTCATAAAACTGCTGCGTACACAGCATTTGAATTTAGCTGTTGCTTCTGACTGGATGGTGTATGCCTTCTATTCGACAGTTCCTAATGACTGCTCAAACTACCTTTCATGCAAAAGCAGTTAGCAGCCTGCAAGAACAACAGTCATGTGAAAGGACTGTATCATTTGAAGAGTGGGCAGAGTGCTAGAACCGATTTTATATAAACAAAATATATATGCCACTAATCTTCAGCTGAGTCGCATCAGCAGGTGCAATATATGTTAGCATAAGTGTGCTAAGAAGGATGGCTAGGGATGGTTCACAATAAAATTCAAAATAATATACCGGTAGCCTGGACCAGTGTTGGCTTTTCTCCCCAGCTTCCAGTGCTTTGTATTTTATATGTTCTTCGTTACACCCTATAATTTTCTATTCCAAAAGCATAATCAAGAAATGGGACATGATACACCCTGGAGACAGACACACACAGAATGGCCTCAAAGTCATTAGAAAGTTCTGTTCAGTTTGGAAATATTGAATATGACTTCAGTGGTGTTACACCAGGCATTAATTTAGTAGTGTGCTTAAAATGGCAGAAGGGGGTAAGTATGGGATTATAAAACATCTGCAATTCTAAGAAGTTAATGAATCATGATTACCCCAACTTTCTTACCTTACCTGTACCAGATTTCTACAACATATTTGCATTCAGACGATGTCAAGGAAAGCATTCTTTGGACTATGCAAACTTCAGAAATTGTGAGTACATTATTGCCCTATTTTGCCTTTTTAAATAACTGATTTCCTCTTCGATACCACAGAACAACCAGCCTTCCACAATACAGAAAACAGCATCTAAACTTCAGCTCTTCACAGTCTCATCCAACCACTATTCCACGTATTCCAGTAGCTTGAGAAAGATGTGAGCACTTCCTGAATTTTAACTCCTGCTGTGATTCTAAGTGCACACTGAGGCAAAGACAAATAGCAGGACTTCTTTTTGTATCATTATCAACCCATTATAAAATTCATTTACTATGTGTACCTGACACTGCCTCATTAGTTGATGTTCACAAACCATATTGGCTAAATTTTTCAAATGTCAGTATTCACAGCATTATGAGGTGCCTGAATATTCCTACCACTTCCAACAGCTGATACAAGCTCAGCACCTTTGAAAATCAGGCTAATCTTTCTGGTTCCTCATCAAGTTTTGAATAACAAGCTACAGGTATTGACATTTTGATAGATTACTGTATGTAAATGCAAAGCATTTTTACTATGTCTACCTTGGCCTAAAAAGCATATGTATAACACCTAGGCAAAAATTGTCCATTGCATCACAGCAAAACAGATCCACCCCAGTGCAGTGCAAAACTATTCATAAAACGACATTTTTAATGTTTTACCCAGCATCATTCCAACTATAAAACATTAAAAAAAGATTAAGTCAAATGCTACTGCCCTTCCAGTAACAGACAGCCTTTTATGAGATAGAAACATTACAATATTTTCACTTGGCATTTTAAAATCAAATATTGCTTGTCACAGTTCTTTATCTTTCTAGATATTCTCATCAACTGAAAGGTTTCTGCTTCCTCTGTTTAAATGTAGTCTATCAGGTTTTGGATAGTGGTATTTGTAGTTTCCAGTGTTACATGTTTTTGTCAAAAGGTATCTCAGTCATAAATGTGTCACTAGTTTGAAAACTGGGGTACTCGGAGATCTACACACATTGCAACGGCTGTGAGTAGCCATTTTCTTCCTGCCTGTAAAAGTACCATTCACCACTGGCAGTGCGTGTGTTTATGGCATTGATCTAAAAAGAAACAAAAAATGTGGAATGACTGCTGCAGCTCGCAACTCCTTATCACACAGGTTATATTGCAATTTCTGGAGATAACAACTAGGTCTCGTTATTTTGGATTTGCAGAGGAAAAGCCCTTATGATTTACTCAGCCATTTTTTCATTGTTTCTTTACAAGGATTGGTGATGTAGTAAAGCGTTCCCAAATTCTAGATGATAACCCAGTAGTGAAAATTTCACAGCAGTTATTTACTGGGCTAAAGTATTTGTTTTTTCAGTAAGTGTTGCTTGTGCACATTTTCTTATTGGTGTTGTTCACTATCCAAGTAGCTTTCCTTTCTATCTTTTTGTTTTTCCTCCAAGTTCTTTTCTTTCCTTAAGACTTTCAAACACCTTCTTCATGAAGGAATCACGCTTGTCAACTCCCCATGCTTACCATGTCTGGATCCAAATTTGGATTTGGATTTCCTGTAGGTGCTATGACTGCCTTTATTATGTTTCTGTTAAAACTAAAGCACATTTCTGAAGTTGTAAAACTGCTTAGAATCATATCTCTCTTCTCAGAACGCCTACAGGAAACTCACGATCTAAACTGGAAATTCTTGGATACAGCCAGCAGACACCTAGCATCTCCTTTTAGAAAACTGAAACAGTATTTAGGTACTTGAACAATTTCCCATGCAGATATCACTGTGACGACTATAACAGAAAATTCCATATAAGGCAGAGCTTGCAGTAAGTGGGAAGGAGACATGAAGTCCTACAAGCATTTTCCATCACCCTCATCAAATAAACAAGCACTTGAAAAGCATGGTCTTAATTTCTTAAAAAACCCAGCAGCTGTTTTTAATAGTATCCAGGGAAATAAACTACTCAGTTTTGCTAGCAGAAAATGTTTTGCCACTAGTCCCTTGGCTCAGGGCAAAGAAGATGAAAAATGTTGTGTCTTTAATGACCCCTTGCCTGGGCTGTCTCAGCCAAGCTCGCGGCCAGCAGCCGCTGGCATCAGAGCTGGCACCAGCAGCCTTTGGACCAGGCTCCACAGGGTGAGCGCCGAAGCGATGGGTGGAGCAGGAGCTGAAATACCTTTCCACCCTTGTCAGCTCCCATGGGAAAGAGTTTGAGGAAGGTCATACCGTGTGTGGAAAACCTACAGTAACAGTACTGAGAATGTAAATTATTTAATAAACACATTTTTTCTCAGTCGCTCAGTTTAGCATATTTCTCCATCATTCAATGAATCCATCACCTATAAATAAAATATATTCATAAGCTAATGTCAAAAGTAACTATTCATACTATGTTTTGCTTTCTTTTGTAGTTTTGGTAAAAATCTAAATTTACTTTAAATTTCAAATCAATGTATCTAAATCTAATCTTGGATTCTTCTCTCAAAAGTTTGCATTTGCATCTTTCTTACACTTACATATTGTGTTATGAAGTATGATAAAACATCTTTTTTTCTAACCATGTTTTAATTTATGAAGATCAATGATAAACAATTCACTTGAGACTCTTCCCAAGAAGATCTGTACTCAAATGCCTCTTATTAACTGCATGTAAGTAAATTATGCAAAAGTTTCATTTGATAAATGAATACATCTTTTTCTGTGAAGATAAAAATTAATCATTTGTTTATTCTTAGACCAAGCCACTTTTAAAGGTGTGACATTCTAAAGAAAGTATAAGCTTGCCAAAATTGAACCTCACAGTGTTTCAAATGACTGTCTAAGAAATACCACAGTCCTCTGCCAACATAAATCTTTAGAGCTGCTTCTGGTTCTCATGACTCTCATGAGTTTAGCAAAGCTCTTTCACTTTAGTTTCCCAATGGAAATGAAATCAGTTATTGTGAATGTGTGTTTATCCTAAGTATAATTTAGATATACTTTGCAATTAAATGTAAAACCTCCACCTAGTGGTCTCTATTTATTCTGGTATGCAGATTACACATAAGACATGCCAATGTGTTAGCCTATTATCACTGAAATGGCTGGTGAGCTGGGCCATAAATAGAGACAAAAATTACAACCAAAAAAAAAGGGTATAATTTGTTTTAATTGATATTCACATTCATATTCAAAACTAGGTAATAAATCTGGGCTCATTTTGTAAGAAATAAATAAAGGAAGGTCAAAAAAACAAAAGAAGACTAACCCAGAGCTTATACTCCCTCCTGCAAAACTATTACACAACACATGAATAAAACCTCTTTCCTTATTGTTATTCAGGGATTTTAAAGGCAATCATATTAAAGCCTTAACTAATACCACCTTCCTGGAATGTGATGCGCTCGCTGTATTGTAAGTAAAAGAAATATGAAAATAAAGCAACAAAACCCTTTTGAATATGCGTGACTCAGTCCTCAACACAGGATTTGTCTCAATGTATAAAGCCTCATTGGGACAGTTGTGCTTTTGTCAAGGAGGTATTCTTTACAATTAATTGAATTATTGTATGCGCAGTCACATGGCACATTTTGGCAATTGTCACGATCACTGGTTTCAACAAAGAGAATAAGAAATAGGCATACTGTATTATTTCTGCCTTGTGAGCAGATCATGAGCACCAGGGTGCTTTTTAAACTCCCCTAAATCCTGGGACTTGCGATTTGATCACGCAGCAGAAACAATACAGTACGTCTGTATCTGAACCTGCAGATTTTTTTTTCTTGGTGAATCCATTCCTCCTTCAGACTGGGTTCTTCCCTTGCAGGGAACCTGAGAAAAGAATTCTGTTGCTGCTAAAATTAAATATATTGGTATACAGTAAGAACTCTACATTTCTAACTTTTATATTCAGCTATATCTCATATAATAGAGAGGACAGGAAAAAAATAATCTGAAGGAGGATCATGTCCATGAAGAAATAATTCTACAGGTTAAGCAATATAAAATGCTCCTTGGTGTTATACACGTGGTGTCTTACCAGTGAGGGACAGGAATTCCCTGCAGTAGGACTCTATCAATCGCACTGAGAGCAAAAGCAAAATAAGCTAAATTTGCACATGTAAAATTTCTGTCTGGATAGCAAATCCCAGAGCCTTTAATCAAATAAAAATCCATATTGCTCTTTTACTTTGTAAATTGCTTGGTTTTAATTAAAACTAAGGGAAATTTTACTTAACTAACTACTTATTCTTGTGTAGGTTTCTTTTGCACTGACTACAATAACATATATTGTTACAGCTTGGAAAAACTAACCGGGGTCCTACGTAACTTCTAACACAACTAGAAAAATAGAAAGCAAAGTAGTCATACTGAAACATGAATTTTGCACTCCATATTAAATTGAATCATTAAGTACTTATTCTAATCTATATTTTACTTTACAGGTTTCTTCATGGAAATCAAATTCACTTACTGCCTGCAAATACCTTTTCCTCATTAAAAGATTTGGGGGAATTGTGAGCTTTCTAAAATCTATTTTTAAATTATAGAGTGCGAGCTATTACCTTCCCCTAATCTGTGGGTGTACCGCACCTTTCCTGCCCAAGGTGAGGCAGAAGACCATGCAGAATCAAAGGCAGAAGGACAGAAGATACCCAGCAAGAAGGAGCTGCAGGCAGTGCCTAGGGCAGCATCACAGGGCGTGGGGGAAACATTTCAAGGCTTTCGGGGCTTTACAACAGAGATGGCTGTATGGGCTGAAAATCAAGGTCTCCCTCTGCCCCGGTGACTGCTGGGCTCCCTCCCTTCTGGGACTACGAGTGCCCAGCTTCACCTAGAGCCAATACTACATTTTTCAGTTGCTTCGGCTCACATGCTGAGGGTACCTATATTCCCTGTACCATCTACAGAAAGATAGCTAGGGCGGCATCTCTGTGCTTTGGAGGTGAACCAGTCTCTCCCAGTAGCTGTCTGGGGAACTGAGGCACCTACTTTAAGATTTGAGACTGCCACTTCCCCTGGGGATAAGTGCGTGTGTATTAGGCTCATCTGCATATAAAGTAGTCACACTGCATCTGGGTTTTGGTTGCCTCTTTATCTGGCAAGACGTGTTTAGGTAGAAATGTAAAACAGCTCCAGAAAGTGTAGAAGCAGAAAAGAGAAGGGAAAGCTTGAAGGACAAGGGGAACTGTCAGTGACTGGAGTGACATGAGTGATTGAAACAGGCTGCTACTGGCTGTCAAGGAGAGTAGCAACTGATGCTATTTGTTAAAGACGCGGATTTGCTGGTATGGTGAAAACTCATTCACTAATACTAATCTTCAGTGTTGAATTTACTGTGGGTTTTTTTAAATATTTTTTCTTTGTTTTTCCATATTCCACCTATATTAAATGTGAAAGCTTCACATCTATGTAATTAGGCTTTGATTCATCTCACCTCTCAGCAATGATTAAGTTCATAAATTATAGAGAGACCCTCAGGCAACCAGGTTTCCAAATTAGAAACCTCAGCTGAATTAGTTATGATGAATCAGAGCTAAAATGATCCATGTTTAGCAATTGCCAAACATCAGTGCCTGTACCGACTGGCTTCAAAGTGACTTATGGATAAAATCAGAGCAAGGAAGTATTGGATGAACTGAAGTAATGATAAAAGATAATTTGGCTGCTATTAAAATTTTAAGTAAGATAGTATGCCTCCTCACCTACAAAAATATGAATCTTAGAGTTCTTCAAGTTCATATTGAAAGGGATGGGTGAAATACTAAGGATGAACCTGATTGCTTTTGTTCTCTTTCTCCAAGGGATGTGTCCAGCAACATGATTACAAACTTACAACATTATATTTTTGTAGACTTGAAGTATTTACAAAAGCTGAAAGACATAAATGGGAATTCCCAACTGAATTTAAAAATGTAATAATTTAGCTTGTCTTTTTCCTGAAATAAAATAAGGAACAGTTTACCTTTCTTTTAGCAATCTGTCTTTCAATCCATTTTCTCGCCTCTCTGAGGATCGCTTTGAAAGTCTTCAGCAGCTTCAGTCACTGTAAGTTAAAGCTGAAATATTTTACTAACATAGTATACTAAATCATATCCTTTCTTTCCAGGAGAGGTATTCATCAATTACAAAAGGCATGTGAAGTATTAATTGCCATTGTATCAGATGCTGAATGTACTTCAAATTTCTTTTCCTACAGGAGTGCTCAACCCTCTAAGGTAGCAGGCCAAAATACACAAATGACAGCCATACAGTTTGCTCAGTTTTACTGCTATTCACAAATTATGAGCCTAGGAGCAATCAAAACACACAACATAAGAACAAGTTACACAACAGCTAGGGCACCTGAGCAGATAAGGACATAAATGTATGGTAACAAGTATTTTAGAACTTCTATAAACTCTCCTTTGGGGTGGCTCATAAAATACTCACTCCACAGGGCTGATGCCACATTTTGTTTAATTAAGTATTTTGCACAAAGCTCAAATTCCGAAGGGGTTTTTTTTTTTCATTTCTGCCTTAATTTGCAAAGATTCATCCTCGTCTGAAAGTACATCTTATAAATTCATTGGATTCAGAGTTGAAAAGCAAGACTATAATTTCTTTTTTTAAATTGTCATTCTGTGCCATATGGCTTTTTCTTAAAAAGCTGTCCAAAAGAAGAACCAAATGTTATTTTTAAATTCACGCCATTTTTTTGTTAAGCAAAAGGAAAACATCCTGAATTAATCTGAATGATTAACCTGAACAGCTTTCCTGCAACTCATTGTTCAGTATTTTTCTCCTGTGCCACACAGTGAATACTGTAAGTCAACACACAGGGTAATACTCAGTTCCGTTTTGTAGATCCCTATATGTTAAGTGTCTGAGGGTAACCAAGGCGACCAATGTGTCTGAAATCGTTACAGTAAGAGCAAAATTTAGGAGATCGGGTTAGTTGCCCACAGATCAGATACCTAGTGCAGATACCATACAGCACCCACACTCCAGAAAGTCTTTGGTCTCTCATGGGTCCTGTGTCATGTCTGCCTGTCTGCATGGATGTCTCAGATACCACAGGACATGCCAAATAATACCAGATGGAGCATTAGTCCGGAGAGCCATTCAGCAAACCAAAAGCTAGTCTAGGTTGAGACGAGCCATTCTCCAGATCTCAGTGACTGTGTTCACCCTGGTTTATTAAATTGCCTGCAGAGAGGAGGCTGATGCTGTTGGAGATGCCTTTGGGTATCTATCCCACCCGGCCACCACCCGCTAATCCAGAAAGCCACGGGTCTCTTGTAGGTCCTGTGTCTTATCAGCCAGCTCTACAGGCGTGTCTCAAACAGGCATCTCCAGGGCATCTCAAACATTTTTTGACAGATAACTGAGTCAATCATGCAGCAGCTGTGCCAGAATAACTTCCTTTTGAAGATTCCTTTTGAAGTGCATTACAGCCCTTTGTTTCATTACTATGCACAGAATTAAATGTGGCAAATATCAATATTCTAGTCCATAAGCGACCACAGGGACAAGACAGTAATTGTAAGACAGTGCATTGTTTTGAAATACGGATGGAGACATTCTTTGCTGCTGTACAAACCTTGACCAGCGAGGAAAACTGTAGTTATTTCAATCTGAGAGCACATTAACCGTGACACGTATGGTACTGCCAGTGTAATGGTACCACCTGCCTGCCTGTCAAAATGATTGTCTGATCTACGTTTCCAACTCAGAACATGTAGTACAGGAACAAAGAATGTAAGACAGACATAATGTCACCCCCCCTGAAATCTAACTGGGATAGAATTAACCAGAACAAAGTGATCTCAGTAATCACTCATTTTTCCAGAACTCTTGCTGACAGGATGACAGGTGTTTTATTTCATAGGATATACAGCATATAATCCAAAAAAGAGTTTATAAAGTTTAAAATCTTGGGGGAAAAAAATGCCACTTGGCTTGGGCCCAGACAAGAGCCAAAAAAAATCCTCAAACAAAATTTGAAATTCTTGTCAAAAAGAATCTCCCCTGTGTTTTTCTAGAAGCAAAACAGACAATACATCAGATTCTCTAACCGCAATGACAAGCAGGATAATTTCACAAGGTCTCTTCGGTAAACTGGGAACAGCTGAGGCAGGAACACCTACTAGGTTCTTTGGAAATACAGGAAACCCTGATTCCAGATTAGGTATCAAAGGCATGTCTGCCCTTGGACCACAGGTCTGGAGTGTACAACTTGGGATTTAATCTTTTCCTATAACACACGAGAGGATTCTCATGGTCTTATTGACACAGCCATAGCGATTACACTGCTTGTGCTGGTCATAAGGCCTGGCTAGATGCTGCACGTGTTGTCACATCTGTCAGAGGTTCCCCACAGTTCTGCTTATGGTACTCATCACAAATACAGAAGCCATCACGCATCAATTCTGTCAGGGCTTTCAAACTCAGGATTTCCTTTCCCATTTTACTGGATTAAGGGGTTCTTTCTAAACCATGCTTGGAATCCTTGGATGCAGATTCTTATGGATAGAAGTTATTTTTCTCCTTTCATCACAGTCATTTCAAAGGGATATGACAACCCAAGTGCCTTTTATCTAAGCAAATCACCTGACTTGGTAATTTTGTTGTGTTTCTTTTTGGTTCAATTGTGATGTTTCCCTTCTCTAACACATGATCAAAATATATCATCTGTACTCTGCCTTGCCATTGCTGTGAACCAGTTTCAGGTTATGCAAGCTGCATTGTATGAATAGAGCAGGTTTTGGTTTGGGGTTTTTTTGTTACTAGAGTATCATTGACCAGATTTCAGTTCCTCTCACTCTTCTAACATTTCAGGCACCTTTCCCTAAAATATCACCCATGCACATAATGTGTCAAATCCCTTGAAATGCTATTGCCCAACAGGAGAGGTGAAAATGATACACCGCAGTCCAAATATGCCAGTACCTGCCCGGAGTGCCCACTGCAATGGACTCACTCCGTATCGCAGGTTTCTGTTAGTGTTTTTGCCTCTGACAGGTGGCTACAGTTGGCTTTGATTACACCGGGAGTTTCTCCTCTTTGGATCACAGCTAATAATCAAAGAACCAGTTCCTGTGGCTTCTTTTCTTTTTCCATTATAGCCAAATGTGCAAAACAACGAAGTCCTGTCACTGTTTCTGGCCTTACTGGGTTTGCTAATCCTCCAGCACATGTACTCCTGACACTGAATTTGTAGACTGAAGGTCTATTGGGATGCTGCAGAATGAAGCTTTGCTTTCAGACGCTGCAGGAAATGCTTGCTGAATATATTCAGTACACAAAGTCTTCTTTCATGGCTCTGTCACCATCAGGATTTTTATCAAGTTGAATGCTTTTAAGGCTCTCAGTGCCAGTACTGGTTTTGCTTGCATGCATGTAATATTACACAAGCCTTTTCCTTTTACCGATATTTAATATCACATTTCCCTGCTGTATGGCATGTATGTCCTGCCCAGCCAGCAAGTCCCATTGAATCATGCCATGTCACAGACAGGGGAAGGCCTGTATTTCTCCAATATTTTGTTTTCAGGGTTCATTTTAATTGTTATTGGCATTTCCTCAGGATCTGTTCGGATAGTCGCAGATACGCATTGTTGTCCTGTTCTTGTTTATATTACAGCAGAATGGAAGTCAAAACTTTCCCTGGTTGCTTGCCTCATACTTCTACACCCACTGCTTTCTTCTTGGCACAGGACATGGGCAAAGCAGGTTGCCTCGTGGCACTCCATATGAACATTTTTCAATGCTCTGCATCTCTCTTGCCTCATGTAAGGCGGTCTACATCTGCTGCAAGCACACCACATCTGCCCTTGGCGATACCCTTCTTCAGTTCTGTGCTCCTCTGTCACTCTTGGGGTGGGAGGGAGGAACGTACGTGCACAGTAATCATCCCTCTATCTCATCACACACATGTCATGACTGGTCCAAGTAGGTTGGTCCCTCGGCTCCATTGATGCTAGTAAATATAAGCATCTGGCCTAACTAGCTCACAAGGGACAAAACAACAGGGCAGTATGTATAGCTGCTTATGCCTGCATCTTGGCCCTCTTCATTTTACCAATGCGGATATAACCTGCATGTTTTATGTGGTCTGGTTATTTAAAATAATATTTTCTAATGTTAAATCTTCTGATATATTTTAGTCTATTTTTCTAAAGATTTCTTCGCTGTGAGGCTCCCTCTACAGTCAGCAGACAAAAGGAAACCTTGCAGGACAAGAGCCATTTGGCCCAGCAGTGTCCGAGGAGATGCTTCTCTCCACTGACTCTAAAGGAAACTTAGCTCCAGCGAGGAGGTCTGATGTCAGCAGCTTGAACCTATGGTTTGGGCAAATTCCAGAAATGTGACAAAATATGCAGCTTCCCTCAGCCTCCCATCAGTCTGTACATTTGTCTGTCCTTCCAAAGGGAGGTCCATCCGTATTGTCTACAGCAGCTGATTCCGGTAACTCAAAGCCAGAAGTTCTTCAGTGTCCTTGTCTTTCCTCAGCTGGCCCACAGCTACCTCCCAGTACTTTGGATTTCTCATCAAAAGCTTGCAGGTCAATCTTACCTTGAGCAATGGAGGGGAATTCTCGCTTCCCCCAGGAAAAGAGGAGAGAATTGTATATTTTGCCTTCTTGTCTTATTTCTTCCTCTCTTCTGATTCTTATAGCCTGTTCTTTCTGCCTGTTCTGGGCTTCTTAGTGCTTTCAGTTCTGTGACTCCTTTGTTAAACGGAAGGCCCTCTGGCCAAGGTTTATAATAATAATATTTTAAATCACACTGCTGTGAGCAGCTGAGCTTAGCACCAAGGAAAAGAGACAAAAACCTGTGCAACTCACTTCTTGTGCTTCTCTTAATGGATATGCATCAATTGTCGAATGCAATAACTACAAAGGGAGTTCAGACTAAATGCACATCCCCATGAACCAATCTTCCAGTAAAAAACTCGATATGATAAGGGGTTGTAGGATCATTCCTACTGAATATAGTCAGGATTTTTGCATAACATCATTTCTTTAAGAGCTATGATTTAAGAAAAGGCTCGTTTGTGCAATTCGAAATTTGATAACTACAGAAAGGCCTATTTCATATAATTTATATCATAACATGTACATTATTTTACAGAGACCTGGAAATGATTGAGATTCAGAATATAAACAGAATAATGTTTCAAAATATGAAGAACGTCCCCTACATGTATGTATGCAAAATTAAAGAAGGGATAGTTAAGGGGGTGGGAGGTCCATATAAAAACGTCCAAAACCATGCCTGGGTGTTGCTTTTCCATATTGCTTCAATCAGTAGCCCAGCTTCTGCAAAAATAGACTAAATGTTTAGCTATTTTAAAAAGAGGAAAGAAACATGCTCCTCATTTAGTTCCCTCATTTCTAGATCATATCACATCACTTCTTTTTCTGCCCTTCACACTTCTTGTTTCTGGCTGAAGCAGAATAAATAAAACTGTTAGCTTACTTGGGAGTTACTGCAGCCTTAAGCTTAGCAGGCAGAAGTAGAATACCTCATTCATGTGCACCAAAATTGGGAATTGAGTTAAGAAACAGAAAAGTGATTATATTTTGGACATGAGTAAAAGCCATATACGTTCGGAGAGATGACAGAATTTCTGCTATATAGCCATTTTACTTTGCTGTCACAAAGCATGCCTTTTCCTTCGCAGTTTGTCACAGCTACATGCCAGTAACGCCAGGTGCCTCTGAACGAGGCAAAGGGCTTTAGGAGTGTCACACATTCACACTTAATGCCAGCCAGGGTATATATTCAAATGTCTCTTGCCTCTCTAAATATTTAAAATGTCATTCTTGATGAAATATCTTCAGGCTTTTTTTTTTCCTTTTGATTTTGGTCTTTCAGTCTAGTATCACTCCCAAATATTTATATTTGTTTCTTCCATGCCATGAATGTAAGCACCTTCTTCAACTGTGCAGTGTTCATTCTGACTTTTAAAAAGCTCAGATCATAGTCTGTCCTCCACTCTTTGCTATTTCTTGAAAAATAAAACTCAAATCAGCTACTGTCCACTGACCTAAGAGCACACGGTGGGTAGAATCAATAGGACCACATCAACATGCAAAATTTGATATATCATTGTTCATATATTTCACAGCTCTATCACATTAGAATTGTACCTGCATATCTAGTCTTCATGTTTTTATTTTTTTTATATACCAGAATGTAATTCTAGATTTTGCAGAAGCCAATGGGATATAAGGACAAGTTTCAAAACAACCCCATTCTTACAGGCTTTACTGTGTTGGAGTCTTTATCTCCTGGCCCACAAGCCTTCTTTATGAAAGCACTGCCACTGAAGCAGAGAACTATATATCTGAATAATGGTCAAGGAATTGAAACATTTCAGATACGACAATGTTCATTACCAAATTTAAGTCATTCCACAGACATTCCATGATCTGTTAAGGCAAGCAAAATCGTTCTGCCAAGGACAGTAAAAGATCTGCTTTTGAAGCACCTTAGCATGAAGAACACCCACTTGCACACTGACAACAATCTAGGAGTAGCAAAGAATGTCCTTACAAGATCTGTGAAAACAAAGAATATACCAGCTCTGACCATTCCTCTCAAGTCATACATGAACAAAGGGCAATGCTCTAATCGCATGTTACAGCAACCTGAAGAAAATCACAGGTGATTATGGCCACTACCACCAGCATTGTTACTGGGGACCAAAAGGATATGAGCTGCTACCGACCTCCTAAGTAAATCTGAATATTGTCCAAAGCAGGCCTAAGGAATCATGTCCCACAAGTATCTGTTGACTTCATTGACTGTAAAGACAGCCATGGTGCAACGGGCTCCGATCTTCAGCTTCGTAAATGGCTAAAGTCAGGTAAAATGAAATCACCTTGTTAATAAATACATATTGTGGATGTGTAAAATGAGAAGAGGTGAATCCCAGGCAAAATATCAGAGATTCTGTTTATTTATGATATAGTGTCATGTGTATACTATATAGTGCCATAGACCTGCCAGGTCTTACACACTCTGCCTGAGATTCTTTCAGCTTGCTCCTGGCTGAAACTCTGCCACTGCAGCATCTGTACCCTGAGCAGTGCCCAGACACTGCTGCAGCCTCTCGCCAGGCCTGGCTGCCTGTGTGCCAAATATCGCAGTGAGTCAATATCCTGCTGTCTGCGAAGGCCACCATGCTGGCCACAGCCAGGGAGCTTGACCAGGGATCATTGCATGCTCACAGGAGCCCCACTGGGCAACACTTCCACTCATATCCTGACACCGGCTTCCACTCTCCTGTTTGCAACCAGGGGGCTTATAGCCCCACAGCACATGAATTTTGATGCCACAAACAGGGCTAAATTATTTTTGAATGCCAGCCAGGGTTTGACTAAACATGTAAGTATACTATCTTATAATGCATTTAATTGCTATTTTTCAATAAACTGTAAAATCTATTTTTTAAATGGGTGTTAATGGTGGGGGGAGGGCTATTTGTTCTTCCTTGGAGTTTTTGATGTTAAATATTGTGGACAGTATAAAAATTATGCTGTGCTGTGGATGGAAAATTTACCATGCCATCTCATGGCGTTCATCGCCATGCTACATACAGAAGTCCGAGTCCTGTTGTTGAAATATCTACACCTTGGAGAAGTATTTAGTGATTGTCTTTCCCTTCAGTAATATCCACCCTGGAAAGCAGCAAACAGTAGTGATTCTTATATCCATATGGATTGCTGTATTTGCCATAGCAATAATCCCATCCTGAGATGAGGACTTTTTTTGAAATTAAAAAAAAAAACCTTAGATCCACAGAAAATGGAGTTTGTTTCCCATTTAATTCTGATCAAATAGAAGAAATTGGAGGCAACAGGTATTCCCTTGGTATATTTGTTGGTAAGTTTAATTTCTACTATGTTATAATTACTGATTAATATTCCTTTACTAGAAAAACTGACAATCAGTCTACAGAACATTCTCTGATAGATGCGCTTTTCACTATACTATTAATGTTCATGTTGTAGTACTTCCCAAAGGCCCACAAAAGGACCAGTCTCTCACATGCTGTGTGCTGGCTGCACACTTACCATAGAATCATAGAATCATGGAACGGTTCGGGTTGGAAGGAACCTTTAAAGGTCATCTAGTCCCAACCCCTCTGCCATGGGCAGGGACATTTTCAACTGGATCAGGTTGCTCAGAGCCCCATCCAACCTGGCCTTGAATGTTTCCAGGGATGGGGCATCTACCACCTCTCTGGACAACCTGTGGCAGTGTTTCACCACTCTCATTGTAAACCATTTCTTCCTTAGATCTAGTCTAAATCTGTCCTCTTTTAGTTTAAAACCATTACACCTTGTCCTATTGCTACAGGCCTGGCTAAAAAGTCTGTCCCCATCTTTCTTATAAGCCTTCTTTACGTACTGGAAGGCTGCTATAAGGTCTCCCCAGAGCCTTCTCTTCTCCAGGCTGAACAATCCCAACTCTCTCAGCCTGTCCTCATAGGAGAGGTGCTCCAGCCCTCTGATCAGCTTCGTGGCCTCCTCTGGACTCTCTCCAACAGCTCCATGTCTCTCCTGTACTGAGGCCCCCAGAGCTGGACGCAGTACTCCAGGTGGGGTCTCACAAGAGCGGAGTAGAGGGGCAGGATCACCTCCCTCGACCTGCTGGTCACACTTCTTTTGATGCAGCCCAGGACACGGTTGGTTTTCTGGGCTTTTTTTTTTGTCTGTGTCACCTGCAGAGTTTAGCATCTATTTTAACAATATAAATGAGTGTAACAAAGAAGAGGAGAAGACATAGAAATAGTAATTTGAATAACAATGAGGTAATGCAATTACTTAGCTATACTGTGTGTACAACTCAATGGTTTTAAACCTTTTCATTTTTATAAATCAGTAAAATCATAAACCTTCAACTACTAAGAATAGTCTTCACTGGATTGCAAAAAATTGTAATAATATAAATAATATGGGACAAAACTTTAAAAGAATAGCTTTATGTGCATTATACTGGCAGGGAATAATGATTAAACATTTACATAAAAAATAAACTGGAAATGAACTGAATAAACCCAAGAAACTTCAGGCTGAAATATGTATGAGCTGGTCATGCTCAGCCTCAGAACACTCACTCACAGCAAGGAGTGAGAATTATTCAAACTGCTACCAAATGATCTTGTCCCTGACCTGCATTTGCAGAGCCATAGGGGTTATTTTGCCAGTACATATACAGAATCACAGAATCACAGAGTGGTAGGGGTTGGAAGGGACCTCTGGAGATCATCTAGTCCAGCCCCCCTGCTAGAGCAGGATCACCCAGAGCAGGTTGCACAGGATCCCGTCCAGGCGGGGTTTGAATATCTCCAGAGAAGGAGACTCCACAACCTCTCTGGGCAGCCTGTCCCAGTGCTCAGTCACCCTCAGAGTGAAGAAGTTTTTCCTCATGTTGAGATGGAACTCCCTGTGTTCCAGTTTGTGCCTGTTGCCCCTTGTCCTGTCACTGGGCACCACTGAAAAGAGTCTGGCCCCTTCCTCTTGACACCCACCCTTTAGATATTTATAACTGTTGATGAGATCCCCTCTTAGTCTTCTCTTCTCCAGGCTAAACAGACCCAGCTCTCTCAGCCTTTCCTCATACAAGAGATGCTCCAGTCCCCTCATCATCCTCGTAGCCCTCCCCTGGACTCTCTCCAGTAGTTCCCTGTCTGTCTTGAACTGGGGAGCCCAGAACTGGACACAATATTCCAGATATGGCCTCACCAGGGAAGAGTAGAGGGGGAGGATAACCTCCCTCTTAACAGTTTGTCCTCATTTTATGTTTTGGTATCAGAAAGATTAAAAAGCTACAAATCCAAAGATAAAACTAGTTTGTTTAGAATTATATTGAGTAGAAAGTAAAAAAGGCAATACACATGTCAAATCAGATTCATGTAGTGATTTCCCATCAAAAAATTCCCCTTTTCAATTCTTTAATTTGTTTCAGTCCATATTTCTGAACAAGAGCTTGTTTTCAGGTGCTGGGATCTTGACATAAATGGCTCCTTCAGTGGCTCTCAGGTATTTATCGGAATACTCCAGTCCATGGAGTTGCCATCTGATGAACTGCTGAAAGCCTTGCTCTGCAACACAGCACAGTGCAATTGAAATCCAACTTGCACAGCTTGCTCTGCACATGTTCTCCCATCAGTAATTCGGGATGGATATTTATACAGAATCGAGGAAGCCAGTCTGAAACGAACACGTGCCTCGGATCTGTCTGTCGCTTTCCTGGGGAGTATGTCGTTCTTTCCGTACTATGTGAGAGTCCTGCAAGTGGTTTCTGTTTCAGATTTACTGCAGCACTTCTAGTCAGGAGACCTGATCTCTGTGGAATCACAAACCCACCCATACTGTGCATTAACTGTGTTTCTATAGTAACTTCTTACAACTTGTTCACATCTCGCTGTGTAACAGATGGGAACACGTGGTATGTGAGCAGGCTGTGTGACACTTGACAATATTGAGGAGCTGTTTCTAACATAAAATTGGTCTCAATGTACTACAAATACAAGTATAACAAAATAATGGAAGAGAATGAAACAGACAAGTGGTCAGAAGAAAGGGAAGAGAGGAAAGATCGTTTCAATGCCTTCTGTTTCGAATCTTGTTTCCCCACAGGCGTGAACTTGCTAGCCTCCATCATCATAGTGTTTTCATAGGTCAGCACATTTTTTTCCATTCAGAAAATGGCCCTTCATACATCAGAAGTAAGGAGTCACATTTGCAGGGATGTTGCTGTTGCATTTTTTTTTTTTTTTAAATAGTATTCACTGATGCCATCTGCTGGATTCCTGTCTTTGTCATTGAAAGCCTCGCCTCATTCCAGGTGGAAATTCTAGGTAATGCTCTGTGTGTGTGATTTCTTTTGTTAGAGATTCAATTTAAACCAAACCAATTCTGCCAGAGGAATTCTAGCTAACCATTGATGGAGAGTAACTATTGCTCAAAATATTTTACTTTTTCTGCATTCAGAAATTGAGCTTTAAAGAACATACATACAATCTTCAATCCACGTATGTAGGTGAGAACCAGGACAGGCTATCCAGTGAAGAGGTTCTCCTCTGCTACAGCTGCAAACTCCCATGGTAGTATGTATGAGTAAGTCCATTAGTTTGATCATCAGGAGAACAAAACTACAGCAGGAGGGTCTTTAAGCAACCCAGGCACCACATTTACAAGCGCAGGCAATGATTTCCACGGGCCTCTGAGGAGGCTACAGGCCCTCCCTGCTCCCACGGGGCAGGACACACTCACCCCTGCCTGCCCATGGAGGAGCTGCGTCTACAGTCTTGCAGGTCTCCATCCCTGCACTCACATACACAGCCTTGCTAACCTTGCAGTTGCTAACAGGTAACATGGTAACAAAGGCATCCTGCTCTCCCATTATAAGTCGAGAAAATTAATGCCTCATGTTTGTAAAAATTTGGGTAAGTAATTCTCTATAATGTGGAAGACATTAAAGAAATGTAGCAAATTGTCAGTGATTTTATCATAAAACCTGTTTAGCCTCATTGGGAGCATTGAATTCCATTCCCATAACCAGGAGAAAAGTGATGACATGTAGGTTGTTAAAAACAAAATGCGGCCGTCATAAGGGTGTTCAGAAGATGTACAACTGTGGCTGGCATGGGATTCATGATGGTGAGGCTCTACACAGGCCCTCTGAGCAAGTCACTTCACCCCTCTGTACTCCAGGTTCCCCTCTGTAAAACAATAATATTAGCTTTTGTAAGGCATTTTGAAACCTCCTTATGAAAATTGTTGTGTAAAAAATTAGGTATGGGATTTGGATTTATATTAAATACTATCCTAAAGAGAGAGATGGACTTCAGCTCACATTTAGTGCTTTTATTAAATTCCAGAAGACAGAGAGAAAGACACTCTCTGATGAAAAGCTCTTTTTTTCCCCTTCTCATGAAAACCCATGGTGAACTCAATGAAAACCACAATGAGCAATGTTGAATTCAAATCCCTTTCTTGTAAAAATAATACGGTAAATAATATGGTAACATTCTGCAAAAAATGATATAAAGTGACATAAACTAAAATAAAGGACATAAATTAAAAATGACATAAAGACATGCTTATTTAGCATTCCTACAACAGAGCATACAAAGTATCTTGCCTTTTTTCCTAGACCCTGTCCCTTCCTGGATAGTGATATTTCCCCTGCCAAAACACAGTGCCTTGAACCCCATTCTCTATACTCTCACAACTCCTTTCTTTAAGGAGAAGTTGAAGCAGTCACTGGACAGTCATTGAAGGAGGGCGATTTTCAAAAATGACACTTTGGCCACTTCAGTCATGCGGACAGACGATCTGTTCACCCATTGCTCTTCCTTTATGCTTGGATTTTTTAAAAATAACTCCTGAGGACAGTACTAACTTTTATTTACCAATCTACAAGTGGTTGTTTCTCAGCAAGATAACCGAAACAGGACCTAACTGCCTTACAGTTGCATTAATCTCTTTAGGATTCATATAGAGACTCTTTTTGGCCATTACCATCTCTGTATTTGTCTTTCTGGATAATAAAATCACAACCATTGCATTCATCAGGGGAGATTCGTATCGCAGATTGAAACACAGACAGACCGTGCACTGGGGGTAAAGACAGCAATACTTTCCTACTATTCATCCCCCTTCCCCAGCGAGTCAGTATATCTGTACTTCCTAGCTATAGTCTTCATATAATATATATAGATTAAGGGAAAGGACTTTGGTCTCATTTGGTCCGTACTACCGATTTCAGGATATATCCTTGTGAAGAGGTGTTTCTCCCAGGGTTAGAAGTCCTTGGCGGGAGAAGTCCAGAACATTCTATGCAATGTGTAAATCTATATTAATCTTGTAAGATTTAAGTCATGCGTGAGCTCTGCAGAGTGGTGAATGTCTTTTTGTGCACATAAAGTCACTACTCAGAACTGCAAGACCCTAGCAGTGTTATTACAATATTTTTAAGGTACTAAAAGTCAAGCGAAACTTCCTGTGTAAGCAACAGAGCCCAGACTGAAATAAAAATTAAATAATGACGCTCTCAGAACAACCCTTGAAAGCAGTCAATTCAGTTTTCATTGCATCAGTTTTTATGTGGCATAGGCATCCGGGCAGCAGGGGTAAGCACACGCTTGGGGAGCATTTATGGGACTGAGGCACTTGTAAGGAAGAACAATTCCCCGTTATTAGTTATGTTTTCATAACCACCTTAGCTATATTTTGACTTTATTGCATATGAGCTGACTACCTGTTACAAAGAGAAGAATCAAGCTCTTAGAAAAAGACTAAAGGAAAACCTTCAGTAGACTTTTTCCTCCTTTTTTTCTTAATTTTTACTAAATAAAGCTCCAGAAACTGTTTTAGAAGCTCCAGTTCATAGATCATTCTGAAGTGTTATCAAACAAAAGGAGTTTGCAGCAATGAGGAAGATCCAGAAAGGGAGAAAAACCACCAAGTGTGTGGGCACATCACTGAAAATAAAGAGAAGCCAAAAGAGTTAACATTTCTCAGCTGAGATGACAAGACTGAATATGTGCTTTGGGCCCACCCAGACTGTGAAATACGATGGATATATTTGAACCACCAGGAAGGCAGGAAGTCAAGTCCAATAATAAGGTCATTGTACTATGGCAATAAGCCCAACTGTGAGGTTTTGACCCAAGTATTCACACGGCACACGCTTCAGTGTGGGATTCTGTCTGAAGAAATCTAAATTTCCATTTAGGTATCAGAAGATCTGCTCAGTTAGTGGCCCACTCAACCTACTTTCCAGTACTGACCAACCCGCTGGGTGCCTCAATTTGATAGACACTGTCCTGTTCGGCCTGAACGGTCCCTGGAGCCTCCTGGGTTCAGCATGTGCCTGGTGACTCCAGAGCAGGAGTCCAGGGGCAGAGGAGCTACAGCAACTTGCTGGTTCGTATTGGTGGTTTCTCTGCTCCTAGTTGTGGAGATGAAGTAGGTTCTGGCTGCTGTAGGTGCTATGGGAAGTACCTCTCCTCAGACAGAGCAGAGCTTTGGATACACCCCGGCTATTACGATGGATGGGGATGCCAAGGAAGGAGCAAAGCAGCCCCACTGTTGGTACCGCGGAAGGTGTGGTCGCATGTGGAGACAGAAGTCAGAGGGCAGCACCCCAGCAAGGCTGCTCTGCCACCTAAAATACATGTTGCCTCTGCAAACAGAGGTGCTGCCAGCTACCCGCCCTCCAGATTTCATGTGGCTGCCCTGGAGAGCCCTGGAGAGGAAATCTCCTCCCTTGCACGCCCTCCTGACTTACCAACTGCTGTACCTCTGTAGGCATTGCACTGGCTGCATAGTGGGGATGGGAAGGGAAATTGGTCTTGAATACACCTCTCTGGGCACTTCCCTAGGATAATGTAAGCGCTATTTGTCATGTTTTCCTCTCCTTGACAAAATCTTCACTTAAAGTGGCTCTTTCTCTCGAACTTTGGGATAAAGTAGAACTTGATATTGATATAGCTTTACTTTCCACTCAAATTTGATTTAAAGAGACAGAAGGACACTTTACCACATCCGTTGGTAAACTGTTCCAACATATTATTATTTAAAGTATGTAATTTATTAAAGTACACAAATTAATTCAAATTTGTGTTTTCTGTGCTTCCACTTGCAGTAACTGAATTGCCTATGAATATGAAAGAAGAAAGCTTTTTCTAAAACATCTCAAAAGTCTGATTCTCATTGTAAAGACTTAAAAGCTATCAAGTTGGGCAAGTATGACTTCCCTTTCATACAAACATGCTGACTGCTCCCCGTCATCTATTTGTCCTTCATATACGTTTAGAAATGGTTTCCAAGATTATTTGCTCCTCCACCTTCCCAGGGATCGAGGTGAAGCTGACTGATCTGTGGTTCCCTGGATCCTCTTTCCTGACCTTCTTGAATATAGGAGTGACATTTTCTTTCTTTCAGTCCTCAGGAACATCCCCTTATACAGTTTCTTAGCATATAAAATATTTAGGGGTGGGTTTAAAAAGATTTGTGGGGTTTTTTCCCCCCTCTTTTGACTGTTAATTCTTTATAAACATTTCCATGTCTATATTTGCCTAATTTTTAATTAAAAAAAAAGAATAGAAACAGAACAAACAGCTGTGCCTGAACAAATATTGCTTATATATTCGCCCACCATGAAGAACTAAAATGAGAGTTGCCTTTGTACTGCGTGAAACATTTTTACTCTGTTGTTACTGGGATCTGCTTAACAAGAAAACAGGAAAAACCTAACAGTTGGTTTTACAACATAATTTTTTGACAGAACGCAGTGATGAATAAAATAATTTCTTGTCCCTCACAACTAGTATGTGATCAATGACAAATGAAACACAGGAGCAGGAACCGAAAACTAAGAGTGAAAATCCCAAGTGCAGTTCAATCGTCTGCAATGCAGGGAAGTTTTTTAAGGTTATTATGAGCCTGTGGGCAGCAGAGAACATTCCCCTGTACCTTTTATCAGTGAATGACTGATCCACAAACGCTTCAGCCTTGGAAATCCTAACAGGAGATACTCTAACTCAGAGCTAGATCTTTTAAATGGTAATCTTTCATATTATCTCCTTCTCAAAAGAAAAGATAAAATGGATCAGACAGGACTGGCTGCAGTGAGACTAAACTATGTCCAGAGGATGATGTATTTTAAAACAGGGATTTTAAAACTCTTGCAGATACCCATTTTATTCAGCATTTTCAATGTTGAGTGTTTTACAGTAAGTATGTGCCCTTAGGATAGTTCTGAAATACTGTGCATTATTCATTGTTTGTCCAGCATAAAAACACTTGGTTTTCCTACTCTGAACAAAGGTTGTTCAGGAGGCACGCTGTAATATCAACAAAGGTCCCCTCAGGACAACGCATGAATAATGGAGCAGAAAGTAAAGTTAGTCACCTTCCTGTCTGCATAAATCTATAAAAAGTACTTCAGTATGATAGATGATGGCAATGGTGGACTGAATGTTGAACTACGTCTCTGCATTCAAGCGCACAGATGCCTTAAATAAATTATGTATCAAAAGAGAGCCTCTTAATTCTAAAAAAAGGCTGCATCAAAACACATTCATAGCTTGGGCTGCCTTTTCCTATTGTTCTACTGTTTAGAAATCAATAATATCAATAGTTTTTGAAAGGTCAAACAAGATGATGTGTTCATTGGTATGAGTAGCATTTCGTTATCTGTTCTGCAGCCTAAAAATATAAGAAAAAAAAAAGCACTGAAATACCCATCGCACTTAAGATAAAATGTTGCAATGCTGGCTGTGCACACCAGTTGAAAATTAATTTTTAATCTAATGTCTTTGTTTATAATTTGACTCTCACTAATAAAAGCAAAGGTGCAAGTAGGGCAAGTATCTCCTACATGACATCTCTCCTTCCTTGAAAAGGCTAGCAAATATTCTGGGAATTTTGCCTGCACCTAAAAAGAGAGTTTCAGGAATCGCAACCAGCCCTGCACTTCCTGAAGCACAGAGTAATTGATGCTTGTAATGACACTATTTATTTCATCACTTTATTGCAAGACAAGATAGAAAACTCAAAGAGTTTAATGTGAAGAAGCAAGACACTCTCCTCTTTCGAGGTCTGTTATCTTTTTTTTCATGTTCCCTGCTATTTGCTGTCTTTTCTCCACCTGCATTTTATTCCTGTATTATTTTTCAGCTGTCTTGTGTGCACTGATAATAACATCGTGTAACTGAACGAAATGCTCCTTTTCAGAAGCTGACATTTTAGTTACTTTTGCTTTGCTTTCGCTACCACACATAGAAAGGGGCAAGAGAATGACAATGGAGGTACTGGAGAGTAAATAATCTCGTTTGTAAAGGTTCGCCAAGCAGCACAGCACAAAGGAATTAACAAGATGTTCATGGCAGCTCTTTAGCTCTTTAATCACTTCTCTAACATGTGGGAGACTTTCACTGCAAAGGAAAAGGTATCTCAAGAATGGAGTTCGCTTTCATTAGAGATATTTTTGCCCTTCATGATAGCACTATTAAAAATAACAGCAGCCTTTGGATTCTATTTCCACTTAACAAGTAATGTCTCTCCTACACCCCCAGAGACAACACTTCTGAGGCTGTTTCAAGCATCTCCACGTCAACTGCCCTGAGCAAATCTACCCTATACTACTTGAGAGGCCCTCTGGCACTAAAAATGTGCCATCAGGGTTTGTGGCGTCCATAACAAATCCCTGCTGACCTTGGCCCTAACTCACATTTCCCCCACCACACCCTGAGATGCCACCATACAGCTCCAGGGAAGGGAGCTGCTCCTGCTGCAGAGTCTCAGCATCCACATTGATCTCAGTGGTCCCCATGTGACAAACCCACGAAACTGAGAAAAGGGGGAGAAGAGAGCTGGGTGCTTCAAACAGCTCCAGGCACCGGACAAAGCACCATCTGTCATTCTGCAGCCCCAGATGCATAGAATAACCAAGGACTCATACCACTAAAACTGACACCAGTCACAATTTTAGGGTCAGAGGTTTCCCAGTGCCTTGGGAGCACACCCAAGGGTTATCCGAGGGCTGCTAGGCAAAGGGGAGAGGCAGGGAACTGATTCGTTAGGGAAGTGGCATAAGCAGTATAACAAGTCTGCAGACACAGCCCGTAAGGCTTTAATGTTTTTATATCAATCAGCGGCAGTTGGTCGCACAGCAAGGAGAGCTCACACTGTACCTATTCAAAGGGTAGCAGAGCTGTGACCACAGCATGACATCCCTAAGGACCGCCAGGGTCCAGGGTAGCTCTGCTACATCTGACCTCTCCCCACAGGATTGTGCTGGCCAGAAAAAGTCCAGCTACCCAGGGACTGTTTGCTGGTTTGCTTTTCAACACGGGCAGTATTAAAGCATTGGAGGTATTTGGATTATGAACAATATTAAGAGACAAGATGAAACCAAACTGTATGCTAGCAATGATTTTTAAAATAGCATGTATAGACCAACATATAATTTAAATGCAAAAGAGTTATTGAACACTGCACTTACCAGTATCTGTTGTGATAACAAAAAGCATTAATGCAAGAATCTTATAAAACAGCCATATATAACCATTCAGAATCCAACACTCTTTTCACCCTAACGCCTACTGAGGGAATTACGTTGGGGTAAAGTGCTCTTTGCCAGCCCATGCAAATGTTTTCTGACACTTCTTTCTATTACAAAATACTTATTCAAAGGGAGGAGTCCCTCAGCTTCACTTTTGGATGTTGAGTGATCCTTGATGAGATACAGTTTCCCAGATGAGTAGGATGAGGTGGGACCAGGGCTCTTCAGCTGTGAGAGTCTATGAGAAGTCCAAAAGGGACACAGACCCAAAAATGTGGCTCTTGATGGCACAAGGCAGAAGTGTTTCAACTGAAATATCTGTGACACTTCTGTTACCATTTCCTCTCCTTGAATCAGTTCTGCACCTTGGGTAAGAAATAGTGAAATAAGGAAATGTCCTTCTATTGCTGACTACCATAGAGAGCCCTCAGATCTCTAAAATCAGCTCCACTCAGCATGAGAGAAATGCTGCTCCAGCACTGTAATATCCAGACACAGCAGCTGAGATCACGCATTTAACAGATGTCCATTGCTTCCTACCTACAGAAGGGTTTGCAGTCTTGTTTAGGGGTGTAAGACAACTCTGCTCCGATATCCTGAAGTCTGTTAATACCACTTGTGTACATCACCTTTGGGCACATAGAGGAGATGGCAAAGAATCGAGGTGCACTGCCTGAGAAGTTCAGCTCTAGCTCTGCGAGTGCTGGATTTGCTGGAACGGTTTCCCTCATCTTTCTTCACGCACGCAGAGTGAGATCATCTCATCAGCGGACAGCTGCAGCGGACAAGCTGTGCCATCAGAAAAACATGCCCTGGAGAAATAGCTTTAGCCAAGGTGCTTCCCCGCACCACGTCTCCACTTCTCTGTACTGAAATGCAGTTTCCCCTTCTTGCCCCCACCCTAGCCTGATGCTAAGTCAGGTTTTTTTGCAGGGCTGCCTCTCAGCCGTATCACTAACTTGGTTCAGCTCATTGAATAAACAGAGAAAAAACAGCATTGCTGCAAGGGAGAGGTCAGGAATCAGCAACCAGTGATGGGGGAAAGCGTGGTGCCACTTTCAGTGGTTGACAATATTTAAATCAGCTTAAACAGGTCATAAGACCACAGGTGGAGACTTGGGTAACGCTCCTTGGAGCTGCACTAACCGAAGTTTCATTATTTGCTTTACTGCTTGTTAGTAAGAGAGAAAGGAGGGCCATAGAAAAGGTCTCTCTTCCCCTCAAACCAAGGCTAACAAATAGCTTCAAACACATGAAAAAAAGAGATATATTTAATATAAAAATAATAAAATACATTTTTTTTCCTACATGTTACTCTTCATCTATAGATCTGAAAGGCATTACTAATGACTTTTCTAATACAAAACCTTTTTTTTCTTTTTCCTAATTCAAGTATTCTTCTGCTATATCATAATTAAAACTGAGTATTCATACAAGATCCCTGGAAACAGACTGAAAACATTTTCTTTCAGTCTAGTGAAATGCAAATAGTAAATAAGCAGCCACCTATAAATAGGGTTCCTTCCAGAATTAATATTTTAAGATTGTATTAGTAACACAGTAAGCAGGAAGTTTTTATAAAGTATGAGGTTCTATTGACAATGTCTGTTTGAAAGAAGGTATGTATTATAGTATGTATTGTTCATCAATATTCGTAATTAGATTTTCTAATGAGGAGACAGCTAACAGAATCCTCCAAAAGGCAGGTATATACTCCTGGGCTTCCACTAAAGCACAAATCATTGAATGCACAGTTCAACTTAGAAGCCTTAAAATAAAAGTTATGAAAAGATTTAAGACAAGTTCCAAAAAGCATATTGGCTTCCTTTCAAAACGGCCCAGAAAGCTGCACCTTATGCATAATTTTTATGTGTTAATTTAGTAAGTGTACGAAAGCTTTCATTTTTTTCTTAGATTACATTCAGCTTTTGAGAAATCATGCAATTATTTGTGAAGCCACCATGAGCAAGCAGTTAATTTCCTCCTAATTTATTAAACAATTAATCAAGGCAATTTTAAAAATTTTGTTTCCAGACCCACGTCCTCAGTCACTGTGGGTGGACAGACCAAGTTCTTTAGAAAAAGTGAACTCGGAACCAGGTCAACACATTTTGGGAGCCAGCATCTTGGTATCTCAAAGGAATATTGCTCATGGTTTCAGAAAGCAGAAATCAAGAAGAAATAAAATGGGGAAGAAAAATATGTGTCATTATTAGCATTTCCACAAATACTTAAACTATAAATACGCTTCAAGTTATAGTTGTCCCCAGTAAACAGTTTATAATCTAACATAAAAGGACTTTTTGTTGTAGTACTCTGGGATATAAAAACAACCTGACACTGGTAAATGTAACTATCTAGGGTTCTGCTTTGAACTATCTAGACTTTCTGGCACCTCTGACTGAAATCCCTTTAGAATTGACTCATCCTTGATTTTCCTGAGAGTGCTAAATTGAGCATATTTACATCTGGAGCTTTTAGACCTAGACTCTCCTCTCAGGATACATAAAATGCCAGATTTTTATAATGCCAAGACCCTCAAACCACATATGAAATGTATTTGCCTAAGTTTCTCCTGCAATTAGGAAGATTTATGAATAACACAGAGCAGTATATCTCTTAATTACAGATCCACTCAAAGCATTGTACCTATTTCACAGGTTTTCAGTGCCAAGCAATCTACATGGCAGCCAAGTGACAGGTAAATGCAAACAAACTTGGACAGAAAGCAGCATGCCAAATATTCAGGCTGGCATAGGATCGGTATCTCATGACTTTGTTAATCCAGCAGTGACCATATGAAATCTGACTGAATACATACCTTAACCAGCTCCCTTGGGGCACGTGGTTCTGCAGAGATTCATACTAACTGCTCACTAAATCCATGGCCCAGCACACATTTTGGCCATGAGATCTACAAAGCTAAGGGTAACAGTGATACCCCCATTTACAAGTGCTCTTCCAGTTGTGAATTCTGGTTATATGAGCAGCTGACATTGTCATGATTTACCAAAGTGGAATGTCTTGTGCTCATTGCTTCCCCACTCTTCTTTCTCTACCCCTCTTCAATGCCCAGCTATATGGCCCCACTTCTTTTTTTATTAGTTCTGGCATTTGTCCGACCTTTTTGGGAGCCAATTCAAATTGCTAACCCACCAGAAAACAATTCATTTTTTGGACGGACTAGCTTTCTATCAGGTTGGTGAATTAAATGAGCTTGTGCTGAGTTCAGTGAGTACCAGAGCTGGCATAAGGTTAAGTGATAGAAATGTGCAGCTAGGAGCTTGGAGAGGAGAAAAATGGGGGACAAAAGAGAGTCTTCTTCCTTTTGGCAGCAGCAAACCATAACATCAGTTCACCCTGAACGTAAAACCAAGTGCCAGTGTTCAGTGAATTCTGCTTCTTAATCCTTTGAGACAGAGACTAGATGCACCTGAAAACAGCTTTGATGGCTCTACTGCAATCAGGCACCTCAGGACACCCCAAAATTGGTTCCAAATTTCTACTAGAAACGGAAAATTATATTGATGACATGATAAATACATTGTCAAATGGACTTGAATACAAGGGGGTATAAAGTAGCCAGTTCTTGAAAGAATACCATAACACAAAACCAATGGATCAAAAATTGTAATAATATCTTGATTTCTGACAGTAGAAGCATTTGTCCTTATCATTTGTGGTGGGTTGACCCTGGCTGGGGGCCAGGTGCCCACCAGAGCTGCTCTCTCACTCCCCTCCTTCACTAGACAGGGGAGAAAAGGTATAACGAAAAGCTTGTGGGTCGAGATAAGGACAGGGAGAGGTCACTCACTAATTATCGTCACGAGCAAAACAGACTGAACTTAGAGAGGAAAATTCATCTAATTTATTACCAAGCAAAACAGAGTAGAGGAATGAGAAATACAATAAAATCTTAAAACACCTCCCCCCACCGCTCCCATCTTCCTGGGCTCAACTTCACTCCCAGCTTCAACCTCCTCCCTCCTCAGTGGCACAGGGGGACGGGGAATGGGGGTTACGGTCAGTTCATCACAGGGTGTTTCTGCTGCTTCTTCATCCTCAGGGGGAGGACTCCTCTCATCGTTCCCCTGCTCCAGCATGGAGTCCCTCTCACAGGAGACAGTCCTTCACGAACTTCTCCAACGTGAGTCTCTCCCATGGGCTACAGTCCTTCATGAACTGCTCCAGCGTGGGTCTCTCCCACGGGGTGCAGACCTTCAGTCACAGACTGCTCCAGCGTGGGGTCCCCCACGGGGTCACAAGTCCTGCCAGCAAACCTGCCCTGGCGTTGGCTCCTCTCTCCAGGGGTCCATAGGGCCTGCCAGGAACTTGCTCCAACGTGGGCTTCCCACAGGCCACAGCCTCCTTCAGGTGCCTCCACCTGCTCCGGCGTGGGGTCCTCCATGGGCTGCAGGTGGAATCTCTACACCCCCTCATCCTTCCTCCATGGGCTGCATGGGGACAGCCTGCTTCACCATGGCCTTCCCCACGGGCTGCAGGGGGATCTCTGCTCTGGCGCCTGGAGCTCCTCCTGCCCCTCCATCTGCACTGACCTTGGTGTCTGCAGAGTTTCTTACATCTTCTCACTCCTCTCTCCGGCTGCAAAAACTCTCTCTGTTTTTTTTTTTCTTAAATATGTTATTACAGAGGCGCTGATTGACTTGGCCTTCACCAGCGGCGGGTCCATCTTAGAGCCGGCTGGCATTGGCTCTATCAGACACAGGGGAAGCTTCTAGCAGCTTCTCACAGAAGACACCCCTGTAGCCCCCCCACTACCAAAACCTTGCCACACAAACCCAACACATCATTAAAACAGAGGTCATAAACTGGGGATTAAATTATATGTTTATGTAGGAAGATTATCAGACCTTAAGTACGGTATAAATTTATGTGTTAATTCTGCACTCACTCATATTGCTGAATATCCAAAATGATGCTCCTGAAATTGATCAAATTACTCTGAATTTTCAGTTATACAAATTAAATCTTAACACAGATTTAAATACTTGCTTCTTAAGGACTTAGCTCCAGCCAAAAAAACCTAAATTAAACAAAATTCCTTGTGTTAAAGATTCAGACACTTATTTTCATCAAGCAGACAGACATTAAACTAGTAATCACTTGAAAAGACAGCAGACAGTGATAGAACCTCTATACACTGGTGAGCAAACTCCCACTAAAATGAAACCCAAAATGAGCATTAGGACTTTCAAAGCCTGGAAATGTGTACCAGGGGAATTTTGCCAAGCAAGTCCTTGTCAGAACAGGGGAAATTCAGCTGTCTAAATGTAGGTGTCTAGTGCCATTTGAGCAGCCTAGGTATGGTCTCTGGGAGAGCAGGTATCTCCATAGGTCCCCACCCATATCTGCCAACCCCACCCAGATGCCTTAGCTGCCCCAGGGCTTCTCAAAGGGCACCAGACATCTGTGCTGAGGTAGCTCAATCCCACCCAGAGCGTCTACCATGCAATTAAGGACAACTTAAAATTCTTCTTTAAGGGGGCTCTGGAATAAAAAGGTAACTATTGTTAAGTATTCATTTTATCCCATAAACAAAACATGTTTAAAGGACGCTGCCCTATCTCCTTATTTAAAAAAAAACCTCATCACTTTTAATCTATCTAAACACACTCATGAGTTTTTAGGTTTGTATTTTCTGTCAATAGCCCTAAAAACTATGACTCCTATGACAAAGATTGTATTGCATAAGAAAACAGAGCCTTTGATAATAACCAGTTTCAATTTCAGATGGTGACACACTAAGCATTTAGGTGAAATAAAAGCAACACAAATAAAAGCAACAGAGAGCATGAGATTATTACAGCCCCGTGCATCATATGATGACTTCAGGTATAGAATTAAATGACACCAGAGAGACAGACAGCCTAGAAATTTATGCTGCACGTTTGGATCTGTAGGAAGAAGAAACGTGAATTTGTGATGATTTCTAAGTCTAGAGGTCCAGGAAGCATTTGCAGTCCTGCCTATCCTTACCTATTCATAAAGGTTAAAACTCTGCCTGTTGATTTGTACTGCTTCAGCCTTGCACTTACAACCACTAGCACACACTTAGCAAAGCTGAGATTCACTGCCATCTGTTTTATACTGAAAGGTATTGTGTAAGGAGAAAATTCCTTTACACCAGAGGGATGCAGAGGAACAGGAGGCAGTAGGACAGAGGGAATTATTTTTCCACCCACATAAATGAGAAACAAAGGCTATAGCAGTTGCTGAAGCAGACTGTATTGGGCCTTTACCTTCCTACCAGTGCAGAGGACTCCAGAGTGCAAAGTTGGATCTGGTGCTCTGTATTGTAGCTCACCACCAGCGTGGCTAGAGAAAAAGGCTGAAAATACACAGGGCTGTACCTGTGCATGTGTACATGCACGTGCCCATGATATATGCAACCAACATAGCTCAAATAATTCAGTAGGGCTGAATTCTGCCCGCTCTATGCTACTTTTCCAAGTTTTACCTCTTTGTCCAACTGATTTATTGGGGTGCTTTGCCCTGAGGTGCAAAGCCTCTCCTGCTTATTGCTTCACTATTTAGTATATTGGCAAAACAGTTTCATCATTCATAATAAACAGAAAAAAACGTAAGCAAAGGGATAGTTGCTTAATTCACCTGGATTATAAGCACAGACATGAAAGCAGGGTCTAATTATACCTATTTTCTTTCTAGAGTTTCTAGAAATGTGATGATGTTTCAGGCAGCAAAAGGAACTAGTTTTACATGAGCAGCACACACACACAGTTACCTTCTCAACCACTCTTCCTCAAGTAGCCCATACCTTAGCATGTCACCTCAGTCCTATATTTTCTACTAAGATCACTAATTCATTAAAAAAGATCTCACCTCCCACTTTGGAGAAACTCACTTTCCACAGATGTAACACCTATGAAAACCATGCAGTATATGCTGTGAAATCTAAGTGAGAAAGGTTTCTTATTTGCTGTTTGACTCATTAAGCAGTACTATCCAGCCAGCCCTCGCACTACTGAGACAGCAGAATGTCTGATATGAGACATAACAACAGTCAGAGATAGCGGCTGTTTCTATGAGTTTCAAAGAGCCCACGTGTTAACACACACTTGGCTTATTACCACTCTTGACAGAGTCTCCAGGTGAGCATGAGAAGTCTTAGTTCTAAAATTAGGGTGTCTGTTGTCTCCAAAGTTTAACAAGTAAAAACACGCTGTATTTGTGTGTCATTATCTTGGTCATGCTGCTACACAGAAATCCAAGCAAGCAGACTGAAGTTAGATTCCCATATGTCTGGTTGAAGGCACAGCAATGTCATTCACCAGTGCAGATCAGGGAAGCAGCATACAGATGAAGCTGGCGTAGTACATATTTAGCGAGTAACATCTCCCTTACGCTTCGTGAAATGTTCTAACGTGGGGAATATAATTTCAGTGCTTGGTCTGGTATTGTAGTTCCTGTTAAACAACTATAATTACTTCATTAAGGCTTATTTCCCAATCAGCTATGACCCTATTCACAATTGCTCTGAATCAAATCATGCTATTAGAGAAGTTGCTTGTGCAAACTGTCATAAACCATCACCTTTTTGCACCGTTTGCACTGGTAAAAATGACAAAGGCAGGCAAGAAGCCACAGAGAACTGCACTGCATGCTTGAGTCCTTTACAGGGGACAAACAACTGCAGTTTTATTTATTTAGACTTTGGCAACTAATTTCTACCTTTTGGTTCCCCTGCCAGAAAAATCAGTATAATTGGATGCAAGTGCAGAGTTTGTGAAAGGCATCTGAAGGATAGTGAACATGAGTACCTCAAGACAGTGCCTCCCTCCATGAACTGATGAAGGCTGTTATCAAAATGCATTTCCTCCATTATTCCCCAAAAGATGAATCTCCATGTGGCATGTTTTGCAGGTGGTGTTTTGAAGTCATCAAACATACCCCCCCTCCTCACTTCTGACAGATGCCGATGTCAGCTCCACCATTACCTCCCATTCAATCTGTCCACACTTTGCCCAACTAACAGAAACTGGCAGAGGTCACTTCACAAATCTGATGAGTTAGTAGTTGTCAAAGTCCTGCCTGAAATCTCATTGTTGGAATAAGACACTTCTGGACTAAAGACTCTGCAAACAAAATGCAAATATTTAAAGGGTAAGATCTGTTCCAGTAACTGTAAACAACTGAGACTGTATTTAAAAATGTCATTTCCATGATCCTGGCCTTCAGTGAATGGAAACAGGATTTTCTTGGATTGCCCTAAATTAAAAGAAATGGGCAAGCTCTGCCTAATATAAAATTATGTAACTTTAGATATTTACACTTCACTTAAAAATAGTTCTCAATGTCAGGAGAGAAAGGAGGTGTCAGGTCTTAGCAATAACAGCTTCCTCTTTTATCTCTCCGCTAATATAGCGTTTCTTAACATAGGAAAAGGAGTTTGCAAAATCACATATTTGACAGAACTTGTCACAACTGAGCAGTAAGAGCTGACCTTTGAGTGCTACCAAAGTGTAAATAAATGTAATGCAACAGCTGAAGAGTGCTTGTACTCTGTATATTTTGAAAAAGCAGAGAAGAGTCAAGCAGAAAGGCACTTAATGCCTTCTCTGTGTCATCGTATCAAATCATTTGAATTTGATAATTTTGAAATTTTCTGAAGGTTTCCCTTGTTCTTTGTTGTTGGTAGGCCATTGACTGAAGAAGTGGGAAGAAGCAGAAAAGTTGAGGACTTCAAGCCACGTTAGCTGCTGTAAGAGTTGCGCTCTCTTCCGAAAAACCCTGTAACAATATTCTGCTCTTACCAAAATGCCCAAACTAGGAAAACTATTTGTTATCATCTTCATCAAACTGATAAATTATCAGTTACAACTCTGAATGATTTTTCAGACATTCATTTCAAGCATGTTTCCTTGTTTCCTTGGAAACTGAGAAATGAAGAAACCAAAGGAACCCAAACTGCCATAGTGTATCACTCTTTTTCTCAGTGTACAAAATTCCTTCCCATTAAAAGTTGTGCTATAAAATTGCTGTTATGTGTGGCTTGTGAATATCTGTTAAGTCACAAAAATAGGCATTTTTAAAGCCAAAAGACGCAGACATAAAATGTTAAAAAAACCCAACTTCCTACTTTAAGACATACTGAACTTTACAAGAGAGCTTCCAGACAAATTGCGTGATCTTTAAAAGTGTGCAGGACACTTTATTAAATGACAGACCAGCTCCCAGCCCTTCAGCCAGCATGCACACCTTATGAGTAATCATTTCAGGCTGGAAATTCAACCTTCAGCATCCTCCTAAGAACACAGGCATTCTAATTTGCTTGCGAGGGACTTAAATATCATTACTTACTATTATGAACAGCTGCCACTGTCATTAGATAAATAATAGAAAATAAGGCCAAAAGAGTTCAGATACTCCGTGCCCTTCCTCTGCCATGCAGTGATCTTTCTGGCACAGATTCCAGTTCAATATTTCCTCTACGTCAGCTTGTCTCCTTTACAATGTTCTTCAACTTTCCACTTCATACCCTTTTGTCCTGCTGCCCACATTCAGCCACCCCAATACCTTTTTGCAGTATCCCCCCATAATACCTTCTTTTTTATCTTCCTTCATTGTTTCTCCTTCAACACGTTTTTATTCCTTTTCTTCCCCTGTACACTCTTTCTCCCAGCCCACTGGTCTCCCTTCATCTTCCTTATCATTCCAATCTCTTTCCAAACCAGCCTCCTGTCCCCCTCAGTTTGTTTCAGTGCCCTGTTTCCTCATCTAGACTATTCCTGCTCTTCAGCAGTCTTTCCCTTAATCTCATTCACTTACTTTCATGAACACCAGATAGCCCTTCATCACCACACACTCCTTCAACATCACGTTCCTGTTAATTCACTTTTTCTCTTTCAGCTTAGATTGCTCTTGCCTCCTAGCAGCTTGTTCTAGCAAGGTTTTGATCCACAGTTTAACAAATTACTGAATATATTACCTGATAGCTGAAATGCTACAATAATCACCTCTTGCTCTTTAATTATAACATATTTTTCTGTTCCTAAAAAGAGCTGATCACATTTTATGGGCAGAATGGCAAAAAAACCCCCAAACCCTGGATGATGCCCATCTACCTTTGAGGAATGAGATTTCCTAATTAACTGAACAATGAAAGCAACAAGACCTGAAATAAGATCATCCTAACTCCATCTGAAATCATTCTAACACAGAAAAAAGAGCTAAACTCATGAACACCCAACTGTATCCTTCCAAAATCTTTTAAAATATTCTTGGTGTGAAAATCTCATGTTGGGGTTCACTTGAGTGACGCACAGTTAATGCTGGCCCTTTTCCAGTCACTAACACATGGCAACTTGGTAGTCAGTTCCCTATTGGTGTCTACGTCTAGTATTCATCAAATATGGGACACAGGGACATAGGATATAATGGGTTTCAGTCTCCTTTTAATAAAGTCAAGTATTTAAAGGAGTAAAGGATAAATAAAGCATTATGTTGGCATACCCCTCTCCTTCCACACCCAAAGGACAGGTGGGATAGAGTTGCCTTCTACAGGAAGCCACTGTTTCTCAAAACTGACTTCTACAAACATTAGAAAAACATTAGATTTAGTCTAACCCGATGTTTTAAGAGCAATCCTAGTTAAATGTTATTACAAATCTAGCTGTCCTGAGGACAAGGGAGCTCACCCAATTCTTTCTAAGTCACAATTTTCCCTCTGCTCCTCCTTTTTCCCTAAAGGGTAGTGATTTTCTCCCAGCACACACAATCACAATCAATCCTGTACCAGCTCAGCTGTACTGGTTGGCGTACTCTAGAGAATCAGCCAAGATTTAACTTCTTGCCCACACTACTCACTCTTGGAGATGAATATTGTGTATATAACCTTTAAATTCTCAGATCCCAGTGGCTTCTGAAAGTTGTACATTTGGAAATTTAATTGGGGTTCTCACGCAACCTTACACCCCTACAAAATTCCAAGATGCTTTCCATGAGCTTAGTCTCAACCTACAACATGGCCCAGCTTGCAAAGACATCGTAGGTGCTAGAAGTAATGACAACGCTTTTCCTGTATGCCCTCAGAATACCCTTCCATTTCTGCTAATTATACCTTATCTTCATTAATTAATTGTTAGAAAAATCAACATCTAAAATGAAGATGCTGATTTTTCTCATAAAATAATCCCCATGATACAGGTCTGGGGAGATGAGATGGCTCCAAACCAAAACAAACACTTGACTTTCCATGTAGAGTAGCGGGATGCAATGAGGAACACTGTAAAGCTGGTTAATTGGGAAAAGAGAACAGAAAATGCAAACCCACAATAAGGGGAATATCGGTTTTCAGGTGTAAGTATTTATCATGCAGTTTTCCTACAAAATGTCAAAGATGAGATTTTAGGGAAGCCTGAAACACTGAAATAGCTCACGGTGTAGAAAAGAGTTTCCTGTCTCCTCATTCTGAATGCTCTGACATTGACCCAAAATATTTAAGAGCTTGCATTGCAGAACGCTGAGCGGTACTAAAAGGCAGGCGGAGGTCTGTTACCCCACTCTCCCCTAATGGGTCTGTGCTGCCTGGCAGTAATGCGCAGCACAGATGGTGTATGGATGATGTACAGACAACAATACCTACTTTTTCATCAGCCCTATTAGCTACATCCTTGCTGGATACAGAATTCCCATTCATAATTACTCTCTGAGATTCAAAACTTTAAATTTCAAAATTAATTGCTATGAGTTATATGAATATATGTTTTATGTTACACTAATGTTACAATAATTTAGTTGCCACAGAGGTGTCTAACTGCAATATAGCATATAGTTTATAATGGATGGCAAACTAACATGAGTCATATATGGTCTGGGTTTAGCCTGGAAACAATCCTAGATGAGGGGCTTATGTGATTATTTTGTTATTCTGTCCTTTTGTCTGTTAGTGCATGCCCCTAACAAATTTTGAAGTCTTTGCCAGTTTGACAGGTCAAGTGGAGAATTGGGATACAAGTCTCAAAGATGGTATATTCTTTGAAGTTTCATGAGAATTCAGAGAGAAGTAGAAGAGACACCCCAATTAGTCTCTCCACTAATTAATGTCACCACTAATTTCACAGTTTTACTTGAGCCTCTTATTAATTTGGAAAGATTAATGACACATCTCTTGACTGGTGGCTCTGCACATCGATGCCAGCCCAGCATACACGCAGGAGGAAAAAAACTACGGGTGAATTTGGCAGGAGGGAGAGATGCAGAAGACTCAGTGGAAGGATATGGGGAGAAAGAACATCCCTCCCCAGGACACCAGGCCTCATCAGCTATGCTGTTTAAGGGACAATGTGTTTCTCGTAGGAAAAAGACACCAAGCTGTTTTTACAAGCAGATTTTCCTAAAGCTGAGTAGAAGTTGGTATGTATCTTAGTATCTTACAGCTGACAAAACTTTTTATTTCCCAAGCCAACACATTCACCCTTATAAGAACAACCTTCTCACAACTTCTTTGTATTCCTAGCAGCATTCCTCAGTATTTTTAAAAATTATCTAAACCAACATGAATGGGTCTAAGTCTTTCCTGATTGACTCCTTTCATACAGTCACCTTGCAAGTTACCTGACACCGCAGACTTAAATCTCATCTTTTACCAGCTCCTCAGCTCACAGAGCACTGTCTCACCACAGTGGAACCACGTTCCTGCTCCTCTCCCAACACAGAGCAGAGCACTCACGGCAGTTTCTCCTTCCTCTGCTTTGTGATTTCACTTAACCCTTCTGGCTCATTTTAGACTCGCACCCCAACTAGGATTTCAGTTTAAGACCTCCCTGCCGTCAGGTACTACCGGCACCGCACATTTTCCTGAAAATCCCCGATTTTACACCCTTTGATAGTCTCCATTTTCTGTTTCACACACCGAGCATCCTCCTTCCCGAGCGGGGTTATCTGACCCGGGACGCTTGCTGTTACACCATCGTGTAACACAGCGCCGAGCCCGTTTCCAAGCACTCGCCGTTGCAAAGGGAAGCCTCTCCGGCCGGCACGCCCAGCCTACGGCCGCTCCCGCCACTGACAGTCGGGCTCCGCAGCCCCACAGCCGGGCCCTGGCCGGCGCCCCCGCCCCACATAGCGGCGTGGCGCCGGCGGGCTCTCCCGGGGCTGCCTGGCTTTCCTGCCGCGACGCCCAGGTCGCTCCATGTTTCCCTGAGGGGCAGATCGTAGTCGCGCCCGCCATGCCCGCCTCACGCCCGGCCCGGCCCACCGCCCCCCTCGCCTCTCGGGGCGCCTCGGCGGGGAGGAGCCGCCCGCTCCGCCCCATGCAGGGACCTACGGGCGGGGCGACGCGATTTCGCCGCTGACTGGGACTGCCCAGAGCCGTCTCCACCTTTCCCCTCCCTCACTCCCCCCCCCGCGGCGGCGGAGGGACCCAGGTGAGAGAGGGGCGGTGCCAGGCGCCGCCGAGGGAGGGCCCGGCCGATTGTGGCGGCGGCGGCTCCCGATCGAGAAGGAGGGGTCGGGCTGAGGGAGGCCGGGCTCAGCTTGACAGGAGGGAGGGAGCGAGGGAAGGAGGTGCCAGTGGCTGCGCTCGCCGGGCGCGGGTGAGTGAGCGAGCGGTCGGCGGCGGGCGTAGGGAGGGGAGCGGGCGGCTGAGGCGCGGCGCGTGCCCGGCGGCTGGCGGGCGGCTGGAGCGGGGAGGCGGCGCTCGGCCGCGCCCCGGTTAACCAGGAGAGGCGGGGACACCGGACGATCCCCGGCTCCGCTCCGGAGGTTTGCGGCGTCGTCTCTTTCCTTCGCGGCCTGGAAGAAAGTTTCGGGGATGCCGGTGAGGTGGGGGCTCCCCTTTCCCCTCAGCCGCCTGCCCGCGCCCCTACGCCTCCTCCACAGAGCCCGGTCGCCAACCGGCGGTCGCCCACCCTGCCGTCGCCTTCGCTCAACGCCCGATCGGAGACAAAGCCGCCGCCCCACCTGCCGACCCGGCCCCTGTCCTCACCGCGGGGCCGCCTCAGGCAGCCCCGCGGCGGGGAGAGGGACCGGGGCCGGCTGTCCTGTCAGTGACGGGCGTTTGGAGAGACAGTGGCTCGCTGAGCGCCAGCAAACTTATTTTTAGATGTGCCTCCCATCTCAATGCGTCTTAAAAATAGCACAGTTCTTATTTAAGGAGTGGGAAAGAAAGTGGTTCTAGAGGCCTCGTGGTGTTTGGTTTTTTTCTTTTAAAAAGCCATTTTTAAAGGGAAAAAAAATTGTTTCAGTGATATAAGCAGCTGTGGCATGGTTAATTTCCACGGGTGCACACAGGATGCTTTTACAATGTCTTCATTAAGGTCACCCCTTAAGCACGTGAACAAAGCTACTCATGGCTTTGTCCTCCACAGTGTGTCTTCAGCGTGAGATGCAAGGGCTGATGTACATGCACATCTGATTCATGCAATACTTTTTAGTAAGGTGACTCGAGCTTTTTTGATGTGTCGTTTTCTTCATTTTCTGTCCTGTTGCTTCTCTCTGGAATGCCTGCAACATGTGGGTGATGCAGGTTGAAGGAATGATAGCAAGCTGCAAGGATCCGTACTCTTTATTATTTTGTAAATTAATCTTTTGCTTTTGATTTAGCTACTGTATCTCAGCTGATTCTCGTGACAGAACTACCATGAATGGGTCTTATTGCATCAAATGTGTAATATTATATCATTTGTATCAATGATCTTGTCATGACTGCTCACAAAGGAGAATTCTGATTTTTATTTTAAAATCACTACAAATATATGGGAGACTTGTATAAATAAAGTGTAAATGAAAAAGTATATCTCCAATACAGAAAGGAATTTTAAGAAAAAAGCCTTGAACCATAGAGTATTGTAGATTGGATGGACCTCTGGATGTTTTCTACTCCAGCCCCAGACTCAAAGCAGGTCCAGTTGGATAAGGTTGCTCAGACCTTGTCTACGTGAGTTTTGAGCATCTCCAAGGATGGAGATTCCACAGTCCCTGTGGGTGTAGTGGTGCCAGTGTCTGACCACCTTTGTGGTTATTTTTCTTTTTTTTTTTTTTTTCGTAATCTAAGGCAATTTCCTGTGTTGCAATTTGTGTTTCCTCTTGCCCTGATACTGTGCGCCTCACATCCATCATAGTCACGTGCATCTGTAGTTCTAGAAGCTAGTAGAAGCTATGCTAGTGTTTCGGACCAAAGAGCTGATTGTTTCATGACATTGTTCTAAGTATAATGCTAGATTTTTTTCTCATAAGTTGGAAATTTATTCTTCCCAAGCATTTGCTTAACATTTCCTATTTATTTGAATGTGGTTAATAGCAGATTAGCATATTAATTCAACATACATAAACACCTTATGCAAACTATTTGTTGGGTTTTTTAATGAGATAAATGTCTCAAATAATTTACCCATCTCTGACCATTGGCCTTGAGATAGTTTGCTCCCAACTTTTGCTAGAGTCCTTTCACCATTAATAGTGCCGTATAGTCTCCTGGAATGACAGAGTCTACTCATTTTAATAGAAGGAAAGCTTTTTGGCTTTAATCTTGCATTAGATTTTCCTTTGGAAGGGATGTGCCTTGAACAATACACTACAGCCTGTTATTACTGGGAAGTTGCCTTTGTACTATATAGGCATTGTTTAATGCTCTGGAGAAGCCTTGTCTGATATTTATGATGCTTTTGATGTGGTAAATGATGTGGGCACCTTTTTTCATTCAGCAGGAAAAAAAAAATGTTTTTAGGCTGTGCAGAATAAAAATCTGCATGTTCTCCATCATGACACATGACTGCCAAAATTATTTGTTTCTTAATTTATGTAAATTCTTGGAGGTTGCTGATAATATTTCAAAAGCAGGAGAATATATTTGTAATGTGATTCATAGTATGTCACTTCTGGACGTCTCTGGGTAGAATTTCAAAACATTAGTATGTTGCTGCTTAACAGCAAATGCTTCTGAATAACTCACGGTTTCCATTAGAGCCATATCAAATAATTTATTAGAAGCCATTTGAACGGCTGGCTACACTGAATTTGATGATATTTGGAATCGCTTGATAAATAATTTAACTTTTCCAGATAGCATCTGCCATTTTATAATGATGGAAACACCTGACAGTTTTGCTCATTGGCTTGTATTAATTGTAGTGAGCTTCCACTCAGGAAGAAATCAAGTGTATGGTGGGGTGTTTTTTGTTGTTGTTGGTTTTTATTATTTTATTTAGTTCTGTAATGCCTGTGTGAGTCTTAGCTATTCTTGACATGTATAAACCTCTTCTGCAGGCTCACCAAACTCTAGAATATATTTTTGAAATTTTAAATTTTACCACTGCTAATATTTTAGGGTTTTTAAGATGGTATTGTCTGTTTCAAAAGTGGATTACTTAGTTTGTTTATGTTTTTCCCAGGCTGTATTAAACACGTCATTATGGTAAAATAAATAAACTAATGACACATTACATTTCCATAAAATAAAACTTTTTGGGAGGGTATAAAGGCTTTATTTGATTTTACAGTATTTGAGAATGATTTATATAGTTGCTAAAACAGTTTATATTAGACTGTTAAGATCAAAATCTTGGAAGAGGAGATCATCATATGTCTGCAAGCAGACCAGGAGAGCAGTGATTCTTATAATAAATTTCAGTCTGAATTTGGACAAGAACATAAAACTGGGAATGCACTTGTTAGACTCATGAATGGCTTGCTTATCATAGTGTGTACAGAAAGGCTGTCACTAGCTTTAACCTGATTGTTATAGGACAGAATTTCATAATGCAGCTCATACACTTTCAGTTTTATGGCCTGGAGGACTGAATGTTGGAACGGCTGTGCTAAATTAAACCTGGGGTCTGTGACAATGGCTAATACCAGATCCTTCCGAAGGAACTGTAAGAACAAATGTGAGATAATTTGCATCCCACGTTCAAGGTGAATCCGATGCTTTGTAGTTTGGAATTGGCTTAAAACCCAAATGATGTTTAATAGCCTCTTCAGGTGTTAGTATGCATAATTATGATAATTTTGGACATACCTGTTACTGGCATAAGTATCCAGTCTAGATCTCTGGCTAATTTGGGGGGCAGCTAGTTTATGTAGGAGTTTTGTTTGCTTGCTTGATGCCAGGCTGTTTACAGACTCAGGCCAAATTCACTGAATATTTTCCAATAAATTTAATGATGAGGGCTAATGTGACACTTGGGAAAAAGAGGTGCTTCTGCCCACATCCTTATACTTTGAACTGCAGTGGTGACAACATTCATCTGGGTGTGAAGCCTGCCCAGGTTCAGATTCCTTTTCAGTTTGTGTTGGATCAAGGTCTAGAACAGAAGCTGCTTCTCAGAGAAAACCATTATCACCAGTTTGTAGGATGGTCTGGGGTGTGTATCTCAGCTTCTGCTGTGGAACTGAAATGGAGATGGTGCCCATGCTTGCTAGCTAGGTCTTTTATTTTGGACTTGGGAAACTTGCAAAGTTAGTGTTCCAACGGCTGTCCTAGTAAGTGTTCAAGTATTTTGTATATGAACAGCATCAACAAACAACAAAGAAGTCTGAAATGACCCTCCAGCCTGATATGTACTTACTTGAGTCTCCTGAGCTATGGGCTTGACTTAAAGGGAGGGGGGGCAGAACATTGTTGTAGTACAGTCTATTTCTGCATATTGCTCCATTCCAGTATCAGTATCATCTTGAATGTGGGATGCTTATCATTTCACATTTACCCTTAGAGTCCATTTCTGACTACTGTTAGATTCCTGATGTTGATGGCTTCTGGTAAAAATAAGTTGTGTGCTGTGTGAATAGGTATTTATGAACATGTCCAAATAATACGTGGTAAAATGGTATCAGTCAGTATTATTCATTAAATACCTGTGAACCTAAGCATAGATTTCATTATGGTATTGCTTAGGAATTTTTGCTGGCTTTTCTGAACTTTATAGTCTTTGCATGCAGCCCTGTGGAGGTTTTTGAAAGGTTTACAGTTTGCTGGTGAAATTCTGCAGTACCTTCCACAAGTTCCTGACAGGCTCCACGCTACATTTCAGGACTTACATGTTTGAACTTTGATTGAAATTGCACAGAGTGCTGTTCCAAATCAGTATTCCTTCAACTTCTGTGTGAGGTGGATGGCTTTACGTTTCTTTTTTCTAGAAAGAAATGCATGACTTATATATACCAAACCGGCCCTGAATGGAGTGCCATGGCTCCTGCTCGAGGGTTCCCTCTCCTAGACTAGAAATCAGTAGGCTGCTGTGCTAATGCCATGGCAGCTCCACCAGTTTAAGTGATTGGTCGCTAATATTTGTACTAATGTATCATCAAAACCCATTTTTGACAGAACATTTCATGTTCACAAGATGACCACTCACTCTGTTCTGCACTAGTGGCATCACTGCTGCAAGCATCTATAGCAGGAAACTGCTACAGAGGGCAGTGTCAGGCTGGAAAAATGATGGGAGAATTTTGGGTGACTACAGTCACAGGAGGTGAGAACTAAATTTAAAACCTGGACTTCTGTCCCTGGTAATTGAAGTTTTCTTTCCCAATACAGCCTTGGTAACAACCATGGCTTTTATTGCCTTTTTTTTATACTAGCCATGTCAACAAAGAAATCTCCTTAGATATCTTAGGCAGATGTCTAAATGCATAAAGGTAAAAATGTAGTATGTGTTCACTCTCATACTTAAGAGTCAATTCTTGAAAATTTGTAATTTAGAAAAAAAAGATTTTTGTAAATCCCTCATCATATTTTTAAATGAGCTGGAACAAAGCATGTGATAATACAAATAGTGTTACTAATGTAGAAATATTAGCCCATTCTTCACAGTAGAGCATTTTGTTTTATTTCAGTTACGTAAGAGCACAGATAATTAGAGTACTTTGAAAGGCGTTTAAATACAAGTGTCAGTCCTCATTGTAAATGAGTGATTGTTAGGATGTGGATTTATTTTATTCTTTGCATCATAGTATGTGGTTTGTCTTGGAGCAGAAAGTGCAAGGCCTCCATACAGGCCATGACAAGGCATACAAACTTGGTGTAGGAATCCACACCAGAGCAGCTCTCCAGAGTGAGACTGGAACTTTTCTGTATGCTACATATGTAAGGGAGCAAAGACATTCAGCAGTGCTATAGGATATTGCTGTCTTCTGAATTGAATACCAGGTGTATTCTTATTTAGATAGTAATGGGTTTTCAAAGGTAGGCTCTTTGCATGATAGGCTCTTTGCTCTGAAAAAGAATCTTTATCTGAACTTGTGGAAGCTTTATTTGGGAACAGAGCACCTGTATTCATTCACTGCAGGACTTTCACTGTGATCATCATATGTGTACCTGACAAGTTGTATAAAAACAACACATTGGTGTTTTGGAATCATTATTTTTAGGGATGAAATCAGCTACTACATCCTTTTCATTACTTAGTATTTTCTTTCAGATGTATTTATTAAAAATCTAATTCTACACAAAATCAAAAATAATTTGAATAGATGCTATTGTTCTTTGGAAAAAATGCTACATACTTTTGTACTTAGTATAAAGAAAATACAAACTGATGCTTCCAGAAAGCAAGCTGATTTTCTCTTATGGTAGAATCAGGCTTACTTGTTGAGAGTGACACCCTTACAGCTGCTGGGTAAGAGCATGACTTTAACCTTGGTGCATATGATGAAATACCACAAATGATCCTGCAGTTGGTCTTGGCACTGAGGGTAAAATGACAGACAACAAGTAACACAACAATTATTTTTAATTGTGCTATAGCAGTGTAGACTGTTTAACATCTTTATCAGCGACATGGACAGCGGGATTGAGTGCACCCGATGACACCATACTGTGTGGTGCAGTCATCACACTGGAGAGACTTTGATAGGATTGAGAGGTGGGCCCGTGTGAAACTCATGAAGTTCAACAAGGCCACATGCAAGGGCCTGCACATGGGTTGGGGCAATCCCAAGCACAACTACAGGCTGGGCAGAGAATGGGTTGAGAGCAGCCCTGAGGAGAAGGACTTGGGGGTGTTGGTGGACAAAAGCTCAACATGAGCCAGCAGTGTGTGCTTGCAGACCAGAAAGCCAACTGTATCCTGGCCTGCATCAAATGAAGTGTGACCAGCAGGTCGAAGGAGGTGATTCTCCCCCTCTATTCTGCTCTCATGAGACCCTACCTGGAGTACTGTGTCCAGCTCTGGGGTCCCCAGTACAAGAAAGACATGCAGTTGGAGTGAGTCCAGAGGAGGGCCATGGATATGATCAGGGGGCTGGAGCACCTCTCCTATGAAGACAGGTTGAGAGAGTTGGGGTTGTTCAGCCTGGAGAAAAGAAGGCTCCAGGGAGACCTTAGAGTAGTCTTCCAGTACCTGAAAGGGGCCTACAGGAAAGCTGGAGAGGGACTGTTTACAAGGGCATGGAGTGATAGGACAAGGGGTAATAATGGCCTTGAGCTGAAGGAGGGTCGATTTAGATTAGCTGTTAGAAAGAAATTCTTCCCTGTGAGGGTGGTGAGGCACTAGAACAGGTTGCCCAGAGAAGTTGTAGGTGCCCCCTCCCTGGAAGTGTTCAAGGCCAGGTTGGATGGGGCTTTGGGCAACCTGGTCTAGTGGAGGGTGTCCCTGCCCATGGCAGGGGGGTTGGAACTAGATGATCTTTAAGGTCCCTTCCAACCCAAACCATTCTATGACTGTTCTTAAGTGTGTAATTCTGTCCATCGCTGTTTAACAAGTAATTTTAACAGACTTCACAGAATTAATCTCTCTTTTTCCCCAGTGTGATGAGTTTTGAAACGAGTTAGAAGGAAAGCTGTATGCATTAAATTAATCAGAATTTGTTCTGAAATTGCATAATGGATCCTGTTTAGTCTATAGATTCACTTTCAACTCAGTCATTAAATTAACATTTTCAGTGCTTTAAAATTCTACATTTTAGATACATAAAATGTTGTATGCATTTCTCATTTGGGATATTTGTAGCAATACATATTCGGAGAGAGAGGTTGTTTTGGCTATTAAAAATTTCATTAAAAAATCTTTGTTAGAAGATTTAAAATTAAAAATAAAATAACATAATCTGCATCTTTCATATTATATTTGCCTATTTCTTCTGTCTCCTGATTAACGGTGATCATCATAAACAGCAAGCCTGTCTTCCCGTGAGGTCTGGAACTTATTAGCTCATTTTCTTACAAATTTTTGTCTTACAGTTTATCTGATGGTTATGACCAATGGTTTTACTATGTTAAAGGCATGGTAAAGTTTCTCTCTGTGTGTGTTCTGCTAATGTGTAATGTGATGTGAATCCATACCCCAGCCTTTATCTCATTCAGGGCATTTACTGGAGCTTGTTCTTCACTTGGCCATCTGTTTCCATAACGCATGTAGTAATTTAACTACCTTTGAAGTTGCTATCCTGTCAAAAATCAGTAATATTTGCCAAGTGGTTGAAAACTATTGGGAGGGGAAAAGAGAGATGTTCGCAGACCTCGTGATCACATAAGCTTCTTAGCTTTAGCAAAGCAGACCTGAAATCTGTATTTTAATTATTCTGCAGCACTTGGGATTCTGATGCTCTCCTTAAGGAGATATATCTCAAAAAAGAAAATTGTTTGTGTGTGAGAAGTTTAAAACGTGCTGAAACCAGATAATATTTCTTGGAATGCCTAGTGTCAACAGGAGACTCCTAAAAATATTGGTTTATCTTTAATAAAATATCAGACTTACATTTAAATTTTTTTTCATAAATTCTAAGTTTTCATGGGTATTTTGAAAGCAGTAATAGCTACAATTTATTCAGGCAAGACATTTTGATGAGTGTGTATCTTAGAGCTTAATATCCTGAATGCCTTTGCGGGAGTTTGTACAAGGAGTGCAGTCACATGTGGGATTGGGGCTTTAACATATACTGCAAATATAAAGCTCCTGCTCCTTCTATTAAAAATACTTGTGGAATCACATACTCCATCACAATGTTTGACTCAGTTTAAGTAGGGATGAGTTTTATGAAATGTTATTTCAGTTCTCACCTGTTGAAGTGTCATTTAGCAATCTTGTCTGAAAGGCATATTACAGAAGTCATCTTGAAATTAATCCATACCATGCAAATAGGAAATTGTCCCATAACAAATGAAAATCAATATCCTGTTTCTTTTCATTGCAGAAAGAATAGAAAACTTTTTTGTTAATAATGATTAATCATAATTAAACCTTGCAGCATTCATAAGTGTGTTATCGGTATTGACATGCTGTATTTTCTCAACAGTTTAGTCTTACTGTATAAACAGGAGATGCAAAGTGAAATCCCAGAGAGAGAGATAAAAAGAAAAGCAGAGATTACAAAAATAAACATAATTTCTAAATTAAGGAAAATTGATAGATTGATGTGACTGCATTGGAGGGGGTGAGATTTGGATAGAGATGAGGTGAATGAAGAGCATAATAAAGGATGAAGGGGGAGAAATTACCATTTAAGGGAGAAGAGAAATGAGGGCAGGTAAAGCCTTTTGAAAATCAACAGTGTCCCAGTTGAAGTACAGCATATAAGTCTGTGTCTACTAATTTCAATACATTCTTCAAAAGAATCTGCGTTACTCTATTTCATGTCAAGCTGACATTTGCTAGCTGTAACTACTTTGCTAGTTGTAAATCACCTGGGACTGATTCTTCACTCTTCTCAAAGTTTGTCCATTGAGAAGAAAAAGTAGCAAACATTGTTAAATCTGGGCAATCAGTGTTAGAATCATGTGAAAATTTTGTAGGGCTGATTTTCCCTGTTTAGGGACAACCCTGGAAGGTGTAACGAGGAATTTCTGTCACCACATAGGCTTAGGAAAGTCATGCTGCAATGATATTTCTTACCCAGTCTAAGCAATGCAAGCAAATGGACTATGGCCATTTACAGTAAGCTCATGAGAACAGAAGCTGGTGCCCTTCAGAAGAAAAAGAGTTGGTTTATGTTGCTCTTGCAGTTCATAAAATGCTTGCTAATGTCACCTTGGAAGGTAAAAATACATACTTTGTTTCCATTTTTTGTATACATACAGTATCTTGTATACTAGATGGAAAACGCTGTGGTCTTAAAAGGAAGAGAGAAGAGCTGCCTATATATTTAGCTCTGACTGTTGTCTTTTGGGTCAGATTGAATGTTTCTGAAAGGAGGAGAGGACAGTTACCCTCAAGGAAGGTATGATACAACTAGAGCAGCTTCTGAGGTGTAACAAAGAGGAGGAAGGGGGGAGAGAGCCAGAAGCTGCAGCACAGGTAAAGGCTAGTAGACAGAAAAGCATGGGTCTGTCTCCAGCAGAAGTCAGTCCTCCATGGCTACTTCTGTACCGCTACACTGCAGGTCAGGACCTGGACAAGATGCAAGCTGACCTCAGTCTGGAGCAGCTCTGTCATAGAGAGAATTAAATCAGATCTAAGGGCAAGCTGACTGGTGAGCAGTATGGACAGTTGGGGTTTGGTGCTTGGGCTTGCTTCTTATCCTTCCTTTTGTTCTCCAGTGTGGACATGGCTCAGAAGTAATGGGGAAATAATAGGTTGATTTTTACAGAGCTAAAGCTGTACAAGCTTATGCAAATACCAATTTGTTAGTTGTGTTATTTAGAAGTTGTTTTAAATGATTTAATAGTCATTGGAGGAGACCACGTGGGTATTTTTCTCCCTAGGAAGCAGCTGAAGATTGGTGGGTTGGAAATAAGGTCCAGAGGAAAGAACAGTTCCCGCATGGACATAGTTATGGGTTAGATTTGGTTTTGAGATTTTTAAATAGTGTCAAAAATTTAAAGCTGGCAACAAACCAGCCTGGATTATTTTTGTGTGCAGTTATGTTGCTTAAGGTTCCTATTCTTGTGTTTTGATAAAATACAACTTCAGAGACCAAAAGCTATAGTTTGGGAGGTTCTTTTCTCCTTCTTCTTCTCTCTCTCTTTCTTTCTTTCTTTTTTTTTTTTTTAACAGTCTCCCATAAAAATGGAATGGGGAAACAAGACTGTTCCATCCAAAGTCTGCATTGGGTTTCAGCTGCAAATGCTAATGTGACTTACAGAAATACGAGGCCAAAAGAAACAGTCAAGAGCATGTTCTTATCTCTGACAGATTGAACAGTGCATAGAGTTCTGTGTAAATACAGGTATTTAATATTATGGCATGATTGCCTTTTGTCAGCTTTCCACTGAATTTTTTTGAGTGAATTTACAATTTAAATTTATAAAGATATTTAAAGAGTTTTGGGGTTGTTTGTTTGTTTGTTTTAAATGTGTTATTAATTATAAAAATGGAAGAAACGAAAATTCCCTTAGTTTCTATGGTCAAAGTTATTAGTGGATGGAGACACACTGTGGGAAGGGAAGGTTGCTGTAGCTGCCTTTTTTTCACTGTCTTTAAAGTAATTTCTGTGCTGTCTTTTTCCTATCACTACTTTCTTTCTTCTGCCTTGTAAGCATTGCTGTGGAGTCTTTTTTCCTTTAATAATTCTGATCCAGCAATTCACATGCTAATATGTACCTTTGAGGTATATGATAGCAGTATCTAACATCCTGCTATTCACCAATGAGTCTCCATTCTTTGAACAATCTGATTATGTTCCCCATCCCCTGGGAGTATCTGTGTGCTTCCTCCAGGACTAGAACAACTTGTGAGTGATGAAAATCTGATGGTACTTAGGCCACTGAATCCATGTGAGAAATTCAGATGATGTCTGAAGCAATCTGTAATATTATGACTCTGCTTCTCATTTCTGCTACTACTAAAAGGTGAAGGAAAGGAGAAAATGGCTGAGCTGTTTTTCTGTTGTTTTTAAAGATAAATTGCATAGGTTGGTTGGGGTTTTTTCCCCCTGAGAGGAGGGAAGAATAGATATATCCTCAATATGCCACGTAAGCCATATTCGAGTATTGCTGTGGCAGGTAGTTCTTTATATACAGTTTGTGGGAGTGTGGAATTATTACAGTAGTGATTACAGTAGGTTAAAATTATAGTTTAGCATTTTATTATATCATAAAAACTGTGTTTGAAAAAGAGTGTAAAACGCAATAGTTAAACTGCTACCTATTGATAGAGTACGGTGATCCTGTGCTGGGTGAAAAGTTAACATCTGTATGCTTGCAGATGGCAGGTTACTTTGCTTACTGGGTATTACAGAAGATTCTGAATAAGTTTGTGTTGTGTGAAATTCAATGTTGACATATATCAGGATCTACTTTTTCAACAAAAGGAATAAAATAAAATTCATATATGTCATTGAGACATCAGAGTAAATATTCCTCTGTGTTGATGGCTTAATAAGATAAGATAGGCCCCCAAATTATTTTTTGCCTGGCCCAACCATATGAATTAGTTGTCAGCAAAGACGTGAAGTTCTCTGTTTACGTACAGCCATTTGCTGTCCAGAAAGAGAGCAGAAATAGAAGTTGGAGACTGGCAACAATGATAAATAGGCCTTGGAAAAGCTTCCATATAAAGCAAGATTGAGAAGATTGGCAGTTTTCAACTTTTTCCACTTAGAAGTATATGCAGCATAGTAGCCTTTATGAGGAAAGTGAATTGTGTTTTCTGTCTACCCTTTTTGACAGAAGAGTAAAGACTGTGTAGTAAAGTCAAAAACCCTCAAGTAGCCAAGAAGTTCTTTTCAGATGGTGTGTCATTAGTTTATGTAATTAACTGACAAAAATATCTGAGCAATGAGAAGATGCTGATATTTCTACAACAAAATATTAGATGCTTAAATGTAATATATGCATGCAATACATAAATTACGCCAGTATTTTTGAAGTCCTTTCTGCTATGAATCCTTGTGCTTCAAAATATAAGCAAACTAGATGGAACAACTAAAAAGACACTTTCCTAATCCAGAATTGTCCACTGACAAATTTCTTGCACCTTCTGTCAAACCATCTGCTACAGGCTAATGAACAGGCAGCATGCTGGATTAGATGAAGCACTTGTATGCGCTATTTTGATAGCTCCCGTGTTCCTTTCAGTGGGAAGTCTGTGATTAATGAAGCTTAGAGTTAAATTTTTGAGGGCGGGAGTGGACAAAGTGTTCCTGCTATGAGCTTCCACACTGCAGGATGCTGTTGACAGAGAGGGGTGATGAACCGACGTCGCTGTTTTTGAAGCATGTTTCAATGTTTTCTTATAAGCCTTCATTTAGCAGAACATCATCTCAGTACCCTCTGTCACATGCCCATGGGAAGTAATGACTGAATTGAGAGGAGTGCAGAGTTGTGCCCATTTTGGACTAGGGGGATCTGCATAATTCCAGATATCATACATCACTCTGTAGCACAAAGCAGGTATCAGTGCTGGAGCTACAGCCTAGCTAGAACAAATACCAGCTTCATTTTGGGATGTACCTGAGATCTCTGTCTCCGAGGAGGCACCACCATCACCTCTTAGAGTTTCTTCCTGCTGCAACTCTGGACATGATACCACACAAATATTTTTTTTCTGCTGGTGGCAGATGCAGATGTTGTGTTTGAAGCTGTATACAGACTAGCAGAGAAAGTATTTCTTTATTTCATTAATTCCAACATATGCCCTTTTGAAGTATTCTTAAGTATGCGTCATAGGAGTATTTGTGAGGGATCCAATTTTACTTTATAACTTAATCATTTTTACATTTGTCAGGATTAAAAAAGGTTAATGATGCCATTTGGTCACTGTTTAGTGATTCCTATCATTACTGTTGAAGTATGAGCTGCTTGTAAGCATCAGAGGTCCAGTACCAACAACAGTAGGGTGGAAGTGACTGGCATCCCAGTGTGTTACCATGAGAGTTGTCTGCACTGCTGGTGGCTTTCTGGTCTCTCAACCTGCTCATGATCATAGCAGAAACAGGTCACTGAACACTGGTGGGCTGCTCTAAGGACAGAAGAGCAGTGATGCAAAGAATGCTCTTCCTGCAATACGGTAGCTATGGGTTTGCCTACTAAACCAGTGTTATAAGTAATTGGGCTGAGTCTGTGTTGGCCTATCAAGACTCCTTGCTGGAATCTTTTGCTAAATGACATTTTCTCTCTTTTAGACAATAATATTTGGCTCATCATTACTGGCATGTTGCACGTAGGTCAACAATGCAATTTTCTTCTTTTGTTTGACTATTGTTTTTTATAATGGGTTTGAGAGTAAGCATGCTCAGGTGGTCTTCAACACCGCAGATACACTGTCTGCTTCTTTGCTAGCAGCAAATCTGATGGCTTAAAATTTTTGCTAAATCAACTATGACCTGTCAGTTATGCCAGTGTGGGAAGTTCCACAAAGTGAACAACCATTATGGTCATGTTGGAACAGTCCGTACATTATGCCCACGTGCAGTGCATTAATAACCAAACTTTAGAGCTAATTAATTTTTCACACAATCTGATATTCAGCCTTTTATCTTTGATGTATTTAATGAACTTCCCTAATACAGTAAGTTGTATGTAGATAGCGCACAAGCTGAAAAAAGAGCTATGGGTATTACTGATAGATCAACCTATTTCAGTCCATGTTTTCTGCCCTAGCATAACTTGAGTGACTTCATGTTTTCAGTGTGCCGACTTTCAATAAACTGACCAACTTAGTGTACACAACTTTCAAAGAGGGCAAGAGCTGTTGCAGCTCATTTGTCATTCCTCATCTCCCCATCTATTCCTCATCTATTTCTGTGCATAAATCCATGGAAGTTAAAAGTAGATGTGGGGACTTCATGTACTTAATGTTACTGGGTATTTGATTTCATAACTGAAAAGGCTCTGACACCTCTGTGTAAATACTTATTTTTATTCTTTTATTTGTGAGGATGTCAATTAAACCCAGCAGCTAAAGTTGCTAATCATAGGCATTCTGGTGAGTAACTACTGTGTAACATTGTCTAATGCAATCCTGTAGGGATTCTCCTTAACTTTTATACAAAATATAACCAAATTATCAAAGACTGATCTGTTCAAATTTCACTTTTTTTCTCTGTCTGCCTATTTACCAGCTCAGATGCTTTAAAAACATTGGAGTTTCCTGAAGCATGTCCAAATTCCTTCAGTATTTGGGGGAAGGGGAACAGATTTAAGGGTCTTAAGTAGGTTTTCTGTCCCAAGCAAGACCATGTAAAGGGTAACTGTAGTTTCACCCTTGTGAGACCTGCATCATGCTCAGTTCACACCTGGGGACCAGGATTTGCTGCAGCATCTCAAGCAGCACTAGATGCTTGTGTGTGGGCAACTGAATCAAGCCCCTACTGCCATATTAGAGGCTGTAAAACTGTTACAGTATCTCAGAGCTACAAAATCCTATTAATTTCTGAAATAAGTCCTCAGAAATATCTTGAGGAAAAGTATTAAGGTCAGAAATTTTATGCCATTAGATGCTTTTAATGAGACTAGGAGCATCATTAAATGAACATTTAAGATACAGGCTGCTGTACTGTAATTCTTTTAAATTTGTCTGTATCCTCACTGCTGCTGGAAGGAGCAATCCCACTCAACATCACTGTGTGCATTAAACTTTAATAGCAATTTGGGCCTGATCCAGTCTATCATGACAAGTAATCTTTTAGATCAAAAACATCTTAAAATTTGGAGTGTAGTCATATCTATCTTTGAATACATAGTGTTGCTATTTTTAATTAAGTTTTAACTATTTTGTTTTCATTTAACTTCCATTTAATCTTAGCAGTCAGAACCAGGAGGTACTGCATCCAGTAACCACCTGGCCTTTTCTTTTTTGTTTTTGGTTTAAAAGATTTGAGAGCAGTTTGTATGTTAATGTGTATAGTGCAGATTGTGGCGGGACAGAAAGATAGGTGGGTTGGTAATACAGACTGTTTTTATAAAGATTGAAAATAAATCCACTCTAGCTTGCTTTGTTTGACCTCACACTTCTGAATATCAGCTGTAGAATATTGGTCTGCAATTTGAACAAAATAATGCCAATAGTGAGTCTTCATCGTGCTACATATGATTCAGAAAGCCCTATGGATTTTGTTGCTGGTCAAATGGAAAAATATGTTAGATGGGAAAATAACCTTTTCCAGCTTAGTCTTGTTTAATGTTCATCATAGGAGTTTGACCACTTAAACAGAGAGATTGCTGAGACTTAGCTGGTGGTCCAAGTGAAAGATAACAAACATAGCATTTTTTTACATAACAATGTCAAAATACCCAAGTTTGTTCAAGGAATGATTTTCAAGTAGCAGTTTATTTTATTTACTGTTACTTTAAAATAAACATTTTCTTATCTAAAGAAGTATTTTCTGTATTTTTTTAATTAACTCAATCTAAGCTTTATGACATGGCTTAACAATAAGGTCTCATTTCAGGAAGCTGATAGTTTTTGGTACTTCCAGCTGAAATTTGTTAGTATTATCAGTTCCTGTGGTTAGGCTTTTATAAAAAAATCCTGCTTATTTTCCTGAATAATTACTTTACCATTATAATTTAATTAGGAAGTATAATTTGTGTAGGTAGGCTTATACTGTTCTCTTTTCGGATCAAAGTTAGAACGGGAGTCTAAACAATTGCCAGTTCAAGCTCTGTAACCTTATTGTCTTAATTTAATGCCACAAAAAGTTAATTAATGCAAGATGTATTTTAGTCATGTCCTATTTATGGAGTAGTGCATTGCTTGTATTTAGGAAAGTGACTGAAGTTTAAGGAAGAAAACTTTCTCCTCTGTGTAGTATCCATCTTATGATTGGTACCAAATGTCGAGAGCAGATGCGAAGAGGAGAGCACGAGCACAAGTGCTAATTTAGTTCTACTGATAAACTTCCAGCAGCGTTTCTACAAAAGTGTCATAGGAAACATTCTCACATTAGTATATGATGCTTTTTCTCCTCTGGTATCACTTGTGAAGCTTTTCTAATGGGCACTGTCATGGCTGCAAGCCGTTGGGGTTAATGTAGTAGCCTCTAGAGCAGCCTGCAGTACCCTCTGTTGGCAGTCTTCAGCTTTGTGCAATCTGTTTGAGTCTGGTGAGCTTGGCTGGCTGTAAAACCATCTCTTCAAACTATTGTAGTCATAGCAAAGGACTGGGGGTGTTTTCACTTGTTGAATTAATTGCAAATTGCACTGCGATCTAAAAGAACTACAGTTCATTAATGGGCTGTAATCTTTGTTTCTGCATAGTGCAAATCACGTGGTTTATATGTGATGAGTAAGAATTGGCTCCTGAGGTCATTTGGTGCATATGCTATCTAGTGTATTAATGAAGAAATTGAATCCAAACAGTAAGTTTTGCCTTGTGTGTGGAAGGTGGTCAGGATCATACAGTTCCTCAGTGAGCTCTGAGGAGATCACTGAAAATTAGTGATTTTGGAGTGTTGGAGCAGGAGCAAAGAAGCTTAAGCAGGAGGAGTTGCAGTGTGTTCAGCTGAACTGAATTGTAAGCGTAATCTTAGTGCCCTCTGTTGCTGGTGGAGCAGCTTCTGTTGTCTGAAAGAAGTGCAATGTGCTGAAGGCTGGTAGCTTTTTATCTACATATGTAGAATTATGGTTAACTGTGTATTGCAAGTGTGTGCATCACTGGGGCTGACTCAGAATACAATATGGAGGTGTGGTGACCTTGTCGCTGATGGACGGGGAAAAAGTATTTTATAAAGTGTAACTACATGCATTTTTCTGTGGTATTTGAGGCTGTGGCTTTCTTAGGCAGTACATTAACATCATCCCTTACTGGGAGCTTAACATTTTTCTGTTAGAGCCAGATTGTCAGGGAGCAGCAGGACGAGGTTGCTCTGCAAGGGAGACTGCCGGCAGCCAAGGGTGACAACAACAAAGAGCGTAGTCCCACACTACCCAAACAAGAAGAGTGGAACAGTCTGGTGACAGTATCCAGGGACAGCCAACAGTCCCATTTGCCAGACAGACCTGTAGTCATGAAGCAAGTCCAAGGTCAAGCCAGCTGGTCAGGCACAGGCATACCTGCAGCATGGCTCAGGCAGGTTCCAAGGGCAAGACCCTGAGCTTCAGTGTAGCTCCCAAGCAAAAGAGGGAAACCTCCAACAAGGCTTTTCATAGCTCTTTCCCACACAGCTCTTCTCACAGCTCTCTGCAGCACTGCAGTGGAGCTAGCCTTAAGCACAGCCAGCTGACCCCCTAGGAAGAGGTGTGGAGGGTCTTGATGCTGACCTTTGAGTATCATGTCTTTGCCTGGAGGAGGTAGCTTCAGTCAGCTGTGCTTTCTTCTCTTCTGTTCTTGTACATATTTGTTGACAACTGTGAGGCTGTGAAAATATTAATAAACTTCTGATCCAATTTGCTTCACAGTTTACCCTGTTATCTTCATGTATATTAAGCTGGGTGGGAAGAAGGTGGATCCCTGTGGGACTCCACAAGTGAAGATTTTGGAGGAAAGAGCAGCACAAGGAAACCACTGTGACTTGCTCAGCTCTGTCACAGGATGACTGACACCCACTCAATACAAGGCTGATAATTTCTGCTTTCAAGAGGTAGTGGGAGTCCACTGATGATCATACCAGACCTGAAGGGAACGCTTACTAAGGCTTGCAGATCTATAAAGGACTGTGGGGTCTCAGCCAAGCATAAACCACTAAGTTTTTCTTTCTAGGTAATATCCATCCTACTGCAAGACTCTGAAATGTCTGATTATTTGGAGGTTTTGTGGTATGATAGCTCCTTCAGAAAAGTGAATTCTGCCTTTTTTTTTCCTTTTAACTGTGGTGAAGGTAATTAATGTTTAAGGGAAATACCACACAGTTCATCATTTTAACAAAGAATGATGAAGGAAAAATATTAAGGACTTATTGGGAAAGGCCACAAGCTCTCTGTGTATATCACTGTTTCTGCGCTTGTAACACTATAATTAGATTTTTACATGTTAAAGAAACTTTAGAAATTGCTGCCAGGATGATAAGTAATGATATGCTCAAAAGCACAACTTGAATCAGTGCTCCCTAGAGAGCCCAGCAGAGATATCACAAGTTGAACACCTTTGTAAAAAAGCAAGTGTAAGAGTTGGGCAAGCAGGAAATGTTTGCTGTTCTGCTATATGAGTTGAGGGAAGGAATAGTGCAGCTATAAGGTGTTAAAGATGTCTCTTTTGGATTAATGAGATACATAAACAATCCTCACAAACTGGGGAGGAAAGGAAGTGTGATTGTGTGATGAAACAGCAAAAGGAAGGATCAAGAGTTTTGGAGGAACACAGGAAAAAGGGGTAAAGAAAAAGCGAGATAGAACGAAGAAAGAAAATGGACAGAAAGAAGAAACTCATTGGAATGGACAAATAGCTGGGCCAAAAGCTGCTAGAAAAAGATGCTTTTTTTTTTTTGAGAAGATGGAAAATGATATGTATAACAATGCTGGAAAACATGAAGAAGGGGAAAGAAAACATTGAATTACAAATTGTATCTTCTGTAAATTGTATAGTACCAAGAAGACTGTCAGATATGAAAACTTTTTTAATTAAGGTACTTGCTGAAAACAAGTGACTTGAGAACTAAAACTTAACAGTGATTTAAAAATTTATAGGTTTTGAAAGGTGGACCATTTCCCAACTTGTATAAGGACCATTGGACAGGTATTGCATCCGGACATTAAATTTCATTCTGAATTTTGCTAGTGGTAATTTGAAGCTACATATTTATACTTAGCAGTGAAAGAGGAACTAGCTAGTTCTTAGAAAAGTTACTATCTCAATATTGCTAAGCAAATGAAAGTTTATTGATATCCTGGAAACTGTCTATGGTTCATGGTGTAATAAGAAAGACACATCTACATTAATGGTGTATAAAGTAGAATATCAAGTAATCCAAGAGCAAAATCTAATACTAGTTTACAGATTCACTGATTAAGGCTAGGAAGTGAATAGTGTTGCCATGGTGAAGTCTATACGATAAAGCACAAGAAGAACGAGCTAGTGAATAATTGATACATGCCTAAGATTAGAAACGATCATTTACAGTGTGCTCTTTGATATTCATGCATGCTTTTTACTTTAAAAAACCTCAGAGAAACACATTAGCATAGACTGTGACAGGTTTTTGCATAAACTTTTAGGCAAACTACTGATGGCTTATGTGTGCAAGAACACACAAATATACAGTTACTGCAGTGCTAAGATTGAGAATTCAGGCATAAACCAAAAAGTTTAAAAATGGAAGACTTTTAGCAGGGGATGTATTTGGCCAGGCTGCATGTATTATTGTATTTCTTAAAAATGTAACGGAAATAAATAAGAATGTCTGTCATAAGATTCACTAAGGCAAGATGTAACCTTGTGCCTGTGTGCTTACCTCCTCCTGTTTTTAGCCATATGAAATAGCTCTTAATTTAATTTTTAAAGCTTCAGTTTAGAAGTAATTTAGTAAAGTGTCCGAGGCCATCTTGAATTAAGGAACAGTACTTACAAGTGTCCTGATAAAGCTTAAAGACATGCTTTTTCAAAACGGATAAAAATCTCGCTGGTGGTGTTACTGAGTAAAGTGAACGGAAAGCTGTTTTCTGGGATAAAAATTCTAGATCTGCTGGAGCAAAGAACTGCAGGCATCATGCCTTTATAAACAGTTTTGCTTAATAAATGTGCCATTTAGTTTTATAAACGTATGATAGAAATCAGTGAACATACACAACAGTTTTAAACACAGTCCAGCTGCCCTGTAGCAAACTTTACTTGTCATAAATTCCTTTTTAGCAATCCCAGTAGCAAGAGCTATTTTTCATTATTAATTAGCCCCATTAAAATAAATAAAATACATGCAGTTGGCTCACATACAACAATCCTGAGGTTGGGGGTGTTGGTTTTTTCTGCTTGCAAGATGAATGAAATCATTTAGGGAAAAAACTTGACTGATATAAAGTCATCTCTGTATAAATATTGTGCGCTTAATTAAAAATATTTTTTCACTCTTTTAATGCCTCAAGTTTGCAAACCATCTTATAGTAAATGCCCCATTAAAGCAAACATCTCTTCATGTTCTTTAGGGTAAGTTAAGTTATAACCAGGTTATGAACATATATTTAGAATTTTAAAAATGACAGATCAGAGTGAATCAAAACTAATTGAATTGTTACTGTGAAATAGTGATGGCAAATATCAAGGGGCAGAATTGAGAGATGGCTTAAAGGATAGCAAATATCAGTATCAGGTTAAATTTTAATTAATTTACTGCCTGGAATAAGTAGGGAGTAACATACAGCACGTAACAAAAAGTTCAGATTTGTATTACATGATGAGGCACTTGATTTCTTTCATTAACTTCTAAAGCTGCACGGGCTTCCTGCACATTTTTCTGCTTAAAAATAGGCAAACTGCCACTATGATAATGATTATATATAAATGAATCAAGACATGCAAGCTGAGAGGAAAAGGAGAGGGGTTGTCTTTCTTAAACATAGTAGGTAAAGAGGATCATAGAGGTACTAGACACATATAAAAGTGATCAGCATTCTTGTCAGCTGGTTTGTGGTATGCCTAAATATTCCTATTTCCCACAGATAGACACATTTAAAGATTGGGTTTTCGGACTTGATTTTGGCTGTCTGTCCCAGAACTGAAGCAAATGTAAAACTTGCATTGGTGTTTTATACATTGATAGTTTTATACTGATCAACCATGGTCTGTGTGGAAGAAACTGTATTCAAAACATGTATGTTTTTTCATACTTCTATTATATGCACAGTGCTTTAACCAGGGATTCATACTGAACAGGAAAGAGGCTTTGTGTTGTGTCTGAAGCAATGATCCATGTGTATGTAATAGTAACACTTTGTGGTGTCCTTTTCAAAAAGATCTTGATGTAGTTGCTTGGTGGAATGGTTGCATTTCTTTCTGCATTCTTTAGTCAATGTTACATTAGGTATTAGAAAACAGTCTTATTAATTGCAAAAAAGGGTACAATTTTCCAGTACATTGAAGGTCTCAGACATACGCTTCACTGGGGACATGCACCTGATAAGTGTACCTTTGAGGTAAAACCTGTGAAGTTTATTTTTGAGAGAGGAGGGCTCTAGCTGAGCAGTTACAATGGAAGTGAAAATGATACAGATCAAAAGCTAATAACCATTATTAACCTAAAAATTGAACAGCACGTATCTTTTAGCATGGCCCCATCATTAATGGGAGACTCTTCAGTGAATTCCAGCTGTTGTCTGGTCCTTGTCTTCCTATGCATCCCTTTGAAATGAAAGTTAGAGGGTTGTGAAGGTTTCCCTCCAGACATTGGACTTGACAGTTCCTCGGGTGCTGCACTGAGCTGGGGTCGTGGCATTGGCAGCAGAGGTGCACTTTCTGTGACCAGTCCTATGCTATATTGTGAAGCTCTGCTGAGTGGAGCTGATGTGGACTAGGTTTTGAGGTCTACTGTTCCATTAAAATTGTGTTATGAAATTATATGTAGCAAAGGAAAGCTGTGTTATTGCATAAATACTACAGAGACAGTTATTTTTCTTAATTAGCTTTTCAGAAATTTTGAAATAACATCTTGGAAAAAATAGCAGCATTGAAGCCTGTCTGATATGCGCACACACCTCCAACAAAAGCAAAGGGGGATGTTTTCTTCTTAATAGATTAGTGAAGGGTTAAGTCTGTGTTTCAGCTACCTGGTATTTGCTGCTTTTCTGTTATATTTCCATGGAATTCAGAAAATCCTTTTTCTGTGCCTTATTTCCCATATAGGTTGCTGAGCATCATTAAATTAATTCCTTATATGTTACTATCTGTATTTTGCATACAGGACAACATTAACATTCAAGTTGCATGCAATTCCTAATATTTGTTTACATTATTTCTTTCTAAGTGGTTTCTTGCGGAAAAGCAGATAATGTTGAGTATTGCAAAGCACAGATATTCTCAGAGTTCTCTCTCAAAACTTGAGACTGTAGTTTTTCCACTTGGGTTTTTTTTTTTGATAGTGATGGACACTTGCCAGAGGCTTCAGTGTCAGAGATGAACAGACCTGGATCTTTCTCTGAGCACAGTGGAGAAGAAGAACACATCAAGGGCTCTGCTCACTATTAATACTTTTGAGAAAAGGATGTTTAGTCAAGATAGATGTTCATCTTGTTTTGTTAGCTTAAGTTTTGAATAAAGTGTTCTCTGCTTAATTCTGAAGCAGTTTGCTGGCAGCACAATTAACAGTGGTGTATTGTATGACTGAAGAAAGCAATATTGATTGCAAGTATAAAGGGGTCCTTACGGATGCTCTCTGAATTGTTTAGTTTTCCTAAATGAAGTCATCTTTTAAATAATTTTGCAACTGAAGGTCTTTTTTTTTTTTTTAATTTACCCTATTGTTTTGGCAGTCTTCACCATTCTGATTCAGATTTTGTTTTTGAGATTGTCAAACACATGACAGCTAGGAAGTGCAATTGCTAAAAGTATTATTCAGGACACTTTTATTATCAAGTTTGGGAACGTGGAGTTTGGTTTTGTATTCTTTGCCAGATTACTTGATATTCAGAAACTTTGACTTTAGTACTTCAAATTTTTCACTTCACGTTGGGATTTCCCTTTTGTCTTTTTTTGGCATTAAATATGATAGGATCACAGAATGGCTTGGGTTGGATGGGACCTTAAAGATCGTCTAGTTCCAACCCCCCTGCCATGGGCAGGGACACCCTCCACTAGACCAGATTGCCCAAAGCCCCATCCAACCCGGCCTTGAATTTGCTGAGGGTGCACTCAATCCCACTGTCCATGTCGCCGACAAGTCCCAATACCGACCCCTGAGGAACGCCACTCGTCACTGATCTCCACTTGGACATCAAGCCGTTGACCGCAAGTCTTTCTCTGAATGCGACCAGCCAGCCGGTTCGTTATCCACCAAGTAGTCTGTCCATCAAATCCATGTCTTTCAAATTTAGAGACAAGGATCTCGTGTGGGACAGTGTCAAATGCCTTGCACAAGTCCAGGTAGGTGACATCAGTTGCACTTCCCTTATGCACCAATGCTATGATTTGCCCTTAGTGAAGCCATGTTGGCTTGCCACCAATCACCTCCTTATTTTCCCTGTGCCTGAACACAGTTTCCAGGAGGATCTGCTCCATGATCTTGTCAGGCACAGAGGTGAGACTGACTGGCCTGTAGTTCCCCGGGTCTTCCTTTCTTCCTTTTTTAAAAATGGGGGTTATGTTCCCCCTTTTCCAGACAGTGGGAACTTCACCAGACTGCCATAGCTTCTCAGATATGATGGATAGTGGCTTAGCAACTTCATCTGCTGGTTCCCTCAGGACCCAAAGATGTATCTCACCAGGTCCCATTGATTTGTGCACCTTCAGGTTCCTTAGATATTCTCAAACCTGATCTTCTCCTACAGTGGGCTGCCAGTCCCTGCCTTTGCCTTCTGTGACCTGGGCAGTGTGGCTAGAGCACTTGCTGGTGAAGACTGAGGCAAAAAAAGTCATTGAGTATCTCCGCCTTCTGCATATCCTGGGTAACCAGGCCTCCCGTATCCTTCTGGAGAGGCCCCACATTTTGCCTAGTCTTTTTATCACTGTCGTACCTATAGAAGCTTTTCTTGTTGCCCTTGACGTCCATGGGCAGATTTAATTCTATCAGGGCTTTAGCTTTCCTAACGTGATCCTTGGCTGCTTGAACAGTTTCTCTGTATTCCTCCCAAGCTACCTGCCCTTGCTTCCACCCTCCATAGGCTTCCTTTTTGTGTTTGACTTTGCCCAGGAGGTCCGTGTCCATCCATGCAGGCCTCTTGGTGTTTTTGCCTGACTTCCTCTTTGTTGGGGTGCACTGCTCCTGAGCTTGGAGGAGGTGATCCTTGAATACTAACCAGCTGTCTTGGGCCCCTCTTCCTTCCAGGGCTTTGTCCTATGGCATGCTACCAAGCAGATCCCTGAAGAGGCCAAAGTCTGCTCTCCTGAAGTCCAGGGCAGTGAGCTTGCTGTGTGCCCTCCTCGCTGCCCTGAGGATCTTGAACTCCACCATTTCATGGTCACTGCAGCCAAGGCTGCCCTTGAGCTTCACATTCCCCACCAGCCCCCTCCTTCCCCTGATGAGAACAAGGTCCAGCATGGCACCTCTCCTCGTTGGCCCCTCTATCACTTGGAGAAGGAAGTTATCATCAATGCCTTCCAGGAACTTCCTGGATTGCTTATGCCCTGCTGTGTTGTCCCTCCAGCAGATATCAGGGTGGTTGAAGTCCCCCATGAGAACCAGGGCTTGTCAATGTGAGGCTGCTCCTATCTGTCTATAGAGGGCCTCATCCACTCCCTCTTCCTGGTCAGGTGGCCTGTAGCAGACCCCCACTATGATGTCCCCTGTCCCAGCCCTCCCTTTAATCCTGACCCATAAGCTCTCGGTCAGCTCCTCACCCATCCCCAGGTGGAGCTCCATGCACTCCAGCTGGTCACTGACATAGAAGGTGACACCCCCTCCTCATCTCCCCTGCCTGTCCTTCCTACAGAGCCTGTATCCTTCCATCCCAACACTCCAGTCACAGGAGCCATCCCACCACATCTCGTGATGCCAATGAGATCACAGCCCTGCAGGCATGTGCACGTCTCCGACTCCTCTTGTTTATTCCCCACGCTCCGTGCGTTTGCACAGAGGCATTTCAGTTGGGCCCGATGAAGCTGACTGACTGGCTGGAGTGGCTGCAGTTCCTCTGTGCTGCCCTTCAGGTGCTCTCCTGCTGACCTGTGATCCTTCTCCCGGCTCTGGGCATCTATTGCTGGCACTGGCATCAAACTGGTAGGAGTGGGATGGGTTGAGGTTCCCCTCCCCCCAGCAACTTTAGTTTAAAGCCCTCCTCACCAGCTAAATATTTTAATAAGTAAGTGGGCAGCAAACTGATTGGTATTCCGAACTAAAAAAAGTTAGTTACATGCCACCTCTGTTAGGACTTAAGAGTGAATAATTAAGAAGAAAGACTGTTTTACTCTGTGAAGGCATAACGATAGATAAGTCAATTTAAGTCAAGGGGAGGCCTTGCTTGGTGGTTATTTAGCTTTACTATTCAATTTCTACATTTTTAAAACTAAAATAACAAAGAATTACTTGAGATAGAAAAAGAAAAAAGTAATGCTGTACTACAGAATTTGTCAATTAAGGAGACAAAGAAAATTTAAACTAAATTAAAGAGATGGCTAATTTTTTAACATTGAGGGAAGGTACTGGCTGCAGTAGGTGTGTTGTTTGGTTTTGTCCTTAAGCTACTTAGCTGGGGAAAAATTATGCAGATCATGATAGGAAAAGGGTCTCTGGAAAATAGATTTCTGTTCTACCATTTCTGGTCTTTTCAGATTTTGGTCTTTTGGTCTTTCAAAGTTTTCTTCCTGCTCATGCCTGCAAGAAAAGCTGGAAAACTTCAGGTCTAAATCTTGTTTGGGATGCTTTGTACAGATTCCGTAACAGTTTCATCCAGAGTTTATTTATTGAAAATTGCAGTGTCTGGGTCACTGAAGTTGCTTGCATGTCTGATTAATCAAAACAAAGTGGGGAGGGAGATCAGAGAAAGGAAAACTATTTAGCAGAATGCCAGTTTGCAGGTCAAATGTAATTAAAACTAGCAAAACAAAAGTAGTAGTTTCTATCTGAAAACTATTGCAGCCAGCCACATCACAGAAGCCGACTAAAGTAAGTATCAGATTTTTGGCCCCAATTAAAAATCAGAGATTTTTTATAAGAGGATTATTTTCCATATTTTTGTTCAAATGGACCTCCAGTCTTGCTGTAGTCACCAAACCAACACTTGATGCACCGCTGGAGATGCTTACAGTAGGATAGCAAGCTGCAGAACTCTTCCTGAGAATGCAGCGCTCTTCTGCTGGTCACCACCACCTCCCATTTACCTTCCTTTTTATTCGTGTGTAGAAAACTCGTACCTTTTAAGCAGTAAAGTGTTTTCCCCTTATTACTTCGACTCCCAAAGCAGCACGACAGTGGTTCTGTGACGATCCCTTTCACCAGGAGGAAATCAGTGCTGATGCTGGAAAATGAGATCACTTCACCCTACATCTTGCTCTGTCCCGCCAGCCCTCTTGTGTTGGCCATGCTTAAATCTTCCCAAGAAAAGTTAATGTGAAGTAGAGGGAGGGTTGGGGTTTTTTTTGTCCATTGGGGTTTTTTTAAAATCCTCTATCTCAGACATTTGTGCCTTTTAAAATACCATCTGATTCTGTCCTTTTCACTTTTGAAATCCTTCCTTGACAAATACAAGTTATTCAAGACTTCTGGGCAGTTTTGAGGTGAAATTTATGTAGAACTGTTGTGTTTTAAAAAGTTCTCTTATAAAATAGCCAGAGACATGAGAGTTTACAGCTAGAATGGCATGGCATTTATTAATATTAATTTTCAAAGTTTTCATCAAAGTGGATCTCTCTGGAGAGCCAGCAGGGCTGCAGTGACCATGGTGGGAGGCAATAGTTCATGTATTGCCACCCTGCCACCAAATGAGGTTGAACCTGGCCTTCACTTACCAATTTTTAATAGTTGAGGTGTTTATTTTGTATCACTTTATCTTCTTTTCTACTAGTGAATTAAGTAAATGTTTTTAGGAACGCAAAATGTTTATTAGCAAACTGCCTTTCTAATAGTAATCATGTCATGTGGGCATACAGTCAATTGGTAAGATGAACGTTTTGTCACAAATTAGATAAATGTAAAAGAAACACATGACCTTATGTATGTTTGGTAAGAAACAATCTGTCAAGTTGAACTCTAGGGATTGTAAAATAACACATCAGAGAATAGTGCCTTTAGAGTACTGATATGTTTATCAATCTATTTCAGAGCATGAAAGATGCATCTCAGACTCTTCATTTAGTAAATGCATTTAGTGCAAGGTAATGTGGTTACCAGAAAAGGCTCCTTTGTAGGAGACCAGTATGTTGGGATAAGAGTTGAAATAAAGACTAATACTGGTTGTCTCTGGGAGCATGAGGACAAGTTTGAGGACTGGGGTGTATGTACAGTGTGAGCTGTATCATTGTACAGAAATGCTCATGCTGCCGTTCTGAGCTGTTTGCACCAATTCAGAGCTGCAGACTGCTCCGGCCTGGCCAGGTGAAACCAAATGAGCAGTGCACTTCGTTGGGTAGATGCAGGCAACTGATAGAGCTCTGCTCCTTCCAGCACCCGACCCAACAGCTGTGCTGCTTGGCAGTAGCTGCTCTGAAGCAAGCGCAGGTGGTACTGGTACAGCAGTGCACTCCCTGGACTGGCTGGGTGCATCCCTGCTGCCTGGGAGGTAGCTTCTCCCCTCCGCATTAAATACTTTAAAAAATGAAAAATACAAAATGAAAGGTCTATATGAATATAAATGGATAACTTCCCCAGCTAAGCTTATTCTCACTGTGGTACTTAATCAGTTTCTGGGCAAGTAAAGGAAGGAAGAGACTTTCAAATTTGAGGCGGAGGGTGAAAATCATTAAATGGACTAATTTTTATGAACAATAACGTGATACATCACCAAATATGTTTTGGGGTATTTTTTCTCATTCAATAATGTTTGAAGTATTGGTTTCCTTTATTCTCTCACAAAATATTTATTTATAAATTTCCAGAATAATCTATTTTATCTTATAATTTTGCCTACTTTCAACCAGCGTAAACTTAGTAAATTAAATTAATAAAGTTAAATTTATCCCTAAGTCAGCAGTAATTTTAATGTTTGCCTTCATTTTTTTTTTCAATCTAACATCTTAACATAAAGATACTAATACTGAACCTCTCTCTGTAAGTATTCAAAATATCCAGCTATTTTATCAGTATTTTTTTAACAAATTCTGGGAAGTTGAGATCGTTTCAGTATTCAATGGGAAGGGAAGATTAGTTCCAGAACAGCAAAATATTTACGTGATCCTCTGCAAAGATTAACCTGTTCTCTGCATGAATTATTTCTCTTAATAATCATTATCATATTATGATCTCAGAATTAATGGCAACTTTGAGTTGAAAATATTTTAGCAGCCTTCGATTCATTCTTCTATGTTGTTTGTTACCTTCTTTTCTCAGTAAGTTATATTTCTCCTGAAGAACAGCAATATTTCCCCTTGCAGTCACCGTTTCTGCATCTCTCTTTCATTTTTTCCCTCACTTTTAGTTGCAAAATGTGACTGGTACAGTTGCTGTTTTGAACCCCACCCTTGGGGTTGCTAGGCAGAGGAACTTCATTGCGTAAGTAACCTGTAACTGAACAGGCTACTGCAGCCCTAACCAGCCGTCTAATGAATAGCCAAGTCTTAAAGGAAATAACTTCTACCATTTACTGTTTGGAACGAGGCTTTTTAAACACGGAAAAAACGAAGAGGTAAATTTGTTTTAAAATAACAAAACAGCTGAAGTGAAAGAAAGAAGTTCCAGAAGAAACTAGTATAAGGCAAGAATATGAATGCCTGAAAGTAACAGGCAAAATAGTATGAAATAGAAAATAGATGATAACATCATGATTGCAAATGCTTGATTGCCTTTATTCAATTCTGAGGTTTAGGGACGTGGATTCAGTTTGGGTCCACCTTTGGCTTCTAAACTGGTTAGTGGCCTCAAATGAACTGCACAAATTTTGTGAGATAGTTTCTGTTTTGTTCTGTGCAATAAATATTTGACTTTAATAAATCTTGACATGCAAAATCAAACTGATTTCTCCATCCCTGTTAAGTGGTAAAATATAAATTACTCAAAGTAGAAGCATATATGTAAATATTTGAAATATGGTAGTTAATGCTTTCTTAACAAATAGTACTACAAATTTGGATGGCAATAGTTTGTGTGTATTTCAGCATGTTCTGGAGATTATTATCTCAACATCAGTTTTTATTAGCACTGTCTTAAAGTCAATCAACACAAATACTAGGAGATAATCATGTCAGGCTGCATGTGGGAAAGAAGAGAAGCAGAGAGCAGAGCCTGGAAGGGTGGTGAGATAGTGGGCAGGCAGGATGCTGAGAAAACAAAACAAAGCAGATACAGAACTGTACAGAGCTTAAAGATGCAAAGTTTAGAGACAATGTTAGGAGCAGGTTTGCAATAGCTGGTGACATTTCTAAGACTAAATATTTCCGTGTTGTTAAACTTAAGGTCAGTTAAGAAAAGCTCTTTTACTGGTTCTTTAGATTCTGGTCAGTGTTGGCTTTAGGGTTTAGCTGTAGCTAGATAAAGTAGGCAGTTACTCAACCAGTCAGCTGGTGGAGGCAGCCAGACAGCTCAGTAAGACCTGTTTTAGTCCTGCCTTTCCTTTGCCTGTGGCTTTTCTTGAGTGGTAGTTCAAGGTCTGTAAAATGGCCAGGCAGCAGCTCTTCACCTCTTTTTGCACAGCTGGGCATAGGCTGCTTTCCACTGTTCCCACCTGCCAAGGGGCCAGAAAGGACAAGGCAGCCCCGATAACTCCCTGGGTGGCTTTTCTCAGAAGCAGCCCGTACCACCCTTACCTCCCCCAGCGCCATGAGAGCACGCCTGCTTCTGCATGTCGGCCCTACCGCTTCCCCCTCCTTCTTCCCCTCCGCTCCCCATCGCAACTTCGCATCTGCTGCTGCAAAGCTGTGAGCCGGCTTTGTGAAGCAGCTGCTGGGCTTGCTGGGCTAAGGACCTTTGCTTCTGGAAATGACGCCATCTGGCCAGAACACAGTACATGGACTTTATATTTAGATTACCTTGTATCTGGCATCTGGACTTTATTTATCTGCGTGCTTGACAAGACATGGTTTGAGCCCTTTCTTCTGTGGATGATACTCTATGTAATGTACGTATTGTCAGTTCTCAGTTGCCACAGTGAAAGATGTTCCATAAAAATAGTTGTTCTTTCTGTAGAGCTGTCATTTCTATTGGTGGGAGCTGCACCGGAGATGCCATTTATTATTGGTGTCTATTAGAAATATCAGACACAGAGAGGGCTGGTAAAGAACATTTTGCCCTTGTGATTAGACAGATCAATTCTGACCATCTGCAAAGATTGCCTAATGTATGACAGGTCCAGCAGTACTGAGTATTCTGATACTAAGCTACATTGTGCTATATATCTCAAGTTTCTATCAGTAGGACTGGGTTGTGGGGTGGTTTTGCTTTTCATGTGTGTTTTTATATAAAGGAATTTTTGTCATAGCTTAAGGATGAAACAAATGATGCTCTTAAATGAGTGCACAAAGTAACGTGCTGCAGGAAAGCCAACAGAGGGTGCTGGAGTGATGCAGCTCTTACCTTCACTAGTTTTAGAGTTCTCTGAACAATGTGTATTTTGACGAACCTCCTTATTTTTGGATGTCCTACTGTACAGCTGTGAAGTTACTGCATTGATTGTGTGTTTAATGCCATAATTTTCATACTTTCAAATATTATTTTGTACTATGAAGAGCATTTCAGAAATGCCCATTAAACAAGAACAATGTGGACCTAATTAATGCATTTATTAATTTTCTTTACCTCTAAAAAGAGATATAAATGAAAACCCTACTTTTTCAGAAGAAAAAGTTGGGCACAGTGGAAGTGCCAGTGGTCTCTGTGACATACATATTGTATTGCACATATTTTGAGACAGATGTAACAAAGCACTGATCTGTGAAAGTCATCATTTGGTGTAAATAATACTTGTGTAGAAATAATTACTCTACTTACCAAGAAATGTCTCAAGGAGGATGAATAAAACGTTAGATAGCATGTGAAAAATCATTGTGCAGCACTATGCAGTTAAACTAACTATATCCATACTGTACTCTCTATCAGTTTCCTCATTTTTATCCTTGTCTAGTTTCTGCTCTGGCTGTAGAGGAGACTGTGCCCTTTATATACTGAAATGAAAAGGTGGTGTGTCTGCACATGGTTCTAACATTTGGCTGGAGACTGCTAGATTCAGCTTACCCCTGTTCTTTGAAGTAAAGGATGTCCATGAAAGTCAGTATTTACAGTGCTGCCTGAGAGTCTGTTATGGAAAGCACTCCCTTCCTCTCTGCCTGACCCTCCTCCTCCACCCAAAGCGAAGGGTAATGACTTCAGGCTACCAGAGATTGGAAAGGGCAATTTATCACATGGATATGCAAAACCAGGCGATTGCTTTTAAGATGCAGTCTCTCATTACTGCACAGATGTGATGTATGGCTGACTAAATCCACTCTGTTGTATTGATGATGATAACCTGAAGTATTCCATATTATTGGGATTTTCTCTGATGAGTTTAAAAGTTGCTAACCCATTTTTGTCCAAAAATTTTGTACATCTCTGACAGTGTCTCACAGATGTGAACAGACTTCTCAGCAGGGAGATGAGGAACTAGAGTAGTTGCAGGAACCTGTCAGATCTACTGTCTGTCACTTCTCATTTTCCAAAACCAAGAAGTGTTTAAACAATGGGGCCTTATCTTTAAAACACGTCTGGAGTATAGCATGCAAAAAGATACCCAAATTTGCAGAAAGTTTGAAGGATTAGATCTGAGCCATGACTGCCTGGTCTATCTCAGTGACTTTTGACTCACATGCCACAGTTTGATAGTTCTCTTAACGTTCAGGAAACTTGAACATGCAAGAAGAGAATTATCCAGAGTTACAGCAGTGCTTTTTAAAGTGTGGGCAGTATTGTGTTTTTATGGCAAACAGCTGCCAAGGGCTATCCAGAAGGAAAGAGGCACTGAAGAGAGGGAAATAAAAATGTATAAGCCCTTTACTAACACACAGTGAAGTAGTGAGCATGGTTTCTGTTGTTAAGGGAGGGGTGGGGAGAGGAGACAGGGTTGTAAAACACTGCCTTATGAGATAGCAGAAAGCTGAGTATCATTTGCTAATATCACCTCAGTAGATCTTTTAATTAAGTGCCCGGTTAAACATTTCATGGGGCTGAACAGGTCAAGTAACGCCATTGGGGTTGGACTGTCCTGTTTGCTGCCATGGGTCTGGAGTATTCAGATTGAGATATGCTGCTCAAGAACACTGTGCTTGTCCAGATGGGTTGTGACTCTCTCTTTGGAGGTTTTCAATGCTTTGGTTGGATGAGGCCCTGAGCAACCACATCTCATAGTCAAGGTGTCTTACTCATCTCACAGATCTATGTAGCATCATCACTCCCTGAGCTCACAAAGAACACTCAAACTGTCCTCATAGTAAAAAATTCACGTTGGATTTGATAATCCAGCATTATGGGCCTCTGGGCATAACCATCACGGGACAGCACTCTCCAAAGTGCGGTACCCAGATCTACTGCGAGTGGTTTTGAACACACACAATGGTGCAGGTGGCAGTCTCAGTTTCAGAGCCTTTGTGCATGTTGGGATCTGCTCAAGCCTCTTGGCTTCTTTTCCATCACCATCTTTTGAAATGGCATTAAAACCTAGGACACACTGACAGCAACACAGCATCATAAGATGAGTGTGTTGCTCAGAGTAGGAGCACTAGAGATAACTTCATGCTCCTTTAGTACCATGACCAGGGAATCGAGGACATAAACCTGGTACCCAGTAAGAGTAGTCTTGCAGTCCAAAAGCTATCTCTGTGTTGGGATTTTTGGGGGCTGAAAAGATTTCAGCCAGTCTAGGTGAGGAAACGTTGCAATGCTAGCTTTGTGCTGCTTCCATATAGCATAAGAGCAAACATACGTAGCCTGTCTCAAAGAATGGTTATGGGTGAATAACTTTTGTTTCTGACCCTGCAGCTGTTATTAGACTGAATTAAAAAATTGGCTGCCAGACGCCTGTGGTTACACCAAATAGAAATGTAATGCTTCCTATTCTGATAGGGACCTTGCAGTTATACTCAAATAGTAAAAGTAGATTCCTGCTCTCAGCATTTTTATTTTCCAGAGGCACCACTCTGCTTACTTCTGTTGAAGGAATTACAGCATAACTCAGTTTCCGCTTTTGCTTATGGTTTCTCACCAGAAATCTACAACAAAAAGTCTAATTCATCTTGTCAGTGTAAAGACAAGTTGTAATTTAAAAACTTTACAACACTTGTATATAAAATTTTCCCACTTGTTTTATGTCTCTGTCCAAGAGCATGAATTCCTGGCAAGAAAGTATGCAATATTTCTTTGAACAGCATCTATTATGAAATGTTTGGTAGATAAATACAATATTTAAGGTCATGTTTTAAGACTTGGATTTTGCTTAATCTTTTGTTTAATCTGGGAGCAGTAATACATCGTGTTGTCCAGGTGACTGAACGTTAAGATGACTTTTTTTTTTCCCTAGGTAGTTGTGATGGCTCACAATGCAAAACAGTGATCTCCAGGAAGCAAGCAAGACAGCATCCAGACTGTTTGCAGTTAACTCATCTCTGCCTGAACTAGAAACCTACTTATGAAAATTATATTGCAAAATTAAAGCATTAAGAGAGATCACTACTGGAAACTGTTGCTTCAGGGAAAGGTAAGACTTTGCATTAAATATCTAGTTGTTCCGGATTTACATGAGATTTTTCTGTTAGAATGATAATAAATTTTGTGTATGAATGCATTTCTTTATTGGATAAATGTGGCAACTATTATCCTTTTTTTAGTAAATAGTTAAGTCTTTTGCATAGGTGAAAAATATAAAACATGCGTATTGGGATTTGGAAGCTCACGTATATGTAGTTCTTACTGAAAAGGATTGTGTGCATGGATTTAAATATTTGGCAATGACAGATTTTGGTTTCTTATGGCCTCACTTTAAATATGAATGACAAAGCTATATTAAGACCATCACATGTGACGTGAGATTGTACACATACTTTACTACAAGTATTTGTGGACTCTTTGTCTTAATGTTTGTAAAAGTTGGCAAACCATTACCAGGAGCTGAAGAAACTTCTGACTTTTAACTAATCTGATACAGTGCAAGTGTTTAGTTAAAGCCTTCCTGGGACTGAAATTCCTTACAGAAAACAGTTGGCTGTAGTTGATTTTGTAAATGCTGATATGTGTTGAAAAAGATGAATACGCATTTTGCATGTGTACTAAATAAGTATCTGAAATAGCTGCAATTGCTACTGTGCATTTGTATCTCAAGGAAAAATACAGAGCAACATGAGTAGAAATTCATCAGCGTCCTTCTCTTGAATAAAACAAAACTTTTTTTCCTACTGAAAAGGTTGGATGGGTTTTAACCTATCATTGTTAAGCTGTAGTTAGTCCTTCTGTCATATAAAAATAAGACTTGGAGTCAATTAATTTTGCCCTATAATCAGCCGTAAGTCACAGCAAATTATATTGTAAGCAGTATTTCTCCTGGTGTATTGGCTTCCATAGTGCTCCCAATTCTACTCCACTGAAGAGTGAAATATTTTCTTTTGCTTTTAAAGAGCAGTACTGTAAAGGCTCTTGACAGGGCCACGGACTTTTCACTCTGAGCAGTGATTTTTATGTTCTTTGTTGATTGCTTAAATACAGATTTTTTTGTTTCAGCTTTTCTAGATTTTTAGATGGTGGTTTTCAATACATTGGGACACTTATGATAATACCATTTATTATTCAGTACCTATTTTATTTTGATGTAGTCTTTTTTTTATCCAAGACAGTGCAGATCAAAACAAGTAGAAGGATGTATTTATGCTGTAGAGCAGAGAGATCTGTAAATGTGTGATATATATTCTAGACCTGTGTAACCATTATGAAGATGGTGATTTTCATTGCCTAGTGGTAAGCTGTTCTGTGCTGTGTACATGCATGCTGGCATGAAAAGGGCTCAACATGGCTGAGTCTGTAAGTTCTGTTTGACTTGTGGTAGGGCTGTAGGGGACATCTCCGCAGCAGCATGTGCGATTTCAACCTGGTGTACCATTGGAACATGCTGAAATTCCTGTGTCAGTCACTGAAGGGTGTAAGGGAGACGTCTAACCCATATAAAATTGTGCAGCTACAGGAGTCTAGAGCATGTTCGCTAGTGCTCTAGATAATAAGATTGAGCACGTATCGTTGCACCATGTGAGCCAGGAGGGAATGCGTGATGACTTTCATCTGGAAAAATACAACTATATGTAATTATAAGCACTAAGCGAGGAAGTGAGAGCCGTTTCCTAGACTACCTTGCAACTGTAATTCCAGGACGTCCTACGTCCCGGTTAGGCAAACTCAGAAAACACTAGATTTGACCACTTCTGGACTAGTTTACCTGTTTTACTGTGCCTTGAAACAACCGATTAAACTAATGCTTTTCCTTGACAAAGCAGTTTGAGAAGATAGATACACTCTCAGCAGTTAAGCTAATGGCTTCTGAGTGAAAACGGTATCTCATGGCAGCAGGTTTCCCACTCCAATGAATACAAATTTGGCATTTTAGCAGGTGTCTTGTAAATGTCCTTGAACTCAGAGTTGGAATTACGTGAATATGCAAACATATTCACAGGCTTTTATTTTCTAAAATGGACATGAGACTAACTGACATGTTGTACTCTTGTTTTCGAAATCTCATCTCCTACCATTTAGAAAAAATCCCAGGGCATGAAGGGAATGATTTAGTTCCATTTATCTAGAACAGTGTTGTTTTTTAATTACACTGGTGGCGTATCAGAAAAATTAGCAGTACTAAAGTGTGACGAATGTGGGACCTATTATCTTTCCATAGGTTCTCTCAGGTTTTGGAGGATGACGTTGCTGGCACAGTGAGAGAATGCTAAGGGAGACCGTATCTGTTGCTACTCATAAACATAACTGCCTTATTTCCTCTTATTTATTTTAATGCTGCACTCCAAATTTATGCTGTTTGATTTATTTGATCTGATAATATTTTAATACCATATTTGTCCAGCTCTAAATTGAACTCAATCAGTTCTGTGCCTTTGGCTTTTGGACGTAACAAATGAAAACTGTCTATTTAGACCCACCAAGGCATGTGACAAGTTATCTGCCAGTAATCTAGGAATGCAATTAAACATGTTTAGCTATGCACTTTGTTTGCTATGTTAAGAGTTTTAAAATTTTGCAAAGTGGAGGCCTCACAGGACATAAAAACTCAACCGTTTTATTTTTAGCGTTTTGACTTAATTTTTCAAAGTTCGAGAAACTCCGTCATTTCTTCACTTAGTTAATTGTGAAGCCTGTGTTACCTGTGAAGGTCCTACTTTTTACTTAAGTTCTGATAGCAAGCATTGGTTTATTGAGTGTCAAAGAAAAGTGCAGATCCCAGCAGCTATAGGTTCAGGAAGTTGTTCTCCATTTCGATCTCCCTTTTTGGAGACACTTAAGCCTGGCTGTGTGGAAGAGTCCAATTCTTTAATTGCCTAAACTATGTACATATATACGTGGATCATAGTACTTCACAAGCTGGTGGATAAGGTATTTAAACAGGTTGGACTGATACAGGGGAATAAATAAGAGCTAGGTGTCCAAGAATTGCATGAATAGACCAGTAGTTTAAAAAATAAAACAAGGAAACCAAACAGAAAAGGAAGAACTAAAAATAGATTTGTTTTGTTATTGTTAGGGATTCCTGCTGATTGCATAAAAATCACTGAACTTAAAAGGTCATACTATCAATGTTCAGTACTTTTCAAACATTCATTTTAATCTGGTGCAGAGATCCAAATGAAGACTGACACTTGGAATTTGGGGGAGGTAATATCATTTTTTCCTAATTAAAAATATAAATGTTCTAGCTTGAAATCTGTTCCGGGAAACAGATCAGCATCATTCATCATGTTGTAGCCAACAGTACTGATATTGACTGGAATAAGGTAATAACATTTTAGGGCTGATAAGCATAATTTAATATTGCCTAAGAGTGGGTTTTGTTTTTCTTTTCATGTTAAGGTACTGTAGTAGTTCATGAAAAGAGTTTGTCAATATTAATCCCAGAAGACTTCTTCAGAATCTTTGTAGCTATAAGATGTGTGAGTATTTAAATGGTTTCAGTTTTGCTTGTACCTTTTTACTTCCTTAAAAACGGGGGGGGGGAGAAAATTAAAAAGTGGGAGACCTGCATCTGCTATTAAAGAAAATATTTTTTTGCTTAGGAGTGTGCATAGCATGAAAGATATTACAAAATAGGCAGCAATTCTTATTGAAACAGCAAATACTTTAAAAAAAAATCACAAGATGAACAACAAAATCACGTAAAGTATGCCATTATTTCCAAAGCAAATATTTTACCAAATAGGTTTTTATACAAGGAACAAGATGTACAAGGAACAGGATGTGATACATATCCACTACAACATCTTAAACACATTTTAAACTTCCTGGCTTTTCCCTTGCTTATATTTAGATAAAGCTTAAATGGTTCCACTCAATGCTATTTTGCTTCGATTAAAACAAATGACATTTTCCCCATGTAGGTGGCCAATTTGGGGACTTTTTTAAGTACAAGCAATTTTTTCTTGTACGTGTTCCTCCATATAGTAGAATAAAGGAAAGGCTTTCATTCTCCATTCCCCCCTATAGAGAAATGAGCTAAAAAGTCCAAAGATACAGATATACTACTTTTTCACTCACTGCTGATGTGCTATTTTGGGATATGTGCTGACCTACTTTCTGGGTTTCCAGAAAGCAAGCTGAAAAATTTTAGTTCAGGTTGCAGAAAGATTTGGATTTATTTTTCAGTGGATTTTTGTACATCCTTTCACAGAGATATGCACACACATGTTAGCTAATGTGGGGGTTGATGTACAGTAGCAAATCAATACTGCCAATTTCTGTACAATTTCAACAATAATAGCAGCAGAGATCTGCTGCTAGACACCTGCCTTTAGAGGATTTGACAGGAAGATTTTTCCAATCTAGTGGTGTGGTTATTCAGAGTTACATGATAAGATAGAAAGCTTTCCGTTCCCAATTTTGACTAAATTTGATACCTAAGTAGAAACATCCAAAATTGCTGTAAGAATCTCATTATTCTATTTTTTTTCCTGTTTCTTCAGCATTTTCGTAGAGACTGGAAGATAAAACCCCTTTGAATGATTTACTTTGACTCCATGTATCTCCTTATTCAGCACTCTGACCATCAAAGAACGTTCAGCCCGTTAGTTTGCCATTCCCAATTAAAATAACGATACATAGAGCTTGGGAATTGTATGAACAAATTAGGAGAGAACAAATAATGAGAGATGAAGACCTGCTCCTGCCCTCTGCTTGGGGCAGAAAAAGTTCATCAGCCCCAGCAACACTCTGCTCACATGTGGGCTCTTCCCAGGGGAGCAGCTCTACTGGTGGAAGAAGATCCTTTTTAGTTTATTGTGCTTCACTCACGATGACTATAGTGCAGAAAGTCTTGGTGTGGCATTCCTGTCATCTAACCTATATGAGCATACAAAGATTAAGCATCCATAAGTCTTGCTAAAATTCTGCAGTTTAGGGGAAATTCTTTTCCCCTTTCCTCAGTTAAGGGAGATGAATTCTGCCTTCCAGAGCTACATCTCTCTCTCCCTCTCCCTCTCCCTCTCTCTGTGTGTGTGTGTGTGTTAACTATAGATGGAGTTTAGACTTTAGTAACTTAATCTTTGAATGTGTGCAGTGAGGTGAGAGAAATCCAGTCCCTTTTCTTTGTATATACCACAGCTAAAGCAGTGAGTTTTGTTGATTTATCAGTACTGATGTAGTTCTACTGGGAAAGGCTGGACAGTGTAAATGAGGCCTCAGGTTATCATGAATGGCAGGTCTGAGTCTTTCTATGACTTACAGACAGCTTCTTACTTCTCTGGAAAGTATTATGACTTACTTAAGCTAACCTGTGGATATGTTATATGTATATTTTCTAAGGCATTTGATTTGATATTTCTCTTTTCTTAAATTTACCTTGTATAACATAAAGACTATATACAGTACTTTTAAAAAATCTGGCTCTCAAATCTTCATCTATAGTTGATAATTGAGGTGAGTTTTAGCTCTGTGTGAGAGTTATGTTAAAAATTCCATAGATTGAAAGCCTTTTAGTAGGTTTTTTTAAGCATTTGTATGGTGTAAATTTTTTACTGATTACATATCCTCTGTAGTTCTACTGCTTTCCAGGGTGTCCAAAATTGATGGGATATTAGTAAATAATGAAGTTGAATCAGTATTACAGCATGATAGTCATATGTGAATTGCCTAGTTAAGCACTCATGGTACAACAAAACATGTTTTTAATGCTGCTACATGGAAGGTAATACCAGCACAGATTGTAGGGTTACAAATACAAAACTCTTCAAGGTAGTAACCTGAAGGAAAGCCAAAGGGCAATTTAAGAAGCTTGTTCAGTTTGGCTGTCAGTGTGATGCTAAAATATTGTGGTACTAAAATATTTTATCCAGTGCCTTGATATTTCCACTTAACAATGAGGTATAAATAAAGGAGAGAGTTAAAAAAGAGGCCTGTGGAATTTCTCAAGGCCTAGGAGGGAAAAAACCAGCAAAACTTTTATACTGTGAGGCCTAAAGAGTTCAGTCATATACATTTATGGAACAGAAACTGCAAGCTGATTCGATCATCATCTGCATATTCTTGCCTTTTAAAAAGCCATCTCAAAGCAAGGAATTTCTCAGCTTTATAAATAAAGGCACCTGGAAGTTGAAGCTGAACTAGCTCGATCCAAAGCCAAATTTTCTCACAAGAAGGGAATATTAGCATTGAAATAGATGAGTTGTAGCATCTCCTAACAAGGAAGGAGGAATATTCCTATCGGTGCAGAATAGGCACTCCCAAAAGCTAACTTTAATCTTGCCACTACTCAGTATAGTTAGTGGAGAGGCAGAGGTTTTTCCAAGAGGTTATTCCCAGCCCTGAATCAATGGCTCTGTCCACTAGCTGTAAAAGAAGTACAGGAGACTAGTCTCCCAGACTGAAATTAACCTTTACGATTTAATTCCTACTCTCCAATACTTTCCAAAAGCCTATCTTTAACCAGCAGGAAAAACTCTGCAGCCTTCTGTATACAGTTGGTCCAGATGACCTACAGTTATCTCTTGGTTTTTATGTGCCTGTGCTGTATTCTTTCGCTTGCAAGCAGATGTGTCCTGCTCATTACGCTTGAGAAACATATCTGGGAATCTCCTTTCTGGTGAAATGTGATCTGAATTTCACCCATTTCTGTGTGTGCTTCCAATCTGTGTAGGAACCAAGGAGATCTCAGGTTATTTAGGTCCCTTGGGACCCCCTATTAGTTTCCACCCTCCCCAAAAATATTTATTACATTTGCACACTATGCTGAAAGAGCTGTTTCACTAATACTCTGCTGTTTAGAGTCACGGCTTGGAAGGATAGCACCAAATAATTTTCTCCACCTAAGAAAGACAGAAATGATATGACCAGTGGTCTGAAGCGCCATGAGTAGGTCTCATCCTTGCTATTGTACTTTTTCACTTCCATAACTGAAAGTTGTTCTCAGATGTAAAGTTGCTTTATCAGCTAAATTTATAGTGCTTAACTACAAAAAATGTAAGGGTAATGATTCCTAACACAAATTTATTGAAGGACTTATCTTACTGATATATGTCTTCCTGAAAATAATTAGTTTCTATAGTATTACCACTTTTTCTTGGATGTTTGCATAATTACAGATGTGTTCAGGAATGTATTTTTCATCTTTGCCTGTCCTAGAGACTGGTAACAACTTGACTTCCCAGAGATAAGCCAGATCATGGTTTTGTATGCTATCACAGGCATTAGTTCTTCAAATTCCTCTTGAAACTAATCTGAAATGTCAGGAAATTACAGTTTATCCAAGCTATGTGAGGATACTGCAACAAGGCTGCACAGTCTTTGTTGGAGTGTCTTTGAATCTAGATTAATTTCAGGATTATCATCCTGAGTGCTAAAAGCCCTAAATGGCCTACAGTCGAGCTGAAAAACTATACGCTCCTCAATGTTTAGCCTCTCGTCTTAATCTGGGGGTTCTAAAGCCTGGAGCGGAACTTGCAAGAAGCAGGAGGGCGATGGTGTTCATGCTCCTCCTTGGACTGTGGAATGAATCACTGGAAGAGTTCAGTGGGAGTCTCGCTATGTTTTGGGAGTGTTGCAGGATTTATCTCCCTTGGCAAGCTTTTTTCTCTCTCAGTAAGCTCTTAATTGACTTTGTGTGAAATAAATTCCCCAGTTCTGAAGCCCTGTATGGAGATAGCAGTAGAAAACAGTAAGGAGCAGAAAGGTGTTTCCTTTTCTTGAGAGCTGATACATGTGTCGATTAATGTTCACAGTCAATGGGCAAACAGGTGTCTTAAAATATGTGCTTGCTACAGTGAATGTCTGACAAACTAGGTTGTTGCAGTTTCATTTAACACTAACATTTTCTTCAGTTTTTTCATAGGTGTTACTAGTCAGAATAAGGTTGTGTTGTCTTAGTTTAAAATTTACAGTTGCACAGCTGAGACTCAAAAAAAGTAACTACTTTTCTGTTCTGTTGTTGCAAGAGTGATCTTTATTTCTTATTTTCATTGTGTTCAGTAGTGTGTACACTGTGTTTCTTTCCATGACAATGTAAGAGGAGCTCCAGACTGCTTCTAAATCCACACTGATAAAATTGTGTAGAAAAACTTTCCCTCAGCCACCTTCATTTTACCCAGGCAATGCTTTGCTTACGGCAGATGGGAAAGGGGGAGAAGAAAGGGACGCAGAGAGAGAGAGAGAGAGAGACTCTATTGATTTGCAATATGGAGTTCAAATTCAGGAGCACCGGCAAAGTATGACTAAACAGTTCATCTAATTCAGGTGCAGTTGGTAAGAGAGGTGACAGAACCCTGTTGTAAGTCTGTACACAGAAAAATGCTTATTTTATGAAAAAATTATTCTACTGTATTGTAGTGTCAGATGCAATAAGTGGGTCTTATTAATACTGTTCAAGTGCAAATTAAATATTTATAATAAAACTACAGATGTTTAATATTGTACAATTAAACATGTACAAATCAGGTGTGGGGTATTTGTGTCTGTATCTGCAGGTTTTAAAGATAATTTACACATCTGTGCTTTATGGTGCTGTAGCAATGTCATGTTGGATCTTGTATACCACCGACTTCTGTAGCAGAAGCTGAAACTCGTGTCCTCAGGGCTGTGCCTCAATCAGGCATTCAAAGTAGCTGGTAAGGATGTGTTCTGGTGTTTCTAGAGCTTTGGCCTCAGGTGGAAAACCTTTATTTGCCTATTGATTGGTCTCTCACTTGGGATGGTTTTACAAGTAGATCTGAGGAAGCTGAAATACAGCCAAGGATATAGAGAGCAAATTGAGTCTTTTCCTAATACCAGAGAGAGAATGAAATTAAGTCAAAGTGTATATAAATCTGTATTTTACACTTCCCATGAAAAGGGATGCGCTGAAAGCACACCAGATTAATAACTTTAAACCTATTTCTGTGTGCCAAATATCAAGAATATGCGTGTGGTTCTGACTCTCCTGCAAGTGTGACAGCTAGGAAGGAGGATGGTTTGCTGACCAATGGATATGGAATGCATTTGTCATCTCAGACAAAAATATAAGATGCTTTTGTAAAGACTGCTTTTGTATCTCGGGCAAATTAAAGGATAGGCTCACACCTTGCAGTTTGTGTGCTCCTTTGGCCAATACTGTTGCTTTAATAGATACCTTTATGATCGCTAGATGAAACTGAGAGCACTAATTTAGAGAATAAGTTGATTAAAACTAGGCTATGTTTCTATCACTGTTAGGGATCCATCTACATTTATTGTATTATTACTAAAACTCCAGAATTATCATAGCTAAATGTGGCTTTCCTATTCAGTGCAACATGCCATGCATGAAAATGAAGTGAGCTTTTCGGGAGAAGATGGAAAAGCTGGAAAACTATAGGCTCAGCATATAATCAAGCATATTCTGAGCTTATACTGAACAATAAAAATTTCTGTGCTTTGATTCTTTTAATAGTAGTTATAAGTACACTTATTTCTGAAAACAGTATGATTTGTGCATCTGAATTTAGATGTGGCCTAAGTACACATACGAGATCCATATGTCTGGGGACGCAAACAAATTATAGGTACTTTACATATTTGTCTTAAATGAAAAACTGAGATATAAGCTATACCTGGCTGTTCGGACTGCTGTGCTTCTGAAAATGAGCAGATGTCAGTGTGAGGATCTAGGGAACAGTTTGCCCCAACATGAGAGTAGAGATGAAGCTTAGAGCAGTAGAAGCCTGGGCAGTAGCACTTAAATGCTGTTCTGGAACCCAGTCCCACTAGAGGCAGCACGGTTCTCCCTCATTTGAGAAAGGAAGATCATATTCTAGGGACGCTCAAAAGATTGTAGAGTTTTTTTAATCCCAGAACCACGAGCAAGTTAGAGCTGCTGGCCTGGATGATATGTGGGATCATGACAGCCTTGATTCAGAACTTACATGGTGCTGGAGAGAAGGCAATCTCGATCGCTAAGATTTGGGCACACAGATTTCACTTGGATCTGAACTGAAATGGAAGTCAAATGATTTAAATTTCACCCTTAATTGGTAATAGATGATACAGAATGTGTTTCATTATGTGGATGTAGAAGTACTATCTAGACTCAGAACAGGGAACACCTACTAAAGAGTTAAATATTGTTAGTGGATTCAAAGACTGGTGATAGTTGTTACCTGCTTTTTGTTCTTCTGGGTAATGATATAACACTCACCAGGTACTAGCCCAGGTGTTCGAGATCACATCCTTGCATCAGGTTGTAATACACAGCCTGTTGAGACCTAGGGCATGGATATTCAGGGAGAACGTGATGGAAATTAAGCATTAAATAGAGTCTGACATTACAGGAAGATGTGGAGGGTGGAAAAAGACGAGAAATGAAATCTTCACAAGGACTCAAGAGGACCGCAGAGCTGAATTTTCTGTCCTCCCTTCTTTTCAGCCCAGTACTTATTTCAAAGTGTTTTCTGATACGCTGTTCCTGTTTTGCGTGTTTTTCTTGAAATGTAGGAAAGACATGTGAAACCTAATTTAGATCTGTCCCATTACATTGCAGAACAGATTTACTGAAGGGTGAGATAAGTTTTGGCTGCCTTTCTTGTTTCCTCTTCATTAACAGAATTTCATGTAACACAATCAATCCAGAGTCTTGGGCAAAGGACTGTTTCTGCCACAGGGGAGCTCTATCTATGTTGCATCTCATCCAGCACTGAATCAATGCAACTTTAATATGTTGGAATTTTTAAAAGTCTATATGTTATTAATAGGCCACATACATATTTGCCCATCCATGAAAAGCAGAAGTTATTATCCTTTAGTTTTCATGACAAGGAAAGGAAGAAGACTGGATTTCCTAAATCTCTGCGATCACTTTGGACAGTAGCCTCACTTAACAGCAAGTGTAGAATAAACTCTTTGTAACTGATGGAAACTTTCTCTAAAACGATCCTCTTTAAAAAGTACTTTCAAGTTCTAAACCATTTGAATTTTTTTCCTTTATGTTTGTTACACTTTTTTTTACAGAAGCTGAAAGGCTTCATTATTCTCTCACAGATATGTGCTAACAAAATTTAATTTATGTATAATACTGAACACTCAGAAGTGGTTTTAAATAGAAAATTGTCTCTGAAATCTGTAACCTTCATATTCATATCTTGCTCACAGTATTCACTTTCTACACAGAACGCAATAGGAAAAACAGGGACATCTGCCATGTTTTATTCAAGACTAACACTACACCCTACTAAATAAAATTCCTGCACAGGGCCTCTGGGTCTTTCTCTTACTGCTGTACTCAGATCATAGGCCTAAAGTAACAGATTGCCGTGGAATAATAGCAAGCATGATTTTGTAATTGCAAGTGTTACTGTCTTGCGAATTCTGGCAAGTTCCACCCTTAGCCTTTGATCTTTGGAAGATGCCCAGCCTCTGGGCTGCCACTTGGGCAAAGCCGCGTGCCCTGACAGCTCTGAGGCTGTCTGCAAGAAGACCCATCAGCCGGCTGAGTTCCTGCACTGTGCTTCTACACTCTACCCAGCCAGAAAACACCTGTTTCCAGGGTTTATGCTACTTTTCTGTTGGAGAAGGATCGGCTTTCGAGTCCTTGTGAAGATAAGGCTGCAACAGCTATCCTGTAATGGGAACATCAGCGTGAAGTGAAATTACTTCAAATGTACATTAGCATATGAATTGTTCTGCTTATGAAATGCTGTGACATGAGTCAGCTTCCCCTCTTAATATGGGAAGCATGCATTATGGATCAAACAGTGAGGGACTAATATTATCTCAGAACCAGATTACAGCTTTAACCATATGTTTTGTTTGTTGTTAGCAAACAAGAATATGACTACAAATTAAAGGTGCTTATCTTCATTCAGCTGAAAGACAATGCAGTTGGAACACTTGGCCAAATCTCCTGTCAATATGCATCTATAAAAATCAGCAAATACACATATTGCCAGCATAGAAAGCAACTCTGGAAAAGCTGTATTCCCTTCTTCATGTTTTATCTGTTTGTATTTGAGGTAGGCAAGGAATTGTCTGGGCTGAAAGCTCATTTCTCTTTTCTCTGACTGTAATTCAATATTAAGTTATCTATCGCAAATTAAAACTGTAAATGTAGTGCATGATAGCATCTAATACTCTGATTTGGCTTGCTCTAAGGTCAGGTGTAGCCTGGCAACCAAGTCCTAATTGCAATATTCTATGAGTCAAGTGTTTGCAACAAGGGCAGAAATTAATGTGAACCTAAAAGTATCTCTTTGCTGTGTTTGAGAGTATGACCATGACTAGTTATTTGTTGACCTTTTCCTCTTATACCCACTTCTGAAAAATGATGCTTCACTAAAGAGAGGTTTTTTGGATGCTAAGGCTGTATCAAATCCAGGCTTTTTCCTTATAACAGCATTAGACTGGAAGAAATTGGTTAATTGAAGCATAGAACATGTCAGATGTTCACATCCTATGGATTAAGACAACCAGGTTATTCCAGAAAATCAAATCATTTTTGAGTAACAGTTGGGGGGTTTGAACATCTGTATATTTTCCTCACTTTTTGATTCTCCATTTTCTCTTCTTGCATTGTTTAACTTTCCTATTTGAAATGCAAAACAAAAGAGGTTAGAGACTTCATAGCACAGATATGTTTACGGATCTGTGACTCTTTTGCTATGTATAGGGGATGAGACCCAGGTAATATGTGCTTACAGAAAAAAAGAAGAAACAGTTTCCCAAATGGGTATGTACTGTTAAACAGTCTCCTCTGAGCAAGCAAGTACCCAAGAATATTCAAGTTGGTTGTTATCAACTTGATTTCTTTAAACACTTCTGACACCTGTAAGATTCACCCAAAAGGCAGTAAGTAACCTGAACATTGCCTTTGTAACTTTAGTTTTACAGATATTGTAACTAGGGGTAACCTGGCACAGTCACTAGAAGAAGCAATTAATATATCCCTGTCCTGGATGCTTACTTCTATCTTTTTGTCCTTTGTGGTAGCACGACGAAAAATAAATAAATAAACAAAAGGTTAACCTAGGTTTGTGCCATGGTTTGCTGTGCAGCCTCAAAAAATGGGTTCAAATGCAACAAGGAGGGAGGCTCTATGGGCCACAGGCAAAAAGAAGGATGAGGCTTGATTGATTGATTTGTGCTGGTTTAAACTGTTAATAAAGCTCAAACTTTCCTTTCCTGCCATTGCAGTTCCTCCAACATACGTGGCTAAGAAGCCTCACCCTCCCTTGGAGGTATTTATGTACCATTCTACTCTGGTATGTATAGCATGGTGGGAAGGTCCATGAATCAGTGTACACTGATATGGAAGTTATTTTACCAAACCAGACAGGATCTCATTGTGATGGTGGTTTTTTTCTTCCATAATACAGATTTTCTGAGTCAGCCTGCACTGGCTGACACATTGAGAACACTTTTTAGGAAAACTTTTCTTATTTCTGCTGTTAATAAGCACAAATATTTCCTCAGCTGAAAATAAGCATGACAGCTCTAATGCAGTGATACTAACACGTGGCTTACTGCATGTGAAATATAACAAGATTTGTTGCCATATTATTAAACAAAAAGCTATGATAATTCCTCCTGTGAGAAAATCTATTTTTCTATGACCTGGACCATACTAATTTTGTAGCCTCAAATCTGTATTTCTGCAATACAGAGTATTTTCCAAACAGAAATCAGTTATCAAACATAGGTTTCCTTTGGCTTTTATTTACCAAACTTGAACCAAAATAAATAGTAATGGAAACCACAGACACTACAATTGAGTAGTCTGCTGGAGGCAAGGGGTATGATGTCTTGATTTAGCCTTCGACCACAATGGATAAACCCAATGATCTGTAGTTCAGCTATCTAAATCAGACACTTTTTATTATACTGAGCTGTACTGAACTACACAGAACCTACTAGTGAAGCCTGAAGCCTTATAAACCTTTGCCAGCCTGAAAATGTAGCCCAATTACAATTCCTGTGCTTGGTTTCTCATCATTTGAGCACTCCCATAATTCAGTTCTGAATGTAACACAATGATTACTTTCTTGTAGTAATTTCTTCTGAAGGATCTTGTGTAAACCTTTGATGAGATAAATAAATAAATAGTCATCTTTTATCTTCTATGCTCAAACAACTGTAATAGATTAATGACACTTTTTTTTTTTTAGCAACCGTGTTGATTAGTCCTATTGTGTTGTAATCTTGGTGTGTTACTCAATTCTTAATTATCATTTTAATCACACTTTCAGATAAAAGGCTTGGTGAAGTGTAATTCCTTAAACTATGCCATATCCTTCTAAAAAAACCCCAAACCCTAAATATTTCATTGTCCAGTCTCTATTGTTAAATTTTCAAGGATTTACCTTTTTTTTTTTTTCTTTTCAAAATACTTCAGCCATTTGATTCTTGATTTCCTTCTGGATTCCTGGATGTATATGATAGGAACCTTGTGATTAGTTGTGTATCAGTTAACAAGTTTATTTCCACACATCATGCTTGCATTTTTTGTTGCTTGTGGTTTTTTTTCCTGGTTCTATTTCCATCTATAAAGGTACAAAGCTTCCATCTGTGAGTAGAAAACAGGAGGTCTGAGAGGGATGTTGTCACTGCAACCCTGATGGAGAAGGAATCTCATATTTTACCAAGAGTGCTCTTTTCCTTTCCTCCTGTGCTGAATCTTAAAATCTTTTCTGAATGCTCAGTGCATCTGTTTTATTTCTTTGGTCTTATAATTAATAATCAGCTCTTCCAAGTCCCTCTTCCTCCCCCATTCCTGGTTTTGTTCTTTGCATTACGCTGTAACTTATTCTGTAGTGGTCTCACTTGGGTGTAGACTATCAAGTTTTTGCAATATGTCTCAAAGATGAAGAAATACCCAACATGAGATACATAAACTAAATCACTAAAAGAGTTAGGCTACTAAAATGGCACTTAGGCACCTCAGGCACCAACAACTTTCAGACACCAGCAGGACCCTCAGCTTCTGTTCTACTGCTGTGTATTCCTTTACTATACCTGCTTAGGATTTTCGGTTTTCAGAGCAAGTATTTACCTGTCTTGATTTTCAAGATTTTTCAAATATGTGTTCTAGAGCGGATCCTACAAAAGGCAATTTAGTAATGAGATGTTTGGTGTTTTTATGTGTTAACTTCTGGATTTCCACCTGAAGGCCACTCAAGGGTAAATTCCTAGATTCCAGTGTGCAGCTGCTGAATCAGGGGCTTGCACCCTTGACAGCTTGACAGGTCTCCCCCCGTCTGAAAGAGTGTGATCACTCTCGCACATTTGAGTATCCCAGGGATGATTTCTCCTGTTGGAAATGTTCCACTTGGCATGAATATTCATTGAGCTGGAGAAGGTAAGATTGTATAGTGTAGCAATTGTATCACTCAGCTAGAATATGGGACAGTCACTTTCAAGTCACTCTTCTAATGAATATTTAATTATTTATATGTGTTGGAGTAGTTTCAGCAAGAAAAGTTAAGAGCTGTTTCCAGAATATCCTGGAGCCTGGTGGCTAGGTCACTTACTGAAGATGTTTTAACTTTAGAGTGGTGAGGCACTGGAACAGGTTCCCCAGAGAGGTTGTGGATGCCCCCTCCCTGGAAGTGTTCAAGGCCAGGTTGGATGAGCCTTTGGGCAACCTGGTCTAGTGGAGGGTGTCCCTGCCCATGGCAGGGGGGTTGGAACTAGATGATCTTTAAGGTCGCTTCCAACCCAAACCATTCTATGATTCTATGTGGACATTTTATTTAAAGCTTCTGTCAAATTTCAGTTTAAAGCTTCTCAAATGTCAGGTCCTGCATTTGGTATTTGTTATTTCTCAATCTTCACACATGGTTCAAATATAATTGTATCTGCTCAGATTTAAGCACCTTCTGTTGTTTTGAAAAGCTTTTGATTCAGTTACTTTGGTTCAGTTGGACTATCAGGAATGCACTGAATCTTTTAATGTTGGTTCAGTCAAAGCTGAAAAATCAAGAGGAGTTAGAAGAGAAAGGGAAGAAAGGAAAGCTTGTCTGACTTTTTTTTTTTTTTTAAACTGGAATAAAAGAGGATGAGATCTACAGATTTGAAGGACATGAAAAAAGTATTTTGGCCTCTAATGGTGAAGACCAGTGCCTAGAGGAATTTTTACAAAGGACCTGAGCAATTTAGACATACAATTCCCTTTGGTTATAACCTAATTGCCACCACCTAACCTATTTTGGAGTCCAGTGGGATTTTCAAAAGCTTATTTCTGCATATAAACAGAGCTCACAATCCTTTGAATACTCAGCAAGATCAGAAATAATCAGTTTGCTATCTAGAGTTAGTATTCACTTGCTTTAAATCACTTTGGTTTAAATAATCAGTTTCTTCTGAAGGCAAGGTATTATTTCTGTGTCCAGTGTATTTAAGATTGGATTTGTATGTTCATAATTTCAGCTTCCAGCTGCAATTTAATTTCCAGAGGAAGAAGACAAAATCTAGCAGACTATTTGCATCCTTCTGCATTTCTAACATAATAATTATTTTAAAAGCTACATAGATTATATATAAAGATACATAATTTCCCCTCTTCCTTTCCAAAAGCATGTAGCTGAACAGTTTATTTCTCATCAGCAGTAATAAAAGTTGCACTGAATTTCATACAAAAACTGTATTTGGAGCAGCCAACCTCTTGATCATTACACCAATCATACAGTGTTCCCTGTCTTTAGGAAAGTAATTGTAATTAAAACATGCATGTTTTAAGTGTTTTAAATTATTTGGAGAAATCAAGTTCTATATTCAGGTCTTAAAATCAGTGTGCCCTAAATATCTGTGGTTGAAATATTAGTTACTGACACTTTGAATTACCACTCTGCTCATTCACTTTGCTATATTAAAAGTTATTGCTATTTAACAGCAAAATGTGTGTAGTTAGAAGATTTGTTAGTTTTAATTTACTAATTCATTTTGTCTCATTTATGGTAGAATTCAAGTAAGAAAAGTAGCAAGTTCATAGAAAATGTTAGGATTTGTCCTTTCTTCTGTCTGAACATTTGAGAAAGGAAGGTCATATCCTTGGGAGGCTCAAAGGATTTCATTGGGGTAACTGGAACAAAACAAGAGTGCCTTGGCTTTTAGTTAAATGGAGAGTTTACAGACCGTCCTTGGTGTACACATGTTTAAATGGCTTATTTTTATTAGTCAGCAGTTAGATAGAGAGAAAATCAGTCACACCAGCAGATCTTTGATTCTGGCTCCAGTAGGAAATAACATTACTGCTTCTCGAAGAAAGAAACCCTAAACTGATAGTTGTGGCCATAAAGACCTGTGTGCTTTGGACTGTTTATCAGTCTTTAAAATGTAACATTGGCAAAGGACAGGACTAAAAACCCAAACATACTGATCTGGTTGTATCTTTCCCTGGACGGGCCCCTAGGCTGGGGACTGGGTTGGTTTTATGTTGTGGGCTTTTTTTTCTCTGAGTCTCACTCTATTTTCTTTTTTTAAGGTTTAGCAACACTTGTTAGCTTGCCAGGTTAATGAACTATTAATGAACCGATCTGAGAAATAAACTATCCTAGCCCTAGACAGTGCCTCATATTAAATGGTATTTTCCCCTTTGCACAGATTGTGTTGCTGAGCTCAGGTTTGTTGAACTTCCTAATTACCTCAAAACTTTCAAACTAATGATTTCAGCATGTCTCCTCCCTGTGCTGTTTCACTGATGCAAGGAGGGGCGATGCAGTAACTCTACACCTGTTCCAGCACACGCCTATCAACTTGCTCAACTTCCCCAACGAGTGCCGAGGTGAGCATGAGAACATCCGAGATTGCTTGGGTCTGTAGCCACTAGTCCAAATACTTCTGGATGTTCAGATTGGCTTTACACAGGGGTGGCTTTCACAGTTAGTGCTCTATAATGGCAGTTGATGACAGCAACTTGTATTCTAGGACTAAGAGTAAACTGATTTCCTATCAGACTTGTTATAAATCAACAAGACGGAGAAGCCTACCACCAGACATCGTGCCAGAAAATGATTTTAAAGGCAAGTTTCAAAGAAATATTAGGAATATAGAGCCTATACATCCAAGGCGCCCTAAGAAAAGACCTTCTATATTTTCAGGTAGGAAATGCTGTTTTAATAGTATGTTGGTGCAATATCTTTTAAACCTTTTTGGTGATATTTGCAGGATTCAGTAGGTGATTCCAGTCAGAATTTATTCTGTTTTAAAACCTAAGACAGCCTTCACAGATGGATTTAATCAAGTACCATTTATGTTAAATTATGTCAGCCATTAAAGTGATGGAACCAAAAAGAGAGACTTTCTTCATATTTTTGTTGCTTGCTTGTGGGGATTTTTTTTTTGTTTTAATACTTAGCATTTATAGAAAACCAGTTGTTTCTCTCGAGCTTTAAATTGCATTTTGCTTAACCCCACTTATAAGCAATGCAGTCAATAACTGCAGTATAAGTATCTCTTTTGCTGTGCTAATACTGTATGTATCTCATTGCTTTTCTGGAGGAGAGTGGTTTGGGGATACACAGACTTTTTCAGTCTAGCTGATTTTTTTTTCTTTTTGTGTAGCCAGAAATTAACATCACTAAATAGTCAAATGCATGCTTTGAATTCCTGGCTCGCACTGGAGCCTGTAATGGCTGTAGTTAATAGTTCAGTTTAACTCTCTAGTTGTTAAGAAGTAGGAACAAGGTGTAAGAGTGGATTTCAGTCAAGCTAAAGGCAAGTCAGGGTTATATGGGGTTTTTTATTATTATTTGAAATATGCCTAAAAATAGGCAACAGATTAACATGAGGACAAAGGATTTGTTGCAAAACAATCAGGTCATCTTTACTAGGAGGACTTAAAAGGTTTTAGGGGGTAAAAATCAATACCAGCTCATCCTTACTGAAACTGAAGATGTGTTTCTGTGAGGCAGAGGAATGAAATCCTTTACAGAAACAAAAATGTACTGTTTTTTAAATTTGAGTATCTCCATTTCCAGATGAAAACGAGGATTTTTAAATTTCTAGAGGGAAATAGTACAATCATACAGATCTTTGAAGAGCTATGAAGTATATAAAAAATGGTTATAGATTATTTAAATATTCATATTCTATTCCTTAATGAGGGCTAAATTTACATGGTTACCTTCTCATGAGCTGAAACACTGCTGAAGTAATGGGAATACAATGATGAAAGATGACACAGGGCAGCACTGTTTGTGTGAGATTTAGATCCTCCATTGTACCTCTGTTATGGTATTTGAAATATGTCGACACCTTAGGAAACAAAGCTTTCTTCCTCCTTCCTATTCTACTTCTCCATCTTAAAAAAATGCAAAATGCATTGTCGGATCTTAAGTCAGGTGACTTAGACATGCCCAAGGCTCCTGTGCTTCCCAGTGCCTGAACAGGCTCTTCCTGAGGTGATGTGGTCTGTTGGTGACTGTCGAAGCACATCATTTTGGGCAGGATAGACCCTCTGTATCTTATTCTTTCTCAGTTGCTGCTTTTTGTCTTCTAGATACCTTTTCTGCTCCTTAATTACTTCTGTGTTTGTGCTTTTTTCCTCCTGTAACTGTTCACTTTTTTTTTCCTCCTGTACCTTTTCACTTTTTTGTTCCTGTACATCAGCATTTTTGTTAGAAAAAACATTTTAAATAGCCTTGTGTTTGGTTTCCAACACCCATACTCTGTTGTGCCCACCCAGATTTCTCCTTTATTCTGTGATCTTTCATTTTTTCTTTTTTTTTTTTTAAATAGAATTTTTCTTTCTCTTCTTTCTCTTTCCACCCTCCCAAATTACCACACTAGCAGTAATACTCGGTCGTTTGTGCTGTGTCAGATATGAGCACATTAATGTAGTTTGTGTGTCTGGAATGCTGCCATTACGCTTATGAAATTCACTGTAGCTGTGTTACTGTACACTCAAGGGCACTTAACTCAAAGGTAATGCAAATTGCTTGCTATAAGCAATTGAAGGAGCATGATGGAAAGATGGGTGTAGTCTTTCATTTGGTAGGTCAGCAGTATACATGGGAGAAGCTGTAGTTGATTTGCTATTGAAAACAGGTTAACAAAGTAAGCTTGAAGTCCTCTAGACCATTGTCTTTCGTGCTGTAAACATAGGTTAGAATGGCAACAGAGCTGTATCACAGCATCACGGAATGGCTTGGGTTGGAAGGGACCTCTAAAGATCATGTAGTCCAATCCCCCTGCTGTGGGCAGGGACATCTTCCACTAAATCAGGTTGCTCAAAGTCCCATCCAACGTGACCTTGAACGCTTGAGATAGATATTAAATATATATATATAAATATTTGTACATATATAGATATACTTGCTCTGCAGTATTTTGGACCACTGCTGAAGGTATCTGAAGAATGTGGTAATTCATATCTCCTTGTTTCAGCCTACATGCCTATTAATATAAATACTTAAAATCTGTATCATTTTGACTCTTCCACCTTCTTCTGATTCCCATATCTCTGCTCAGTCTTTTATATCACCATGAACCTGTCTTAGTTTTAGGACATACTTGCAATTTAGTCTGAAGTCATGTACATCTTTCCTTTCCTTTTATTCTGTCTTTAAGAGCTTAACTAATAAAATAGTGAATAGTGACACATCAAGGCATCTAGCTGCAAGGATATAGGTTGGTTAATACGTTGGCACTCTTGTTTCAGACTTGGTGTGGACTCAGGGAGGCATCTTGCATGCGATAGGCTTGTTTTACAATTTTTTCTGTGATAGCTAGAAAGCTCACTCTTTAAAAATGAAAGCTGAAACCTGAGAAGAGTGACACATCTGTCCTGTCATCGAGAAGTTAGTCATTCACATATGCCTAGGCAGGACTACCCAAACAATCGTATCACTGGGTTATTGTGTTCATTCCCACATGGCAAGGGGAGGCCAGAAACTACAACTGTGAGGAGAAACCATGACATCGCCAAAGGGATAACTGCACAGAGATACTTTTTTCTTCTCTCAACAAAGCACTTCATTTCTTCCTGCTCTTTAAATTCAAAATGTTTAGAGCTGTTGCATACTTCAGGACTTGCTTAATATCAGTTGCCGATATCTAAATTTTCATTTTTACTATTTCATGGTTACGCTTTTTTCTTTGGAAAATGACAACACAGGCACAAGTGATCATAATCAACATTATAGTGCCATTTATTGTCAATAGAGAGGTTCATCACCTTAATTAGTTGAGTTGGTACAGATCTGCTGACATGCCCTCAGCTCAGCATACTATCATAGCCGTGACTGAACCATGCAGGATCAGGCAAAAATGAACAGTGTCTTGTCATAACCTGAAGATAAACTTATGACTTATTAATGAGAAAAGAAAGAATTGTAGAAAGACAGAGTGGACAGCAAAGAGCTTTAGCAGGCCATGTCTTTACAGAGGTACCTAGGAAAGGTAAATTTAACTAACTGAAGGGGCATAAAATTACAATGGATTAGGTAAACATTAGATGTCTATGCTGACTCATATTCAAAAGCACAACAGCCTGAAGAAAATTAGTCTGTATTTATTAATTTCAACCTAGGGAAGTGTAGGATGAGTTTTTACTCATTTCTTTTTGGAAGAAGATATTCTTGGGTTTTGAGTTTCCTCTATACATGGCAAAGACATGTGAGATTTTGGCTGGGATTGTTAATCATCTGAAAAAAGCAGAATAAACAATACAGAAATTACAAAGGTCAAAATACTAAAAAGAGATATAATAATTAAGTTCTATTTGGAAGCCATTCGTATTGTGAGCTGGGGATGTTTGTTTGAGTAAGTACCATTGAAAATCCACTTCTAGTGCTGTTATTAGTATCTTGTGGGCTTTTTTCTTCTCCTTCATTTTAATATGCAGGTAGCCTGTATTATTGTTGAATAAAGCTTGTTGACTGATGTGTCAGTTTTGAAGGACAGGTGAGAAAAATACTTTGGATCTTCTGCCTCTCCCAGAACCAGGCACACCTCCATTTCATGACCATATACCTGTGACTCAGGCATTGTCTTCACAGCCAAAATAAGCTCTATGTATTCTGTGGGACAACACATTATCTCTACTTCTGTAAAAGCGATTAACATTACTTCATATAGTTACTCAAAGTAAGAATGTAGGTGGCTGGTCTGTGATTTTACAACAGAATAGCTAGTATCCTGTAACAAATTCACTGCTTTTTTTTTCAGTGAAAATATTGTCGCATTTAGAAGTCTTGAGGCACTCTCTCAAAGCATTTCTGGAGTTCAGACCAGCATACAATCTAGCAAAGTCACTTTCTAAAATAAGTAAGTTGATTTGACACCATATTTGTATGTAAATTAAAATACTGAAAAGAAGGGATTTATATATAAGAAAAATATTTATAAGTTATTCAACAGTGATATGAATAAATTATTTAATTTTATTATTTAATTTTTCATGAGACGTGGGGATAAAACACCCAGTATGCATGATTTTTTTTTTCTTTTGACTGGCTATGTTAATTGGGAAAAACTTGCCAAAATCTAATCACTTTTAATAAGGATGCCCAAAATCATGGGTACAGTATGTGTCTTGATTCAAATGAGTTATAATGATCTGTGTTCAGTATTTTAATTTAGTGAAGATTTGAATATCCTACTTCCTCTCTGAATAAATTGTACTGCATGGTAATAATGTATGCTTCTCATCTGCGTAAGATAATTGCTGTTCAATTATGGTACCCCTAGTGTCACCCTGCACATTGGAGTTTGGTAGAATGCCTTGTGTTGGTGTTGCATTTTACAAGTATTGTCCATGGGCAGCAGAAGGGAAGGCAAGACTGGCTTGTCCCAAAGTTCTCTTCCCTTCCTGACTTGAAAAAATGGGCTTGTTTTTCCCTTAATAGTGTTAGCAAGATCTTCTGCTGATTGAAAATGTGTGGGGAGGAGGGTGTTGCATTTTTTTATTTGCTGTTCATATTGTAAATTGGCATTAGTTCTGTGTGTTACTGTGTTTTATTGAGCCTTATGTTAAGATATGCCACCATGCTATAAAATTTGTACATTACTGATTGAGTGTGTGTCCACCCATTGACCTGGGTGAGTGACCACTGCTTTATTAATAATGTCTTGCTTTTCTCTCAGCCTTCAGTACTTTTATGCTCACATATTTCTACATATATTACTTAATATACTCTCCAGCATTTTAGTTCATGAATTTATTTTTGAAATGTCATTTTCTTCAGAAAGGATGGGTTGATGATTCAGAAGAAAGCTCTGGATTTTGCATTTTGAAGTCTGATGTAATATATGCATGTTGTCAAACTTATCTTCCTGGGTGCACTGGTATTTTATGGATTGTGGAGATTGACTTCCTAATGTTCTTGTAGGCAAGTGATGAAGATGCTGCCTCACCTTTAAGTTGTATTTGGGACATAAAGGAAGCTCTATGTGTTCATTGGAGAGTGACTTGAACATGAAGATGAGGGGGAAGACAGGGAGAAAAGTGAGGTTAAGATAGGGAAGGCTCCTTCTGTTGTGGCTTGGATTTGTTTTCTGATTTATTTGTTTGTTTTAAAAATTATTTAATTGTCTCCTAGATTTCGATTGCCACCATCAGTTGTTACAGATGCTAAGACTCCACTTTAAAGCAAAGACTCGTGTTCAAGTGAACAAAACCCATTGTACACACAGCAATCTACCTCAAATCTTACAATGTGTAAAGGTTCATAGACTTCACTGTGCTGACAGACGTTGTGAAGCAATTACAGCACTTGCTTCCTGATTTCAGCAAAAGTTTCTGTGCGTACTGCTGTAGAAATAGCATGTCAAAAAGAATCCAGTTTAGTAACATGGTTTGCCAGTTTGACCCTTTGGCTCTCTGCTATGTGCTATCTGGAGAATAATGATTAAAGTGTAGAGTGAAATCTTAAAACTTGTGCTGAATGCTCACCTTCTGGGAAATGTAACAAGGTCTTTCTTTTGTACATTTATATAATTTTCAAGCAGGAGCATTGAATTAATATTCAACACTGGTTGTATCTCCAGAGAAGTATGTTAATGTTAAATATATTGAGTTTTAAAATAGAAAATCAGAGTCCTACGAAACGTTAGCAAAATAGGAAATGTACGAAAATGTTTTAAAAGATTTAAGAACAAGCCAGTCACTCTTTACATCTAATGGTAGTAGCCTTAACTACATTTCAGGTGCAGTAAATCTATGAGGGTTTGTTGATGTTCTTTTTAAGTAAATCTTTCTTTGGCTGTCATGAGACAATAGAATCTTTTATTTTCCCTATCATCTGATTTAAGATGCGCCTTAAAGGACAGACTCATCAGAAAAATATGCCCATCTTTGGCCCATAAAGAATTGGGTTTGTGGTAAAGGACTGGGAAGATTGTCTAAAATAATTTTTTTCATAGAGTTGAGAAATACGTATCATTTCATTACATGAAAGACAGACATTACTTTTAAAGTCTTATGGTAGTGCATCTGCTGTAATCAAAAGCTTATCAGCCAACTAAAATGTTTTAAAAGAATTAGACTTAAAGGTTATAATGGCTTTGATTTAACCTTCTTTGTGATGTATATTTTGTTCCTCTTCTGAAGTGCAATCTTCACATATGCTAATGTAGTTAATGACATTGAAGTATGTTCTCTTGACAGTCAGATGGGTCTATGGACTGCATATAAATCACTCAAAATATGTTTCTTCTATAGTGCTGGCTTATTTGTTGATACTTTTGTAGACTTGTTGGGTGCATTTGGTAGGTTACTATTTTTCTTTCAGCTATTTATACTTTACCTAGCCTTACACACTTAATAGGAGCATACTGTATCCCAGTTAAATCACCTGATAGTCTTGGAACCTCTGAAATTAAAGTTCTCAATGTTTTCTTAATTTTCATTTCTTTGCTGTCTTACGGTATCTGAATGTAAACAACAACAAAAAGTTTAGGAGTTTCTGAAAATACGTAATTTCAATAAGAATTTAAATAATCAGTATTTTATTAATCTGTTTAGATTCAGAGACCATTTTGCCTGAAGATGGGTGTATGTAATAAAATTTATCTTAATTACAAAAGACTGCCTAATGAAAACTCTTTGAACACAACTAGATTTAGCTGGAAGATTTTTTTTTTTACTGCTTCTCATGATGGAAGATACCCTGATAGTGAAATGAAATCCTTACGGCACTTCTGATAGACCACCTGTAAGCAAATAGATATTGAGTTCATATATTTAGGTTTTCATAAAGAGCAAATTTCATCAACTGTATCTCTCATACTAATTTTCTTTATTGTTACTAACTAAGAGTGGTTAATTTGGAATGTGTTTTTTATGAATTTTGGATATTGGATCATAATTTAAGACCTTGACTTGAGGAGCTCAGAACGTTCTTTATTATATTTGGGTTCTCTGGGAAGTTGAAATTGCACAGTGCTTCACGAGATGAGATCAATTTAAATTCTTCTCGCACAGGATATACTAACATCTAGCTGCTGCACAATGTTGAAATGCAGTTTTATAATCAGATAGAATTTTAAAGACCCAGAAAACGTCTGTTCATGCTTTTTAATCGTATACTTAAGTTGCACTTAAATTTAAAATGTCTTAAAATAAGAAATCTTTCCCATCTGTTACTGGAAGACATTACTGTTTACAGGAAAAAATTTCTGTAGATAAGCAATGTATATTGTGCATGATACAATGTAGCGGCTCCTCTTCCAGGGACCTGGCTGTATGGTGTGGGTTTTGTTTATTTGTTTGTCACAGTATTGCTGTGACTTTCTGTGGGGTTTTGCTCTGTGTCTTTGGAGTTATTGTTTCTGCAATTTCATGGTGGCTGTAATGGCAATGTGCTTTAGTTGCAGAACATGTTACTGTGCATCCCTATGCTCACTTTGTTGTGAATTATCCGCTCTTCCTAATAAAGCTTTTCTGGGGTAATTTGTGATGCAAACAGTAGAGGGTTGGCAAAATAATTTTTAATCATGATGTTTAGTCTGCATATTGGTGAGGAGAGGAGCAGTCAACAAGTGTCATCTTTCTTATTGTAACCTCATTTGTCCCGTATTTCCTGCTTTGTTTAGGATCTTTAAACTAGTCAATCTCCTGCCAGTCTGTCTGCCTGTCTGTTCTCTCCTGTTCCTCGTACGCAAGTCAGAGAAATCCCTCTCTAGCAAAAATGCTCCACTTCTTCCCCAGGCACAGTTCAGAACTTGGCAAGAGCTGAGGAATCGAGAGAGTGTTGGATGTTGCCACCAGCATTTAGGTAATGTTTTACCGTATGCTTGTAGGCTGTTTCATGCCATCTGGCCTTGTGGCCAGAGAATAGCCCCAGATATTAATATAGGCATGGCATTTGTGGTCTAACATAGTTGAATCACCAGCCTGTCCAGCAAGACATAATTTTAATTACTATAAAGGTCATTAAAACTCAGTACCAGTTTGTTCAATGAGTCACCTTATAGTACTTTTGAGAGGACTTTAGATTTATCACAGTTAGTTATTGACTCCTATATGGAGAATCATTCAAGCATTAGATTTCCACTAGATGCTGAGGCTCTACTCCAAAGTAAAAAGTAAGTCTAGTCTGCAACAGAGGTTTTACTATCACACAAAGGTTCCACGGTGAGAGAAGGATGACAAGAAAAGCAGAATACCAGAAACTAAATTAAGCTCACAACATGAAATTTCAGGGTCTGAAATGTATTTCATTTTCTGCTGAGCAGATTGAGGATAAACAAAGCATATGTGTACAAGTCCAATTCCAAATCCATTCTGGAACTAGAAAATCAGCAATTCTGTCTGTGGAAACTAGTAATAATGTAATTCAAGTTTAGATTTGTCATACTAAATGTTATGGGACTCTTACTTAAGAGTAATGTTACAGTTTGTCCTTTATCTGCTTTCAGGGTTAAGAATACTTCTGCATAATATATTGTTATATTTTGGTTCCTCCAACTTGAAAGCCCATCCTAAAACAGTCTCAGTGACTGCGTAACTTTCATTCAGCAACATGAAGAATGATGGTGATGGAGATGGAAAAGGCAAAGGTAGTCAATGGCTTCTGTGCCTCAGTCTTTACCTTCAGGAGGCCTTCAGGAATCCCAAGTTCCCGAGACCAGTAGGAAGGTCTGAACTAAGGCAGACTTACCCTTGGTACAGGAATAACAGGTCAGGGAACATTTTAGACATACTGGATGTACATGAGTCCATGGGATCTGATAGGATGCAACAGAAGTGCTGAGAAAGCTGGCTGATGTCACTGTCAAGCCAGTCCTGATAGTCTTTGAAAGCTCCTGGCAACTGGGGGAGGTTCCTGAGGACTGGAAGATGGCAAATGTGACTTCTTTCTCCAAGAAGGGCAAGAAAGAGGATCCAGGGAACTACTGGCTGGTCACCCTCACCATAATCCCTGGGAAAGCGATGAAGCAAGTAATCCTATCACCCATTTCCAAACATAAAAGAAGTAGGTGACTGGGAGCAGTGAGTGTGTTTATATGAAGGAGAGATCATGCATTTCCAACTCTAGCCTTCTAAAACAAGATAACTGGCTTGGTGGATGATGGGAGAGCAAAGGATGCTGTTTATCTCATCTTTAGAAAGGCTTTTGACAGTATCTCCTGCAACATCCTCACAGACAAAATGATGAAATACAAACTAGATGAATGGACAGTGAGGTGGGTTGGAAACTGAGCTGCCAGGCTTACTGGGTTGTGATTAGTGGCACAAAGCCAAGGGGTCAGTACTGGGGCCAATACTGTTTAACAGGAATCTCATGAAGCTCAACAAAAGGAAAAATCAAGTTAATATGATTTTACCACAGTTTTGTTGAATATTTCCCCTACTGCTTCTACAAGTACTTTGGTTCATAATCCACTCTATTACTGAAAATCATACCAATTCTCTTACTCCACTTTCCAAGATTATTGTAATTGTTTAGACATTTCCTGATTCTTCTTTTTATTGGCAATCTTCCCCACTAAATATTACCAGAAAATAGAATCTACTTTTTTTTTTCTTGCTTTTTATGAAAGATAAATAGTAAAACTGTCAAACAATCCTGTACACCTACGTTCAACTTCATTGTGTGTTGCCTATAGGCAATGCTTGTTGTTGCAGGAGTTGCAGCCACTTTTCTTTTCTCATCTCCTTTGCTTTCCTCCACTCCTGATACTTGCGGGAGGAATAGCAGAAGCAACTTCCATGTGCAATAGCATTGCTCCATTCTCACAATAGAGGTCTGAATGGAATAGGTACAGCTCCTTCAACAGACTTATCCTTTTTATTAGGTGGATTCATATTTTCACTTTGATCCTGATTTTAGGTATAGGTGGCTAAATTTAGTATTTAAAACAGTTTTTAGGGACATAGTCTGTATTTATAAACAGAAATAAATAGATTGTGCTTCAAGCTGAAGATGGTAAGAAATGGCTTTGTGGTCTCCTGGTGGCTTTGCATCTTAAAAGGCTTGCTAGTCCCAAAAGAGAAACAGCCTGTGGAGAAAGCCAGCATCACTTTTGCGGGGGTTTTAACTAGGAGTGTTTTCTGATCTGGACAGTTGGAGTGTCATTTTTCCAAACTCAGACATTTGCTGAATAGATGTCCATACCTAAGCTAGTCACTTGAAGCTCCTTTTACAGTCATTGGAGAGAAACAGGTATTATTAGAGTTTAATCCATGTGATCTGTTGTAGATGTCAGTATTAAAATGGGATGAATCAGCTCTTATTTCTTTATATTGATTAGAAGACATCCAAGCTGAGTAGCTGACGTAGGGTTATATTGTAAACATCTGCATTAAGTCAAGTAAGTCCCACCTCTGTAGTCTACCTTTAGCTTCTCTCTTCTAGCCAAGCAACGGACCATGTACAGGCGTACAGGAAGAGTGAGGGGGTGAATTGCTTCCATTCTTTCATAGATTGATATCACCAGTGTTTCTTTCGTGCAAACAATGTTGCTTGCCCCTGCATTGGTGATTCATAAACCAAGCTTTCAAAATTATGACATGATTATTTCTAAGACCTTGGGGTTTAAAATAATAAAGCATGGGGCTTGTATGCTACTCAATCATAAGTTACTGTTGTCTTTTTTAATAATTATTAGTTACAATGTTTGTCCATATTCATGAACACTTATTTAACTTTATTTTTAATATAGCATTATTGATTCTTTTAAAAACTCTTAAAATTATGTTTACTAACACAAAATTCAAACACCTTGAACATAAAGTGCCTCTTTATACACAACCGTTTTTTTGGTATTCCATCAATGCTGTGAAACTTACCCAGCACTTTATCACCAACTGGAGTGGCATGCTGAGGTTCCTCACCTGCAGAAGATACAGACTGTTGCTAGCATTGATGCCAGTTGCCACAGTCCTGTTTTCTGTCGTGTGAGCTCTGAACTGCTGTAGGTAATTTCTTACGGGTACTCTGGCATGTTAAGTACACAGCGTAACATGCTTACTTCCCCTTATTGTTAAAAAAGCCCCAACAAATCCCTTACTTTATATCCCAATCCATTCATGCCTAGCAGAATGCTGGAAAACATTAAAATACAAAATATTATATGCATAGTATTTATTCAAGTGCTTAAATGATAGTCATGTGTTAATGACAAATGGGACCTCTAACAGTATTCTGGTGCAATGTTGTATCATCAGTTGGCTTCTAGTGAAGTTTCCCCCAGAACTGAAGGGATGGTACTGTCTTCTTTCATTTGTTGCCCCTGTTTAGAGCAACTCTAGAAGAAATGAGTATCACAGGCGGTATTCTGCATTTGACTATAGCAAATCTGTGTAACAACACATGCACAATATATACAACAGCACAATACGTCCCTATTGTGAAGATATTCTCTAAGTTTCAGGAGACACCAAGACATCATGGTCTCGAATGATCTTTCAAAGAGTTAGGGTTTTTGTCTGTTTGAAGGCTTTATTGTTTTGTGAAGGGCAAAATAAGATTTCTTTCAGAATTTTTGTGGATGACCTTGATGCAAACAAACCATCATGAAAAGGGAATATAGTTAATTATGTGTATTGACAACATGAATGACACTTATGTTCATTTAAGTATCCTCCGTTCAAATTAATATTCTTTAGCATGCCCAGTGCTATTTCTTTGCATAAATCAGGTGCTGAATGCACATTCTTTTCATTTCATTTCATTTCATTTCATTTCATTTCATTTCATTTCATTTCATTTCATGTATTATAAGTATGCTTCTTTGTAAAGACCTTTGGATTGTTCAGTATTTAAGATAAATTTGAAGGAAGGTTGCTGCATGGAAGTTCTTTTCCATATCCCCAGAGAAAGACATTAAAAGGGAATAATACATATGTGCATATATAGTGATAATTAAAACATATCTGAGATATTTAATTCATGGATCCTTTTAAAAAAAAAATTGTGTGTTTACTTTGAAGATCACCATGCCTTCTATTCAGCAGTCCAAATTGACTTTAGGTACAGATTGCCATGCAGTTGTCCATGGGCATAACTACACTGAAGAACTAGAGGATCTTTTGGCTAGGTATGCTCCTTTTTTCTCTGGAGCTGACCTTCCTCTCTTCTACATTTCATTAGCTGGGTTCTGCTTGCTGGCAGAGCAAGTCTGTGTGGGCTTTTCTGCCACCAGTGTTTATCCCAGGGAAGAAAGCTGCACCAAAACCCAGTAAACGTGCATTTATATTCCCATATCCCAGAAATGTAATGAGTGGATTTTGTTTTAAGATTGTCTATGTATTTTGTGAATAAAATTTATTTTTCTCTTTGTGCCATTTTCAATCTGGTTTTCCATGTGTCATATAAGGAGTAGGCAACATAGGGTTCTATATTTGCTATCTATATTGTAATCTTCTGATGAAACCTCACTGAAACAAATATGAGTTGCAGTAGTTGCTTTTTAATAATAGTGTACAGCCGGTTGTCCACATAGATGGATGTCTTAGATTAATTATTTTGATCTGGTTGTATATTATTGAGAATGAATAATGTTGCCTATATAAGTATATGTGAAATGTTATGTTTGTGTCTCATTGACTAGAGCTGACTGGTTTAGCGTTTGCAAATAGTTTAACATGGATCTAGTGTTACCTGTAATAGCTCTGGCAGAAGGTTTTTCTCTTTTGTCTGGCTACTCTGAATTACTGTACATGGACCAGAAATAAAGCCATTCTCTGGCCTGACCTATGCAGGAGATCAGAGTGATTATCACTGTCCATTCTGGGTTTTAAAATCTTCAAGCTCATTGGCTGTTCTTCTTGCAATTAGACCTGGTATGTCTCTGTTCCTGCAACAGCCAAAGTTTACTAATGGCTTAGCCAGCAAACTGGCTTGGAAGAATGTTCTTACCGTAAAATGCAGTGCCTCTGAGAGGTGTTTGTCAATGCATGGGAAATGTTGGGAAAGCTATTTAACCACATAAGACCTATGCAAAGTATATCTTTGATTTTTTAAACCTTTTTTTTTCAATTTAGAAACATTCTTTTCCTTTGCTTCTTTTCCCTACATAAACACCCAGGCAGCCTCCCTTGTGTTGACCATAGTGATCATGTGCCTCTGTGGGGAGACTCATAACCTCATTCAGCAACTGAAGGTAACACTGTAGCCCAAACTGTATTCCCAAAACCACACACACACCACCCAAATCAAATTTCTACTCCTAACTAGTCCCACCATAAGGAGACCTGATGGAAATTAGGGGGGAAAGGGAGAGGATGGAAGAATTTCACAGCTTTTCCAACAGTAGCACTATCTTAGATTAGCTTAAGTCAAACATGAAAATGCACCCTGGGTCAAATCCATCGTATTATCAGAAGAGGAAGAAGTATCCTTATATTCCTGGAGAAGTTTCTGTTTTATAAAGGATTCTATCTGTGCTGATGCTATGGTTTTAGTTCACTGAATTAGTCAGTAGCTAGTGATGACCTCCCTTGATCTGTGGAAGAGTTCAGGCAAGGTTCGTGCATTAGTGCCCTGTGTGAGTCGGGAGGATACGGTGTCACTGAGCACCAGTACCTGACCCACCATAAGCTCAAGTTCCACATCCAGAACCGCAGCCCTGTGCTGCTTGCAGCTCCACTGCAAGATTTCAAGGCAGGTGAATCTTAGTTGTTATTTTTTATGATCACCGTTCTCTTTTGAATTATGTTGTTATAAAAGTTAACTGGGTTTTCTGCAGGTCTAAGCATCATATTCAAATACTTGAATAAATGTATTCTGTGTCAGTGGATTGTTTTCAGTTATAAGAAGTCCTTTATTTTACATTTCATTTCATGGCTGAGAAGCCAATCCAGAGATGAAAAAGAAAGAACCTATTTTCCTCTTCCGATCTGGTGAAAGAAAAAACTTGGGAGATGATGAGATCTACTCATTTAAATAACTTTAAAAAAAAAAAAAAGAGTTTAGATTTTCAAAGCCTTTAATGATGCAGAGGACAAACAAGTACTAGGAGTTTGATACTTAACCAGATTAGGCACTTAATAATCTACAAAGCAACTGTTAGATATTTCAGGACCTAAATACCTTTGAAAATCTAGCCTGAGGTGGCTCAAAATCATTAATCATTTTAAGTGTAGTTAAAGTAACTGTAATTACTACTGTGTTTACTAGGAAATCATTCCATTTTGAATGTAACTTGTCTTTTTGTGCTTTCTTTCTTGGGTACTAAGCCCAAAATAGTGTTTTTTCTTCTAGTTAATAAAAAGCAGATTGTAAGTTTTGCTTTGTATGTTTTTTCACTAAATTGCAATTTCCATTCAAATGTAGCATGAGAGGAACCTGGAGTACCATTACCATCTTAAACAGGAAGAAGGTCATTTGCCTTTTTCCAACATAAGCAGGGAGCTGTGTTAGACCTCGTAGCTCTCAGAAAACTAAGATGTTTTTTAGGTTAACAGGAAGGGACAAGACCCAATTACAAAGACTGCACGTATATTTAACTTGGCCGCTGTGAGGATACTGGTGCTTCTATAGAGAAGCAGCAAGCCAGAGGATGCTGGAGCTCTTTTAATCTATTGCCCGTGCCCAGATGGAAAAGTTGCTGTTGCAAAACTTTCACCACAGCAAGGGAGAGCCCCTTGCCCAAATGCTCATCAGTTAAAAAGTACTATTTTGGGGGTGGGGGTGGGGGAAACAAAGAAAAACTCTCTCTCTGAAATTTCAATCTCTGCTGCCATAGCTTATTTCAAAAGGTGAAACAACACATCTTTACAGATAACATTTTAACTTAAAAAAAAAAATAAATTCTTCCCTATACTTTAAAAAAATACAGAAAAGATTTTGCAAGTCAGAACAAGTCATCTTATGTAAGACCAGTGAGATTTTTTTTTTTAACCAAAGCATTACCTCCTATCTAGGCAGCATCTAAGCACACCGCTGTGCAAGTAAGGGTATTACACAGTCAACCCCGTATACTGTGTCTCACCAGCGCTTGCCTAGGAGGGTTATCAGAAAGGGATTTCAAAACTACATAAAACAAGATGCTTTCCCTTCAACAACTTATTAGGATTGAGATGGTTTACTGGCACCAGTTCTTCAAAGAATGGAGAAAATATTTTTGAGTAGTAACAGGAGAGCGCTAAGGCAGAAGCTGTAACCAAAGGGTCATCTGCACATAACGAGGAGGACCATGAGGGAAAAACAACCACGAGAAACAGGAACTTCACTGTAAAAATCATATGGCCTGATTTTTCCTGACACTACCTCCCTGCAGTCATTTATATAAAGTTGCTGTAAAACAGCCAGTGTTTTGAGTCATGAAGATTTTTACTGATAGCTATTTGTGTTTACTTTGGATATACAGAAATATTTTCAAAAGGATGAATGGCATGGTGATTGACAGCCTAGCTATTAAAGGTATCAAGTGAGCTAAGAAGTGTATGTTTGTGTGCATGCCTTGTTTCTAAACTGCAGTAGGGGAAAGAAAAATATTTTTTTTGGTCTACCACCTGGCATGACTTCTTAGGTAATCCTGGTTTTTGAAGCATTACTTCTTCCTACCTTGAAAAAAGAAAAGTAGTTTTAAAGTTGTAGGTGTTATCCAAGCTGAGTCTGAAGGTCTCTGGTCTGACTGGAGACAGCGCTAGTCTGAGCTACCCGAACTCTGGATCCTTCTGTTAGCACTTCTGAGTAAAACGAGAAGAAAACTCCTTATCCTGTAATGAGCCAGGGCTCCAGCTATGCCAAGCACTTCGCTCACAGCAAGGGCCTGAGTCCTCCTCTGAAGGATGTACAGGTTTGAGATGGTATGTGGCAGTTTGTGTCAGGGAAATGGGGAAGGTTGACGCAGTGATACATTCGATTTGATACTTTTTCATCATTTGTGGATGCCCCCTCCCTGGAAGTGTTCAAGGCCAGGCTGGATGGGGCTTTGGGCAACCTGGTCTAGTGGAGGGTGTCCCTGCCCATGGCAGGGGGGTTGGAACTAGATGATCTTTGAGGTCCCTTCCAACCCAAACCATTCTATGATTCTAGTAAGTGATAAAAACTATTGTTAGTTATCTAAGGTCAACTAATCCTGACAGTGCTCAGTTTCCCTGTTTCAGCCGGGTAATTCCACACAGGTGTTGGAAGAGGTAGTATTTCTGGGAATAATTCAGAATGAACGCTGTGTGCATAAGACTCATCTGTTTACGTTACACGGGCACACGTGTGCCAGCTCAGACCAAACGCCTGGCTGGTCTGATATCCTCTCTCTGATAGCAGGCAGGGCGCGATACCTGATAGGAAGGTGTAAAGGCAGCAAATGTAGTACAGTCTGATCCCTTGTCCATCTCATCTTGATCTGTAGTAGATGGAAGTTGGTTGAAACCCTTCCAACATGTTTATTCTCATTTTATGAGAGAAGTAAAAAATCAACTTCTCTTCTAAAGTTAATGGTGCTGGTGGAGCAAAGGGACATAAGCAGAAGGATACCTTTCTATATAGTAATGAAAACACAGGTGTGAGCATCCAAATAGGTCAGCCAGAAAGGAAGAAGTGTTAATAATTAAAGACAAAACTAGAGAATGGAAAGGAAAGTTTAAAAAAAGAACAAGTAAGTGAGTAGCTTATCACAATAGCATCTTATTTAAAGTCAGGGAAAGCTTTGAGAACTGCTGTGCCAGAGTTAGAAAGAAAATATATCTGTAAATGTATTTGAGATTCAGGAAAACATCTGTGTTAAAAATCACACTGCAAGAAGTACATACATTGAGATAAGAACTGTCTGGGGGATGGACTGATATTTGAGAGCAAATTGGAGCTACTGCACTGAAAATTCCTCCTGCTAATTAGATAATCAATGAAAACATCATACATGTACATCATGTTACAGGGAGGTATCTTGTGGAAAATAAGTATTTTGAACATGTCATTCTACAAGGGAGACAAAATCAGGAAAACTAAAGTGTGTGATGTGGTTTGTGTTTGGGTCAGGGATATCTTGGTTTTGGCATCAGCTCACCACTCCGAGTGGGTACAACCCCCTCCTTGTCTGCCTCCCTCTGCTTCCCCTCACATCTCCCGCACCTCTCTAAAGCGTCAGGAGCTTTTTTTTCCAAGGCAGCTTCCCTCCTGCATGCCCAGGGAGGGACTGGAGAAGAATCCTGGGAGAAGACGGGGAAATCTGTGCCTGAACTTCAGGTCGTGCCTGCTAACAGCGAGCACAAGAATGAGGAGAAGAAAAGCTGGGAAGTCTTACGATCTCAGCTGTAGTTACATGCAGTAATTGTTAGCCATCCCTAGAGACCCTGTAGGAAAAAGCAGGTTGCTTTGAGCAACCTGGCCTAGTGAAAGTTGTCCCTGACCATGGCAGCAGGTTGGACTAGGTGATCTTCAAAGGTCCCTTCCAACCCAAACCATCCTGATTCTGTGAATATCTAGTGATGGGCATGCTCCAACCCTTCCCCTTCCTGGCTTCTGCTTCTCTGCCCTCCTGCGGTTTGCTGTGAGGAAGGTAGAAGAGATACAACTACATCACAGTAGGGAAGTGGAAGAGGCCCTGATTACAACCTAATTACAACCCTAAGTTTTTGAGTATTTGGGGGTTCAGTTTGTGCATTGTGTAATGAAATTTCATAACTTGAGGAAAAGAGGGACAGCCACAACCCCTGCGTTCCCTCTGTCTTAGGCTCTGTGTGACCTGGTACCAATCTTTTAGGCATAAGTCACCTAATGCAAATTATACTTCGGGTGGGTTCAGTTACTAAATCTCGTCTCTGAAACAAGCACCCAAAATTAGAGGCACCATCAATGGCTGTTTGGAAATTTCCTGCTATGAGGAAGTTCTGGCATGTCACGCTGGGATGTTTAGACAGTATGCTATGTAATCTTGTCTCTAAAATTTAGATAAGGGTTTGTAACAAAACTGAGAAGGAAATGAGTTTATCTGATTCCAATAATGGAAAACACCTTGTTCAGGGATGTTGCCTGGAAACTAAGGTGAAGAGCAGGAAGAAAATACTACTCAAGTTATTCTTCATGCCTGCTGATGCCTGTAGGCTGTGCTTGGAGGACGCAGGATGCATTTTGACTTGCACAGCGGTATTTCTTGTGTCAGTGTTGCCTGAGTCCATGCTGCAGTGGTAGCGGCGCGGATTTCAAATTGGCTTATAGGATGGTATATTTTTAGCATGTGTATGGTAGGTCTGGGCAAAGGAAACTTGTTCCTGGCTGGCTAATGCTTCCGGAGACTGTTCAGCTAGGGAGAAACTCAGAGGTGGATGGCAGAGTCCCAAGAGGACATGTCAGTTTGACAGCTCCAAAGCAAAGTCAAGGGAAGGATAATAGTACTTCGATTCTTGAAGGCATAATTCCAACACTAACAAATTAATAATCTGCAAAATGCCTAGTAGGTAGTTATTATTTGTTATTTACAGATAAGTTACAAACCCCTTACAACCTATTTAATTACTCTTATGAATTCACTGAACAAGCTGAAGATGGGAGCTGAGTGATACATGAATCTATCATGTATCTATTAAAATATTTTAATTTTATTCTATTAAATTCTATTTAATAGGCTTCTATTAAAATATTTTCTATAATTGTACCCAAATTGCCTGATACCCTTTCTCCAGAAATACAGACATGTGCTTCATTTCTGTGCTCCTGCCTTCCATTCTGACATAGTTTACAATGGAAATATGTATTCCCTATGCATTATTTACTGGTTTACTGCTTCTACGTGTTTTGCTTTTCATCACTAGGTGGCAATATGTTAACGGTCAGTTACAAACCCAAGGCAAAACAAAATGGTGCAGCAAAACTCGTGAGACATAAACTGAAAAGGATTTCTGTTGCTTTATTTAGAGCTTATCACATTAAATTAGGTTTGCCTAATGAAATCTTATTTTGTGCAGTGCTTTCTGTCAGTCTGCACTTTTAATTTGGACCCTAGCAAGATGTTTATTTCACCTTGTTAAATCAAGGGACGTTATAGGTACATAGAGTTCAGTTGATGTAGATAATAATTTTGATTTTAATTTTAACAGAGGGCATTAGCAAAGCATGTGTACAAGCTGCTTTGTTAATGTTTGAATTGAATTGGGTTGAGTTATGCAAGCTGCAATAAGAAAAGCAAAAAAAACCCTTGCAAATATTTTAATATAAGGAAAGAAGTGCATAAACTCAACAAATGCCAAGGTGAAGAAAATAAACTCACTACATATAAATACAATGTTTTTTTCTGCTTAAATGTAAAAGTATTATTCCTTTTTTATTGCTGGCTTTTACGTGCATTTGTCGCTTCACAAATTATACAAAGACACGTCATTTCTTTCATTGTTTCTTTTTTTCTTCCTGAGACCAAAGGGAGCACAGATGTCTAGGAGAAAGCCTTCAGAAAGCTGTGGATCTAATGTAGGTCTTATGTCATATCTACCAGTCTCTGAATAGCTCACATACCTCAGGGTATCTATAATCACAGTAGACACCTATATTTAGGCACCTGAATACCATTCAACTATGACCAGTCGCCATCTGAAAGCTAGCACAGTCTTTCAAGAGTAGATCGTAAAGAGGTTCCAAGTAGTTTTATTAAATAAGGGAATCTGAAATCATGAATATATCCCCGGATGTGATAATAGATCCGTTCTGTTTTCATCTAAGTGTGTTCTGCACTGGAATAAAATCGATCTGGGAATCATTCTTTGTAGGGTTGCTTTATTTTGCCCAAAAGGACTGATCATATTAAACCCACAGAGACCCTGATAAGCACCTTACTTATTCGTTGAGGGAAAAACTCCAGCCAGCCAAACTTTTATACAAACTGTACCAATGTAAACCCAAGCTGATTCCGTGGAAATCAGAAACACGGGTATAATTCAGCATACAGCACTCTCTGGCTAAAAGGACATAGCATTTGACCCAAATTAAGGAGGAAAAGCTATATGACTTGGTGAAGCCGTAGAAAATCAGAAAACATGTTAAAACTTCCAGCAGGTCCGTAAAGCTAATTTTGGCTTTGGGATCTGTATCCACATCACTACCTGGAAGCTATGGGGTGCTGGCCAGGAGCAGAATGATTGACACCTAGCAAAGGGAGAAGCAAGGTAATAAGCACAAGCTGGGCAAATAAAAAGTTGTGGTTTGCTTAAGTTTTTTTTGCTAGATTAGGGCTGAAGTGCTCCTATCTTGCAGGATGACACTGCAGGAGAGACTGGGTTATAAAGATGTATCACTGCAGACCAAGGAGAGGCTTTGTACTGTTAGCAGATATTTGTGTACTCACAAATACAATCACTGTGGTTTACTGATGGAGTTTGAATCAAGGTCCTTAGAGATCAAAAATATAATCACCTGCTACATAAATTAAAAGACTCATTCTGTTAGCACCAAGTACAGAATACGCTGTTCTACTTACTTGTTTCTGCAACTAGGAGACAGTCTGTGAGCACTAGGAAAGAAATTATGTGTACAAAATTTGCATCTGTACTTTATACTTGCTTTGTTACTGTTGTCATCCCTTAGTGGCTTTCAGGTACTCTTTGCATTTAGCCTCAGATTCTGAAGAGTTTAGACTGCAAAATCCAAACAGGTCCTTTCATAGTGAGCTAAAATGAGCCCTGAAAGACTGTGCGAGAACTGTGCTATATTCATATCACCATGTGCTTTTTTAAGGATTCCTGCAAGCATTGCTCAGAATATAGAGGACTAAACTGTCTGTGTGATTGTTTGAATAGTAGTCACTAAATATGTAAACAAAATGGGTACCTATGCTACTAACTATTAAGAATCTAAATAACATACCTGATTGACAAAAGTAGTTACCCTAAGTAACGTGTAGACAGTGAAGAGAAATAGGCTGCTTCAGAAAATAACTGTGCTCTGTACTGGAACTCTTGGCAACTCTTGAGTCATGCTGAAGGCACTCACCTCCCAGCGCAGGCATCTAAGCTGGATGCCTCAAGACAGATATCGTGAACACCTCCACCACCTTGTGTTATTCTATTTCTTTCACTGAGTGAAAGTTTTGGAAGTCTATTTTTCAGATGTTTTGCAATGAAAATAGCTGTTTATGCAGTGTTCTGCTCACAAGAACACTTCTGACCGTGCTGACGAACAGCTTCTCCCAACCTGTTTTTTCCAAAGTTAGGGTGTGAAAACTCCAGGGACTTTGTTCAGCCAGAGAAAGGTATAAGCCAGGTACCCAGGGCTCCTGGATCCGGCTACCTCTGATCTCAGAAAGCAGATGAGAGAGCAGAAGGTGCACTGCACGTCATGAATGTGGAGTCTGAGTTACATACAAATGTTTATAATTGAAACAATGCTTGTATTATCACGGTAATCAGCAGGTGCTTTGTCATGGTAGACCTATGAAAAGCCTTACATTATGGATTTATGATTTCTTATGGTGAAAAAAATGCTACACTGTCATTAATTTATTGTAAACTCCCATGTAGTAATATTATAAAAAGAAGCCCACTGTATTTGTAAATATGTAAGACTGTAATATCCATCATCAGAAAGCTTACTTACACTGACGGATTTGGTATGCTTATGCCTGTCTATTTTTCACAACCTGGAATACATAATTAAATTCTAAATATCATAAAGTCAACAAGAATTAAAGTGGAAGCCGTATATAACGTCAAAACTTCTTAGTCTTGTCAGCCTCCCTAAAATAAGTTCAGAGCACTAGATGAGAATGCTGCTGTTTCTGCCATTTCAGTGTGTTATACCTGTTCTAGGAGTGTTTCCAAAATGTGAGCAAAACCATGGTATTATCTGGAGGATGTTCTATTTGAGCAAATTTAGACTGGCAAATATTTAAATGAAGTTTAGCATTTAAAAGGGTTTTTTTAATATATTTCATGATTAATTATAGAAATTTGTAAGATTTTAATTGGTTACACTTTTGATTTTAAAGAAGCTGTTAGAGCAAAAGTTAAATTTGGAGGAATTTATGTTCTGCGTGGTACTTTCTAAAGCAGAACTGATAATGGAGGAGAATCAACCCTGAAGTAAATTTTAACAATAGCATTGCATACTGTGCTGCAAACACCTATATTAAAGTAGTGGGGCAGTTTTTCCTCTTGTAGGTCATTAGACTGCTCTGTGGACTGAAAGCAATTTCTTAGTCTGTACCTCTCCTTAGTACAATTGTGAGATCAGGAAGCATAATGTGAATGTTGTATTCTATATGAACTCTTTCATATGATGCCAAAAATATATAATCTAAGAGTGGTGGCATTTTTCTTTAATATGCTTTTTCTTAAGGCATCCATTAAGTTGTTCAACATTTTAGTACAACAGCATAGTGTCAGTGGAAGTGCACAATAGGTAAAATGTATTCTTCAGAAAGAATACTAAAAGATGAAAACGGTGAGATTCTGCATTGTATATTAATGTTGTGATGCAACGTTAAAAAGACTGCTCTGCATGAAATGGAATTACTTTGGCTCCACATCACTTCGGAGAAAAAGTCAGTAAAAAAGGTGCGGGGGGATCTGCCACTCTGAGACAGAAGGCTGAATGTAGCTATAGCCTTTTTAATGTTCGTCCACAGGGAAGTGCAAGTAGGCATTGGGTGATACTTTAACATCCCAGACACAAACTCTACTTGCAGTAGTCAAATCCAGATATCCTTGGATGTGATAGCTCATTTATTTCTTCACCAAATGCAAAGCCAAGAAGAGACTGTGTTAGTTAGACTTCATAACTGATAAAGACCAAGAAGGACAAGTGACAGGAAGATTATTGGATTATGTTCGTACAAACGGATTTGGGATAAGCAAGGATAGGCCTGCAGTTTTGAAAAACTATGAGAAATAAAAGGAACTGGTTAGTGACAGTGAAGATATCAGGTACTCACCTATGGGGGATGTCTGAAATTTCTTCAACTTGAAAGCACCAAAACCAACCAACAAAACCTTGAACTTTTGATTCTGCCTGGGAGGGCAACATGAGATCCTCAGGAGCATCCCACAGGGTCCCCCCAGTCACCCATCTCACCTGGTATTCTCTTCCTGACAGCAACTGTAGAAGATGCTGGTCAGGAAGAGTCCACACGGGCATAGTCACTTTCTGCAGCCCATCCTTCTGCACCCAGCACGTGCATTGCTGTATTAGGGATGTTAGAGGGGAATACTTTCCTGCCTGGTCCTTTTAGCATCCTTTATAGACCTAAATTTGTGTTTCTTATCAGCATTTTGAAGCTGCGAATGCTGTCTATTTCCATGACCTCCAGTAGCAACAAATTCCAGAAGCTCACAACTACTTGAAGAAAGAAACACTTCCTTTTGTTTGTTTTAAACTGATCTCCCAGTCCTTTCATTGAATGCTCCACCACTCTTAACAGAAAAGGACTGCAGAGTTACTGGAAGAGTCCTCATTGCAATTGTTAGCGAAGACAGTTGTGGCTTGGAGGTTAGAGGGTGTCAGTTTTAAAGGGTCCAGTATCCAGTGATGATGAGACAGAATAATACAGGACCACTAAGTGAATGCCTTGCCTTTATTTGCTGTAAGGATGGGGCCTTGTAGAGGAGCAGAGGTAAGAGGAATAATACAATCAAAACAAAAAATCAATTATGAGGTGGAAAAAACCCTCAAAGATCTTCAAATTCACATTACAAAAACCAGATAACTTCCTACTCATAATAATGGAAGAGGGGACATACGAAGTTGTAGCTCGGGTAATAAAATTTTTGTCGAACCTATCAAAAGGAAAATCTGCCTTGTAAATATAAACCACAGAATTTATGAGGGAAAAATGATCTATATCATCAGAGTTTCTGCTTGACCTCAGCCACACTCAAGGCTTTGAAACAATATTTGGTGGGAGATTATATTTAAGGGTGTGGATTTAATTGAAAATTGGGTAAAATCCAATACAGATTTAGGAAAGACAACTATTTGCAAATTAACCTTATATTTTTATTTTCAACAAGAGAATTGCGATAAACTTTAAAAATCAGTCATCTTCAGAAAAGTAGATGATGTAGCACCAGAAGAAAAATTATTACTTAAATCCTTGAACATAGGAATTAATGCAGCATTTGTGAGGATGAAGTCATCACTTCTAGGTCTTGGGACTTGCCATATTTGATATTAAATTTAACTTTAATTGTAAAAAGTTGGAGTGTGCTGGTTGAAATGGGATGGTACGATGAGGAGGGGATGGGACACTGTTTGGGAGAGGGTCTCAGAAAAGAAATTGGGGGCCCAGAGTGACAGCAATGGGATGACATTTAACAGTTTAGGGAGGAAGAGCTGATCAGATCTCTTTGATAGCTGGTGAGATCAAACCTGAGATGCTCTGAACATTTCTCATAGTGCATGTTCACGAAAGGTTTTGAGTAAACTTCATTTAGGAATTGAAAGAAGGTTTATAAAGTGAGTTTCCACAACAGCCTTCCATTAGCGAGGACGCAAAACCTTATCTCTAGATGAGGTATGTTTACAAAAGACATTTAGCATATTTTCAGTGAGAACCACGGGAGTTTGGTCTCAGTGACCCTTGTGTTGCTCAGTTTCCAATCCAAACATCAAATACTGTGTATACTGAAACTAAAAATAATGTGCAAATACAATTGCTGACAAAGTTTTTAGAAGAATCAGCAGCAGACAAGCTCTATTTTGGCTCAGATACTGTAATTATGAGATGCTGCATGAAATTTATTCCAATAAGTGAGAAAAGAACTGTTTTTCCCAGGAAATAACATCTGGAAGGATGATATCCAGAACATATGAAAAAAAAATATTTGGGAAACTGATTCTTCTTATTTTTCTTCATTCTCATTAAAATATGCATAGTGATGTACCGTGATTATTTGAAATAAAACCTTAGGAATATGAAAATTGTAGCTAGCAATTAAGTATTTTGTAGAAAATACAGTGAGATTAACAAGCAGTGAATTGCTTCTGCCTCATTTTCTTATGTGAATTCAGTTCCTTTTAAAAAAAACCATTATTCGAGCTAAAACTGACATCAAACTGAGAATTTTCTGTGGCTCTTTCGGAGGTGAACACCAAGCAGTGAGTGCTCTGGTTTATTTGCCCTGATGAATTCAGCCTGCTGTCTGTCATCTTTGTTAAGGGGGGGAAAAAAAAAAGTCAAGAAAAAAATGACAGCATGTTTTTCTGTAGCAGTGAAAGAAAAGCAGAAGCAGCCAGTCTGAATGCCATGGGTTTAGCGCTCTGGAAGTGCTTCTCTTGTGCAACTGGGCTGAGGGAGAGCCTTTTTTTTTTTTTTTTTATCCCAACGTCACTGCAATCAGATCTATGGGTGCAGCTCTGCTTTACCGCAGCATGATGCAGTTGTGCATAGTTCAGCGTGCTCTTCTTGGAAACAGGCGGAAGGAGAGCAGCTGACCAGAGCATGCAGAGGATATTCATTAGAGGGTGGTTGTTTTTTTTTTCCCCTAAAGCTAAACAGTACGTGTGAAATTCCTCCAGGTGCAGAAGAGAAGGTTTCAGTGGGGCTTCGAGTTGATACTCGGTTCACAAGAGGAGGTGCATACGCTCGGGCTGTCAGCGTCTGATGGAAAAAAAAGCTTCAGACAGGCAGACTGCACGTTATTAAAAGCACAGCTCAGACACCCTTTGGGAAGATACTCTAACTGTGCTTATGGAACAAGTGCTGTGGTACTGCATATGCCTTAACCGACCGGGAGAAATTTGCCCAGTTCTGGAATGGAATAAATGAAAATACATACTGAGGGGGTGAGGGAATAAAATACTCGGCAGATAGAATTAAGTACGAGCCCCGGAGGAAGCGCAAAGGACAAAAATCTCATGGTGTGTTTTTGTTGTTGTTGAGCGCCTTTTTTTTTTTTTTTAATGAGCTTACCTACCATGAACGGAAGAAGTGGATCTGTGGAGACTTCATTTCCTCCTCTGACCCCTCGTTTACATCACTAACTGGTGACAGTCACATCTACATACATAGTACCTGCCACTTCAACTGCTCAGAATTATAGAAGCCTCTTTGTATGCAGCAGACATGGCTAGCCAGCAGGATTCAGGCTTCTTTGAAATCAGTATCAAATATTTACTGAAATCCTGGAGCAATAGTGAGTAGCAGAAGAGTAATCTTTTCATATTACGCATTGCTTGGTAAATAGCTAGGATAACCTAAAGGATAAAATCTTATATTTCTGTATGTTTGTGTTATGTAAACCAAATAATTTTTGCTTTTGTCAGGTCTAAAAATCAGAATGTCAGAGGTTTAAATAGGTTTCATTAACTGCAAAGGCTGTAATGAGATTATACTAGATTTTGCTTGATTGAATTCTGAAGTTAGGCTGCTTTCTGGCTCTCTCTAATAGTACATTGCAGGGAGTGCATTCCAAACAGCGTTTCCTGCCTACATGTTTATTTGGTTTGTTCGGGCTTTTTCTAAATATTTTTGAAAATGCTGTTTAATCACAAGGGTGTGGCATTGCTCAGAAGTTGGGTTTTATTAATTGTGCACTGAGGACAAAAATATAATGATTATACTTAAGGTCTGAAACTCATTAGTTTAATGTGATGAAAAGCAAAACATCAGTTGCTTATAGCTGTACTTCCCACCCTCCATGCTTAATTTCAGAATCTTATGCAATATTTCCATCCAGAAAGAATCCATCTGTTTATCTAATCCAGGCTGGGTTTTGCAGAATGTAAACAAATGGCATTTCAGTCTTCTTTGGTCTTTTCAGTATTGCTGTTCCTGATTTCCATTGCTGTTTAAATCACTCACTCTTTGGATTTTTAGCAATATTATGTAATAAGATTTCCTAATAAAATTTAGTGCTTGCAAATATATTCAGATTAGGTAAGACCATGGGAGAACTCTGGCAGAAATTTGCTTTTTCATTTTAAATACATGAACAGTATATTCCTTTTCTATAGAAGCTTGTATTAACAGTGCTAGATCTCCATAATTAACTGTTTTAAAAGATAATGTCTCTGGAAAAATCCAACTTGGCTACATAGGCAGTAAGGTTCTGATCATCCCACTATCTATAATTTAATAACTTCTGCATAAAACACTAGTATTTTAAAATTCTATGGTATAAAAAAAATTGCAAAATCTGCGTAATACAAGGCGTTTATCTGAATACCTGCAAAGAAATAAAAATAACACTATATTAGGTGAGTGACATTCAAGGCTTGTCTTTAAATGATATCCATAGAAACTGTATTTTTCCAGGTCATTTGTAACCTCAGTAACACTGTACTGCTTGTTTGAATCTGTTTTTCTACCACAAGTGTGAAGCCACTGGGGAATAATACTATTACCTAAACAGCATTGCTTATCTGCCCTCCTTCTAAAATATTTAGTGCATATTCATTCAAATCACTGATCCTACAAGGACTGGAAGAGAATTTTATAATTTAGTTACTTTTTTGGACTGATGTTAATCAAATACTGAGAACATAAGCGTGTATTGTGACAACACATATTTTATAACAAGCTTGTCACAGTTTATGACAGAAGAAAAACAAGTCACTTTATGATGCAGAAATCAAATCAGTTCTGGCATTATTTTTGTAATAGACTACTGTAACTTTAAGATTAAGTAAAATTAGCACTTAAGAATATAAATATTGCTATATTATGGAATTAAATATAACATTTAAATATTTTTTCTTTTTCGTCTACATTGAAGTACATTGAAAGTACTTCAAATCAGGAAAGATGTTCCTAGTCTGAAATGAGAAGTCCTTAAATGAAATTCTGTTTTAGAGAAATGGAAATAGTAGATGAATAATTGGTATTTCTAATATTCTTTTGGCTGATAAACACGCTTTCTACTACATTTGAATAAACAGTGAGAGGAAATACAATAAATTAATCCAGGTTGACTTAAACTTGTTGCCAATTAAGTATTTTTTTTGCTTTCAGTCTGGAAGGCTGTGTTCATCAATCTGTATCTCTCCTTCTAGCTGAAAAACAAACAATTTGATAAGAAGACAGTAGCGAGTTCAAAAGACCTAGGGCTTTCTTCAGCTCTGCTGTGTGATGGGTGGAGCAGAGGAAAACACTTCCCTTGCTTGAGAAACTGCTGGGAAGCCTGCACATGCATGCACAGGAACATGTTTTTCAGAGAATAGGTGCTGTGTCTGCATACCCAAGAGCAGAAGTAAGCTATAAATTATGTCGTGGCTTTTACCTAGTAGAAAGAGGTCTAACATACTGTTTTAAACGAAAAGTAAGTTTGGGTCCTACAGTATATATTTTGCTCAAATGGCAATAGTGTCGAGGTGCTGTCCATGTATGTTTCTGTAAATTGGCACTTTAAAACAGCAGCTGTAAATAGCATTTATCCTTCCTGGACTTTGTAGTCCCACCAAAACCAGTCCTTTCTATTGATTTGTGTTTTGGTTTACACAGAGCATTAACTTTTTCTAATAGATTGCCAACCACACCCATTGCCCACACCATACCAGTTATTCTACCTGGGGTGACAATTTTCTGTGATTTTGCTATCTAAAGTCTTTAACAAACTAGCATTCTTGCCATGCTGGGCAGGATTTCAGTTCAGTGTCACACAGCACTTGCAGAGGTGTTCACCTGGCATGCTGCTTGGATTTTCACGTTCAGCAGCCAGCTAAGGAGGCAGGTAATTTATGGGCACTGGAGTCAGTTCATTTTAGGTACCTGTTCCCTGTTGTAATCAGATACAGTCGGTGGTGTGTTCTCAGTGAGCATGCACTCTTGTTCCTAGGGGATAAAAAAGCCGAGTCACAGTCTGGCCTTTGAATCATCCCACCAAACTGAGAGACCTCAAAATACTCTTCTGCGCAGCTCTCAAAACACACTTTTGCTCTGCACGTGTCAATAAGATACCGTGCACATCATGCGGTTCTGGAAAATAGTCCTGTAATGTGTTGGAGGTAGGATCAGAATTGGGATTCTCTGGTTGGAAAATAAGACTTTTTTTAAATTTTTTTTTTTTTAAGTGATACCATTTGTGTTCTGAGTTCTTAAATAGCCACGTATTTTTGATCAATGCTGCTTTAGTTAACAAGCACAAACTCTGCATTAGTCAACGACTACATTAATCGTTTGCATGAGTTCTTCTGAAATTACTGCTAAGATGACCATGCTTACCCAAGGTGAGTAGTGCTCACTTAGCCCACTGAGGTCAAAAAGATTATGAGAATAAAATAGGGCTCACCAAAAGTAGGATGATTAAGGTCTTCTTCTCAGATTGGCTGTGGAAATATTGCAAAATACATTTTGTAAATAAATATTTGTAAAATAACATATGAATCCAAATGTTAAGAATTTGAATCTGCTCTTTTCTTAGACTTTTTAGGGTTTTGAATGAATGGGATGATAGTTAGATTTATTCTGAATTTAATTTCTAAATGCATTTTTCAAATTCATGTTTTCAAAAGAAAATCTGAATAGAAGTTTAAAAATCAGGCTACAAGAAGCTGGAGTACCATCAGTATAAACTGAAGGAAATTCTATAATAAATTCTGCTTTTTGCAGTTTCTAGATCAGATTGGCAGTTAAGTTTATTGGGGGAAAGGTTTCTGTAGAAGAATCCAAACAGCACAGGTAGATAGCTCACTCGGGATCTCACAAGTCAGCTCTTATGTGGGCTGGTAGAAACTCCATTTCATTGTCTCCCAGTTACTAGAAAGAGATTTTAAGGTGTCTTCTTGTGTAATGAAATGAGAGGGCACATTTTGCATAGTGGACATTTTAATTTTATTTGGCACTTCTCATAGAATGGAGTTATCTTCAGGGCCTTCGTTTAAGGATTACAACACTTGTTTATCTCCCTTTGAATGGCAAGATGTTTTTTCTTTATGGACTTTCATTTAAGTCAGGTTCGGAATAAAGCCTTTTTCAGTACTAGGACTTCAGGTCACTTTCCCATGGCCCATACTTCCTGTATTCTTCACATTCGCCACCATCCACATCAAAATCCTCGTATCATCATCCTCTTCACCTTTGGGGTGTACAAAGCCCATTGCACAATCCTCCTCCTGCACACCCTGTGCCCCTGCACGCCCAGTCCCTGTATAGCAGGGGCTAGCAAAAGCCACTCGCTGTTTACTAGTGGTGGTAACGTTGGAGACAGCTTAATCCTGGGGGCACACAGGCACCCACATCAATTACTGCTCGCATGGCTCAAACACAACAGCATCCCAGAGCAGTCCCAGGAGGTCCTCTGGCTCCTCCGCAGCTTGCTCGTCACGTATGGAGCTGAACGCGGTGCTAGTGGCCAAACAAGTTATGTTGTCAGAAGAACATCAGGCGTAAGAGAAACTTCTCGATGGCTGATGTGAAGCCTGGGCGGGGGTTGTTGGCTGCCATGTAGTCCTTCATTAAATGAATGTAATACATTTAGCAATAAAATTCAACCTTTTTACAGAGAATATTTGTGAAGTTCTGTGTTCCTGAGCAAGAGAAAGGGAAAGCTGTGGGCAGTTTCTTAAGTAAAAGTCTGCATTATGTGTAAGTTCTGTAGTGTGCTATTTTGATTTTCTAGTAAGATTTTATTGTGCAGGAAGATGATAACAGCTGTTTTTCAGGGGGTTGCTTATCTGCAGGCAAACATAGACCTGTTTATAGCTGAATACGCTAAGCATACTGTGCTATCAGACTTTGGGACTGTAGCAAAATACCAGGGAAGGAAAGAGGTTCCTTCATGTTTCTCAGTGCCCACTTAAACAAACACGTTGACTGGAGAAGAAGAACCTGTCCTTCCCTGCCATCTGGCTTGCTCTCTCATTCCTACTCTTGCAGACCCAGAGCTGATTCAAGAAGCTGATGTGCTGCAACCGCTCCCTGCAGGGAAGGGATCAGCTCTCCCCTAACAAGAGTTGGTGGCCTGCAGCTGGGGAGGGGGCTGTGGTAAGTGGGAGAGCAGGCTGGCACTCACAGAGAAACTGCAGCCTGGGCTGGGACCATGCTTGGACCTTCTCCTCTCGCTTGCTACTGAGGTCTCACCCTAATACACCTGCAGAAAGCTGGCCACTCCCACAGCCTTGCCTTTAGGGAGCCCCGGGGACTAAGGTTAGCATCTGCTCAGGCCTTGGCATGTGACTCTGCCTTGGACAAAGGATGCTATTAATTCAAGCTGTCTTGCTACAAAAAGGGAATTGATTGTTCTATCCATTGAGCCTGAAATTAGGGTGCTAAGTATATTCTTCAGCTTTAAGTAGTCTGTGATTGCCAGCAGAACAGTGACTTGCTTAATAGTGGTGACTGTTATCTCCCAGGACAACCTTCTTTATATTTGTCTGCAGATCTGATCCTCCTCTGCGCAGATCTGTAGGGAAAGGTATTAAACCAGAGTGTTTGGTTCTGAGTGGTACCCATTTTAGAATTTTCATTTTGACATGGTTCTTCTCAGAAGGGAAGATGGAAGTTTTATGACCTTAGAGACCTGAGAACTCTTAAAAGAGGGTTTTTGTTTATTTTGGTGTTTGCTACTGTCTTCAGGACCTTCCAGAATTGTTTCTATCATACTGGGAGGAAAAAGGCATAAGAGAATCCGAAATGCTTTATTGTAAAATTCAGCTTATTTACAGAATGAGTTTGCTTGCCATTAAGGAGTTTGAATTATTGTCATAAACATCTACAAATAGTTTTAGTGCAGTCTTAGTGCATAAATTTCTGTGGCAAAACTTCAGTCCTTATCTCAAAATATAAAATAGTCTGGAAACTAGGCGTAAACTAGGCATAGGTAATCACTGGTACATATTCCATAAAGGTTCCAATAACTTAACATGTGGTAAAACCAAAAACTATTCTGTTGTACTATTAGTATCCACTTTGAGTAATTAATTTGTGGTATCTGATGTTGCAGTATTGTTGGTTTATCAATTACCAGCAGTTTAGCTAGCAGTATAGCTAGTTACTATTTAAAAAGATCAGGGAAGGATCTAACAGTTCTTGTGGTTTCCTCTGTGCATATAAAATACCACTGAAGATGTTGTAGGTTTATATATATGAATATAAATAAAATGTGTAAGAGAAGTTATAATACACAGGTTACCTTAGGTGTATAAAGCGTACAGAAGTGTCCATGGTTTAGTAAAGGAGGATATAAGCCAAAATGCTACTTAACATTCCTTTTGTATTTCAGTCACTTTTGATGCAGTCATTTCATTAATAGTTCAAACTCCCTTCTCTGTATTGACCTTGTGGACAGTAGGAAGCAGTTTCTGCACTTCCAGAATTCCAATCGCACGTGCTTGTCCAGTTTTATTTTCTGTATTCATTCCTGAGTTTCTAAGCAATTGACGAGTGCTCTGACACTTGCTATGAGTTGGTGGCCCCGGAGACTGAATTCCTGTGGGTATAGAAGGCAAGACGGCCTGTGTGGCATTGCAGTAGCTGTGTCCAGGAGGTGCAGTCCCACCCCAGCCTCTTGTCCCTATCCCCGTGCTCCTACCCCTTCTCTCCTACCCTAACTCCCCATACAGTTAATGCCTGTTTAACCTTCTAAAATGGTGTAGATGCTCAGGTCAGCGTAAGGTAGGATACTAGGATACATGGCTAAGAGGGGGAGGCAGTTTGGGCTGATTCCTGCTCCTTGTGGAGTTGTGTGGTAAATTGTATTTACTTTCTTACTTTCCTGTCCCTGCGCTTGCTTCTAAATGTCAGAGCTAGTTCCTTCTCCAGGCCAGTCTAGCTTTTGCATCCCTCTCTTCTCTGCTTCAGAGCATCAGCAGTGAAATTGTTGTTTCTGTTGTTTCTGTGATAAATTTGGACTGCAGAATAATTTCACACAGGTAGGTAGCTGAATTATTTGTGAGTTGGTGATTTGTCATTCACTGCACCTAAAATAGATTTGAATCAATTGTCCATAGAAAGAAAATCCCTTCTCCGTTAATATACTTTCTTCTGAATCATCCAATCCTTTGTCTATTGCTTCATCTAAAAGGAACACTAAACATGGTTTCAAGCTCCACAGCAGCTATTTCAGCCACATACTGTAAGTTCTTATACAGTTTATATTTTTTAAGAATGTAAATATGTTCAACAATATGAGAAAGCAGGGCAAGACATCTGCCAAATGGCTCATCAACCTACTAAGAGTTTGAAACTAGGAATGAGAGCGGAGGGAGATTATGAACCATAGTTCAGTTAGGTAGCAGTGAACTGGGGTGGAAATCAAAGGGTGCAGGGCAAAGGGAATAAAAGAGACCTCAGGAACTGTAAAACCGGATGAAGAGACACCCACCTTAAGTGTATGTATACAAATACATGCACTCTGGAAAACAAGCAGGAGGAAATCAAGTGCTGCATGCAGTCAAAAGACTACAACATCACTGGAAGAGTGGGCTCGGTGTTGACAGCTCACACAGTTGGAGGGCTGTGATGGATGGATACATGCTCTTCAGGAAGGACCTGCAGGGAAGGTGAGGAGTGGAGGTTGCCATCATTGTGAAGGAGCTCCTCATGTGTATGGAGTTCTTCTGTGGGATGGGTGGGTGACAATGTGCGTGAGAGTTTGTAGGTCAAGAACAGAAAAGAGAACTTTAAGGGTTACATGATGGTGGGAATCTGTTACAGGCCACCTGATCAGGGTGAGGAAGCAGACAAAGCCTTCTTTAAACAACTTGAAGAAGTTAATGAATTGCTGATGTTGGTTCCATGGGGGACTTGAACCTCCTGACATCTGCTGGAAGTGTAACGTAGTAGGACATGAGCAGTCCAGATTTCTCGAGGGTGTTGGGAATAACTTCTTGACACAGGATGGACCAACCAGAGGTGACGTGCAGCTGGATTTGCTATCCACTAACAGGGAAGAACTGTTTGGAGCTCAAGATCCTGAGAAGAATGAGGAAAGGGGATGGCAGATTAGAGACCCTGGACTTTAGTAGAGCAGATTTCAGTTTTTCAGATTTCAGAAACTGTTAGGTGGGATCCCATGGGGGGCAACTCTGAAAGGCAAAGGAACTCAGGAAAGCTGGCAGGTCTTTGAGGTCAGCATCTTCCAAGTGCGAGAGTGGGACACCCCAATACTCAGGGGAACAAGCAGACATTTGAGGAGACAGGCTTGGCTTATCAGGGACCTCAGGGCTGAGCTCCAATGCAAAAAATGCAGTATATTGAAGGTGGAAGCGGGGGTTGGCTACAAAGGAGGAATTTATAAACATTGTCTGGGCATGTAGGCATGGTGCTTGGAAATCCGAAGCTCAGCTGGAGATGGGAATTGCAAGGGATATGAAGGACAACAAGAAGAGTTTCTCTTGCTTCATTAGTGGTAAAAGGGTGAACAAGGAAAATGTGGACTCGTTGCTGAATGGGGCAGGGGGGTTAGTGACAGTGGACTGAGGTACTGAGTGCTGCCTTTGCCTCAGTCTTCACCAGCAAGGTCTCTCTGGCTTCTGTCTGCCAGGGGCTGAAGCGTCCCCTGACATGGCACTTCTGATAAGGGGGAAAGGTAGAACTTGTGCAAGGCCAGAGTTCGGGAGCACGGACTCTCTTCCTCGCAGCAACTACTGAGAAGCCTGGCAATTCCATATATATTTATGATCTTTTATATATTTGAAATTATAGTTGCATTCAAAACTGAGGGATAGCAAAGGTTTTCTATTCGCAGCATACAGCAGAGCTTGCTAAAACAAGTGGCTGAATGAAAACACATCTGAGAAACACTGGCTTCCTAGTCTGCTCTCAGCCAAATAGCTGGTTTCACTGGGATGTCAAATGCTGCTTGCTTCCTCCTCTGCATGAAATATGTAGTTCACCAGTATGGAGAGACCACCAAGAGTATTGGTGTTTGTGCATAGATATCAAGGTCACTGATGCAACTGGTATTAGAGAGCCGCTGGAGAGACTCAGCTCTGTCACATCCCCAAAGGGAGATTTTGGGGTGCTTTTCAGGCCACTGATTTGAAGAGAAATCCGAGTGTTGTTTTGTAAATACTGTGGGATCACTGTAGTGACATGTATCACGTGTCCCCAGGGGAATGTGTTGCTGATAAAGAGCCTAATTAAGTGGTTGGAGCCTTAGCAGAGAAGTTTCACGCGCACAAAAAATAAGACCCTTTTGAGAGACATGGTACACAATCTTTATGCTGAATACTTTCTATGCTTTCAGAAATTTGCTGTCATCAAAGGCAGCACTAACACATACAAGTAGAGAGGCTGCTGTGGTTTTCAGTAGTCAGTGAAGGGTTCAGAAATCATTTGTGTGCGGTCAAAATGCGAAGATGTTAGAGGGATTTGCATTAAACAAGGGCTGATCAAAAGAATGTAGCAGATCTTGGTTATTATTGTTCTTGATTTTATTTATAATTGTGAACTTGCAGATGGTTTTAGTTTTATTTTGAAAAGCTTGACTTTGAAAGACTTATTTATATTCCCTTGAATTCTTAAGTAACCAGTAGTACCTGGTTCAGCACAGAAGTCTGCCAAAGGTATTGTTTTGCAGGAATTCTCCTATAATTATGTAATCATTATACTAACATTTTTTCCTAATCTCTACCTATCTAGCTCTCCTCTGTCTCTGTAACTTTGAAGAGTCTCAACTTGTATGTGGAGTAAATTAAACTTTGAAGGATGTCCATTTATCAATTTGTTTGGTTTGATATTGATTCCCTAGAACAACTTTTGTTGAACAAAATATACACAATTATCTTTCTTACTGCATCTCTGATTGTTATTTATGAATGTCCTTAAATGTCTGGATCAATTTGCCTTTGTAGTCAGAAGGATACCCGTATAGAGTTCTAGCCAAAGTTCTTCCTTAAGAAGTTGGTAGAGTGGGTTTCTGCATATACTTACAGTAATATATTGTTGTATATTTTCAGAATTGGATTTATTCTGTGTGTGTTACAGAGATATCCCATTTTGAAAGTAGGCTAAGCTACCTGACATCACGTTTTGCAATTTATGTCCTTGTAACTGGAATTATTTTTAGTCTGCTTTCCAATGGAAGCAAAACTTATGCAGTCTGCTTGCCTTTTTGAAAATGTTGACCAAATTCAGAACAATTCAGAGGAGGGTAGAGTTCTTAAAGATACCTAAGTGTCTACAGAATTTGTAAAATGAGGCTGCTAGGTAGTGAAGAGGGAAGTCCACCTGATGAAAAATGGCAACATAAGCTTCCCAGCTTCTTAGCCGTAAGAAAATCCTTGCTGCAACAGCCTTTGTAAATACCCCAGCTGTGAGACAAGCTTCAGTCACACCTTTGAGAGGATTACACACAAAACTCATAGTGTTGCTTATTTTAAAATACATTCACAAGATGCAAATTGACATTCGTTAGTTCAGATGCAGGGAAAGTGCTGCAAATACCTTGCTTGGAGTGGTATTCATTATAATAGTATTCATACAGTGCTTCCCATCTGGAAGCTTTACGGACTTAAATTCTTTCAGCATTATTACATGAATATTAAAGATGGAAGTATTATTCCTTCATTGCTTTTACTGGGCAAATTGAAACAGAGAAGTTAACAGAGAAACACAAGATCACACATGAAACCTGTGTTAGAGCTGGAAATGAAACCCTGTCTTCTATTCCTTTACTGGAAGAATGTTTCTTCCTTCACATTCTTGGTAGCCAAATGACACATTGTGAATCATGACTCAACTAGTTATTATTTGTAATGAGATTTTTAATTGGCAGTAAGTAGTTTTAAAATGGAAATATCCTTGGATTATTTAAAATTCCACAGGGTGCGTATTTGTTGCTACTGATGCCTTAAATGAGGAGAAAATTACTTAGCTATAATTCTTTTACTTTGAAGGCAGATGTTTGAAATAAATAACCTCACCACACCCTTTATCTCTGTGCCATCTGAACGAAAGCTAGGCGGTTATTTTGATTTTTGTTCAATTACTCATATGCAGGAAAATGTGGCAGAGCAATGTATGTATTCTTTACTGGGATGAGTGCTTGATGGAGAGCAGTAACTCTCCAGGAATCAAAAGTTGGAAACTATTGCTTTTGAAATACAAAAGTCATTGAGGTTTGTAGTAAATTAAGCAAAGTCTCAGCTTGTCCATAGTGAGTCTTTAACATGTATGTCATAAAATAGAACATAGAAATATTTTCAAAGGGAAAGTGAAATTAAAAATTTTGATTGTTTTTACTCATTTGTCTGTCACATATTCAAGCAGTAAGGGCCAGTGCAGGTAGCAGTGCATGTTACAGGGAGCTACAAACTTCTATGGCAAGTGAAATTACTGGATTGGAATTATTATTTTAATGAATTTTTAAAGTTGATTTGTTAAGATAGTTTGGAATTTTATAAAAAGATAGGAAAAAAGATAATATTTTTTAATGATTATGTGTGTGTATATTGCTGTGCCTACTTTTTAGGTAAAACCCCTCTTCTCTGTTGACAATTTTTCCTGAGCTCCGCAGTTTGGGCTAAAGCACTTCTAAACTTAATGTCCCTGAAGATGAATTTTTGAATTTTCTGCAGAAATGGTTCTACCCTCTTTAAGAATGAGAAGATGCAAAAACAGTGTTGTTTTTTCGTGTTAAAAATTCTCTTGAAGAGGATCTTGGGGGTGGGTGGGGGACAGACACCTTACAGCCAACTGGCTCCTTACAGTGACTGCATCAAGAAAGTGAAGGCGGAGGGGAGAGCGAATTTGGATTAAAAGCCCAGGAAGGAGAGCCAGCGGGAATGAAAGGAGGTAGGCAGGGGAGTCATCGTGGAGGAGGAATCAGAAACAGGGTGATTGATGCTTCCCAGAAGACAGTGGGAGTGGAAATGAAGAGTGGCTGGTAGGAGACAGGGCCAAGGGGAGACTGGAAAGGGGTGGGTGAAGAGATAGGGACGGGAGGAGGGCTGGGACAGGGTGAGAGGGCTGGAGGAACGAGATGAGCCAGGTTTGGCTGGGCAAGGGGACAGCGCATGGTAGTCTGGAACTGGAATGGGGAGCCTGAAGTGGGGAAGACAGCCGTGAGGAGACACCAGATTGTAGAGCTGGAGTAAGAAGAGAGCAGCTGGGGAGATGGCGGAGGTGAGAGACAGAGAAATACCCTCCCGAGCACAGAATGCAGTGCAGGAGTCCTGATTTCCATCCTACGTCCTTGCTTTATAGCAAATCCCTCCAGCAAAGGGTATGCCACGCTTTGCTCTAGTGCTTGGGTTAGGTGACACAAAGTGTTAAAAGTTATCAGGTGAGGAGAGCAGCAAGTGACTTGTGTGTGCTTTTAAAGTAACTGGGTCAGTCGATTCATTTGGCATCAGATTAATCGTACGTCCACTGTATTACCCCACTTAGCATCTTCACTTCGGAAAGCCTAAGTCCAATGAGGTAATGCAGCACACAGTGAAAAGCACATAGATGTACAAAGAAATACTCTTACTAGATTATTATTCTGTTCATTATTGCTCGTAATGCAGTAGCAGATAACTTCCCAACGCATTTCTTCTCCCATACAGCAGGTAGTGCATAAGCTGACAATAAAAGTTAGTCTGTCCTAGGATCTCCCAGGGGAGCATGTCAGACAGAGCTGGGGCCTTTTGACAGCGTTCTCAGGTGAATGAAGACACAGACCATGTGTTTGGGTATTAGTGAATATTTGAGTATCACGCAGCATACTTTCAAGCATAATAGTTTTATGAGCAATGTATAAAAAACTGGCATGAGGCACAGTAAATAAAGTATCTTTACTGATGATTTGTTGTCACTTTAGATTGAGCTAAGCAGTTGGGTACTGCAGAGATGGACTCTGGGCTTTGTTTTATTTTATATCCTCGTTAGGGATTTGAAAGAAAGTAAATAGCATGTTAATGACATTGGTGATAATCCTTACCTTACAGTATATAAGTATCAGCAAAAAAAAAAAAGGAAAAGAAAAAGAATAATCAAATGAAATGAGGAGTTATTTAGAGTAAAAACCTGAAAATGTGCTTACCATGGGAATCTGTAAATGTCTTTTGAGACAGAATTTCTTTTTGAAACATGAAAAACAAGACTGGCTACATTTTTAAACTCTAGTGTAAGGGCCATCTCTTTACTGGAAGGAGAGGCACAGGGCTGACTGTCTCCTGCGGCTGCAGCGAGAGCAGGTCCATACCCAGGCATCGCCGCACCTCGGCCAGTCCCCAGCTCTACCGTCCCCAAGGGGGGAAACCCAGAGGCCTGTCCATTACAGCAGAGCTGCTGAGAAGAGCAGTTACAAGTGAGAGGGTTTTAGTTTCTTTGAGGACAAGCAGTAGTCCTTCAAGAAGTAAAATGGAAGCATCACGCTACTGGCAAGTTAGAGGTTTCTTTAAATTTATTATGTGCTTATGGTATTAATAGATACTTAGAATGGCTTTCTGCCTAATATTAATACCATTCTTTCTAGTTCACCATAAGTCTATTATTACTTTGTGCAGTCATTTTCTTGTTACAGAAAGGAATCTATTCCTGCAAAGAAATGAGATAGTTTCTCCAAAGTTGCTGCCACTGATTTTAATCAAGCATTTTTCTCAATTAAGTACAAAGGGGCATATAATAGTAGTCAGATCCTCCTGCACAGCTAGCGCATATCCTAAACATTTACATACCAAATTTCAACCTCATTGGAAAATTCTCCTAAAGCTTGCCTGCCTGACACGTCATGCATTTTAAAGATTACATTTATGTTACGACAATATCCTCAGTGCGTGACTTTTTGTTACAAAGTTTCATTTTTATAATAATAAATCCAGAAATGACATTTCAAGTTGATATAATTTGCATTCATTATGTCGGACATGTTTGCCTACTTTATAGAAGGAGAGTTGGAAACATTTGGCTGGAATGTTTGAATCTATACATTATTGTTATATGTATGTGTGTGTGTGTAGGTAAATATATATAAAATTATATCTTGCTAATTAATACAGAAAATGATCTTCAGTCATTAACCTTCATATGTCACAAATGATCGGTGTGATCAGTGACAATCTTTTTCAATCTCTTTTTTTTATGTTTTAAATCATACACTTCATATCCATTATGGATTCCAATGATAGCTGTGGTTTTCCATGAACTGTACAAAACCCGGCACAGTGTCATGAAATTCTGATAAATATCTGTGTCGATAATTTAAGTAAGATATGCTGAGCAGCACTTTCAGAAAGCTGCGCATTGTCCTAAGGCTTTTTCAGCCTTTTTAAGGGAGTATTTAGCTGCTCATCAGTGCAATTAGTTAGATCGATTTCATGTGTGATTTTTAAAAGCCCACATACTGTATTTTAAAATTACTCTATTAGGATATTCCACGTAAAGATTCCTTCAGGAAAAGACAATTTTCTTTGATTTCTTTTTACAGAATCAGAAAATTAAAATACAAGGTAAAGTTTAAAAAAAAATCCCACATAATACAACTTTTTATCAGTCCTTATGCCTGATGTTTGCAATTTCATCTATTGTAACTCACTTCTAGGACATCATTTCTTCTGAAATAAAAGATTACCCTATAGATTTCAGCATTTCAGGATGCTTATCCAGCTTTATCTTTAAGGATGTATTTTAAATTAATTCCTGAATTATTTTGCATTTGTGGTAGAGTTAGACAGCTGCCCCAGAATGGGTCATTTGGTTGGTTCTGTCTGTGCTCTTCTGTCAGTCAAGGCGAAGTAACTCAGAACAGCTTGTGTCTACTGAGTAGCTAAGGTGGCCATGGGCATACAGATTTTAGTACATAAATCAAACGTTATGAGCCAGTGCGTGTACCTCACAGACACGCCAGAGATCTGTCTAAGCACATGAACCAGGTAACTGTGTTTCTTTAATCAGTGACCTTTCTCATCTGTCCTTCCACTTTCTCAAGAGCGTTTCATTCTCTGTCGTGTGTCAGATTGGATGCTCAGGCACTCATCTGCCCAGCAGGTAAAATCTACTGAAGCAGGCCCGTGCACAAAGTGCGTAGTCCTGGGGTTTTCACCATGCCACCACCTAAAGAGAGAGTAGGAGCCAGTTAGACTGGGTCTAGCTGTAGGAGAGAGCATCCATCCCTGTGGTTTTGGTTAAGTAAGTGCCTAATATATGTGAGGGTCGTATTTAACATGCCCAGGGTCTTTAAAATAATCTGATTAACCCTTTTGCATTTTCATGTATCTTGTTTAAAGATGTTACGGAAATGAAATACAACAAATATTACTGTTATAAATGCAACATTTGCTGTTGGTTAGAATGAAGTAGAAGAAAATAAATCCGTGTCAGTGGACATCAATTTTACCGGTCATCACCTTGGCATCTTTTAATCTCATGTGAAAGGCTGATTTATTTTGGATTAGTAGCTTGGTTATGATTGGTCTGGACTGGGTACATAAAAAAGCACAATGTCCGTTTTTATAGCATTTAAAAGTTTCTATATCTTTTTTGTGCAGCTACTACTTAGTGGTATTTAATATCTCAAGGACACACCATGCCAAACCGGAGATGTCTTTACTAGGAGGAAAGGGGCATCTGGAACAATTCTTGCTTTGGAGGCTGATTCTTGCCCTACCTGTTGCTCTGCTTTGTGGGACAATAAACTGGAATTCAAAAAGAAGCCTAGGATGAAGATGAATATGATAGAAATGATTTAGCAGGGCTCAGACTCAGGCAGAAAACAGGTAGAAATATCTGAAGGGTCTGATTTGGAGGCATTCGTGAAGTATATCTAACAAACAGTGACAAGAACAAGAGGTGATTTACCAGCGTAGGCATTCCCTTGCCCAAATACCTTTATTGTTTAATGTTACTTTTTATTATAGTTTATCACATAATTTTTAGTCATTGGCACTCACTGATGAACTGAGTGGCAAGTACTGAGCTAGAGCCATGCTCATGGTTATATTTCATCTCTGATTCAAAGCACATTGAATGCTTTCTTCAAATTTGACAAACCTTGAACAAGTGGGACATGGGTAATCCTTACTGTTCTGGCTGGTAACCAGAAAATGAGAGTGCTCTCCAAGAAGGTGGGAGATGAAAGTTCAAAACCCTGAGGTTTAATTAAGCATTTAACCCAAAGTTACCATGTTCCAGGTGAGTTCCCTAGCCGTTAAGCTGTTACATAAAAAGCAGTTACAGCCAAACTGAAAAGGAGATGAGCTGCTTCTCTGCTCTGCTTTGTACATCTGAAGCAGCCCAACAACGTGATGTCCATCTGGGGATGTGTCTCAGGTGGTGTTGGGCTCAGGTTGGCTGTTGTGGAGCCTGTTCTGAGTTGCTGCCTGGCTCACTGGGAACCTGATCATTGGGGTCAGTTTTCTGGTTTCTGTTACACAGGCCAGGTTTAAGCACCCAACTTCTCAACTGACTTGAGCCCTGAGTGAAAGCGTCTCGGGAAATCCCAAGTCCCCACAATGGCGATGGTCAGCTGAGAACGTATGGAAAATTTCGGTGTTTGTTTCTGTGTATATATGGAAAGAAATGTCAATACTAGTGTTTAAATTCTTAATTTATTAACAACCCTATGTACCATTTCAGGTACTTGACGTTTGTGCTTCATATAGTTTTATACGTGCTTTCTTACTGACAAAGCTGTTCATTATCATTGGGTTGCCATGGAGTACTGATCACATGGATCTGGGAATAATAACCCATTATGCTAATATAGCTTGTCATTGTGTTTGATGCGAAGTGATGTCCCATAACAACAGCTGATGTTTGTAACTAATACGATTTATGGTAAGATCACAGTTTATGGAACAGCATTGCCAAACATTGCCTACCCTCTTTTCTTTGAATTATCTTTTTGATTCCATACCTATTTACAAACCCATTTATGCATTTTTTAGGTCAGTATTATTCCTGTTTTAATTTCTTTCTACAGTGAGAATCACTGTTTTTTAACAGAACAATTCTGTCCTATTTGCTTAGTGCTTAGTGTTTTTCTTCTGAGCTTTCCTGCCCCCTTGGAGCCTCAACTTTGTGTTACAGAGTTCCCTTTGGGACAGAGGCAGGACAATTTACTGGATTTGGTGAACTTCTTAGGTGCCACAAGAGAAGAATGAAGAAAATTATGTTCAATAGGTGGAAAACCTAATTCTGTAATGCATACAGCATTACCACAGCCTTGCTTATACACTCAAGTATGAAACTGAATTTTATTTCAGACTGTGCTAGTATACAAGGAACAAGCCTTGAATCTTGATATTGATTCGCATTGTTCCATAGCAGGTGACCAGGTGTTTGTTGGTGATCTGTAACATGCACTAAGATGTGGTTTTAGCCTTTTCCAGGACAGTCCACCTTCATGTACATGTGAACATAATTTCAGTAATAGCATTTCAGCCATCATTCTTCTGTGCTCCTCAGGCATCCACTCAGACAGTGGAATTTGGCTTCCCTGGAAAGATCACTGTGTCTTCAGAGAGCTTCACTTTTCTGTACAAGCATACTCTTAAGGCAAACCACGTTTTTGTATGGTTATCACTTTTAGTTATAAGGCATATTTATAAATTATTCTGGCAATGTACTTTTTCTTTAAAATATTCCCTGAAAATTGAATCATCCTAATAAATTGCCTCCACTTTCATGTTCCCCCGAGGTGTATTCTACAAAGCAACCCTTAAAATCAGCTTCTGTTTTGGCAAAGCATGTTTGACAAGCAAACCATCACGTCAGGAAATTTTTACATATATCACTAAGATACTCTGATCACACATGTTATATTTGTACCTGGATGTACAAAGCGAAATCAAGTACTGATAGGCATTCAGACTTCTGCCTCTTGATATTATCAAGATTAGAGATAGAAGAATCCTTCTTAGAACATCTGTATCGTACTTCTACCAATGAAAGATTGTTCTCAGCAATATGTTTTCTACTAATGTATTCAGCATGTCATAAATTATACAACCAGAAAAAGCATTGTGTCATCCAATCTGTTCTCCTCATAGAGCAGGCTTTATGGCTTCTCTGAATTAATTTCTGTTTGAGCTAAAGCACATCTTTAAAAAAAAAATCTTAATTTAAAATCTTCACTAATGGAAGAATCAGCACCAGCCTTAATAGCATTCTGGCAGTTAATTTCCTTCCCTTTGTGTTTCACTTCTTTAATGCATTAGTCTGGTTTAAAATTCCAGACATTGGACGTTACTGAATGAAGAGCTGTCTGTTAGCAATTTTCTGTTCCTCATATTCATGCATAGCAGGCATGGCAGTCATCTCACTTAACTTTCAGGCATCCTCGATAACTTATATTACATCTGCCATCAAGCCTGGCTTTCCTGGTAGCCAGTGGAGAGAAATAAGCACTTTCAGGATAGAGTTCAGATGAGCTGCTTTAGATGTGTTTGTTAGGAGGTAATAAATCACACCTTGGAATTGCCTGAGCGCTTGTGTTGTCTAAAAGGGCATTTTGGGTTGAGTGGCTCCATTGTAAATATGTTTTGCAAATAGGTGCTGTTGTAGGTGCAATAGGTGCAAATTTGTGCCATTAGAGGATATGATTAAATGACTGTGTAACTTTCTCATGGTCAAACTAAACTAAGCTTTAAGGCAAGTTTTCCAGTCATAAGTTATAGTTGCCTTTCCTGAATGTCCTCTAGTTCATCAGCATCTTTCTCAAGTTGCAGACACCGGAACCGGACTGAGCATCCAGCAGTGGTTGCTGAGACACTGACAGTGAAGCAGTAGAGCTTTCCTGCTTTTGCTTTTGTTTATCCTGCTTGAAAAGGCTCTCCATAGCTCTTCAGGTCACAAGAATAGCAGCCTGTTTTCGACACATTAGTCATCCTGGTCTCAGGCCTTTTTTCATAATCAGTGCTTCCCAGGAATAGAAAGCCTTATTCTGTCTGTGTGGTATGCATTCTTTGTCTCTGGCTATGCAATTCTCCATAGGTTAGAATTAATATCTCATATATTCTTTGTTTGCATTTAGTTTTCAAAATGCCATTCAAAATAGAAGGACCTTTTTACTGTTTTTTTTTTCTGTCTGCCACTCTTAATTTGTGTTTTGCCTGTAAACTTTATAGAAATATTTTTCTTTTATGTCATTAACAGTAAGGATAAATAGTACAGGACCAAGAACTGACCTCTGTACCTCCACTAGAAGTACATTCATTAGGGCATGATTCTCCCTTAACCCATGTTAAGAAGTATCTGTTACCTCACTTTTAATCTGGTTTTGTTGTGAACATTGATTTTTTTGGTTCTCATTTTACAGTTTGATAAGATACCAATCCAATTGCCAAACTGAAATATAAGACTACACTTCTAACCTTGCTAGCCAAATTTATAAGCTCATAAAAAGATACAGTTTGTTTAATAAAATCTGCTTTCCATAAACCTATGTTTATGGCATTGTGTTACTATGCTTTGGTTCTTTATTAATCAAATGCAGCCATTTGTGGATGAATATCAGACCAGCTGTGTTGCAGTTGCCTGGATTGTCTTACTGACACTTTTAAGAAAACCTGATACAACATTAGTTTTATTCCAGCCCTCAAGAATACTAAATTTCCCTTTGAATATCCATAAAAGGAATCTTTTTGTCATTTTCAGATGTAATTAGACTCTTCAGTTTTTCTCAGGAATTACCCTGTTTTCTCAGTGTTTAAGCTGTTTATTTGGAAAATCCAATGTTAACCTTAGGATTCTTTCTTTATTTTCGTAACCTACTGATGCAGAGTTCATCTCTATAGGTTCCTGTTCCTCTCCAAATTTAATAATGTATTTCTGGCAGTCACTTATTCCAAAACATTTAGACATTTCAATATATGGAAGTTTTCTGTCATGGCCCACTGACCAGCATGAGAGCAATGTCCTGTCCATGTTGTGTTTGGTATTTGCAACTGTCTGGTCATGCAGAAGGTTCTTCGGACAGCAGCCAAATTCCTTGTGCTTCATTCATTTGTTGAAGTGAAAGTTTTTCAGTAGGCAGCTATACTCAAGCCAAACTTTCAGAAACCTTCACTGAGCTCATGTGGATGGTAAGAGTCATTATCTTGTCCCTGCTGGCTTTATATTTCAGAGTCATCATGAGAAATATTCATGTCCTGGAGTCTGAGTCTAGCCAAGCAGCAAACATTGACATTTGTCTTTAGGTTTGTGGCTAAGAAACAAGTGAACTCCACTTTCAAAGAAAGAGTTGTTAATGTAATGTTAATAATGTAATGTTAATAAAGGGTTATTAGATACTACGGCATCATAATAGTGTGTGGCTAATAAAAGATGACACATCGCTGGGTTGTCTGTAAGCAAAGAGGCCAAGTAGTGTTTAATTTCATAGCGAAGATAGACAATGTTGTGAGCGTGCTGCTGCAGCCAGTGTTAAGTAATGACAATAATGATTCAATCAGACATAGAGTAGGAGATTGATAATGATAATTATTAATCCGGATTTTGGCTGCAAAATTTTTTCTCTCATTTTTCTTTGTATAGATGTTACTTTGTATGCTGCACTGCAGAGGGAAACATGAATGGATGTCTGACTTATTCTCATGTTAGTGTTTATTCACAAAAATCTCTCCTGTGGTTTCATCACAGAAAGCTTCACAAAATTTTATAAAAGTCATCTTGGCCTGTGAAGGTTTAGCTTGCCAGTTCACAGTGCCAGCTTGTGGCTAGGTTTACTCCTGGTATCGTGCCATTTTCCACCCACACGAGAAGGGTATGAATCCTAGCCAGCAGCAGCTGAAATGCACCACGATGCAGTTCAGTCTGTACAAGATGCTCTTGAAGAGTTTACAGACTTGAGAGTGAGAGTCATCTCTTACAACCTTGGATGCATAACTTTGTTGTCAGTTCTCCTTCAGTAATCACTGACAAGTGATAGGCACCTCTAGAAAGCGATTTATTCTATCTTAAGGTAAGAATCTAAGAAGGATATGATGAATCACCTAGAAATGTCAGTCTCTCTATTTACTCTACTCAGAGCCTAGATGGCTAGATTAAATTCGATATTTGGCTTGTAGGTGGTTAAATTTGAACCTTTCCCTAACAGGCAGCCATAGAGTAGATGAGGTGCATCAGAAGATAGGTCAAGGAAGCAACTGCAGTTTTAAAGATTTTTCTTCAATGTAGCACTACACTTTGAAACATAATTAAACATGACATCATATTTATTAAGGCATGATATAAGCAAAACTCTTTAGGAAATCATCTCTTAGCCATTGAACAGTGTTAGGTCAGTGGGACTGTTCAGACCATGCAATTTCAGAGGGAAACGAGCTACAGCCTGTTTCTTTTTGTGTATCAATAATAAAATATTGCTTATGTTTGCACAAGTGCATTACAACACACTCGGGTTTTCATTCATGTGTGTACATTGCACAGAAGCCACATCATCTGTAATCAATATGCCGTTTTCATTCCAGTGAAACACATGATTTTTTAACAGCATGAACCAACTTTTGTCAGTGGTTTGGAAGAGCAAGTGTGGACGAAGACACAACAAAAATTTGTTGGTTCTGGTTCTAACATCTGAGCTAGCTATTGAAATTGCAAGCATTTAATGTAGTAAAAAATAAACAGTTTAATTATCTTTTTAAAATTCCATCTTATCCAGACTCTGACAGTTTTATTAAACATTTTAGGAGAAAAGGAAAAGTATACTCTCTCCAAGAGAAAATGTGTAGGGAAGGAAGATGCAGGTCACATCCTCCCTTGTTTGCTGGTCCCTCTTTTGGAAATTACTATTCCTTCTCTTTTGGACTCTTTTAGCTTTGTGCTTTCTTGGCACTTTTCCAGATTCCCTAAAAATAATTCTTCTGCTAACACCCATCAACCACAAAACGATGGGAATATCTTCATCTCCCTGTCTCTGAAAAGGAAAGCAAACCCAACAAAATGTCTGTCTAAAAATCTTACAGGAAGCTATTTTCTGATTCAACAAAACCAAAATGGAGGCTAGCTTTTTCCCCTAGTGCATAAAAAAGTATAAAAGAAGAGTATGAACATCTTTATTTAAAATAAAATGCTTTTTAAGCTCTATTTGAACCGAAAGAGATTCTGGCATTGTTTCAGAAAGAAACATTTTCTTTGTTTTAATTTTTTAAAAATCAGTTGATCTACTCATTTGAAAATTATGATCTGAATATATCTTTCCACTCTTATTTGGATTTTTTACTTTTGGAATAACTGGCAAAGATAACAAAACTTTTGAAGTTGTCTAGAAAAGATCTTGAAAGTATATTGTTCATCTCAAAGAGGCAGCATGTCATTACCATATAAAACACAGAAACTGAGTATTTATGTTTGATTTGGATCCCATCAGAAGCAACACAGATATGTCCCTTACTGAGAAGTGACCCCCAAACGGAACACTCAAATGGCAACTGGAAATTGTTTTGGGATTGTCCACAGGATTTCCCATCTCATCTAGCTTTTTCAGTCTTTAATCTTACAATAAACCAAGCAGATTCTAAAATTGGCGCAGCTAAAAATCTTTATGTTACATGCCTAGATTCCCAAGTATCTTCAGCATACTGGTATACGTAAACAAGAAAATAATAATCTAGAGGAAAAGGAGCAGAAAAATAGATGGTGAGCAAAGAGAATGGGCAGGAAGGCAAATTGCTTTCTTGCCTCACTCAGATGTCTTGCAGCGATCTGAGGTAAGAACCCAGGGAACGTTGTTCAGCTGCTCAACCCCTGATGTGCAATTTAGGAGAAAGAGAGAGGGAAAGTCTACATCTTACGGGATCATAATTACTAGGACCTTTGCCAAGTCAGTGAAAAGGACTTTAGAAAATGGATGGACGTATATGACAGGATTTCCTGTTTGTTTGTTTGTTTGTTTGTTTCTTTTGGCAGTCATCATTCTTGAATGCCCTGCATATGGACAGGCGGTCTTTCGCAAGAGGAGAAAATGTGTTCCACTCACTGCTTTCTGTTACAGGGTGTCATATCAATTACCCCACTCTTGCACAGAATAGCAGTGCACATCTGAGGATTACAAAGCTTAACACCTACCTGCCAGCCGCTGGGATGTGAGGGCCAGAAGGTTGCTAGCAGCTAATAAAGCCAAACTAACAGTTTTAACCTTTCCAAGGTACCGGGCTGAACGAGATCCTTAGCTTCAAAGCTAACAGGCACTCCACCACATATATCAACCTCAAAGAAGACTTGTCAGTATGTATAAGGACTGTTCTAATGTTTCCCTGAGCTTGTGCAAAGATATCTGATTAAACTGGTTATTTCCCAATAGGGTTCATCTCAGAAGATGGGTGCTTCATAAGCATCTCTGAGTGGAATGAGCATTTGAGCTCTTTGTAGACATGCAGAGAAGAGCATCCCCCACAAGTGGTATTTTAGCATGCATCAGTCTTACTGAGTAGCCATATACTTGTTTTCACAGTTTCTGCATTTTGTTTCTATCCCGCAGAGGACTGGATCTGATTGTTAAGAAATGACCGCATCTGGGACTTGTTCTGAGGCCCCATTCTGGATTTAGGGGAGTGCAGAATGGGTTTACTATGAGGAGTTAGCCTTATGTCCTGAAATATTCAGTCTCACTGAGGATATCATACAGTCTGGTTTTAGGCCTGCTGTTTTATAACATACCTGAACATACTGAAAATAAATTGAAGAATGGCATGTGTGTGCATATGCACAAACACACATGAAGTTCAAGCCTTCTTTTTCTTGGCTAGAGTAGTTGGGTTAGCCAAAGCTTACACTTTATCGGCAACTCTGCCACTTCTTAGTGGGTGCACTAATTAGTCTCCTGTTTTCTTGCTTTGCTGTTCCTTGTGTTCACGTAGAATTTACACTCTCTTGTTGTGGTAAAAGGAACAGAAAGTTTGGAGAAGGATTGCCCAACCAAGTCTACAGGGATTGGAACTGTCGTCTGTAGTTCAACAAGTATTCTAAAAAGAGTGGAATAAATATATCTAAACCTGGCCACAGCATTATTTCACTAAGTCTTCGGACAGCAATAATTTAAACTGTTGGTCTTATTTCAGTTAAATCTGTGAGAAAGTCTTGGAATGCCTTTATCACTGAAGGTATCTCCTTCCTTTCTCTTCCCCCATGCCATTTTACACAAATGACTGTCCCAAGGCATGTCTCTTTAAAGAAATGGAGGAATCTGAAATTCATAAATTAGCCTTTTCTCCCTTACAGTTCCAGCATAATCAAATAGTTTGAGAATTTCCATTTGGAAGATCTTAGGTCATCTCTCACCACCTTTTTGGAAATCCTCCCAAATCTGTTACTCCCTCAGACTTGTTTACAGAATGAGCTGTTTTGCTCCAGAATCTTGAACAACTTCTATACTTTTCCTTGCTGGCCTCACGGCCTCTTCCATTTTGTCTGCTAGACTAGATAGTATTTCCTCTGGCATTCTGGGATTTGCATGCTATGCCCAGACATGTTGTACACGGAATTGTTGGGTTTGTTACATTGCAGACCGTCTATCTAATTGGTCAACCAAAGTAACTCTTCCTGAAGACTCCTGTATTTGGATTAAGTAGACTTTTGAAAGAGGATGAGTTGGGATAGTTTTATGTCAAGACAGCTGCACAGAACAACCTAGTGTCTTCTCCAAGTAGTTGCTTGAACAACAGTTTTAGACAAAGTGTTCAGAGTCTGGAGTTTTAAAATCCAAGTTCACTGAGATTTCTATTATGTGTAGTTTTGGAGACAACTTTGTTCTGCTAAGAGGGAAAATACGTTTGAGCTTTTTGCAATATAGACTCTCTCATACGTTCTTGTTGTCTGTATGTGCCTGTATGTGCTGTCTGAGTCTACATACTGCTGTCAGGGAGTGGATTTTTCACTGCAAAGAATTCCCTCACCTGCAAATGAGCCGTCACAGGGAATCAATTTCATGCAATATGAATATTTGCCTACATGTTTTGTTTACTGCTTATTTTACATCTTTTACTACAATAGAGGAAGCTTTGCAGCAATGCATTCAGTTAAGTGTAGTGTCCAAGCTCCATAGTTGATACTTTCTGCCTGGGATGTACGTATGCAAACGGTAATTACACATCTCTCCATTCCTAGGAGAAGGCATGCCAGCCTCACTGCAGTTGGTTTCCAGCACTACAGAAGGAAAGCTATGTCTGCAGTGCTATTGCTTAGGGCAGATTCATAAAGCAGCTTTTATATGGACCTTAGAAATTGCTATAGGCCATGCTACCGGGTTTCCTTACATTTTTTTTAATAATTAGTTTAAATTATGTTTAGGTAAGCATGCAGTTGAGAAGAGGGGAAGAGTATCTTAAAAAGGGTATATTTACTCCTTGGTTATCAACTCTTTTAATAAAAAATGGAAAATAAGCAGTAAACAAAACATGTAGGCCAATATTCATATTGCATGAAATTGATTCCCGACACCGATACCATCATAATTTACACTTTTACTTTCTAAACAGTCTGGATGTGATACTCAGATGTGTACTGAATTCTTCCTGGTCTTTCATTTTTGAGTGTAAATCCTCCTAGGAGAGGATTAGAAACACAAAAAGATCAGACATTAGTAGCATCAACTGCTCATCATAAAGTCCTATACTTTAAATAAATGTGTTTCCTATCATATATATAGCAAGTCATTAATATTATGTTTTATTGGGTAACTTTATGCCTTCATTGTTGTTTTTTGTTGAAACATGCAAATGAATTATGAAAATAATGCTTACATTGAAATAAGTGTTACTACTGCATCTTACTAATATGCTGGAATAACATTTGCCTTGGGAATCTTACAGTTTCTTTCACCAAGATAAAAATGGATCTGCTAGACTTTTACTTTGTTCCTTTCAGCAAAAGTTTCCCTTGAATTTTATTCTTTTTGTCTGTCAAGCTCAAACTAATTGGGAATGTTCTCCTTCAAAGGATAAAAAAGCCAGCTTTTGGTAACCTTGGCACATGTGCCATGTCCTTTTAAATTAAATTCTTCACACTTTATTTAATAATGTGTTTTCTTTTTCATATTAAAATTGCAGTTTTAAAACAAAGCAAATTTTCTTAAGAGTTACTTCCCAGATGTACAATTATCCTTAAAGATATGTGTTTTTTCACTGACTCTTGGCATGGGAAAAGAAGAGATAAAGGCATTGGTTTTATCACAAGGAATTTAAGCTGTATTCACTTTCGGCCAAAAGACCTTAGTTACAAAACAAAACCCATCCTGCATTGTCTCTGTGCTTTGCATTTCTATACTAATTGCTTTCAGCTTGGATTGTGTGATAATACGTGTGTTTGATATGCATGGTTTGTTTATGTCGAACTCCATTATCCTGTCTCATGTTCTTGGAGTGCCTGAAGTAGTTTCGCTAATCTGTCAGCATAGTATGTACTTGTGGATAAATATAGACATGCAGCCACTCCTGAGTGGTCATCATCATATGCTGAAGCTAAAAATTACCCCTTTGGTTATGGAAAGGCTGATCTGATCCGGAGGCCTGCTCTAGCTCACACATTGTAGGTCTTCAGCTCTTGTCTATTAAAAAACAAAACCAAAAACGTAAAAGAAATGTCTTGCCTCAATGCGGAAAAAATTGTAGTGAAGTATGAAACGGGACTATGAAACAACTAATTTCCTTTTCGATTTTAGTTAGAAAAGGATTCTGGCTTTTCTAACTGAAGGAGTGGAACATTTCAGGTATTCACAGGCTCATGGATATTACAGTAGCATGTTGGAGAAAATCCAGTGTGATCGGCTTTATAAAGGGGCTCGGTAGGTATGAAAATACTGCAAATACATGTTTTGGTTTGTGTTACTAGTTTGTTTGTTGTTGCTGAAGTGTATATTTGACAGAGTTAACTAAAAAAACTGCAATCTCTGTTTCTTCTGCTTAAAGATACTGAAAATTCAGTAACTATGTTTGACTGAAGTTGTATCCAGTGTAGATATAGACTCTTGGTTTGTGTATTATGAGCATTCTGTTGTTTTGCTTCATCTCAGAGCTTTAAGAAAAATACCTGTAGTGTAAATCATAGCAGAGACTCTCCTATGATAATGTAATTTTGTACTCATCCCCATTATCAGCCTAGTGACCGTGTGTATGTGTCAAAACTACTGTGCTTTTTTACGACTATTTCTCTGATGAGGGAGATTATCAATACAGGAAAAAAAATAGCAGTGATTTTTGTTCAGTAATCCTTTCTGTGGCAATAGTATATGGTAGTGGCGACAACCATAAGTGATATTGCATTGCTCCTTCTGTATTTACTCCTTGTTTTTAATTTTCTAAAAATACATAACATTGAGAAAATCTTGGGGTTATAGCCTGAACTAAATGAAAATATTTTGTAGGAAAAGAGTATAATTTTAAATACAGCTTATTGCAGATACAGTAGAAAAATTGGGAACATATCTTGGAAACAAGAAAATGGGTTGTTTGAGAGAAGTAGCGCTCAGGATTTCACCCCAAAATGGTAGAGACATCTTATAGTTGATTAATCTTTTTTACAGATTTTCCTAGGAGAAGAGCTTTAAATATGTATACAGCTTTCTAAAACTGACCTACAGATTCCCTGTTCCAGGGCCCTTGGGCATCAGGGTTACCATGGTCTCCTGCATGGGCACCACCATTCATTCTCCTTGGAATGAGCTACTAGTCTCTAGGTGGAGGGCTTAGTTTCATGCAGTACTTGTGTGGTGACCAGTACCCTACAATGTGTTACGAGTTCAGACTAAATGTTTCAGTGGTCCTTTCTGGTACTTCTTTTTGTAGAACGTTATAATTTTGAAATCAGATAGTAAAAACTTCATTTGTCAATGAAATAAATATTTAAATTGAGTAATACCCCTTCCTCCCACCCCACCCTCACCAGATATCTTCTGCATAAACCCATACAAACTATATGTGGTGATTTCTCACATAAAAAGTATGCCTTTTATTAATGACAGTGTTTCACTGGCATAAATGGCAAAACTGGACACATCCTTTTTATTGCTATTTTTAAGGCCCAGCTTATAATGTGTCAACATAAAGAGGCCAATCACAGATGACTTTAATGCAGCTATTTCTTAAATTTTCAGTCCTTGATTTCTAGTTTTATGTCTCAGAGGCAACTTTTTAAATGAGCTTTGTAGGGCGTTCAGTCTAGGAAAAAAGAGCTATATTCTGTTAAAGCTCATACATCATCAGTGTAGATGTCAGTGACAGTCTAGTCACTGGGCCAGATTTTTGCAATGCAAATATCAAGCATATGCAAATGTTTGAGATAATGGAACTGAAAAGATGCAGTAGAAAGCCAAACCTGTATATAATAGTTCATGACCAACTCATGATCAACTCAGAACCCTCACACTGTTGGCCGTGTTAACTTCCACACTGAAGATGCTTAAATGGAGTTAGCAGCAACAAAATTATATTTTAAAAATTTGAACTAAATCAATGTCATATGTCAGTTATTTCTCTAACTGCTGTAATTGCTGTAGCAATGACAGAGGTTAACCCCCAGGATATCTTTTTCTTTCCTTTGAGGGAAAGGCTGTACAGTCCTATATTTCAGAGAAGAGCAAGAAAAAAAATTTTGGTGCACTGACAAATCTCACAAATACTTGCATTTCTCTACTACAGTGTGCAAATAATTGATTTTTCAGTTAGATGTCTGGAAAAAAAAATTATATCAGCCTGTGTCACAAACCTAACAGCATTGTTGTTAAAAGGCTTTCCTACTAACAATGACTATGTGGATTTAAATTCCAGTCTCAAAATCCTGGCTGAATGCCACGATGATTGAAGATAAGGGTGGCAGCTCCCAGGTAGTGTGACTAGGGTTTTGTAAGGATGTGAGGCATGCATGATCTCACACACTGCCTTCCTCCCTTCCATCCCTCCTGCATGTCCCTTCGTAGCAAATTTTGAACCAAATTTGCCAAAGGAACAGAAGGCAAGGTTGCTTTTGATTAGATTCCTGCAGATTCCTTCAAGAGGGAGCCTGGGATGGTTGCGCTGGCCAGAGAGCGGCGGTCGGCCCAGCCGGGCTGTGTTCAGCTTGGCAGAGGCTGGCTGGCGGGCAGCCTGCCTGCTCAGCCCCGGCGGAGCTCGGGAGGGAGCTTGGGAATGACTGGGGCAGCTTGGGATGAAGACAGCAGGGAGGGCAGGGCTTTTACTGCATAAAGGACACGAGTCTTTAAGAAAATTGGTTTCACTGGTCACAAAAATAACCCATTTTTCCTGAGAACTTGGTGATCAGACTGACTTCATGGATAGATGTGAGCCAGTCAAAACCACATATTTGGTAAATATATTAGTGATTGTAAAAATATTGTCTGACTCCTTCCTAAAGCTATTTGTGTAGAAATTTCCATTACTTAGTATATTTGATAGTCCCTATAAATTTACATCTGATCCTTTTCATCTCACTGTCTTTATCTTTAAACTTTAGGAGAGCCTAGGTGATGACAGGAGAGCAGTAGTGCCTGCAGTCTTCTCTGGTGGCTCTTTTTTCATTACTTTGAAGTAGATTATTATTCAGAACAACAGGGTATTTTTAGAAACAGTTTTGTATAATATAAATGTAGAACTGTTCAATACACTCGGTTTTATGCAGAGTCATAATGCCAGCAAAACTCCATGATTATGCTTTTACCCTCAAGAATCAAGTGGAACTTTGCAGAAAACAAATCTAGCAGGAAACATCTATCGGAGTGGAAGAAGTGGTGCTGCTGTGCTAAAGAGTGATGGCGTACATGATACATGATAATAATAGCTACATGAATAAAAGCGTTTCTATCTTCCATTATAGTCATATAATGGAGTTCTAAACTTTGATTTTTCAAAACCAAAATATGTTCTCTTTTCCCCAGTGCATCTTCTTTTATTTGTCAATGCATGAATTTGGGGTCTGATTCTGCCACATCATGAATACTCTCAAATTATAATGTAGTCTTTGGGATTTAGTTTTTTCAGTTTTTTACAGCAATGAAGTGTTATTCAGGAAAGATCTAAAATCTCATGTATTCTTTAAACAATATAATGTAATTAATAGTTGACAATTACTTTCAGTAGTAGTTGCAATCCTGCTTCTCTGCAGAAAAGGCTAAAGGCATCAGATGTGTGGCATCCGTCATTGTAGTTCCTTCCTTCCTTCCTTCCTTCCTTCCTTCCTTCCTTCCTTCCTTCCTTCCTTCCTTCCTTCCTTCCTTTCTTTCCTTCTTTCCTTCTTTCCTTCTTTCCTTCTTTCCTTCTTTCCTTCTTTCCTTCTTTCCTTCTTTCCTTCTTTCCTTCTTTCTTTCAACATACAATGTAACCCTCTGGAGTACAATGCTATGGGGAAATTCTATAATGGTATTAGTTCACAATATTTTCCACAGTTTGTATTGCATTAAAGCACCTCTGTTCCAGTCACCAGCAGGGCTCACGGGTGTTACGACACTTACATTGCATCTGGAGTGGCTAATGGCTGGTCTTCCCACTGTTACTTAATTTGCTGCTTTTAAAGTCTCTGTCAAAACTAACAGAGGGTGCTACCAGTACCTACCTGAAGACCAGACATGATTTTTTGTTGCCAATAAGAGCTAAGCCTGAGGATTTTGTTTTGGCAATTTTATGCATAGAATGGTAATATTTGAATTAACAAGGTTTTGTTTCATAGTTCTGCAATTTATTTTTTTCTTCAGTTTACCAGGAAAACATTAAGTAGAGCTAAACTTAGTACATAATATCTTGATATTGGTTATGGGGAATTCACAGAATCATGGGATAATTTAGACTGGAAGGGATCTCTGGAGGATGATTAGTCCAACCTCTGCTCACCAATTAGAGAGATGAGGCCTTGTCCAGTCAAGTTTTGACTGTCTCCAGGAGTGTAATTTCTACTTTTTCTGTGGACAGCCTGTACCAGTGTTTGATCACCCTCTCACCGCAGAATTTTTTTCAATATATTTAATTGGAATTTCCCGCATTCCGACTAGTGTCTGTTGCCTCTCGTCCTGTCACTACGCTCAAAGAAGAGTCTGGCTCCATCTTTGCTGTACTCCATTAGGTAGCTGAAGACTGCAATAAGATCTCCCCATAGCTTTCTTTTCTTAAGGTTGAACCAGTCCAGCACTCTCAGCCTGTACTCATGTAGCAAGCACATAAGTCTGTGACCATCTTCATGGTCCTCCCTTGGCCTTGCTTCAGAATAGCAATGTCATTCTTGTATGGGGGAGACCAAAACTGGACACAGTACTCCAGATGTGATCTCCCAAGTGCCAGATGGGACTGTAGGGTTTAGTACTTTCAGGAAAACTAAAACGTAATGAACATTTTGTGGCCGTGGAAGAAATTTCATGTCTGACTCTTCATATAAAATTTATACTGGCGAAAGGTAATTGTTTTTAAAGGAGTCATTCTTGATTGACCGCAGTATAAATGAGGGGAAAATCAGGCCCTTTACAACTCACCTTAGTCAAAAGATCAGAGTCCTGACTTTCGCAAGGATAGGTGAGTTTGAATAGCAATAAAGAATAAATTTGTTATTTGACAATTGAGTTACAGATCTGGCCTTCAAGACAAAGGATAAGAGATGAGGATGTTATTCCAACAGTTAGGTGTCAGCAAGTCTTACCATGTAAAAAAAAGAGGATGAAGTGTACACTGAACAGTAAACACTACTTGATTTTAATACTTAAGATTTCATCTTTGATTTCTTCTTCCAGTCTAGATTATGTAAATTTTACCTATAACTGTACCATGGAAATTGTATTTATGTATTGTGTATTTCTTTGATTATCAACTGGTCTCCAGTTTTGCTTTGACAGTATAGTGGGCCATTGGGATACTCTGGAAAAATTAAGACATGTCGAATTACCCAAAAGTAAATGTATCTTTTCTACATTTCAGCTTCTCCAGTTGGTAACGGATATATCAAGCCACCCGTCCCACCTGTTTCTGGTACACAGAGAGAAAAAGGACCTCCAGCCATGTTGCCTATCAACGTTGACCCAGACAGCAAACCAGGCGAATATGTCCTGAAGAGCTTGTTTGTTAACTTTACTACTCAGGCTGAACGCAAGATTCGCATCATCATGGCAGAACCTCTTGTGAGTAAAAAGAAACTCTAAGTATATATGGACTTTGCTTTGAATTTATTTTTAAATAAGGCTTGCTTGCTGTGCGATGGAGAATATTTTGCTTGTAATCTGCGTTGGAGTTTGATAGTGTTTTCCAAACAGTAAGATATGCTACTATGGCAATTAGAAGGTTGTGGGAGAGGACAGAGGTATGCAAGATATGCCACAGGGGTGACATGAAAAGGAATTAATATTTTATTTCTGTTTGCAGTATGGACACATGTTAATGTTATTGAGAGGCAGAAGAGGTGTCAGCCAGCATAGATTTCACAGCTGGGAAAGCAGTCACTTGAGTCAAAATAGATCAGAAAATGCTGAAATGTAATAAAAATCTGTATTTCTGAACATTACACGTTTTCAACTAAAGCATGAAAATGAATAGTACTGCTGGTTCCCATTTGAGTTCTGACAGTAGTATGTTTCATAATCTAAGAAAGTGCTATAGCATCTCTTTTCCACATACGAAAAAGCATGCAGCATTTGAAAAAGGAGCTACATTACAAGGTCTTGCACAGTCACTGAGAGAGCAGTCGTTATTTATGTTTTAGGCAAATTTAACATACAAGTATTTCTGTTCCAAATTGTCTTATGTAACTGAACTTCTGTGAGTCTGCTATTTTAACCTGAGACTACAGTTTATATACATTCTTGTTATTTTGATATAGGGAAGACTAGTTCTGTAACCTATATTTTAGTTCTGACAAGGTAAAAATTAAAAATAAAAATAACCAGGAACTTGTATTTCTGAGCTGTAAGGGAATTTTTATAAAATCTTACAATATATTTGTTATAAAACGCAGTGTAGAGCACTTAGTTCAGTTCCCGATTTTCAGGTCTGGATATTCTGAACAGTAAAATTAAGATTGTCTTGGTTCTGATGACGTCTGCTTAGCTTTATGTCTTGATTTAGATTCAGACACATTTGCTGCTTGGAAAGTTTTTCTAGACTTTCCTCTGAAACATTAGGTAGATGCAAGATGACAGAAATATCTTACAGAATTTGGAAATAACACAAAAAAAGCTAACAGGAAGGAATATTTTGACAAGGATCCATTTTTTTATTCTTTCATGAGTCTCCTCCAAATCCCAAAAAGTAGAATGAACTGACACGTCCTTTAAAAAAAAAATGCCAGTAGCGATTTATTACTATCCATTCTTCATGTGACGCACAGTGAACATCTTCAACATTTTAAGACAAAATGTGTTGTAAAATTACTTGACAAGATCAGGGAAACAACAAAAAGACCAGGACTGCAAACACAATTTCCTTGCGGTACCTCTGTCACTCTGCATTTTCATGTAATATTTCAGTCATGGATATGAACCAGTGACTCTGATTTATTCCCATTTCACCTTGTGTTAAGACAATTTTGAGTTGCTGTGTGTTGATATATTATTTTTGTCTCTTTGTGAAACTATGAATATCTGAATGCTGATCTTATCTTATTCCAGAGGTGGTTCAGTGAAATTTTGTTTGGTAAATTCAATGTTGAAAGTAAAAATATGCAAGAGACTGGAATGTCACCTTCTGCTTGTCAACATTTTCAGAACATATTTCTTACAGGGGTCTAGCCATGAGACACTAACAATAATTCAATGGCATACTCACATCTTATTAATACTAATACGACTTACAAGTCATGGCATGCTGCTATTTGAGGGTGACTGTGGCAAATGTGTAAGCAGTTTTTTGTAGACATTCAGTCAAAATGATCTTGAAATAATTAGGTTGTAATGAAAGAAGTGACAAGGGAAAATGGCAAAAATTATTCTGGAATTATGGCTAAGAATTTACGTCCGCCCTTTCTGTAGGGTAGCTGTTGGATGTTTAGCAGCTTTGTTCCCACAATTTTACTCTACTGACCAGAATTGTGACCAGGAAGTCCCAGGGATTTGCAAGACAAAGATTATAAATTGGTGGTGCAGAGCCACCCTTTGGCCTTTTTTCACAATAGGTAGTCAAATGGTAAGCTCTTTGAAGATTCTGTTCTAATTAAACTCAAAAGTACTTCAAAGAAAATCAAACCTGCAAAGTGTTCTAACACTGAGATGTTTCTGGTTTGAATTCTCTAAGTTATTACAAGGTATGACGGTTTAATTTTTTAATGAGTAATGAATACTTAAAATATCTTTTAGAGAAGCTAAAATGATCTGTTTATAATATAATTGCTTTTTCCTCTCTTTTATCACAAAGTGTAGCTGAGATTCAAGCTCTGAAGTTACTATGGGATTAAATGATAGACTCAGCGATATATTCTTTACCTAGACGTTTCTTTTCATACACACATTTTGCCTGATTATCCTTTCTGGTTATCATTACTGTTGTTTTTATGAATTTTTCTGTCAGTTTCTTTGGGTTTCTTATGCCTGTTTGATATATCCATCTCTCTCTTTTGTGATGCACACAGAGCCCAACTGTAAATTACAGTGTTCTGACAACTACGGTGGAAAACAGGTTTGTGTCCGGCCATGAGTTGCAGATGTTAGCAAAGCACAAAAACTTTTTCGCTATTTTCTAGGGCAGCACTGAAGGGCAAAGCACCCACCCCCTCCTGCAGCCCCATGAAATCTCGGCTTGGATAGCAAGATTCCAGGGGCAGAGAAAGCAGAGGACAATGTCACTTACTCCTCCTGCTGTCTTGGCTGTCAACCAAGTACGATTTGACATTTTGGTTACTGGATCTGGCAGTGATTGTCATAAAAAAACACACTCCCCGGTTAATAAGTTTTCTAGGCATGAATCTAATGTCAACTATCCACTGCTAAGTCTTTAACAAGTTAGAATGGAAACCTTTTGTTTCCAGATGTGATTTTTTTTTTTTACTTTGTCTGGAGAATATTGTACTTGGAATTTCAGGTCAATTTTTTAGGGTCTCTGAAATATAACAGACATTTCAATAATTAAATTAAGTTCATAATTATGTGGCTAATTTTTAATGATTAAACTACTGTACCCATATTGTCAAGTTATATTAATCCAAATTAAAGGTATTTGACAGCAGAATTAATTAAAAGGGATTTTCCAGTTTATAAAATTAAAGTCACATAAATGAAATGTAAGTAATTTCTTCTTGATAACCTTTAATAATTTTCTCCTGCTTTTCTGTAAATAATTGTTCTCCTTTACAATGAATATTAAGAATTTTCCTGAAGACCTTTTTTCACAGCTGATTGCGCTCATATTTACATTTTTATCAGTTCATATGTTAAATCTTCTTTGCATTGCTTCATTTACAAACACAATTTGATATTTTATTACTGCTGATTTTTTCTCAAGCAGTGGTGACCTTAAAATGAAGCTAGAATGAGGAAGCCAGGCAAATATTTTTGCCAGTTCAAATGATAAAATATGTTTACATATCTTAACACTGAAGGAAAAAACTCAGAAAATAGTTTCCTTTTTAGGACCATTGATTATCACTTAGGGTGATAATTCATCCTGTGTGTACTGATCAGGCTAATCTTTAAATACGGCTTTCATCTGTACTTACACACAGCTGTAGACGTTGATAAAACATAGTGAGCTGCAGGCATTGACAGTGGTTAATGGTTAATTTAGCTGTCGGTAAACGTTCATTATGCTTTTCTCCTGCAAGCGTCTTCTTTTACTGAGCTTGTCTAAATTCAGGATCTCTCTGAATACTGAACTCAAGAACTGAATTTACTCATTATAGGATCAGGACTATCAGCATATCCATGTATTCTGCCTGTAGCTTTCTTTTTTCTTAGGTAGGTATATCTGGCTGTTGGAAAAAATACTGAAAGCAGTGATGTGGTTGATACTAGTGTATTTATTACTTCCATTTCATTAGAAGCTCAACGACATTAAAACATAGCCCTATATCAAAACAGAGCTGATGATAACAGCCAAGCAGGTGGTTAGGAAGACTTTGAAAGGGCAAGAATAATGCAAGTTTGTTTTAGTGAACAACCAACATGTATAGTGGCACTGCTGATTAGCTTTAATCTAGGCTTCACTTTCTCTAGGCATTGCAGAAGAAATATGCTAAGGACAGACTTAGGTGAAAAGGAAGTAGAAGAGGTTTTGGTTTTCGAGGGCTGGGCTGTGATAACTGTCCTGGTTTTGGCTGGGATAGAGTTAATTTTCTTTCTAGTAGCTGGTATAGTGCTGTGTTTTGGATTTAGGATGAAAATAATGTTGATAACACACTGATGTTTTTGGTTTTTGCTAGGTAGTTGCTGTGTCTACACTAAGTCAAGAACTTTTCAGCTTCCCATGCCTTACCAGGTGCACAAGAAGTTGGGAGAGCACAGCCAGGAGAGCTGACCCAGACTGGCCAAAGGGATATTCCCTGCCCAGGAATGTTTGTCATGCTCCAGATAGAACTGGGGAAGCTAGCTGGGAGATGGGATTGCTGCTTGGAAACAGACTGGGCATCGGGGGGTTTTTCTGCGGGTGGTGAGCAATTGCATTTGTGCATCACATTATATTATATTATATCCTATATCATATGGCATGGCATAGAATTATTATAATAATATTCTCTTCCTTTGTTAGCCTATTACACTGTCTTTATCTCGCCCCACAAGTTTTTTTCCATTCTCCTCCCCATCCCACTGGGGGGATGGGTAAGCAAGCGGCTGCATGGTGCCCAGTTACCAGCTGAGGTTAAACCACAACATACCTAATAAGATTTATGTAGGCTGTAATAATACCAAGAAGTTTTATCACACAGCTGTAATGTAGAATTTTCTGTTTTAGATGGACTGAAATTCCAGCTGCATCACATGAGGAATGACTCCTTTGTTCTCATCTATGAGACACATTAGTGTTACACATTTTTACATTTGAAGTCCTCATGAATAGTTTGGCATACACAGGGCCTTTGGACCCCTGTTTATTCACAGTGCACAGACAGAAGTTACTATTAGGAACAAGGAATTTCATGGAAAAGAGGAAAGGCAAACTGCCTTGTTTTGTTCTGACTATCCATTCAGTATGTGTGTGCCCAGATAAACTGAAAAAAAGCCAACTTTATTTCAATAACCTTATGCAAGTATATATTGAGAATGCTGTACTTTTTTCCCGTACAAAATCAACCTCCCTAGGACCTTCTTCTATAAATGTTACAAACATGCCAGATTCCCATTGTCATCTATCCCTATCCACTTCTGTGTCACTTCGTATCACTCAAGGATTATGTCACTAGTCATTAATATAATTGTTTTATTCCACTAGTGTTTATGGAATAAACACTAGTGGAATTCTGTAAAAATTCAAAATTCTGTAAAACGTGGGCAGTTCATCCCAACCCTAAGGAGTTCATAGTTCATAATATCATAATTCTATATCTAACAGATCATAATGTTATTTCTACTGTATTCTTTATTTAGTATTCAAATTATATAAATAAATATTAGTGGATTCATTCTTTTAGATCCAGTTGTGACAAATAATGTGTAGGACATTAAAAATCTATTCTTAATTCTATCTATTCTTTCAGTAATTGTCTCTGAAGTATTTCTTTACTAAATTCTATCTCACTTTATTATACTGTGCTGAGGACTGTCCTCTCACCTGTTCATTAGAAAGTGAAGCATTTCCACACCATCTTACTTTAACTACTTGATATATAACCTGAATATACTATCCTTTTATTGTATGGAGCCCCACAGATCTGTTACAGTGGCTGCATTAAGTGGCTTGTTGAATGGGGCAGATCTATGTCTGTCAGTTGTAGGACAGGCTGGAGGACTGAGGACAGTCACTGTCCTCAGGAGAATGCCTCATCTCCTCATGCTCCCAGCAAGTGTCAGCTCAGCAGAGTTACTTTCCTGCAGGTCATTGACTGGATCATGGGTCAATTTTTTAGACTAACACTTGGCCTTAGTATTTATTCAACTCCCAGCTATATCTAAGGACTAAGCTTGATTTCTGTGTGGATTGTCCCCCTAGTTCTGTTTTGTTTTACTCACTTCCCAGCAGCTAACTTCTCTGTTTCAAGAAATCAGTTCAGCAAAGCAGTGGTCTCACTCTCCCCTCCTTCACTAATCGGCTTTTGTTGGAACTTCACTGGCTCTCCAAGTACAGTCCAGCCTTACCAAACTCCTCTTCACATACCCTTGGCTCTGCCCAAGGTGAAGCCCAAGCTGGGCCAGATCAGCTTGTTCTTTCTGCTAGCAGAGTGGCAGCTAAACCTGGGAGATACCATCCGTGAAATAAGCAAGGTCTACTCATGTACTCCAAGGATGCGAAGGCACAAAAATATAGGAAAAATCAAGCTTCTATACTGAAGATGGAGGCCATAAAATATAGCAAAGACAACTCCAAGGGCATGAAGAGCCTTCACTTCTCCTTCCACTCATCACCTTGGCAATAATATCCCCCTCTAGTTATCTTAGTACATATCTCAGGCACAGACCTGTAGCAGAAGCCAAGCACTGAACAGTGTAGAGTAGTAGTCCTTCTAGGGTAGCTAATCTTGAACCTCAGGACAGCTATCTTCCTGAAAGACCTAGAAAGGTTTATGTGATTCAATCAGTGGCCACAGGTGAAGTATCTTCTCTGTAGGTCAGAGGGACATATCATAGAATTGAAGCAAAGGAGTTGAGAGAGAGAGTATGAAAGACATTTGTTGGAAAAAGAGTTTGAGGAAGAGACAGATGTAGGATTTCAGAAGTAATCATGGCGAGCGCAGGAGGATAGAGATAGGATGCAGCCTGGGTCAGATTCCAGCTTCCATATGAGATAGAGGGGAAAAGTGCATGCCATTTTAGCAGCCGGGAAGGAAAAGGACACATTTTTCCGTAGCCATTGGCATAGGCATTTGCAGCTAGGTACAGGTCCATAAAAACACTGATAGATTTCAGAGTATCAACAGGAGCTTTCTCAGTGATCTCAGGGCAGAGTACTGTGTGAGGCTTCAGATCTCATTCTGACAGCAAAACTCTCCAGGATGCTCACTGTCCCTGGGCCTCACTACCACATGGATGTAGCTGGAAAACAGTCAATGGTGCATATGATGGTTCACATCGCTAAGAGGATTTAACATTGGAAGGCAGATTCGGTCCAAGGTCGCTGAGAATGTTGCACTGTATCACATGTTGGCTGATGCTTGCCAATATAGGACAGAACCTACCCCATGCCCTAACCATGTTTTTGTGTCATTTAAGGATATTGGTTGTTACCATTATCCAGAAAATTAAAGTCATACTACTGTCATCTCAGGCCAGCCTTATCACTGGTCTGTCATCATGAAGGACTGAGTGAAAATCAAGAATCTGCTTTGGTAGTGTTCGTGCCAGATAAGTAGCAATTAATTAAAGAGGTGTCTTTCCATATTTTTGCAACAGCTTCATCCTTTGCATGCTTTCAGGATCATGTTTGAAGACAATGAGGTACTGCTTCATCAGCATTGCTGCATGTTTCAAAGTTTAAATTTATGTGCTCTTTTCAGGGCCTGAGTCTGGCATGCTACAGTTTACACATCAGACAGCTTGAATTATGCCATATTTGATCCTGCATATCTGCTGGCATGACAAATATGAGAAAAACTTAAGTGCTTCATGTAGCTACCTTCCCAATTTAGAAATCCACCCAATAAGGTCTTGTTTCCTTAGCTGGGCATGTAGTATGGGTGGAAACTGTGACTGGCCGTCGTACTTGTAGCAAAAGAACAGTGAAGGCTGACGTTAGCTCTGCAAGGGCACCCTGGCATCGTCCTTGAAAGTCTGTCAGACCAGTACCAGTAACTGGGAGGAAAAAGCTTCAGATCAAGTCACCTGGGGACACATCTTTTATGGTACAGCTACAGCCTTTGAGATAAATACGTAGCCAAGAAAGCCCAAAATAAAGGAGATTTAAAGAAAATGAACTACTGACAGTCATGAGAATTTCTTGAGTTCACTTTAAAATTATGCCTTTGCTCTCTATTGGTCTATTCTATGAAAAGAAACACATATTTGATGACATTAAGTAGCTACCTGACCTTAAAGCAGCAGTGGCTGCGAAACAGCAGACCATTACAAGGGTCAGTAGCTGCCATTTATTTCCCCCAGCTGTCCGAGGGTTAAGAGAAACATGGTTCCTCTTTACAGAGCTCTCAGCTGTGCCTGGAGCAGCCCTGCAATTACAACTCTAAATTTATTCAAATCAACTGATAAGGGCTTCCTATAGCTGTGATTAAATTAGGTCACGTTACTCTGAATGCGTAACTAGCAGTCAGGGCCCTGAGGGCACTAATAAGCCATAATGGCCTCCTCTGGCCCTTGCCTACCCCTGCCCACAGCCCGGGGCCCCATTACAGCCCCCAGAGCAGCCAGTCCCTACCACAGCACAGCAGGGCCAGTGTCCAGCTCGCCACAGCCCTGCCTAGCCTCTACCCATCCCAGAGAGGTGCCTGATGGCTGGGGCTGCCCCTGTCCCCCTGCCTGCCCTGCTCCTGGCTGGGGCGAGGGGACAGACCCTGGCTGCCAGGCCCTGCCCTGCTGTCCTCATGGTGGGCCCCAGCTGCTGCGGCCAGCCCTGCTGGACCCTGACACCAGCAAAGCTATGGGATCACAGGCAGTTCTGTATCAGAAACAACTGCAAGTGTCTCTCTCTCATGCAGCCATGCCTCAGTACTTGGTAGCTGGTAGGGTATCTGTCCTGCCTGATCATCGAGTGTTCTGGATGTTTGCATCCAGACAGGCGTTCTGCATTTTACTCTGCTGTACCTTTTATCAGAGGTCTGGTGCCAGCCCTGTGTTTTCATTCCCAAGGTTCGCAAATGTGGGAAACTTGCCCACCCTTCCCAACCTCCCTGTTTTTATAGCATTTTACCAGTTGAGTGTAAATATACTAAAAGAAGGGACCTCATCCACTGCTTGGAACATGGAGGCCCCCTAAATCCTCATAGCATTGCTGTCACCATGGGCAGGAGGTTTGATTGAAGGTGAGGACAGCTCTCTCATAGTAACTGAGAAAATGTGGTGAGCTCAAGAGGGAAGCTGCACATCCCCCATTCTGTGCAGGAGAAAAAACCTTCCTGCATTTGTGGACAGCGTGCTTCTTCCACGGAAGAAATAACTTTTCTCATCATAAACCAGTTGCTGTAAAACTCTGCATATAGGATTGAAATGTCAGTTAACTTCTCTGTTTAGGAAACTAAGATGTACCAAACAACCACGGTACATCAAGGTCAGGGAAGAACATCCTCACGCTGTCTTCGCCAGCTCTCAGAAGTAAATGTCAAAGATGGAAAGGAGGGAACAGTGCTGTTCAGGTTACACACTTAACTGTAGTGACTTTGTCTCCTAAATCTGTTTAATTTACCACTGGATCTTTCAGTGGTTTTATTTCACAGAAGTCAGCCTTCCAATACCTGAATATCTATATATCTTGCTCACTTTGAAGAAAATGCATCATAGAAGCAAAAAGCCCTGTCTTTTTTTTGTGTGTGTCTTGCTGCAGTCAGGCTTTGCAATGTAATAACCGTGTTGTTTTCCAACTCCACAACGGTTTATTACTGCTGCTTCCTATAACAGGCCTTTCTCATTTCATTAATACAGGGTTAGTTAGTTTAGCAATGACTGACTTAAAGTGGTTTAGGGGTTTTTTTGAATATTCAAATTTACAATCAAATACCAGTTTAATCGATAGCTCTTTTACAAAGAAGAATCACTGAATCTGTAATAATTGATTATAAGTATAGAAATTGGGAATATTGATAGTGTTGAACTTAACCCATGAAAATCATTAGTTGGACTTGGGACTACTATTAAACTCAATCTGGTACCTAAAATTCAATTAGCACTGTCTTAGTTAATCCACTATATTAATTTTATAGTTCTTCCCCAAGTTGTACATCATGGTCTTTCATGAATTTTCATCATAAGTAAGGATGCCACTAAAACTTAATATATTCTCTGCCCCAGCGTATTAGGTGCCAATTAACAAAATTTTATCTTCTTACGTTGGAAGTTTTTGAGTCAGACTCAGTCTACTAACACAGGTCTATGATGGAATTAGGATGTCCATACCAAGCATCCACACTTCATTTCTAGATGCTCTTTTTAAATTTATCAAACTTACAGGTTGTAAAATTCACTTCACCAATAAAATTTCCTTTCTCAGTTGTGCTAGACCCTACCTCACATTACAGTAAAGTCATCCCTAGTACTCTTTTGAACTTTCCAGATTTTACAAAAGCATGTGTTTAAAATATTTCTTTCAGAACTGGTCCACTGTAGCCGTCAGCTAATTTGGGCTTAAAATGCCTTAGTAAAAGGAATTTTTTTACTTCCTACCTACAAGAAAGCACCTTACTTCACAAGGGAAAAATATTAGAGAAGATACAAATGCTAGGAGCAGCAGGTTTTTTGTTTGGGTTTGTTTTTGCAGTTACCCATCTATCTGTATCAGCACTTAACCTTTGTTTAAAGTTTGTGACCATTTATTATCAACACTGAGTTGAGAGCATGTCTGGGAATTTTTTTACTGATCGGTAAGAATGTCAGAGTACTTGAGTTGTTTGCTCAAGGTAAGTAAAAGAAAGAAAACTTTCATATTCATTTTTTGTGGCTTTTTTATTAAGTTCCATGTTATTTTGGGAAAGTTGCAGTGCTAATTTTTGCACTGTGCATCTAATAGCTTGAAAAGTAATGGCTAATTCAGTGGGTTTGCTTCTCTCTTCAGGGTGCTTGGCTGTGTAGTATTAGTTCTGAAAATCAATTTGCTATTTCTTTGGCATATTTGGCCATTTTTTTTGATACATCAGTAGCTTCAGATTAAACATTCTCATGACAAAAATTTCTGAGTGTCCACATTTTAATTTTGTTGGTAGACAGCACAGGTAAAAGATGCCTTTTGCAGAGAATGTGATAATCAAACGAAAATTAGCCTGTAATACCTCATGTGATGACATAAGCTATCACCAAGTCAGAACAGTACATGGCGTGGATGCCAGAGAGGCGAGAGTCAGGGCCAGTGAGGAAAAATCTGTATTTGAAGCTGAACGGATGTTTTCTTACACAGTTTTGTATTCAGCAGTACAGCAGTACTGGGCACATCCTTTTCCATGTGAACGAAACAGAAGAGCTGCTACAAAGAAAAGAGCAATTGCATAAAGAAAGAATAGACTGAGTAATACTGAGCCTGACTTCTAAACGTGCACCTTTCATTGTTTTTATATAATAACTGTAATGATAAGTAGGTTTTTGATCTGAGTTTGTCAACTAGATGGGAGATAGTTATGGGAGATGTAGAATATTTTTGCATATGTTTCATAGCCACTTGAAATACGCTTTTTTTCTCCATATGAAATATCATGTACAATTAGCATTGCTTTTTTACTTAATCTTCAGAAGTTACATAATGTTCATCAGAGTTTTCTTTAGTATTTTTGGAACCTATATGTTTTTCATATGCAGAGTTGTGGTGTTTTCTTGAAGCTGTATTTCATATCTTTTTTATTATTTTTGCCTTTAGAATTTCCTTTTGGTGTATGCTTAGAATTTCAAAGGTTAATAAGGGAAATCCCCTTTTCTGTTTATCTTTCTGTGTACCATGGTCACTGACACAGTCTCTTAAGAGAGATATCTACCAGCTAATTGATGCTGAGCAGAGCAACAAGAGAAATCAAAGATTCTGTTGTCATCCACTGAACTGGCAATTCATATTTTCATGCATGAGGACCTGCTGACTTGCAAAGAACGGTTGTGAAAACAGGACACTAATTGCCTGTTTCATAGAAGTTCCAGGTGGGAGACATTTGGGGGACTATCAGGGTAAATAGATTGTGCTTTTGAGTCAAAAAGCTTGGCTTTCTTAATTGCTTAGGTGTAAATTAACTAGATTTCCTGGGGGGGCAGGGGTGGGAATTCCTAAAGAGTGAAAAGGTAAGTAAGAGTTGAAAATTATTTCCTGAGAAGTTGAGAATGGAGGCAGGGACCAGACAGACAAATTGTACCTTTCAGAGGCAACCGACTGGTAGGTCGGCTGCACCTGGAGGGTGGGTGCTCCTCTATGGAATAAAGTTCTGCATGCCCAGCCTTCAAAAGCAAATTGGCGTCATGGCATTTTCTCCTAGGTGACACAGATAATGGTTTACAGACCACATGAACACAAGGTTGACAGTGATACATTTTCTGATCTTTGTACAAAATAACCAATGGCAAAATTAAAAATTTAGCATGTTTGATCCAGCTATTTTTGGAGCAGACCTTTTCCTACAAAACATCGCCTTCCTTTGCTGCTGAAAAGAATATAATACAAAGATGTTCAGTTTCTTTTAGGGCTCTTGTGATGATTCACTGTAAGCAGGAAAGAATTACACTTGGGAATTTTTTGGTTCTTAAGACATGCATTTTGTATATATTTTAGCTGTAGCAGTTGAAGTCTATGTCTACTCCATTTTACGTGAAAAGGTCCATTCTTTTGCTGTTTCCTTTTGGTAACTCTTCCATCCCAGAAGACTACTCAATAGAGTATGTATGCTGCTCTTTAGCATGCAGTGCTAAAGTTACATTTTGTATCAAAATATCCTTGCATCCTCCATGCTCTTATAAAAAGAGGGGGTTTATGTCAGTCAGTGATACAGTACCCAGTCACAGTTCAGTAGGAATAACGTGCCTAATGGTTGCTGAGGTTAGAAATAACTTTAAGGGACATTATATATCATTCTAACATGGTGATGTAATGAAGCTTAATAGGCACTACAACATCCTTTTGTTTTCATGTTTCCCCAAACACTCAGTTCTGTGACAGGTAGTCGAGAAAAGCAATTCCTGTGTAAATTTACCCAATTATATTTGTGTAGCAGCCCCGAAAAGGCATTCATATGTTAACCATTGAAAGTAGCTGACAGTCTTTGGAGAAATGTTTTAGTGTGTCTATGTGAATAGAGGGTTTGACTGATATTTTTTAGATAAATTATAAATAGTATATTTAGTTGATGCATGCAAATGTGATAAAATATACATTTGCCATTGCATATTCAACATATTCTATTTTGTTATAGTCTATTAACATTTTCACAACAGCAATGAGGCAAAGGAAGGAAATTAATTTTTAGGTGAGCATTTTGTTTTGTAAGCACTGGTGATGCAAAAAGCTTAGATAGTTTTATTGAAAAATGATAGTTTCAAGTATTACATGCAAAATTGTCTTTGCTGATCTTTACTGCTTATCTCTAACATGTATTCATATCATGGGAGTTTCCAGCATGAGCAAATACAGAGTATACAATTAAAGGCAGCACTTCAAACAAAAACCAAGGATGTTTAACTTAGTGATTAAAAATGGAAATGTTATTATTGAGAGTCCATTCTTCTGAAATTTTCTGATGTTTTTTTATAGCTGAGAAAGCTATGAGCCCTTTCAGATTAATCAAAACTTTCTTTATTCATATTTTGTGGTTGTAGGCTTTGGCTCCAAATTCAGCCTACCTATTCATCCAAGATTTGGAAGACATTTCTGTAGAATGTATTATAGCTACAGAGACTCAAGGAGAGTCAACTCATAATATAAAAGGGCCTCTTTGGCATTTCTGAATTGGGTGGGCAAGAAAATAAATAAAAATAAAATAGCGCCTTGAGGCTGGAAAACATTTTTAAGATTTTTTAAAAAACTTTTAAGTAAGTGTATTTCCAGGGTAAATAGATTGCTATGGCATCTATTACTCAGAAGCAATTTCACTTTATTATACTTTTTAACCTTGTCTTTGCCAGTCCTGAACCTTTGATATATAATGAAAATGTCTACCATTGAGTATAAGTATATTTTATATAGTAGCTGCCACAGCAACAATGTTGAAAATACTGCATAAAATGAAATAGTAAGATTTGTAAGGATATTAGAACTAAGTGGTATAAAATAGGCAAGTTGTTTACAGAAAATAAGAAGAAATTTTCTACTGCATAAAGAAAAAATGCTGTTTTCAAAGGCCACCTGAAGCATCTATGTGTAGTTGAGCTGTCTTTGAATTTACTCAGCAGTGTCTTCCTGACAATGTCAATTGTTACACCCATCATGCAAGCAATCATCTTTATCATTTTATATTTTAGGACCACTTAGACACCAAAAAACATGTTTGTTTCTGGCCCTTCATCTTAATCCACTTCCTTATCTATTCAGTACTCATCATTGGTAGTAAAGTAAATAGTAATAACTTCTACTTTGAGTTTTCTCCAATCTCCAAACCTCAAATATAATTTTCTGTGGTTATTGCCATTCACTGCAGGGGTACAATGAGTTGCTCTGATGTGGGCACCCCACTCCCAGAGCAGGGGAGCATGTGCAGAGGCACTTGGCTTCCCGGGGTCAGCTTGGGTCCAGCCAGGCTGAGCTGTCGCTGCAGGCAGCGTCAGTGGCAGCGCCGTGCTTGGAAAGAGTCGAGGAAAAAGCAGCAAGAGCGGCAACGTGAACAGGGGGACGAAGAAGAGGCAGGGACAGCTGCAGTAGCAGCTGCTGCTTGGCAAGAGCGCGAGGAGAAGGGAAGCGGCAAGAGCAGTGGTAGGTGCAGGATGGGATGAAGGGAAGAGAAAAGGCCTGTTAAAGCCCTAGACGGGAGAAATTGAGAAGTTAAAGCAGCAGAACCCTTCCTGGCTTTTGCTAGGTGTCCTTGGCTGATCTCCATCCCAGGCCGGCCTTCTGCTGCAACCAAGTCTGTTGCACAGCCTGTGGATGGTTTCTTTTCATGTACCATGGTTTGGCAAGCTCTGGTCTAGTCACCTGTAAGAGGGCAAGAGATGACTTGTATTGCCTTCTCAAAATGGAAGCATCTTCACTAACTCAGAAATTGAAGCATTTGTGAGGTGTTTGTGCTTCCAGAGATAGGTAACAGGTGATGAGGACATTTTCAGGATTACATTTCCAGACCTGGGTTCCCAGAGCATGTTTTGTCTCATTTAATTGTGTCCACTTTACAGATAAGCATATGATGAGGAATCCCATTCTTCATTTCTGCCTGAAACACTGAATGCATTTCTGCAGGGTTTTAGATACTGCTCTGAAAGCCAAGCATTGCAATGTTGGGCACAGGAACACACAGCTTCTGGATGCCAAAGCCCTTTTTATTGAAACAGGCCTTAAGAAACTTCTCTGTGGTAACACAAGTCTTCTGTAACAGAATTAGAAATTTAATTAAAAAAAAAAAAAAAAAAGGTGGTGTGTTGTTTGGGTTTTTTTTCTGAACTGCACTAATTCTCAGTACATTAATTTATCCAGGACCCATGAAAACTTAAGAATCCTTTTCCTTTTAAATAAGTTGAACACTACTTTTGAAATATTATCTGCTGTCAGATAATTGGTGTGCAGTGATAGACAAAGTATTGTCCTCTCATGAGACACAGCTAGGTAGGGTAGCACTGACTTACTGATTGAGGGGAAGGCCTGCGGCTCGGATGGTGTCCTGTGTCCTGTGTCTGTTTCTGGACTACAAGATTTTACTGTGTCTGTTCATTACCAATAATCTGTCATAAAGTTCTAATTAATAGTTGTGCCTTTAATGTAACCTGGAGGAGTCACTTTAGACATTAGAGGTAACAATGACAAATATTGATGACTGTCATGGATAAATCAGTGACTCAGCAGAAAACACTTTGTTGATTTTTCTATTTGGTAGGTAGTCAGGGGATACTGTGGTCACCCTGCAGCCAGCCTCCTTGCCAGCTGGCATTACAAGTGGATCAGCATAATTAATTTCAAAATCAGTCAGCAGCATATACTGGACAACATTTTCTCCAGAGAGAAACATTAAATAATAGAAAACTTTGGACCACCTCAAGTCTTTCCATTCCATTATCTCAGCAGCTTTGCAGATTTCTTTGTTTTGCATCTCAGATCCCCTGGCAGTGATGGTATTTTGCCTGATCCACTAACAGATGCTGATGAGTGTAATAGTTTGCTGAAACCTGAACAGAAAATCTCATGGTGAGCTGGTGGGAGAGCCCCAATCTTGCAGCTGTAGGAGAAGAAAGATGCATGATTTATAGAAGAATAAGGCTCTGGCGCATTTCAGACACCAGCAACAGTAGTACAATTCAGTGCAGAATCATGATGGTGACATGTTTTTCAGAGTGTCATCTGTCTTCAAGTACTGTTTATTTTCATTATGGTTTAGGAGATTCGCATACTGTTGTGTATATCTAGAATACTGGACTATGTACTTCTACATGCCTCAGTAATTGAGCCTTCTTGGCAAAAAAGCCATAAAGATGAATGGCTGCTCACACGTGGGGACTCAGATTTCCGAGTAGGGCAATTCTCCTGGACCTTCCCAGGTACTCTGAGAACATGTTCTGAAAATTTGCTTTCATTGCAAAAATGCTTTTTTTCTTTTTTTTTTCCTTTTCTGAGTATTACAGCCATCTTTTCCACAATTATCTTCCTTAAAAATGAACTCAGTGGTATTTGATTATTCTAAAATCACCTTTCCTTCAGTTTGCGCTGCATGATGCACTATATCTACAGAGATGTTTGTATTGTCTGATAGTATTATAACAAGAAGGTACATCCTGTAGCTAAACAGAGCTCCTTAGTTATGTATTAGAGGAAATACCAGGTGCTTTTTAGGATTTTGAAAGAATTTATTGTTGGTGTGAGTACCAAATAACTCAGGTGTACTAAATTGTTAACCCTTTTCTTTCTTGGAGAGACACTAAAGACACTCTGTCAGTATTAGGTCATATGTACACAGAGGTCTCTTTTGCATATGAAACAAACAGTGTCTCCAGCATGAAAATGATCAGGAGGCAAATTATGTGCGTAAAAATCTAAGAGAAAAATAATAGTAAGTTGATAGAATATATCATAGTATTGATATTAAGTAATACATTTTTTTTTTTAGGAGAAGCCACTGACCAAATCTCTGCAACGAGGAGAAGACCCTCAGTTTGATCAAGTAAGACAGTTGAAATTATATTATTTCCATTCCTGAGGCTATAAAACAAATACCTGGAAGGCAGTGTAGGATTTGCAAAAGCAATATCTCTCAATATACTTTCATAGAATGATGAGTGCTTTGCCTAAGCATTCTTGGTTTGAAATTAGGAGGATTTTTCCACTATTTTCAAGGTCAATGTTTTGTATTAGGCACATGTATTATTTCCTGGCTGTTTCCCCTGGGGGAGGTTTCGAAGCAAACTTTGTATCTTTTCAGATTTTTGAAACAGGCGCATGGCTCCTAATCTTTCTTTTATGGAGTTTCTCTTATGGTTAATATGAGAGCCTTTAGAATCATTGTCATTGCTGTCAGTCTCATCAGCCTATTTTGTCTCTGTATCTGTGACCCAGCATGACTTACACGTATGCTGCACTTCACATAGGCTGAGCCAACCTGTTGTATTTAAAATTAAGCATAAATTCAATTGTCAGGATAAATGCCTATATGTGATAAGGTAAACAATAATTAGAGAAGAATGGTTGGCAGGTAAAAAGAATTAAACACTCAAATAGAATTTATATCATGAATTAGATTTCATTTAATAACACATTAAAATTGTAATTAATAAAATGAAAATTATATCTGACATTAGAATAATAAATTGATTACGTAAAGGAAATGGGACAAGTGTGAAAATAAAACCACAGCAATATGCGCACTTTTTAATGAAGGTACAAGAGAATTAATTTTTGTCAGCAGTCTGTTCCTAAAAAAAAAAAGTATCTAGAAAAAATTCCTACATAAATAACCTGTTTTGAAATAAAGAAAGATAGGTGCTAAAGAGTTTAAGTTTTATAAAATATGCCAAAACTCACAAAACTCACAGCAAAGAGGAGGGATCAACTGAAGGTGTATCATAAGCATCAAAGGTATTTGCTGCTCCGCCATTCCTGCCTCAGCTGCCGTTGCTGTCGCCATAGCTGCTACCTCCATGGCTGCCTGCACCACTGTGCTGCCAGCGCTGCCAGAAATACAGGACAGAAAGACACAGCAGAAGCAGCAGCACCAGCAGCAACTCTGAAAGCAACTGTGGCTAAGGCCATAAGCTGCAGGTACCATATTGATTACTTGACTTTGGGAGAGGAGATAGGTATGAGCAGGACTTCTGAACCTCAAATGAATTTAACACATGTATTGTGTTTTCTGGGACATTAGGTACATTGCACCAGAAGCAAAGATGCCTTGTGAGACCCCACTGGCGTTCACAAAGGCTCACTTCATAATTTTAACTTGACAAAGTGACGCTCTCTAGGTTGTTCTGTAGCTGCTTTTCGGGGAGAGGTAGCCTGCTTGGAGGGCTGTTCAGAGCTGGAGGCAAACGGTAGGGCTTCTGTGTTGTACTGGGGAGCTCCCTGTCCGCCTTGCTGACCACAGAGAGACCCCACAGAGGAGCCAGCCACTGTAGGCTGAAGGAGGCTGCTTTGTGAGTACTCCCTACCTGCCTAATGAAATTTTTTGTGGTATTCTGACCTTAATTTTATATATTTTTTTTTTCCTTCCTGTGGGAAGAGTGTCACACACAAATGGGAAAGAAAAACAAATTAAGCCACCCATATGCAAACCTTGTGATACTGTTCCTGCAGTGTATTAAACAAACACATAATGGGTGGCCATGATGTGATTAAATATTCATGGTTAAGCAAATTGTGGTGCTTTACAAGGAAGAATTAGAAGACTTATGCTTCTCCTAGTTATTGGTAAGTAGACAGAAAATTGAACAATTAAGTCAATTAATGAGAACAGCAAATGCTTCCTAGAGTGAAACAACTGTGCATTTCCTACTGTAGCAATTTACTCTGAATGTTGGGGGGGGGAAAAACAGATGCAGACAAAAGCAAAGGCAAATTTTGTTACACGCACCATTCATATATATTTCTACCTATGTGTAGAGTTGATAGAAAAGTAGACTTGCCTTAGATGTCCTGTCAGAAAACCTTGGTTTCAGTTCCTTGAAATTTTCCAGACAAACTATTCAGATTGAAATTTTCAGACTATCTGTCTGCCTCAGCCTGAGTTGTTGGCAGTCTTACCCTTTTCAGATTTCAAGTTGTTTTCTGCTTGAACAGCATGATCATTTTGAGATATTCTAGCGCTCCTGGGATTGATGTACGCCTGTGACTGGGAGATGGGACCTGAACCCGGCTGACGAGCCTGTTTTCAAGAACATGGTTCATACTTAGCAAAATCATTTTAGTTTGTCTAAATTGCGGTTAGATTTTCATTCAAAAATGTGTAATACACAGTAGAGATTTGATAGAACTCAGCTAGAACAGAGATAGAAAGATAGTCTTTCTTTACTTGACATGTTTCACTCAGTAGATTAGGTCAGCACGCCTCAGTATTATAAAGCTGTTTTGCAAATGATAACATGTCAGTACTATAAAGTTGTCATGAAAGTATGGATAATTTTGCTGATATTAAAAATGAAGGTGTGGTCTACCTGGACAACTCTCAAGATGATGATTCCATATGATACTAAAATCCAAGTAAGAAGGCAAGTGCTTTTAAGTCAAACCATTTAATTTTTATTTTTTAAGTTAACTCAAATATTTAAAAAGTCTATGGGATGAAGAAAGACCAGGTGGATAATCCCTTGCTTCTCCCTTCCAGGTAAGGTGTGGAAAACTTTGGTGTTATTCCTGGAACACATAAAGTCATCTAGCAAAAAGAGGAAAGGCCACACATGATATTTTTGACATTTTTACTACAGAAATTAAAGAGGAAAAGAGGGAAAACCTCCATGAACAAACATTTTCAAGGGGTGTCTAATAATTTTGACTTTCAGTTTTAAGGCATCAAAGGCAACACACTGTCAAAGGAACCTAACTTTCTTCTTCTAACTTTATCAAAATTATCTCTGTTCAATTTCAATGAAATTGAGAGGTGATGCTGAAGTGACCAGGTCACTGGTCACTTTAAAATATCTGAGCTACATATTCTAATTGTGAATTAAAAAGCAGCAAAAGTAAGCCATGACCTGATTTAAAATTTGCCTTTTGCAAGTCAGCTTCAGAGGTGGAAAAAACCAGCCAACCCCCCCCCTTTACAGTCACTTAACACTGAGCAGCATGGAACTTCAGTTACTCAGAGTAATCAGCATCAAGTTTTAACACTGAAACCCCTGAACCATTTAAAATTATTATGAAAGCGTTGCTTACTTCCCCTGAGCAGCTTTATCTCTGGCTCTCTTAGAACCAGCATTTTGTCCTGCCCGTTCTCAAACACCATTTTAGGAATGCTGGTTGTGATGGTGGTGATGGATCCAGCTCCTGGGGACCTGACTGTGCACAGGCAGAGCTGTTTCTTTCCATATGGATGTAGTGTCAGTGCCTCCAGTTAAGCAGACAGGATTGTCCTGTGGGCTCTGTCTGGCTGCCAATTGCATCACCCTCCTCAAACTCATAATAGTATCTTGAGCAATGTATGAAGTAATCTTACTTATCCTGACTTGCAGAATGTCTCTTTTACCCAAACAAACTGGATTCCTTACACTGACTGTATTTTCCTTTTTAGGTGTAGATGTGTATAAAGAAAATATATACAGGAAATGATGTAGTTTCTTCATAGGGTTTTAAATATCTTTATAGTATATTTAAAATCATGTTTTGAAAGTTGTTGATTAGAAAACTCTAGTTGCCTACTGGCAAAGTGCATTAGCGTGCTCTGTGTCACCAATTACAGACATGTTATTAAACATAGTACTACCAAACTATGACTTAAACTTCCTATTACAGGAAACCATAAGGTTGCAGTACATGAAAAGATCAAAAGCTAGGGTGAGACAAATCATAATTATCCAAGAGGCTTATCCTCACCCAAGGAAACATTTTTATTAGTCTTTTCTCAGCCCCTACTAAATTATCTTCTGTTCTTACCAAGGTATACAAATGTTCTGTGAACTGACAACACTAGAGGCAGAAAAAGGGCACTGTGTAATCTTGGACCAACCTGCACACATTTTTCCATATGAAAATACAAAATGAATGTAATGTTTTGGCCATGGAGGTGAAAACTTAACAGCAAGGCTTAGTTTTCATATGAAACTGTCTATATGAGGTGCCTGTTGCAGGAGTTTCAGCATAAACTGCACAAAAATTTGTGCTCATTTTAATTATACTTCTCTCTTCTTAGAAGTGCACTAGGTTGGAGAATACAGATTGGAAAGAAAAAACATTTAATTTTTTATATACTTTTAGGAGATGGAAAAAACCAGGTCAAGCTAAAAAAAGGAAAATAAAAATGAATAATAATAAGAAATATTGAAAATACAAATATAAATAAATAAGACACTAAGCAACACACTAATGATTGTGTCTTTTTCATAACAGTCTAAATGTGGTAAATGGCATGCTGATAATTATTCCCATCCAATATATATTTGTTAGATGTAGTAACTGAATAATGGTATCGTCATCATTGCAGTAGCACTGTAGTTGGCCCCTTTTGTGTTTTCCCTTTCCCTGTGTTTTACGCATTGCCCTTCTTCACCAGCAGAAGGGCACAGGGTGGAGGAAGCATAAGAAATGGTGGTGATGGGGTCATAGAACAGCCCTTGGCTCCTGATCAGAGGTTTAGGTTCAAGCAGTGCGTGAAGAAGTATATCTGAAGGCAAAATTAAAGGTAACACATTCAGAACTTGCTGCACACTAGAAGTAAATACAAACTGTTATCCTGGCAGTAAAATAGCTATAAACATTGCTAATGTATGAGCAAGCTAGGTGAAATTACCCATCTACAAAATTATGGTATAAAAACCCCCTGTTTTTTACTCACAAAACCAAGGACATAAATGAAAACTAGTGAGTCCAACTTAATAGTTATCAATTTTAACCCTTCCTAGGGAGATTTAGCTTCATAGCAGAACAAAGATGTGAATGAAAGGAGAGCTACGCAAACACAACCGCACTGCTTGCTCCTCATGTTTCATTTTACAGATTTTTCAATGCAAGTTGACTTGTCTAGAAATCTGTTGTTAGCAGAAAAAAAATGTTTCATCTCAGAGAGTCCAACAGAATTAGAGCATGTAGCTGCTTTGATTACAGCTTACGGCAGTTCCTCCCTCCACCTTCCCTCTGTCTCTGTCTAGAGTATTTGGAATAGGAATTGTTAACTTTATCTTCTTAATTTCATACATTGCATATGAAATCCTGGTCGTAGTGTGGTCTGTGAGAGTTTTGCTGTTGATTTCAAGGAGCAAGGATTTCATTGCAGCTGTTATTTTCCTTGAACCTGTATTGTTTGTAGTTATGGGGCTTTTTTATAGACATGCATGAAGTAGAAAAAACATAGTGAAGAGAAGACATTATTGCATGGCTACGGCTATCCTAAATATAGCTAAGACAATGTTTATCAAGTCCTGCTTTCAGTAGCATTGATAGTTAGTGTAAAATCTCACTCCTAATGTCCATTATTTGGAATCTACACAACAACAATTTGAAGGCAGACTATGCAGACACTGTGAAAATAATAGATTTACAAAAAATAAACTAACACTATGCAAAAATGAAGTACTGCAATTCTGCATTATTAAAATGGCGACAAAATGCACATTTAACATCCATAATCACGTATATGGTGTATCAAAAAAACGCAGAGCCAAGAAATTAATGATACTGTTGGAAACTGAATGCAGTTTTGAATTTATTTGCTGTTAAAGCACATAGAAATTCAGATGTGAAATAAAAAAAAGTAATCAGCATCTATCTGTTAGTGGAAACATTTTTTATATTTGTATTTTGACAATATAGCAAGACTTTTATCAAAGTACATAAACTGTAGCAAACTATCTGGGCAGAATTTCATTAAATTTACTCTTACATATTAGCCAAAAATAAATATTAAGCCTTTACATAAAGTATATTTAATGTCTGTGAACACAAGTTTTAAACAGCTCCCTACTTGTGCAGCTTTCTTATCCTTAAGCTATACAGTAGGTAGTTCATTTATGATGGAAGAACATGATCATTTGTCCAACAAGGACATATTTGTACATCTGTGCACTCCCTTTCAGGAGCAGCACAGAGCTGGAATTCATCTCACTCCTGGAGTTACTTCCAGTAAATGAAAGGGTTGAGTAACCAACACACTGGCTAGACTTCCCTCCCTTCCTGTTCCCTCAGAGCCAGGTCTTTGCCCAGTCCACCCTTCCTTCCTGTCTTAAAAGTGCAATGACAGAAAGATTAAAAAAAAAAAAGCTATATTGACCTTTTATCCCTACTAAAGACACACACTGTAATTTCAGCAGAGAAAGTGTGGCTTGAAAAGATTTAACAGGAATCACTTTGACTTTTTGTGGTGAGTGAAATTGTGTAGCTGGGATTTAGAGAGCAGCATTAATATATATGTCGGTGAACGTGCAGGAAGACCTACTTGAAACAACTTTTCACTTACAGTTAAATATTGTGATCTCTTAAAAGATATTTAGGTCTCTTTGGGGATAGACTTTTTAGTAGGGCCTGTAGCGATAGGACAAGGGGCAATGGTTTTAAACTAAAAGAGAGTAGATTCGGACTAGATATAAGGAAGAAATTCTTTACTGTTAGAGTGGTGAAACACTGGCACAGGTTGCCCAGACAGGTGGTAGATGCCCCATCCCTGGAAGCATTCAAGGTCAAGGTTGGACGGGGCTCTGAGCAACCTGGTCTGGTTGAAGATGTCCCTGCTCATTGCAGGGGGGTTGGACTAGATGACCTTTAAAGGTCTCTTCCAACCCAAACCATTCCATAATCCTATGATTCTATTCTAGTCTTGCCCAGCAAACCCTTTTTCGCTGCATCTCATAATTAACAACTGGTGTTATGCCAGCTTCAGAAAAACTTCTGGATAACAATAGAGAAGCGATTGAAATGTCTAAGTGCCCTGAGTTGGTAGTGAGTAGTTTGCACTGAGACTAGGTGATTTATGTTTTCTATTTATCTGAAGTCTTACACTTGAAAGCTTTGGTATAATTGAGCACGGGCTGCTGTAGTAATTCTTCATGAAAGGTCTCCTGTCACTGCTGCAAGCAGTGCCTTCATGCCACCTTCCACAGCAACTTGTTTCGTATTTCAGGTAATAAAATATATTGGAAACACTGGATTGAAAGCTTTCCTAAATTAGTACTTTTATAGAAACTTTTATTTTTACAGGGGCAGTTGTTACCACTTTCTAATGCTCCATGTTTAATTTTAGGCCATAATACCGGAATAGTAATACTTTACCCTCAATGTGTCTCATCAACTTTAGACCACAACATCACTGTGAATCAGTTAAATTCTGAGACTGAAAAACTGCAAAAGACTTCAGAGTTATTGATCTAAACTAACTGTCATCCACAAAAGTTCTCATTTAAGGCTTTAGTAACATTTAGGAATTGTAAGGTGCTGGGTCTCTCAGTTTTGCTCTTGTCTTAGTCACAGAGTTCACACAAGTTTGGTCTTACATGAGATTAAACTCCACTGTTGTTGTTCCGCAAGCACTGAAACGTGCTGGTTCAAATTTAAGCAGGTGGTTAAACCTGACAGAGTTAATGACATAATCAGTGTACTTGACATGAAGTACGTACTTCAGCACTTCGCACCTGGTACTCAGCAGTTTGCAGTATCAAGCCCTGCATGATCTTGAGGTGGTCACAAATTTTGAGATCAGTATTTTATTCCTGTTTTAGATAGTTTTTTCTATTTTCTTAGAATATGCACAAATGCTGTAGCTGTGAACATTCAGTTGCAATGCATATATAATCCTCTTGTATAATAATGGGGGTTTTTTTCACCCTAGCTTTTGATCTTTTCATGTTTTGCAGCTTTATGGTTTCCTGTAATAGGAAGTTTAAGTCATAGTTCAGTAGTGACACGTTCGGTAACATTTCTGTAATTGGTGACACAGTTTAGACTGAGTTAGCAGTAATCTTCTTTCTAGTATGCCACTAGAGCTGTTTAATCAGGAACTTTTAAGGATTTATTTTAAACTATGTTTTACGTATTTGTGCACACAAAGACACAGGAAACTATAAATATTTTTCTGTATATAAAAGAGAAGTCTAAGTTATCAGGTGTGTGAGCTTAATAGTAAGATGAATGCATCTGCATGTTCAGTTGATTAAGATTATTGCAGAGCTTGTGGGGTTTCTCAGTATATTCTGAATTTCAGGAGGGGCATCCAGCAGTCAGATACAACCCATGAAGACAGTACCTCTGATTCATCACTTTTTTCGTTCCTTATACTGTGCTCAAACTGCAATCAATGTTATGTAACAAATGAAAACAAGTGCCTTGAAGAACTAGATAGTTTTCTGGTGTGTTGTAAGCTGCGATACACAATTTTAATGCATTGTATTATCATCAGTGGAAAGATACTATCGACATGCAGCCCATTGTTGTATTTCTGCTCATGCTTCAGCAGGAAATGCAGAATATTAAGTCACTGCTTGTACCGTGGATCTCAAAAATGAGATGAAAACAAGAACATGTCTAACCATTGAAATACTCTTTTTTTTTTTTATGGAGGAAGGGAAACTTGAGCACCAGTTAATTTGTTGTATTTTTCCCCATAGGTAATAAGCTCAATGAGCTCACTTTCAGAATATTGTCTACCCTCTATCCTGCGCACTTTGTTTGATTGGTATAAAAGACAGAATGGCATAGAAGATGAATCTCATGAGTACAGACCAAGAACAAGCACTAAATCCAAAAGGTATGATTTTGAATATGCATACATACATTATTGACAGATTCTAAGGTAAAATGTATTACATTTCCCTCATCAGCTTTTGTGCGGTTACAGTTGCTTGAGAGTTGTTGTCATCTTTTTCTGCTTGTTCCTGGAACTCTTCTCTCAGCTTCTAGGTGGATGGAGTGATTTTGTCTTTAAAATTATGCTCCTGATAGTTCAGATTGTTTCTTTCTGCTGTTTTGGATGCTGTAATATCATTTAAATAGTAATTTGTGTTAACTGTGTCTGTCTTCTTTACTCATGTGAGCAGGCAATAATTCTGTGACCCTTGGAAGGATTTTTTTTATACAGCCTTCTGCTTAGAAATTTCCCATACAGCTATCCTCAATCCAAAAAGTTGTGAATCAGTCAAAGAGCTTTAGCAACATTGACTTAGCTCTTATAACAAACAAGCAAACAAAAATAAAGACCCCAAAACAAATATGTTGATCTCTTATGATATCAGTAGTTCCTCAGAAACAGATTGGTCTTGGTTTATATTATATTGAGGTCTGACAGTTTGGTACAGGTATATTCTTCAAACTTACTTTTTTTTCTGAATACTTTGGTACTACATGTACAGATTTTAATGAAACAAGAGAATCAACCCTGGCAAACCTGGTGTTTGGAAATGCATAGGCAATTCTTCACTTTAGGATTACATTATAATCCAGTAACTACTGAAGGCAATAGTTGCCAGAACCAAGGGGTAGGAGCTACTTTTAGATATCAAGGTTAACATGAACCTGAATCAGAATCTTCCCGACTCTTTATGTCAATAGAAGGAGGCAATATGAAGGCATGATTCATCAACTAGATGTCTGCTTTTGCACGAGATGAATCCTTGAAGTGCCTCTTTCTCTTGACTTGTTACAGGACCACCTGCTTGTAAATAGATGTCTTCAGAAACTTCACCCAAAATCTAGTTGAAAGTCAGCTTAGCAGTGAACCAAGGCCACTCTGTCAATTTATAATGTTACAGAAAGAACATGTAACCAATCCTTTCTCCAGTTAATGTGAAACCAAGAAAACCAAAATGCAAATAATTTGTTTCATCACTGATCAAGCAGAACTCTTAAATGCATGTTTTATTATAAGCACATAAGTACATTTGGGTTGGAAGGGACATTAAAGATCGTCTAGTTCCAACCCCGCTGCCATGAGCAGATAACGTTTATAAGAATTGTGCTGAATTTATGCAAAGAAAAGTATCACTGAAATGAGTAGTAACTGCTTCAAACGGACTGCAGAACTGTCCCTTTAACATTTAATTTTACAAAAAGCATTTTATATTTCATGTTATCTTTTCAGTACTTTGAAACCATGCTCAGGTGATCCAAATGGATATTTTTAAATTTGTATTGCAAGCTCCTCACCTCAGACAGCTCGTCTGTGTTGTTCTGCACAAGGAATGCATTTGAATGTTTGACAAGTGATGCCAAAGTTAAAAAAGAGAATGTAGTTTGGTTAGGAATTCTCCATTGGTACTTTTAAGGCATTTTTCAAAATCCGTCACAAGTCTAACTATGAATTGGATAGCACAAAATAATTTATTACATTTGCCTCCAAAGTGTAATTGAGAACAGTCTAAATGGTGCCATCAGCAATGAAATGGAAAAGAAATTCATTTGTTAGAATACAGAATTCAAAAGTTTCCTTGATTTTGTTTTGGCGTTTTTCTTCAAAAAGTTTTGTGTTGATCTTAAACTGGAAAAAAGAAGGAGGAAATGGAGAGTGGCATTTAAACATTTGAAAGAAGGTGAAAGTAACAAGTTAGATTTGGTCTATTTATCTCAGACTTTAAGAGCAAATCAGTGCATTACTTTCTGAAATGCTGAGCTGCAGTTTAAAAGGAACACAATCTCCTGTTATCTGTATTTGTGTAATTGAAGAAAGCATATAATATGAGTTATGACACATCACCTAAATCTTCTGTTTCCTGGTTTGATTTTGCAGTGATGAACAGCAGAGGGACTATTTAATGGAAAGAAGAGATCTGGCTATTGATTTTATTTTTTCTTTAGTATTAATAGAAGTTTTGAAACAGGTATGGAGTTCTTAAATTATCCATTAACTAATAAATTACAGGAATTACCAATACAACTGAATTTTAGCATTCTTTCTATTTCCATCTTTAAGAGTCTAATAAAAACATGAGATACATCCTGCATGCTTGTTCCTTGCTGTCTTTCTTGCACGTGTAGGATACATAGTATTCTGTGCTCATACACACTTCACTTTGCCAAGTCTTTGGAGCTAAAGTGTTTCTCTTCAATACTAAATAAACTTTAAATGGCTGGCTCATTTCAGCTGTTTTGCTAGCTAGATGCTATTTCAGCTGATACCATATTTCTGTATGGAAGATACCCATGAGTCATACAAGCACTAAGGTATGCAGTAATATATGTGTACTTGTTATGTTTTATTTTGTGTTTTCAGATTCCACTTCATCCTGTAATAGACAGTTTGGTACATGATGTTATTAACTTGGCTTTCAAGCACTTTAAATACAAAGAAGGGTAAGGTCCTTTTTCATACAAAAATTCTATGAAGAAAATTGCTTTCTTAATTTTTTAATAGTAGTGGTTTAAGCATTATGTTTTCTCAGCCAAGAATTCTTTCTTGTCTCTCGCTAGGTACCTTGGTCCTAACACTGGAAATATGCACATTGTTGCGGATTTGTATGCAGAAGTAATAGGTGTTCTAGCTCAAGCAAAGTAAGCAAAATTGAAATCATATTTCCCCCATAAATCTCAGAAGTTCTACTTGCTTAGCATGTGAATATTCTGATTTTCTCACTTACTTAAAATATAGTGTAGGGATAAATCATTTCAGCTCATTGGCCCTCTATTCATCCAGGTGTTCTAGAGCATAGAACTCTAGGGAATCACAGGCTTTCTGCATCTAGTCTGGTCATACTGAGTAAATTCAACTTGACTAAAGCAGCATTATTTTTCTTATCTCAGCAATGGAAAGCCCAAAGGGCTGAACAGAGCTATTATAATTTTTTTTTTTTCTATATGCTATTTTTTCTGTAGCTGGGCAAACCTAAAAATGGCTATCCTCCAACATAGCAACATTTTTAAGTCTCTCTGCAGTTATTTCAGTTCAGAACTTAATGCAACTGTTTCTGAATCCTTCATTCTGCAGATGAAAAAGATCCTGTCCTCTTAGAGCAGATGACATAAACCACTTTGTGGATCAGGTCTTAAAGTTTGAATCTGAAAGCAGACAGATTCAGAAACTCATGTATCCAGTATAACATCTCATCATGTGCTTGCACCACAAACTAAGCAGAGAGTGAAATTTACTGCCCCAACACAGTGGTCTCTGTCTCCTGACTTCTTGGGGCTGCTGAGAGTGAGTCTGCTCTACAAAACCAATCAACTTTAGCTTGACATACCCAAACCAGTTTGAGTTCCTGGAAATCATATAACTTTCACAAACTTTAGCTAAGGCCTTACAGAGGCTTCTAAATTGGCTGGGTGAAAGACATAAAGGGAAGTGACATCTGATTCCAAAGCTTCAAGTTGATTGTCAAAGCTAGAACATACCTGTTCTCCATAAATACTGTTTTTCTTCTCCAATTCTGAAGGGCCTTGCTAAGATGTTACTACCACTAAAGGGGTTCTTCCTGCCAACCTCTTTCTTTCAGCTCTCCTGTGTTCTCTATCAGAGGTGCAAAGTTACATGCTACACCTGCCCAGGAAAATGACATTCTTTTCATTTTGTCTCAAAAAGGACAGGAGGTCCTGTAGGGTGATCCTCCTGTATGTTATTTTTATGAACTGTGTGTCTCAAAAGACACTTCCAATACATTCATAGGGGGGATCAAAAATGGTCACAGACCCCTCCATCCCAAGTTGTTGTAGTTAATGCTTAAGTCTTACTGTAATGGCTATTAGAAAAAACCTGAAGGGAGGAACAGCCTATCTGAATATTTTCATGGTTATCATTTAAGCATTTTATTTTGAAAACATTGCATGTACTTCCAAGAAAACTATCTTTTGTCTTGGATTTTTGAAAAAACATGTGAGGGGGTTATTCTAATGATATTGTTAGCTCTTATGTAAAAGAGGGGCGTGGTAAGAAAATAGTTGGAAAGATGTGGTTATCTAAAGGGGCTAAGATCAGGCTGTACGCTTTGTTTTCTTCTCTGAGTTTATCAGAAGTGAAAGAAAACTAAACAAAAAAAAATCTATTCACATACTGACTAAATGGTATTTTACAACCAAAGTTGAATCTTCTTTAGGTTTTTCCCCATTTACATACCTCACAACACATTTCAGATATGAATGTGTACTTTTTTGTAACTAACCAATGTGAATTCATAGATTTCCTGCTGTAAAGAAGAAATTTATGGCAGAGTTAAAAGAGTTACGGCATAAAGAACAAAGCCCATACGTAGTTCAAAGCATTATCAGTCTTATAATGGGAATGAAATTCTTTCGCATTAAGATGTATCCTGTGGAGGACTTTGAAGCTTCTCTTCAGTTTATGCAGGTAAAATTCTTAAATATATAACTGTGGTTCCCAGACCTTTTAGAATGGGCTCCCCTTCATCTTTCCTGTAATACTCCAGGAGATTTTCCATCTGTTGTTCCCACATAAATGTATGTGCAGCTACTTTCTGTTTGTTCCGAACCTCAGCGCTCCAGTCTCCGATCTCTGGAGTGTATCATTCCATACCAATTTCTCATCAGCCGTATATCCCTAGTCCCCACATCTCACATTCCAACAAAAAGAGGTTTCATTCTGTAGACTCCAGGCCTTCCACCTTGCCATCCCACAGATGTTCCTTGCCCTGTGTTCCTGCCTAGCTATGTCTCCCTAGCTGCTCACTGCCTCCAAAATGAATCTTCCACCACTGACATCATTGCCAGAGAGTAGAGGAACTTCTGATGGAGAAAAACAGAGAGGAAGAGACAAAGAATTGAGGCAAAAGCTGGATGGAATTTCCCTTGGATGTGTTGTCTCCTTCCACCACACCTTTGCCCCCCTTCCTGTAGGGTACATTCTGTACCTACTCGGTTTAGAGAGCCACTAGTACAGAGCATAGTTTGACTATCATGAATGCGTTAAATTAATAGATTACATCATTTTGTAAAAGGAAAGAAAATATTTTATGTTTAAACATTTTAAAAGTCCACATTCTTGCTGGTAATGTGCAATGGGTCCCATTCCCATCAGCAGGTTTATCTAGCTCAACCTTTTTATTTCCCTGTTTTTTCTTGGGACCACTCTCATGGCTACATGGTTTGTAGCCACTCATCCAGTAAAATATGTGTTTTATATAAACCTCCATGCAAAGATCAGCATATTGGTGGTGTCAATGGAGTAAAAAATCAATGTTAGATGCCCACAAGTAAGGATTTGACATTGGAATATGAATACACAGGCATACAGACACACAGAGCCATTTCTCTACGTCCTGAACAGGACACACATTCTATTTCAGTTTTGCAATGTGTTTTAAACCATATTTAACAACATATTTTAAACATATTTAACAACACAGAAACAGCTCATTTTTCTTCTTAACTTACGTTTCATTATATGAACACATCTTAGTATGTGTTGATTTAATGTAAGTTATCCGCAGCTGGCAAGATATCAAAGCAGTGTGTGTTCAGTGCACATGGCTAATAGGAGTGAATGACTTTGTGGCACAGCTTTATGGCACAGCGCTGCTGGGATCCAGCGTTCACTGCTATTGAAATCAGTAGTAAAGCTCCCCGTATAGTAGAAGTCAAAATTTGGATGCAAATGATCTCTACCTTCCCTGTGTACAGTATCTCAGCATGAAATTAATTCTTTTATATATTACAATGCATCATGAGATGGGGATAGTAGGGAGAGAGAGACTTCCAAAGGGTGAGCTAATCTCAGGAGCGAGCTCCAGAAGACCCTGTCTTCCACCACGGAGTCAAGAAGCAGCTCAGGAAGGCTACTGCCTTTGCATAGGGGCCTCAGCTGTGCAGCAGAAATGGCTGGAGTGACTGAAGCCGTGCAGTGTAGAATCCTGATTGCAGCCAGGAAAAATTATGCATGGTCTAAAGTATAAACTGCTCTGCACGCTCGTGCAGGAAAAAAGGTCAGTGGGGACCTTCCTTGTAAAGTCGGTGGCTGTTTGAGCCTTGGACCCAGAGAGGAAGAAGTAACTGGAGGAACATGATTTGTCGTCCTCAGAGAAGTTGTACAGAAAGACACGAGTGGGTGGATGCTTATCTCCCCTCCCTCACTTCCTGAGCAGCACAGCTGTGTGGAGAGTAGTTCACTGCATGTTTAGGGCAAAAGTACATTTTTCACTTTTTCTCTCAATCCCCAGTTGCAGGCTGGAAATTGTGGTGGTTTGCACCACAGATCTCTTCCCTCACATAGCACGGTTCTATATTGACCTTTAATCTGCAATGGATCCTAGCAGTGAAATTTATCCCAGAATATTTACAGTAAGATTGTTCCTTGCCTTGAGTATCTTACCAGAGAAATACTTTCCTTTTCTGGCCTCTCAGAGCATTGTGTAAAGCAGTCCACATGGGTTATTAATCCTGCTACTGAAGGTATGCACAGGGTAGGCATGAGGTCAGCCCCTGAGTCCCTTTCCATCCCCAAAACACCACTGGGCGCAGCTGGAATCAGTGAAGAGTTTGTGATTGGAGTAACAGATCCTTGATCTTGACTTATACCCTGCTTTGTGCTTGCTGCAAAATGCAGATTTAGAAGTTAATAGACAAATGTTTTTTGTGGGATTTGCAAGATAAAAATAGTCACTGACACTTCATGTGCATACAGCAAACATGTAGAGGTCTTTATTCCAGCTGATATGTAATTTATGTTTCTTGTTTCGTTTTGTTTTAGGAATGTGCACATTACTTCCTTGAAGTTAAAGACAAAGATATCAAGCATGCACTGGCAGGACTGTTTGTTGAAATTCTTGTCCCTGTAGCTGCTGTGAGTTTATTTTTCAGGTTGTTTGCATAATTTCTTTAAATCAGATAAAACAGGTTGTGAAATAGTGTTTTATTAACATGAAATTTTCTTTCAGGCTGTTAAAAATGAAGTGAATGTCCCCTGTCTGAGGAACTTTGTTGAAAGCCTGTATGATACAACACTTGAACTTTCCTCACGAAAGAAGCACTCATTGGTTAGTAACCCTAAAAAAAGCAGAGGTTAAAATTCTTTGTCAGAAATATCTCTGAGCAAGACTCTTGGGAAATTGCAAAGCTTTTTTCTGTGTTCAGCTTTATAACCAATACATTTCTATGCGCAGGGAGGTTATTGTGTTTGCAGAAAATAACCATATTTATTTTATTCAGAATATGATCTAAATCAGTCTGATTCAAACAGATGTTTTCAGCTTCTGGTTCTGTGATTATTAAATGGTTAGGTTTTCTCATACTTGTTATGTGTAAACATTAGGAGGAGAGGAGAAAGAATAGAGTTCACTTCTTGTCAAGCGAGAACAAATGAGGCATGTGGGAACAACTCTTTCACAGGGCTTAAATAGTACATTGTAGGAACGAAAAAATGTATAACACATGCCCTTTTAAATCCGTAACTTGGCTACTGTGCAGCTCCCTATTTCATTTTTTTCTTGTGAGATGAACAGTGGCACTGCAGTGTATTTTTGGAAGCATGAGTTGATCTGAATTAAATGAGGATCTGAGTCAGTTTGATGCTGGCCGCCTTAAGCAGTCTGTCTCTCCAACTGGGTCAGCGCACGTCAGCAATGCAGCGTTAGCTAATCCATTTTGAAGTCTTGGACCTTTTAAGTAAAGAAAGTTGTCATTTGTCCTCCCTCATTCTAGGGGAAAGTCAAAAAGGCTTCCCTCTTCCCAGTGCTCTTGGCAAACGCTGGTCCCTAGCGCCAGTGAATCTGCTGGGAGGAGTGTGCTTGAGCTCTCTGCCACCGTTACACCAGTCCCAGGGACAGTCAGAGCATCCTCGGGGGTGCAGTCCTGATCCAGGTTGAATTAGTGGGCATCTTGGGATGGATTTCTGATTTCACTCTGCTTGTGTTTGTGTGGCTCTATTCCACTCCGCTGAGTTAATAAAACGTTGTTGAAATTGCAGCAGGATAAGAGCTTTGCTGAACAGTTTTTACACTAAATAGAACTTCCCCAAACTGGTGGCCGTACTTGCCAAAGTCAATACTACGTGCTTGAGAAAGGATTGCACAGCTGGGGCTTTGTGTTTGCTTGCTTGTCTACACATACCACACTGGAGGCTACATAGTTAAAAGTGACAAAATAGAATAGATTCTTGTGAGGGTGTGATTAGAAATACAAACATTGCGAGGAGGAGGAGGAGGGGAAAGGCAAACAGTTGGCAGAAATAGCTGCGGTGCATATTTCCAGGCTTCCAGGAAGAAAGCACACTCTTTAGAGTCTGAGGACTTTCCTTTCCAAGCTCAGTGTTTTGTGAATCGGTGCACTCACTGTACAGGCAGGAGCGGGGCATTCATCTTGCCTCATTTTCTATCTAAAATTATCTTGCATGAGCTAGTCGTTGAGGTTCTCTTAATAGTGAACGGAGAGAAGTTGGAAACTCCAGGAGTTGGTTTGTATTTTCCCTGCTAGGGCTCTTCCTTAGGATGGGTTGCAACACTCATGGGACGTTACTAAACTCTGTGATCCTGTCAAGTACTCAGCTATCATAGACATAAAGTTAATATGGTAAGAAAGTCTTCCATGAGAAGACATCGGTTATCCTCTCCCATATGTATTTGGACATGAAGATTATAAGAATAAAAATAAATGTACATTTGCCATTTGCTCAAGAAACTAGGTCTAACCTAGCTGTAGACAATTTGTGTTATATATTACAGGAACAGAAGTTGAGATTTATGGTGTATTTATACTTTGAGCTGTGACTGAAGCCAGAATTTTAGGGTTAATTTTGAGAACCATTGGTCTTTAAGATAAAGTTACCTTATTTTTGACTAATAACTTTAAAGTCCTGATTGAGTATATTAACATGACAACTGAAACAAAAAGATCCTGATGAAATAGCAAAGTCTGTTTCAAAATTAATAGGTGCATTTTAGCTTATTTTTTTTAGTGTAACATTTACAAGATGAGTGTCAAAGTAAGCGTTGACAAAGAGACCAGGTTCCAGTATTTGAACTTCTATCTTTTGCCTTGCTTCTTTTTATTTTTCACTTCACAAGATGTAACTACCAGCAGATCCAGGCATTGCCTGTATGTTAACACAATTCCATAGGGTGTTTGACATGTCTCTCAGTAAATATTGTGACTGCAGATTTTGAGGAGTAATAGGCATCTGAGCATTCACAACTCCCAACAGTCTCTGTGGGTCCTGTTGTTATTATAATAAAGTTTAGTTATTGCCATGCTATCATTTCTCAGTTAACTGACCGAACTTAGCCCTGTGAGTCTGTAAAATTGTGGCCCATCTTTGGATTTATTATACTGCTGTAAGCAGGCATTTGGTTGTTTTTAGTTCATCCATTAAACATATCTGTAACATCTTTAGAGAAAGGTTCCTTTTAAATTGTACTACTTAACAATGTGTTTATGTTGGCTAACATGTATTGCACAAAATGGAGGAGTTTAAGTTTACAGTAGCTCTATTAAGTTACTTTTGTGTTGTGTAGACATGCAAATAATATGGTATCGACATCCATTTCCTCTTTAGGCTTTGTACCCTTTGGTAACATGCCTGCTTTGTGTCAGTCAGAAGCAGTTCTTTTTAAACAGATGGCATATTTTCCTCAACAACTGTCTATCCAATCTCAAGGTTAGTATCTTCTGGTTTTAATATTGTATTAAAACTTCAATATGCACTATGGATCTGTTGCGAATCTGTTTTAGGTAAATGTGCCGGATTATTGCAATTATCTGATTCCATACATAATTTTATCCCCAACAGTACAAATTCTTTAGCTGTGCAGATTTTTTCAATAACAAAAAAGTATTCTTGTGCCTAGTTGGAATTTCTACTGTTTCTCTAACTCAAACCAAGCCTGCGTCAAACAGCTGTGAAACAGGCCAGATGATTGCTGATGAAAGTTACTAGCTCGAGTGACGTACTGAAACTGACCCAATATTAACTTGCTTTTTTTCACAAAGGCATTCTCATACAAAGCACTTCTTGTTATTACATTATCAGAATGGAACTAGTTGCAGGACACTAATTCCAATGCCTGTTTCACTCTGTCAAGTTGCATTAAAAAAATCTAAACTATTTTAAGCTGTTTCATCCACGTATCCGTTCTTATTCCTTTACCATTTGTTAGATCTTTGAAGTTTAAGACTAGCTGTCCACTGCAATCTGCTGTGATTCCAGGCCAGCACATACTGTTCAATACACGTGCTAGCTATCATTACTATTCCTCCATGTTTCTTCTACTTGCGCAATAACCCATGTCCCATTCCACACTTAAAGTGGATCCATATGAAAGGATGGTCCTGTGCCTACCTGAAAGGCCAATATAAGAAGCACAGTGAAGTGGTTAGCTCACATGAATGGCCTCTGAACTGCTGCTTGATGCACCCGTGCTTAGGAGGTTTCTGCAAACGGCACAGGTAGAACATGCAACCACTTTCTCAGCTCAGAGGCAAACTGTGGAGGGAATCTCTGTTCTCCAAAAGTTGAATTCCCAATCTTGTTGACAAGGTATATATTACAACCTTCATTCCTGTTGCTTTCTTGCTGTACTTTGTCTCTGACTTAATGAAACAATTTGTATTGACTCTCTTCATATGGATCCTACTGTTAGAACAGCTCTTCAAAATGTTTGTAGTCTGTCTGAAGATTTCGTTTTCCTGTACCTAAATGATTTACTTTTGCTGAAGGTGTATTAGAACCTTATTTGCAAAGAGATTCAGAAAATAAACATGTTATTGCAACTAATTTTATGGGGGTTTATGAGGTTATATGAGCGTTAGAAAAGGTGGCTACAGCTGTAAGATCTCTGAGGAGCTAGCTGGTAATACAGATTTTTCTGAAAATTAGGGACATCCTGACAAATTATTTGAAACCATTAGAGAAAATGTAAGTGATGTTGCTCCTACCCTACCAACTGCAAATCAAATTGGAATTCAGCCACCTATAATTCATTGACATATACTTCGATTCATAGAGCTCTCAGATTGATGTGGTGAACATTCACTCTTTAGTTTGGGGAGAAGATAAGGTAGCTGAATAAGTGACTAAATTAAGAACATGGTTGGCCACTCCTTCTCAGTACAGAGGAACAGATGCCCCAACCATTGAATCAATCACTTCACCAGTCAGAGTGGCACCTCAAAGCCCAAACCAAACTCACGCAGCTGGAAGAAGAGCTAGATCAACAAAAAGGAGAAATCCTTCTGTTAGAAGGAGAGTTGTGCACACCAGGACAGTATATGGGACTCCACAATCTTGTGTGGGCTCCCATGAACCACATAATGTATCAGGTTTCTGAAGAGCCTCCACATCCCATAGAGCACAATCTCCTTCCCAAAACCATTAAGGTCAAGCATCTGCTGGGAAAGCTAAAAGGTTTATATTCTAATCATATTTCTGATTTTAATATAAACTGGCAAATCTCTGATCTTACGGAAACAATTTTTTCTCTTGAATTAGTAAAGGAGACTCCTGCCAGGACATGGAAATATTTGAACCCAGCCAAATTCTGGCCAAAGGGCATTTCATACTGTCCTATTGAAAGCAGTGTAAAAGTTAGTAAGCATTCTGGTTTTGAAATGGAACATTTGTTGTTAACTAAACTTTATTTACAAAAAACTATTCAAGGCAGGAATTCTATATAGGAGAGAGTCAAAGCACTGTGTTTCATTTAGAGGCAAAATTATTCAGTGGGAGCAACAGTTCCTTGTCTCCAAATTACATGGGACAAGGAGAAGGCTCCAGTACAATTTGAGCCGAGCATGCAGAACTTTTTTTACAAAGAATAGGTCAAACAATGCCTGTCTCAGGAATGAATCCATGGGGATCAACACAATATCCCTTCAGCCCAAATGGGCCATATCTAATGCCATATTATTGGAAAACAGAAATGGAGGAATTAAAGAAAATGAGCCTCACTCCTGGCAGTCCAGTTGCTTCTCTGCCAATCACAGAAGAAGAGGTGAAGGCATTGAAAAAGAAATTTCTAGAAGAGCAACAACAACGGATCAAAGCCAGCAGCACTAATCAATCGAGAAACAGAACAGATCCTGGCAGAGCTCCGTCGCTGACTGCTCCTGTGTTCAAAAGGCCCACCCTGACTTTGACAAATTCTTCAGCACCAATAGTGAGTTGAGCATTGCCAGTAGTGGTAAAGGAACCACCTCCAGTGCCAGTACTTCCTGTTGGGAAGGTGCAGAAGATGTCAGATATATTAGGCCAAATACTCCTTGTTCTCATAGGATTACTGGCTGGGTTTTTCTTGTTGACAAAAATCCTTGAAATGCTAAAAATGTTCAATTGGTGGTCGACTTCTCTCACTTTTCCAAAGGGGGACACGCTGTGTGCTTTCCAAAGCACTGGGCACCCAACCACCATGCACTTGCACAGATCTTGCCTGTGCACATGCCCATGATTTCCCTGGATGTTTGTCAGGCTTTTTATCATCTTCCTTTCAATCCTGCTTCAGCTATGCAGCTTGCTGTTTCTGACAGAAAACCGGTCTACTGTTTTTGGAGAGCTCCAATGATACCAGCCTCAGCTCTTTTCTCCTCCATCTCTTCTTAACTGTCCTTGCAGCTGAACTATCTCATCGCTGGAATATTTGGACTTTTACTTATAGGGATGACTTCCTTCTCTGCCAGACAAGCTCTCATTACCTTAACTCAGCCACAGTGTCTGCTGTGTTCTTGAAAGCTTTGGGGTAAGAATAAACTTTGATAAACGTTCTCCATCACCCGTTGAAGAAATCAAATTCTTAGGACTGAAATTTACAAGGACTGACATGATGATACCTGATGACAAATGGATTGAATATCAACAGGTTACTAAACAAATTGATTGTAACATGTTATGATTTTAAATTCCTGCAAAGATTAATAGGCCAGGTAAACTTTGGCATTCCTTTTACTACTTATTCTAATCATGTGCTACAACCATTGTATGCTGCTATAATAAACAAAAAGGATTTTCAATTTTCTGTTCCATATAAAGCTTTATTGTGTAAAATGTGTGGTCGAGGAGTTAAATGGAAATTGCAACCCAAGGACAGTGTTCCTATTCCTAACCTTGTGACAAATGCCACGCTGGAAGTTGGAGCCATATCCCATATCGTCGGCAGGTTGTCTTCCTTCCATTTGGCAGGACTTAGACCAATACACATTCAAGAATTATTGATGGCATTGGTTGCAGTTTCTTTGATCAAACCACAGTCTTTGATCTGTCACTCAACATTTGTCTGCAGACAAAAATTCAGCTCTTCACCATGGAGATTTGCACTGTGGGCCAGGCTAATCTTATCTTGGGTTAAAGTGTACTGGCCTCCTTCAAAGTTTAACCCAGCAGATGGCCCAACACATGGGAGACCATCTGATTGCACTGCATATACTTGCACCGTGCTCAAAAAGCCCTTAAGACTGCCACAGAAACACAAAACTGCATAAAGAGACCCAAAGATGATCTTGTACTAGTTCAAAAGTTTCCAAAAAATAAACATCAATACAGACATATAATCCAATTCAGTCCAGCTCATCCCAGATGCCATGTTAATTAGGCCAGCCTAGGCATCCACAGATTTTTGTCCTTTCACTTTTGAATATGTGCAGTATATTTATTTATCTGCTGTATTCTTCATACCAAGTCCCACCACAGGGCAACAGCTTTTGAACTGACAGAATCAACTGAAAATGAGGTTTTCTTTTCAAAGTCAAATTGAGGTTTTTTTCAGATAGAGATTTTAAGTTATAGAATGTATTTAATTTAACTGACTTGATGCTTGGGGTTTTTGACAACTGAAGTAGTACCAGGAGAGGTAGGTAAGATGCATCAGCATCCTGCAGCTACAGGTATGGGGTATTGGGCAACCGTGAGGCTGTATCTTTTTGTGGTGTCATTATGAAAACTCTGCACCTTGACATCCAGTGAGTGCAGATCTTCTTTTCTAATTTGCGCCTGAAGTTTATTTTTACATTATGTATTTCTCTAGAATAAGGACCCAAAAATGGCTCGAGTTGCACTGGAATCTCTGTACAGACTACTGTGGGTTTACATGATCAGAATTAAATGTGAAAGCAACACAGCTACCCAAAGGTAAGATGCTGTATTTGTAATCCCAATCAGACCTTGTAGAGTGGATGTAGCCAGTGAAGAGGTTTTATAGTTCTCCTGAATTCCTTTGAATTGAACCTATTCCTGTTGTGAAATAAAAACCTCAACTGTACACAACGAAATACTCCTTTTTGTGGCATGGTCAGTTATTCTCCCACCTATTAAAATTACTGTCTAAAATGTTTCTGCTTTTGGAAGAACTAAAAATCACTTTTTGCCTGGTTAAATTTAGAGATATTTTTGCATGTCATTCACTGGTTTATTGTTACTTGTCATTCAGTAATGAAATAAATACATTGAATTTGTAGCAAAGGATCAGAACAAGATACCCCATTACATCTTCATTTCAAAGGAAATACATTCTAGTCTTTCGAAATGGAGTAGGATTTCATGGTAAGTGAAGGTCTGCAAGGTCCAGAAATGTCTAATGCTTTTTTCCTTCTTTTACAGTCGACTTATTACTATTGTCACAACACTTTTTCCAAAAGGGTCCCGTGGTGTTGTGCCAAGAGATATGCCTCTAAACATCTTTGTGAAGATAATACAGTTTATTGCACAGGTATGGGAGAATCATGCATATGTCTTTCCAATTAATGAAGAACTTGTTTTCCCAATAACAAATTAACAAATAAGTAAACTTCTTTCGTCTGAATTTTTTGCAACCCCGTTGTCAATATCTTTCATCTAGGCAATGATAAAATTATAGACTGAGCTGGGGCAGACTTCTTTTGAACAGCAAGTTTTTATTAACCTCATTCCACTGAAAATGGATAAAAATATTTTCATTTCAACTCAGATGTATTTTTTGTCAGCTTTTGGAATTGTCAGCAAGTCAGAAAATGCATTTGTTGACAGGCTCCATCAATAAAGTTCAAAAGAATGAGCCATATTTTGTCCTGATACTGAATCATTCCTACTATATAGGACAATGAGTCGCACTGCTTTTAAAGCAGTAAGTCAGAGGAAAAACAAGTTCAGCATGTAGTTGAAACATTTAGTTTTCATCAGTTCAAATGGCAATTGCTAAAATAAACTAACCTTCAGTGCTGGAAGTTTCATCTCTTTTATTATTTAAATTCAGAAAACATTTCCATTGAGCAAAGCACTTAAGCACATACTTAAAGTCTCTGAATAGAAATTAATTCAACAGATGCTTAAAATCTTCCCTGAACTGTGCCATCTGTGAATGAGCTCCTTTTATGTAAAATACTACGTTAGTACCATAATTACCACAGTTTAAATGAAATAATTAAAAGCTTTATTTCCAAACTGGATCATTTTCTATTTAAATGCTATAAATTTTTGAATTTGTCAACATACAGCAGTGTTGAAAGCTTAGATCTGATAATAAGTTCTGCATACTTCTGAAAATCTGTTTCTCCGTACATTTAAACAAATCCTGATTAAACTGGTTTTCAGCATTCTGTTGCCTTAAAGAAAATAAGTAGCAGAAGTGAGCAGCTTAATGATCTGCAATATTTTTGCTATTTTAGGAACGTTTAGATTTTGCAATGAAAGAAATTATCTTTGACTTCCTTTGTGTCGGAAAACCAGCAAAAGCTTTCAGTCTCAACCCTGAGGTACGATGTGCATCTGCATTTTTTTGAGTTAGCACGTATGGTATTGTGCTACATTTACTTTCTCGTTACATTTTAAGCATGCTTTCACCTTTGTCCAGTTGTCAGGCCAAATCTTGAATTTGATTTATTGGTAAAATACATCTGTGGACTTTGAATCTGTGAAATGTCACATTGTTTATGCCTGTCTTGTTTCCTCAGTGAAGATTATCAAATGGAAAGTAGTGCAAATGTATAAAACAAAAAGATAAATAATTAACTATTGATCAGAGTATATCCTTATCGCTCTTTTGTTGTTATATGCAATTCCTTAAACTGTTTTAATATAAAAATAAATTTTCTGTAACAATTTCAATGTTTTTCAAAACAGTTTTACTGAAAAAGAGTACATGATGCAAGAAGAATTGAAGATGACCAAAAGGAAAAAACTCTAATAAACTTCTACCACTCTGACCAGTAAAGCCCACTAGTGTTAGTGTCATGAGTCAGATTCCTAGTGCTCTCCCTAGAGAAAACAATCAGAAATTTGAAAAACTTAAAAAGAATAAATAAAAATAAGTGGCAAAAATAATGAAAAATTCTCTTAAAAATCAAGTATTTGCTTCTTCTTTAGCAAACATTTTCATTTGAAAATTAAGAATAAACACATGAAAAACAAAATGCATTTGTGATCATCTCATAAAATATGTCCGTATTAATCTTGCAATATTGAATAGTCATATCTATTCACTAAGATGTTAAAATAGAATGAGTTACCTTACAAAAATTATATTTGGTACCAAAAATAGTTTAGAAAAGTAGATTAAACTTTTTACTGTCAAAAGCAGCAGAAGTGAAAGATAAGCTTTACTTTGAGCACAGCTTTCATCTTTCTTCAGCAGAATAAAGAAAAATGAAACAGAATTCTTGAGCAGGCAGCCCTCAGCACGGTCTGGGTCAGTCACCTGCAGGAAGGTCCTACACAGGGCATTGTGTGTCAGCATTGCATGAAGCTGAGCTTGTAGGGAATGGACATAATCCTTAGCTTCTTGATGAATCAAAATCTGACATTTTACTGTTTGTCATCAACAATGTAAGTCCAAAAACAATGAAATAATAGGGCTACTTTTTGATGTATGTAGTCTTTAGTGTTCTAAAAAAATACCCATAATCTATGTAAATGTATCTCTGGGAGATTGTAAGTAGGACAACCTCTGAGGTTTTGGAATATGTTCCTCGGAAATTGAAATCATCATGGTCTTTGAATCGTTGCAATGCAAAGCCTGCAAGCTTTCCTCTGGTGAATTCCCTGAAGACATTCAGGTCACTTAGCCTCATCTTCCCAATGTTTTCACATTGCAGTTTTGACGCTGAGCACCATTCCAGACTTTTCATACAGTATGGTCAACCCTGGGGCCTTTCAAAACAGTTATTGATCTTTTTTCATAATGACCACATAGGGCATTAGTTTTTAACTGAAGGTCCACTTAAGATCTGAAGTCCACGTTTTTCGTCCTGGAGATAAAAAGATAATGTACTAATGAAAATACTTATAACAAAGTTTAGAGAGGGGAGAGCACTGCTAATAGTGCAGATACGAATTCACAATTTATTTCATGGGCATTTATTGTAAAACATACCAGACGAGTAGATGTAGTGGAGATACAGAAAAAATGCTGGCAAGTACATACTCAAAATTTTAAAGTGATTGAAGAATATGAGTAGAATATGATTATTCAGTTATGATATTTATCTTCTGAACTTTACAGAGAATGAATATTGGTCTGAGAGCTTTCTTGGTAATTGCGGATAGCTTACAGCAAAAAGATGGTGAACCTCCAATGCCAGTGACTGGAGCTGTCCTTCCCTCTGGAAACACCCTCAGAGTGAAGAAAACGTATTTGAGCAAAACTCTTACAGAGGAGGAAGCTAAAATGATAGGTCAGTAAGAATGGACGATATAGGAATTTAATTAGAATGAATGTGAAAAAGTCCTCAGTACCTGAGCAGAATAATTTACTATTGTTAAGTATTCAATTGAGTTCTTTATTGTAAGCATTTACTTTATTGTGCATTCTTATGAAATACATGGTTTAGTTTTACAGATACTGTATTTTAATTGTTTTCAGGGAAAGTCCTCAGTCATGCTAGACAGATGGTAGCAACCTTGTGTTCTGAGAAGGGTTAAGTACACAGATAGTTAAGAATTAGCTTCTTTCAGTGCTGAATAGCTGTGTTTACTCATGGATATTCACCTTATTAGAAACAGTGCCTGTGCTCGGAAAATGTACCAGCTTCGAAAAACAGCAAAGATTCCTTTTATATCCTCATTTTAATTGCAGTATCTCACACCAAGTGACACTTTCAAAACAGTGGAAACTTTTTAATGTAAAATATAGCTGAACTGAAGCGCCTAAGGTAAAAGCGCCATTACCTTGGGCTTCCTTAGTAGTCACTGTGGAGAGAGAATCCTGTGCTGAAGGAGAAGACCTTCTGTATCATGCCTTGGAGGTGCCTGGTTTTGCTGGCAAGAAAGGAAATTTGTCTCCTCACCTTAGTACTTTATTAAGTCCCCAAAGTTACATGAATGAAACAAAGTCTACATATTTCCACACCAGTGGCAAAGACCTGTGTTGTACTATGCTGGATCATTGTAGTAATATCAAGAAAATAAGTAATGTAAGACCCACTGCTGTTGAACTGTACCACACATAGTATTTAGTGCTGTCACTAATTCAGTTCTTTTTGGTTACTACTCATGCATTTGATAATAAATGTTTGCACTATTATCTTTTATTAGCAATTTCTTCACTATTTTATGATACAATGTTCTAGCTTCCATGTATATACCTAGATTAAGCTAGGTAATTCCTGTATTTTCTTCTGCCTTCTACTCTGCCGTTGAACTTTTCATCATATCAGATCTGAAAACTGATGTCATTTTGAAATTCTAAGCTTACATTGTCTTTATCAAATAGAAAAAGAATTGACTGGAGAATAGATGAATAAAACTGTATTGTTCAGTTTTAACATCTAAAATTTCATTAAGGAAATTAACATTTTAGCCTTTGATGAATATGGAAAAAGAGCTAATTCAAGTTTTAAAGTATTTGATGTCCATCAGGTGATGTAAAGCTGTATGTCTAATACTCTTTTTCACATAAAATATCATTACATTAATTTCCATACCAAGTAAGTTTTAGGAGAGCTCATTCAGATTCCTTTTTTCTCTTTGCCTGTAGTTTTTAAACCTTGCTACTAGTTTAGAGCTTTTACTGCTGTCGTGAAGAGTCACAAAACACATTGTATAACTTCGCAAATTGTGCAGCTTCATTTGACTGTGTAGGGACATATTTTGACTAGTTTTTTTTTAATTTTTTCCCTGGGAAAAAAATGTGTGTGTATATATCACTTGGGCTATTAAAAATATATACAACAGTATTCTTTTTGGAGATGGAATTCCATCTTGGAATCAGGATATCATTACTAGTGGAATATGCTATCTCATGAGGTAAATATTTTTCTTAATTCATGCAGCACAGTGTGAGTAAGCAGCTTTCTTTTTCAAAATATACATATTTATAAATATCCCAAATTATACAAAAATGCATATTATTGCAGGTATGTCATTATATTATTCTCAAGTAAGAAAAGCTGTGGACAACATACTCAGACACCTTGACAAGGAAGTGGGGCGGTGCATGATGCTAACCAACATACAGATGCTTAACAAAGAACCTGAAGACATGATTACGTGAGTGCTAAAGAACAGTAAATCCCATATAATATTGAGATGTAATTTTAGAACTTTTCCTCTATTTCTGCCTATCATGAGTCATCAGAGAAACAGCAAGAAACAGGAACAGTTAGCTTAGTTAGTGTATACTTTGAAAAACTGTTTATGACAGGTTAGTTGTACTTCTTTGCATGTTGCAGTGTTTGGAATTGAATTGACACGCTGTATGTAGCCAAAATCATGTGTGAATCCTATGAATGTTTAGGTGGTAGAATTTGAAAGCCCAGAGTGGAAAACCTGTCAGCCTGTGCTCAGAACACTGTTTCAGGGTATATTTGCATCACTGAACTTCAAAATGAATGCAACAAATTCAGTAAATCCTTATTAATAATAATCTTTCATAATTCCATTTACTATTCATGCCTGTAATCAAAATCAAATCTTAATTAAAAACCCAAGTTATTTTGTGATAACAGTCTTGGATTTAAGCAGTACCCCACTGGAACAGAATCAAACCAGCGGTGTTGAACAGCAGCATTTTACACTGTCATCCAAAATGATTAATGAGTGAAGTTTCCTGGAGAGCGTTCTAGTGAGGGGGACATCTAGTAGATTTTAGAGACACAGAGACTTCATTTGCTGACACATGCAGAGCACCCATGGTAGAGATCCCAGCTCTAAGGATACCTTGCATATCTTTCCTGTTACAGGAGTAGACACAATGGTTATGCTAGAAAATAAACAACCCCTAGAAAAAATTTCAAGGTGTAATGAAAAGGACATTGGTCGTTTTGAGATTGCCATTTTCGTATAGTGTCAAAAAAAAGGACACCTTGCTAAAAGTACCGTGAGTGATAGGTAGACTGCAATGACTGGTCAAATTGAACTGCCTTTTACAGCTGATAGTCTTAATGTTCTACTGCCGTTCCTCTGCCCGTGCTTGTGCTGTGTCTGTATAGATGAGACTGTAAGCTCTTTGTGTCTTTAGCGTTGTCTTTATTTATATTTAATGCCAATATTACTATTTCATATCTGCTCAGTAGTCACAGTCAGTTTTCATAAGCATTTTGGGTATCTAGGTTTTTGGGAGAGAGAAAGTAAGTTTTGAAACTTACATTTTATTCCTAAAAGGTAATCGCATAGTAAAACCTTGAGCACTTAGATAAGAAATGTACTTAACCTTAGCTCTAAATGTCATTTCTGTGGTTTCTCTGTATCACCAAAGTGCTGTTTATTTTTAGCGGCAGTGAACAAATAGACTTAAAAGAGCTTTAAATTTCAGAAAGTCTTATGATTTGATAGTAACTTTTGTCAGCAGCATGAAGATTTTAAGGTTGGAAGATCTAGACATGAAGGTTACTATATTTTTGTGTTGTACTTCACATCCAGATGACCTGTAACTTAATATACACACTTGAAAGGAAAAACACATTAGAACACATTTTTACTTGTTCTTCCAAGGAAAAATAATGTCTGAGATGCTTAATTATCAGTCAATCTAAAATCATGTGAACTCATGAAAAACATCATTAGCTGCTACTATCAACATTTAAAATGGCCCTTTTAAAAACTGTGTTGTGGGTGATAACTGGAAAAGCCAATATATTGTTTTTAAGTAATTGCTTATCATTTCATTCACAGAACTTCATGCTTCACTAGAGTTACGTATTTATTTTGAATTCTTATTGGCTTTAATACATAGATACTCCATTTATTCTTGAAGTAGTAAATGCCACTCTGAAGAGTCTTACTGAAATCCTGACTAAGGAGGGTCCTTTGCATCCTCCACTGGGATATGAATTTGGGTACTGTTTATAATTACTTTCCAACATCTAGTCATGCCTAGAATAGGGCATCCATTTTTCTAATGTACAAACCTGTTCTTGCAAGTACTTCAAAGATTTTTCCTGACAATACCTAACTAAAATCTGATACCACTGGTATGGAAACATAAGCTTCCAGGTGAGGACAGCTGTCAGTGTGTTCATCCAGAGCTCATCCTGTTGGATCCTGAGTCAGCCAGAGATGACTGCGGAGCCCTTTGAGCCCCCCTTGCCAGACACTTCTCATGCTGTGCCTGGTAGCTCAGATAAATTGGAAACTTGAGCCTCAGATTTGGCTCTTCTGCTAGTCGTCTGAGCAGCTGATAAACCACAGAACACCTACAGATTTTATATTTATAAATAATTGCTCATTTGCCTTCATAACAGTTTCCTCTCAGACTATCATTTTACTTGCCTCCATTTTAAATGCACAAACTGTACCTTTTCCAAGGACTGATAATAAGGAAACTCTGCAAAGTTTACTTTCTACTTCAAGTCAGCAGGGAAGATTCATTGGTTTGCCTGCAGATACAATTACTGATAGCACTTTACTGATTACAACTATAAAAACATAATATTTTGCAGTAGCTACTAATGCAACTAGTATTTTCATTAGCAATAGTTGTTCAAAGTTTATAACCAAGTTGTCAGATGAGATGTTGTATTTTACTCTTCTTCAAGTCAATTACTGACACCTTCTTTCAAGTTCTGTCTGTTAGGATACAGGATATAGGTACAATAAGATAGAGGTAATTCACTGTGAAAATAGTTTCCACTCACTGTACAATTAAAGTCAGTAGATTAAAATCATATCATATTATTTTATTAATGTAATACATATCAAAGCTGGTAAGTATTTAGGGTGTTAAGAGAATTAATGTTCCTCACTAAAAGCTGTCTTTGAATTAAGTAAGCCTAGTGTCAGTTTATGCCTTTTCTTAACCCATTATTTCAGTGAATGCTCAGTGTTACTCTATAAATCTTATTTTAGACTTGTCAGATGGTATTACATTCAAGCTTTCTCTGTGACTGAACACAGAGGTAAGGTATCCAAATGCAATGTCCTCTGTTGGGTGGAGAGGCAGAGTAATGTAGTAAGCAAGGCATTGGACTGGGATGCTAGGTTCATTTTCTGTTTTGTCACTGAATTTCAGTGTGGTGTTAAGTAGCGTACAACACTTCTTGGTGTCTCTTTTTTCCTCCCATTCTTTTCTAGTTCAATCAGAAGCATATTAAAGCAGGAACAGTCTTTCTCTGCATATTTATAGTTGGGTCCCTAAATAGCACCTTGCTCTTTGATTCCTCCAAAGCATATTACAGGCTAATAATTAGTAATATTGTGGGAAAGACTGTACAGTTTGAAATGCTGTTATGCTTTGATTATTTTCTCTCTAGTCAGTCATCAAATAATAGATCACTGAGTTAAAATGGGTAAATAAAATCCCACATTTTGGGGTCTGCCTGAAGGACTTCTTTAATCTGCATTCTTACAAAAAATATTTGAAACAAGTCAGAAAACAACTGCATCTGTAGTGAAAATAATCAACAGCTAAAGCTTGAGCTACTTATAGAAGACTTAAGCACTCCCAACCTAGTTTTTGGTTCACGCTGAACTTTAGACTCAACCACTTTCCCAGGCTGTTAGGGAGCAGTTGAGCCATTCCACAGATTAGAGCAGCCTTGGGGCTACTAAAACATGTTTTAGCTGATAATGGCTGCTAAAGTGCTGCTATCTCAGGCAAGGATCAACCGAAACTGGTAGGCCATACCTACCTCTAAATTATGCTGCTTCTTCAGTGTAATAATGTATGGTGTGCGATTTCCACAGATCCATGCCCTATTGAGGGCAACTATCTGGATCTTCAGTCTTGTTATTTGGGCTTCTTACATGTCTGCTATTTGCTTTATACAGCTGGTGTTATGTAGCCGTACTGTGATGGGGAACACGCCAGCTTTTTCCTCATTGCCTCATCCAAAGCTTGCATCACACAAATGCTGATCTTGATGGAGGAACTCTCCTACATTACAACTGCATCTTGATATATCTGCTAGTTGCTCTCAGAGAGAAACGAGTCAGTAATAATTGTTTTTTCAAGCACTGTATGCATATGATGCCTGAAAAATGTCAAAAGCAAACCCATTTATTCAATGGAAACCTTTATTCATGTTTCCTTCTTATTTCATTTATAAGGTCTAGATTTCTGTCCTGATGTCCTTAGTAGGCCTCTGGCACTGTGTCCAGCCCTTTTCTGAAAAACTGTAGGTGGATCATTTAACACAGTTACTTGTTAAGCTTAGTCTAAATTCTGGTTTAATTTTTCAGCGGTGAAAGAAAACCAAAAATCGATTTATTCAGAACATGTGTTGCTGCTATTCCTCGACTGCTTCCTGATGGAATGTCAAAACTTGAGTTGATCGACTTGCTGGCAAGGTAAGCTGTTCAAGCATTAAGTGACTGCTGAAGTGCCACAGAATGTGTAAGTGTTTCTTAGGCAAAAACATATGCTTATAAAAAGCAATCTGATATTAATGGATAAGACAGAGAAGTCCTAGCATCTTTTTACAGGCATTGTGTTTATATTATAGACTCCTAATTTTATAAGAGAGTAGTTACATCATCCAGAACTCTTTTCCATCAGTATATAGGTTACATAATATTCACTATTCTTCATGATATTCACCATTTATTGCATTGTTTTAACCATCACAGCATTCTAATTAACAGGAGAGAACGTCTTTTCTGTGTAGTGGAAAAACATGGAGATACCTGTTTAGTTTTGATTTATGATTCCCATATGTCTGTCTGATAAAACAGAATGTGCCAGACGTGATATCTTTTCAAATACTTTTTAAGTTGATAATAATTATTTTAATTAAAATAAATTAATTTTTTGCTATAAGACAGAAAATAAAGAAAAGGATAAGTTTAAATTTCCTATCCTCCCTGCTTAGGGTCCATTAAACTTTTCTAGGTAGACTTCACTTCACTGAAGAAAGTAGTCTACAACACCACTGCTAAAACAGATTAGGTTTCAGGATGTCAAATCAGTGACTTCGTGCAAATAATTATGATAGCACGTACTGGTCAGTACAGAAATGTCTGTTACGTTTCAGTTCTAGCATCCAAGTCAAAGATTCCAGCATGTGTTATTTATGTAAGTGGATTATGGTGGCAAATTGAGCCAAGAGGCCCTTGCAGAATATTGGTCTCAGGTATCTGTGACAAAGCAATCTTTGCCACTCCATTACTGTTTTTGAAATGTCTGCGAGGAATGGCAGATGCGGGAATCAGATGGTTGGTTGCATGCAAAAGCAGTTTTTTCTGCTCTGTGAACACCCAGCTCCCAGTGATGTGCTAAAAGAGTGAAACAATTAATTCTGCTAGCAGTAAAGAGTGCAGACAGCCAAACAAGCCAAAACTGCAGCCAACGGTAGGTGTGCTGTGGTGCACGGCCAGCTTCATTTCCTTGTGTTTACATCCTCTGCTATAAATCACTTGTGGGTTGTTTTAAATCATTACATTATCAAATTATACAGAAACCATATTAATCAGTAACATCAATTCTGCTTAAGGGAAATGAACATGTTTTCCTTTAATCCAATATTTTAACTAGCTTTCTATCCTTAGTAATGATCGTAACTGAACTGGTAGAAAGCACATATCCATTCTGGTCACAGCTCTTCAATCACAGAGGATTGTCCAGGTCAGACCTATCACTACCATTAAGAGAGTTTGGAGACTAATGTGGATTTCTTCATAAATTGGTGCTTCCCTCCTTAAGTCTCACAACTGTCGATGTAACCACTGGTCTCTATTCTATCATCAAACCTCATACAGAAAAGGTCAGTTATGATTCTTTAGCCATGACCAGTTTGTAACCATTTCTTGGGTAGTTTCCATGGTGTGACAATGCAAGCAGTAGGTCTGCTGGATTATCTGAGTCTGACTGTGAGAAGCAGTGGACATCTGGGTCCAGATTGACTACTTCTTTCAATTATGAGAAAGTAGTCCCAGGAGGTAAGGCTTTGTGTTCTAGAGAACACTGCATCACAATATTGTGTCTTTTCTGGGTCACTGACTAAAATCAATACAAGGATAAAAATCTTTGAAGAGTTGAGATTTCAGCTCCTCTCTGTTTTTGAAAGGAACCTGTGGAGCTGTTCTGCCAGGGATATGTGTGGGGCTGTGTTGTTGAGGTGGAAAGCTATTAAATATCTTCTTTTCACTAGAAATAAAATAACATCTTTGGGTTAATGGGTTCTTTTATTCACAGTTTGATTTGAATTTTTCATCCTCACAACAGATGTGTTTTTTGGCTTTTTCCAGAAGGAGTCTGTAACTCAGCAGCTAGACTTTCTTCCAGCACAGCTGTATTCAAATTATAAACCATAAAGCAGATGTCAAGTACCTTTTGCCCTTTCACTGCCCACTGAAACCATTCATTAAAAATTCCCAAGTAGGTCTTAAATTTATCTGACTCAAGTGCAAACAAACAAAGTAACATTTACTTGCTTCCTCAAGCTGCCTGTCATATAGTGGTAATACATAGAAGCATTCTTATACTCAATTCGAATTCAATCTCATTTGATAATGCCGTTGCGCCATGACTTGGGCTTAGAGACGTATGCCTTTTGTGTCCTCTTTTCCGTTATTACTTTGTGTCATTGTGGAAGTCATTTCATGGATGACTTAATCATAGTCTCAGGGGTTTCGCTTGTTTTTCTGGTTTTGACATTCCAAAGAGGAGACAAAAATGGTCCTTTCTTAGCACAAGAAAATACTGTGTTTCTAAATTTATATAGAAAGTCATGTAGTTATTAAAGCGTAACAGTTATTTTTGGAGTCATATTCACTAGGGGTGAAGTTTCATGGCAGTTGCTTTCCTTTGGCTTAAATGAAATGTCCCCTGCCTCCCAATTAGGCAGCTATAATGAATCAAATTTGTTATGATCCGCATCTCATCATACACTTCCAACTGAGTGGAATTTGGTTCCACTCCATTTGGCTGTTTGGGGTTTTTTTCTCCTAGCTTTCTGTCCATTTCTTTATAATATGTCCTCATTTTCAGCAATGTAGATTAAATGTAGATAACATACTTTGAAAATGAGTTCTAACACACTACAGAAAATGGCAGTCTCATAGGTAATTAAAACAAAATACATCATAAAGGCAATGAACCAAAAATTGCAGAACACACTGCTCTGAATTTACTTTATTCTGCTAAGCTACCAACACAGAAGTGGTTTGATAATTTTTGTGTCAAAAGAGAGTATAAAGAATATTTATGTTGAAAAGAAATTCAACACGATGCAAATGCAGAAGGAAATAAAATTTGAAAATAGCATCTACAATTGCACCATCTTTCAGAAGGACTTTGGGGGTGTCCAGTGTGTTTTTAAATGTATGGAAAGTCCTGAGGCTGTTTTTCCCATTTCCCTATCCTAAGTTGTTTAAAACATGAAGCAGTTTTTTTAAATAAAATGCTTCTTTTTATTTCTTTTGAAGGTTTGCTTTCAATAATTTTGATTTGCTTCTTGGCTAAAGATTCATTTTAACTGTTAGGCAGCTGAGTTGTGATTCTTTTATCTTTATATTGAAAGTAAACAAATAAATACATAAATTGTGAAATTATGTATTAACCTGTAAGCCTTTTGTTATCATAACTAAATAGAAGTTGTTTTACAAGTGAGTAAATCAAAAGTATACTTGGTTTGGGGAGACAGCAAAGTTGCCAAATTATGTACTTTAAAGATACTACCTTTTAGGAGTGGAACAAAGATTTCTTTTAGATCCATGAATATGTTCAGGTGCTGTTGTAGCAAGCATTACAGTATAAAAACAGGTTAAGGATGTTAATTGTGGTCAGTAATAATGAAACCCTGATAGCATCATTAAAATTTACATTGTCATTGGGAATTTTCTGTCAGTGTTAAGTTACTGAGAAACATATGCTCCTTACCACAATAAACACTCCTTAGATTGTCATTACCTGACCTTTACTTTTACTTACAGGCTATCTATCCATATGGATGATGAACTTCGACACATTGCACAGAATTCTCTTCAGGGTCTACTTGTTGACTTTGTTGACTGGCGGGAGGATGTACTCTTTGGTTTTACTAATTTTCTGCTACGTGAAGTGAATGATATGCATCATACCCTTCTTGATACTTCACTGAAGTTGCTGCTACAGTTGCTTACGCAATGGAAGCTTGTAATACACACTCCAGGAAAAGCTTCTGAACAGGCGAAAACCAGATCTGCAGAGGTATGAAATCAAGAGATCTGTGTCCTAACATTTATACTAATTGAAGGCAGAAATTATGCTCCTTGGTATTGCTGTGGTTTGTGTATTTTGTATTTACTCACCTGAGAAGAATTCACTACGTAAGATTTTTTTAAGGTAATTAGTTCAGCTGTCTTTTGAGGACAGCTACATCCTTGTGTAACGCAGCAGATGTTATTGTGGTTGAGCAACATAAGAGAATGCATGTCAAACTGAAATACGCACATCAACAAAAGCACATAAAGTGAAATATGTGGATGTGGATGTGGCAGAAGGGCATTTTCCCAGGACTGAAACTGATTGATAATGCTAGTGGGAATGCTGAAAAGTGACGTGGATCTTCCTTTCCCATAGCCATTTCATTTGGTTGATTCAGAACCATCAAAGAACCCGATTGTTTCTACAGCCTGCTGTATCCATGTGTTACAAACATTCCTGGGAATTGAACAGCTTTGCTCATGCTCCTCCCATCTGCACTGTCCCACAGATAATTTCACTATGAGACATGATTTTCAGGCTTTTTATTTCCTAACCCAATCACACTGGAAATTTTTGCCTTTGGGCAAGGACAATGTTTGCTTTGTATCGCAGAGAACCATTAATTAATAGGTAACAATAGTATTACAAAAAATGTAGAAAAGGAAAAGCCTAACATTTTTCAGTAAATATTATTACACTTTACTGATGGGCTGAGGTTCTAGATGTCACCTACCAGGATAAGGTGTTGTCTGCTACAGTATCAAAGAAGGACCTGAGGACCTGCTATCTGGAGTAGAAAAAGTGTGAAGTCTTCACATTGTGACTTACCCATTCTTTTTTTTAGTGGAGAATGGGACAAAGCAGGTAGTTGAATTGCAAACTAAAGGGAGGGGTTTGGCCAAAGAACTCTGCTCATACATTGGTTTTGTGGAACAAGGTAACTTAAAGCAACAAAACTTGATTGGTTGAGGGAATGCTGTCAGTCTCCTACTTCAGCATTTGCATGGCCTCTGCATTTTGTTTCTTTGTATGTCCTTGTTAAATAGAATATTTCTTGGAGACCTGGTTTTCAACCACCATCACTCCATTTTTCCCCTTTGCTCTGTTCCACAGTTGATACCAAATGGATCCAGCCACAGAATACAGTCTGAAAGAAGCCCCTATTCTAATGTACTACATGCAGTCGAAGGATTTGCACTGGTTCTGCTGTGTAGTTTCCAGGTTGCTACACGTAAACTAGCTGTTTTAATCCTCCGAGAGATCCGTGCTTTATTCCTGGCCCTTGGCCAAGCAGAGGTATGATCTTCCTTTTCTGGAACTTTGAATTAAAATTTACCAAAGATAAAGCTCAAAACTGCTATTACAGTTGCTTTTATCATAATTGCTGCAGTGTAGCAGGTATGCACTTAGTTCATAAAAAAGCATTTGGTTTGAGCTTACCATTTCTATTTGCCTTAACTCTACAAACCTTTCTGTGTACTCAACAATATAACATTAATAACATGTGCCCTGTACAAGAATTTGAAGGAAAACATGTACAGCAACTTAATATTTTCTCTTGGCATGACGTGAATGTAAAAGACACTGTAAAAACTTTTGGATCGTTTTTGTATTGTCAGGATTATAAATTTGTATTGGAAATGAAACTCATTCCTGTAGCATACCATTTTGTAAAAAACCACAGCATAGGACACATTTAAGATTATTCACATACATTTTCCTTGTATAGTAAAGACTTCTAAGTCTTTTTTATGGATATAGAAATATGGAGAGTCATGTTGTGTGTTGGCGGTCACAGCTCAGTGAGCCATTTAAAGGCCTAAGAACACAAATATGTGTGTTCATGGCAGAGGAATGCTTTAATAAACAGTAAGCTAATTTTTCAGTCTTTTGATACCAGCTATCCAAAGTCATTTGGGATTTTCTGATATGTGCTTTTGTTCTGTAAGCAGTGAGCTATAGCCGCAAATTAACTTCATTTCAAACCACAGCCTGGACTTGGTTCTGAGATTAATATGAAAAAGACAAAATGCACCCATCATTACCAATTAATATATTTAGCCATTTTAGATTCATCTCATAATTTTTAGGTGGTTCTGTTTCATGTACCAGAAAAATAAGAAGGGAAGTAATTTGGTCAGGAGAGCAGGTAACTTGTGTTCTCTGTGTTATGCAGGATGATGACAGGCCTATGATTGACGTCATGGATCAATTGAGTTCTTCTATTCTTGAAAGTTTTATTCACGTGGCTGTTTCGGATTCAGTAAGTACTGCTTTACTGTTACTGCTAGTGTTTACATAGCACATGGACATAAGAAATATCAGACATTAAATACTAAAAAATAAAGCTGCTAGAAATCAATCATACAGCTTTAAGGCTCCAGCCATCTACCCAAGAGCTCCAAGGCTCCACAATGCCTCAATCTGTTCCATGAAAAAAATCACACTATGGATATAGAAGATACTAGCTATAGGAAAAAAAAACCAACCATTATAAACAAAGCTACCTAGATTCTGGACCTGTGACCTGCATCCAAAAAGAACCATTGAGAAGATCTTATTTCCAGCACCATATAATGCTTGGGGTGCTTAGAAGTCATTCACTGCTATCATCTATTCCAGAATGGAATAAGCTTTAGCTCCCTTGTGTGCTCAGAAGTGATCCTGCCTGCAAACCTAAGCCTAAGCTCTAGAGTAATTCACAGCTGGAGTGAATCCCCACTTTCACTCTCTCATGGGCCTGATGTGTCCAACATGCCACCACAGGAAGCAGAGATGTATTAAGCATTTTGAATTAAAAAGTATTGGCAGAAGAACTGATACATAAGGCAAATTGTTTCACATACTGTCTTAGAGATTAGTGCCCTTGTCCAGAGGACAGAAACTATCAGTTCTGGGCACTTTTCAGCCTGATTAAGTTTAAAGAAACAATTGTTCCTTGCCACATGAGTGCCCTTTCCTGGGGTAGGAAGGGGACATTGAACTGATGGTGTAGTCAGGCCATTGTGCAGCTGAAAACAGGAAAATTGAGGGATCAGAAACTGAGCAAGCAAGAGACATTCTGACCCTGTAACACAGGAATTAGGAAATTCAGCTGAAATAACAGCACCCGGGTTTGGATGTTGCAGTTTCTATAGGTGAAGGTTTGGATTTTGCGCTTTAATTCTGTGCATTAATAATATAGCAAAGCACATGTGTTGCCTGTGTACCTGGTTTCTGACAGGTACAGCAGAGGGTGGTAATTTAGTGATTACTTTTCTAACAGCAGAAGCATCTGTTACTGTTACATCCTATTTGAGGTCTGATAAGGGAATAATAAGAATGCCAAAATACATGTGTTTTAAGTTTTCATTCCACAATGTTGTTTTATTAAGACAAAATTTAAATTACAGTAGAGAAATGGTTTGTTGATAAGAGAACCCTACTTGCCACTGAAAGTAGCAGGATTTAAAGTGGATTAAAACTGCTTAAGCACCTGCTTCAGCCTCTTAATTCCCTACATGCATATTCAAATGCCCTGATGAATTCTGAAGAACATTTATTAATAGCATTGGTATTTATCATGTTGTCGTAGCATGTAGGAGTCTTAATCATGGGCTAAGGTTCTGTCCGGCTGTTCAGACAATGAACATAAGGACAGTCTGTAACTATTACAGATTGTAGTCTCATGCAAGAGACAGTGGATGGGTGAAGGCAGCAAGGAGAATAGAAAGTAACAATGAGATTATATTGATCAGCATAATCAATAGTTATCATAGAGTTTAAGGGCAAGCGATTGTGCCTATCACAGTAAATAGGAGCTTTAAGGAAGAACCGGAGGGGAAACAATGAGGTAGCTCTTATTAGCATTTGTAAAAAGCTCCTCCTGAGTGAAAGGGCAATGTGACGGGCAGCATAAAAGTGCTGGTCTAAAAAAATCCAACAGGAGTGGGCCACGGAGCATGAAAATAAATACAAGTACTGAGGGGGAACATGGCAGGGAATAAATGACTGTCACTGTGATTTTTTATCTTTTCTCTCCGTAGACAGCAATCCCATTAACACACAGTGTGGATTTGCAGTGGCTGGTGGAGTGGAATGCTGTTCTAGTAAACAGCCATTATGATGTGAAAAGTCCTTCTCACGTCTGGATATTTGCACAGTCCGTTAAAGACCCATGGGTACTCTGCCTCTTCAGTTTTCTTAGACAGGAGAATTTACCAAAACATTGTCCTACAGCTCTCAGCTATGCTTGGCCGTACGCTTTCACGAGGCTACAGCTGATAATGCCTCTTGTGGATCCAAAGTAAGTGGCAATCTGCATTTAACTTTCATTTTTATGGGTTGTGTGATTTTAATACAACATTTTTTAGTCTCATGTTTCAGTATCAGTCTGTAAGTCCTGCAAGGTGCTACCCCAACATTCAGTTTTGAGTTTCATAATTGCAACTTGTAAGGTGGAAAACTCTAGCTTTCTACCTTCATTGATTTTTCCCATGTGTCATGTCATGTTGAATAGCAGTTAGTGGCAACACAGCATGTTTTATTCCCTCTTAAAATATTTTAAGATAGTGTGTAATTAGGACTTGGAAAAGATTTTAATAATTTTAATTTCTTTTTAAACTCTAGTATTCCTGTTAATGCAAAGAAAACAAGTACAGCAAGCAGTGGAGACAACTATGTTACTTTGTGGAGAAACTATCTTATTCTCTGTTTTGGAGTAGCAAAGCCCAGTATTATGAGCCCAGGACACTTGCGTGCTTCAACACCAGAGATCATGGCTACCACTCCTGATGGAACAGTCAACTATGATAATAAGGTGATGCGACCTGTTTCAAACAAATTATTCATTTAGGAGAGTTTTAAACTGCATCTGCATGCAAAATCATATCCTGATGAAAGTATTTCAGTTAGGTGAATATTTTGATATATGCAAACTGATTAAGGCACATAATTAACAACTAAAACATCTGTCTAATCTGTATCAACATGATGTGTCAATAAATATTTGGCAAAAGCCATGGCATTTTCAAAATACTCTTTTTTTCACATTCTGGGTGATGACTATTCAAAATACAGAAGTTCTGGATGTATGTGTTGAAGCTAACTTTAGTTTGTCATCCGCTTTCTTTCTTTGTAGAGCACTTCAGTTTGTAAATTTATAACATTATTAAGCAATAAGGCAGATTTCTGAATAAACATTGTATGCCTGTCAGACATGAAGGAATACTATATGAAATACAGTTTCAGGTAGTAAAAACCTGAGAGGAGCAGTAGCTTCACAAATGCAATTACTGGAATATTTTAATGAAACAACAAATTAAGTGAATTACAATAATCTGAATGAAAGCAAAGAGATTTCCCAGATGTATTTATTTGCTAGGCCTTATCAAGATGATTGTGGTGTAGCAGACAACCAGTTAGGCTGGTGTATTAAAATCCATAATAGTAAAATAATTTCAGCATGTTTTTAAAATATGTATTGATTCTTGGACAATGCTTTTTTGTAAAAAAATTGTATTTACTTAATATTGATAATCCTGACAATTAAATGTCAATGATATCTTAATATATTTTAGGCTATTGGAACTCCATCTGTTGGAGTCTTACTAAAGCAGCTAGTGCCTTTGATGAGACTTGAAAGCATAGAAATAACAGAATCACTTGTATTAGGATTTGGAAGAACAAATTCCCTTGTTTTCAGGTACTTCCCCACTTATCATATTCTCAATTACTTGTCTCTAATTCAAATGCATTGCTTTTGTTGTAATTTAAATATACTCAAACTTTTATTTGCACTTTAGACATTAGTGTTTATATATTTATTAAAATATTGATGCTTTTCAGAGGAGACTAGATTTTGTTTACAAATATTTTTTTTTAATTTAGGGAATTAGTGGAAGAACTTCACCCGCTAATGAAAGAAGCCCTAGAAAGAAGACCAGAGGTTAGTTGAGGAAATTAAATGTACTAGTTTGTTTAAACTGCAAAATGAATTTAAAAGTAGTAATTTTGTCTCCTTGAAAAACAAATTATTTTGTACTAAATAACAATTTAAGCTTTGTGTGCAACAAAAAATTTATTAATTGTGTACAAGAACATAAGTAAAATAATTCAATTAAAACTTAGTTTAATCTAAATTCTATCACTGATAAAAAATGTGCAATATGGAAATCTATTCTGAGGAAAAATTTCCAGTCAAATATGGAACCTCCTCGTAGGGAACTCAGGTATATTGGACATCCACTTTCAATATCTGGAAAAAATACCTTGTAACACAGCTGGGCAAGCACATTTTGTGGCAGTGTTCAGAAGTGCTTTTCATTTGCAGGGTAGGCAGGGTCATCTGTTTCAATTTCAATTGACTCTGTTTATTCTAACTACAGCAGGTTAACTGGCAAATTCATCATTGTTTTCACCTTCATTATAGTACTGTCCTTTGTTATAATAGAAAATGTGCTAGAAGGGATCCCAACAGATCATCCAATCTGCCCAAGGGAGGATGAACTAGTCTTGGGTCATTCCTGACAGATGTTGTCTAAACTATTCTTAAAAACCTCTGGTGATAGACTCTGTAGCCTGACTAAGCAGTTTGGTCATAGGATGTGTCTATGCAGCTAATCGGGAAAGCCATGGGGAGAGCTTGAGTACTGGACCCCAGTTCCCGTTTGGCTCAGTTTTCACTCCGTGGCTCTGTTTTGGATGGTTCCAGCTGGCTCCAAGACAGAAATCTGAGACGGCTCTGAAGGTAGCTCACACCCAGGAGCAAGCCCCAGAAGGCACCAAGCCACTGAACTTGTCCTCCCCCAAATTACCCCAGCTGCTTTTCCTCTGCTATGCTTCCCCTTGTCCCCTACCTCCCTGTGTGCAGCAGCCTAAGGGCCAGGTTACAAAACCACTGCTGTGGCTGCAAAACACCCCTCAGGTTAGAGCAGGCAGTTTGTCATAAGAAAATACACAATGATAATGCCTTGGGCCAGAGAATTGTATCACACAAGGACATAGCCAGCCTTCTTGGGGTCTTCTGGAGCAGTGTGAATACGAGGCAGCATATCCCACTTGACTTTGGAGCCACAAACAGTCCCTGTCTCTGTGTACCAGTGTAGACACAGTCATTGTGTCCATGCAGCTCTGCTGAGAAGTCTGCACGGCTCATGCAGAAAGCAATGTTGCTGCGTTCATACTGTCCTCTGCCCAGGCCTGTGTGTTCACTGCTGTATCCTCCACAGCAGTTTCAATAAGGTAACCTCATGGTGACCTGGTGTGCTGTCCCCGTTTGCCAAGTCATAGTCTTCAGTGCAGAAACTGTGCAAAGAATGGTGGTCAGGAAGAAGTTAAATCATTAAAAGGTGGACAGAGGCTCTCAGCTATGCACAATATGGAAATAAACCAAAATTAATTCACTTCGCAGATGCTTCATTCATGTTAAGTTTTATGTGGACAATTCTTAATAATTTTGTGTCTGGCAAATGTCCAATACCATTTCCACTCTGTGTTGCTTCACACCTCAGTTTACTTGTGTGCCTTCCATCCCTATGAAGTCTTTGATTTGAAGGTCACTTGTTTTGATACTGGGCAGAAATGGATTAGTACATGTTAGTGCAGCCGCTTGCCTTTGCATTTCTGCCTGTGCACCATTGAAGACTACTTAGACTTGAAAGGCCTTTTCTGGAGATGTACATATCCAGTCTACCCTCAGGAAAGGAATCACGAGAATGCAGAGATTTACAGTGTGCTGTAAGAGCAAATTTAGCACATAGAAATTTCAGTAGAGGAATATGAGAACAGGAGACTGCAATGTTAATTCCTGCATTGCTCCTGATATGAAGAATTGGGCCACCTTCCTGCAGGCAGCACCACCAGTAAACCCAGGAGTGACTGTATGGGTCATGTTGCTGCAGAGAACATGGCAGGCCTCCACGTCAGCAGGCAGGTATCCAACACGTTCAGAAGTAACATCCTTAACTGACATATGCTATGACTAGAAAGAGAACTACCAGCACAGCCAGGAACTGCAGGGGTAAACCAAAATGGATGTTACACAAGATCCACCATGCTGGGACTGGCACAGAGCTTGCCACGTCGCCTCTGACACTGTTGCAGGAGGCAGCTGAGCCTGTTCAATACTGTGTTACAATAAAACTGCTTTTTTCTGTACATGTTCTTCTTGGAACCTTTAAGGTGTAAAGGGAGAATAACAGAGGTCTAACCAGGACAAATCAAATGGCATAATGAATTGAATAAAACCTTTGGCTAGGATGCTGCAGACTGCCAGTCCTGGATCAGAATACCAGGGAAAGTATCGCTTCCTTTTTCCCAAGCATCTGTTGCTGGCCGTTGGCAGAGCCAGAGTACTAGGTGAGATAAACCTTTGATCTGACTCAGTATTGCCATTCTTATGCTCGGAAGAGGAAAATTTGAGCTTTCTCTGATGTCTTCTTGTTCTGGCAGCAAATTTGAGTGCTATAGCAGCTTTTTTGACCGTCTCACATTTTTTGGTTAGTGGAGTTGCAGGATACAAAGAAACAAGTCAATTTAGCCCTTCAGGAAAGAACAGGCCTTGTTGCATTCACATCTTTCAAGGCAAGATGGAAGACAGAAAGGACAGCTTTCTAGGAGATAATGAGATACAATGAACCAGTTATCAACAGTGCATTCCTATTCTATGGCAGGAGTATGTTAACTGTGTGCGCAACCACTGCAAGTCAACACAACAAGGAGTGTGCTAGAGTGGTGTCTGCCAGGAGCTAAGCTGAATATGGGTGATCATGTAGCTGCAGCATTGCCAAATTCAAGAATGGCCAAACACTAAAATATTTTCCTGGGGCCTGGATATCTGTTCTGCACTTTACAATGCTTCCAGCACCCAAAGTAGATGGTGTTAAGCTAAGATGAATATCCCTGCTACCTGAAGATAGCATGGTTTTTGGCACAGGAGCCTTGAATATTAATTATTTTTTATCCAGTATTTCATTATTTCATTTCCACATTTTCAATGAGGACTAAGGAAGAGGTTAACAGTTTGTTCATGAATAGTTAACAAAGACAAAAATTTGATCATATTTAGTTCTGTGTTGATCTAAAAGCACAGTGCTATGATGAAATATCCAAAAGCAGTAAAGTTCCGTCATGAAGAAAATACTTGAACTGCAATTCTTAAATCTCACTACTGTGCGCTGACATTTCCGAAGTTACTAGTTTTTAACGTATGCACTTATGCATATAAAAATGGTTGGTTTTTCTTTTTAAATTCCAAGAACAAGAAACGTCGAGAACGCCGAGACCTACTAAGACTACAGTTACTGCGAATTTTTGAACTACTAGCTGATGCTGGTGTTATAAGTGACAGGTAGGACTAGCACTCATCATAAATACTGCTCTTCAAGTGAAATTATTTTCAGTGTTTACAACACTGTATGTTCTTTGAAGAATTGTGTAATCTATCAGATATGCAGAGATTTTTATGCATTTCTTCAGAAAGCTGTAGTGTAACTACACTGTTACTCTATATTAATGTACAACTTTCCTTTATGCTAGTACAAATGGAGCCTTAGAAAGAGATACGTTAGCCCTTGGAGCCTTGTTCTTGGAGTATGTTGATCTGACTCGCATGCTTCTAGAGGCTGAAAATGATAAAGAAGTCGAAATCCTTAAGGATATGAGAGCACATTTCAGCGCAATGATTGCCAACTTGATTCAGTGTGTTCCAGGTATGGTACTAAATTATCTCAACATACTATGAAATTGCATTTAATATATGTATTGGAAAAGTAATTTTTTATTTCTTTTTTCACTGCTTGTGAATTGTCATGTAATAAATGGAAAGGGGAATGTGGGCAAAAATGCCTTCAAAAGTCTATGAAGAGTCAAATGAAAAAAAATGGTAAAGCTTGTTGAAGCTTGTAGTATTCATGCATAAGAATCATCTTTTTAAAATCCCAGCAAAGAAATTGTCTGTGACCTCTAGGGGCTCCCGATTTCTTTGACATAAAGCCTTATTTGCTTCCCTTTGACTTTATTGCCAGATTCTCCATAAACTCAGACAGGCCTTGAAAAATGTAGGTAGGTGCAGAAACTGTACAATATTAAATATAGTGAAGAACTTGCCTGACGTGTTGAGACTGTGTCCCATGTTACCTGACTCCAGTCGTACAGCAAAGATTTCTTCAATTGATTTCATGATTTTTATATACTGCAAGATCACTTCAGAAATGTAATGTAATTCCATTAGCGGAAAAAAAGTCTGCTTTAAAGTCCATGTAATTACTGGAAGATAAGGTCTGGAGATTACTCAATCTATGTAAATCTGCTATCTCCAGGTCATTTAGGACATAACAGCATTGGTAGCAACAAATAAGAAGGAATTCAAAAGAGTACAGTAAGGGAATAAATAATGAATAAATGTTTTCATGTAAGTTCCCAGTGTGCAAATTTTGTCATGAATTTTCGACAATGAAACAGCCATGTTGTATGTTTTGAGAGAATGCAAGAATAACTGCTGCATTTCAATAATTCAGTACGTAATTCTAGAAAGAGATGTATTTGCTACTAACAAGACAGCTTTAAAATATATCAGTAACTAATGAAGCCAGGCAAACAAATGTTTATTGTGTCAATATCTATCATCTTTAGCCACTGTTCCTATTGATCTGTATTAGTATTGTCTAGTTAGACTTTATTGGCTTCTAGCACAGTTTATAGATGAAAAATAATTGGCCAGTATTAGTTTGCCATCCTCTTTAATAAACGTAATACCGCCTCTGCCATCATGTTTTGCTTCAGGGAAATAAAACTATTGTTTAAAAGATTTCTCTTTTGTTTCTCCACATGGTTAAGAATTCATAGATATTTTTCTTTTGATCAGGTACTTTAGCTGTTCAGAAAATATATCACATCTTTGTCATAAACAAACAGGCACCAAGTTTCTTTTATTTCTTGTCCCTACCTATTACTGTATTAGAATAAGATATATGTATGTTTGGGCTTGCATTTAAAGGATTGGAAAAAACAAGTAAATATTTACCATTAAAGGCATGCAAGAAGCAGTGAAAAGCCTGATTCTATAATTAGTTTCTTGCTTGCTGTTTCTGAAGTCAGTACATGTACATGTTGTATTTATTTGTATAAATACACATTAATTCAAAACTGAAGGTTCATAGAAATAAGATGCATCTTATTCAGTACATTAGATTGTTAAAAGGAGCTTAGATACATTGGAGTAAGTGTATACTGAACATTTAAGAAAAACTCCCTGTTTATAGAAATTTGAAATTCACGTTATCATCTCTGCCACATGAGTGTGTATTTAACATTAACAAATCACAACTGTTTCTATTTCTGCTCACTTAGTTCACCACAGGAGATTTCTCTTCCCTCAGCAGAGCTTGAGGCATCACCTGTTCATCTTATTCAGCCAGTGGGCAGGACCTTTCAGTATTATGTTCACACCGCTGGACCGTTACAGTGATAGAAATCATCAGATTACAAGATACCAGTATTGTGCATTAAAGGTATTAAAGTTTTACTGTCAAAATCAGTAGCAGCAATTTTCCAGTCAAAATACAAGTAATTGTGGGGTTTATTTCCCTTCATTTCACAGAAATTTGAATTGGCATACTTGATGCAAATTTGTATGCTCATATGTATGTGTACAATGGTATCATAGAATATAGCAGTATGAGCCACTGAAGTTAAATTTTTTTCTTTGTAGATGCTTTTCAAGACTAATTCTTTTCAAAACCAGAATGCATTTTAAAATTTTACATAGCTGTTCATTGACAGGTTATCAGATTCGGTGAGAGGATATTAGGCTCTGAAATTAAATATAGTGCCAGTTCACTATCACATGCACATCTCAGGACTGTCTCCCACGCCTGCCTGGACACATGCTCAATAATAATAAAATACTTTTGCAGCAAAATCAGTTGCAACTCACCCACATAAGAAAGCTGGGAAAATCATAACTTACGTACTTACATAAGCTGCATCACTTAGTATGCAACAATTTTAAAATTTGCAGAAAGATACTATAAAAAAATCTGTGTACTTTAATTGGTTTTGTAGCTTGATTTGTAAAGATTGGGTAAAATGACAAAATATATGTTGAAGAATGGGGAAACTGGGCTGTAATATTCCTGCCAAAATGCTTAAACGCGGCATTATCGTGAAATCCAGTAACATCTATAGCAACCTAGTTATTGAATTCTACCAAAATCAGCTGTTACCATTTTCACCATAGTTCCCTCAGAAATAAAACCAACTGGCAGTCCTGTTAGCCTGGAGCTGGGCTGATATAATTCTGAAAGGTTCATTCATGTTACTTCCTTGTGTTAACGAAAGTTCCTTGTGTTTTTAGGCCATGTCAGCTGTGCTCTGCTGTGGACCTGTATTTGATAATGTTGGTCTTTCCCCTGACGGATATCTTTACAAATGGCTTGATAACATTCTGGCTTGTCAAGATTTACGTGTAAGTACTCACCAAGATGCATCACTGATGAATAATTTTAATTCTGTACTGGGTGAGTAAAGAGATGTGACTGTAAGAACTATGACTGTATACATTCTATTTTGATCAGGAAACAATAGCTTTATGCAAGGTTCTAATACAAAAGTGTAATTAATTTAAAAGCATTTAAACAGTAAAAGAATTATTATTTATGAAAATATAGGTAAATAATCTAAAGAAATTGCCTTATGGCTCAGTGTTGCTTGCATCAGAAATTTAGGGTTTTTCATCTGCTGATAAAGGTTGAAAATGGCACGAGCTCAAAAATATTTGTATTTCTATTTGGAGTACTTCCACCCACCTGCTTCAAGTTTCTGTGGAATGAGAATGTAAAATCCTTTCCTGCTTGGTAACATAGATGCTGGCGAAATGATTCAGGAGAGGAAAGAAAGAATTTTATTTTTTTTTAAAGAACATATAATAGATTGTTCTTGAAATTTTCTCTTCCATTTCTGTGAAGATGGATTTCTCTGTTGACTTTGTAACTACCCAGTCATCTTTCTGTGTTTATAGCTGATTGGACTGTCTCTTTGATTAAGGAGGAGTAGATGATTGGTGATTTACATCAAGTGGAGAGGGAGAACAATGATCTTTCCCTTTGTGTTATCTTGCACTTTGACCTGCTGTTCTCCCTAAAAGTCTCATACCAGCACAGATGACTCTGATTGCTAAAAAAATGCAGACAGTAAAGCCTAAAGGCTTGTCGAGCAGCTAGAGAATACATGCTGTAGAAATGGTAATTAATTAGGAAAAAAAGGTTGGACAAATTAGAAGAAAGAAGGGATAGCTACAAAGAAAATCTTTTGGAAATTAGGATTTTGGAATTTTAGTAGGGATGGAGCTATAAAGATATGTGAAAGTGATATGTATAATAGAAATTCTTATGGGTGTGGGAAGGAAACACGCAGAACGAGAAAGGAAAAGATACACTTTTCCTCCTCACATGTTTTCATTATCAAATATTATATCACCACGTCTAATTGATCTTTAGTATATACCACTCATAAAGTAACTGGTGACTAAAGTTACCTTTTTTAACTTTTCTCCTTGAAATGCAAAATTTGGATATGATATGAGAATTTTGTTTCCCCTAAGCTAATCACTATAATTCATGCTTAATCATTGGTAATGAAGGACTATAACTAAACTGCATTGCCTATACAACTAGTTCAGATTTACATGAGAAGGATTCTACCCACTCCATTAACGTTAAATATTATTTGCAGTCTTTACAAGTAGTTACCTGCATTTGGTGACAATATTAATAGGCATTAGTGTTTGGTGTTCCAGTACTATACCCTACTGAGGGATCACAAAGGCACAGTCCGAGCCTTAGTTGTGATGTGTTTGTAGCAGTGGGGGTACCAGGATTAAGTGATGCAAGGTCTGTAGGGACAGTTGTTAGTTTGCTTGATGTGGTTGGATTAAACATACAAGTTTTCATACCCCCAGGCTTGCAAAAGGTATTTTCCTTTGTCTGCCTTGCTTCTGTTAGTCAAGAGAAGGATAAACATGAAAGTGTGTCACTTCATGAAACTCACATGAAGTAGGAAATAAACAGTTAACAAATCAGTTAACCAATACAAATGGAAGTTGTCCAAGGACAAGTGTCTTAGATTTTCCAAAGATTCTGCTTTATTCCATGTTTAATTTTGGAAACCTCTTTTGAAAATTTATTTCATTTATGTAGTCTTCATACATACAATTTTCCTTCAAGTGAGGAGTATTGAAAACTGAGTCACATTTCAACTCTACTATTCCTAAAATAAATTTATGATAAATGTTCCAATTTGTTTTTACTTATTTTGAATACTACATTTTCCCCTTTTTTTGCTTATGTCACTCTAAGAATTGTAGAGAATGAATATATTTGATCTCACCAATCATGTTTTGACATGTATTTATTTGCTCAGGTTCATCAGCTTGGCTGTGAAGTTGTAGTCCTGTTGCTAGAACTGAATCCTGATCAAATCAATCTCTTCAACTGGGCTATCGATCGATGTTATACCGGTTCATACCAGCTTGCCTCTGGATGTTTCAAAGCCATTGCAACTGTGTGTGGAAGCAGGTATTAATTAATCTATTAATCTACACTTTCAAATATAAAGAAAAATGCAGGTTCATCTTGTGTTGTAAGTTAGTCACAATCTTGCATTATATCCTCTCAAACAACTCTTAGGAACTGTATCACTTTCTTCCCATGATTCTAAAACAAAGTGGTGTGCTTGATATAAGATGGTCTTACTATACACATATTTGAAATCTGTGGCATTTTTATGCTATTTTTGTCAGGAAGACACAAAATAACCACAAAACTTAAATTTGAACATAGCTCATAAATGTAGTTTCAAAAGATTTGGCATAGTTTTTCATTCACTTTATAAAAGAAAAAGCATTTTAAATGTTATTAGCTTGAAAGTAATTATTCTGTCCTTTTTCTAACTGGCTTTCATTTGATTTGGTTACCTGTTCCTTTTCTGTAGACTGGTATCATCACTGCTCCTAATGCTAAGCAAGCACAAGCTACATGAAGACACAAACATAAATATTGCTTTTGTGGCAGGTCTTCAGAAAATTTTTCCCCTCCTTTTTTTTTTTAATCTTCTGAAGACAAAAGACAAAAGTTATAGAGAATTTTAATAGTCTAAAAAAAGAAGATAATTTGCACCTAATTAAAATCTGAAAATTTTAGTTTTGATAAAAAATAATTTAGCAAAATCTGTGATCAGCATAGTTCAACAGAGAAATACTTGGGATGTAGCAAATCAAAACAAGTATTTTAGAATTTATCTGTAAAAACATTTTGTTCTTACAGGAATAACTAGACTATGGACTGCATCATACTTAGATTTTAAAAATATGAATGGAATTTTGTCTTTGCAAATTTTTTTTTAAGACGGGGTTTTTTTGTTTAATGAACACAAACATATCAGGTTTTCAGCCAGTCTTTTTCCTCAGATTGTGTTACCTTTGCCACTGTGTCCTAAAAGTTAATCTTTCACATACCTACAGTAAAAATTGAGAGTGTGATCGCCATGATTTACCTTGAAGGGAAAGTCCAATTTCTATCAAGTTGGGGATTTTTATTAATATTTGAAAGCTGTTAACAGTTTCTCCTCTGTTGTCTATCAACATGTATAGAGAGGCCACTGCTTAAACTGCTTGTAAAATGAGCAGTAATGTATCTCATTGTTGATGTCTGTCCTTCAACAAAGAAGCCACTTCCCTTAACTTCTTTTTTATTATTATTTTTTAAACTTAGTGGAAGGGCAAAGGGACAGGTGTAGAGGGTGCATTGCAGCCTGTATTTGGAATTACCAAGAGTGTCCCGTGCCACACATGTATTTGCCATATTTTTTAACACTAAAATATCCAAACAGGCATTCTGCAGCCGTCCAGGAGCACAGTAGCTCACGTCTAGGATGAGAAATTGAAGGTTCATAATTGAATCAGCTGCATTTACAAATCATCATGAAAAAGCAGAAACTTTTTTAGTGAAAATCCAAATATTGTGACATGGCAATTGCTTTTCTAGCAATATTCTCATTAGGCTAACACTTTAATATATTTACCCTTACCATTAATGTTGACTTTATAGGTAATGGACTTTTCAAAGCAATTCCTTGTGTTTACACTTTGAAAACAATTTTGATAGAACTGTCTTACATCTGGAAATTTTCATGTCAGAGATAGCGCCTTTTCTCCAAAGGGACTGTTATAATTGCAGCTTGGCTTAAGAAGAAGTACTTTATCCCTGGAAATTTTCATGCTACCCATCTTCTCTCATGGGTGTTGGCCTGTTCTATAAACAGTTTATGTTATAAATTAAAATGAATTGACAGTTATAGACACAGATATTGCATTCCTCTCTGTGGGTAACGCAGTGCATTCCTGAGAATTAGTCTAAGGTAATTATAAATAATCCCTTCTTTCTTCGCATTCACCAGATGGCCCTTTGATCAAGCAGCATGTATTCATTCAAGCTCCCTTTCCCATATTCTGGTTGTAGAACAGAGAAAAGAAAGATGACATTCTCTTTAGACCGTATTACAGAGTAAATCCAAGTGAATATAATCTGCATTCCTCACCAACATTCACAAAAATGTACTGTTTATTCTTCTAGGAACTATCCTTTTGATATAGTGACGCTTTTAAACTTGGTGCTGTTCAAGGCATCTGACACCAACAGAGAGATTTATGAAATTTCCATGCAACTTATGCAGGCATGTATCAGCTACTTTTTTTAAAAACAACCAAATGCACGTGTCCTCCTATCTTTGTGCGGTTTTTTGTGAACCTATAAAGTACTGTTTATTTGCTTTTTAGTTCTGTTTTGAAAATAAACAATCGGTTTTGTCTAGGCTATAAATACTTATGGGAATATTTATATAAAAATTAATGGAAAAATATTAGTTATGGTGCCTTTCAAATTTGGAGAGTGTACTCCAAAGCACATGGATCATTCTCTGATATCTAAACTTGAAATGCTGACATTTCCTGAATTAATGAATGTTTATCGTCTCATTACATTCTTTTTTTCTCTTTCATAGATCCTTGAATCAAAGCTTTTTGTTTATTCAAAAAAGGTAGCTGAGCAAAGACCGGGCAGTATCTTGTATGGTACACATGGTCCGTTGCCACCTCTTTACAGTGTCTCACTTGCCCTTCTTTCATACGAACTAGCAAGGATGTATCCTGAACTTACCCTTCCACTTTTTTCAGGTACCTGTATCTGTTTGACTTACTATCATCTGCTTCACATTTTTGTGCCAGTTGTAGAGTGCTAATACATTTCTACCTGTGAACAGCAATTCTGTTTATAAATTTAGCTTGACCTGGTTTTATTCTGGTTCAGGTCAAATCAGATTTAGGAATGCGATATATATTTCCTAGAGGTACTTAAACAAAGTACAGAATAGCTATTTAAAACACTTGGTTGGGGATTCTGTGCCACTTATGTCATCTTAGGCTAACTTTGAAATTACAAGGGCTCTGTATACGTTAAAGTGACATTGGCAAACTCTACTATAATGGGTTCTCGTGCTAAGCTTAGGGATTCTTCTTATACATACATTTATATAAATGATACTTGAAAGGATAGAATTCTTCATTTTATATAAATGTGACTTTAACTTTGGGAAGATTGATTGCCTGTGTCCAGTTTTACCAATGATTCAAATCACTCTGAATGAGTGATCTCTACCTTCCTGTTATTTGCCACATCTGCAAGTCATTAGTATCATTCTAATTTTGTCAGAACACATTTTGTCAGGGTTACTGAGAAAAATGTTAAAGGATCAGACCTGCAGGAGCACCATTCAGAATATGCCCACTCTGAGACCATTCCTGAGAACAATTAATTTTTTGAGACTTATCTGTCTGATTTAATCTATGTAATGTGTTGCTCTGGTTTTTTAACAACAGAATGCAATGTCTGTAATCGTGGGAATTCTTACTGGCTCTTAAAAAACCCATTCTGTTGTTTTTACTCAGTCTGTCGGGGCTGGAGAAAGGGTAAAGGAGCAATACATCAATCATTTCTTAGTGCCCAAGATACCATGAATTATAAATAACTGATGTAGGGAAATTCTGATGGCTTGTTTATCTTATAAAAGCAAATGTTGTTCGTTATTACTCTTACCATCTATTTGCATTGCTGTAGTGGCTATGTTGTTTAAAAGAAATCAGATACACAGTCCAAATCAGAGCCCCTTTCTATACATCTAGAATCATAAGGAGAGAGAATAGTGTATGTCTTGAAGATTTTTACAAAGCAGGCAGTGAGGAAAGAAAGGAAATGTTAACTGGACTGATTTGACAGAATAATTCTGGTAAAAAGAGCTAATGTGTTTCACCTTGGCAGGAAGCCTGTCACTGTATTTCTTATCCCAGATTTTCCAAATCCCTTTCCCCTACAGTGCCAGTTCTTTTTTTATAAACTGTATAAAGTCCTGTATACAGCATTCCTGGACTGACAGCTGACTGAATTTTATAGGCCTCCCCACAGGAAATAAGACCTATAATATATGAAAGTGTTTTTGTAAACTCGGTATAATAAGTGCCTTAAGATTTAAACTACAGCTTAGAAACGTGGAGGCTGATGGGGCACTTGTAATTCTGCAGAACACTTTTGTATGTTTATTGTAATTCTCCAAAAGCTCTTGAAATTCTAGAATAACAGCCGGTCAGTGAATTATCCTTTTGCTTCTTTATTGACATCCATTTCACGTAATACATAATATGGCACAGTAACAAGGGGTAATTTTCTGTTTCTAAGCCCAAACTGTGTTAGCTATTTTAGACAGAAGACCTGACCAATTGTTTGCTATTATTGACCATTAAATTAATGTTTCTCTTCAGGAAGCTCAAGTACATGCTTTTGTATGCTTGTGGTTTGCAAGGTAAAAACCACCAAGTGGTCTAAAACATGTCAGAAATCTGATTTAAACTGTGTATTTAAGGTTGCCTTCATAAACTAACATGTTGTCGATCTCAACTTTTACTATTTTAGAGGTAAGCCAACGATTTCCAACAACACATCCGAATGGAAGACAGATCATGCTTACCTATCTGCTACCATGGCTTCATAATATTGAACTTGTAGACAACAGACTGCTCCTCCCTGGTTCAAGCCCTACCACTCCAGAAGATGAACTGAAGGACAAGGATGGAGAAGTAACAGTCACAAGTGGACTAAAAGGCAATGGCTGGGGCTCTCCTGAGGCCACCTCACTGGTTCTCAATAATCTCATGTATATGACAGCCAAGGTAAAAAAGCAAAACAAACAAAACCAACACGTGTAAAACAATTTCTGAAATATTCAAACATGTTTCTTAAGCAAAAGGTACTTAGCTTTCTTCCCTCTGATACCAGAATTTTTACACTGGAACAATCTATACTCATCAGACAACCTTCTTTTTGAAGAAGTTCCTTCACTTTTTAAGGATAATGCTAAAACTGTTCTCTTTCAGAACATGAACGAAGAAAAGTGTTTGACCCTAAAAAAAAACAAACCAACAAAAAAAACCCAGTCAAACAAAAAATCTTAATAGTGAGAGCATTAAGAATTAGTTATAGAGGAACTAAATTCCGTTCCCTCCTTTGTCACCTCCTGGCAGCAGATGAAAGTTTATTTGGGAGTGAGAATGAGCACCTGGAATTTGTCCTACTGAAGGTCTTCTGCTTTCTAGGAAACACTTAAATATTCTTTGAGAGAGAGAAAAGGAAAAAAAAAAATACATTTCTAAGGTGCTAATTAAAGCATTCTTTTGTAAAAGGGAAGGTATTTTACATCCCAGGTCCTGATACAGGACCAAGGATTCTTTTTTTGCCAATTACTTTTTCATGTAAAATGCATAAGCAGCCAATGGAGAAGGTACTGGGAAACCATCTTTTCCTTCTCTTTGCTGAGGTGCAGGCTGCTACACTAGCGTGCCTTGCCTGTTCTGGCACTGCTTTTGCCAGATTGAGGTCATATGTCTAAACCACTAAATACATAAACTCCAGGAAGTGATGCCTGGTACCTATGTCATATGAGACACAGTGGTTCATCTTTCCTATCCTGCTCAGGGTTAATCCTCTCTCAAGCAGAATGTCTGTATCCATGCTACATAGCCGTTGATTCTAGATCTTGCCTCATGTTGAGGCCCTGTAAGTAAAACATAATTATTATTTTATGTGTATTTTGTCATATGAGCATGTCTGAAGTAATGTGGGGGCTGTGCTTCAGCCCATCGGAATGTGTTTTTGATACTTGTTGCATATCCAGGGCATGATACTGGCTCTTATATTCTCTGATGGTACGGAGTCTCTAGGATATTCTCAGAGGAATTTTATGGGTTGAAAACAGATGTGATGCAATCTCACCTTTACTGCCTAGCAGCAGCAGTCCTTGGAGCAAGTTGCTTCCAAATCCACACAAAGTTTTTTTCCACAGAGAACAAGTATGCTTTCTTCAAACCATATTGATACAGCTTTGAGGCTGTATGTGTGATAAAGGGACTGGCCCTGCAAGTGCCAATGTAGATGACAGTAGATGTAGGTGCCAGTGGCAGTGTAGATGTAGCTAATATATATTAAATATTTTTTGGTAGAATAGCATGACCTGGAGATTGCCACTCCTCTCCTAGCAGAATGTCAGTCTGAATAGTCTTCTCAAAGTGGGAGCCAAAGATTTTACATAGGAAACAGAACAGCTTCAATTCTGGACTCCCACATCCTGGATGCATGCACTAACCATTTAAATGACTGGACAAAAGGGAATCATTCCTATAACTGTGTCTGGCAAAAGAGAGCAAAAGCTACTTGTTACCAATGTGAAAGCAAAGGGATGCCTAATGCTTAATTCTGCTAGGATTTACTAAGGAGAGAACTGCTGAGTTGTTCACTACTGCGATGGCTGAAGCACTTCGGTACGTGGAGAAACAGTCCTTTACTTAGGACATGCAGAAACAGAACTTCAGTTGCTTGAACAACTGTAAAGATGAAACCAAATTAAATGCTTAATTTTAGGATCACCTTTTGAATTCACATTCCTGAAAGACTTTTCTTTGTGTGATATAAGTCCTTCTGTGGATCTGAACCTACGTACTTTTAAGTAGAATTTATGCTGTGAAGTCTGTCAGGTAGCTCTTGAAAATACTGTTTTGTCACTTTTTACAGCATTTTACTGTTGGTTTTGCATGAGAAAATGCTCTAAAAGAGCATGCCTTAGTTTGGAGGTCTGCATATTTCAAGAAATGTATGCCTATGATCCTTTGCAGTATGGAGATGAAATTCCTGGACCAGAGATGGAAAATGTCTGGAATGCTTTGGCCAACAATGAAAAATGGAGTAACAACCTTAGGATAACACTGCAATTTCTCATTAGTTTGTGTGGTGTTAGCAGTGATACCATCCTTTTACCGTATGTAAGTGTTTGTACTTTATTTTATTTACTATTGGTTGCGTAGGTTTTAATGAAGAAAACAGCTATCACCCACTGAAAATTAATTTATATTTCAAAAATAAGAAGTACCAACATATTCCCTAGCACACTGTACAAAATTAAATTGTGGGAATAAATGAGCCAAGAAACTGAAATTCAAGAAAGGAGTTGAGTAGTGGGAATCTCAGTCTCCACCAGTGGACCACACCTCATTTCAAGCGAGAGGTGGGCTCCTCTCAAGCAAAGAGCAACTTTGCATGTCTGTGTAAGGGGCCAGTAACAGGGACTGGCCATAAATTGCTAGAATGAATGAGAAAAAATATCAGAAATATTTTCTCATGTCAGAATTGCATAAAAATATGCAATTTATATATATATTTAAATTTTTATTAAAAAGACAGAATGGCTGTTCAGAGGTTAAATAACTTGCATGAAAAATGGAGAGAAGTAAAAATACTAAATGCTTATAATTTTTCTCAGTAACCAATTAGTTTACAAAGCTATTAGTTAAATTTTGAAAGTCCTTTAAATAATGGATATTGTATCATGAATGGGACATAACATGCTATGATTTTATTTGTTTGTTGTAAAGATTTAGGTGTTCCTTCTGAAAAAGCATGTAGTTTTGAGAAAGTGCTGTGTTCTCTTCTCTTTTAGTGGACTAAGGCTTTCTGTAGGACATCTCAAGAGACACAAGATAGCTAACCTTTACAAGCTCCTTTGCATGACTGTCATGAATTATATAACTGTTCCTGCAATGTGCAAGTCAAACTGTGCAGGATATTGTTGTTATTCAAGTTAAAATAAAATCAGGACTGTCTGAGAAAAGCAAGATAGTCCCATTCCCATGTTCCTTATTGCTCAGTTGCTGGGTGAAACAGAACCTAAATTTAGTAAATTTTCCAGCACAATTACAATATGCTGTTTTATTAGTTAGTCTATTTTCTATATTAGTTAGTTTAAACTATTAGTTAGTCTAGTTTCTATTGATTTCCCTGAAATAAATTTGAAATTACTATTAATGTGATCAGACTTACCTACAAAGCCTCATAAACATACTTCATTAACAGTTGCTGAACTAATACTGTGCTTGAAGTGTTTATGATGACTGCTATGCATAATAGAATAAAGGAAATACAGAAGACTGTAAAAATTTTCAAGATACTGTTGTTGTACCATAGACATCCTGTTGGTTTCCTTTTATTTGTGGGATTTACTGTTCTATATTCTCAAATCAGTGCGTATATATGCAAAGTCAGTGTTGCCTAGCTAATCAAAAGAGGAAAGATTTGAAAGTGGAGTTGCTGTAAGAACAAACTCCAGGTTTATATGGGGGGGTTGATCCCAAATATCTTGAGGGTAATGAAGATCTTTCCATCAATTGTGAGAGTGACAGAGGCTCTCCATTCAATGTTAACTGTGCTTTGAGCAGGAAGTTCAATGAGCAACCTCCCAGGTTCTTTCCAACCGACTGACCCTACAGTGTATGACAGACTTGGGATCAGGCCGAAAGGTGGCCTCCATCAGGAGGAGCTATGCTGGCAGAGAACAAGTGGAAATCACAGGGATAAGAGACAAAATGAGGGCTGTTGTATTTCTGACAGCTTACAGAAGAAATAGGGGCTTCCTCCTTCTAAGAGGAAGGAGTAGTCCCGTGCTGAGTATTTGTCTCACTTCTAAACCTGTAGCCCGATTCGAAATGCCTGATAACCCTGTTGCCTCTTGCCCAGAAGCCCCTCACATATCTCATACCCCCCATACTTGCCAACCCAGAGTTTTCAATACATCCCTTTTCCAAAGCTGTTGTCATCCCACAGCTCTGAGCAGCCTACCTCAAACCCCCTTCCCACCCATAGCACTTCTTCTTTCTTCAAATTCTTTCCATCCTCCCTTGCCTTGGCTCTCACAGTCCTGTCCCCTCTTCCAGGACAATACAGTCCTCTTACTCCACAAGAGCAGTGTGGTTTGGCATCTCCAGCTTCATCTGCTCCACATCTTCTATTTTCCTGTGGAACTTTCCTGCTCTCCCTCCCAGGCTTCCAGCAGCTGTTAGCAAGACAGTCACGTCTTCACTGGCGGTGGCAGCTGACAAGGTTCCTGTGTTTTCTGGCACCCCATTAGTCTGTGTTTTGTGATGTTGAGTTAAAAGTCTGATTCTTGGATTTTGCAAAATCTGAAAAAGTTTTCAACTTCTGTAGGAAGCCTGACTGTGCTTATGAGTCATCCCTTAACTGATAGCTTTGTCTGGAGTAGGAAAATACATGGGCTTATCACACACATCTGCTCAATGTTTTGATAATGCCCTGGAGTTTACAGATAAGAAATCATACCTAACTGCTAACTACACAAGACTGCTGATACCGTAAACATGTGTCTTCCATTATCGTGTAGATAATACATACACATTAGCAAATAAAGATAATTGAAACAGTTTATCAGCACTGTTCCAACTCACCTGGGCTCAAAAGACCACTCAGTTGCAAGATTGCCAGTTTACCAATCTCCTTTTGGAGCCCTCTGTGCCCCAGGGCAGTTACCAGCTGCTTCAGGCCTTCAGCCATCTGTTCTGCCTGTGTGGGTCCAAGCCGAAAGCATGACTGACTGACATTTTTAAATTTTCTTCTAATCAGCTAAATTCATTGCTTTGTCTCTTATGTTTCCTTTAAGCATTTTTTCCCAGTGCTCCAGTGCAAATCGCTGAGCTGTCCTTTCTTTCACATATCTACTGAAAGATTTCTTAGAATATTTAGAGTTCAGAAACCTCTTCAGCAAAGACTTAGTGAAGGGAATGTGGCCCCTTCTGGGGTGAAAGAAGCTGTGGCACTGTGAGCCCAACTAGAAATGAGCCTTGAAAAGGAGATGGATTTGTATCTGGAAAGTCCCTGGGAAATTTTTAGCACAGTAGAGTAAAAGAGACTTTGAATATGTCCATTTTCTCTACTTTAAGCAAAAGAAAAGGAGAGAAAAAAAGAGGGAAATAGCAGCAGTCAGGAAGTTATTTTAATGGAAGTATTTAAGAGCATAAGAACAGCAATACTTGGCGAGGCCAACAGGCAGTTCAGTGTAGTAGCTCCACTATAAGCATCTATTTAGGGACATCTTCAAAAATAAGAAGGAAAGCACAGAGAGATGCTTCCCCATATAGTCTCCCAGCTCCAGCAGTTTATGAATCAAATGTTTTTGAGTCTGAGAGAGTCTCTGCTTTTAATAGTCATCAGGGTTTTTCCCTCAAGAATTCAGTCTAATTTGATCTCAGTATCTCAACAGTCCTCATTGCTGTGGTGCATACGATAAGATTTGAGGTCTTATTAAAAGATTTATAGAAATTCCCAGAATTTCTATAAATTATATTCTGAGATTTTTCAAGTCAGGATGCATGAAGTCTGTATACATAATTGCTCTGCTTTTCTTCTATGCGCTATTACTTTGATTACAGATATAAGTAGCTACTCAGAGCCTGGCTTATTCTTTGTGGCTACAGCTACCTCTTTCACATCAACCATATCTGGAAACATAGGCATGACATTTTGGGTGGATATAGCTTTCTGACTGAGAAGTTTGCTCCATTCGAGAGAGTAAGATTCATCTTCAATGGAAATCACATACTCAAACTATAAATCCCTGGGTGTGATTCAGAGTTAATGCTGATATCCTTAAATGATAGGTACAAAATCAGGTGGAGTTTTTATATGTGTATGTTATATAGTTATATACCTAAATAGCTCATTTGTGGATAGTGAACAAAAACTTTGGGATAATTAGATCACAGATTCACTCTGCTGGGGAAATGATCTTGATATCAAAGTGAGCAGTTTTATTTCTGTATGAACAAGATGGGTGCAGTTGTGTGGTTGTGATGTCTGTCCAGGAGTAACATTTGCATTCCGGATCTTTTCAGTACTGCCGTGTAACATGTATGGATTTCTTTGAAAGTTCACTTTGAACAGAGTTTAATAACTGTTATTTTCTTCTCTAGATAAAAAAGGTTGCAATATATCTATGTCGCAATAACACTATTCAGACAATGGAAGAGCTTCTTTTTGAGCTGCAGCAAACCGACCCAGTGAACCCAATAGTCCAGCATTGCGATAATCCTCCATTTTACCGTTTTGCTGCCAGTAACAAAGCCTCAGCTGCAGCTTCTGGTATGACCTAAATATACTTTTCAGTTACACTGTCCTGCTCTTTGGAGTCTTCATCTCTTTGAAAAAACAATCTCTTACTTTTGCACCCGTTCAGATCTGTGGATATATAAAGTGCAAGTTTCAAGGCCTGGTTGCACATCTAAATTACAGTTCTTTTTGATTCCTAATGTTGTATATGCTTTGTAAACATATGCTTAATTCTCTCAACTTTTTTAATAGGATACTACTAATGTTTGAGGCTGTTGATAACTCATGTGAAGTGGTTCTTCTGCCACTCGTTTCTGAGAACAGGAAGTCATCATCAATGACAGAGCACTGGAACAGGCTGCCCAGAGATTGTGGAGTCTCCTTCTCTGGAGATATTCAAAACCTGCCTGGACACTATCCTGTGCAACCTGCTCTAGGTGATCCTGCTCTAGCAGGGAGGTTGGACTAGATGATCTCCAGAGGTCCCTTCCAACCCCTACCGTGATTCTGTGATTGGGTGAATGCTGTGATCACAGCAGATATGCCAAAGCAGCCGAGTTTCCTGAAAACTGAGAGCCTCAACTGTGTGGCAATTCTGTTTTCAAAAGCCTAATGCCATTTCCAAGCTGCAGTAGTCAAAGATACTTAAGAGACACTCAACCCAAAATTTAGCCTTGTCAATGTTTTGCCAAATTCTTGAAAAACAATAGGTTATGTCACCCAAGAATGAGCTTAGTTTGAGTGGAAGACCATCATTATGTTAATCTACCCCTCAAAGCATGTAAACTTCACATCATTCAGCCTTGCAAGCAGGTCCTGGTCTCTAGAGGTAACAATGTTCATTCATATACCAAAGTACTTGCAAGATGATTGCTTTGACTGTGTCTGCTAAAAAAATTTAAGTTACGGGCTTTTATTGCTTTGCAAATACTGTCTGCTGTATGTAACAGGTGTTCTTATTGACATCTCATATACAGGAACCACGTCTAGCAGTAACACTGTTGTAGCTGGCCAGGATAGTTTTCCTGATGTAGAGGAGAACAGAATGGTGAAAGAGACTGATGAAAGGTTCGTGTTTTGTTTTTTTTCCCCTCCAAAATGTATGTGTTTTCCTAGGCTAAGGGTGAGATGTTGGGCAAAGTTCTGTATTGTTTGGTGAGGAACTCTGATGCTCAGACTGATGCTAAGTGGCGTTATCCCAGTAAGACCATTTTAAAATAAGCTTATGTAAAAGTTAAAAAAAAAAGCGCTATTCACATGATTCTAGTTCCTGACTGTTGTTTAATAATACATTGCAGGGGAATGCTGTTAAACCTACATTGAATTAATTGTGCTAAGTAGATCATGGTTATGTAGGAATTATCCACAAAGGAGAAGGAAAATCAAGAGTGTATACCAACAATGACTACTAAAATCTTTATGAAAAATCAGGTTCGATCACACTTTTTCATTTCATGGACAGTGAGTAAAATTTAGTATGCAGATTTGTATCCATGATTGCAAGGACACCTCCTTTGTCTGGATAAAATGTCTTACAGAGGAAAGCTCTGTAAAATATTTTGCTTAGAAATTATATATTCAATTTAGTCTTTTGCTACTTATAGTACATACTGACAAATGATGAATGAACGCAAATCTTAAGGGCCATCAGATCCTCAAGTACAGATACCTATTTCTTCTCTCACTGAAACCCTCTTATTTTTGTAAGAGAACTTTGAATGACTTCTAACAGCATTAGTTAGTAAATGCATTAGTAGTACATTAGTTTGTTGTTCCTGATAGTCGCTAATATCACTTCAGTAGTCCAACCCACCCACTGTCCATAGGTTCAGGGCTTAGAGGTATAGAGGCAATTATGTGAGCAAGCTTTTCTGTACTTCAGAACTTGCTTGCCTTCTGCATATTATAAATGTGAGTATCATTTTGTCAGGTTAGTTATGTCTGCTGATTTAAATGCAAGCAAAAAATGGCATTCAGTACTAAGTAAGGTTTCAAACTGATAGTGAAGACAATTTGGCTTATAATTATGGTTTTCAGGATAGGCACTAGAAGCGTACTTACAAGGAAGATAAAACCATTTTCCTCTGGATTATTTTTTCATTATTCTTTACATAAATGTTTATGGCTATACAGTTTTAAGTTAGATTTTTCTATAGCTCATTTGCAGATAAGTTGAGCAAACATCATCCACTATACCTTAAATCTAACTGTGTTTTCAGGGTTTCTTTTTTTACGTAAATTTTAAATGTGACTCCAAAAAGGTTTTGGCATTCAAATCTGCCAGAGACTATACAATAAAAATGAAAGGAAGATTACAAAGTTCTGATATTGCTGTTATGATTCCTGCCAAGAGACTCCTCAGAAAAAAATATAAAATAATTCGCCTGAATTCATTGCTGGCATTTATGTCATCAAAGACACTAGAAGCTGTAAGTGCATGTGCACTTCAAAACCAATGTGTCAATCTTAGAATGTCCATTAATATTGACTTCATGTGTCAAGACATATTAAATGATGTTTACAGAAGGTAATAGATTGCAAACAAACTATTGTCATAAATGTGGGCATTTTTTAAATAATACAAAGCTAATCAGAAGATATCTATGTTTTTATGTTGATACAATATGATATAAAATGCCCTGCTCTTGAATAATTTCTATGACCTGTGTTCTCCATTTGTTTCATATAGGATAGAATTAATCTCTGCATATTTCTACATAATTTTTTCCCTAACTTTATTCTTCTTTTATCTTTTTTATGCCAGATAAATGTGTCAGTAATTTTTGTCAGTTTGTACACATTTATTAAGGGAATTTATTAAAATATAGGAACATCAGATCTGGAAGGAGAGAAAATGGCAGTATTAAGATGGCTCATGATGCCTTTTTGTCTCGTCCACAATGAATTTATTGTGCCATTATGAGACAGATGTGCTTTCAAAACAGCATAATATGTCGATGTATAATTAAATACCCTTCAATAATATGTATGCACATTAGTAATGAATTGAATGTTGCATAGAGAACCCTCAGTCTTGTTTTGCTTGATATAGTTGTTTTAACACGGTTATTTGTAATTAATTTCCTAGCTTAGCTGAAACAGTGATGTTTTTACATCATCACTGGTGTGTGAATCTCCTGTATGGCTGCTCTCACTCCATCTCAGCCCTGATTACACTGACAGCACAAGGAGGTGGAGGAAGCCAAAGGAGATAACCAGTAGTTAGCTTATTGTGGATCTGTGGCAGATTTGAGGACAGCTGTGAACAGTTTGTTCTGGCTCTCATATCCCTTAACTCCTCTACTAGATCTGCTCTGGCAGTTGCTGAATTTTCCTACTGAAGGGTGATCTGCTGCAGCTTTTGCTGGTTGATACCTGTGCGGGCTTGACTTTGGACTATTCAGTCAGTTACTATTTTAGCAAGTGGCCAGAATTTTACCCATGAACATGGGCCGTGACAAAATACTAGCTGTGAACAGCTTATATCTCAGTTCAGCCTTACCACAGTTTATTGCTTCAAGAAAATCACACGTTTGCAGCATAAGAATTTTCCCTCTGCTAAACTTTAAAAGCTTGTGACACAGGAGCACACTGTTAGAACTTCTCAGAAACTGGCTGCAAAAATCTTCTTTTGTGGAAAGAGACAGCATTACATTCACATTGCTGTCTACTCCTGTATAAAAGTGCATGCTTAAGGAAATGCTTTTTTAGAAGAGTAAGCATATAGTCCAGATGTTTAATGTCAGTCTGTGTTTTTAATGAAGATTTTTCTTGTATTTGAAGGTTCAGTAATGTAATCAGAGCACATACCCGACTAGAATCGAGGTACAGTAATAGCTCCGGAGGATCTTACGATGATGACAAAAGTAAGTTCTGTTACTCAATTTGATGAAATTTCTGATGTTTTGGTGGGAGAGGAAAACATTCTTATGACTGGTGGACGCTCTCTGTTTAAGTTCTGTGGAAACAGTAATGTGGCATCACCATACAGGGAGTGTCCTTCATACCTCATTTAATTAATTTCCTTTGTTTAACCTGGGCTCAGTCAAACCTACTTAAAGGCCAGAGAACTTCACAGAAGACAGCAGCAGAGAATCCTCCAGACAGTAACACCTTGAACCTTTCATACATGGCAAGGCGAAAGACACAGGAGCATTACAGCAAGTACTTTGAATTGTGCCCTTCACCAATATTTCCCTCCAAATCAAGCACTGTTATATGAGCATCAAGAATAGATTCAGGAGTTTCCAAAAATAAGGTCTTGTCTCCTCTTTAGCTTTTCTCTGCTGTCTGCAACCAGTTTTTGGCTGCACTGGGCAAACCGGTGTTAGAGGGGAGAGTGAGATAGGGCTCCTGAGCACACTTGTTGTTCTTTATGTACTTCTGCTAAACAGACTATAAATAGACACTTGATGCTTCAGCAGAGATTCCAAAGAAAACCAAGGTATTTCTGTCAACTATTGAACAACAGTGTAGGAGTTGGATGGTTTGACTTCATTTCTGGAGTGAATTGTAAGGAAGCCAATCTACAGCTTTTGGTTAAGCCCTAACCAAATGTGAAAAAGGCAAGACCTTTTTATTGACTTTTATCTCTGACTTAATAAAGCCATGTCAAATAATATAGAGGCCATAATATCTTGTCTTGATGCTACGAACACCATTTTAGGACAATATTTTGGCATAAAAAGTAAGGATTTTATATATTCTTTGACCCAAGTAACTTTTTGGCAATACTCTTCTGCAAAATATGGAAACACTGTCAAATACAATATGATAGGATAATTTAATGTATATCAGCAACTATTTTTCATAATTATGAAGCACAATATTTACAAAATATTATGTACATACTGCAGTATTTAAATACACAAAAAAGTGTGCAACATATTAAACTCGATGGGTTTTAGTACACCTGTCTTGTTTTTTCTTATGGCTTTCTAGTGCTGCAGCTACTAAAAATTTTTCAGCAGATGTTAAAATTGGAGCACTGATCTGATCTGCATGAACAATCTTTCAAAATAGAACAATGTTTATATTATCAGAACATTCTTCACAAGTAGTTGGTTTTGACAGGAGCTTAGAGTAATAAAAGGTTAAAAAATACTGAAAGTTTCTTTGCTCTTTTGGAATGTCTCCTCAAACCGGTGCTGAAATGTTTTTTCCTGCCTGTACCTGCAAGCTTTATAGTACTGTGAATATTTATGCAAGGTTTGCTTCTCACAGGGGTTCCTTCTGCAAATATACGAATACCTAGATGTAAAATAAAATACATTTTACTTAGCTACTGACATTTATATAGAACTCTAAAAAGAAAGAGTAATTCTTATACCATTTGTCATTCTACAAGATAAATAATGCAACCTTCATTAAGAAAGCGCAACTTATTCCCTCTGGCAGGCAGCCCAGGCTGCGAAGGAGTTAGTGGTATGGCTTCTCTCTTCGCTCCAGTCTACTTGAGCATACGTGTATTGCTGAGGATATAAATAGGGAACACAGCTCTGCAGCACAGAAACTCTTTTGTTCGGGTAAAGTTTGTACGTTAAGGTGCAAAGTGCTTCTGTTTTTTTCTCAGTCTGCACATAAACCTGTGAAAACATGAGTGAGGAGCTAGGTCTTAGTGTGGACTTCATGAAGCAGTTTTATGTGAAACACTTAAATTGGTAGTAATAAATAGTGACCGTGCAGTGCTTTTTATGTGAAAAGCATCTGGCAAACGTTATTTGGTTAATCTTTAAAACATGAATATGCGAAAATGCTATACTTTGCTACATTATTAGGTCAGTTTATTCTTCTTATCTGTAACTAATAAATCATTCTCCAGAAGATGAGAGAAATAAACAGAGATCTAAATCATAAAGATCTAAAGTGCTTCTTGGATGACTAATGCTGAAGAATGGGAAGGATGAAGTTGTCATTTAGTAATAACTGGAGGAGCAACTACTGCACTGAAGGGCTCTTGAAGATCTGGAAACCTGAAAACATTTTTTCAAAACCAAGAAGTGATGTGCATTAGAAAAAGCAAGCTCTGATACTTTTGTAGGCATCAAAACAGTTTTGTTTCCTGTGGCAAGGCCAACAAGTATCTGATACATGCTGTTAAAAAAAGTGAAAATGCTGACAGTTTCAAAGTTACCTAACATGCAAAAGTGTAACAGAAAAACAGAGCAAAAAATAATGCTCTTGTGAAAAATTCACAAAGGGCAATGTTTGGGTATATGTCAACAACAGGGCTGGAAAGCAAAGTCTGTGTGTCGCAGACTGCCAGACCTGGGAAATAAAAACTGACCAATGGGGAAATCGAGAAGAATGAGAGGGAACAAAATACAGGAGAGATGAACAAAGCCGTGCAGCTGAGAGGAGACAGAAAGCAGTGGAAATAGCTTATTTGACCCATATCATTGCAGATAAACAGGTGGAAGAAAAAACCCTATTACTTATTAACATACAACAGCTGTCATACTGAAGCAAAGTTAAATACATCTTTGAGAAATTCAAGAGATAATTCATCCCCGTTGAAAGAAAATTACCCTGAAGATGATTTTTTGCATTCCTTATGCCTCCTTCCTAATTCAGGACATTTAACTTCTGCCTTTGTAGCATCGCTCAGCAGGGCACTGGTGAGGAGCTGCAAGAATGTGTCACTGGTACGTGGCTCCTTGCAGCAGATGGCTTCCAACAGGATCTTTGTTGGCTGAATTTTCCTCTCATTTTTTGAAGAGAAAGTCTGTTGCTTGGTGCTCTGTGATCTAGATCCAAAGCTACCAAGTGACAGCAGGGATTCAGCTGCAGCTCCCACCATTCAGTGCTGTCTGCCTGGAATCTGTTTAATTTTCAGCAGCATGAAAGAGGGATTAAAAACGCATCACTTGTTATTGAACGCAGGAATTTGCAAACCTCACGTCATCTTCTCACATTAGTCCAAACAGCTGAGCTGACATGTCAGCATAAACTCTGTTTTATTATTTCTCCAAAATGGGTAACCAGACTTGGTTTTTATGCACTCTGTTTTAATGCTTTTCCACACAGATGATCCTGTTTCTCCATATACAAGCTGGTTATTGAATATTGTTGAAACCAAACAACCACATCCTCTGCCCATGCCTTACAATGGAGGATGTTGGGCACCGCTTGTGGACTACCTCCCAGAAACCATCACACCCCGTGGGCCCCTTCATAGGTGAGTAGTTTCTCATTCTGACATTTCAAACAGTGAGATGCTTCCTCTTACTGGTTGACCAACCCCAATCCAACTGTCCTACCACTCAGAACATCTGAAAATCAGACCTTCAATTTCTGCTGATTTCCGGTGCTAAAATCATCATGCAGTGAAGACTTGCAATTCTACCGGATTTCTACCAGAAAGCCTATTTACTATGTAGGACATCACTTTCTGCTAAGAATCAGACTGAAGAAACAACTAAAACAGAAAAGGAAAATTTCTCTTTCCCAAGTCTCTGTGGCTGTTATTCATGACACTTTTTCCCCCTTGATTTTTTATTCTAACTAGGCTATGCATATTCTAATTCCTCTTTTACATAATTTGTGTTGACAGTAATAGTGTTCTTGTTAGTAATGGGTACTTACCTGCTTAATACTGTAACTAAGCTGCTTCGGTATTAATCATATTGAGAAGAAATGCTACAAATTTGAAAATGAAAAGATTTTTTATTTCTTCAGAAATAGCCATCATGTTACTGTTTTCCCATCTCCAAGATGTTTCAAACTGATATTGTGATTTAATTTCCAGGTGCAATATTGCTGTTATCTTCATGACTGAGATGGTAGTGGATCACAGTGTGAGAGAAGATTGGGCTCTTCACCTCCCTTTATTGCTGCATGCTCTCTTTTTAGGTAAGACCAACAGAACAAGAAATAAAGTATAAATGTACTCCTGTCCTTTTAGTTTAGTTTTGCTGAAGCTGTAGAGTTGTGTTTCTTATATGTTTTCAATTATGATTTCCTAAAAAAAAAAAAAGCCTGAGACAATTAGTCTGTGAATTGATGATTGACTTCCTAAAATATGTCTAAAAAAACTGCAGTCCCCCTCTCTCCACGAGAAAGACAGGTGAAACTCAGCCTTTGTACAGTCTGATTTGTGATGGGCAGCTGGGCAGTCAGCACATGTCATAGACCTGGACTACACACACCCGTGCTGTCTCTTGCCTTTGCAAAAATATTATGTAAGAGAGCCGAGATTACTATATTGCAGAGATAGTGAAGGTAGGACACACTGGAAAGCAACCTTCATTAATTTCACTGCTAACGGAATACTTTATCATCAGTCCCTTCCCTTATATACCTGAGCATAGAGGCACTGCTTTTTCACCACTGCTGTGTCTGTTCTTGACTGTAACACAATTCAGCTGGAGGGTGATACCTTCCTTGTCCTGCCACTTAACATTATGAAAAGTGAGCGGCCTAATTTTTTAGCACACAAGTATTTAGCATTGTAAAGCCATTCCCTAACTTTCATGGTTGATAAATACTAGTTTTCACAAATAAACACAGCCAGACACTTGTGAAATAAATTTATTATAACTGGAGATTGCGATCCACTTGTCATTCAGTCACCATAGTTACCGCTAAGGCTATTCAGTATATAGTTGAAGAAGATACCTTATTCTCCTTTTCTGCTAGTCTGCTACCAACTGTTCCATTTGAAATTTTTTGATGAAATAGGGTTTTTTGGAAAATGCATACTCATCAAATACTCAAGTTTTGTATATTAGTACATTGATTTCAAGAAACTTCTAATGAAACACAAGAATAACATCCAGGACCATGTCGGATGGAGTTTCCAGGGTCAGTTTCAATACAACATTTCACATAAATTCTTCACTTAAAAGTTAAATCTATTTTGTGGCTGCCCATAACAATTTTTTACTCATTTTTTATATTGCTGTGAACTTTCTAAGTCTAAGAGGGAGCTGAAAGAGAACTGGATAAGTGTATGAATCAAATCAATAACCATCAACTGATCAAACAACATTTTTAGTATGATTTGTAACAAGTGTGAGAAAACTAGTGCTTACAGTTAGAAATTCTCACAAGAATAAATTAATAACTTAAGACAGAAGCAGTATGCAGCAGGACGACCACTTCAGTTAAGACAGCTTTAAGAAACCATCAGGGAGCCATGCAAATAAACATATGCAGAAACAGTGTTATGATATTAGTAATCCATTATAAAAATATCTTTACTGATTTGTTGATTCAACAATGTTTCAACATTACATTATTTCATAAGAAGTAAATAGAAATTTATGAATACCATTTGAGACAGTCCCTTGGCTAAGAACTCTCCATTCGCAAATGTGAAACTAGAGCTAAATGTAACTGATTACTAAATGAAACTGATTTAGTTGTAACTAAAATGAGATCACAGCCTCCAGTCTTCAAGATAAGTTTCTCTATAGTTGCTATACCTCCTGTGGAAAATTCTTCTGGTTTGTAGTAGAGCTCTGTTATGATGGTGTCAAGAAATTATGCTACACATGTTAGCTAAAGGTATGAATGTGATTGAAAAGGAAGTATTTCTGTCCCATTGGAATGTGAGCAGGCAGATGCGTGTGCCTGAAAAGGAAACTGGAAACTGGTATGGTGGCTAGCTGGACAGCCTGTATCCTTCCGTTTATTGGAATGAGTAAAAAAATACTAAAATGAAGGAATTTTGCGATGTACGTGTTTAACAGGCTATTGGATGGTTGGTAGTACTGATAGTGAGGTAGAGAGGCAGACTGCTGGTGTGAACTTTCCTATCTCAGTAGTGCATGAAAATAACTGCTGTTTAAAAACTCTTTTGCAAGCAGTGTGAAATGAGTTGAGAGGCTAGACTCCTTTCCCATGGAAATGTGTCCACATCACAGAAGTTTACCCTCTTGGGAACTCTTCCAAGTTAAAGAAGGGCCTGGCACTGGACAAACACAAAGACTGAACTGTCCTTCTCACTTCATAGTTAGCATATCTATGTCAATACTTTCATACAGCCCTAGAGTTTAACAGGATTTCAGTCACAAGCGCTGCCAATATAGAATTTATTTTCAACTATAACTTTGTATGTCCTGTTTAGTGTATGTTAGAACAGAGTAGGATGGGTTCATTATCTCCTGGCAGGTGGAAGGAAATGGAGAAAGGAGAATAGGAGCAGAAACCTGAAGAAGCTGAAGAAGAGGCGGGCAGGTTGGCTGTGGTTCTTTTGGAGGAGGCTGTGGGCAGATGAGTAAAGCCAAGGATCGCAGAACTTCCAAAGACTTGGCCATAGGAGCCAAAGACACATTGTTCAGACTGTGGCAGTATGAGCAGATTCATTTTTGCAGGCCAGACAAGAACCAGTGTGACTGGAGTATATTAGGTAACCCTGACTTGAAAGACCTGTAAAGAAGGAGCTGCTTTGTAAAGAGTATGGAATCATAGAATCATAGAATCATAAAATGTCCTGAGTTGGAAGGGACCCATAAGGATTATCAGTCCAACTCCTGGCTCCACACAGGAGCAGCCAAATCAGAGCATATGACTGAGAGCATTATCCAGATGCTTCTTGAACTCAGTCAAGCTCGGTGCTGTGACCACTTCCCTGGGGAGCCTGTTCCAGTGCCCGACCACCCTCTCAGTGAAGAACCTTTTCCTAATATCCAACTTAAACCTCCCCCGTTGCAGCTTCATTCCGTTCCCACGGATTCTATCAGTGGTCACCAGAGGAAGGAGATCAATGCTTGCCCCTTCACTCCCCCTCGCGAGGAAGTTGTAGGCCGCGATGAGGTCTCCCCTTAGTCTCCTCTTCTCTAGGCTGAACAAACCAAGGGACTTCAGCCTCTCCTCATACATCTTCCCCTCTAGACCCTTCACCATCTTTGTTGCCCTCCTTTGGACACTCTCCAATAGTTTTATGTCCTTTTTGTACTGTGGCACCCAAAACTGCACGCAGTACTCGAGGTGAGGCCGCACCAGCACAGTGTAGATTGGGACAGTCATTTCCCTTGACCGGCTAGCAATGCCATGCTTGATGCGCCCCAGGATACGGTTGGCCTTCCTGGCAGCCTGGGCACACTGTTGACTCATATTCAACTTGCTGTCAACCAAGACCCCCAAGTCCCTTTCAGCATGGCTGGTCTCCAGCATCTCATCACCCAGTCTGTATATATAGACGGGGTTGCTCCTTCCCAGGTGCAGAATCCGGCACTTGCCCTTGTTAAACCTCATGTGGTTGGTGATTGCCCAGTTCTCCAATCTGTCCAGATCTCTCTGCAAGGCCTCTCCACCCTTGACAGAATCAACAGCTCCTCCCAATTTGGTGTCATCTGCAAACTTGCTCATGACACCTTCTAGTCCTACATCCAAGTCACTTATGAAAACATTAAAGAGAACTGGCCCTAAAATTGAGCCCTGGGGAACCCCACTAGTGACTGGCCGTCAGCCTGATGTAAGCCCATTTACCATAACTTTTCGGGCCCAACCCGTCAGCCATCGCACTATGTTTTTGTCAAGCTGTATGCTGGACATTTTGTCCAGAAGGATACTGTGAGAGACAGTATCGAAAGCTTTACTGAAATCTAAAAAAATTACATCAACTGGCTTCCCTTGATCAACTAGATGGGTGACCTTGTCATAAAAGGAAACTAAGTTTGTTAGACACGCCCTTCCCCTCATGAACCCGTGCTGGCTGTGACCAATGACTCTGTCCTTCAGGTGTTTTTCGATAACTCCCAGCATAATTTTCTCCATAATTTTACCAGGCACTGAAGTGAGACTGACAGTCCTGTAGTTACCAGGGAACTGAGAAGAGAGGAGCTGAAGAAGAAAACAATTCAATTTTTCAGAAAATATTTGTAAATATCCTGGAAGATACTGAAAGGGAATTGAAAAGAGATTACTACCACAGAGTGCAGTTTATTTTACAAACATCTGTTTCCTTTATATTCGTATTTGTGATTTATGCAGGTTATGTTAAAATCTTACAAACAGCAGTAGCGCTAACTAGATCAGAGTCTTTCAGTGCTAGACCTTTGGTTTCAGTTCCACAACCTGAGCTATTGGCTAATTTCTCATGCTACTCACTGGAAGTTGAAGTTCTTTTTCAATGGATTTTGTCCATCACTTCCTTTCTCAATAAATCAGTATCTACCTTTTACAGTTTGCACTTGTTGGTAAACTGATGTCTGTGCAAGAAAGCCAGATACTGAGGTAAGCATTGTTTTGTACCTCCTGAATTGGACCTCAGTCTGGAAACTAAATATACACACACATTTAAAGTAAAAACACTAGTAACTGTGTCCGGAAATACCGCATCATTTGTTTGTTTGCAGTGTTGCCTTGAACTGCCTTGGAATTTTTGCGATTTCTGGAATGTGAACTTGTTTATTATTACTTCATACTCAGTGATTGCTGTAACCTTTTCTTTTAGGTCTTGACCATTACCGCCCTGAGGTCTTTGAACACAGTAAAAAGTTACTGCTTCATCTTTTGATTGCGTTATCTTGCAATAGCAACTATCAAGCCATTGCATCTGTGCTTCTTCAGACCAGAGAGATGAACGAGACCAAGACTCTGACAGTACAACCGGCATACTTACCTGAATATCTTTATACAGGTAATAAAATAAAAGAAGAAAAGAACATTGCATTATACTGTGAGGTTTTTGAAAGCAGGATGTCAAAGGTACTTCCCTAAAATATAACAGTTTTGATAAATTAAAGTGGTAAAGTGACAAATATGAACAGTTTCCATTAATATTAATTCCATGTGAACTACCCTGGAGATGTGCCCAAATTATTATTAGGTAACTTTTCATGATAGTGAGAAAGCTATTTGATGTAAGGCAAAATATATAATGTAGAATTTTAAACATTAATATGGCTAATAACTTCCTAACTTCCCCCTCAGGGAGCCAGGACTGCTTCAAATGAGGGCAATCACTCCTCAGCCTTCAAAAGAAATGAATAAATAATTCCAACACGGGAAGAGCAGCAAGAATATGCAGCTCAGATTTTCCATTATTAAGTTAAATTTCACATGATATACACCCTCCTTTATATCACAGATACACTTCATTTCTGTCCTGAAATCTCTTTCTGCATTAGGAGGCTTACTTCAGACCTCTGCTGAAACAGGTCTTCTGTTAACTTTGAGCAATTTATCTGTTTTTAAGGTGTTAGTTGGGAACAGTTTGTGGAAAGCAGCTAGCTAGGTTTACTATTCTCATGTAATATGACTTAAAAGCAAGCATAATGTTGAGATTTGAAGGAATCACAGAACCAGTGTAGAGTTATCGAGGTAGGATTAGTTGTCTGGGAGAGGGTGAGGAACTTTACCATAGAGTGAGAAACGAAAAGGAGAAATAATCAAATCAATGGTATTTCCATGGTTCCTTAGGAATATAACTAAAAGTAATAAATAGTTTGGCTTTATAAAGAATATTACTTGGTAACTGATTATTATTTTTTTATGAGATTAAAAAAAAAAATTAATGAGAAGAAGGGATATGTATTTCAGATCAATTAATTAATTTGGCCTTTTTTTAGGTTTCATTCTGAATAAAGTCTGTTTAAAATTACCTCACGTGAATTTCCCTCCCTGAGTTGTGTAGATCTCTTTTCCAATGCATGTCAATGAATTGTTAAATAAAGAATAAAATTCCTACATTAAAATTATATTACTGCTTGTCTGCCAAAATGAAAAACTTTTCATTCCTGTCTCTGAAAAGCCTAACTGGTACCCTGTATCTGGGCCTCTTAAGTGCAAGAAGTTATCAAAAACTTTGTATTTGGATTCTTTTTTTATCAGCTAATATGAAGAATGAGAGTGTGGGTGAGAATCCATAGCAAAGAATCCTAACTGAAAATACTTTGGCTCAGGTTCATTCCACATAATGTCAGGCAACTAAATTAAGAGTCCCCTGGCCTGCAGTGAATTTTGTCAGTGGAGAGGCCCCTCCTGCTCCCAGTCTTTTCGAAAGGCCAGTTTTTCTGTTGTAGATACAGCTGAAGATGACTAGCAGTCTAACCTTAAGAAAACAGGTCTTAGTTTCTAGTTCCAGCTCTGAAGTTGTGTGGCAAGCTTTTAATCTAGCAGAACTCTTACTCAGATGTTTAACCTTAATGCTGAAAATATTTAGTATGAGTAGTCCGGTGTTTACAGTTACCAAAGATGTTGAACAGAAGCCTTAAACATTTGTGTCTCAGCTTCTAGTATGTTTGTAAAATTAGGACAATATCATTGTCCTGAAAATTCCCCCCTGCAGAGGCTTTTTTCCTCACCAGACTAGTCCAGAGAAGTGAGCTGAACTTAGCCAACTTCAAAATTCACTTTACAGAAAGACATAGTTCTGATTGTAAAATGCCATGAAACATTTATTTTTCAAGTACTGTAGCCCTTGTGCAGTAGAAAAATTATCTTGACTTTGGTATTTTTCATCTTATATTGGATTCTGCATGTTTAGAAACAGAGTACTATTTTCACTCCCATCGGCATTTGAGGGTGGTTGTGTTCTGCTGGTTTTCCCTATTTCCCAGTAGAAGGTTTCTGCTGCCGGCTCTGACAGGAGCTGCTTGGTGGTAATGCTGGCCCAACAGTGCATTCCATCTTTATCTTCTCCCTTTTGGCTGGCAGGTGGCTTTGACTTTCTGCGGGAATACCAGTCATCTCCGGTGCCAGACTCTGGCTTGAGCTCCAGTTCCACCTCCTCCAGTATCAGTCTGGGAGGCAGCAGTGGAAATCTCCCACAGATTACACAAGAGGTTGAGGACATGGACACTGCTGCTGAAACAGATGAGAAAGCAAACAAATTAATTGAGTTTCTGACAACCAGGTAATGGAGATAAGCAGAGGTTACGTTCATACTCAAAATGCATACTTTCATGTCTTCTCTACAATTATCTGTAGCAAATTGAAAGACTCAAAGGAAAATGGCTGAGCTTTTATAGTAATTAAAGACTCCCATTCCTCTTTTATTGATGCTTATAGAAGTAGGTAGGTACTTAAAAGCACTACAGTGTCAGAAACAATAGAAGTCTTGCCTGACAGGAATAAAATGTTTAATTGACAGATAGTATTATGTTCAACAATGAACTAATGGAACAAAACAGATGTAGTATTATAAAATTAGATAGGAAGTGTACAGGACATAGTGAAAGGCCATGCTGAAACTAATATTAACTACCGACCATGGCCAGCAGATCCTAGGCACAATGTCAAATTAAAAAACAGGGAATTGTTTCTGCTGCTCTCCAAATGAAATAACTTATATTTTAAAAGAGAGGTTTTGTAAAATACAGCATAGGAGTATTTATTTACATGTATTTTGCTCATAAAATTCTGTTCAGTTGCATGTTTTCCAGGCTATGGCCCTGGAAATATCTAATTGCCTTTGTAGATACTCTATCTGATTGCATTTATTTCAGATAGGTCAAATAAATTTTGCACTTTGTTATGTATTTCTTTAAGGGCATTTGGTCCGCTTTGGTGCCATGAAGATATCACACCCAAAAACCAGAACACCAAGAGTGCTGAACAGCTTACTAATTTTCTGCGTCATGTTGTATCTGTATTTAAAGATTCCAAGTCAGGTAGTACATTTTTTTCCTTTCATAACTAAAAGGATATTCCTTCAAGGTCACACAGAATGTTTATCCTGTGATTTAGCAGATCTGCTTATGCAGAAGCACAACATACTGTATGTCTTAGCAAAGATGTACAACATATGAAAGAATTGCTTTTAAAAAATCACGTTAGATTGGACTGTGGCTGAATGTTAAATCGAACATTTCTTCAAAGCTGTTGATAGAAAGCCTTTTGATTCTACCACATAAAAGCTTTTCTGTGTCCTGTTGGTAAAATACATCACAGTTACTAAGTAAACATACTTTGTTAAATTTCTTCTGGCAATTAAAGTTTAGTTTTCATTTGTTATGTTTTTAGAGCTTAGGAAATGCACTGATTGTATTTTGAAAACCAACGCAGTCACTAATTAAATATCTTCCAAGATCAAAGCAGAATGCAGCATCAGTATTTGTATTTAAGATCTTATCCAAAGCCTACTGAAGCTAATAGAAAGACTCCTAATTCAGCTTGGCTTTAATTTTGGGAGTTCAGAAGTTATCATGTTGCTCCCAGTAAGAATAGCAGATGGCTTGCAAGTTTCTCCATGAATTGTAAAAAAATTTAAATCAGATGAAGAATTTCAAGGGTTTGCAGACTCAGAATTTGGGTTATGCAGTTCATTTTCTTACATTCTGTGTGAGATAAATGCACACAGTGGGAAATTCTCCCAAACTTAGACATTCCTGCATCTCCATTTCTCACAGGGTTTGCAGGATACACTACAGTGCATATCCTCCCCACAGAGTTGGTTCAGCCTGTTTATGACCCACAATGAAATCTGTCATTAAAAAAAAATAAATTACATACTGTTCTTTTGCTTAGGTTTTCATTTGGAGCAGCATCTGAGTGAAGTTGCTTTACAAACAGCTCTTTCAAGCTCTTCAAGACATTACGCAGGTCGCTCTTTCCAGATATTCAGAGCCCTAAAGCAGCCTCTTTCTGCACATGCGTTGTCTGACCTCCTGTCAAGATTGGTGGAAGTTATTGGAGAACATGGAGATGAGATTCAGGTATGTGTGTGTACATAATGCTTCTTAGTACTGTTGATTTAATATCTATTTAATTTAAAATTACCATTTTAACAAGGTGTTCTGGAATCAAGTGATGCAAAGTAGAATGTGGCCTTAGAAAAGGTGACCTCCAAGTTTATTGAATCCATATGTACCTTATCAAAGCCTTCATCAGGCTGCTACAATCTTATATAGCTCTAAAGAGAACAACTGGAAAAGATCTAGTAAATGTCACTCAAAATGAAATCTTCGTGATGACCATTTTTTCCCTTTTCACGTCATGAATTTCTGCTCAAGGAATCCATCATCCTATCTGCTGATGTAATCTGACAACGTGGAGTAGACACCCCCTCATTTCTCAAAATTAACATTTTATGGAATAAATTAACAATACAAAACTTATACTCACCGAATTTGATCCAGTCCTCTCTTAGTGAACTATGATGTTCACTGGCTTTACCTAAACAGACTGTTCTCTCCTGAAATTTTACAATCAGAGCCTATTTATTGTGAGATTCAAGACTTAATAAAGAGAACTGCTAGCTCTTAAGAAGAAATAGACGGACTTTACCTCCGTATTTTACTTAGGTAATGAAACTGCCACAAGATGACAGTAATATTCCATCACAACTGCTTGTGCAGAGTTTAAATTGGTGACCTGCAAGTCAGAGGTTCTGTGTGCCGTTACCAATCCCCTGATGAGATATGTGCCCTTCTTGCATGCCTTCATAGATCATTCAGAGACAGAAAATAAAACAAATTCATAGTGACTTTATAATGTTCAGGGCAGTGGCATTTGTGTTCGTTTTTCAGGAGAAATTTTATGAACTGAAAGTTTTTAAATGTTCACTATTTTGAATGTTGAAATGGTTAACCTCGTGCATTGATAGGGGTATGTAATGGAGGCGCTACTTACTTTGGAAGCTGCTGTGGATAATCTGTCTGACTGTTTGAAGAACAGTGATCTTTTGACGGTGTTATCACGGTAAGAGCCTCTTCTCCAACTATATCTCCTTTTTTTCAGTGTCTCGTGATATTAAGTGTGCAGTTCTGCAGTCTGACAGCATAAAATTATGTTGATAAGACTGAGCTCATTTGTAACCTTCAGAGAACTGGACTAAGACCACATCTCAGCCGAATTTTGCAATAGTTAAAATAATGTTGATAGAACTAATGGTACTTTACAATGCATTGCAAATTCTGCCTTGCCACCACTTGGCTATAGCTTACTTTAACATCCTTTAAAAATATTGTATTTTTTTCACCTTTGTACCATATACTTGAAAACATATCTAGCAAGAAACATGTTTTTTGGAATATTGGTTTTATACAACCTGTCATTCTCAGATGAAGTATTCCCCAACAAGTAAATGATCATGGTTTGTTCTCCTCAGTAAAACTGTGGAGAATTTTGTCCCATGGATTTTTCCAGATGTGCAGACCATCTTTGTGAAACCCTTGGCCTTTAAGTAGACCTTTGTACATGGAGGAAAATCACAGGCTCCTTCCGTAACAGCTGTTGACAGTACTGAGGGACATTAATGTATATCTGACTGCTAATAGCAACAACAGAATAGGGAACATGTTTGAAAAATGACCATAAGTTGCCATGCTTTACATGCAGAACAAAAATACAAGGGCTATCATTTCTGAAGCTAGTAGGCAGGGTGCTCTGTATTATACTGCAACAGCAGAACACAAGTATTGTCATGTGACAGAGTAGAGCTGGGGAAATACAGCTTTTACTTTCTCAACTAAGAGCTATTTATCTTTCTTTAGTGTACATTTCAGGAAAGAGCAAGATGGAGCAGAAAATAAGAAACGCTCCAGAAAACAGTGGGATGCAATATTCTTTACCCTGACACTACTCATTCCATAAGATCCTCTTCAAATATTATAGACAGTAGGGACTTATAGTATATGAGGTAGGAATGGGACCAAAGAGTCAGGAACTAGCTGTGTCCAGAACTTCCCTTGCATGTATCAACACAGCATGTTCACCTGTACAGATTGATAGAGATTGTCTGGATCATCACATGATAGTCCATGAGGAGGCATCAGTCACTGAAATTAAAACACCTCCGCATTCTGTAAACCATCTTGAGATCTTAGCATACAGGCAATGACAACAAGATTTCTGAAGGACCTGTACTAACAAGAACCTAGGCAGAGACATGACAGGTTTCTTGAGGATACTGTGGCATATTTGTGGTTCTGCTGAAGGTGTACTGGGGTTTCTGCCCACAGTTCTCACGTTAGCCAGTAAGCCATTGTGCATTTTGCCTGCCAGCTGTGCCAAGTTCAGGGTTTGCTCCACTGATGAGGTCATTTTAAAGACCAAAATTGTTTTCAGTTCTACCACTGCCCCATTATATGGGCATTTCCACAAGTCACTTCACAGCTCTGTATCTCCTATCACCATGTCATTCCTACTGATCCGGACTGTAGGCCATACTGCTCTGGTTTGGTGCAGTGCCACATGAACCTCACTTCAGTCATGTCTGTGGGCACTTCTGGAATAAAAAAAGCAGCAATACACAGTGTGGTGTTTTACTTTTCCTATTTAAATATTTATTTACAGTTTAATAAATACTTAACTTGCATCCAATATATACAAGTTTTAAGCTGTGCATTCACACATTGCGATGTATGTTGTGTATTTTGGGTTCAGTTCATCTTCGCCAGATTTAACATCAAGCACCAAACTGACTGCAAACCGGAAGAGCACAGGACAGCTGAATGTGAATCCTGCAAGCGGTAACACAGCCACTGCTGAACGAAGCAGACACCAGAGGAGCTTCTCTGTACCCAAAAAATTTGGAGATGTGGACAAGTCCTCAGACCCACCGCGCAGTGCCACCCTTGACAGAATTCAGGCGTGCACCCAACAAGGCCTGTCCTCTAAAACCAGAAGTTCATCTTCTCTAAAGGACAGTCTCACTGACCCATCCCATATTAACAATCCAACCAACCTACTGGCCACCATCTTCTGGGTTGCTGTGGCTTTGATGGAATCAGATTTTGAGTTTGAGTATCTAATGGCATTGCGGTTACTGAATAAACTTCTGGCTCATTTGCCACTAGATAAAGCCGAAAACCGGGAGAAGTTAGAGAAGTTGCAAGGGCAGCTGAAGTGGGCAGACTTCTCAGGGCTTCAGCAGCTACTCCTGAAAGGATTCACCTCCCTTACTACCACCGATCTCACACTACAGCTCTTTAGTTTGTTGACACCAGTGTCTCGAGTATCCATGGTGGATTCCTCTCAAGCTATAGGTAAAACCAGTATACTTTCCTCTTTCAATTTCTGTTGACTTGAGATTTGATGACAGACCTCATTAGGCTATCTGCACAAAACCAAAGCCAGCATTTTTTCTTTCTCTTCTACTATAGAATTCTTTTCTAATAATGTAATTTTGCTTTGAGTTGGGTGAGCTTTTTGGAGATTTCATAGCAATATAACATGTTTCTGAAAAGTTAATCTCTTGCGCAATAAGGCTTTGGAGGAGAGCAATCATGTATTATTTAACATTTCATTTCTAGTGCTTAGCAGCATATAATGTTTCCAAGTGCTGACAAAATAAACATATGTAAGGAGATACTGTCAAATTTTGTAGAACCTATTTTGGCCAGGTTTTCCATTTAATTATTTTCAGAATATTGCAAATTATTTGATTTTAAATTAGTGCTCCATGGGATTTTTCCTAGAAATATAAATATTGAAAACTCTTGTACACTTTTTAGATAAACTATACTAGCACGTTAGGGAGTGAGGAGAAGTGCCTGGGTTATAAGGAAATAAGGTAACATTTTGAAATTCCCAATTATTTAGTTGAGGTTGTGAACACTTCTTCATTTTATTTCTTGAAGAGAGTTTCTCTGTCGTTCCAGATATTTACTCCTCTGTCTCAGTCAGAAACACAGATATTAAGACAGTTGTGCAGGCTTCACAACTAAGCCATAACAAGCGTAGACACAGAGTAAGGGGTGAATGCCATGAACAGCCTGCCCATCTCTAAGCCTCTGTGGTGCCTGTATTCCAGACTTCGGTTGAGCAATTCACACGTGGGCTGTGATGGTACCACCTGGAGGTATCTTTTTCTTTTCCCTGGGTATAGAGGAAGCCAAGGGAAATTACACTCCTAACTTAGGCGGCTTGTTTAATTGTGGAGAACAAGAGGGCATTAATGTTTAGAAAGATATTTTCATAGATCAGATTCTTTCTTTTCAAAAACTAGTTTGTGTCCAGACACAATTTCTTGATTTCTGAGCTCTGAGCTCCCACCTGAACTGGAGCAGCTTTTGTGACAGCTCTCCAACACCTATACAAGACCTATAGTTCATCAACTATGAGCTATGAGTTGGTGCAGAAGAGCTGAATCCCAGCTCCAGACAGAGCCCTTACGCTAAGGACAGCGGCTGGCACTTGGCACTGGAGCCATCTCCTAGCTTCAAAAACACCCATTTGAGCGGTCTCATCTGACCAGTCAGAATTTTGTTTCATTATTATTATTAACTTGAACAGTTCAAAACAGTGGAAGCTGTGCCTGGCAGCCTGACCAAAACAGTTGGTTGTTTATCAGTACTCACTGAATTTCTTTTTGTGTTTTAGCAGCAGTAATGAAAATGCCACCAGTTAAGAATGTCGATAAGCCACTTAAGTGGAGAAGATAAACATACTCTCTAAGAGGAATAAAATATATACTTTTGTAAGATATTTTATCCTGTAAATACCTGTTTGTGCAGTAGTGTTTGCAGAAATATAACTTTATAACAGCACTGTTGCCTAAATTATGTACTGGATTTTCAAATTAAGGCCCCTTTAAGACAAACATGGTGTGGCCAGTGGTGTGAACAACTTGACAGAGTCTGCGTGAGTTTACGGCTAATGTGATATTGAAACCGTGACTTCCCATGAAACACCAACTTGAAGATCACTGTGGCTCTTGCTGTCCAAAATACACATTTTGTTCTGTATTTTCCTGTTCTAGGATTTCCACTGAATGTTTTGTGTCTCCTGCCCCATTTAATTCAGCATTTTGACAGCCCAAACCAGTTTTGTAAAGATATAGCCGAAAGGATCGCTCAGGTATCAAAGTTATTTACTGTTTTGTTCATCCTCAAACCTGTAAATGCAATTGCCTTGTTCTTAATGTGTTTCAACATTTATATTTAATTAGGTTTGTTTGGAGGAGAAGAACCCCAAGCTATCAAATCTTGCGCATGTCATGACCCTTTATAAAACACACAGCTATACAAGGGACTGTGCTACCTGGGTAAATGTGGTTTGCCGTTACCTTCATGAAGCATTTGCTGATATTACTTTGAGTATGGTTACGTATTTGGCTGAGGTAAGTTTTCGAAAATGTTTTACTGTTTTAACTCCTCTGTTGCCTAACAACCCAAAGAGCTGAAGTCTGCCTGCAGATTACTGGGGTCTCTCTGTAGCTGCTATTTATGAGTAAAAAGCAGAAATTAGTAGAAAGAAAGGGAATTATTATAAGAAATCAATACTGAACACTAAAACAAAAGCCAGCAACGGTCTGCAGGGCTGATACATCTTGAAGCAGATTCACTCGTCAGCCGGTCAGCTTTTCGGCTGTGAAAGAGAGAGAAACTGGACAAGATTTACTTAGGTCGCACTGAGGAAACTAAGAGAAGGACTAATTCTAGAAGGGGTTTAGCAGCATAAATAAGATACCATCTGCTATATAAGGATCTGATTCTTGATACAAATCTGTATGCATTTCTCTAACACTGAATGGGATCATCTTGCTGCCCAGGTTTTCCCTTGCACTCATTGCTTCCTCCTAACATTTCTGATGTGTGGAGTATAGAGTTGCTGCAGTGTTGTTACTGGGGATCCAAGGCTCAGTTCTTCTCTTTAGCCTAGACCTTCTGCCTTCTGTGTCAGATCGGTATCAGGACACCATTTTGTTGTAGAGTTCTCAGATTTATCCCTTCACTCCATGCTGTAGTGAGATGCCTTCAGTCTCCCCTCTCATCCAGGGAGAAGGCAGGTCTGTATTCATGACGTAAATTCACTAGCTGCTTTAGAGCAGCTTTGGGTTTTGGAGCAGATTCATTTTCCCCTCTGCCAAAGGATCTACAAAAATGCCGCAGGTGTCTCTGATACTGACTATCCGCGGATTTTCAAGAGCCTGAGAGGCCAGGCTGTGCTCCCACACTCACTCAGACTTCAGAGCAAACTTGGCCCTGCTACCTCAGGCTGCAATCCCTCACCTTGCACATGGAGGCTCTAAGTTAACAATCATATCAGATCTTAACTGATGGTGAAAGCCATGACTCTCCTGTAGGAGACTAAAACAGGACCTTGAGGTTTTTCAGTCTGTTTTCAAACTCAAAGACTCTGAAGAACGATTAGCTCTTCAAACACGACTCAATCCTTCAGAGTCAAGTGTCTCCTTCATAGCAGAAACTTGTACTCCTAATAGCAAATGCTGTGAAAGTTGAGATTTAAGCTCTTTCTTCTTTGCTTTCCCAGCCTTAGGAAAGTGTTTTCCCTCTGTTTTCCCTTCAGTTCTCTATGTAGTTACTAGTGCTGCAGCACCTCCACAAAGGCCATTGCACATGATCTCGCTGCCCTCAAAACAGGCTTAGATGCGAGTATGGAGACTCTTTCTTTACATTTTTCCGCTTGCTGTAGATTGGCACCACACTACTTTATTAACAGCAAGTCAGGCAAGTTTTTGACCATAATTAAGGCACATTCCTCACATAGCACCATCATTGCAGGATGACAGATTAGTAAGCACAACTTCCTTTCTCTGTATTTACATTGACTGCAGTTCCATTGAGTCATGTCTAAAGAATATTTGTATGGGCATAGGGTGGCAGCCAATCTGGAGGAGGAGCAAGAGACAAGAAATCATCTTGTTCGGCTTGCTGTGGCCATGAAAAAGATTTTTCCAGCATTCAGAATACGTTTCCCCTTTTCTTCTTAGTTAATCCCCAGATCAGGATAGACAATGTGCTCCTGTCTCCTATAAACTGACTGTGGGATATACTGTGAATATGTAAAGCCAAATGGGTTAAGAGCCCCACTGGGCAATCTGAAGTTGAATGTTATAGCCATTGGGAGGCTTTAACAGTCCTGGCTCAGTCCCCAGTGCTTGGGCCTGAGGGAAATTGTGAGTCACGCAGTGCTTAAAAATAAGAAAGGAAATCTGTGTTGCAACAGTGACCCCTCCAAACACACAGGTATACTTCAGAAGGGGAGTTTCTACCACAAGTTATTAAGACTGTGAGAACAAATGCTCTCAGCTGAAGGTAAATGCTTCAATTATTGCCATTCAGACAAAAAATTTGCATTTAACCTATTTGATGGCAGGTAATTGCTTGTCAGCTAGGACTATGAACCTGGCATAATAAGACATTTCAACTGTGTTCTTACCCAAACCTTACAGTGACAAGCTGTGCTCCTTACTCAGTTTTGCATATTACAGCTCCATCCATGAAAAATGATCATTTCTTCTAGAAAAATACTTGGGAATCTCAGTCTACAGATGAGGAAAAATCACTATTTAATAATGCAGTAGAACTTTGAACCTCCACTACCTAATTCAGCATACAAACACATTACTGAAAGCTTGCTTCAATTTTATGTTAGATTTTTGCATATTAAATTTTTAAAAGCAGCCTTGTACCACAGTCATTCTAGGAGCATATCTGAATTGACATGGGTCACATGTTAAACTAGTGATTCACTAAGTCCAGGCTCATGCTTGGACTTAAATAGCTAATGCTATTAATACAGCAGAAGGGACAAGAAAACACGTAGTGCATAGTAATGTGCTCATGGTAGATGTTTTCTCCTCCTCCCTGTTAGACAGAGGATTGCTTGTGATAGAAGCGTGAGCTTTCATAACCTGTTCAAAACCAAGGAATCACTAGAGATTAAAACATCTGTGTTGCAAGGGGAAGCATGTCCTAGATCAGACATTATCCCGCTAATGGTTTGTCTATCAGAGATGACTTGTGAAATGCCTTCTTTATTTCCTCAGTGGACAGTTTGACTAACCTAGTCTAAGACCTGAGTATCTCTTCTCACCTGCTGCCAGATTTGGAGGGTCAAAGGGAACTGTCTCCTGCGGTAGCAACCCAGAAGCCACATCAACCAGCAGCAGCCAGCCCAGGCAGTCATTGGAGGGGCAGGCTCTGCTCTCCACCTAGTTCTGGGTTAGCTGCTGCTTCAGGAAAGGGGCAAATGTTGCTAACAGAGTGTGGATCCCTAAACCCAGATAAAACCCGATAGTTACCACACACGAACAAGAGAGAAATCCACAATTCTTCAAAACAGTTCATATGGACCAGAGCAAAAAAAAAAAAAAAGTCTGAGAACAGTTATGACTTCTTTTTACAAATACAGTGGAAACTCTTTTGTCCTGGAACTCCCTGATCTAAATGATGTGTTACCACAACTCCATCTTGCTGCTATTTTTGTTACTTCTGTCAGCAAAAGAATTCTTACTGTACTAAATGCATTTTAAAGTTGCTGTTCTTTTTTTAAACTGAAATAGTCTTTCTTGTTACAAATTCATGATGTATTTAAGTACACACTTGGACTATCAACCACCACGTATACTCATCTGAATGAGTGAAAACTGGTACAGTCCACAAATGTTTAGAGTTTAAGGGGCAAGAGTTGTTTAAGTCAAAGGATTCTGTTAACACCATATTTATATAAACTGGAATGGAAATTAGAAGCTTTCAGATGTAAAGTTCCTAGAAAAGCTTTCCAACCAGCAATAGAGACAAAATTCCCATTATTTCCCAAGATTTCCTTTTCCTATCACAAAAGTGATTATCTGATGCAGTAGCCTCTCTGAGAGAACAGAAAAATTTCTTTCTCTCTCTCACCCAGATAGTTTCTTCTAATCCTTTATTTGTACACTGAAATGGTATACTGGCTGATGTGCTGGATCGTATAAACTATTTACAAGGAAGGAATCAAACCTTCCATTGCAAGATCCTAATGGAAGGCAAGAAAAAGTCTATAACTCTGTTTTGAAGAAGAATTGCTAAGCACATTTTATCTCTCAGTAAAAGTATCCATGGGCTGAAGCAGGTTACCATGCAGTACTTTTAATTTAAAAGTTCTAGCTTTCTTTTTGTAGAGGAATAGATAAAGCACAGTGAGTTCCATCTATTGTGCTGTTAATAGAATTTACCTACTTTGTTTTATGAATCAGTAATTGCTACTCACTTTTACTGATGAAAGAAATCAGAAGATATTTAGTGGGATGAAGAGTCTAGAGCACAAGTCTTATGAGGAGCGGCTGAGGGAACTGGGGTTGTTTAGCCTGGAGAAAAGGAGGCTGAGGGGAGACCTTATCACTCTCTACAACTACCTGAAAGGAGGCTGTAGCCAGGTGGGTGTTGGTCTCTTCTGCCATATAACAAGCAATAGGACAAGAGGAGATGGCCTCAAGTTGTGCTGGGGAGGTTTAGATTGGATATTAGGAGAAATTTCTTCACCAAAGGGTTGTCAGTCATTGGAACAGGCTGCCCAGGGAAGTGGCCACCATCCCTGGAGGTGTTTAAAGGATCTGTAGATGTGGTGCTTAGGGACATGGTTGTGGTTGTGGACTTGGCAGTGCTACGTTAATGGTTGGACTTTATTAAAGGTGTTTTCCAACCAAAACAATTCTATGATTCTATGAGATAGATGTGTGTCCTACCTGCTCATTCCATTTTGGCTGGCATGAAACATTCTCATTCAATAAAAAAGAGGAGTCTTGTCATTCAGGCCAGCAAGGGCATCTAATAAATTACTGGACTCCACTTGGATAACAATTGCAAATTTTCTCTGATGGAAGAAGACATGAAGCAGCATAGAGTTTTTATAAGTAATTGTTTTCTAGATCCTAATATCTCTAGTAAGCAGTGTTAGAAGAACTTTTTTGTTGGCCTGAATGGAAGGATAGAGTCTACTCTTGAGCCTCTGGTAACCTCCAGCAATAATATTTGATTGTCTGTGAAATTTGTGGGGCGGGACAGTACCTGTCACCAATGAAAGAACGTGCTACCTTCCAGGAAATTTTCAGCTGAGATATTTCACACACATGTGCAACTATAGTATGTCTGTCTGTACACCTCCTGAATTACTGTCATGTATATATATGAGCACAGTTGCATTTCCAAGGTTCATTGTCGTATTCCGGGATGTACACTCAGGTGTTCCAAAATTCCGGCATTTAGATCAAACCTTTCTTTGTGTTAGCCTCTACAGTAAGAGAGCCCAGGGACTCCATCTCCTCCTTAACAGAAAATGTTTCCTTGGCAGTTACAGCCAGTGAGCACTGGCAGTGAAGTATATTTGCATAAATATATATTGATGTCTGAATAGTCGTAGTTTTGTTTCTTCAGCATGTTTTCTTTTTTCTTACTGGCTTTCAGCAAAGGTAGAAATAAAAAGATACTCCCCTGTTTTTATTGGATGTGCTTCCCCAATTACAGGGTAAATTTTACCTGCCAGTTTACTCAACTGCTGAATGTGTTTTCTGGATAAGTTAGGGCAGGTATATATTAAATGTATGTTTCATTATCAAAACAGGCTAATGTTTGGTTCTCAACTTAAAGCTCTCTTCTATTTCGTACTTGTATCATCATCACTTGTAAAATGATTGTAAAATGGCATTGCAAAATCAGTGAGTGAAGAGAGATTAACAGTACAAATGGTACTCATGAAACTAGTAGCTTTTTCCTTAAGAAGAAATGTCTCAAAATTTAGTTATTTTCACTTCTTTTTTTTTAACAGCTACTAGAAAAGGGCCTTCCTAGTATGCAACAGTCCCTCTTACAGATGATCTACAGTCTTCTTAGTTACATGGACCTGTCGGCTATTCCTGTGAAACAGTTTAACATGGAAGTGCTAAAAACTATTGAAAAATATGTACAGGTAAATACCATATCTTCTTTATATTAACATAGGAACTTAGCAGTGTTTACTATCATAAGTTGATTTTCTTTATAAGAATTTAAGGCTAGATTAGCAGGGAGGACTGTGACTGTCCAGTGTGGTCTCTAGTGTATAAACATCCTGATGCCTCATAGACTGTGCGTCCCCAGATAAGATGCCCAGCTGTACATTCACTGTGTGGGAAGGCTTAGGCTGCAGGTACACTACATGGGGAGCAAGCTTAATACCAGGCAGAGCTTGACTGATCAATATTTTTAATTAGTAGCATGAGGGAGATATGGCATAAGCACTTCCCTTCAGAGACTTCTGCACCTAATTCTTGGCAAGTGGAAAATACATATTTCTACTAGGAATTCACAGCTGTAAAGAGCCTATGTCAAGTCCACTTTTCTGTTAAATGGTGATTCTGCAGTGGCCCTTATATTTATTTATACCGATTAAGGCATTCAGGTAGGAGAATTTAAATCCTTTGCCAAGTTGACCTTGCACTCAGGTCTCCCATGTTGCAGGCCAGTTCCCTAACAATGACACCTTAGGCAAATCTTGGTCTCTGCTGTTGAAATTATTCTGCAAGTATGTACCTTGTCACTGGCCAAGAGAGAGAAAGAATAGTAATACTCCAATTCCACATTTTTATTATGTGGCAAAAAATGTGTGTAAAATGTAAATAATTTTGAATGTGTGTGAATCTTTCTTTCCATTTGCTGATTAAATATACCTGTTTCTAGAGCATTCACTGGAGAGAAGCCTTGAACATCCTGAAGTTGGTAGTTTCTCGTTCTGCCAGTTTAGTTTTACCATCCTATCAACACAGTGATCTTTCAAAAATGGAAATACATCGAGTATGGAACAGTGCCTCCAAGGAGCTACCGGGGAAGACTTTAGAGTTTCATTTTGATATTTCAGAGGTACTATTTGTAATTCTGCTACTTAACACATTCATTCTGTTATTTGATAATCCTAAAACATGTGTTGCAGCTCCTTAAGAAAGCTGAAAAATTAGGAAAGAAAGGAAGGCTACCAAACTGAAAGTCTTTTAAATTTTTTTCAGTTTGCAGTGACATATTTAGTGACCCATGCTGGTGGGCTCTTTCTGGATTTTTGCTAGATTAATTTTTTTGTGAAGGAATTATTAGCCGTATTTAAATTTATCTGGTAGAAAAGCTGTGTTGCAATTAAGCCAACTGTAATATATAAGTACACTGTATGTATAAAATCCCCTTCCAAGCATTTTATACTTGGATGCCAATGTTCTCTGTAACTTTTAAACACAGAAGTATGCCCTTTAAGGGAGTACTGCCTGACTTATGACTGAACTCTTTTACAGCAGTCTTTATCCTGCAAATTCTGTACACCTTTTATCTTTACAGAACTGAATGGTCCTATTGACTTTAACGGGCAACTTCACTTTATTTATCGTTATAAACATGTAGCATTATAGACTTTCATATAGATAATAGTGAGACTGAGGTTAAAAGGAAATATGAACATAAATAGGCACCTTGTACTATTTGTATAAAGAGTTTCTTCTTGCTGTTTCATGTAGGTATAGTTCTAGAAAATACTGAGCATCCTATTGTCAATCCAAGAAAGCATTTTCATGTTTGTTGGAACAGGGCCAGAGTGTTCAGCACTCTTAGGAAAAAACATTAAAAAGCATGTGCAATAAATGTGGATTTGAAATAAATTCCATAAGCTTTCTTGATTTTTTGCTGGTTCTTATGTTAGAAACTAGTTTGACAGTTGCGTTGAGTATTAGCTATTCATGAACATAAGCACTAGCTACTCAGTATGGCAATTGTTACTCAGACATTCACAGTGGAAAATAACATACATATCAAGTGACATGAAATTTGGTGCACTCCTTGTTTTACCCCTGTATATGATCTTCAGAGTAATCCTTTTCTGCAACTGAAGCAATATTGCCCATTATAAGTTCATCCTGGAGCACAGTACTAGTGAATTAATTACTCTCTATTTAAGACTCCAATTATTGGGAGACGGTATGATGAGCTGCAGAGTTCTTCTGGACGAGATGGTAAACCCAGGGCAATGGCTGTCACTCGAAGCACTTCTTCAACCTCATCAGGATCTAATTCCAATGTCCTTGTTCCTGTGAGCTGGAAGAGACCCCAGTACTCTCAGGTAAACTCCTTTTAAGTTGCCCACTATTCATTAACATGTTGCACTTGGAGCAGCTGAACTAGCACACATTTAGGTTCTGAAATGCTTATGCCCTCTGTGCCCTGCGTATGCAGTGGTCCTGGCCGGCTGGGCAGTGGCAGCAGGACATCTGACTCTGTGTGCTGAATGTCTGTCATGGGCTCAGAAATCAACTGAGTTATGTCTGTCTTCTGTCCTGCCAGTGTTTTTCTTTCAACCTGCAGGAAATTCATCTCTTTAAGACCTTTTAAGTCTAGGTCAGATTTAGCTAAGAATAACAGGTGAGTTCAGATAGTAGCAAGGGAGCACATACACAGCATGTATAACTTTCTAAGTATTGTTTTCTTGGGAAATCAGGTAAAAAGAATTCCTTGGAACAATTTTCCTAAAAGGGATGTTCCTAAAAGGGATGTTTGATTACCTTATTGATTTTGGTTATCTGCCAGTTAAAATAAAACCATGCAGAATACATGTATTATTATGCATGTGCTTTATTTTAAGCTTCTGAACTGTCCTGTTGAAGTGATACACACGATCCAATGTTTCCTTATTATGCTAAATAGAATAGGCTAATTTATAAATAATAAACACCAAAATCATTAACAGTTATTTTTATGTTTCCTTGTATGCATAGTTGCTCTGAAAGCAACCCTTTCAGCACTTAATGACTAATTCTTTGGTTGGTTCCTCCTAATTAAAAATTCTTAATGTATGTTTCTAGCCACTGGGAGAATGAGTGGTTAAAATATCCTCACTTGAGAAACATCTTATTTTCTAGAAAAGGACAAAGGAAAAGCTGGTGCACGTCCTTTCCCTGTGTGGTCAGGAAGTTGGGCTGAGTAAAAACCCTTCAGTAAGTAGCCTTGTATTGACCATTTCTTGGTTTCATTGTGTCCTAAACTTTAAAAGTGAAGAACTTGGTTTCCCAGAGTTGCTGACCTTATTTGCATAGTTTCATGTCACATTACTGTCATTGCCATTTGTACTGGCCCATGATGCATATAGACTGGTGAGTGAATGGCCTTCTCACTTAAAGACGATTTACTTACAGAGCTACATATGGTTTTGCTGTGAAAGATCTGTGATGCTATAGGTTTTACATATGTCATCTCAGTGGGTAGATAGTAATGACTTCTGGTATTACCAGTCTTGAGTTTTTATAAAGTAAAAATTAAATTACAGAAATAAAACTGGGAGAGGTGTATGTCTGATTTTTCCATTAGATAGTAGTTCTAATGTTACTCTTTAAAAATTAATATTATCTGGTGCCAGGAAATAGGCAGTAGATCATCCAGGGTAGGAAGCTCTTAAAATAGTTATTAAATATTTTCTACAGAGAAAGGAAAATTTCTGAATGTTTTTGAATGTGTTGTATGTCACTTGTATTACAATGAATAGGACCTTCATTTCTGCAAGACAGAGACTGTTGCATTTTTGCAAATAAATTGCAGATATAATTATTTTTAGTAGGAAAGGAAAAATTATAGCTTGTTGTGTTTTCTAATCTTGACGTATTTTTGAACATCATTTTTTTGATGAACTTACTATCTCATCCCCTTGACAGTATTTTCTTTGCTAAGTTCTCTGAATTTTGTTCCTATAAATGTATACAAACATCCAGGCAACATCAATCTGTAGCCATTAGGAGGTAGCTGTAATATTCTTGGACGTGTTCCTGCAGTATGAAGTTGTTTCTTTGTACAAGTTTAATCTGAAGGCACCTGTCCAACATAAATAATAAAGAGTGTTCTAAAAATACTCAGTGAAGGAATTAGGTGTGTACTGGAAATACAGTCTTCCGAATAACCAATTACAGCTTTTAGGAAGAAACAACCAGAGGGAACAGTTTGTTACAAGAGAAATCCTTTGTATTGTAGGTAATTTTTTCTTCCTGTGGTGATTTGGATCTGATTGAGCACCAGACGAGCTTGGTGTCTTCAGAAGACGGAACAAGGGAGCAGGAGAACATGGATGATTCAAACAGTGAACAGCAATTCAGAGTCTTTAGGGACTTTGATTTCCTAGATGTTGAGCTGGAAGATGGGGAGGTACAGTATATTTTCTCTGAAACAGCTTTTTTATTAAAACCGTTTGATATTCTTTCTACTAAACACTGTACTCTTGTAACATAAAACTTTAACTGTATAACTATAAACTTAGCTTTGAGATCAGATTATTTATAATGTTCACTTAGTGTTTATTTCAGTAGCATAACAGTAAGAGGCTACCACACCCTTCCTTTCTGAATCTACTTTAGGAAACACTGCAAAACTGCTACTGGAAGATAAAGCCTCTGTTCTAGTACCTTTTCAGTGAATTTACTTTTAAGTGAATTTATTTTAAATACAATTTTTAAAGGTCTAAATTGTTGACAAAAATATATTTGCTGATTAAAACCCCATAAAATGAAATTGTTCCAAATCTGTTGGTTCAAGAGTAACCCTCCAAAACATGAATTCAGGCCTTCGGGCTGTTGTTACTCCTGCAAGTGCTGATGAAATCACTAACGCTTAGAAAGATGTACCTTCCACTCTGCTTCGGTGTCTGTGATTTCATCATTTCATGCAGGAGCTAAACAGAACCCTGAGGCCCCAGATCAAGTCTTGACAGGTGAAGCCTGTCAGCTCACCTTAAGCTGAAACTGCTGAAGGGAAAAAGTTGACAAACTGCTGAATTTTGGGGGGCTACACCCTTTAACCTTGCTTATATCAAACTTGGATTAGTTCTTTCTATTTGGGTGGGAAAGGCCAAAAATTACTATCAATTGCCAAACAAGTCTAACAGTTTTATTGCTATTTAAAAGTTCAGAAGTTGTTAGCTCTTTTGAAGCACCAAAGGTGCAGATGTTCAGCAAACCTAACAGTTTAATAAATTGTCTTGTCATAATCTGGACTCTATTTTAACATTAATTCTCTCAGACATTGCTCTTATCCCTGAGAAGAACATGTGTACAGGAAGAAATAATCAGTTTTCTCCCTAGCTGAATTAGAGGAGTAAAATAATTTTAAAGTAAACAGACCCCTCAAGTGTGAACTCTGAATTTTATTTTATTTTTTCAATTAAGAGAAAGGATGAAGGAATTGAAAGACATGTCAGAGTCCTTATTTTCCAAGTCAGGAATCTCTATATCAAAATATAGTAATTTTGGCTCACACGTGCCCATTACTTTGCTAAAAAAAAGAAAAGAAAAAAAAGCAGTTGGCATCAATGGTTGAAAATACATTAGCCAAATATTATGAAGCAGCTTGAATGTTCCAAACAATGATAAATGATAAAACAGCAATGCCAGGTTGTTTGTCAAAAAGTACACTGGCTGCAATCATTTCTGTGTCTTAAATGCTTTCAAGATATTACAAGGACTTGGGGTTGCAATTTTGAGTAAATATCACATCATAATTTTTAGTCCAGTGAAATTCAGTAATTTCTTCTTTCTCTTCACCAGTTAAAACCGTATACAGATTATGTATAATTGTGAAGAACAACTCCTATCAAAATGAGTTTACTTTCATGGACTGTTACCCTGAAAAGATTTGTTTTATAAATGTAGCTAACTTCAAGGCTAAAGCCTAAATTAATTGATATACTAATTGTCTTAAGTCAGTCGTGGCACAGATACTAAGCTTCTCTAGTTTTATGTGAAGTAAAATAAAAAAATGTAGTCTTTTACCTAATAGAGATTTTAAATTGCCATGGATCTGAAACTTTGCATTCCAAGGTTTAGTCCAGACTGACTTACTACTGTTTTAAATAAATAGATACTTCAGGCAAATTCAAACCTGGTATAAGAAACTACATCTCTAATGACTGAGTTGAAACTATATCTTGTGCATCAGGTCTGAATTTGATATATTCATACACATGAATAAAACAGTGTTAGAAAACATAAGCTAGCAAGAGCACAAATAGTCTTTCCAAAAAGCTTTCAAAAAACCCTTATGATTTAAACAGGCCAATGATGCTTGGACCACAAGATGTACTTGTTTGAAATTTTATAAAGATGTAAAAGCAATTAATGACTATTTTCAAACTTGAAAGGCTGAAGAGTTGAAGTTTCTGTGATAATATTAGTTATAATTGTAGGCAAATGTTTGTCTGTGATGTCTTTAATACAGTAATTTTACATAGATTCTTTCTATTTGTTTTTCTATCTGTTATATCTGCTACCCAGGAACTTCAGGTAAGAATGTTACTTGAACTCAGATGTGCCAGTATATGTTATGCCTTCTTGCAAACTTGTATTATAGAATAACATAATAGTTTTGTTGTTGCCTTCCCCCTCTTCAGCGTGTGTGTGGCTGGGTGGGTGTGCGTGTGCTTGCACTTCTGACAGGTGCTTCATTTTTTGTCTTGTATTAGAAATTTCTGAGGTCTTTTTCAAAAATTCTGCTTCATTTTAAGTTTGTTTTTGACATGTTCGACAGTCTTCGCAAATTTTAAAATATCTTAATTCTACTATGAGCATTTTTCAAATTGAGCCATTTCTCCTTTTAGTACCTTTCTGCATAAATAGTATGTAGAAACAAAAGAACTTCTTTATTTATAATACAGTAAAGTTTGGGCCATTTGTTTCCATGGGCAAAGTAAGTATCATTTCCAGCTTTTCAGTTGTGGTATATTGGCTCCTGTTAGCATCTTGCTAAAGCTGATACCTGAGACCTCTTCAGAAAGTTTACATCATTGCCTACAAGCCTGAATTTAATTGAGTAAATTAATTAATTCATACAGCTTAATTTAGTTCAGCTGTATACTCCTGCCAACTTTTCTGGACTCGTTTACTCTGTGAAGAAAACTGAAAAGGCAAATCAGTTGTTGTCAGTTGGGGACCTAAACTTACCGTTTATCAATGTATAGAGAGAACTGAAATGATAAAGAATTGTGATGAGTTGTACAAATGGGACAAAAATCAGCAACAACAGTATTTTGCATACTTGTTTCTGATAGTTTGTACATCAGTTATTAAGCAAACACAAGCCCCAAAAAAGGTTTGTCTCAAAATGCCTGTGCTATAAGATACAAACACATGGAAATAGTGCCTTACTATACAGTTCCACGAGACTTTTGCCTACACCCTACAATATTGGTGCGACTCCATTGACTTTGCATACTTTGTCAATACAGTAAGGTAAAGGCTTGTGTGAAAGAAGTTCTGCGTGATTCCTACCAGCTTTATAGAGGAGCTACGCTACTCCCCCACAGAGGGTTACTTCTCTTTCACTGCCCTTTCCGTGTCTCTCCTTACCCCTGGGTTGTGCCAATGTTTAAAGTGTCTGCAGGGGCACATACGCTCCTCTACTAGAGGGTGGTGATTGTGGCAAGTCCTACGTGGTACCTGCTCACTGTTGGCCAGACAGATGGATAATATGTGCCTGCTTTCTTTTGAACTGATGTTTGTTACTGGTGGCTTTTCAGATAGGAGATAGCTTTGCTTCCACTGCAGATAAAAATGAACAGCCTCTCAAATACATCTTCCTTCCTTCTTGTTAACTGTGAAAGAAAGATTGGTTAACAGAGTGTAAAAACAACAACTCCATCTTTGTAGACACGTGTTGACCTCTTGTTTAAATTCCGTATGAGTCTGGGTGCTCCTGTGGCAAGCTTACGCTAACCCAAATGCTCTGGGTATTTGGGTTATACTGTGTTTTTCATCTCTCTTACCCTTCTCCATCAATTTTAATTCACTACCCCCCCTTCTAATTGCATGCCCTAGAAGTGTCCCTTTTCAATTCTCTTCTTTTTGATGGCTTCCTTCTTTAAGACATTGCAGAATTAAACTGCAACAAGAAATATTCCCATGGCCATGGGCTGCAAAGTTTACTCATGACTGTACTAGGCATCAAGAGGATCAGCATGTGATGACGGTCATCTTTGCTTGCTTGCTTATTTATGTTATTTTGTCATTTGTTAGTTCAGTAACTGATGTGTTTGTGGAGGATGTCTCATTGCTGCATGTGTCTTCCAGCCATTGTGGGGGAGGGTGGATTGCGAAAGAATTTGTTAAAATAAGTAGTTGGGAACTGCGCAGTCATTTTTATGATTTAAAGAGACCTAATTTCTTAAATCTTAGATGTGTGCTGTTCTCTATACGTGATCCGAGTCCCAGGATGAAAACATGGGGTTCTTCCAACAATGTGTTGGGCTTCATAACACTTTCACATTCATGTGCTTTTGAATATAGTGCATTCCTTAGTTCTACATGTTCTTGTGGATTGCAGGTTTTGCATTCCCGAATTGTCTTTTTCCTAAAATTGTTTTTTCTCCTCATATTTGTTCACAAATGGTGAGCTTAGTGTCATGAAACTGAACTTTCTCTCTTTCCAATCATATTCCAAAGTTCATTGCATTAAAGGGCAGTGATGGAAAATAGGATCCATTTGTGCAAGTTTGCTGATTGTTAAGGAGATAAGATTGCAGTTTAATTAATTGTACTTTACACAGTTGGTCCCCATTCAGTAAATCTCTGAGTAGTCCTGAATGGGGATTGCTCAAATGTTTAAAATTATAAATCTGCTTAAGGACCTTACTGAACTGAGACTTCTTTCTCCATGATTGCACGTAATTTTAATCTGGATGAGCCCAGGATATACTCCTTCCAGAATCAGATAGACTCCTTCCATAAACATTTGCTAATGTTTAGGGGATTTTTAGGCAGAACTATATTTTTGTGAAATTCATTGGTTTCATATTTAAAAGATCCCTGTCAACTTGGATTTTCAGTAGGTGGTTTGCTTGTTTAAGAGTGTTGCGTCTTGCAGAGTCTTGTTTTAAACAATCAGCCCTGAACTTTGAATACAGATGTTTCTTCTCTCTGTAAATTTCCTTCCCATCATCATGTAAGATTGAGGGCTTTCACCTAGATAAAGTACCCAAAACTGGATACTTCTGGGTAGAGCCTCCATCACTGTGTAAGGCCTCCTTGGCCTTTGTGTGTCCGTGACGGGAGTACTTGTGGACATGCTCCTGCATTTGTCGGAGAGGAACCTGGCTAGACTTGAAGATGGAAGCAAGAGAATTAGCGCAATTATGGAAACAGGATACAGTCCACTGGAAAATACATAAAGTAAACAAATGGAAAAAAGGTGGAAAACTAATTGTTATTTTTATAGACGAAAAAAATCAAGTGATCTTTGTATCAGTTCACCAGCCTAACAAATAGTTAGGCAATTTGCTTAATGTACTCAGCTTTATGTAACTCTGTGTGGGGTCAGAACTGAAAGTCCATATAAAACGTTTGGTCCATTTGACTGTGTCCTGTTTAAAAAGTGAAATCTCAGTCAGTACTAATGAGGTTATTCTCAGTTTAGCTTCAAATAAATTCAAGTTATGGGAAAAAAAGGGGCCTAGAATAAAAGTTTTAAAAGGTGTGTTGCTTTAGCTATTATATTTTGCCTGCTAAATGAAGGGTTCATTCAAACCTACCTTAACTCATCATTATGGTTATGTAAATAATGAAAAGAATCTAAAATCTTTAACATATGTTTTACAATTGAACCGTTGCTATGAACTGTGCTCCTAATATTTTTAAACATAATGGAAAAATCCTTTAAAATTGCTTCCTAGCTTTTCTTTTGCCTGTCATTGCTCTACTGGTAGTGAGGTGTGCATTTATGTGGACTTACAAAAATGAATTCTTAAATCAGCAAATGCATGAAAAACATCTAATACTGGAAAGAATGAATCTTCATATAATTGTCATTTCCATGCTTCTGCTCTTATCTCCAGGTGAAACGCTGGAAAATTTTAAATGCTCCTGTTACATTATTGCTTAACAAAATAATGTTTATATCAAGTTTACATTATATTTTTACATAAAAATACTTCTTGAGCTAACTTGGATCTAATGATTAGTGGTTTGTATATGATGAGTTTCAAATCAAGGAAGCTGACCCTATATCTGATTTCAGGGTGAGAGCATGGACAACTTCAACTGGGGAGTGCGCAGGAGGTCCCTGGATAGCCTGGACAAGTGTGACATGCAGCTGCTGGAAGAGAGCCAGCTCTCGGGGAGTACGCCCAGCCTGAACAAAATGAACCGTGAGGACTCCGATGAGTCATCAGAGGAGGAGGACCTGACCACCAGCCAAATCCTGGAGAACTCAGACCTAGTAAGCTGCAAACTTGCAATTTGAGAACAGATAGGATTGTGTTTTTAAATAAGCTGGGCTTTTAGTTTGCTCCTGCCCAGGTGCAATCTAATCAGCTGAAATTGGGGGGTGGCACTCAAAGCGGTGTTTTGTCCCTGCTTGATTTTCCCTTATTTGCAAATGTAAACAGGAATTTTAATGCAGAGTTTGAAATACAGGAAGTGTCGATACAATTATTTGCCCTTTTTCCCCACAAATTACTCTGTGACAATTTTGCACAAATGGCCAGTAGTAAATCATTCTGATGTAGCTGATACTTAAATAGGACAAGACTACAGATTGGTAAACTGTGTCAGGTTTTCATTGTTCACTTGTGGGATGTTTGCATACAATTTTTATGATAGAAACATGGAAAGGGCTATAATATGTCTGCATGTACAAACCAAGCGAGCCACCATCACTGCCCTTTAAAGACAACGTCTGCTTTGCGTGTTCGTAAAAGCAGTGTGTGCTGAGGGAGCTGTATACTCAGTTCTTCTGTGCTTTTGTTGTCTTTTAAACAGATTATAACTCTTTCCCCTTCTGAGGATGCAAATCATATTGACTCACTTTCTACATCATGTGACACAACCTCAGCAGACCCTCATCATTTTAATATAGGAGCGTCCAGCTTTGATGTGTCTTTGCCTGAGATGAATAATCTCCAAGTGTCTGAAGGATCCAAGGTGAATACATTTTTACTTTCTTTTCCAGCTGGACTGTATTTTACATAGCACTTTTACAAGTTTCTTTTACTTACACTTTCATGAAGGGTTTGATCTGTGAAAGCAAGTACATTCTGACTTCCTGGATGTAATGGCACAATACAATACATTCAAGCTCCTGCACATTCATACCCTTTCCTTTCTACTTATACTTTCTTCATTAAAAGATTTTATTTATTGTTTCTTAAGTATATTGCACTACCTATGCACCAAGATACTACAAGCTCATTGGAAGACAAATTCATGAACTGGCTACAAGTTACAACCCCAAGGGAATATTCTTTTGTTCTTCATGCTGATTTAAAAGAACAATATGCCAACTCATGTGGTGGGTGTATGCGTGTATTCTCAGATTTTTTTGTATGTGGGAACCTATTGTACAGTTGTGTGCACTGAATTCAGTTCTTGCCTTTTGGCAGACACTCAGAAATTTTAAATTCATGACTGCGATATTAAGCCATCTTGGGGGGTGGGGAGGCAGGATTTGCAAGGATACAACAGCCATGTTCAGCACAGTTTGTTTCAGACAATTGTATCAGAAGATGAACATAGAGTAAGGTTGGTAAATGATTATCAGTGTGGGGATGGTTTCTTTAATTTTCTGTTTGATAATACTTGTTTGTGGGAGATCAGATCCACCTACTCCTCTCAATGTCTCTCCAGGAATATAATCTGGGGCAGGTTGGGGAGTGTGTGTGGGTTAGTGGCTTAATGACACTGTTGCCTTACCAGTAAAGCTTTCTCTGTCGTGTCTAAATTGGGTGACTTCTGCAGAAAGAGCAGTGTAGGAGAATGGGGCAGGGGAAGAATATGTCCTGTGTAATCATTGACTTTCATTCCAGTTCTTGCCCTTGGTCCCCTCCAAATGCAGCCACATGAAAAAATTGATACATTACTACTAGCACTACATATAACAGAAGTAGTGGAAACTTCTAGTAAAGAGATCATAGAAAAGGAGGTTGGAATTGTGCTGAATATTGAACAAATTGTTTGTGTCAGAAACCTCTCCAGGAGGAAGAAAGGACAGGAGGAGGGAAGTGTGGGTAAGGATAGGAAAGGAGGGGAACCTCTCAAAATAATGATTGTGGAAAAGGTAAACTCATTATCATTTGTCAAAACAACTGGTGGTAGACAAATTACCATGTAACAACCATAAGCAGCAGAAGTTGGCAGAATTTCAGTTCAGGAAGCTGCAGTCAGAACAGATACATTTGCAGGTGGTGACTGCGGCTAATCTCATGCGTCCAGCTGCCGTAGCTACTGGTATGTACATTAAGAATTGCAAATCACAATTCATGAGTTTCGTTTGGGGTTTTGGAATCTTTACTGTGAAAATTTCTTTAATGTCCCAATACCCACGCACCAGTGTTCATCAAAAAATGAAAAGCTTTCAAAAAAGTAAATAGGTGAAGAATGTAAAATCACAGCAGTTTCTAGTGGGATTGACAGGCAAATTCAGCTAGTCCTGAGACAGATTTGGTATTGGTGAAATACATAACCCAGGGATTTGCCAGAGTTACAAAGATGGTTGAATTGCTAAACTTTACACATAATGCCGCCTTAGTGTTTTTTGTCTCAAAGATATTTTCTTCTAGTATGTATACTTCTGTATTTTTACTCAAAACAAATTGGAGTCAGTATAAACAAAGTTAAAATGCCTGGGTTTGTATTTATTTTAAGGAAGAAGTCATCCAATTTTTAGTCAGAAAACTTGAACTTCCACCTAAATAATTTTTACTTAATTTGACAATGCAAAATCTGAGCTCTTTCCTGTTTCTCTTTTCCTCTGAGTTCTTATTTTCAGAGAGCTGATGATATATCATTAATGCAGAGGAAAATTTTTGTTACTTCTTTAGTGCTGAACAAAAATGTTTGGTTGTTGCATCATAAGCGAAAACAAAAATATCACCTCAACTTTTAAATATAAGAGTATAGAATCATGGAATCATTTTGGTTGGAAAAGACCTTTAAGATCATCAAGTCCAACTGTTAACCTAGCACTGCCAGTCCAATCACTAAACCGTGTCCCTAAGCACCATATCTATGTATCTTTTAAATACCTCCAGGGATGGTGACTCAAATAGATGCAGTGAATGAGAGCAGCAGAGTGATTAAGTAGGCCTCTTCTCAAATGTTTCAGTGCCAAAATGCAGGTATTATTGTTAGCAGTAGAAAATTAGTTAAACGTATTTTCTATTAAAGCTAGTGATCACAGTAATTAAGATGAGAGCAGAGATGCTATGGATGATGCAGAAAAAAGGCAAATGATTAAAACTGAAACAAAATTTGTTCAGACTAAAAATACAAGAGGAATTGGAAAGTTTCAAAAAGAAATCAAGAGCTTTAGGTGCTAGTGGATGAAAGAGAAAGAAAATGATAGAAGCATAGTCCTTTTAATGGCCTGTAGAATGCTTTGGATTCCTCTTGAATGGAAGTTATTATGTAAATGACATGCTAAAAATAATTCTCAGTTCTAAGCATGCATATAGTCTTCCAGACGGTGATTGTTTTCAATGTATTTTGAGAGGCTTTAATACACCCTTGGACACTATAGAGTCATAAGTGACAAGGACGGCCTGACAGTAACAAGAACCCTATTGTTTTTCCTGAAAAATACTATCCTGCTATGTTGCCAAATGATTTGAAATCTGAAGTTCTTTGCTAGACAAATTAAGTTGAAGAAATGCCTTAAAAATAATACTGATCCAAAACAGCAAGAGCAAGTTAAGCAAATACAATATTTTTGAAGTGTAACTTGATTCATGTCATTTATAAACTGTGGCTTTATATCTGTGTAATTTAACATGTTGTTAAATGTCAGGTGGGTTTTTTTCACGAAATGCTTTCTATTCATTAGTGGAATGAACTTACTAATTTGCTATTTTCTAAGACGCCCTCATTCACTCTCCTAGGTTGAAGCTGTACATGAAGAACAAGATACAGGAGTCCACGAGGATGACCTTTCAGGATCTACAAATGAACTCCCTGGAGCATTTGAATGCAGTGATAGCCTTAGTCTGGATATGACAGAGACTGAAGAGAAAGTTGACAGGCTAGAACAATTTGCTCTTGCTAGGTACTTGTATATGCTATTATTCATAAAAGTTCTTTTATACTGTACAACAAAGTGGTAACAAGGTGTTAGTTAATGGAATGGCTATTTTGGCCACAGGAGTTACAAAATTTTCATCAGTTTAGAGCAGAGAGAAGACAATGCCCTAATTACCTGCATAATTATGACACAACTTAAAAAAACCCCTAAGATTTTCCTTCTAGGAAAAACAAGATATGATATGTACCTACATATATGCAGTTAGTCCTTATATATGTAATATATTTAATTAAAAGAAGGAAATTTCCATTCACAGTAATGGAAATACTGCTTAGTTAGCTGTTCAACAGATCAGCCATGTATTCATCATTCTGATTTCTTATGGGTCGTAAGGAAGTCACAGTATTGTCAAAAATCCCATCTGCATACTCTTGAGGCTGCTGGTGAGCGTGGCTGGACCCCAATATATATTGCAACAAGGCATCAAGATTTTTTCATGCCTTATTGAGCTCTCTCAGATTTTGGATGTTGAGTTAGACTGCAATTAGCCTGTATTTATGGAAGGGAAAGAGAATGAGGATATATAAAGAAGCCCTCTCTCTGTCTATGTGCCACATGTTTCAGAATCACAGTTCCTGGTTTTGGGATCCATAGGAAGTATTTCTCCATCCCCAAGGATAATACACAAGATCAAGTAGCTTAGTACCCTTTAAAAGTGGTAGTCAGCCTGTTTCACTGACCATGGAGTGCAAAAATAATGTTCTGTCCTAAGAATAGCGTGGAGAAGGGACGGACCTTCTCCAGTCTATTACATTTTCTCATTTTCTCTATTTTTTCATTGTAGCCAACACCTTGCCAACCTTCAAAAGTAATTTGAAATTTCATGAGTATTTTTAGAAAGGTGCTGTAATTGGTCCTGTGATTATATGCCTCATGATATTTTATCTGCCACCTTCTTGGTATTCTCCTTTCATTACAGTTTTTGGTTTTGTTTTGTTTTTCTTCTTCAGTTTTGGAGACGTTGATCGAAATGCCTCCCCTCCTCCATCACCATTTTTTTCTGCCATCCTTGCTGCATTTCAGCCAGCAGCATGTGATGATGCAGAAGAAGCCTGGCGTAGTCATATCAACCAGCTCATGTGCGACTCCGATGGTTCCTGTGCAGTTTATACATTTCATGTGTTCTCTTCCCTGTTTAAGGTGAGAAAATAAGTTTAAAACACAAAATCAAAATATTTAGATTGTGTGTGACTATTAGGATGGTTCTTGATATTAGTACCAGTAATGAACTACTAGGTATATAACCACTGCAATTTTGCATGCTGCAGAATTGCCGTACTAGATTTTCGTGCAGAACTGGCTTCTAGGACCAGTTTTGTCATAAAAATAGTATGTATCTCATACTTGCAGGTTTGGAGATAACATTATAAAAATGCGGATCCACTTTAAAGAGTTTTTTCTTCAGTACAATGTGAATTGTACTGAAATTTTTCAGTAAAAAAAAATTGCAAATTTTCATTCATACCATGCGTATCTCTTCTGCATCCTGTTTCGTCAGTGCTCCACCGGAGTTAATTGTATGTCTTTTCTAGCCGCACACTGTGTCCTCCTTGAAACATTACACCACTGTAAATATGGGTGCCTTATAGGCATTCCTTTAAATCATAGAATCATATAGAATCATAGAATGGTTTAGGTTGGAAGGGACCTTAAAGATCATCTAGTTCCAACCCCCCTGCCATAGACAGGGACACCCTCCACCAGACCAGCTTGCCCAAAGCCTCATCCAACCTGGTCTTAAACACTTCCAGGGAGGGGGCATCCACAACCTCTCTGGGCAACCTGTTCCAGTGCCTCACCACTCTCACAGTGAAGAATTTCTTCCTAACATCTAATCTAAATCTACCCTCTTTTAGTTTAAACCCATTACCCCTGGTCCTGTCACTACACTCCCTGATAAACAGTCCCTCACCATCTTTCCTGTAGGCCCCTTCAGGTACTGGTAAGCCACAATTAGATCTCCCCGGAGCTGCCTTTTCTCCAGGCTGAACAATCCCAACTCTTTCAGCCTGTCCTCATAGGAGAGGTGCTCCAGCCCTCTGATCAGCTTCGTGGCCCTTCTCTGGACTCGCTCCAACAGCTCCATGTCTCTCCTGTACTGGGGCCCCCAGAGCTGGATGCAGTACTCCAGGTGGGGTCTCACAAGAGTGGAGTAGAGGGGCAGGATCACCTCCCTCGACCTGCTGGTCACGCGTCTTTTGATGCAGCCCAGGACACGGTTGGCTTTCTGGGCTGCAAGTGTACACTGCCGCCTCATGTTGAGCTTCTCATCAGTCAATACCCCCAATTCCTTCTCCTCAGGGCTGCTTTCAATCCATTCCTTGCCCAGCCTATAGCTGTGCTTGGGATTGTGCCAACCCGTGTGCAGGACCTTGTATTTGGCCTTGTTGAACTTCATGCAGTTCGCATGGGCTTGTCAAGGTCCAAGTTCTCCAGCTTGTCAAGGTCCCTCTGGATGGCATCCCTTCCCTCCAGTGCACCGACCACACCACACAGCTTGGTGTCGTCAGCAAACTTGCTGAGGGTGCACTCGATCCCACTGTCCATGTCGCCGACAAAGATGTTGAACAGTGCCGGTCCCAGTACCGACCCCAAGGAACACCACTCGTCACCGTTCTCCACTTGGACATTGAGCCATTGACCACAACCCTTTGAGTGTGACCATCCAGCCAATTCCTTATCCACCGAGTGGTCCATCCATTGAATCCATGTCTCTCCAATTTAGAGACAGGGATGTCGTGCGGGACAGTGTCAAATGCCTTACACAAGTCCAGGTAGATGATGTCCATTGCCCTTCCCTTATCCACCGACGCTGTAACCCCATCATAGAAGGCCACCAAATTTGTCAGGCACAATTTGCCCTTAGTGAAGCCATGTTGGCTGTCACCAATCACCTCCTTGTTTTCCATGTGCCTGAGCATAGTCTGCAGGAGGGTCTGCTCCATAATCTTGCCAGGCATGGAGGTGAGACTGACCGGCCTGTAGTTCCCTGGGTCTTCCTTTTTTCCCTTCTTAAAAATGGGGGTTATGTTCCCCCTCTTCCAGTCGGCGCGAAGTTCGCCGGACTGCCAGGACTTCTCAAATATGATGGAGAGCGGCCTGGCCACTTCATCTGCCAGTTCCCTCAAGACCCGCGGATGCAACTCATCAGGTCCCATGGACTTGTACACCTTCAAGTTCCTCAGATATTCTCGAACCTGATCTTCTCCTACAGTGGGAGGTTCTGCATTCTCCCAGTCCCTGCCTTCTGTGACCTGGGCAGTGTGGCTCAAGCATTTTCCAGTGAAGACTGAGGCAAAGAAGTCGTTGAGTACCTCAGCCTTCTCCATATCCTGGGTAACTGGTTCACTCGTTTCATTCCAGAGGGGACCCACATTTTCCCTCGTCCTCCTTTTCTCACTAACATAGCTATAGAAGCTTTTCTTGTCCTTGACATCCCTGGCCAGACTAATTTCTGTCAGGGCTTTGGCTTTCCTAACCTGATCCCTGGCTGCTCAGACAGTTTCTCTGTATTCCTCCCAGGCTACCTGCCTTTGCTTCCACCCTCTGTAGGCTTCCTTTTTTTGTTTGACTTTGCCCAGGAGCTCCTTGTTCATCCACGCAGGCCTCTTGGTGTTTTTGCTTGACTTCCTCTTTGTTGGGATGCATCGCTCCTGAGCTTGGAGGAGGTGACCCTTGAATATTAGCTAGCTGTCTTGGGCTCCTCTTCCTTCCAGGGCTTTGTCCCATAGTATTCTACCAAGCAGATCCATGAAGAGGCCACAGCCTGCTCTCCTGAAGTCCAGGTTACTGAGCTTGCTGCACGCTCTCCTTGCCGCCCTGAGGATCCTGAATTCCACCATTTCATGGTCACTGCAGCCAAGGCTGCCCTTGAGCTTGATGTCTCCTACCAGGCCTTCCTTACTAGTGAGAATAAGGTCCAGTATGGCACCTCTCCTCGTGGGCTTCTCTGTCACTTGGAGGGGAAAGTTGTCATCGACACATTCCAGGAACTTCCTGGATAGCTGGCGCTCAGCTGTGTTGTCCCTCCAACAGATGTCAGGGTGGTTGAAGTCCCCCATAAGGACCAGGGCTTGTGAGCGTGAGGCTGCTCCTATCTGCCTATAGAGGGCTTCATCTGCTCGGTCACCCTGGTCAGGTGGCCTGTAGCAGACCCCCACTATGATGTCCCCTGTCCCAGCCCTCCCTTTAATCCTGACCCATAGGCTCTCTGTGGGCTCCTCATCCATCCCCAGGTGGAGCTCCATGCACTCCAGCTGGTCACTGACACAGAGGGCAATGCCCCCTCCTCACCTGCCCTGCCTGTCCTTCCTACAGAGCCTGTATCCTTCCATCCCAACACTCCAGTCACAGGAGCTATCCCACCACATCTCTGTAATGCCAATAAGGCATCCTGATAAATAGCCATTTTGAAGGGAAAAACCAGTGCTGGCTTGAGTGCAGGACAGTTCAACCTTGAAAATTAGTCCTATGTTTCTTCATGATGTGTATTTCAGCTTCTCTGCCATGACCTGGAGGTTAATAGTCCTGTTCAAGTGTTCTGAGAGTTATTTGTCCCTTTTGTTCTCTTTGGAACTGGTGTCACACTTCTGAAAACTAAATAAATAATACTGTGTAATGGAAGACCTAAACATTACTTGTAAAGCACCTATTTAACTCCAAATCCTGGCGTGCACACACTACATTTCCTGTTGCGCTTGCCCTATATTCAAAAGATAGCCTCCTCATTTTCTTCATTTCATACTGGAGAAGAAAGATACAATACTGCTCTGAAAAAAATTTCAGTAACAGCAAAACCTGAATAACAATAATAACAAAAAAGTGTTAATAGTATCAACAAACCAGAATTTTCTAGCCAGAGTCACAGCCATATTTTTAGTTTATAAAATAGCTTTGATCTCCTCTTCAGGGTTAAAATATAGGAGTATTATTTTCCCTGATTTTTTTCGTAAGATGTTTTAAGTTTTCAAGCTCGAAGCTGGTCAACAGCCATAGAGATTCTAAGTTGCACCTCGGAGTTTTTGAGTGCCTAGAGGAACCTGCAACCCCAGTGTTAGTAGGGCTGTGAATGCGGCCATGAGACAGGTTTCAGGAAAGAAATAGCATTCAGGGCTGGGACGTTTTGTTTGGGAACTTGTCTGTAATTGTATTGTGTTTGCACCATCAAACTTTGCTACTCATCCGCTAACGTAAAAGTCTTTTGACCCTCACCAACAGGAAGTTTCAGAAACAAGCCCAATATGTGCTAGCCTTGGATGCAAAGTACTGCCAAAATATTTAACTGTGAAACAAAATCCTTGTTTGGAGCAGTCTGTCAACTAAATACTTGGTGAAGTGAAAGCAGTGCATTTTCCAGGGCACCTACATTTCAGTCTGCATCAAGTTAATGGTATCTTGGATGTTTTCCTACAACATGCTAAACTTGTTTAAAATTCCTGAAATTATTGAAGTACCTTTCCTGTAAATGAGTCCTATCTCAGAGATCTCTGGATTATCTCTATGGCTGCCTCTTTGTATTCTGTCAAATCAAATGTCTTTCAGCAGATCAACCAGTTCCGAGACAAGTAGATTTGAGACCTAGCAAGTAGTTTCCACAATTGAGCCCTTTTATTATGAAAAATCCTCTTCCCAGAAGAGGAAACCTGAGGTTAAGAAAAAAACGCTCTGAGAATATTTTGTTATTATTTACACTGACACAAAGTACAGTGACTATATGCAGGTATAAACCTATTCATAATATGCTGGTGGTTGGCATTATTATTCACAGTAGTACCATTTCACAAAATATATACTGTATTCAGACCTTGCTTGAAAGATTTCAGCCACTGTACTCTGCACCCAGAAGGACATAGCTGAGATGATAACTTCTTATAGAACTGATAGTCCATGTAATTGCAAAATAAATATATTTAATGAAGTACTATACATAGATACCAAAGTACAGGCTGTTACACATTTTAATACTTTAAAACACTGTTCAAGAATGTTTTCTTCTTAGCTGTAGATTGATTGTTGCTTTTATGAATCTCTGAAAAGGAAAGCAGTAAAGGAAGAATATGTTTTCTTGCATCTAAACAGTCCACTGGTCAGCTTTTGATGAAGCCCTGACTGAAATGCTTTGAGGAAGTTATTTTCATAAAATAAACTAGAACTGTTAAAATACATGAGTAGATGTGTGCTGGAATGGACCTGAAGAGTTCATGTCCTTGTCTTGCCCAGGACAGGATCAACTGTAGCTTTCATTCCAGCTGTTCTTAACCTTTAGGCTAAGGTGGAACTTCACAACGTTCCTAGGCAATGTAGTCCAATACTTTTCTCTCCTTATTGCTTGAAAACTTCTCTTTCTGTATTTTATGCCCATGGCTTCTTGCCACGGTACAGTGGTACTTCTCTTCTTTGCAGTTACTGCTTATATTTGAAGACCATTACTCCACTTCTCCAGTTTATCAGGATCAGTCTGAATTCTAATCCTGGATTCCAAGGAGTTTGCAGTCCCTGCAGCTCAATCATCCATGCATTTAATAAGCATGTTGCATATGCCATAATTCAGTATTTTCATTAATGACTTGGTTAGTGCCTGAGACGGTCCTCAGTGGAATCCTACTCTATTTATCTTTCCAGTTGGACAGTGAGCTGCTCATAATTAACTTCTGCATACAGTTTTGCACACCTAGTTACCTCTAGACCGGGTTTCTTTGCCTTACTTCTAAGATAGTAAAGGAATTAATATATAACATATCAATTGCTTCTCCTCCTAATAGAAAATTGTAACCTTTCATGAAAATTAAAGAGTTTGATATGATTTGTTCTGACCAAATCTGTACTGCCTATTATTCATCTGTTCCCCCATTTCCTGAACTTCGTGTTTAATTCTTTTGTTCTTCTTTTTCTCTGAGATAAGCACTTTCCTCCTCAAGTTTTTTACAACACCCTGTGTTATGTGAGTTCTCAAAGATATTTGGTATGGCTCCTAGATCTCTTTAGCCGGTATTATAACTATCATAGCATGAATTTCCCTAATCTGCCAAGATGTAAAAATATCCAAGCTCTTACTAGCAAGATCTGTTCTCACTTGAGTTTTCATAGATGTCTGTTACCTGTACACAGACACCCTTTCTGGGAGCAATAAGGCAAAAGAAGGCATTAAACACATCAGTCTTTTGCCTAGCATCTATTAATAGCTATTTCTCTCCATCGAGATTCCTTGGCCTTCCTCTTAATTATTTCTAGTTTACTTCTTGACATTCTCACTTTCTCTTACTAGTTTATTTGGCATGTCCCTCTCTGATTATTGTGTCTACATGTCCATGCTATTTTTGGTACCCAAATTAGTCATTTCACACAGTTTCACTTTCTGTTCTTCTTTTTTTTGCATGAGTATTTGCCTGATTGTAATATTTGTGATTTAACCAGATGTATGTCTTAATATATTTTCTATCTTTCAGTGGTACAGAATGTACTTCTGCCCTCTAATTCCATCCTAAAAGAATGGCTACCTCTCATGATCTCCTTTCCCCATGAAGTTATTTCTAAGGGGCTCCTTCCTGCAAATTCTGAATGCACTGAAGGCAATTGTATTATTTCTGTAGTCTGTCTCCTTCACTGCCTTAGATTCATAAACAAAATTACTCTTCCCCAGGAAGGCATTGCAATGCCTAAACCCAGAGATCCTGAGGAAGCTCTGACCTTGCAGCTTTCAAGACTCAGCTAGACAAAACCGTGGCTGACCTGATCTAGCACTGGCAATAGTCCAACTTTGAGTTGAACATTAGATCAGATGTTCTCCAGAGGTCCTTTTCAACCAACATCTCTTGGATTCTGTTCCATAATCTGACTTTCTAAATTTCATTCCACTTTTACATTCTCAGCTAGCTCTTTTCTGTTACTTAAGATCAAATCAAGATCTCTTTCCTTTGCCAGAAGAGTTGTCAGCAACAGTTTCGCTAAGACTTAGACTGAATCTTTCTTTTCAGAAGACCTCACAGTAGTAAATCTTCAGCTGTCACCAAGCCCTATGATTCAGACGATTCTCCTAGTTGCTCCTAAAAATAATCATTTACCTGGTTCGGCAGTAATTAGTAAGAGCCCCTTGCCTCTGCTATAGACTCAGTGCAGCAGAGGATCTGAACCATGTGCTGACTAACATATATAGCGCTTTGTTTCTGTGTTGAAGTAAGGTATGTAGTAAGAGAAGTGTCAGTATAGCCGATCTTAAGTGTGTTCAGATGGCCAGCTCAAAGGCTGTAGAGAGACATCCACAAATAAACAGTTATGAAATTGGTCAGTAGATCAAGTTTCTCTTTCACCATTTAATAAATTACTGATGGTGTATACTGTACCTACAATGTGAGGGCTTATGTAGCTTTTTTAAAAAAATCATTCAATCCAACAACTTCTATTACCAATAAACTCTCAGTTCAGCTCACCCGATTTTAGGCACTTGACTTCAATGCTCCAGTGTAGGAGCAGTAACAGGCAATTATTAAGTCTGTCATCCAGACTGGTATTTGGGAAGCAATTCTTTCCAGTGAGGCGTCCTTACCATAGTATCGATCCTAATCTACATTCCTCAGAGAAATGCCTATGGTAACATGGAATGAATCATATAAAAATGCTGTGTACTTTTATTTTTTAAAATATTTTCGTGTTACTCCCACCTGCTAAGCAGTTGGCCTTAGTGAGATATATTTTGGCAGTGAAACCTGCTGTGTATTTATCAATAGCATTATTTCAGTTCCTGCAAGACTAAAATATTATTTTTATTTATTATTCACTTTATATGTTAGTCACTGAAAATAAAGTGTCAGCACTAGAACGTTTCTGGAAGACTAGACTGGTTTAGGACCCAAAACGCCAAGCAAATCTTCTGAGAAGAATAATTCCCGGATGCAATGCAGTATTTCTGGAGTCCTCCCAAGCAGCAGCAAAGTTTTAGTAAGAAGGTTTTTCCCACAGGGGAAAACAAAAGGTTTTTTTCCGATTTTTCCATGTTGCTGTTTGGCATTAGGATGTCCATTATATTATCTGGTTAGCCACTTGACATGGAATACTAACAAAACAATGCCCGGAATGGGCAGAAAAAGTAAGGTGCTGATCAACTCTGTTAACTCTGTACAGCCAAGGAAAAAAGCTACTTGTGGGTAAAAGGCTTTGTAAAGATTAAATCATCTCTACAAGAAAGAATGTATTTCAGTAGTAGATCATTATGAATTCTGTAATTAGTTTCACAGCTGCCCAGCTATGCACTGTCTCCAGCACAGTAACTGCTATTCAATATCCCTGAGCAGACATTCAGTTCTCTGCAGGCAGATGGTCTCTTTTGCATGTTACTGTGTGAAGAAAAAAAGCACGCCATTTGTTTACAAAGGAAAGAAGCTCATACTTGAGTAAAGAATGTGATAAATTGTGTTTTGCTTTACAGAATATTCAGAAAAGATTCTGCTTCCTAACCTGCGATGCAGCTAGTTACTTGGGAGACAACCTGCGAGGAATAGGCTCCAAGTTTGTGAGGTCTTCTCAGATGTTAACATCATGTTCAGAATGTCCCACCCTTTTTGTAGATGCAGAAACAGTGAGTATATTCCTTTCAAAAGGCATGTGCTGCATCGCAGTGTGTTATTTTACTGGCTGTTTCACTTTTGAGCAACTCCTGAACACCTCCTATCTCTAATTTTTATCTCCTGTTCTTAACCATATTTCCATTAATTTTCCATATTATTTTATTAGGTAAGCACTGGCAGATGGGCAATGTAGAATCATAGAATAGTTACAATGTGTTAAGCCTGTGTGCCAAAACCAGTATAAACAGGTGCCTACCGGACCCGGTTGGCTTCACAAATGGAAAAGGAAAAGCTATTTTTTACATAGTTCAGCATGAAAGACGGCAGTATGTTTAATGATTTCATTTCAGTCATCTGAGATGTGACCTGGATGATAAAAACATATATTAGGGAATGAATGAGATGGCCTTTCCCATTGTTTTCATTCTGGCCCAAGTTTATCCAACAGCGTCAGGACAGTGTGGCCTCACACAGAAGTATGGAGGTAGGAACTTACAGAGTGTAGTCTCGGGGCCGCTGCTGTGACTGTGGAAGAGTTGTGCCTTACATCATCAGAGAGCTGTGGAGATTAACTGGTTAAGCTCTGTGCCATATTTTATTTTAGGGAAGTCCTCTGCAAAGCTGTTAAACACAGAACACAATTTCATTTCCACATGATCATAGGTGCAACTTTTGCTATTGAGTTTTCAGTATAGTATCCTCTTTATGAATATCTTTGCATAAATACAAACATTTTTCAGTATTATTATCTGTAAATCTAAGTATTCTTTTGCAAGATCTTTACTATATTTTCTACTCTGCTAATATTTTTATTCTTTTATAGTGACATTTACTAGCCGTTTTGATTTCATTTCTCCAGCTGCTCTCTTGTGGCCTTCTTGAAAAGCTGAAGTTCAGTGTTTTAGAACTGCAGGAGTACCTGGACACATACAACAACAGGAAAGAAGCAACGCTCTCGGTATGCTGCATTATGTGATGTTCTTGGGTTTGTACCTCTGTATACTTATGCTATGTCAGGAGACTGCAGATCCACTCAGATCTCTTTAAACTAATATTCAGGAGAAAAGCATGTTTCAGATACTGGATTCACTGAATGTTTCTTCCTGAACATATGAACCAGATCTAAAAAAACAGAATTGTTGGCATTTTTAATATTCCTGGTCTCTCCTTTCTCCTGTTCTCCTAATTAATTTTCTTGGTTTATACAATTCAAATACTAATAGAAATAAAGATTATACTTTTAAAATTACAGTCAAAAAGTAAATTGTCACGGTCTGTGTGAATAAAAAGTGCACTTGCAAAGTTTTATTTGTTTACATGCTGTGCTGTGAAACTAACGTACTGCTTACCTTTCTTCAAACCAAACTATAGGCCTTATTCATACCTTCTTTTAATTTCTCTCTGAAAACAGTGGCTTGCAAACTGCAAAGCAACATTTGCTGGAGGCTCACGAGATGGAGTTATTACCTGCCAGCCAGGGGACTCAGAAGAGAAGGTAATGAATGAGCAGTATTATTTCTCGCCTATAAAGTGACATGTGTGATATATCTTGTTCTCAGACCCACAAAAGCATGCAGTACTTCCTCTCTGTCTCTCTGCTGGGCTTGGGCATAATCCAGTTTTCACACTTAAGGCTCGAAGGTATTGTTGTTGCCTCAGTCCTGGCCACAGGAAATGGGAAGGATTCAGAGGCAATACTTCTGCCTTCCTAATGTAGATAAGGAAGCAGAACTAATCCTGCCTGTGTGCTCTTCCTTTTAGAAACATGTTGCAGCAGCAGTTTCCCCCCAGTGCAGTGTCTCTGAAAATCATTCCAGGTGTACTGTGCTTTCACATTACGCTCCTTGTATCCACAGCTGTTGCAGACTCGGTCTGCCCAACAGGAATACTTGCCTGGTTGAAATCCACTTCGATGAGTAGTTATGAAATAATGACTGTAAAATGGCCAGTGAAATAGTTCATGCTGTAGATAAGTATTTATAGCTAAGGCAAAATATCTCTTTATCACATTTGAACAAAAGTTTTACATGCATGTGCATATGTATATCTACATATATATATTTAGTGTGTTGATTCCAGTTAAGAAATCAATCTTTTCAGAAATCAGCACCATCAGCAGGCATTCCTGTTATTTGATATACTAAGTATAAGAAACAGCTGGTATCTTAGTGGTTATTTTGTGGGTTGTTTTTTTTTTTTTCTTTTGGAGGAAAAAGAATGGACGGATGGGAAAGAGAGGGGGCTGGAGAGAATTAACCAAAATCAGAAAGCAGCAACAGCGTGTAGAAAAAAGTGACATCTCCTCTTTCCATGTATTTTAACTTACAAAAGTAATGATGACATTTTCAGAACACACAGTCGCCTGTTGTAACTGTTGTTTTCAAATACTTTGTTTTATTCTTATGTTGGTTTCAGTTTGTCTGTCTTCTCCCCCAATTCACTTTATTTTCTTCTCTTTTTATCTTAACATCTCTTTCCCACCTCTATGTATTTGTCTTTCTGTCTTTGAATTCCCTTGTTTTTCCTTTTTTTTTAATGCCATTTCCCAAGAATCCCAAATCCTTGCCACCTCTGCATTTTCGCTTCCTTGACCTTATTAGCAAATCTAATTTGCTAATAAATCCTCTGGCTGCAGTCACAGGCGGTGGGAAACCTGTTCGGTCTTCCCCCACTTGGCACTGGCACCAGCAAAAGTTAGAGGCACCTTCCAATGCGTTTAAATAAGATACTGTCTCTTCTGCAGTTGTAACGGTGTACAGGGAAGTTACAAGTGAGCTATTCTCAAATCTAAACCAGAGGGACCTGGAACACATGCTACTACCTCTCCTGCAAGTCCATCAGGAGAGGGAGATAACGTGTACATGGGGACGTGTAACTGTTGGAACGTGCATTGGCTTTCTCTTCCCATTGATGCACAACACCCTGAAGAGTGACTTCAGACTGTAGTGTTACATACCTTGCTGCATGCAGCTTAACTTACCCTCTTTGTCCCTCTTTTGCAAAACCATAGAATGGGAGGGAGGATCACACATTTTGCTAATAATCTACATCATTGGTTCTTTTTTTAAAAAGTAGAGGAGAGAGAATGCTGAGGATAAGGAATAAACTGTGATGTGAGCTCATATAGCTGGCCTAAATGCATCTAAAAGTTAATAAATGTCATGTTCCATTTGTGGAGGTTTTTTTTTAACTAGGTGATCTCTGTTTCAGAATTAAATGTGTTTTGTGAAGCTGGGGTTAGTATTCTCACTGCTTATCAAACAGACCTAAAAGAAGGGTTTCTCCCTCCTGCAGGAATCCCTAGTCTCTCCCCAGCATTGTTCCTTCATCCCAAAATGCATTATTCCTTGGAAGTTGGCAGGATGGTAGGTCTTTGATCAACAGGCATATTTCTTTTCTTCCCCTTCTCATTCACCTGTCAATTGAAGCAGCTCTTCCCAGGGGAACATTCTGTTTATTCAACAAAAGTGTAATGGGAGGAAGAGTCCAGAGAAAATGAAGAAATATGATTAGGAAGGGACAAGGAAAAATTACTCCTAGAGTGGCAAGTATTTGTTTTCTGACCTTTCCTCTCCTCTTCTCCCTCAACCAGAAAGGCTAAAGAATCTAATAATTGTAGAGAAAAAAAATCTGTCTTATAGTGGTAGTCACAAGGGAACCTGCCTAAACTCTTAAATCCATTGAGGGTTAGATTTAGCTTAGCTAAGCACAACCCCAGGCTACTCCTGGAAAAGGTTTAGAAATGATTATAAGGAAGAGAAATCAACACCTTGCACTACAGAAGGCAGAAATCTTAGATTGTCACAACTCCCCACTTGGTAAAAAGCTTGAGGTGGAAATAGTCCCCTCTACAGACAAGACAGACATAAGACCAAATACAGCATTGGCACATGTGGTTGCATCACAAACGCCTGCTGATGCTGGTAACTAACTTGGCACCAGTTTCTCTAATCAGATATTAGTTCGAAATAATTGCACATGATTTGTTGATCATTGTTACTGAAAATGGGCAAAGGCAAAAACTTGCTTAAAGAACATTAAAGAAGCTTGAAATAGAAGTTGTCTGGGTCAGTTACTAAAGCTAGCAACTTTTCTGAAATTAGGTAAAAGCTTCCTGTCCCAGAATGTCTTTACCCCCTTCTTCTTGCAACAGATTACAGGACTTGGATCTGTCTGTGATTTGTGAGCTTTGATGCTACACTGAGCAACAGAGTCTCAAGGACAAAGGAGATACAAGACAACTGCACGTACTGTTATGCTGTCTGTCCAGGTGTAACAGTCTCAGATGAGCACAGCTATCAGTACACTCTTCAACTTTACTGAATGGAGATGTTTTTAATCGAGTCAAAGACTGGTTTTGTTGTTCTGGAAAACACGAAAGATCCTATTTTTTGTGTCAGTTACCACTGCTAATTCCAATCAGTACTTATCTCCTAATGAGTTTACTCTGTAAGTCCAAAGTCAGTATACACCTTTCTTAAACCTTGCTCATCCCAAAGCTCACCACAAGCTAATGGATGTAAGCTTTGCAAACTCAAACTGTTAATGAATATTTAAAACATGCTGCACCCCATAAAAATTTGCCCCAAAATGCAGAATGTTCCTGTTTCTGTGCATTTCCCTGTGGCTAAAGGTTCAATTACGCTAGGCCACCAATAAGACTGGAGGTGTATCTCTTGGGACCATAGTCATCTGCAGTTGAGTTGAGTTACAGGAAAGCTCAAGGCACAGTGACTGTCATTGTTAAGTTAGAAATTCTTAATAATCAATAATCAATTATCTGAATGCTGTTTCACAGATCTGTGGATTGACAATGAGGTAAAATTGGCCCGGGGTAAGCAGCTTTTCTAAAGGAGGAACAGCTCTGGTTTAGATTTCTCCGGACAGAATAGTTCTTATTATCCTTCCAGTCCACTGGGTACTTAAGAATGCACAGCATATGCTGTATCTCTTTTTCTCTCTGATATATATACACACACACACACACAAATTTGTATATATATGCCCAGTTTCCTAGATTGTGGGAAAAGCTTTTGTCTGCTGGAATGTCAAGTCAGATAGAATACCTTAATAAAATGCACTCGCAATTAAAAACCGTTGCACACAGCAGTTATTTTGCTACGGTGGGACTCTCCTGTGCCAATAAATGACTAACGACTGTGTTGCCATCAAAGTGTTTATGTCTTAAGAAATAATTGTGTAACTCTTATCTCTTTTCAGTGTGTAAAAATGATTCCTTGTAAAAAGCAAGAAGGCCCGTGATCTAAAGATTATTACTTTGCTATCTTCCTGCTCTGCTAATAGTACAGAACAGTAATTCTCTGTCTCCATAAAAAACTAAATCCAAGTGTTGCTCCTAGGGCACGTGTCCCTCTTAGGTGTAGCATTTACCAGCTGCATAAAGGACTGTGCAAGTGATCCAACTACTCTAAACATTCAGTATTTTCAGCTGCCAAACCTACTAATTGTGTAGTGTCTATGAACTAATCTAAAACAACACTTCCCTTACTGTAGGAATGAAACTAGAAATTGAGAGGAGTGAAGGCTGGAATCATTCCACCTGAGCCCTTGCTGCTGGGGACTAAAAGAAATGTCACTTAGCCCAACAATTAGTGTCTTTTCAACTTCCAAGGAATATTTCATTTTATGCTAAAAGAGAGAGGAAGAGAAGTTACAGTCATGGAATTGTAGAGCAATGTGGATTTGAGCATGAGTAGTTTAGGGAGATTTTGTATCTGGTATATTTTCTTTCCCACTCTTTTTTTTTTTTTTTTTTTTTTGTTTGCCCTGGTTTTGGAAGCAGTACAGAGAAGACAGTATTTTCTGGAAAGACCATGGAATTCACTTATTTGCTGCTCCTCCCATCCCCCACCCCTCTTCTTTAAAGTAAATTCCATGGCAAATTAGAAATTATATGTGGATTCCAATATTTTTGTAAGTCCAAATGAAACTTGGTGGCATGCTAAACTTCAGAGGAGCTTAAGTCAGAGACAAACAAGATTTGAAAAACACAAGCCAGCACACCTGTGAATTTACTAGTGCACCATGATCTGTCTGCTCTTGTCCTCTTCTTACCTTGAATTTAGCTTTACAAAGTTTAATTTACATGAACTGCATGGAAGCCAAGATATAAAGGGTTTTTTTTCAAGAGAACTAAATTGAAGAAAAAAACTATTCAAGCAATATTAAAGGCATAAAATTAAACATCACAAGAGCTTAAAGCTTAGTTTGTATGGTTTTATAGAAGAGTAGTGCAGGATTTGGGACAATACTTTTCATATACTTTTTAATAGTAAGGTCCATGGAAAGAAGACAGACTGAAATACTTTCTTAGGCTGTACAAAGTCAGCATTATTTCACATTTCTGTGTTTGCTGTCTTTGTATTGATGGTAAGGTAAATCATTTTAATAAGAATTCCAAATATTTATTAACACTGTGTGTGTATATGCACTGACATCAGGCTGTAACTGGGCAGATGTCATTGTGTGTGTTAGTTACAGCATTTACATGATGACTATTCGCCTAAAATGTCATGAGAATGTAATATATATCAAATAAGGAAAGCTGCATTAGATGTACACAGAGTGTAAATGTTAGTTCTTGGCAAAGAGGCACACTTTTTTTGGGAGGGGGAGAGAAGTTAGTCCCCTAATCTCTGAAATGCTGATGTAGGTCAATTAGAATTTTTATTACTATTGCAACAGGACTTACACTGCTTTTTAATAGCTCCAGAATTACGAATCAATGAATCTTTACTGGTGAGAGGAAAGAATACAAAGCTGTCTCAACTTGTGGCATTGTCATGTAGTGAAACCAAACTGACATTTTCCATGGATTTTTTTTTTCCTTATGATAGTCATAATGTAAAAGTTGTATGCAAAATGTTTCCATTGTAATGTGCCAAGTAATAAAGCCAGCAGTCACAAAGCTTATCCTGGAAATTTCATTAGATCTATTACATCCAAAAATAGAATTATTTATAAATTGCAAAATATTTATAAATAACAACGTTCAGTTCTGTTAATCACTTGAAAACCCTGCCTAATTTTAGGGGTACTTTGCAATATGAGCTCTTTTTAATAAAACAGAAAGCAAATTTAAATAAAAGTATTATTCCAAGGGTTTTCTAACACAATTTCACTGTAAGTTCCTGAGCTACTGAGTGGGATAAATCAAAACTAATAAATCTGAAGATCTAACTGAGGACATTTAGACTGGAATTTACCATTAGAATTAAAGCTTGATTTTATTAAGAATGCTGTGCATGTTATATGTGATATTTCCAACCAGTTATCAGGTTGAGGCAAGCATTGCTAATACTGCTGATGAGTTATGCCATTAAAGATGGGCTGTGCTTCTTATTGCATGCATTACACTGACACTATACTTTCTTTCCTTTCCTTTTCTCCTGTGCCATGCTTGCTGTGTAGCAAATGGAATCTCTTGCAGTAAGTTGAAGTTCTTTCATATTCTTTGTCCATCTGTAGATGGACTAATACACTCCAATTTTACTGTTTTACTTCTAAGCATGTTTTCCTTTTTCGTTATAATTTTCCTCTAGAATACATGGTTCTACATGCAGTAACTAAAATAATTTACTAAAGCGTGTTTTGTGAAATCTAAAAATACTGTGCCAAAATTCTGACACCTTCATACGCTGTTTTAAGTGCTCATTTACATAAATTTAAAAAAAACCCAAGTCTTTGAATGGATATAATATGCTGGAGTGGAAGATAAAATTTTTTGTTATTTTAAAATTCATAATTTTCAATTTGTCTTAATGAAACACTACAATTTATAGTTGATGTGTTTCAAATTGTTTCTGTTTACATGTTGATGAATAGTTTCACCATGATTTGTTTCTAATACTTATTCAGGAAGAGCAAAAATTGAGTTGCTTGATACGGCAACTAAATACTGAGTGAGCCGAACTCAAGTCTTCAATTTGACCTTAGTTTGTCTTCATTCAGGTTAGCAGCCAGAAGGGTGAAACCAAATTATTGTTCTCCTGTAATTATGTTATGCCATGTCCTGGTTTTCGATTAATTTTTAACTCCCTGACAACTTCAAGTATATGTGTGTTTAACTGCTTCGTCATAGTGTTGCCATTCAAGAGTGAATTTGATCCCTGCCGGAGAACCTCGGGCTGTGTCCCTGCTAGAGAAGTAAACGGGAGCAGGGAGCAAGCATGCGCCCCGGGCTGGCATTAGGGGTGAACGTTCGCACTTTCCCCGGCTGAGGCACCAGGCAGCCCCTGACGTGCCCGGGCATGGTTTGAGAGAAGCCGGAAGCCAGAGCCATTCCCAGGAGGTTGTATCTAAACAGTCACTCTTTATTTTGGGAGGAGAAAGGTTTGCCATGCAGATGCAAGCTTGGCAGCGCTCGATGGCCTCAGTTACAGAGAATGGCCTCTGGACAGGTGTGTTTAACAGGCAGCATCCCTCGTGCCCCACCTCTTCATTCTCTTGGCCACCGATAGGCTTTTCCCTGCCCACGGGTCAGTTCTGTCCTAGCAGGTCGCACATCATTCCCTCCCTTTTTTCCCCACCACGGATCTGCTGGGCCTTCTCAGCTCCTGTGGCTCTTTGCTGTCCTATCAGGTCTGGTGGGATTCCTCCCTTCCATTGGGGAGGGAGCACTCTGACCCTACTCAAATTAAACATACCAACTCAGACACCAGAAACAGTTTAGCCACAACAGCACAGAGCTCCGACCAGGCGCATTTACAGTGCTGAACTCTGCTGCTGTGGCAGACCAACGCTGAGGTCTGCCTGGCCTTTGGCAGGATGAACCCTGCCAGGCTGGTACCCGCTGGCTTGGCGCTTTCCTCCATAAACTTCCTCCAGAAGGAGCCCAGCTCCGCCTGGTTATGGCAGTGCCCTTGGGTGACTGTTCATAGACGTGTCCACCCTTCCCTTTTGACCTCAGCCCCCCAGCCTTGTCTGGCTGGTACAGAGATTTTGGGAACTGGAACGCTAAGGATACGGTTCTAATTTGGCTTATTAATAAAAACCCTGGCACTTATATATTGAACCATATGTAAACAAACACTTCAGTCAAATTAATGCTTATGTTTTTAAAGTACTTTTTATTAGTATTTGTGCTGGCATTTGCACAGACCCCAACTCAGCAAATAGCTGAAGTACGTGCTGGTAGCGCAGTGTGTATGAAGTGCTTTAAGGAAGCAAAGTCATTAATAGCATCTTCTTTTCTGCCACGTTTGGCATAAAACTGCTCTGTTTCCTCCAAGGAGACGGAAAGATGACTGAGCCCACCCTTACTCACTGTGTCTCTAAGAGAGGACAAATCAAATACAGTTTGCAGTCTGTAAGGCTTTCCTGCCAACGTGTCAGGTGGCCTGACTGGCACTTGCAGAATTTTCATTTCTTCCATAATTTGCCAAAGATTAAATATTCCTCCCTTCCTCACCATGATCCAGCTGTGGAACTATGAGGTTCCCCCTCCTGATAGACACACGGATACCAGGACCATGAGCATAGCAACTTGACTTCACTGGCAGACGTGCCCATCGCATGTTACTCCAACGTGTCTGACACCTTGTGTGTGGTGCTGTGCATTACACTGGAAGAAACAATATTCATAGAACAGTATCTGCTTAATCTAGGAGAATAAACTGTAGAAGCCAGATGTCCTGTTACACATGAAACTCTGTCCATCTGTTGTATGGTTTCTTTAAGGTGGTGGAAAAATCCATGAGCTGAGGTTTAAGTTGCAGAGCTGGCATTTCCATTTATTGCCTCTTCCTCTCCCCTCAGAGAAGGAGGCAGGAGCTTTGAGCCCCTTGGACAACTACTTCATTGCCTCTCTCTGGATTTCCATCCTCTCAGAAGAGGTCTTTGACCATTTCTGAAGTTGTAAAGAGTTTTATGTTCTACACAGCAAAGTAATTTCCCTCATACTCTGCCTCTGCTTTCCAGCTGCATACTGGAGACGGTGAAGCTAACCTATATAAACTGCTTTGAGATTGGCGCTGATGTGTGCTACATGAGAGCTAGCCATGATAATTTTGATTTTCAATGTCTTGTATGACTTACCTGCAGAAGAAAAAACGTTGCTTGTTTTCTGAAATAGTATGTGATCATACTTCAGTAAAATAATGTTTTTTGAAGAACTGAACTATCTCAATGTGTTTTATTAGTTATTGAAAATAATCCCAAATCACTGATCTTTATTAATTATTTCTTCTCCTACAAATCTTTCCTTAGCAATTGGAACTGTGTCAGAGATTATATAAACTGCATTTCCAGCTGCTGTTGCTTTTTCAGTCCTACTGTAAACTTATCGGACAAGTGCATGAAGTCAGTTCCATGCCAGAGGTATGTAACAAACTACAGAGTCTTACACTGAAAAACCTCTCTTTACCTTCACCTTCTTATTTTTCTTTCCATAGTCTTGCACCAAAGATGACACTATTTCACCCTGAATATCAGGTCTGCAGACAAAACCTTTCAATACACCAGCATTAAAATATAGCCAAGATGCTGGGGTTTTTTGTAATTGATTGTACTTTCAGAGCCTGGGATCTTTTATACATTCAGTCTCTGGAAGTCATTTCAGTTAGTGGTAACAAACTAGAATGATACATGGAATCTTAACTTCATTCACACACTTTACCTGTTGGGAGGACTCACACTGTGTGAACATCTGCAAGTGATTTATTTCTATTTTAATTGAGGCCTTAATTTTTAGGGGAAATGAGCCTTCTTCACACATACAGAAAATACCCTTTTTCTAGATCATCACTGATTTTACCTGAACTTTGTGGAGACACTTAGAGCAGGAGCACTTGTTAGCATGACAGTAACAAAATAATTCAGTAAATTAATCTTAACATGGATGCCAAATTAAGGTTTTTGCTGGAATAGTGTATATAATGTCCAGCTATATAAACTGTCTCTGTTGCCTGTGCATTATACTAGAAACGTCTGCAGCAGTTTTTGACAAACAGCTGTTAAATGGTTTTGCATCCTCTCATACCTGAGCAAGCAAAGGCATGTAGTGTAGAACTACTTTATAGGAGTGCGAGTGTACCACCTGATCTTGGTCTCTGGAGAAGCAAATCAAAATCAGTTTAATGTTTCTAAAGATAAAGCTATGTATCTTACTTTAAAAAACATTTCACAAGAACAATACTGTTAGTCAAGTTTCTTTTCAACAATTGCATAAAACATGTAATACTACTTTGAAATATCTTTGAGGTGATCACTTGAAGTAGAATGATCGTCATTTAAGGAAAGATAGTAAAATAACTTGCCATTCCATATATATTTCTCTCCTGGTAAGGTGTTTATATTTTAAATCATTCAGGGGAAGAAGTTACTGTACTTTGCTTGTAGCTGTGAAACAAAATTTCAAGCTATGAAATGTATTTTATAACAGATTCTAGTAGTTTACAGATTCCCTATAAATGGAAATGGTTTGTTTTATCAGATGTGCTGTAGCAGTACAAAGAGTTTGAAAACTTACTGTATCTTAAGGAACTGTTCTGAAGGCTGGCTCGTGCTGTGACTGGACTCTTCACTTTTAAAGACAGGACAGTAGGCATCTAGTCTTAGTCTAAATTCTAGAAATATTTTGTGTTCCTTATAAGAGGATTGATTTCTGTAACAGTATTTCACAGTTACAATTTTGTTAAATTGTTATAAATAATGCAGCCTACAGACCTGGGGAACAATGATATGAGGAAAAGCTGTTTCACCATGAAATTCGTATATTTTGGTGGAGCCATAGCCTGTTCCATTGTTAGTTCATGTGACAGTGGTATTTTTAGCATGAAAAGGTAGATCTTTAGAAATGAACAATTTATGAGCCTTGTGCCATATTAACTTTTCGGCCTGGCAAAGGGTCACACAATTCCTGTCCATCTGTTAATCATATCAGATCCTGCATGTGGTTTGTAAATAAATAACAACATCTTTGCTAGGAGGAGTGTATGTTTTCTTAAACTTTTCCACTATGATATGAAAAAAGTAGTAGGGGTGAAAAATAAAAGGTTCTTTAGGTGTCTTCTTGCATTTTAGCAAGCCAAAAATACAACACAGTGTTAAAGGAAGCACAAAGCTTAAAAATCTGTAGTTTGTGTTTTCCCTATATGGTACAGAGCAGAGAGATCAAGAAATGTCCTTGTGTTAGAATGGGGTCTTTTTCCTAATGTGTGCATCTAACATAGTACTAAGAACAGACTTGAAGTGCCTATGGAGAATGAAAATACCCATCTCTCATCTTTCTCCTTGGAACAGCTGTTAAATATGTCAAGAGAACTGAGTGAGTTGAAGAAAAATCTTAAGGATGCTACTGCTGCAATCGCAGCTGAGCCTCTGACAACAGAATCTGAGCCCACGTTCAATTCTACGGAAGCAGCTATTCAATCCATGCTGGAGTGTTTGAAAAACAATGAACTTGTTAAAGCCGTCCGACAAATAAGAGAATGCAGGCAAGTTTTGCTACATGGCTCATATTAGACTTTCCTGTTACTAGAATAGCATGCATTTATTACCTTCCTAACTTTATACTAAATGTAAGGTGCTGAGTCAGCATCATTAATTTAACGTGCTTCCACAAGGTACGTGGGGGCATCAATATTACTAACTTTTGCAGGGGTGTGCCACAAGTAACAATATCAAATCGGTAATACAAACATGTATGCTTGCAACAGTGAAGATGTTTCATTACATTGCGTAGGTAGGAAGTACTTCTATGAGGCTCTTGAGAATCTTTTTATATAAAGAGCTAATTCCTTACAGGTGTATGTCACTGGCACCAGCTAACATTCAGCCCAGTTTCACTTCTTTGAATCAGTTTTCTTAAGCTTTTTTCTTTAGATAATAGGAATTGCGCTTTTATGTGATTTCTGTGCCTGATACCAGAGTCTGAGTAACAAATGAGTAGCATGAAACAGTGAGTTGCTTTTGGCTTCTAAGCATGTGCGAGTCAGTTCTCCTTTTAGAGATCTCTGTCACCTGGTTTCCATCTGTGCTAATAAACCCTTAATGATACACACATTCTTTTCCTGTTTGATTGCAGAATTTTGTGGCCCAATGATATCTTTGGAAGTAGCTCTGACGATGAAGTCCAGACACTACTGAACATTTACTTCCGGCACCAAACCTTGGGTCAGACGGGCACCTATGCACTGGTGGGCTCCAACCAGAGCCTGACTGAAATCTGTACCAAATTAATGGAACTGAATATAGAGATCCGCGATATGATTCGCAGAGCTCAGAGTTACCGGGTCATCAATACTTTTCTTCCAGACTCCAGCATTTCCGGCACAAGTCTCTGACAGGACTTTTGTGTCCTCTTGCAAGCTGGGAGCGCTGCCCTGTTGGAGTGAGGTGGCTCAATGTCTTCTCAGCCTTACAAAGGTTTGGTCAAACTGTACTCGCTCTTGTTACGTTTAGGATTTCTTCTAAAAAGATATGGGCTGAACTTCAAATGTGTAGCAATACTGTAAGGACAAAGATAGCATAGAGCATCTGGGACAACATCCTTTGTTCTCTGTTGCACAAAAATCAGTTAGCATTTCACTGAGCAACTGCAACTCACTACTGAAGAAATGACTTCCATTGCATACCAAAGCCTACTACACTGAACAGTACTTCCTTTATAGCAAATTAATTTTAGGTTGGCAAAAGTGCAATGTTTCCTTCACAAAATAATATTTTTTGTTAAAAAAAAAAGCTTGTACATTTTTTCCTTTTTTCTCTTACTTGGTTGAGTGAAAGATGGGCAGAATGAAGCTGGCCACAGAATCTCGCAAACTTGTTGGTCAAAAGCTGAGAGCCTGTGTATATGAAACAAATTGTAAATGGACTACAGTTTAGTGTACACTGTAATTTGAATATGATTACTGTATCTTAAAACAACGAGCTGCTATGAAGTACATTTCCTAATGTTACTAGGCTACTGTCTCTGAAGGTACTGGATCATATTGCAGAGGTCTGTTCTTAGGCCCCCCAAGCATCATGAATGGTCTTGGTAGATTTTTTTTTTTTTTTTAAAGGACCTTGGCTGCTTTTTACTAGAGGGTTGCTTTTATGAATATATTTATACTATTAAAGGATGGTTGATCTAATTTAACTCGCCATTTTGTAGGAGAAAGTCCCATCACAGAGTCAAATCTTTTGAACTGTTATGCATGCCTATTTTTATTTAATACAAATTTTGAGTATAAAAAGTAAAAATATTAACGTGAAATGCAAGTTCTTTTAAGTTTCTTTAAAGAGATGTCTTATTTTATTTGTAATGTATATATAAAAGTCATACCTGTATGTTTTTTCTTACATTTAACTGCTGTCCAGTGTTAAATGTATGCATGTAAATCTGTTGCACATCTGAGACACTTTTATTCTAACAGCTATGTAACTTATTCACTCTGTAAATACACTTACCGTTTTTGTGAAGTAACTTTGGTTGATATTTGGATCAGTACATCCATTTAACTAAAATATAAAAGTCATATATAATCACAACAGAGTATGTGCTTGTTGTGAAGATTGTGTTCTTGTCTGTATCTATACTGTTGCGGATGGTATCCATGATCAGCAGCCCCCAAGAGACATCTTTTTCATCGTTTATGGTGAAACCGTTCATTATACTGAAAGAAACCAGTGAGAAATGTAAGGATTATTTGGTCCGTCTGTAGTTACAACTCAACCAGAAAGAGTACGTTGACTAAAGCAGTTTCATAACTGAAAAAAATCCAAAATGGAGGTGAAGGTTTGTTTCTGTTAAAAACATCAGTAAGGGTCCGATTTGTTCCAGCATTGGGTTTCACTAGGTTTTTTTCTCATGCTAAAGCTAAAAGAAAAGCTGTCCAGCCTCCTGTATCAGCCTCGGCTCTGAGAATCCAGTAAAGCCCTCTCCCCTTTACCCCTTTTTCATTTTCAAAATGCTTGCACAATTTTACATGGATCTGGGAAAAATACTTGTATCGATGCATAAAATGGGTGGAATCAACTTTTACAGGTTTTCTGATTTTGCAGTCCACAAAGCTCTGCAGCACAGTTGTAGGTGCAGGACAAAATAGATGCAAGGCAAATCACACAGCTATTTTTCTGAGTAAAATAATCCACAATGGTTAGCAAAGACTTCAAATTTCAGCTATGTATTTCACTTTTGAAAGCTATGCAGAACTGTAATTGTGGTAGTCTGCAAAAATTTTAGTGGTTGGTGAAAGCTGAGATCTGGTCTATCCCTTGGCAAAATCATGGACATTTTACAGATCACAGAACTACCAGAAAATTCAGGTTGGAAGGGACCTGAGGAGGTGACCTAGTCCAATCTCCACTTTGAAGCAGGATCAGCCAGGAGTTCAGACCACATTACTCAGGCCTTTATCCAGTTGAGTCTTGAAAACATTCAAGGATGGAAAGTGCACAGCCTCCCTGGACAACCTGTTCTACTTGGTTGTTCTCATGGTGGAAAAGCTTTTCCTTTATCCAGTCTGAACCTATGGTTTTTTATTTATGTATGTTGTCTTAGCCCACTACCATGAGCCAAACTGAAGGGCCTGGCTCCGTCTTTCCTGAATAACCATAACCTGGCAGGCTAGTTAGGTGCCCCTGAAGCCTTCACTTCTATTCAGACTGAATAAGCCCAGTTCCTTCAACATCTCAGAGACCAAGTGCTCCAGCCCTGTGACCAGCTTGGTGGCCTCCACTGAACTCCTTATGGTTGATCATCTTTCTCACAGAGCCCCAAACTGGATACAGCAATCTAGATGTGGTCTAGCAAGCGCTGAGTAAAGGGGGACAATTGCTTCCCCTGTTCCACTGGCTCTACTTCTCTTCACATAGCCCAGGATGCTATTGCCACCCTTTGCTGCCAGGACCCACTGCTGGCTCCATACCCAGCTCGCTGCCAACCAAACCCTGAGGGCACTTTGCAATGAGCTGCCCCACAGCCAGGCTATCCCATCTATGTCACTGCCAAGGGTTCTCCTGTCAGGGGTAGGAATTTCCTCCTGGCCCTGCTGAATATCACAAGGCTCCTGTTGGCCCATCCCTCCACTCAGCTGAGATCTCTCCAAAAGGCAGCACTGCCCTCAGCTGTATCAGCTGGTCCTCCCAGTTCGGTGTCACCTGCAGAGTTGACAAGTGCACTCTGTTGCCTCTTCCACGTCACCAGTAAAGATGTTGAACAGGACAGGTCCCAGGACAGACCACCTGCTCTATACCACTTGTTACTGTCCTGCAGGTAGAGTGCAATCTGTTGAGCAACTTCATTCAATTGGTCCTCCACTGAGCATGAAGACCTCCAGAGGTTCCTTCCAACAAAATGTATTCAATCATTCTTCACAGATACAACAAAATCCATGATATAACCATCTAGCTTTCTTAGCATCATTCCTAAACTTCAGGTAGAATAGAAATCAGTACATTCCCAGCAAAGCCCAACTGAATTTCTAGGACAACATGAACTGCAGCAATGTCCTACTGTGCTTCTACAACACTAGTACTTTAATTAGGACACACCTGACTGCATCTGGTCTCCATGAAAGCACATGGTTACATTTAAGCCACCTACACTGTGGAGATACCTTACATGACCAGAAAGCAGCTGAAGTCTTTATTTGAATTGAGGGCACAGGGACTTGTTCTACCTCTCTTAAGACACATTAAGTCTAGAGAATTTGCTATTCTAACACAACAAGTTTTTCTCTCTTCAGTTGGAAAACATGTGAAGCTTACAGTTTTCCCTCATATTTTATCAGACATAGTCTTTGATTATCAAACTGCTGTTTGATTTTTTTTTTGTTATAAATTTGACAGAGGCAGTGGGAAGAGACACTTGCCGATGCATTTACCTAGACTATGCTCCAGAACATTTATTTGCATCTTCCACACTAGTTCAAGTGACTGAAGGAAAAACTTGCTATTGCAGTTTTAATCTTAGCATTCCCTAAAGGCATGCTAAAAACAAAACCTGTTTTCTTCAGGAAGTCAAACAGATTCTGCGTCCTTCTAGATATATTTTCCTCTTATCACAGCAAGGTGGAACTAAGGGGTAACAAACTAGTGCAGACTTTTATAGAATTTTATTCACAGCATATATACAAGGACATTAAATACTTTATAAATAATACAAAAGTCTTTATCCATTATCCAATGCCAGGTCAAAAGCCTAAAGTCAAAACATTGCAAGAGACTGACAAAGTACAAAGCACAAAACACAAAACAGAGGGCACACAGATCAGACAATGTATTTGAAGCTGTAGGTGTTATCACAGGACAGCCTCTTGCCTTTGCAGCGGCCACAAAGTTCTTGGCGATGAGGTCTCTTGAGATCAATGTGTCTTTTCTTCTGAGGGCAGGAACAACGAGTCTTTGAACAGGTCTTAAAGAAGATATTTTATTAGTAGTAGATCAAAGGTGCTCACTTCATGTTAGATTGACATTTAGTATTCCTTAATCACAGCAACACATGGGCTCTTGTGTAAAAAACCCTGTGAAGTTAAGCTGTAAGAGCCTTCTCACCTAGAAGCACAAAACCCTACATGTACCTAGATGTAACACTGTATGAACAGAAAACTGTTTGTGTAAGCTATTGGCAGGAGGAGGGAGTCCTATCCCATTACTCCTTTCCCAAATAACATTTCCTAGTACTTTGACGAAAGCAAGTTCTCTTCCAGATAAAGTCAATATATCTGATTCAGCAACTGTAAACTATTAGAGTACATGACAAACTCTAGCACTCTTACCAGGCACAGAAATCTGTAACTTACCTGGCACTGGATTGCTTCCACTCGATAGGGATTGAAGCCCTTTTGGCACTTGCGACAGAGCTGCTTGAAGTATACCTGAAGAAAGCAAGCTCTCAGTTACTATAGAGACTTACTCAGGGTGTTCAGTACACATACCTAAACTTGTGTCAAAACATCTGACTTGTCAGAGATTTGCTGCCATTTTTACAAGTATCAGGAACAAGAAATGACTTGACTACCTTGTTGCTTCCAGAAATGCACCACACATAAGCACTTTCCCATCTGGTCTTGCAGTCTTTACAGTGGAAATAGCCATACTTCTGCTCCAAAAACTGCAGAGAGAAAATTCACTGAGCAGCCTCCAGCACCACAAGAACACCCAGCCCAGCTCCCTCATTGCACCACCTATTTCCACAGGCTGGAAACTCCACTCCTGCAAGGGACCCAGAGCTGGCGGGGGGCTACCAACCTGGGGTGCAGACCTGGGCAGGAAGCCAGGGTGGGGATCACTGTGTCTTTTGCTGCTCAAGAGCAAATTTCTCTCCAGCCTGTTTTGTGGTTCGCCCCCCCACCCAGAGGAGGCTGCACCAAGTGCCAGCCTCTCCTCAGGCCCCGGTGTCCCAGCGCTGCACACCTGGAAGGCAGCCCGCTGTCTGGGGGCTGCGGCCTCCTCCCTTGGTGCCTCTGCTGTCTCCTCGCTCGGCAGAGCAGCCTGCGCCTGGCCCTCCTGCTGCTCTCTGCTACCATCCTCCGCCTTCTGTTCCTCGGGGGTCGTTTCAGACACCTCTTCCTTCTCCTGGAGTGCAGTGGCCTCAGGCAGCGTGAAGAGGCGGCGGTCCGGCACAGGTGAGTAGAGGGCAAGGCGCCCTTGGGTGCGGAGGGCCGCGGGGCTAAGGGGGCGGCCAACGGGCAGGGTGCGCGGCCCCAGCGAGCACTGCACGGCGGCGTCAGCCCGCAGGTTCACCTGCACCCCCACCTCCTTGGTGTTGGCCCGGCGCAGCCGCATCGTCAGCCCGGGGCTCACGTGTGACAGCAGGGCCTGGAGCTGGGCCCGGCGGTAGCTCTCCAGGTAGTCAGAGGGCATGGGGGTGAGCGGCCCCCCGAGGAAAGGGCTGATACCGCCGCTCTTGCCCTGCTTCCAGCTGGGCTGCTTCACTGTTGGGTCCCCGCTGCGGCTTGGCGTGAGGCTGCCCCTGAAGCTCTGGTACGTGCTGAAGGGGGGATAGACAAAGCTCTCCATGATCATAGCCATAGAAGAAGTCAGTGCTGGCTATCTCCCTGTCCTGCCTTTATCTTATCTGGATAGGTGCTGCTAATTGTTGCTAATTGATGGGGAAATTGGCCCCAGCCCGGTAGGGCTGGGGGGGGGAGGCAGAGAGGATTGGTTGCTGTAGGCCTGCCCTCACCTCTGCTCCCAGAGCCTGTTCCTGGTGGCCGAGCTGAAACAGGAGTTGGGAAGCCTGGACACGCCGACTACGAAGCCCCTGCTCGGCCATCGCGTACAGGATTTCCTTTCCTTACCTCGTTAAGTTCTTTGTAGAAGGTCAAGGCCTGTGCAGAGCTGGGAAACGCGCACACGGGCCGACCCGCTTTGCTCCTGGAGCCCTTCGTTTGTGATTGCAGGTAGGAAAAGCAGCCACAGGGCTAGGAGCTGCAATAACAAATCCAGGGCTGAATAAAACGGTGAGGATCATGACAGAGCTGTGTGCCCCCTGAGAAGTAATCGGTGCTCAAAAAGTAGCACGTGGCTGCAAGCCCCTGTAAAGATGAATAGATGTAATTCAGCCATAGCTGGGACAGCCGTGGCTTTCATGGCGAGGGGAAGCCTGCCTCATCACAACTCCTGCTGTTTGTGGTCTTAAGAGAAGGAAAAGGCGGGGGTGGGAAACTAAGAAAGCCCAGATAAAGTGGGTACCCCGCGGACAAGTAAGCAAAGAATGCAGGCAGTTACATCTCTGAAAAGAAGTCTTTATCGGTATTAAAAGGTCTGAGCATCCCCATTGCTCCATTACTTGGGGGTTGTCTACATGCGGCTTTTCTACCGACTGTACTGGTTTAGGAAAAGATGGAATGTACTTCAGTTTGTACAACACTCGGACGGAAAACAGTTATACCAGGAAAAGTGGCTTAGTACCTGTATAACGAAATAATTTTTAGCAATGCAAGCACTTACAGATTAGACTAATAGTCTTTCCATAATTACATCACTTTAGTTCAATTCTAAGGTAATACAGTTAAAATCATGTAATTAAATCCTCCAAACTGTATATGTGAGCCTTTAGAGACTGGAGAATCCCCAGGTCCTTGGACCTGATGTGATGTGAAATAATATCTTTGCATGACTCTTCACCACCTTCATAAAGGCGTTTGTATTATAAAATTCAATGGACCAACAAGATAAGGGCTAGAGAAGAGCTGGTAGGGATGACATCTTTGAACATTCACAGTGTATTTGAGAAAGATCTGTTCAAGGATTTCAGTTATTGTCTGAAGAGACACTGAAGAAGGTGACTGATGAGTAAGTAGGTGATGTGATAAAACTGTGTAAAATAAGGACTGGTATAGAGAGGTAGGAAGAAACTCCTTTATAACACAAGAGCAGATGAACACCCAGCTAAAATGAAAGATGGCTAAGTGAAAACTTGTAATAGGAAGAATTTTCCACCCAACTTGAAGTTATTTTATGGACTCATCGCTGAGGCCAAGAACTTATTAAAAGTCAAAATGGGAATGGACATGTATGTAGAGGATAATAATCTCTTATATTCTAACATCAACCACCATAATAATTTCATGTGTCAAGGCCTACAAAACCACCTGGCTAAAAGATGAGGTTGAGACCACTACAGGCAATGTCTCTCCATCACGGTACTGCTGTGAAAAGACTTCTAGAGCCTGTTTCTGGGACATTGGTGTTAACTACTACTACTATTATTGTTGTTGTTGTTATTATTCCAATAGTAAGTTGGAATATGTCGACCTTGGATGTGATACTTCATTTCTCGTGTACGTAGGGACGTGTGAATAAAAGAAGCTGGCTGAGATTTGGTTGAGGACACTCCCTTTTTGTTTGGTGAGAAATCAGCCATGGAGGGAAAGCGTTAACAAAACAGCTCGCACTTCCTCCACCAGCAGCTGCCTGGCCCCCACTTTCCCATCCCCCTCGCCCTGCCTCCTGCGGAGGGCTGGGGAAGACGGAGCGGCCGGGCTCCGGGCCGCCCCCGCGCCGCTGAGGAGAGGCGGTGCTGGCCGTTACCCCGCCTCGTTCCCGTGACGTACAGGCCGGGGAAGGCGGGAACGGCGGATGCTTTCAGTGCGCAGGCGCTTGGGGGCGTGTTGGCGCCAAGCTTTGAACGTAGTGGCAGCGAGTTCGCGGCAGTGTGCCTCTCAGCGGGGCCGCGCCGCCCTCTTCCTCCTTGTGGGGGAGGCCGGCCCGCCCACCCCGCGCGTGAGGCGATGCTGAGGGCGCCGCGCCGCCCGAGGGGCCTGAGGGAGGTAAGGGCCCCGCGTGTGGCTCTGCCCTGCCCCGGGAGCTGCCCCTTCGCGCGGGGGGCGTCCCTGCTGGGGATTTAACCCCGCTGGGGGAGGGAAGTCCTTCCCGCTGCTTTCTCCTCGCAGTCTGCGCGGGGGTTTGCGGTTACCGGCCTGCCGCGGGGGGCGGGGTTGGGGCTCGTTCTCTGAGGCCCCTCGGCCCTGCGGGGTGACCCGGTGGCGGCTTCACAGGCAGCGCCCCGTGGTGGGCGGTAGCCCGGCTGGGGCATTCCCTAACGGGAGGCTGCGGGGATAGGGCGCTTCAGGTCGCTTCATCTTTTAAAATGTGCTTCTGCGGTAATTTTTAATGTGACTTTCTTAGGGTAGCCTTTACCCTTTTTTTTTTTTTTTTAAAAATGCCTGTCTTTCCCATCGTTTTGGTAAGGCAGCACATATAAAGCAGCCATCGCGTGGGAAACTGATTTTACCGTGGAAACAATAAATGTGTTAAACAGGAAAGTGTCTGTGGCAATCTTGCTTATACCTGTTTTTCAATACAACTGTAAAACTGGCAACGTCTGCTCCACTTGAAAGCAACTTTAAATCAAATTCTTGGCACATAAGTTGTAGGAGTTTATATGTAATAGTATATATTCTATCTCAATATAAAGTAATGAGCGTGGATTTTTTTATTTACATTTAAAACACCTCAGAAGTGTTCTTCCCATTCCATCTTGATTTTCTCCCGTATTTGCTGAGTATTTTTATCTCTGGTATAATTCCCCACACTCTTCTTGTCTTGTTTGCATACCATGTTCATCATTGCGGTGTTTTGAGCACACATCACAGTCCTAAAGTTACAACACACCTACCACGAGAGGCAGGAAAGCAGGCCCACAGCATTAGAATAGCACTGTATGACAGTGTTTTCTTATTTTTTCTCAGGTTTTTCAACAACTGTTCCAGTAATGTTATGGATAAGAAAATGGATTACAAACTTGTGGAAAGACCGACTTTCTTTGAAATATTTAAGGCACGTTGCAGTGAATCAGGTACAGCTTTTCTGCAGTAAATGACTTTTATTAGGGTTGCTTTCTGGACATTGATATTTTATACACATCTGCTGTATGTTCCATAGAAAAGCATTATGCAAGTTGTTAGCTGTGCTTCTTGCCCCAAATCTGTATTTGCTAATATCTACTTTTTAATGTATTTCTTTAAATTTTTATTTGCAACTTTTTTTTCGTAATATGTGCTCAGTGACTTTTTTGTACTTTTTTTTTTTTTAGCTGTGGCCTCTATGTACCCATATGCAGACCAGGTTTAGGCTTTTGCCAAATGCACCTGTAGTAGTATAAGGAACCTGTTTAACTTGCCAGTCTGAATAAAATAAGAGATAAACTAAAAGCCAGAAGTATACTTTTAATTTTAAACAAAGTGGATATTTATGTGCTCTTTGGTTAGTTTTGTTAATGATTTGAGAATTTGGGCAGGCATTCTTTTATACTTTGTGGGTATCAGAGTTCAAAGCTATCTAGAAATAAAATAAACAGAAGTATGACAATGGAAGGAACAATAAGATTTGCTGCTAGCATTTAAATGCCTAATGTATTTTCACATCCTGCATGGAGGATTCTTTTTTCCTTTTCATGAGGTTTTCCATATGTTTGTCTTCATAGACTTAGGGCCTATCAGTCTCAACTGGTTTGAAGAACTCAGCGCAGAAGCACCCCCATATGAATCTAAATTGTTAGGAGAACTCGATGGTCCCTTTGGCTGGCTTGATCAAACATCTTTTAAAACTCCAAAGGCAAAACCCTCTACGTACAGTCAGCTGGCATCAACTCCGCTGATTTTTAAAGAACAAAATATGACATTGCCGCCTTATTCTTCTCCTGGAAAAGATCTGGATCAGAAAAAAATAGGAGCAGGTGAGTAATTTTTATTACTTTTTTTTTTTAAGTGGTACGTAAAGGCTGCTTGTGCCCTCCAGAAGCAAGAGACTTTTTTTTTTACCTTTTGTTGTTGTAGCTGATGATTATTAACATAATAATACTGCTTTTGCAGAAATTGTATGACTATCTTAATAGGCTTTTGAAGACTGCCTAAAAAAATGCAGAATTAATCTTAATGAATTCAGCCTTGCAATAAACTGGTAATGTATATGTAAAGTTCCCTGTGGAAAAGATATTGTCATGGTCCTAATACTTTAAATACTGTTAATATAAAGAGACAACAAGCTTATTAGTTATTATTGAGAGACAGTGATGCTTATCATGCTGAAGTATGAGGTAATCTGTAGGGCACTCCTTAACCTTTCTTAGAAAGATTTAGAAGCCTTAAGCTATTTGAGTTAGTAAAACTGTAAGCAATGGAAAGCAATTACACTTTTCCATTTGGAAACAAGGAATTCTAGAGGTTTTATGAAGTACTTCTTATTACATTATTTCCAAATCCCAAGTATGTCATGGAAGTACATGTCACACTGCTCCTTTTTGATGTACCTGCAAGCCATAGTACCTATCCTCCTTGGACAGAGAGAAGAATCATTTCTATGGAGAATGTATGCAAGAATCTTTTCTATGGGAGAATATCTAACCCCATTCTTGCAATTCATCTACTCTGTCTGTGCCCTCCTAACAATAAGATAAGCTTTTCTAAACAGGTTACAGACGAACACAAGGCTCCCTTTATTACCAGAATTGTTCTTAGATCCTAAAGCAAAGTTTTTAAAGGTGTAGAACTGTGCTATTGTTCAAATATACTTTATAACATTGTTTTCATAGAATATTGCTACCCTGTTTGATTTTCTTAAGTTGATTGCTGAACTTCTGTTCAACTGATTCTCAACTGACAACATGTTTCTTCTAAATTTAGCTATTTGGACTTTTACAGTGTTAAGTCCCTAGTGAATTCTTGGTAGCATTTCATAAATTGGAAAAACAAAAGAACCTTATGATTCTTCTGTTTCAAAATGGTTACTTTTGTTCTGTGTTTGTGCATGCAGACATTTGTATACACTCCCTAAGGAAGGGAAGCAAAGAGAATATTACTAAAGTTTCTATAGTTACCTGTGGCTGGCCCAAGATCTTTTTCTCCTGGGTTTCTTGTTTAGAGCCAGCTGGCTCTTGTACCTGGTTTTACTACTTCTGAAAACAAGAGCATGGATGGAAGCTGATGGATTTCACCTTGGTGTGGTACTGGGGTGCAGTGCCGTGCTGTGCATGTGGACTCAGGAACTCATAAGCAGAGAAAAATGCAGAAACCTAGGTGTAATTTCTGATATGAAAATTGTTTGGAAATTTCCGAGTAGGAATTCTTTTGAGTAGTTGCTCGTTCATGTAAGGGCCTCACTGTTCAGAGGATTCTTCTGCTTTGGTGGGCACACTCTTTTTCTTGGAGATGCATAGCATATAAATAACTACTGGTACCAGTGACAGTGCCTCCACTGACAGTTCCAGAAATAATGTTTGCTTTATGCTGCTTATTCAAATGAAGAAGTGTATGTCTTAAGTAAATTTGAGGGAAAGCTGGTACAAATGCATGTTTTCATGTATTGATTTTCTCCTAAGAATAACTTCTGCAGTGACAAGAAAGGCACAATACAGTATACTAAAACTGAAATGGAATAGGTGACTTGAATAATGTCCAGGAAATATACTGAAACACTTATATATCAAATGAATAATGTGGCATAATGAGAACTTTTGGCTGTGCATTTGAAATGTGTTTAGCATTGTTTGGATATAGAATTTGAACATGTTAAAATAAATGGGGGAAAAGGTAGTGTTTTGTTGTTTGGGGTTTTTTTAACAAAATCAGATCTTGGGGTGGTTTTAAAAGCTAATCTTTAAACTTCAAAATCAAAACTGTTACTTGTAGTTCTGCAAGATTGTGTTGATTATTATCTTCTATGTTGTAGGCAGAGAGAATCTGATAAGCCCAAGTATCACAAGAAGAAAAATAGATCAAGAAAATGAAATACTTGCTTCTCCTCCTGGTACCTGCTGCAACTGCCTTGCTGCTAGGTATGCTAAAATGTCAAGACAAATATAAAATAAACTGTTTTTTAAGCAAAAAGAAATATTAAAACCACCCCATTTGACTGATACACTTCTTCAGAGCAGTCAATCTTGTATGTCTTGTATATTTATGATACTTGTAAGATACTAAGTGAATTGAAAATAAAATGCTAGCTAATTTTGAAAACTTCCTCACTTTTAGGTGTTCTTCCTATTTTTCTACTTCACAGCTGGCATATAGGGCATTTGTTGACATTATTTCAGCTTCCCAAATCCTCAGTATCCGGTGCAAGAAAGAGTGGTAGTGATGTATCATGTGCTTTTCAAGTAGCAATTTGTAAAGCTATTTGTAATATTTACTGAGATTTTTTAGTAATAGCCTTGATTTCTACATTTAAATAGTTATATTTCAGATAAATCTGCTCAAAGTATTCATGTTGATTATAAGAACAGTTAAACTAATCATTTAATTAAAAACAATTAATTCAGCCAGTTTCCATGGCTTCATACAGCATATTAAGAGAAGTGTGGTTATATAGAAGTCCAGTATACTGTTTGTCAGACAGATCATCGTTGAAAATTAACATTTCACAAATGAAGCATTCTACAGTTTCAAATAAACTTATGGTAAGGTTTAAAATACTGACTGATGGTTAGGAGAAATCAACATTTTATTTAGTCAGGGAAGTAGCCATGGTTGCAAAGAAAGAAAATAATGGAGGCAGCAACGTATGTAATGTCTGAAATAGTTACTTATTTCAGAAATTGAGAAGGGAAACTAATATTTTTTAATTTGGTTTTGTTTTGCAGTCCAACTATTTTAAGGAATACTTACAGAACACCTCAAAGAAGTAATATTCCTGGTTTGTATTTTCACTTTTTTGGTTTTTAAAAATATCTGATATTTGTAGATATAAATCCTTATGTCTTAGGTATTACTTAATATCCTTATTACATAATGTTTTTTAGGACCATATGGAAGCTTGTTTTGCACACCAAAACTTTTGGAGGTAAATATTTTATTCCTGCATTTTGTTTTCTTTTTCCTGAGTAGTACATTTAGAATTCTGCATAGAAATAATAATTGTTAAATATATTTCTAGATCAGAACTCCAAAACGTATTTCTGAAAGTCTGGGAGCAGAAGTGGATCCAGATATGTCCTGGTCAAGTTCCTTAGCCACTCCTCCTACACTTGGTGCAACAGTGATAATAGGTATTTCTAAAAATGAACAGTTGCTAAGGGTTAAAAACTTCTGGTTTTGACACTGGAATTACACTAAGTGTGAACTGATTTTTTTTTTTTTTTTTTTTTTACTTCTAAAGGACAAAAGTCTTACAGTGATGCTTAGTGGGTGACTTTAAATAACGCAGCCCTAACATCAAGCCTCAACCTAAGGTGTTGCTGTAAATGGGATTTCTTTAGCTTATAATAAGCAAAATGAAATTTGAGTTTATGATTTGTTGATGAAAACTCTTGAGAAAATGGAAACACATGGATGCCTGCTTGCTTTTTTCCATGTGGTTAAACTGTCACTGTACAAAGCATATAGAGCATGCAAGCATATAAAGCATGATAAGAATGCCTGCAAGAATTGGGAATCTCCTCATGCAAGAATTGGTCACGGCACCAAGCTTGTCAGAGTTCAAGGAGCATCTGGACAATGCTCTTAATCATACAGATTAGTTTTAGGTAGTCTTGCGAGGAGCAGAGTTGGACTTGATGACCCTTATGGGTCCCTTCCAACCTGAGATACTCTGATTCCTCTGTTGGCAGGGAGGGGGTGATACTTTTCACAAAGCTACTGAGTTGTGCTGTTTTGGGTGTTCACTGGTTCAGAATGATGTGACCTGAAAAGGAAAGCTGAAGAAAGTACATAGCTTAAGGATGTTCTTCTGGGAAATGACCTGTGGTTTGAGCTCTCCTTCTCATTCTCCCACTTCCTGGATGAGCCTAGTATTTTACAGTAGTGATGCCTACTCTGCCATCTGGCACCTGTAAAAGGAAAGAGTGAGTCATTCGGCTGCAACACGGAACCTAGATGCCATGTCTATAAAACGTGTTATTTGAATATGCTGCTCTTTTAGGTATCTTCTTTTGTAATGTAGGGGAAAAGACCACTCTTGTGGGAGGAAATGGCAAAAACCAAATTCCTGACAGAGGCTTAAAGATCACATCTATATCCCTTGACAGAAACAATTAGTTGTATCATGAATAACTGCTGGAAAGGGGATTAGCGGTGATGGTGGGCTCAGAGTGGCAACCAGTCTACCTACATAGTAGCAACTACAACCTATGATTTTGGGTGTTTTATGCTGTTACGAAACTGCTTTTGTGCATTGCCCCTCAGCCTCACCTGTAGGACACTTTAGTCAGAACTTTTGGTTAGTTTTTAACAGTTTTTTGTTTACAGATTTCAGTTGCATTTAAAATAATCCAAAGAACCCCCCCCAAAACACAACGCAGCAAATTGCTTAGGAGCAAATGAATTGACTTGTCTGTCTTTTTTCTAAAGCTAGAGAGAATGATTCTATTTCTGGAGCAAAGCAACAGGATGAAAGAACTGAGATAGTAAGTAGTTTTAAGAGCTATGCGGTTCTTTAATTTCAGTTAAGCTATTTAGTTACATGTTTACATTTCTTGAGCCAAGAATAAAAAATTCTGTCATTTTCATTCTAGACCCTCCTATCTGTCTATTTTCAAAAGTTACTGCTCACAAAACTAAACTTGCAAAACCTGGATGTAGACTCTATTTTCACAAAGAACCCTCTTTGAGGAATATTTGTGTTGTGCTTTTTTAAAAAAAGCACAAAAATCACTTGGATTCAGCAGCAGTGAGAGTCCTTCAAAGAGAAATCAAGCCTAGGAATTGCAATATGCTACTTATCTGAGGGTTTGCTTGTGTGTTTTTCTCCCTCTTCTGTCAAAGTTTTGGGAGTTATCGTATGGCTTATATTGTCCAATAACTTCTTGTGCTCAACCAGTATACTAAGAGTTGAAATTGAATCTTTTGATATTGTTAGGAGAGGGAAAGTTCCTGCAAAATTGTAATTCTAATCTGTGTATATGAAAGCTGAATGATTATTCAGACTGAAAACTGAGGATGGTGCTAATAGGATTCAATTACAAATTTACGTTTGATTCTTAACTACCTGAAACTTGACAGTTAACAAACTGTTACAAGTTAAAATAAGCAAAACATTTTTCTTCCTCATATCTCCTTTGTTCCTTTTTGAGAGTCTTGCTTATAGTAAACTGCTGAACGCATTTGCTGCCCTTAAGTTGATGGTAGAATGGAACCTGGTGTGCACTGAAAATGGGAATTATCTGCTTATTTATTTTCCAGTGTACCTGTGAAAACGTTACCTTTCATTTTAAGAGGTGCAGATTTATTGAGATACTGCAGTTGCATGCTTTACTGTTAAAGTGACACTTACTGGTATGTAATATAACAGCTTATGTCTTTGGTTTACAGATTGTGCACAACGTTTTTTCCAACTGTGATAAATGTCCTGGGACAAGTGGTACAAGTATGCTGTCCAGACCAGAGACAGTAGAGCTAAATGCTGAAGATGATATCAAAGATTTTGGTATGCGTTGATGCTGTACTACTGAGTATACTGTGAAGCAAGATTGAGGGTAAAGTTACCCTGAGCTGATCTTATGGCTTATTTCCTCTGCCAATTGTGTACTCTCACTTCCTGAATTGATTTGACTTCATAAACCTAATCTGGCATAAGGAAAGGGAATCGGTTTCTGTTGAGTCAGTGAATTAAATCAGGTTACCCTGCCACTGGATCACAACCTGATTAGTATTGGTGGAAGTGAAGGCATGAGACTGTGTGGGAGAGCTGATAGAAGAATGGTACAGGCTCAAGGGGGAGCAAGACTACTACTTCTAGCTATTGAATAAGTTTAGCTTTATCATGAAATTTCCCCCCAATACTCATTATTCTGTGGTGGAGCTTGTTTTTTAATCTTGCTATATCTTTTCTTCATTTACTTGACCTATTAGTAGTTCAAAACTTGACAAATCCTTTAGGAAAAAGAAATGTTTGGGTGTTTTTGTTTTTTTTAAATGAATGCAGAAAATAATTGGCCAAGGGAAAAAGAGGTTTTCATTCTGTGTTCTTAGATCATGTTAGTGAACAAGTGAAAATGCACACTTTAGTGTGATTTTTAAAAAAATTTTTGTTGAGAAATGATGGCAGAAGGGAAAAATATTAACAGAAATCTGTTCAGCGTGTCTGGGTGTAAAAGGCTGCTGTAGAGACTGATGCAGGCTACACAGGACAATATATCCTTAGGATTGTATGTCTCCTTATCTGAATAGGGCTGCCCTAAAATATTGTTGGTGGTACACGTAAGAATTGTGAAAGATAAAATAAAACTTAGCTATCTTTCTGGATATGAAATATTTTGATAAGTGGGTCTAGTTTCATACATTTGAGAAGGTAATATTTTTATTTGGTATATATAAGCTTTTAAGGCTGTTTACAAAGTAGAGTTTAGGTTACTTTCCCCCCACTGCATATTATTTCTATACACGAACAAAAAATTCTCATTATCTTTCTAATATTTGTGCCAATCATGTAGAACTTCTTAAAAACTTCCTAATCAATTAAGAAATTGAGAAGCTTTTCTAAACCTTTCTAGATACTATACTAATCTATATCAAAGCAAAAGATAGTTTAATAAATTGATCCTTAAGTAACAGTTTCCTTAGCTGCCACTTACAGACAAAATAGGCAGCTTCTTAAGGTATTCATTGCCTACCATCTGATACAAACTTTGGAGGAATAAAATCTAGACATTTATCTTATGAAATTTACTTCTCATTCTCCTGTCTGTAGGGGAAAAAGTCTTTTGAGACAGCTAGGTTTCATCTTGGCAATGTGCTTAACCACCACGGTCCTCAGGAGGCCAGGGCATCTGCATGTATGTCCTTTGCCTTTTGTTTCCTCTAAGAGCTGCTGTTGGAGAGTAACCTGCTTAAAAGACATATAGATTTATCTTTTCAAACTCACTCCTGAGTAAAGGTAATTGCCATAAAATTGAAAGCTGTATTTACCTGTAAAAACACAACGCTATTCCTAAGTTTTTCACTAAAACTTGATTTTTTTTACTTCTTTTCCTTCCCATTTTCTCTAAACTATTTAGAGTTGGAGATGTTAGATGGCTTATTCGGTGAGATGAATAGCTTTGAGGATACATTCAGCATGCCTGTTAAGTCCAATGGAACTCTTCTGCTGATGCCACGTGCTCCGGATGCAGTGGAGAAATGTGAAGTAAACACAGATAAAGCACAAGGAAAGGGGGAGCAGTCTAAACAGCCTATGAGAAGAAAGACTGGCATTTCACAGGAAGTGAAGATGACTAGCTGGACTGAAAAAAGCCACTCTGTTGAAATGAAGGATTCTTTACTCCAAACCACAGATGAAGATACAAGGGATGGTAAAGATTGCTGTTCAGTAGGACACGAAAAGGAGTTGGAGTCACTTAGGATCGCAGGAGATGTGCAAGGTTATAGAACACACAAGCCATCTGAGGATGAGAAGCTTGTGAAAGACGACGTGCAATCTTCATCAAGCCAGTGGTCTCAACTGAACTTATCTGATCTTGACGTAACTCACTTGGAAATGTCTATATGTAGCTCTCCACCCTCTGACTTATGTAGAGAGAAAAATTTAGAAGAGAAGTCAGTGATAATTACCAAGGATGATGCTGTGGAAACATCTTCACTGAATACTTCAGGCTTGATAAAAACACAAAAGCTGTTGAGTGTCAATTTGTCAGAAAAGTGCTGTGAAGTGAAAAATTCTGAAAACAACCCACTATCGGAAATAACTCCAGTAAAATCTGTGTCTCTGAGTGTTCGAGATCCAAAGTTACTAAAAGGATGTGCAGCTGAGAAGGTTTCCAAAATGAGCTTCTTAAACTGTAATTCTTTTTTAATTGAAAGTACAAATGTCACGGAGTATTCTGTAGTCTACAATGGCAGCTTTTCCAAGCATTTAAAAGCAGCTTCTAAATCTGTCGTAACTGATGTTCTGTCTCACCCACTTGTATGTAGTGCTACATCTCCAGATAATTGTAATGACCTACATTTAACAAATAGTGAAAATAATCTTACAAAGTCTGGCTTTAAAAGCCTAAATATGTTATCCAGCTTGAGCAAGAGATCCAAGAGATTTATTTATACAATAAATAATACTTTACTGTATCAAGAAGAAAAAATAGAGAAAGAAGTAACCTCTGAATCACCTATTCATCCTGTATTACCACATTTGGAACCTGATTTGTGTGAATTTAAAGGCTGTCATGTGGCTAGTGTTGCTGAGCAAGGTATATTATTAAGCTTTTCATCATTTGTGGAAGATTCTCTATTTATTAAGAACCAGTTATGTAAATGTTTCAGGTAAAATTGTGTAGAATCTTGTGTTTGTGATAAAGTAGTTCTGCAACTGACTAGTCTGGGAATCAAGATAAGGAATTGGTCTGTTATAGTGACAGAATAACATTATTTTCAAATAGTCTGGTACTAACTTACTGGTTTAGTCTCAGATTAGTTTCTGAAATAGAAACTTCCACCTTGAACCATTATTCTAATTGACAAGCTTAATTATCTTTGTCAATGCTGTTTAGACATCCATAATCTCAGGGGCCACCCTGTCTGAGTTGGTAACTGCTAGGAGATCATAAAGAATGGTAAAGTTATATTGTTATTTTTCTAAAATTAGGGGGTTTAAGACTGTACATCTGTTTCTTCCAGAAGCACAAAATATTTCAAAAAGCCAAACTATATGATGAAAGCAAGTACATACTCCTATTTTTAAAACCTGTTGTCCTTGCTATAAGAATTACTTAATATTAGGAATTGAAGTACTTCTCTTTAAATTTTAGAACAAATCCTTATGTTGAGACACACAGAATGGAAGCCCATCTCTTCAAATTTCATTACAACTAAAAACTGAGAAAATTTTTTTAACTGATAGCATTAACTGCAGGCTACTCGTTTCTGGCTATTAGAACATAATTAGATTAAACAGATCTCCAATCTTGTCAAGGCATTCCCATTTGAAAACAAAAGTGTTATTTATGGTACCATTGTTAAGCATGTGTAGAAATGATCTTACGGGCCAAAATTTTACGAAAGTCTGAATTTGCATTTATTTGAATAAATGAGAACTATTTTATTAACATGATTTTTTCTGTAATGTCTTCTCTTGCAGGCTGCTTGCTTCTTGCTGGGAGAAAGCATTTGCAATCAAATATCAAGGAAAGTAATTTCAGCACTTGTACTTTAAAAATGGATATAATGGATAACTCATCTAATAATTCCTTCAACAATAGGCTGAAGCAACAAGACCTGAAAGTCTTGGGGGAAAATGCAAGACAGGCTCAATCTGCTACATCGTTAAAATGCCTAGAAGTATCTAATACCCAGAAAGAAGACACAACAGATTCTTTAAATAGTGAAATAATTTCAAATATAAAACGTAAAGTTCTAACCTCAGCATGCCTAATGGCAAGAAAGCGTTCCAGATTGCTCCCTAAAGGCTGTTGCCTAGAGAAAAGTGAGGAAGACAAGTATATGAGTGCTAATGTGAGCAATGGAGCTACTGTACCTCACAGCCTTGAAGAACAACTTGCGTGGCCTTCTCCTAGGGATAATGAACGGTTGATTGATGTGCACCACGACACTACATCTGTGACAAACAACAGTTTCAATAATACTTTGAGTCAGATCGACTTTGCTATAAATGGAGTCAGCAGTGATTGTTGCAATAAAATATCAACTGACAAAAGCCATGCTACAGACCAGTGGTCAGTAGTTAGCAGAGAAGTACTTGCACCTTTGGGAGTAAACTGCTCAGAAAATGAAAGTACTGGACTAAAACAAGGGGACAAAACAGATGCAGATGCCTTTTCAGAAGTTACAGCCAACAATCAAGAGCCAAAGTCAGTTGAAAACAATGAAAGCCCTCAAGCAGCTGCTTGCAATAATGTAGCTGTAGAGATTGCTAAAGAACCGTTAGATTGTATAGATGATAATTCTTTAAATGAAGTAATTTCTGAAGAAGATAAACAAGTAGCACCTATGTATTCCAGCACAAAGTCAAAGGAGGACCTAAAGAATAAAGGGAAATCATCAGGAAATCTCAATGCGTGCAGTTTGAATCTGGGCTTTGGTGGCTTTCAGACTGCTTCCAATAAGCAGATTAAATTCTCTGAAGGCAGTAGAGCAAAAGGCAGAATGCTGTTCAAAGATATTGAAAATGAGTACTTTGACGCCTCTTCTGTGGAAAGAGTCAGAAACTTTTCAAATCAAGTTAAAATGGAGAATACATTTTTCTCAGATTCAGAAAGCAAGTTAGGCAGTAATTTATCTGATTCTTCAGATTCACAGACAAGTTTTCTTGAGCCCAGGCATACACAGTTTATTTCACATAAAGTTGGCTTGTGTAAAAGCTTTCCTAGAAGTCAACAATCCTTGCAAGAAAAAGATCAAACTTTGACAGCAAGCCAAGAAGCTGAAATTGCTGAACTTTCTAGTATCCTGGAAGAAACAGGTAGTCAGTTTGAATTTACACAGTTTAGAAAGCAAAGTAACATCATACAAAGTCATGTCTTTCAACAGTTTGGAACTCTAGAAACACGCGGAACAACAGATGTGGAAAATACTTCTGTAACAAGGAAAGATGCTGATTTGTGTAGCACTTTTAAGTACGAAAATCAAGTAAAAAATGACAGGTGTTGTACTAAGCAGGAAAACATAAATGAAGACTCTAATGTGCTAGAATACAAAAAAGAGAACGCAGTGGTTTTTCATAAAAGTGACAAAAAGGTTACTTCTTCTAACTTTGACAGAAATGAAAATAGAATATCTGATGGGAGCTTTCCAGTAGCTAAACAAGACAGCTTTTCCAATTTTGTAGGCTTCACTTCAGCTGGAGGTAAAAAAATAAATATTTCTAAGGAGGCTTTGACCAGATCTGCAGAGCTCTTCAGAGACTTGGATGATGATAACTATTTGTTTAAATCTTCTGAAACTAGTACTAGATGTCGCAATTCAAATGGACCTATGTCTTCTAACTGTAATTTTGTCAGATGCCTGACAAAAGAAAACACAGGAAAAACGGTTTGTGTTTCAGATTTCAAAAGCATAGGTGCTATTTCCCACACAGGTTCCGTTTCCCACCATGCACAGGAAAAAAATGAGGAAAGTATTAGTACGCTGTTCAAGGCAGATATGGAAAATCAAACAAAAAGATCAATAAATGATAATGAAAATGTTAATTTCAGTAGTACTAACACTATCATCAACAGTCTATCATCCATTGAAAAACATAACCAGAATCATAAAACTTCCAAACAGTTTTTGAATCAAGGAGATCGCCGAGTTGAAGGTAGTTTGCAAGAGGACTCATTGGATGTAACACGTGTAGGAGATGCTATTACAACCACAGAAGAACATAGTTTAAGCAGATCAGATGAAATGGAAAACCTGTCTCCTAATCAGAAAGAAGACAGAGAGGAAAATGAAGGCTTGTCACAAAGTTTTTGCACTCCAGCTGGTGGTGATGTATCCGTTTCAGATGCAGCTCTGGATCATTCTCTACACTTGCTCAATGTACAGTGTGGAGAAAGAGATGTAAATATTTTGGAGAACTCTGATAAACAAAAGACAAGTCATAAAAATATGGAAGGAGAAGACACCACCTGTGATAAGAACCTGTTAGTGAATGAAAGCAGAATAAAAATAGGTTCTTACAGACATCATCAAGTACATTTCGAGCAAGAGGTGGATGTTGAAAAAAATGAAGTGAAAGGGAACTACCTGACTGGTTTTCATACTGCTAGTGGCAAGAAAATAGCAATTGCTGATGGATTTTTGGCTAAAGCTGAACAGTTTTTTGCAGAAAATTTTGATGTAGGGAAGGAACATAATGACAATTTTGAGAACCTCTTAAAGAAAAGGAAATGTGGTAAAAACTGTGTCAAAGGCTGTGATTTATGTACTGAAAGCATTGCTCGATGTGACCCTGAAAAACTTAATTTTAATAAAAAGCTTGTTCCTGAAGAACCTGGAGATCAACTTAAGCAGACAGTAGAGAGCAGTGCCATTACACACGCTGTGATTCTTGATACTGTTAAAGTAGATACATTTGTTAATCTAGGTGAAGATTGTGAAAGAGGTTTGGTAACTTCATATGCACATAAAAAAGCTGATGTCAGACCTGGAAGGTCAGAACTAGAATCCCTTCTTGGGCAGGACAGTAATTGTTTAAGTAGAACTCGTTTGTATGAAGATGGAAGACTCTTTGCAGAGAGAGAGATGGAATACTCAGCAAAAAAGAGGGATGATTCAGAAAACATGCGTGATTTTCCTGTGTACTCTGCTGCATCTCTGCATTTAACGAAGGTATCAGATGACCTTGAAGATAATTCTGTGCCTAGAGATACAAAAAATACTTTATTTGTTGAGGATAGTAACAATAAATCTGATCAATCCCATCTCTTAACTTCAGAGAGTAGCTCTTCTCATTTGAACTGCAACAATAAGGAATTTGACTTAGAACATTTAAATGAACCTTGTGCTGATACAAACTGCTTTGCAGACACCATAGTTAGTGCTTGCCAAAGCCAGTCACTAGTCAGTCTTCCTGAAGATTACACTAATTTAACCAGCTTAAAAGAAACATCACCTAATGTTGAAATTCAAAAGGATGATATGAAACAAATTGTGTTTAGTACAGCAAAAGGTAAAGCAGTTTCTGTTTCAGGAAGTGCATTAGCAAGAGTCAGGCAAATGTTTCAGGAAGACTACAGTGAATCTGTAAAGTACAAAATTGAGACTAACTCAAGAACTAATCAAACAGAAATTGCTGGAAATTCATCTTCCATCATTCATGCTGAGTGTCCTAATTCTGCTAAGTTTTTAAATGCTACAAGAAGTGAAGAGATTAATTCAGCTGCATCCCACTTTAATAAAGTAAATGCAAGTGCTAGTGAAAACGTTCACCAAGATACGAACACATTTGCAGATGCAAAGTCTCTTTCAAATTCTCAGAGGCGATGCTTTGAACAGAATATTAAGCTTTTAGGGCACTTGCCTGCTCCAGATAAGAAGATAAAGCAGTTGGATTCTTCTGTAAGGAATCTTGGATTTTTTAGTACAGCAAGTGGTAAGCCTGTACAACTCTCGGAAGAATCACTCCGGAAAGCTAGACAGCTCTTTTCTGAAATGGAAGGTAATCCTTCATCACATGTACAAGAATATTTAGTTGAGGAAGATGTGGAAAAGACTGAAATGTGCACCGAAGTAGTTCCTAGGAAAATGCAGATACCATTGCCAAAAGGGGAAGAAAATGCCAGTGCTGAATTGATTTCAAATCCAGCTTTTGGGTTCAGCACTGCAAGTGGAAAGCAGGTAATAGTGTCTAAAAATGCCTACCAAAAAGCAAAGGCAATTTTACGAGAATCTGATGACTTTTTAGGTAGTGGGCTTTGCATTACAGATCACCTTAGTTCAATTAAAGAGAGTGGTCAACATGTAAATTCTCGAACTGATAAAATGATCTCAGAATTCAAAACTGAGAAAAGCTGCAATGAAGCCTTTGACTTAAAAAGCATCTACCCTGAGGAAATGAAGTCTTTCCCAAGCACTCACCATGTCAAAATGCCTGAGTATGTACCACATAGTAACAAAAACAAGCAGTTAACATTATTTAAAAATACCTTGCAGCAAGAGGAGACTAGGCCTTTTGGAAAAGGGCAGCTGAACCTGGGGATGAAAACGGAGTCTGAAGCAGTTTCATGCCATGCTACTGCTAACGCAGAAATGAATATCAATCTTCTCCAAACTCCAAAAAATTACTTGGAAGTAGAGGCTGTAGAAAGTGCAAGAGCTTTTATGGAAGACGATCTTTCAGATTCTGGAGTACAAACTAATGCTGCACAGTCCTTTGGTGGCAGACTGGATAAAAATTTTCAAAATAAGATGTTTGGGAAGAGGCACTTTGAAGAAAAAAACTCACTTGGTAGGTCTTTATCTTGTATTGTTCAGCTCCATATTTCTGCACAGTGGATTGTTTGGAGGTTGGGTTTTTTGCATGTCACATTGGTTTTTAGGTCATATACAAGTTGAGGTTCTTTCTCTGAGCGTCAATGACAAAAATTCTTGCTGCAGGCAGTAGTTCATCCACCCTTTCCAGCCTTAAATGTGCAGTATGAGCTAAATTTGTGATTAGTAATTTTGAAGGTGTGCAGGTTTTGCTGTTTTAACATGAAGTTATAGAAGACAGCTACTGGTCCTTTTCTCTGAGCAGACTTACTTCCTTTTTTTTTTTTTTTTCTCTGCACAAATCTAGGGTTTTTTCATGAAAAATGAGTAGCACTATTTTCATTTTCACTTTTTTGTGCCTCGTAGGTGAGGACAAGGTTTTCCTTCTATTGAGATTGCTAGTCTGCTATGAAAAATAGTCGTTGGTCTAAAAGTGCAGTTTCTCACCATCTAAACCTGATCTGTCTCAGGGCTGAAGTGTTGGTACTTAATGCTTGCACCCAGACCTGCTCAGGGACCTGGGCCAGCTGAAAACTCTTTATGGAAGGGTAGATGGCAACAGAGTCGCTGCCTACCTGCACAAGTCCAAGTACAAAGGTTTGGCAGGCTAGTGTGGGAAAGTGTGGGTAGGCATGAAAAGGCAGACAGGACTCTGTCAGTCCAACTTGAAACAGCTGTGGCACAGTTGAACCACATCCTTCGTTACAGCTTCTGTAGAAGATGGGTTACACAGTTTTCAAAAGTTCTGTAGGGATTCTCTGATTATTGAAAGTACAAAAGAAGATGCAGGTGAGCTGTGCTGCTGAAGTCCGCTGTGGTGCTGTGGTCTGCTAGGCGGACTGTCTCGAGTATGTTCGATAACTTAAGGTTCACAAATTTTGGCTGGAACAGACCTACTGGCCACAAAAGATTCTGCAACAGATTTCATTATATGGAGTCTTGAAATCATTCTTGGTAACACAGTATTCATTCTGTATAGAAGAAACTTGCAAATTGTGGTCAAGTAGCTCTGTGTTCAAAAAAGCCTTTTAATACAGACACGTGATCCGAAAACTTGATACTACTGCTTGCTCTGACTTCTTGAACATTTTATTTAGAAATTATAATTAAGTTCTACAGTATTGGTAAAAAACTGAACTAAAAAAGGAACATCACTTTTAAAAATCTGTGGTTTTATCCTAGGAGAACCTCCAATTAAAAGACAGCTACTGCTTGAATTTAACAGAACAAAGAATTCCCCCAGACCTTTGAACGCTTCGAAAAGCACCCCTGAAGGTAATTCTAATCTTGTTCTGTTTGAAGCAGTAATCTGATGTCAGTTCCTATCTTTAGAGTTCTTCAATTTCCAATAAACTAACATATAATAAGATTGCTTAACTGCTTTTATCAATACAGTCATGAAAATTCAGGAAAGCTGCTATAATAAAGTCTCTGCTGACTTGAAATCAGATGATTAATGGTATGCCTCGTTGTGTAGAATCTAAATATATTACAGTGTACTACTTTTGCAAGGACTCTGGTTTAATTTCCAGCTCGGTAAGATTTTATCCAGTTTCTCACAATCCTACATCTCACAAGTTCTAGTCTCACTAGGAAGAATAGATTTTATTGATCTGTAATTTCTCAGTTAAAAACTATATCTACAGGAAAATGAGACGGTACTGGTAATTTCGTCATATAATAATTTGTGAAGAATATACTTACTGATTGGTGTCTATGTTACAGATGCTTTTAATATTTCAAGCCAGTAATACGGAGGCTTATGAAAGTGAAATCAAGGTTTTAAAGTTTGAGTTGATGCTTTATGTGAAGCTAGTTAGTGATTATGGTATTAGGATAATGTGATTTTGGCTACAGCTTTTGGTTGTGGGCTAAGCTGTATTCTTTAAGGAACATGTTCTTTAAGGTGCATGCTTTCACCTAGAATTCAGTAGCAGGATTCATCAAATACATTGGTTTAACCAGTATATTGATCCCTGAATGCTGTCCTAAATCTGTTCTAAGCATAAACCCTGTGATTTAAAGTTTAAAATGGGATTTGTAAGTTGCTGCCAGAGAATAATTTTATACCCTTCGTATGTAAATACTAACCTACCCTGCAGCAGGATCTGAACAGTGTTATTCTTTGGTGGAACAACTGAAAACAGTTCTAATCTCCAGTACAGTCTTACCTCTGACTTCTAGAACATGTGGCATCTTGTATACATGACTTCTCGTATGAAACTTCCTTTTTGCAGCCCAAGGGCATAGCACAAATGAGATTAAATTCCAGGCAGACATGATTTAGTTATGTTGGTAAACTAAGCAGTCGCAAAGCCCACTGCTTAAAGATAAGCATGTCCTGCAATGATGGAAGGAGTTTGTGCAAATGTGCCTTTTTCTGTTGTAACTTTTAAAAAAAAAAAGTTGCTAAAAGAGTTCTAAATTGAATTGTGGGCCTACCTGGAATTAACTGTATGATAAATGTTTCCCTTTCAGGAGCCTAAAAACATCTTGCAGGCTCACAAATAGGAACTTTTGAGAGTTCAGCATTGTGGTTGCTTACCCTTCAGATCTGTCTGCAACTAGTGTGAAGATGTTATATACAAAGATTTTCTTTGGGGAGTAAGGGGGAAGAACAAAGCTGTTTAAATCCACTCTGGAAACTTTTCTATATAATTTTTATATATATATATTTATATTTCTATATATATTTATAACATTAATATAGAAGAAAACATGCTGTAATATCTATCCATGTAATGTACCATTTCAAACTTTTTTCTAATTATTTTATAGGCATTTTCAAAGACAGAAGAAAATTTATGTACCATGTTCCTTTAAAACCCATAACTTGTCAACCTTTTGGGTGAGAAATTTATGATATATCTTAGAGTTCTTCTAATGCAATTTCTTAAAACCTTACAAGCTCTTGTAACTTTTTAAAAATATATGGTAATAATTTGCTAGCCAACTTTATAAAAGACTAATAATTTTACTTCAAAAGAAACATATTAAATTACCATATAACACATATTGCTGCAGTAGACCAGCGAGATGCTAAACAAATTTTACACTTGTATTTATCTTTTCTCGATAGATGAAAATTAAGTATTCAGTTTTTAAGATGTCACAGACTGATATTTTGTCTTTTTATTGATGCAGTGTTGAAAGTTGTATTACTAAATTAAGAATATCAAAATCCTGACCAAGATTTTTGTCAGGAAGCCAAAATCTGTATGTTTAAATGTTTTATTCTCTGTAGGGCTACTAAAGAAAGACAAGAAGTCAAAAAGCCTACCCTTACTCTACCAGATCAAGACTTCAAAGGATTCAAATCTAAACCTGCCATTTTTCAGCACTGTGCGGTAAGGCAGTCTTCAAATGGTACTTCAGGGTTTTCTACTCCATGTAAGACATCAGCAAAAGAGAGTGAAGAAGCAAGAAGTTTGTACAAATCTGGCAAAACTGCGAAAACTTTTATTCCACCCTTCAAAACCAAGCTGACATTTTCTATGGGTGAACAAGGCAGCAGCAAAAGATGTGACTTGCCAATCAGCAAAAATATGACTGAAGAAACAGAATTAAATCAGATCACAACTGAACAAAATATTGCTGAACCTCAAGATCACCAGTCTTGCATCCAGCATGCAGCAGACAGTGACCTAGAAAATGGCAATTTAGGTATTTTCAGATTTTGATCACTTTTCTATTGTGAATACTAACTATCAGAATTAAACCTTTAAGGAGTTTGTGTATTCTGTCAGACTTTTTTTTAAATAACAAGCAGCTTGTTTTTAAGCTTTTTTTTCCCAATTAAAATGTAGGCCTAACCTTGTAAATGGCTGATTGTGTCATTTTCAAAGTGGCAGAGTTTAAATGCTCAACTGTTTGACTTTATTTAGCATGTGGGTTTATGCCTTCTAAGCTCTCTTAAATGTTCCAGTGTGTATAATTTCTTTAACTATTACAATCAAATATTCTGGACTTCTTCAGAAGGACTCGTTGTGTATATTTGAACAGGTGCATGAGCATTTGCAGAATTAGATCCTGTATTTACAGGTCAAAGTCTCAGGATTACAGACTTTGTAGTCGTCATCAACTAATTTCTGTTAATTTGGAGTTTTTTATGAAGATAGAGTTCAGTCTGAAAAAAATATGTGGATTTAAGTTTAGTTCAAGGACTTATTCATATTCATTTCATATAAATATTATTCAAATGCCTTCAGTAACACTACTTATTTTAAAACACATTACACTTTGAATATTGAGACTGTTGCAGTTTCTAAAAATCTGCAGAGTGGCTTAGAAAACACACTCCTCTGAATCCGCTTTTATAGTGTAACTGTATACATTAAATCAATATATACTGTAAAAAGGTTTTGATGGGTTTAGGTTGGTTTTTTTTTCTCTTTGCAGCTATGGTCAAGATGATGACAAATCTCCGCTGTGCCAGAGATCTGCAGGAAATGAGAATTAAAAGGAAATATAGGCAAAATATTAGTTCACAGCCAGGCAGTCTTTATGCCATTAAAACATCTGCAAGAAATAGAATCTCTCTGAAAACTGCAGTAGAAGAGAAATCTCCTAGCTTTTATTCTACGGAAGAGGTATATTGATACCTTTTTACTGTCTTTCCTGGGATCTGTTCCTTCAGCAACAAAAGCTCAATAGCTTTTGAATAGATACATTCCTCAGTTTTGAGATAAGTATTTACAGTAGCTGTTACAGCAGTTGCTACTGTTTTTAAGTAGCTTTGCATCTCCGCAGGTTTTAAGACTATTCCAAATAATAAGGGTCATAAATGTCTCTGTAGTGTTATAATCAAACAAGTGAAGCATCAAACAAGGAAATAATCCACCAATTATAGTTGCTATTGACTTTTAACCCATATGAAGAGCTGTTTTAAGGTAACACACAGTTAAAATTTAAGCTTGGGCAAGTATATATCAATAAGCCTCTTGGTTTTAGTATAGTGCAGGTACAAAACCTATTGAATTTTTTTAAAAACTTTTAAAGCACACTATGATGCTGCTGTTCTGCTCAAATAATTGCTGGGAATTCCTCCATTGTCCTTGGATTACATACAAAATGGCATGGTCAGACAAAAGCTGTCTCAACCTCAAGGAAATGTCTTATCTGAATTTGTAACATTAGATATAAAAGCTCTCAGCTGAATTCTTACTGTATTGTCATTATTTTATCTTTTTCATCTAATTTTTTGCAGCTTTACACATACGGTGTTTCAAAACATTGCGTACAAGTTAACAGCACCAATGCAGAATCTTTCCAGTTTCTCATCAAAGACTTTTTCAGTAAGGAGTATTTATTAGCTGGAAATGGGATGCAACTTGCTGATGGAGGATGGCTAATACCTACAGATGACGGAAAAGCTGGAAAAAAGGAATTTTACAGGTACTGTTACTTATGAACTTGAAACAAGGATGCTATTTATTTAGTTAGTGATTCTCTTATCCCCTAGAATAAATCCAACACAGTGATCTTCTAAAGCCTCTGACTACTTCTGTTTTACTGTGCATTTTTATTATATCTTTTAGTGTAAATAAAGATATTGTAGGATGGTAAATTTACTATGTAGACTAATGTTGTTAGTGATCTTCACTGACCATTAACGAAAGCATACAAAGTCAATTTAGAAAATTTCTGGGGATTCTTCAACAGTGTAAATAGTCTAGAAAAATATTACTGTTATGTGTTAATTCAGCACTTCACCATTTTGTTTAATTAGCATTAATAGGTTTTGAAGATTTTTTTTTTTTAAGTGGAAAAGGATTTATTTCTGTTGGGCTCTAGAGTTTCTTGAGGGAAATGACAGTTGATTGGGCAGGTGCCTAGGGCTTTTTTGGTAGGATGGGGCTAAAAATATGGTTTTTCAATATTTTTTTTTTTAAAGCTGGTAGAAGCCAAGACTTCAGTAGTAAAACTCATTGATTCATTCAAGCTTTCCTTTCTGTATATAAGAAGCAAAAAATAAAAAGTGCACAAACAATCCTTGCTCTTGCACTCTTCCTGGTCCTTGTATCCCTCCTTTTGCAGGTCCTTTGAGATGAGCTGAAAAAAGTGTTGAGTGCATCTCTCCTAAACACTTTCATAAAAATTATGTTTTGTTTTACTGTAAGCAAGTTTGTACATTATAACTTCATCAAAAGCATGTGCCACAGAACAAGGAACTACCAACATAGTGTTGTTCTGGCAAAACTTCAGAAAATACTTAACTGTTATTTTCTGATTTCTTCCATAAATTTGAGATGCTCTTTTTTTTCGAGTCGTTGTCAGTGTGGACATGCATTCACACAAACACTCAAGACAGGGATCTGTATTTGAGTAATACTTTGTGGTCAAGTGTGCATTGCCAACCTACATAGTATCAGAATTCAAGAGGTTCGCAACATTTGCTTTGCAGTACCAAAGTGCAACAGAGATGGGTCTGTTCTAAGCTCAAGGACTGCTTTTAATTGAAAGTTCCAAGTTGATTAAGTTGGTGCCAGTAATCCCATTGACTAGCATAAGATGGGTACTTCAACATGTATAGAATATGTTGTGATCTATACTCCCTCATGAAAAAAAAAATTTGCTTTCTGCCTTATGGTCATCTTCTTGTCCTCCAGGACGTTGTGTCCTTTTCTGCAAAGCTGTTTTCCAGAGAGTCAGCCCCAGCCTGTTACAGTTGCATGGGGTTGTTCCATCGCAGGTGCAAGACTGCTTTTCTTGAATTTCATGAGATTCCTGCCAGCTTGTTTCTCCAGTCTATCCAGGTCCTGTTAAACAGTAACCGTGTCCCTCAGTTTATCAACCACTTCCCCAAATTTGGTGTCATCCGTAAACTTGCTGCAAGTGCCATGGCTCCATGCCATCATCTAGGATGTTAGCAAAGACATTAAACAACATTGGTCCCTATATCAATATCTGAGAGGTGCCACTAGTTACTGTCCACCTGCTGGGCTTTGTACTGTCAATCACAATTCTTTATGCTCAGCAGTCCAGCCAATTTTCCACCCACCTTATCTACTTATCCAGCCCATATCTTACCAATTTTGTGATAAAGAGACTGTAAGAAATTGTCAAAGTTCTTGCTAACATATGCAACATCCACTGCCCTCCCTTTGCCCACAGCACCAGTTACTTCTTATAGAAATCAGTTGGGTTGGTTAGGCATGATTTGCTCTTAGTAAATCCGTGTTGGCCATTCCCAATCACCCTCTTATCTTTCACTTGTTTGGAAATGGTTTCTAAGAATTTTTGCATGCTGCTCTGAAAGTTCTCAAGTCTCTCTATTTGATGGTAAACAAAGTTTGTCTCAGAGCAATCCTTAAAATTGATGGTGTTTTTTTCTAAATACTGATGAGGCACAGCTAATCCTCCCACAGTTCCATTTTGCACCCTGTGGCATCACATGCCGTTTCACAGACTGCTCTGGGACGTGTAGGCATGTGCATTTATGTAGTCACTCACAGGCAGAGTATGCAGAACTTGACCTAACTTGTTACTTGTCTGTTTCTTCCCCATTTGGCAAGTATTTTGCTATTAGCGATGCCAGCCCTGACTCTGCCTTTCCCTCCAGTGGTGACACGATAGTTGGATGTTTTGGGGGTATACCTTGCCAGGTGGAATGTTCCTGCAAAGCATTTATGGTAGATGCATAAAAGACTGTCAGGGATGTTCATCCATGTGCAGTTACTGTGCAGGACCTCTTGCCTACATGTCAGCGTTCTGGAGTTGCATGCATTTTAGAAAGCATGCCGGTCCTTCTTTTTGCACGTGAAATTGCTATTTCTAGGCTGACGAGCATCACTGCTATACAAATTAACAGGAGACGTGAGGTTTGAGGTTGTTGCTGTCAGGAAGCAGTGGATCTCTGGGAACAATGCATCCAGCTCAATCAGTGTATTTGCAATCTGCTGCTTAGGCCTATTGGAGGTAATCTTTAATTTTACACAATTTTCCTGTGAATGGGAAAGATATTAAACTATTTGCACAAAACATCTTATGCCTAAATGTGCCAAATATTGGCCTTTTTAGGCAGTCCAACTTCTTGTTCCAGTGGAAGCTTTTCTTGATTTTCAGATGTGCTCGTAATTCTGTGGTCAGGCCATGAGATATATGGCTTTCTACGCTTTCATTTTTCAGAAACAGAAGAGATAAACCACCAATGTACTGCTAAATATCCCAGAATAGCCACAGTGGTTTTGGTGTCAGAACCTGCTCTGGGTGGCAGTGTCAATCTGACCCCAAATAGCAGATATGCTCTCGAGCAATTTGTAGAGGTTGTTCCACAGGAGGTTACCTTCAGTTTGTGTATCTCTTCTGGATTTGTTATATGTTAAAGCATATGGTTAAGAATAAATACCTCCTGGTTGGTCAGCTGAATTAGTCTTTTTATCCCTCTAAGTATATTAACTAGATCTCCATCAGCTTCGTTAAGGCATCTGTATTTAGGATCTTAATCTTGAACTGAGTTCTGTCTTTAACTCCTGAATCACATTGTCTTTCACAAAAGATTACAGAGTATCTCCTAAAGTTTGAGACTGCTTTGCTGTCTTGTAATGTAATAATTAATTTGTTGGTCATGTCTGCTTCTTATCTTGCTGTATATGACTTTTTGGCTTTTAAATTGTTTCTTTTCCTCACCCAATTGCAATACAGTTCCTTAAAATCTTCTTGAGGCTTTCTGACAAGTCTGAAATTGACTTTTTGATTGGACTTAACTTGTGTTCTAATCTGTCTAATGGCTCAGCTATTTGAATCTGGTCTAATTCTTTCTTTTCCTCCTTTAATGAAGTGGCCTTGTTAGTGACTGTGGGAGCTGGAAAAAACAGATGTTTTCAACCCAACTCATGCAGGTCATGGTGGTATAGTTTAGACTCAACACAGCATGAAAGTCCATTTGAGCGGTCACTCAACGGAGAGAAGAAAGTTCTTCAGTAGTAACTGAAAGTTCTTTGAAATGTGTCGTCCACGTGCATGCTTAAAAAAAAAAGAGACGAAACCAAAAAGCCCAAACCACAACTCTAGAAACTGTGAAGTAGAAGGGGATGGATTGTAATGAACTCATCATGCAAGTAGGGGAAATTCCAGGGCTGAAAGGGAAAGAGCACACCTCTGTCCCTCTATGCTATGTACATCACTGCATGAAGCAGACCAAGCGTGCCCCCTGGAGCTACTGCTAGGGTCAAAAGTCTCCATTTCAAGAATGTATACAGGTATGCACATGCATGCCACCAAAGCATATGAGGACAAAACTTCAGTATTCAGACAACCACCAGATCAGGTTATGGAATGTAACCTCCCTGTTTGCATTGTAATAAATATTCCTTTGTTAAGGTTGTCTATGTACATAAACTGAATGCAGTGCTAGGGAAAAATAGGCAAGTAAAAACTTACAGTGGATTTCAGGTTAATTTATTAACAATTTATCTGCAGAGCCCTCTGTGACACTCCTGGTGTGGATCCCAAGCTGATAACAGAGGCCTGGGTTTACAATCACTACAGGTGGATTGTATGGAAATTGGCAGCCATGGAAGTATCTTTTCCACGTGAATTTGCTAACAGATGTTTGACACCAGAAACAGTGCTGTTGCAGTTGAAATATAGGTACGTGTATAGCAATGTATTTGGAGTTGTAATTTGTGATACTGTGTGCTTTCTAGTTCATAATATTGCAAAATAAGCACCTCTACCTTGCATTTACTATTTACCAGAATGCTCATGTTGTTGAATTTATGCATATCAGTATTAAAAATATTATGCATGTTATTTGCAAAAAATTAGATAACATTTGCTTTGCTACAGTGGTACTTAATCATGTAGATTGATTAAGCAATAGTTTGCTGCAAATTTTTTTAAGCAAAAAATAACGTGATGGATTTTGTTTGCTTTAACAAAGAATCATGAATTCTTTTTTGTAGATATGATTTGGAAGTTGATAAAAGTAAACGATCAGCAATCAAAAAAATAACAGAAAGAGATGATGCGGCAGGTAAAACACTTGTACTGTGTATTTCTAAAATCATATCGCTAAATGCCATTGTATCTCCTAGCAGTAGCAATAAGAATGTGGAAAGTAAAAAAGCAGCAGCAATAATTGAAGTTACTGATGGCTGGTATGGGATTAGAGCTCTTCTGGATCCACCTCTCAAAGCTTTCTTACGTAGAAGAAGGCTGACTGTTGGTCAGAAGATCATAGTGCATGGAGCAGAACTTGTTGGCTCTCAAAATGGATGTACGCCACTGGAAGCCCCAGATTCCCTTATGTTAAAGGTAAACCAAAATATTAGTTCAGTTTGATTGGATGTGACTGAGAGATGTGATAGATTCTATTTAGTTGAGCCACATTTTGTAAAACAGAAGAAGTTTCGTCAGGGCTTTATAAACAGATGAAGTTTTGTTGAAGTTTAGTAACCAAATTTGTAAGGCATGACACAAGGTAGCTGACACTATTCAATAGGATTGGAAGAGAAGTTTATAAGTTTTGCTACATATTTTGACAGTTCCAACTCCTTAATTTGATTAAGCACCAAGTTACATAAAGTATTTATCCATCATGGACAATATGGAAGCAGGAGGAAGAAGGGGGAAGAAAACCAGGTTATGAGAGGGTGGGCTTGGGGGGCAGGGTCTTGACTTGTTTGAGGATGAAGTGCTGGGTGAAGTTTCAGCATAAAAATTTTGCTCCTCTGATATAAAGCAATGGCTTGTCTCAGACGCTCATTTCCTAGAGAATTTTAACTCATCAAATTTTTAATTCCTGGTTAAAATACATTCTTCAATGTGAAAAAACAAGTTGAAATGAAAGTATAATATGTTCAGGTGCAAAAAGGAGGTATTCTTAGTGAGGTCAGTGTGAAAATAGTCTTTCCTCTAGATATAATAAGTTGGATATCTTTTTGACCTACCAGTGACAGTTTTTCATTCAACATTTAACTTATTCAGATTTCAGCGAACAGCACTCGATGTGCACGATGGCATGCAAAACTAGGATTTCATCGGGATCCCAGACCTTTTCCTTTGCCTTTGTCATCGCTTTACAGTGAGGGTGGTGCAGTGGGGTGTATTGATGTAGTTATTCAAAGAACTTACCCTATTCAGGTATGGTATAAGTATTTTATGAATCTAACAGGTTCTATGACATCTGAATTATATCAGTTAATTACTATATCATTCCTCAAATCAGACGTAATATAGACAGCTAAAAAATTTAACAAAAGGTACCATTATGTGTAAAATGAACAGGCGAGTTCTTGCAGTATGCGTGTATTTAATATTTCAGAACTGGAGTATTCTGCGGTGAGAAGAATTTGTGTTTGTGCTTAGTATCTTCTGGTTGGCTTTGCTTTCAGCTTCAAAAAGCCAGAAATAATTTAATTTCAGTTCTGTAATCTAAAAAGCATAGCACTTGTTTTAAAGGAGAAAAATAACGTTGACAGTTTCAACTCCAAGTAGAAGTGAAACCAGTTTTTTTCTATGATTAACATATATATCCCTGCAAAGAAGTTAAGTATTTATAATCATTAGTAAGATTATTTTTTCTTACATGTAGCTGGCTATATTGTTTAAGATGTATTATTTAAAAATATTACTGAAAATGCAATGTGATTATGATGTAAAATAGAATGAAGATCTTTTAAATACCACTTGATATCCAGACATTTTAAGTATGGTCAGACTTCACTGTAACTACTTGCTTTTATAACAATACCAACTACAGAAAGAAACAATATTTTTGTTAGTAATCAACCCTCTTAATATTAACAGTTTAACCAGGACACAGCTTTCAGATTTTGGTAACTTTTTGCAGAGCATGTTACACTTGGCATGTACATATAGGGTTTTTTTTTAATTTCTTTCTTTCTAAAGTGTTGTATAACTGTTTGTTGATGTAGAATTAATTCTGCAAAGGTAATAGCAGCAATATTTTATTTGGATCCTTACTTTGATATTTAGATCATTACTTTAATGGAGGAAATTGCTGCACTTACCATGTGCATTGCTTGATAGAACTAACCTTTATTTAGGTCCCAGAAAGTGGACTGTAATCTGTAACTGCATCACAGTAAATGGCTTCCAGGCTGGGGGGAAAAGTGGTGCTTTATATCTCACTATATCAAGAGACTGATGTACTGATGTAGATTTTTTTTGTTGTTGCTTTTAAAACACTGAGACTTTTGCTCAAACGTACCAAAATAATAGGAAGACTTGGGTTGTCTGTTGCCTTTTTACGTCAGGAGTCAAGGAGTGGAGGAATCATAGTAACCCTAATCAAAGATGTCAAACTGAATAGTGCAGGAAATGCATGGCATGCAGTTAATGAGGCAGGCAGAGCCTGTTTCAACAGTTCACTGCTTCGTAAGGATCGGCCCTTCAACCCTTCCTCATCCTGCTCTCGCTATACTATCTTGCCGCTTTTCTATGCTAAACCTGGAGCTCATCTGATCTTGTTGCTTAGCTAATTTAATTCACTAAATCAGGAGTAAGTAATAATAATAATTAAAAAAACCCAACCAACAACAACTCCAACAAACTGCTGTCTATTGAATTAACAAACTGATGTGATCTGATGAGGTCAGATATGTGCTAGAGACAGTGCAAGGGAGAAGATGGGACTGTGCAGCAAAGAGGAAGGGAAGGGACCACTTTCAGCAGCAGTGACTTCTCTGGCTCACCTGTCTCTTCAAACCAGGCACTTCAGGCATTAGGCATGGTAGTGGACAAGGCTGTAGTTCTATGGAACCGTTTCAGGCAGAAATGGTTTAAGACCATCTGCAGAACAACATTATAGTTCTTTTACAGCATCTAATCTAGCATGTTAAAACAGACAGTACAGTTGATGTGGAAAACCAGATTGTGTAGAATGCAGTTCTGGTGTATTTTTACATTGAGTTTGATGGTTTGTATCTTAATGTATCTATCTACTAGTGGGATCCAGCTATCTTCTAAATTACATCCTTAATACCTATTACTACAAGTTATGGTTTCTGCAGCTGTTAAATCATGCAGTCTCGACTACTGCTCCATTCTGTCTGTATATTTTTAAAGTGAAGATTTACTAGCCAATGCTGTGGGGTTTTTTGCCTTTCATCCATTATACTGAAAGAACTCATGATCTACTGCCTGTTCATTTTTTAAAGCATTTTTGCTTAGCAGTGAGTATTAGAAGGAAGCTAGGTGAGGGTAAAAATAAAAGAAGTCTGTGTTTTATTTGAATCTTTTTATTTCAGTGGATGGAAAAGACAGCTGGGTCATATGTGTTTCGCAACAGTCGAGCTGAAGAAAGGGAAGCTGCAAGGCATGCAGAGGATCAACAAAAGAAACTGGAAGCTCTGTTTGCAAAAATCCAAGCAGAATATGAAAAGCACGAAGGTAAAGCGTTTATTGTTTCAGAACATGTAATACGAACACAAAAACTTTCTTGGCATTTACAGAAGGGTTTAAAGAAACTGGCAAAAACTTATCTGGTGATAGAGAAGCAGAGATAGGGTGTTGTTTGTTGTTGGTTTTTGTGTTGCATTGTTTTAGGTTTTTTACTTCCTATGTCTCAAGAGCTTTCAGAACAAAACAGTTATGTACTTATTGCTTGGCTTTGCAGCTATCTTGGAAACTCTTCCTGAACATATTGTTAGCCAGGCTACTAAACAACTGCCATTGAGAAAATGCTCAGGGAAGTGCTACAAAATTTTGGAATTGCTAATTCCATTCTCTTCAAAGACCTGACACTGACCTCACACCCAGAAGTGGAGGCTGCTTAGGTTGTATCTCAGTAGACCTGAATGCCAAGCATTGGGCATCTTTCCTCACAAACATTGCGGGACTGTGGAAATACTGAGGTCAATGGAGCCACTAAATGGGACGGAGACTCTGGAGACACATGACATGGAGAAGGCTGAGTTATTGAGTACCTGTTTTACCTCAGCCTTAACTAGCAATACCAACTTTCAGCAATTGCAGGTCCTGGAGACCAGGGGAAAGTCTGGAGCAAGGAAGACATACACTTGGTGGAAGAGGATCGTTAGAGAATACTTATGTAAGCTGGACATACGTAAGACCATGTTTGGTGATGGGATGCACCCACAAATGATGGAAGAGATGACTGATGTCTTTGTGAAGTGGCTCTTGATCCTCTTTGAATGATCATGGTGATTGGTAGAGGTGGCTGAAGACTGGAGGAAAGCAAATGTGTCTCCTGTCTTAAAAAAAGGACAGGAAGGAGCACCCAGAGAACTAACTACAGACTAGTTGGCCTTACCTTGATCCCTGAAAAGGTGATGGAACAACTAATCCTGGAAACCATTTCCAGGCACATGAAGGAAAAGAAGGTGGTTGGGAGTAGTCAGCAGGGATTCACGAAGGGGAAATCATGTTTGACTAATCTGATGGTCTTCTGTGATGAAATACTGGCTTGGGCAAATGAGGGGAGAGCAGTGGATAGTGTCTACCTTGACTTCAGTAAAGCTTTTGACACTGTCTCTCTTAAGATCCTCATAGAGAAGCTGATGAAGCATGGGCAGACAGGTGGATTGAAAACTAGTTGAACAGTTGGGCCCAGACGGTGGTGATCAGTGGCAAAAAGTCTAGTTGGAGGCCAGTAACTTGTGGTGTACGACAGGGATCAACACTGGGTCCAGTCCTGTTTTAACATAGAATCATATAATGGTTTGGGTTGGAAGGGACCTCAAAGATCATCTCGTTCCAACCCCCCTGCCATGGGCAGGCACACCCTACACTAGACCAGCTTGCCCAAAGCCCCATCCAACCTGTCCTTGAACACTTCCAGGGAGGGGGCAACCACTTCTCTGGGCAACCTGTTCCAGTGCCTCACCACCCTCACAGTGAAGAATTTTTTCCTTATATCTAATCTAAATCTACCCTTTTTCGGCTTACAGCCATTACCCCTTGTTCTATTGCTACATGCCCTTGTAAACAGTCCCTGACCATCTTTCCTGTAGGCCCCTTCAGGTACTGGAAGGCTGCTCTAAGGTCTCTCTGGAGCCTTCTCTTCTCCAGCCTGAACAACCCCAACTCTTTCAGCCTGTCTTCATAGGACAGGTGCTCCAGCCCTCTGATCATCTTCATGGCCCTCCTCTCAACTTACTCCATGAGCTCCATGTCCTTCTTATGTTGGGGACCCTAGAGCTGAACACCACTCCAGGTGGGGTCTCACAAGAGCAGAGTAGAGGGGGAGAATCACCTCCCTTGACCTGCCTGTCACGCCTCTTTTAATCCAACCTAGGATGAGTAGGCTTTCCGGGCTGAAATCACACATTGCTGGCTCATGTTGAGCTTCTCCTCCACCAACACCCCCACGTCCTCCTCAGGGCTGCTTGCAACCCAGTCTCTGCCCAGCCTGTAGCTGTGCTTGGGATTGCCCCAATCCATGTGCAGGACCTTGCACTTGGTCTTGTTGAACTTCACGTGGTTCGCACAGGCCCACTTCTTAAGCCTGTCAAGGTCCCTCTGGATGGCATCCCCTTCCCTCCAGCATGTCAACCACACCACAGAGCTTGGGGTTGTTGGCAAACTTGCTGAGGGAGCACTCGATCCCACTGTCCATGTTGCTGACAAAGATGTTAACAGTGCCAGTCCCAATACTGATCCCTGAGGAACACCACTCGTCACTGATCTCCATTTGGACATCAAGCTGTTGACCGCAAGTCTTTCTTTGAGTGCAACCATCCAGCCAATTCCTTATACACAGAGTGGTCCATCCGTCAAGTCCAATGTCTCCAATTTAGACACAAGGATGTCATGCAGGACAGTGTCAAATGCTTTGCACAACTCCAGGTAGATGGTATCAGCTTCTCTTCCCTTATCCAACAATACTGTAACCCTGTCATAAAAGGCCACCAAATTTGTTAGGCACAATTTGCCCCTAGTGAAGCCATGTTGGCTGTCACTGATCACCTCCTTATTTCCTATGTGCCTGAGCATAGTTTCCAGGAGGATCTGCTCCATGATCTTGCCAGGAACAGAGGTGAGACCAACCGGTCTGTAGTTCCCCGGATCTTCCTTTTTCCCTTTTTAAAAATGGGGTTATGTTTCCCCTTTTCCAGTCAGCAGGAACTTCACTGGACTGCCACAACTTCTCAAATATGATGGATAGTGGCATAGCAACTTCAGCCACCAGTTCCCTCAGGACCTGCAGATGCATGTCGTCAGGTCCCATGGACTTGTGCACCTTCAGGTTTTTTAGATGGCCTTGAACCTGATCTTCTCCTATAGTGGGCGGTTGTTCATTCTCCCAGTCCCTGCCTTTGCCTTCTGTGACCTGGGCAGTGTGGCTAGAGCACCTGCCGGTGAGGACTAAGGCAAAAAAGTCATTGCGTACCTCAGCCTTCATTAATGATCTGGATGACAGGACAGAGTGTACTCTCAGCAGGTTTGCCAATCATACCAAATTAGGAGGAGTGACTAATACACTAGAAGGTCGTGTTGCCATCCAGAAGGATCTCGACAAGCTGGAGAAATGGGCTGACAAGAACTTCATGAAGTTCAACAAAGGGAAATGCAAATCTTGCACCTGAGGTCAAATGACCCCTTTCACCAGTATATGCTGGGGGCCACCCAGCTGGAAAGCAGCTTGGCAGAAAAGGTCGTGCGGGTCCTGGTGGACGACAAGTTCAGGAGTGTTACCAGCAGGTCTATGGAGGTGATCCTTTCCCATCTGTTTAGCATTGGTAAAGCCACATGCGGAATGCTGTATCCAATTCTGAGCTCCCCAGTACAAGAGAGAAATGGACATATTGGAGACCGTCCAACGAAGGGCCATAAAGATGCTTAAGGGATTGGAGCATCTGACATAGAGGGAAATGCTGAGGGAGCTGGCACTGTTCAGCCTGGAGAAGAGAAGGCTCAAGGGGATCTGATCAATGTACATAAATTCCTGAAGAGAGGTTGTAAAGAAGATGGAATCAGGCTCTTCTCAGTGGTGCCCAGTGACAAGGCCAGAGGCAATGGGCACAAACTGAAACACAGGAGGTTCCCCTGGAGACATCAGGAAACCTTTTTTTACTGTGAGGGTGACCAACAGTGTTGCCAAGGGAGGCTGTGAAATCTCCATCCTTGGAGATATTCAAAAGCTTGCTAGACATGGTCTTGGGCAGCCTGCTGTAGGTGACCCTGCTTAAGCAGGAGGGTTGGCCAAGATGACCTCCAGATGTCCCTTCCAACTTCAGCTGTTTTCTGATTCTGTAATGGGATATGACACTGCACACCTCTGCCAGCAGTTTCAGGTCTGCTGTTGCTACAAGTGCTGCAAGTGGCTGCTGATTGCTGCAGCTTCATGAAGCTCACTGCTGCAGCAGCAATGTGTTTGCTTCCCCTTAGGTGTGTCTCAGCTAAACTGGAATGAGGAAGGGTATTAGGATTCTTGCCACACTTATGGATTCCAGCTGCCTGGATACTCTTGTCTGGTTTTTGGGGAGGAGTTTTTGTTGGTTTTGGTTTGATGGTGATTTTTGGTTGGTTTGGTGGTTTTGGTTTGGGGTTTGTTTTTTTTTTTTCAGGAACAGATAAGATTCCATCACTAGCGGTAGCCTTTGCAATTAAAATTTCACAGGGTCATATCTACAACCCAGATAGCCTCTCCCTTTCCATAAATCTTTCTTGTGGTGATCTGTAACACTGAGATGTTCTCTAACTGCTTTCTCAGAACCTGGAGTCCCTCAGGAATAACAAGGAAAAAGCAAATAAAACCATAACCTAAAAAAAACCCAAACCCCCTCACAAAACCAAAAAACCCATCCACAACTGACTCTTAATTGAAATTGGGGATTGCTTTATAATTCTTAACTTCACTGATATGAACTTCCACTTATCAGTCACCTCATTGTGTTGTTTTGTTTGACTGGTAAACTGTCTATACTGGAGTCTACTACGCTGTAGGAGTTAAAATGCCAGCAGCAAAATTCCTTACCTAAGAAGAGGCTAAGATTTTAATGTGATGAAGTTAACTTGGCTTTTAGCTGATGTCCTAAGAAGGCTTCATGTGCAGGCCTGTGGTCACCTGTTGTCCCAGATCTTGGTATCTTTGAGACTTTACTGCTCTTCTCCTGTATGAGAGGAAGTTACAGGCATATAGAAAATATGGTCAAGTATCAATGAAGTTTCATGGCAGCCCGTCCTACCCTCTCCTAAGTGCAGACACTGATACTGGCTTCTCCAAAGTTTGTATAATATTCTAATCTATGTTGTATTTAAATGAATATTTTTTTTCTGCTTGAATTTTCCTAATATATATACACACACACATATATATCTCGGTTCCCATATAGAAGTGTTTTGTGGTTTTATTCTGGCAAGGCCTAAGTACTACCATGCTTAACAATTACTTACATAGTTATTTTTCCTTCACTTGTGAAGTGTATTGCTGTAGTCAGCATAATGGCTTTTTTTTTCAACAGAGAGAACTAGCAGAAGAGCACCAAGATCACACATAGTTACAAGACAGCAAATCCATAATTTGCAAGATGGTGCAGAACTTTATGAAGCAATTCAGAATGCATCTGATCCTGGTTATATGGAGGTAACTGTAGATCCTACTGGGCTACATTTGAAATGTTTGTGGAATACTTTACAAGTTAGCAGCTCCTGCTAAAATCAACTATTAAATTACTATTTATTTTTGCCACCTTTTGAAATTTTCTACAGCATGCTTATTGCTAAGGAAATTAAGATTAAAATTTTTGAAAATATTTTCATGAAGGCTTGTTGAAATAGATAACATCTTGGATTGCAAAACAGAGTAAGTTATTTTCTCTTGATATAAAAATCCAGGATATAGCACAATTAAAAGTTAATGTTACTTGTGATTTTATTACTTTGTTCTGTCTTGCTTGTATGACAACTAGATGCATCTCGTAAGTCTTGAGTTTCACACACTTATGCTTGCATGCAGTTCACTGAAGTGTTTGAATGATTATATTGTTGTTGCTCTCTTCACTCCCTGTTCCAGTTCAGTCATAGTTTTTAAGTGTTTATACCTTTATTAACAAGATGCAGGTGATTAGTCCCTGCCAATTGTTAAAAACTAAATGCATGCCTTGCCTTTTGCAAGTCAGGGTCCTTGACTGTCGTACAGCCACACGATCTGTGACTTTATTTGGTAAAATGTTACGCGTATCTGTGGTGCTACATGTAAAGGCATCTGGATCTTGAAGGCTAGGTCAGAAAGGTGGTACTCCTGATGCATTTTAGTGTAAACCACTGTGTCAGCTCAGAGATAGCAGCCTGCTGAGAGGGGCAACTCTTCTTCTTACAGAATTCTTTTTTTTAATATTTCTTCTTTCTTATGAAATGGGCAAGCATGTCTGTTTTATTAAATATTCACCTTGGTTATGCATTCTTAAGCAAGCTTGTCACTAATTATCACATAAGAACAGTGTGTAATGTAATACTTAGACAATGGAGCACCAGCTGAGTACCAGTCAAGACTGCTGACTGCCACTGTGTTAACATACCTCATTTCAAGCACTAGTAGTATATCAGATGAACAGTAAATTGCTTGCAACAGATGTGAACACTTAAGAAAGAGGCTATCTAAAAATCTTGACAGGATTTTTTTGATTAATAAAAAAGATACTGGATATATTTTCTCTTGGTTACAGGGATATCTCAGTGAAGACCAATTAAAAGCTTTGAATGCTCACCGGCAGTTGATGAATGATAAAAAGCAAACTCAGATACAGGAAGAATTTAAGAAGGCTTTAGAGTCAGCAGAACAGGAAGAAAATGGTTGTTCCAAAAGAGATGTGTCTACTGTTTGGAAATTATGTGTGGTAGACTACAGAAAGCAAGAAAAACATAAAGGTTAGTACCTGGAAAATTACAAATAACGTCTATCTAAATGTGGCAACTGGCCAACATAGCAGGTAGATTTGAAGAGTTTCCCAACAGTATTCTAGTTTGCATGTTAATATTTCCAGTTTTATTTGGTTTACAGTTTAGGGCTTTTGGGTGGGAGGGAGTGTTGTTGATTTATATTGTTTAAAAGCCTTCAAATTAGTATTGCACAGCTAATATATCTTAATCTGATATTGTTAGGAGTGATACTGAGTATCTGGCGTCCACTGCTAGATGTTTGTTCGCTGTTAAAGGAAGGCAATCGGTACAGAATCTACCAGCTGTCAACATCACCGTCCAAAGGAAGATCGGACTCAACTAACATACAATTAACAGCAACAAAGAAAACTCAGTATCTACAACTGTCAGTAAGTGCTTTAGTTGCATAACAATGTATCATTAAAATGTATCACAGTCTATATAAGTAAAAACTTTAAAAATTTGTGTTTTTTCAGGTATTGCAGGAGATGCTGGTACAGATTTTCTTTCCAAGAAAAGCTGTAAAATTCACCAGTTTATTGGATCCTTCTTTTAAGCCACCATGTGCTGAAGTTGATTTAGTTGGAGCTGTAGTTTCTGTCAGCAGAACAGGTATGTTGTGGACCACATTCATATCCTCCCATTGAATAAGCATTAGATTTTTTTATTTCAAAAGTCAAAATGATCTTGGTGGTGTACCTGCATCTCAGACCTGTGAAAACCTGCTAATGTAGCCCATCACTGTGATATGCTGGCAGATGATTCTGTTTTTCTAAAGAAAAAAGTCAGCTTATTTGCTAAGGAAGAATTTGGTAAGGGAGGATCTAAGCTTAAGAGAAGCTTTTTCTTCAGTTGCTTCCATAAAGGGTGGGTGTAAGTTCTTGCATCTGTGTTCAGCATCTGCAGAAATAGCATCATGCACCTATGTGAGCTCCCTCTTTAGTGTACAGTGTCATGGAATGAGTAGAACCCAGGCACTGGAGCTCATGGGTAGGGACAGGTGGATAATCTACTGAATAAAAAGGAAAAGCACCATAGGAGTATTATGGTTTTTAAGCACTAGAACACAGACTTTGAGTTGTTTTCTGTAATCGGTAAGGAGATAGTGTAGAATATGAATGAAGCATCAAACATAGAATCATAGAATGGTTTGGGTTGGAAGGGACCTTAAAGATCATCTAGTTCCAACCCCGCTGCTGCGGGCAGGGACACCCTCCACTACATGAGGTTGCCCAAAGCCTAATGGTGACATCTGTTACCATGCACATAGGCTGCCATGTTATATCTATCAATTCTTTTTCAAGATGTGTGACTTTTTTTATAGATACAAATTGCTGCAATCACCCTTTACTTAAAGGTTTACAGTTTAATTCAGACTTTTTTTTTTGCTTTTAGGTTTCACTACTATGGTATACTTATCTGATGAAAGCTATAATTTCGTGGCAGTAAAGATCTGGACAGATCTTAGACACTTAGCTATTGAAGATATAGTTGTCTGCTCTTCGTTCATTTCTGCAAGCAACCTTAAGTGGCAATCTGAATTCAGATCAGGAATTCCTGTGCTGTTGGCTGGAGATCTTTCTGTATTCTCAGCCAGTCCAAAGGAAAACTATCTTCAAGAGAAAGTTAATGAACTGAGAAGTACGATAGAGGTAAATCTGTAGATTTTTAGTTTAGTGATTAATTTTAGTTACTGTTTCATTACATTCTTCATCAAAAAATCCACTAGTACTAATAGATCTTTAAAACAAGTAACACACATAATGTTGAATTTGAGGGGATTTTCTGGGAGGTGGAGTAAGGTGGTAATGCATTTTTCCTGGAGGATTCTCCCTATCACCTATTGAATGTCTTTTTTTTTTTTTTTTTTTTTTTTTTTAAATTCACTTCAACCAACACTGTCTTTAGGATGTGTCACAGAATATTCTCTGGCTAGCAAAAAACATTGTACCTGTCAACAGGGAATTTGTCATGGACAGTTTGGCTCCAGCATTTTAAAAGTTGAAATTTACTGTCTTGCTCAGTTAAACATACTCAGTATGTTGATTTCATTTATTTATTATTTCAGTTTTCTAGCTATGCTAAATAGCATGTCTTGGTCATGCATTCTTCTAACTCAAAAATAAGTTTAAATACAAAAGGATTTTTTTCTTGTTAACAATAAAAGGAAAGTACGATATTCTATGATTCCCTCCACGGAAAGTGCAGCAGTCTAAGTTGTTGGTTTGATATAAAATAAACTTCTAGTGGGATTATGATGAGAAAACAAAGTCCTAAATACTTTGTTTGTGAGCATATAGTACTTAAACAATTTGAAAAACAACTATTCTGTGTTGTAATCTGTGTTCCTTTACAGAATGTGGCCTCCTTTTGCTCTGATGCAGAAAATAAATTGATGAATTTGCTACAAAGAAATCTGTTGCTTCCACCCAGTTTAACTAAGAGATGTGGCTTGGAATATCTCTCTCCTTCCTGCAACTCGGGTCTTTATGCAGAGGATAAAAGCTTGGTAAGCTTCTGGTAATTAATACTGTGTTTATACTGACAGTACATACAGTAAGGATATAAGCATGTTTTATATTGATAGCTGTGGTGGATGGTCTCACTTCTCAGTCCACTCCATAGATTCTCTTCAGGACAATGCAAGCTGATGAGAGGCTTGCTTTCTGTGTGGGTTTCAGATTATTCCCCAGGAGGAACTGTAAGACTATTCTTCCTCCACGCAGTACATGAAAACCTCCCCTTGTGGCCTGTGTTTTCACAACTCTAAATATTCTGAATTTTATATGAGTAAAATGAATCATCTTTTCCTAGAGATGATTTATTGCTTCCTTGGTCCCATTGTGAAGATTATCTGACATGGATGTCACTGGAAGGAAAAAAAGTTGATCTGTAAATTTTTCTGTAGTCCCTACTCTTGCTTAAATTTACCTCCTGGTTTTTCTTTCAATATTGTTCGCTATTTCCAGGACTTAAAAGGGAAGAGGTATCACCTAGTAAATGTTTACATTTTATAGCAGTCTTGACAAAAATTGAGTTAAATAGTACTGAAGTTTCCCATGAAGGCTGCTGGTGGAAAATTGTTCCTGATGTGGAGTACTGAGCGTGGTCAGAACAAAAATTTTGCTGCCACTAGTTGTGAAGGAGGTGGAAACTCCCTGATGTGAGATCAATTCCTGGGGACTAAATTTAAGCTTATAAGGCATCCTTTTCCATTGCAGAGAGAGTGCTAATATTTAATTCTGAAGGTTTAGTTTCTATCTGTTTGTTCAATATATTAACCAAGTTAAAACAAATGAGACATTAAAGGTATTCTTAAGTTAAGCATGTGTTTGAATAATTTGCTCTGTACTGATGGTCTTGTGTGCATTGTTATCTTCAAGGTTTTTGGTCTATATTCTATCCCTTTTTTCTTCAAAATTTTTGCCTTGTTTTTCCCTATTTAACAACCTGTTGAGGACATATCCAATACAGTAGAAGACTTAACTCCTTTTTATGAGCGCTTTGATTTCTTACCATCTGGCAGAAAAAAATCCAATATATTTAGCTTAGATCTCAGAAACAGAATGTAAATGTGCTGTCTTAATGTACAGGTAAACAGTAATTTATCAAGCGTCAATACTTGAAAGAATAGTATTAGTCACCATCAGAAGATATCAAACTAAAGTTAAATTGGACATGAGTAATGACATAGCATTTTTGTATCAGGTTTCTTTTTTCCCTGTTTTGTGGAAGTACTTGAGGAAGCTAATTAAATAGGACATTCTGTTCAACATAAAACTTATCTCTTTTTAACTAGATCTCTTCTAAAATTGAAATAAAGCCTCCAAGTCCTTTGTCAACTAGCACACCGAATATGAAACTTGTCGCTCAAGGGTCAGCAAAAACACCTTCATCTGCTACAATTAATGAAGACCATCCCAAAAACAGCAAAAAGAGAAAAGCAATGGACTTCCTCAGTTGCATACCTGCCCCTCCACCACTGACACCAATCTGTTCAATCATTTCTCCATCTTTAAAAAAAGCATTTCAGCCTCCACGAAGTTTACAGCATAGCAAGTCATCAAAAGAAACAAATCAGAATATTGGTCATGTCACCCCCTGTAGAAAATTGAGAGAAACTGTCCGCCTTCCTGAGAGTGACCTGGTTGCCGATGAAGAACTTGCAATGATAAATACACAAGCACTCATGAATAAGTTACCAGAAGAAAAGAAGATTGATTGTGTAAATGAAAACAGCAGTACAATAGCTACTAATTTATCTGATGATCTTTTACCCAAAAATAGTTCCAGGTCTACTAGGGAATCAAATAACTCATCAAAAAGCAGTTCTGAAGTAGCTGAGGCTCTTCAGAAAGACACAAAGGAACCTGGAGACTCGTTACCAGCCCACAGAATGCTACGAAGACAAAAACCCCGAAAATGCTACTAAATGCACATGTACAGTATTGTATATATTTCAAATTATTTTTACACTTTGTACATTAAATCCTGATTGTATTTAATAAAGCTATATTACAAAAACAGACTCATGAAGTGACATTTCATCTGCAAAATAATTTGGAGTTGAGTAATTATACGTTTTTCACACAAGCATGTATCATACAACAGCATCAGTGTGGCTGAAGGTTTGATGACATTTTATAAGCCATTGCTTTGATTTTGACTTATTCTTAAATTACAGCAGGATCTTTGTTTCAGTCTAAAGCAATCAGGTTTGTTACCCTCTGTAGTATTAGAATAGTTGTTCAGCTATCAGAAGCAGCACAGGGCAAAATAAACAATTCTCTAAGTTTATTGTTACACTTTAATTCTGAAATATTACTCTAATTCTGCCATGGTTCTTATACTTTCCATATAGCACTAAGAGTTTTCAAGAACAGCTATGATTATTTGATTCATAGCAAAACGCCATACAAAAGTATTAATGATAGATCCTTGGTCAGTGTTTCTGAGCTACTCCTTAAAGGAGCACTTGAGGCCACAGCATTATGAAAGATAATCAGATCTTTCTTTGATTTCATCACAAGATCTTTCTGCTGGGCATTAGTACTTGAATTCATTACTTTGTTCTCATTAATTTCAGCAGGTGAAGCTTCTCAGAGTTGGAGTTTCTCCACTGGAGAGAGCAACACTCCTGCTAGACTGGCTGCCAACTCCACGGTTTTGTTTGTTGTCAGGCTGCCCCTTGCCCTGCTGCTCCCCACCAGGCTTGGGTCAAAAGAGGGAGGATGTTTCGGAACTGAGACCACCAGCTTCCCCCTCAGCAACGTTTCAGGGGTCCTGTGCCATTTCCTTGGCTCAAGTGCTGAACAGGGGGTGGCTCCTGTGACCTAGCTGGACATTGTAGCAGGACTGGAGAACTCTACTAGGCTGACACAAGCTTGCTGATAGCTGCTGTACCCATATTTTTTAATGTCCAATGAGAGCTGCCTTTGTTTCCTATGCAAAATAACTCGCTACTGCCCTGTTCTATAAGCACTGCCAAATAATCCATACCTACTTAAAAAAAAATTGTCATCACAAATGCTGAGTTTTAAAAATGTTTGATGAGGCTTCTTGATAAGGGCATAATCAGCAGAATTTTAACAATATGGATAAAACTACTGCAGGATGCCTTCCTTTCTTACTCATCCATCAGAGAGCGGCTTCTCAGCACTTCGTGCTGGAAGGAATTTTCTCCCCTTAGGAAAATATTTTTTTGTTCCTACTTAGAAGTTAACAAGCACTAGCCTAACACTAATGTTTCCTTTTAGGAGCCTCCGAATACGGACTCGTCGCAGGATCAGTTGAATTCCTATGTCTTGGCAAGATAAAGGGCTCAGTTTCATGTGTTCGAAATCTCTAGGCTGGAGAAGCTGTTTGGCTGTGATAGAGCTGAGGTAAGACCAGCGTGAATCCAGACAGCAGAGGTGCAGACAGGGAACAGCATCAAATCTTGCTACAATCCAGTAGTTACTTTTTCCACTGTTCACTTTACCTCTGTTAAAGCTCGCAGTAATGCTCTAGACAAGGTGGAGTGGGAAGATATAAAAGGCTATAGAGCCAGATAGTATTAAAATGGCAAGAAATGACAACTGCGTGAAGAAGGAATTGGCCGTGTGCCCTGTAAGAAAGAATGAATTTAGGAATATTTATCATTATCTATTAGTGACAGAGCACGACACAGGAGGAAAACCCCCAAAAAGCGTGTGGCACAGACAGTCAATTTCACCGTAAGCTTGGATGGTTTTTTGTGGAGGAAGAGGGGTGAGGGAGTATGGTTTGTACTGAGGATAGTGTGGTCATGTAGAGCTGTGAGATCATAATCCAGGGACATTTAAAAACTTGTAAGAAATAAAAGTAATTTAGAAATGTAGTAGAAAAATAGAAGAATAAAAAACTGTTTAGAAAGAAAATGTAAAACTAGAGACTTCTATACCCTGATAATTAAAATACACTGAGGAATCCACCTCTTCAGTTAAATGGCATGTTGTTTCTGTGTGCCACGTGAGGTCGTCTGCTTGAGAAGGCTGGAGGGAGGTTGGAATAGGCACCCATGCTATAAACTGCATTTGGTCCACTGAAGCTTCTCTCATCTCTGCTTGGCTTTTCAGAGTGAAGAACACTGTGGAAGGTAACATTGTGCTCATATTGCTCCTTCATCCGTTGTATCTTTTCTCGAGGGACATGATGAGTATTTCTTCTGTAGAGTTAACATTAACAGAAAATACAAATATTTAGTGCCTATGTATTAGAAGTTATCTTAAGCTTGCTAAAGTTTCTGATATGCTCAGGATAATGGTTCATGTTACAGAATCACAGAACGGTAGAGTTTGGAAGGGACCTCTGGAGATTCATAGATTGGTAGGGGTTGGAAGGGACCTCTGGAGATTCATAGATTGGTAGGGGTTGGAAGGGACCTCTGGAGATCATCTAGTCCAACCCCCCGCTAAAGCAGGATCACCCAGAGCAGGTTACACAGGATGGCATCCAGGCGGGGTTTGAATATCTCCAGAGAAGGAGACTCCACAACCTCTCTGGGCAGCCTGTCCCAGTGCTCGGTCACCCTCAGAGTGAAGAAGTTTTTCCTCATATTCAGGTGAACTCCCTGTGTTCCAGTTTGTGCCCGTTGCCCCTTGTCCTGTCACTGGGCACCACTGAAAAGAGTCTGGCCCCTTCCTCTAGGCATCCACCCTTTAGATATTTATAGGTATTGATGAGATCCCCTCTCAGTATTCTCCAGGCTAAACAGACCCAGCTCTCTCAGCCTTTCCTCACATGAGAGATGCTCCAGTCCCCTCATCATCTTTGTAGCCCTCCGCTGGACTCTTTCCAGTAGTTCCCTGTCTGTCTTGAACTGAGGAGCCCAGAACTGGACACAGAACTCCAGATGTGGCCTCACCAGGGCAAAATAGAGGGGGAGGATAACCTCCCTTGACCTGCTGGCCACGCTCTTAATGCACCCCAGGATACCATTGGCCTTCTTGGCTGTGAGGGCACACTGCTGGCTCATGGAAAGCTTGTTGTCCACCAGGACTCCCAGCTCCTTCTCTGCAGCGCTGCTTCCCAGCAGGTCAAGCCCTAACCTGTACTGGTGATTGGGGTTATTCCTCCCTAGGTGGAGGGTCCTATACTTGCCCTTGTTGAATTTCATTAGGTTCCTCTTGGCCCAACTCTCTAGCCTGTCCAGGTCTCACTGAATGGCAGCGCAGTCTTCCAGTGTATTGGTCACTCCTCCCAGTTTTGTATCGTCAGCAAACTTGCTGAGGTTACACTCTGTCCCTTCATCCAAGTCACTGATAAATATGTTGAATAAGATTGGACCCAACATGTTTTTCCCCTGCTGGAATTAAGGTGAGAGTAACATAGCAGGTTGCCAGCTGCAGCATCCCACTTATGAAGCAGGCACGAGGAGCAGTGCTCATTTTTGACTAGAGTTCCTAGCTGGTACAAACCCAATAGATCAGTCGGAATGAAGTACCTGTGCCGTTTTCTTGCGATAACAAATAAGTTAGCATGCGTTAGCTTCTACATCTAGTAGATGGGAGTGCACTTGCCACTGTAACAGTTTACAGCTGGTTGGTTAAAGGCTAGAAACTTAGCCTGCATGGAGATTTTTAGTGATATAACCATTAACCCTGCAGCCACTAGCCAAACTAACATACTTAAAGTGGTATTTGGCTGCCTGTATATCCAACCACATTATGCAGAGTTGATACATTCATTGTGTTCCCTTTTGCAGGTGCATGTTACGATCTTTAGAAAGATCCTCTAGAACCCCATTTCTTGACCACACTTAATGTAGCATCCCACCATTGCAAGACAAGATTTGTTATGGTTAGGATTTTTAAGAATAGATGTCTGAATATAGTACTTAGACGTGGTTTGTGCCCAAACAGGTAGTGCTGCTCAAAATACAGAATGAAAATCAAGGTTCCTGCTCCAAGAAGCTTGCAGTATAAATACGCACTCCACGGGGGTTGCTGCTTCTACTGCCTGGCTCGCTTCAGCATGGTTAGGCTCTTTCAGGGCTGAATTCACTGCAGACCAGGTACTGAGTAACAGAAAGTTTCCATGACACTCCTGTTTTCATTTACTTAGTTACTTTTTAGGGTATATGAAGAGGAAGAGTGCTGACCTTACTCAGAGTACATCAATAAAATGAGAAGCCATCTGCTGTATCAAAAGAAAAAGATGTACCTTGCCAGTTCTCGAACATTGAACTTCCAGGGTGTATCTGGTTCTTGGAATATAACTTCATATCTATTTTCACGTGCCTGAAGAAGGACACAGAAGGTTTAGATGTATGGCTGCCAAGCTCAGGAATAGCCAATCTGCCAGACCGCCGGAGATTTTATCTGCCTAAGAGATGTATCACATGTATGAGGAGCCAGAAAGAGGAAGATAACCACGACCGCCATCGAGGTGCTGGTCTGAGCCCCAGCTAGTTCATTTCCTTCTACCCCAAAGGATGTGGGTCTCCCAGCAAAACTTGCCCTCAGCATTGCCCCCAGTCCCTGTGCCTCACGGCAACGGCATCCTGGCACTTGAACATCTGGAAGTCGCAGATGGTTCAAGAGCCATGGGTTGGCCACACCAAGCTGGAGCTTCTGGCAGTGTGAGGTCAACACCTAACAGTCATGTTATTTTCAGGCACTGAGTCTGCAGGCCTCAATTCTTTTAAGGTAAAGCCATGTATTTATGTATGTGTGCATATATTATATATATATATGTTCAATACAATTATTGATTGCTTTTGCTTTTTGGTCTGGGGGAAAGGAGGCAGGGAAATCTGCTGATGTTTTAACATCTTGTCCACCTCTGGCTGTGCTCTCTCGCTTGCTTCCTTGGCCCCCACAACTGCTATGGAGTGGCATATCCGGGCTTTCCAGCACCACTACTCGTTCTTGCCTCTTTTTTGCTCCTGTACAAGCAATATTTAGATTCACATTTCTTAACTGACAAGATCATAACCCAAGAACAGAAGCATGAGCATAATGTTAGCAGACAGGCAATATTAGGAAACTGTACTAAAAATATTGCCATCTCTGCCAGAACTCCTGACGAGATATCAGTGTGTCTTCGAAGATTATTAATGGTGTATTTTTCATGTCATAAACTAAAGTTATAAATCATATATTGATATATTTGTCAACAAATAGTTTGGGAACTGTTCAATTCACTACTGAGGAAGGAGACAACATCCTGATCACCAAGGAGTAACAGGGCAAGTTCAAAGACTTAATCTTTTCAAGTCATTTTGCCTTCACGGAGTTATATAGCTGACTAATTAAAACAATTACACTGACACTTCTTCCCCTACTTCGTCACAATATCAATCTTTAACTATAATTAGAGAACTAAGGGAAAATGGAAGTAATTCTTTTTTAGCCATGTTAAGAACTGTTTCAGTCAGATCACCTCTTAAATGTCATAGCTGAGCATATAAAAGCAATACATCAGAGCTTTCCTACCATCATCACATACGGCTTCATTTCCCAAGCATGGATGTTGGTGTTATCAATAATAACTGGGCTTTTCCCATTCTTCATCGCTTTGCGTGCTGTAATGTAACACATTAAGTAATGACAAAATGTATTAAGTAACAGACTGAGCCAAGTCTTACTAGCCCCAAAGTGTCCTTTCTTTGCCCACTGCTGGCACGCTCAGTTTCTCACCAGACTCGGGTTTGTAGCCACCACCCAAACGCGGGCAGAGGGCAGTGCCCAGCAGGTGCTTTTCTGGAGGAGGTGATGCAGCTGGTGGCTGCGCTCAGTAGTAAGATCTGAAGCCTTTATAGAACATACTTAACAGGATCACAGCACTAGGTAGTTACCACAGCTAAAAATGACTGTTATTTGCATAAGATACCTGTTGTATGATCTCAAAGTATGTTTGCCATTGCTAGAAACGAGTTCAGAGCACAGCCACAAAAGCATGTTACATTTTTCTCTCTGAAGTAGAGACTTACCATTATTTTTGCAAGTTTTCCTCCTGGCTATCGCTAACTCTCCCCTTACAAGCCAGGACAGACACCTAAGAAGTTACAGTCAGAAGGATGCGGTGCACACAGCTGGGCTGGGATTGGCATGCCACCTGCTGTCACCAAACTTCAGCAGTGCTAACAGTCACTGCTGTACTTTCTAAAACAACATCTAGCAATATCACCAACATCTTTTCATTTATAAATTTCTCTCTTATAAGTTAGAAGAAATAAAGTCAGAAGTGGCAAAAATATTTTTTTAACTGGTACCCCGTGAATGTCAGCATATGGCAACACTTTGAGATATTTTCATCTTGGGGGCTAAGTTTAAAGAAAGACTGAAAAGCAAAACTATTCTGCAAAACCCCTGGATCGATTTCAGTCACCTCGCTTTTGGTTCCATTTGTGTGCATCCTCCAAGAAGTCAGGCTCAAACATGTATACCCCATTTTCGATAAAGAAGTCGTCAGTACTAAGAACTACAGCACCGGGAGAGTCACGTTTCAGTTGTCTGGAAAAAAAAAAAAACAAACCCCAAAGAAAGAAGGATTAGTATATGCTAATGCATGCCTTCAATAGAGAACATTAAATGAAAAGCTATACAAATGCTCTGCAAATATGCACAGTGCTTCATTTTGAAAAATCCGAGCTTAAAAGATCTGAAAGTAATGTAATCAGTAGATGGACACGCAGGAGGAAAGGAATGGAACTTAAAGGCATGGCCTTGATTTCTTTAATTCAGCAGAGAAATCTACAATGGACTGCCAACATGAGTTTTTAATCATATGAATATATTCAGTTTTCTTTCAGAGTTATCTGAGAAGAGATGACTAAATAAAAAAAAAAAAACAACAAAAAAAACCCACCTCACCCCAAACCTCCTAACCCCAGGGAAGTTAGTCTCAAAAGACAATTTGATCATGGGAGTTTTGCTACAGCGAGATTTTTGAAGATAACTAGGAGGAATGATTTGTCGTTTAATAAAGATGGTCTGTATTATCATCAGTTTGTCTTGCCTTTTTTTTTTTTTTGCTACAAAGCACATAGTGCTTTTTTTTTAATTTGCAAGCAAATACTTGAGTGATTAGTCAATATTTCCTATTTTTGTCACACTTTTATGTATGTTTCTGCTTTTCACTTGTCCCTGTTTTACTTAACCCTCCTCTTGTAAAGCTGAGTCATTTTTATTTCTTTTCAGCTTTTAATCATGTTTTATAAACAAATCTGAACTGCCTAGATTAGCAGTCCCAAACGCAACAGATCCATAGATCTGGTCGCCAGTGGCAATCCCCCTTCTCTTGACTCAGATGTGTGTCCCACGCGATGCTCCTTCAGACATGGGATGTCCATGGAGGGTGGACGCGTGACCATCTGCCTCGCAGGCAGCGACTGGCTCTAGGAAGTGAAAATGCTCCTCATGTGGTGGCTTAAATATGAAGCATTCCTCTGCCAGTCCTTAGAGAGCAAAGAAAAAAAAAAAACAAAAAAAAAAACCCTTCATGCAAAATTGGCTTCCCATTTGTGTGCTTTTAGCCAGACTTATTTGCGTCCATAGACAGAATTGTCTATTTTTTTTCAATCAAGGGAGTGCTGAGGGAGGCAGGAGGCTCTGCAAAAAGTCAGGGAAAGCCCACGGCATCGTCTCACTACTCTCTGTCTCCCTAAGGCCCAAAATGTCTCTGGAAAAGAAAGTAAGGCCAATTGGGAAACCTTGTGGCTCTCAGATATGAATGCTGCTGCTCTGCTATCTCATACCACACATGGTCGCCAGTCCCTGGAACTCATTTCAACTTCTCTGATAAAAAGCTTCTCTTCCATCCCCACAAAATGCAAAACAACTATTTCTCAATGTCTTATCTAATTGAGCAATAGCAAGGGAAAAGGTGCCTCTAGGTTATCAGCAAAAAACCAGACACACAGAGAGAAAAGGCTTAATTTTGTCATCTCTAGTTCTGCTGCAACCATTTACTTATCAGTTTTACCCTAATCTACCTGCCAGCAGTAATTCTTCACTAGGATTGCACGTTGCATTGAGCTGAATAAAGGTCAGCTTCTGACTTTGTTCCACCTCCACTGTAACTTAGAATCATAGACTCATAGAATCATTTTGGCTGGAAAAGACCTTTAAGATCATCAAGTCCAAACGTTTAACCTAGCACTGTCAAGTCCACCACTAAACCATGTCCCTAAGCACCACATCTACACGGCTTTTACATACCTCCAGGGATGGTGACTCAACCACTTCCCTGGGCAGCCTGTTCCAGTGCTTGACAACCCTTTTGGTGAAAAAATTGTTCCTAATATCCAATCTAAACCTCCCCTGGTGCAACCTGAGGCCCTTTCCTCTTGTCCTATTGCTTGTTACTTGGGAGAAGAGACTGACACCCACCTGGCCACAACCTCCTTTCAAGTAGTTGTAGAGAGTGATAAGGTCTCCCCTCAGCCTCCTTTTCTCCAGGCTAAACAGCCCCAGTTCCCTCAGCTGCTCCTCATAAGACTTGTGCTCCAGACCCTTCACCAGCTTTGTTGCCCTTCTTTGGACATGCTCCAGCACCTCAATGTGTTTCTTGTAGTGAGGGGCCCAAAACTGAAGACAGTAGTCAAGGTGCAGCCTCACCAGTGCCGAGTACACTTCACGCCGCCCAGCCTGTAGCTGTGCTTGGGATTGCCCCAACCCATGTACAGGACCTTGCACTTGGTCTTGTTGAACTTCATGAGGTTCGCAAGGGTCCACCTCTCCAGCCTGTCAAGGTCCCTCTGGATGGCATCCCTTCCCTCCAGCGTGTCGACTGCACCACACACCTTGGTGTCGTCAGCAAACTTGCTGAGGGCGCGCTCGATCCCACTGTCCATGTCACTGACAAAGATGTTAACAGTGCCAGTCCCAATACTGATCCCTGAGGAACACCACTCGTCACTGATCTCCATTTAGACATCGAGCAATTGACCACAAGTCTTTGAGTGTGACCATCCAGCCAATTCCTTATCCTCCGAGTGGTCTATCTGTCAAGTCCATGTGTCTCCAATTTAGAGACACAAGAGACTTCCACAGCCTTTCCCTTATCTACTATGTGGGTCACCTTGTCATAGAAGGAGATCAGGTTAGTCAAGCAGGACCTGCCTTTCATAAAGCCATGCTGAGTGGGCCTGATCATGTGGTTGTCCTATACATGCCCCATGATGGCACTCAAGATTATCTGCTCCATAACCTGCCTCAGCACTGAGGTCAGACCGACAGGCCTGTAGTTCCCCAGCTCGTCCTTCCTGCCCTTCCTGTAGATCGGCATCACATTTGCTAACCTCCAGTCAACTGGGACCTCCCTGGTTAGCCAGGACTGCTGATAAATGATGGAAAGTGGCTTGGTGAGCACTTCTGCCACCTCCCTCAGTCCCCTTGGGTGGATCCCATCCCACCCCATAGACTTGTGTGTGTCAACTTCTACCATCTGCCGATTAATTGATATTATTTTACGGTAGAACCGCTCCAGAGAGCAGAAACTCACTGCTGATGGACTGAGCAGGACTGGGCTGTAGCCACTGCTATGGATCATTTAGCACGTACAAGTCGTTATCTACTAGCTCCAAAGACAGGTGTTAGGCACATTATTACTGCTGGGCAAACAGATTTAACAAAAGTCAAAACTCTTAGTAAACAGTCAATTTGTTTTTGCTTTAATTTTACTCCCAGGCAAAGAATTCTTATCATGAAAAGCATGGGAGCACCTAATGCTTATCTGGTCACTCTTGTGCTGATAAACCGATACATTCAGCTCTCACTATAGTTCAGCACCTCACCTTTCCCACTGCTCTACCCATCTGCATCGCAATCTCTTCTCCAAAAAATTGACTGTGCTAAAATATGTCATCCCTTTAGCTACTAATAGGCACATAAAATTGACCGCATTAGTAAAAGATCTCAATTTTTTTTTCCTTGCTCAGTGTTTCTTTTAAAAATGTTCTCAACCAGTGCAAATTTTAAAAAATTATTTTCTTAGGATATACCTTACTAAATTGTTAACACAGATATGCACACTTGCATGACAGCTTTGATATTAACCCTTAAGCAATCTAAATAGTATGTGATTATCAGTCTGCTATCCTTATATCACTGGTAATTAAAGTAGATAAAACTTGTGCTTCAAAGGAGCAAAAATATGGCACAAAATGTGCTAAAAGAACTATGACTTACTGTCACATTTGCTATATTCAAACTCCTACTAACAGCAACATAAGAAAACATTAAGTGGGAAAAAGATCTTTTATCTCCTGCTTATTTTGCTGCTTTTAACATTTAACTGTCTAAAACAACCAAACTGACACTAAAGTTTATGACCATTTTCTGTAATTCCCTATCGCCCATGAAGCTGATAAAAATCCTGTTTCTTCTGTCCCTTAGAATTTCAAAGGGCACCCAAATCTCTTCAGTATGTTGCTTGAGAAATAAGCCTTCTGTGATCTACACCGGACCACAAGTTGGTTTAGAAGAAAGGTTTTACATAATTGCATCAGGGTCCTGATCACTGTCTGCAATAAAAATGCCTATATTTTATCAAAATATACACCAGCTACGTAAAACGGGAGGACCTGTGACCAGTGTTATTAATGAATAAATTTTAGGCAGCACTGTAAAATGAAAACTACCCATTGGCGTTAGATCAGTAAGTGTAAAGCATACGAGCGAGGATAAGCAAAGTGAAATCTCTTTGCAAGCCCAAAGGGTACATATGAGCTATGTTTTTAAGCAAGCCGCTGAACTTGAAGCGCGGCGTTGTGATAAGCAGTATCTGTCAAAGGCTCAGTATTGATTTGCCTACTTGGGACATTTAATTGCACAGTGTTACAGCTCTCTATCTTCCAGTATCTATCTTCCAGTAGATACAACATACAATACAGTAGATACCAAAAGCTCTACATCTTGCTAAAGAAAAGTTTGCTGCTGTTTCGGAAAATACAAAGGATAAGAAAATAAGAAGAGAAAAGGGGATGTTTCCTCTGCTTACAATAAATCTCCAGAAACCCTTTTGCCTGCTTCCGCAAAGCAAAGCAGATTTCCACGCCAGGTACCCTATCTCATTAGATTGGCTGACACAGTTAGGAAAAAAACCCCAAACCTAACAACAACCGAAAAAAAAAGCTTTCAGATGCTTCTGCTCTGCAGCTCTGACCCAAGAGCAGCAAACTTCACGGAGCTACCAGCAAGGCCTGGGAACTGCTAAAGCCCCTGGAAACACGAAGCTGTGCAGAGGCACAAGCTTGACCATCTGCCCACACCAACCCCACCGGCAGCGCGGGCAGCAAAGATGCTGCTGAACGACACGGCGTCTTGGCTAGTGGTGGTGCACGCTCACCTACTGGCTCATCCTGGGCAGATTTATGACGGCTGCTGTGATTAAAAAAGGAGAATCTTTCTGTTGAAAATACAGCTGGGTTTCTGTGTGACCGCAGGAGCCTTGTAACAACTGCCTTGGTGGACAGACAGGCGGTTTTAGAGGCTCTTACGCTATTCATCTCAAGATCCGTTCCCATGATTTATACCATTTTTAAGTCCCTTTTTTTCTAATTAGCTTCTTCAGTGCTTTCAAACAATCACTTCAGATTTTAACTGTGTATATAGACAACAAAATAATTATTCAGGGTTTCAACTAGCTGGATGCATTAGAGTACTTGAGAGAAGTCGCTGTGATCACAAGTAATAAGGTTGGAGATAAAAAAAAAAATCCATAACTATTTCATAGGCTGTCATGTTTTTCCATCAAAAAATTTGAAAATAAATTAATTTCTGATTTGAGCCCAGTAAGCAGATTGGAAGGAACATTTTCAGTGCTCAGAAGGCAGCAGAATGGTACATCACGTAGATCTCAGAGACACTAAATTCCCAAGCTACCTCCAATGTAACGGAGATCAGAATGTGTATGTAGGTAGTGACATCACATCCAACCGCTTGCTCAGGTCACTCCTCCTAACACAAAGTGTTCCCGTGGCATTTGAAAGTCTTTCGTTTCAGCAGAAAATCAGAACCAGGAGATCTGGAGCACATGCCCGGCTCTATCAATTGCCTGGCTGTGTTTTAACAACGTCTGGGGCCCTGAGGACTTTGCCCTGGAGGGAGCCGGCCAGCCGATCGCCACGCTGCTGGCAGAGCACACGCATGGCTTTGTGTCTCGCCCGCGGGGGGTTACAGCAGCGGCTGTATTTTGTAAAGCAACATATTTGATAGAGACACGCAGGAGAATCACCTGAAGTGGTTTTATACCAAGGTAAATGTTGACATTGCGTTGCTGCCTGGTAGCAGGGGCTGCAGAGCCAAAGGCCGTGAACCCTGTCAGAGCTGCAATTCTGCGGCGGGGTCGGGGTGCTGGTCACAGCAGCGGGGCTGGCCCAGGACTGAGGGTACTGGGAGGAACTGGGAAAAAGCAGCAGAGAACTGGAGAAGGTATGGGTTATGCCAAGCAGTGCCAATGCATTTTTTCCTTCCTGCTCTGGAAGATTGCTCCCTCCGTGCTTCATAAGGGCGCACAAGGGTGAATGCATTTCAAGCGATAAATCAACAGCAGCAGCTGAAAAGTGGCATGTTTGATCACGCCCAGCCTCGCGCTTCAGCAAAACTGCTGGATAGAGGGGTCACGTGTTAGGTGAGCTGTGCATCATTGCAATATATTGTAGAAGAGCTGGAAATACAGCTACTGTGCAATAAAGAGTCTGTTGGGGAAACAGGTATGAGCTTGTTGATTCTTTGGAGACATTTTTGGAAGCTGTATCTGCTACTGCACCCCAGATAACTGTTTTCTTAGCAGCTGTCCAGGTCTGGTCATGAAATCTGTACTGTGAAGTCGGGGGGATGCATTCAGGAGGAGAGTGTTACACAGGCCTGGTGGAGGCTATCTGAGATGCAACTTCCTGCTACCCTTCTTCTCCGACGCACTTCTGCTGGTGGTGATGTAGGGTGAACGGTTAGAGGGAGATGGTTAGGGTCACCTAAAATATGTGGTTCAGGGAAGCATATTCTCGCAGTGACGGAATTGGAAAGGTTTGGAGCTCGGTGATGAGCAGACCAACTCCTCGTTCTGCCTTGACTATTCATTATATCACAGGTGGATCCTTCACTGTCTTTACCAGAAACCAAAAACCAGACCTGAACCAATCCATACCAATGCTGTGCTGCTCTGAGCTGAGGGAGGAACAGCGATGGTGAAATCATTTTAACAAAGATGCTATAACTAAATCTTACAAAGCTGTGTCCAAACTGTGCTGCGTGACATGGAAAGGTCAGGGAAATGAGTCATGGATCTGAGGTTGCTCCTAGGATCCTGCGATGAACTGAAAAGGGGCTCTTTTGCTGGTTATCAGCAAGTTGCCACGTCACCAGTGATAACATTCACGGTTTGTGACACTTCTGAGCATTGTAAAGATGTAGAAGTTGGAACAGAAATATTGGCTGATACGAAGAACGGATGAATGGAGGTGTGTGTGAAAGCACCAGAACAAACAACAGAGCAAAGGCTGAAACGACAGCACACACTGACAACCGAGGACAGTGTTAACAGCAATAAAACTGGGAAAGGTGCTGTTCACACCCCCCAAAGGCCAGCACTCAGCTAAGGCCCAGCACGGATGACTTGCTGCTGGAAGACCCACGCTCTGAGAGCGGGAGGATGGCCAGGGGGTCACACCAGCCCATACACACCTTCTTTCTTCCCCTTGTTCCAACAGAGAGGGAGGATGCAGCTGAAAAGACCCAAAACAGGAAAAGGAAAATAATGGGACACACCCCCCCCCACACACACACACACACACCCGCTTAAGATTCACAGAACACCAGGTAAGCAAAATTCACAGGCAAAAAGATGGCAGCATAGAAACTGCGGGCTGGGAGGTGGCATAGCGGACCTGACCAAAACCCCCCGAGAGCAACCCAGGAGAGAAAGTGAGGATGGGACAGCTGAAGGTCCTTGTCCTCTCTGATTTTGGGCAGACCACCTGTGTACATGCATCTTGGCGCCTGCAAGTATTTGGCTGTGATAGTGTGAGTGAATAAAATCTGAGAGAATGAATTCGACTGGGTAAAATGAGCTTACCGAGGATTTTGCAAATAAGTATTACCTTCCTCCTCCAGTAGGATCTCGCACAGAGCTTTGCTGCATTAATTTTCTGCAAACATCACTTTGCTTAGCACACTGCGTTTACTAGCACCAAAAGGTACACAAGGTGGGAATAGCAAATCTCAGAATTTTCTTGGCACAGTTCTTTCACAATCTAGACAGAGTTAACGGAGAGGTACTAAATGCAGTTTTAACAGCTGTCCTTTGATCTGTGTACTGCTGAAGGGCCAAATGCAATGTTACAATTAACAGGGGTTAGAAACAGAATGAGTTCCTCAAATGTTCATCTCACAGGGGACTAAAACAATACTTACAACTGGTTTTGTAAATCTGTCATTAATAATTAATCTTGTGTTTTGACCTAAAAATAGGCGAGTCAGTTATTTGCACTGGCTGAGAAAGTGGCCCCAAATCGTTACTTTCTCACTCTGAGAAGACCAAAACCCCTCCAAAGAAGAAGGGGGTCTGCACTTGCACAACCTCTTTAGGGAGAGGCATGTATTTTGGGTGTCAGTAAAAACACAGCATTTGGCCGTTCATTGAAGAACTTGGTCTTGCAGAAGCCCCGTGAGGCAGAAGTCCCATGTGACAGGAAGGACTGTACTGGAAAGAGGAAACGGTGTGTTAACCCAGCGTATTACATAGCTTTATGCTGCCACCTTTCACAGCAGAGCCCTTCCTGGGGCAACCCGTGATCCCAGCCACGGGTTCCTCACCCGAGCACGGGGACCTGAGTGAGAAGACAGCAAACTTTCCTCCTTTCATGGAGAGTGGATGGCGCAGAGAGCTGTGGGCTACCAGACTGTGAGATTTTGTGATACCAGCCTACGGCTATGCTGCGTCACGCCAACTGCAGTGCCGTCTTCCAGCACTCCCCTCTGGGGTTTTCCCACCTATTTTTAGTCAGTTTTGGGGCTGCTGAAGAGTGGAACGTCTCCTCTGCCCACTTTATACACCCTTATGGCTCTGACCAGGAGTGTAGGACATCATGAAAACAGAAGTCAGAGCTGTTGTCAATGTTCACAGTCACAGAGATGAAGTGTTTTACTGTTTGTGATTAACCACAATAAAAGTGCAGCAGTCTGGTGCTTTTTAGAGAAGAAACAACAACTACTTTGGCTTGGGTGACCAGTCCATCTTATTAGAAACATCCCTTTTGGTACTGCTTACTCAGAACAACAACATACAGTCCTACAGGCAGTAGAGCCAGTTACAGGTAGCTGAAGCAATAAAGCTTTGAGCTCTTTGTGAAGACAGCGGAGGTTTCCAAACGGCTGTGCTTATTCAGGGTCCTGCGAGGCTCCCACTTCCCTCCTGAGCCAGAAAACCAGCTCCGAATTGGTGCCTCAGCCGTCTCCTACTGATTCGCAGCAAGCGCTTCCCGTTCCCCGCCCCGAAGCGGGAGCCCGGCGGGCCGGGGGCTCCCTGAGGCACCTGCCCGGCTTCACTCCCCGCACGGCGCCGGGCGAGCCCCGCGGCACCGCTCCTGCTCCCGCCGCACCAACCCCTCGGCGGGCCGGGGGAGCCGAGCCGCAGCAGCGGGGAGCGGCCGGAGCCAAAGGACGAGAGACCCGCCGTCGCCCACGAAAGGCAAAGGGCTCCGGAGCCGCCGCCTTACCTGGCCAGGGTGCTCTTCCCGGCGCCCGGCAGCCCCCGCAGCAGCACCAGCCTCCCGACGAAGCGGCTCCGCGGGGGCTGCAGGCTAAGCCCCCCCAGGGCGCGGAGCAGCCGCTCATCCATCCCCCCCGGGGGCCCAGGGGCCGGGCCGGGCGCGGTGCCGGCCGGGGCCGCCCCGGCAGGGAGGGACGGAGGGAGGGAGGGAGGGAGCAGCCGGGCCCGGCCCGCAGCGGCGGGGTGGGAGGTGGGGACCCGGGGCAGCCGCTCCTCAGCCCGGCCCCGTCCCGGGGGTTCGTCCCCCACCCCCGCTGCGGCTCGCAGCGAGAACTCGCGTCCCTCAAAGGAGCGTGGGGTTGGGGTCCGAAGTTTCCCACACCCCTGCCCTGTGAAAATGAAAGCTGCCTTAAAGAGAAATATACAGGAAAGGAAAGACATCTGCGACTCCTACAGCAAAGCCGCTCAGTTATGGCACCAAGTTTCTACCCGGAACGTTAGCCCAAGATACCATCTTTAATTATTTAAAATAGACATTAATGTCCAAATTCTCAAAGACAGGAGAACACAAGCCAGTGCCGAAAATATTCAGCCCCACGTGCTGCCCGTATGTAGCGGGAACTACAGGGCGTCCCACAAAGGGAATCGTCAAATCACTTCAGGGGAGTGGAGCTACCTAGCGCAGGTACGGACCCATCTTTTATTTTCCTTTTTTTATTTTCTTTTTTTTTTTCTTTTTTGATAGCAATGGACCTATTAGAGTTAACCTCCCCCCCCCCAAAAAAAAAAAAACAACAAAAAACCAACCAACCAACCAACAGCAAAGATTCCAAGCAGATGTAGCTAACTGTCCTGCATCGCACTAACGATCCTGCGCATCACACTCACTACATGAACTTTACATTTTTTCAAATGTATTATCACGTGAAAAACTATAAGAAGTTGAACAAGATTTATTTCCCTTGCAGAAAACCTGACCAGCTTCACCTTGACCACCACACAAGCCAAAGAAAGAAATGATACTTTCCAACTAAACCACAACCAGTGTGGTATCACACTCTCCCTCTGAGGGCCATCCACAGTATGAGCCCCAGCTTGGTTAGAAGCCAGTCCCAGATACGCCACAGGGCCACGTCGCCGTTGAACTACCCCACTGAAGCTGTAGGTTTAAGAGTTTGCAAACAGTGCTAAAGAGAGTGCTCACGTACCGTGAGAAAGCGTAGCTCCTTGGCACCTGGCACACCAACGCTAGATGAACCAAGTGGGGAAAAAAGTGGCATGACATAACATACGTAAACTTTGAAATTCAGAGATACCACTTTTTTTTTTTTTTAAAGTAAACTTAAACAGGCAACACCCTACTAAAAGATGAAATACCTTTTGTCGATACAAGAATACTGAGGGATTTTGAAAACTGTTTTCATTTTAAGCATTCTGGAAGGTCAGTATTCAGTAACAGAAAATACAGACATTCAGATCTCTCGATAAATAAAAGTAGGAAGAAAATATTAACCCTTGAGTGGCATTTTCTTGAAATCAAACTAACTTTTCTGTTGCCACTGGTACCTTAGGTAAGTCTGAAGCTGCGGTTATGGCCAGCATGAATTACCTCTCTCCTCCCCATTACATTTTGCATAACATTCTGCTGGCAAAAGAGCAGCACATTTCCAACCAAGGACAGGGGGAAAAAAAAAAAATCACACACGTACATAAGAAATGCATGAAAAAAGTGCAGCTAGTAAATTTTGCCCATGGTACAACATTAATTTAGAAATACGTACATCTTTAACTGCTTACAGGTGTATGCAGTATTTGTTTGAGTGGAGAGTGAGGACACACCAGCAATTTAGACCACGGTGGAGCTTCACCATGACTGTGTCCAGGTACCGGCTCTTCAGCTGGTGCACAATGAAAAGAGCGCAGGGAAAGATGAGAAAGAGGAGATGGATGAATAAATAGATAAATATTCTGGAAGCTGCAGAAGTGGGAAGTATTAGTTCTGACAAGTACCCACAACCTAAGCTTCCTTGTTTCTCCTCTTCTTACTGATCTTTTCGCACCCTTTTTACCATAAGCGAGGTGATAGTTGTCTTTTCTGTCACTCCCTCTCACTACAAAGAAATTTCCAGCCTTATGTGTGAGTTTCTCTCATAATTGACAAAGGCTGCTCTTTCTGATTAAATTAATTTTCTCCTTAGTTATTAAGTTCTCTTAATATAAGGTGTCTCTTGATTTGTCCTTTCACCTCCCTCCATTCTCTATTCCCTGTCTCAACTTTGCTATGTGAGCAAGCACTCTTGTTTTTTTCTTATAAATAGCGATCCTTCATGATCTTTCGGCACCCAACAGCCCCTTCTCTTTCTGGTCCATCACACCACACCTCCTGCTTTCCGCTTTCCTCCTCCCGTTTGTGGTTACACTCATGTCCTTCTCCCGGTGAAAGTGCCAGCCACCTCAGCATCATGAACTGGATCTACCCGGGCATCACAAGCACGACTTTAAAGACAGACACACAGAACGTTTCACATTTTATGGACCACAGAAGTACATCAGGGTAGTTTTGTGCTTCTCCAGAAAAGTGACAGAGAACTGATGGAGAAGCCTTGCCCTGTTTACAGCCTCCACAGAAAAAAGAATGTAGGTGAATCCAATCATGAATCATGCCTTGGGAAAAAAAAAAAACCCAAACAAAACAAAAACCAAACCAAAACCCAACAGATGAAATTGTGTTTTAAAAACATGGGATGAAACTTATGTATTTTATTCGTGTAATTTAGCTCACTCTACATATGTAAGTATTTCCCACTTTTCTGATACCTCTGTGGGCCTTGCATAGACATTTATATGAGCAAAATTTTAGGTGTTTAATGTTGAGGTTTTATTAATTTCTGCTGCTTTTCTCCCCCAGGAAATCAACACTCCTCTTATGTTACTGGGATAATTTCCTCAGTAACGGATTTGTTACCGGTAAGGTTACAGATCTAGTTGAGGAATAAACATCACGCTTAATTTTGAAGGAAAATCCCAATATTAAAAAAAAAAAAAAGGAAAAAAGGAAACAACTGGTCTTAGCTTAAATTTCTCCTCACATGATAAGAATTTTAAGTAAAAGATGGAAAAAGGAATACCACTAACAGAAACATCAAATACACTACCAGTGTTAGTTATGGGACTTATCAGTCTACCACAAACCATACCCATCTTTCCTCCAGTGGGTTTGCATCAGGTTTATAGTGAAGTTTTCTCCTTATTTCTATGGTCCCCAATGAGTCTAGTCAGATGGAAGCATTAACCTTGGTCTCAGGAGAAAACAAGGTAACTTGTGCATCTCTGCACCAAAGAATAGGAGCCACTGATGAAGACTTGGTCCGCTTGACATTGTAAAGAGACTGGGATGTAATTACGAGTGACAGGATGAAAGGTACGAGCAGGCAGAAGTAGGGTAAGACACCCAATTAACAACAGAAAAGCTTTCCCTGCAGGTAGGCGTCACGGCCAGTTCATGTGGCAACATCTGGCACCCTGACACAAGTGAATGAAGTACCAGAGCCTGACGCTCTGCCGACACTCACTGTCCTCTGCTCTCAGTCTTTCTGTACCACACTCAAGGATGTACTGAGAAGGTATAGATCCCAAACAGCTTCAGAAAGTGACCTTTTGCCACACACAAAGTTATCTCAATTTTGATTTTTATTACATGGACAGAGAGGTTGATATTGGGGGGCTGTGGGAGGGTGAGGGGGAAAGATGGCAAAAGATTCACACCAGAAATCTACAGCGGTTACTTTCTTCCAGGTTGTTTCTCACATTTAAAATCCTTGGTGGCCAACTGAAGTCCTTCCATGGTGGAATCAAAGTCAGAAGTTTCTGAAATTAAAAAAAAAAAAAGAGAGATTCTGCTGAAATACCACAACAGCGCAGACTATAGAAAGAGAACCATCAGCACAACCTGATGGTTACTCTCTTCTGAGAGCTCCAGAAACACTGTTCTGGGCAGCTCTTACGCCCCCTGGTAATTATGCTCTCTGCTTACGTAAATTTATTTTAGGCCAGGTTTTCCTGGTAAGCACTGTAAAAGGCAGGTGAGGTTTTCTGGTCATAATTCTGTACACTTTTTCATGCTTCATTTTGTTTAAAATTAGTGCTTAAATGTCAAAGGATAGAGAAAATATTTTTTTATTATCATCGTACCAAAGTAGCAAATGGAAGAGGTTTGGCCGTGGGATGGTATTTCCAGTGACACTACTGGACGACTGCTTTAGTTTGCTTTGTTGTCTTTCAGATTATCTTTCTCATGCTAGCCGAAAGGCAGTCCTGCCCGGCCCAGCTATACGTTCCTGCTCCTTTACCCCTGTCCTGCTGGTTGCACGGCGCTCGGACAATTTGTTTCATCTTGATGGTCCAGCATGAAAACTTTTTGGATGCCTTTATGGATTGGATGATAGAGCTGAACTGCCTCACTCTCTGGCTGCGTCCAGCAAAGGGAAGTGACGGGAATAGCATGGCCAGGGGAAGGAGGACACACGTCATCAAGAGATTTCTCTCATCAAAACCACAACCCTAGTGGGCTATGGTGGAGGAAATGTTCCTGCAGGGAGTTACCGCAAAGTGACCTCTACGCTTCAAAACCAAACATGCAGATTTTATTCTGCAGTAGCCCTGCAGTTAAATGCTTAAACCGACATCAGGTTTTGTCGTCTTGTTCCACATTTGTAAACCATCTGGCACTCAGGAGTCCTGGTGTAAGGAGAACTTCTAGGCACTGAAATACTGCTGCTTTCACTGATCTCAGCATTTTTTAATTTTTTAATTTGGGATCTCTTGCTTAACCTCCAGAACAAATACTGATGTGCTGCCAATGCTGCAATAAGGAGCTCTCACAACAACTTGAGATTAACTCCGTGCTTTCACAGAGGAACACCACCACTGTTCACTGTCCCATTTGAATAAACGCACCCTTTCACAACACGAATACAGAAGCATGATCATCTGGCTAACAGATAAAGTTGTACTTGGCCAGTAATGCTTAGTTTAGTCTCAAATCTAAAGGGACTGAAATGATCGTATTAGCTCTCCATTTATTTTCTATGATTTAAAAAGCTTTTGATAAGAATGCTTCAGTTTTCTTACTTTTTCCCCCGCCCCCCGACATTTGATGAAATCAAATCCATTTCAACATTTATAGTTGTTCACTTGAGCAGTTTTACAGCCTCTCCAGGACATCATTCTTGGCAAGTCTGCTTTAATCAGCAACCAGAAAAGAATGATTTGGTGGTGAGGAAAGACGACCTAATCTCTCAAAATCAGTGGCACCACTGACCAGAAAAACTCACCTGCCCTTTACAGCACTTACACATCCAGATCTCACAGGACCGCTAAAATACCTATGTGGGGTCTGGCCGGGGGGCTGTGTTACCCAGTATCCTGTGCCTGACAGCGAGCACGAGTCGACTGAAAACCCTAAAAGATGCTTTTTGATTTTTTTTTTTTATTTTCACATACTTTTTAATATTTTTTTTGACATCCTAACATTTGATTAAGTTTAAAAGCAGCCTGTCATCTGAAGGTATGGTTGCACAATATGTGGTCCCCTGGTATCGGAGCCGACTGCCACCCAAGCAGGGAGCTCTGTACGTCCTCTCCCTTGCATCTGCAGCAGCACGGCCCCATCTGCTCCCGGCCCCCAGCTTCGGCACTGAGTTGCACCCTACACAAGTTTATCTAAATTCGCCAGCCCAGCAGAAAACTATCCATTTGTTTCCTGTGGGGTTAACGAGTTAAATTACCACCTTTATGTCAGCCAGCGAGTGAGTGCTGGAGCTGATAACCAGGGTGGGGCCGGGAGGAAGGGCACTTTCTGCTTTTGGCAGCAGCGAGAGCCATCACACCAGCTCGGCCAGGGGCAGCAGACCACAGCTCCAGAGCAGCCTAAACCCACCCAGCCTCTGGTGTCTCATCCTCTGCCTCCAACAGCCATCAGGACTTTCCCTGACTCATTTCAGATGTTGAGCTAAAAAAACCCAAACGAACCCACAACCAAAACCCCAGGAAAACCCCCAACTAACTTCCCTCCTCCTCCCAGTGCAAAGCCCTAACCAGCTTAGCACTCCCGAGTCAAAGGCTTTGCTGAGCACCGATGCTGCTGCAAGGAGGATGGGACCATGCGGCCAGGACCAGGGCAATCAATCACCCGTTCCATATGCTTCATCTGCCAGCTGGGACCTCCAACTTAAGCACGCCACCTCGGCACAGATCTTCATGACCAAGTCCTTCTGCACAAAGAGTGAAATGCGTGTTTGTTTTTTTTTTTTTTTTTAGAAACCAAACACTGATGGGGAGTCTTCTTTCATGGCAAAGTACGCATTGCTTTAATTCTATATTCCCTAGAACTAACCCAAGCCGGCGCAGTAGAGTATTAGACTGCAAGGTCACAAACTGGGATGTAATGACGTCTCGTTTCAGACCAGCCGCCAGTGGTTGGCTTGCAAACGCACAGGGCTGTGGATCGCTCCTGCTGCGCTTGCGACAAGCAGGAAAGGAAGGCTGAAACAATTTTGGGAGTAGCATGGCAGACAGAAAAAGGGTGTAAATCTAAGGGAAAAAAACCAGTTTGTTGAATTCAGCAACCAGATAAAAGTATTGACAATAAGGCAGAACAATCTGTTAGCATATGTCTTTCTCTTTTGAAGTACACAAAGAAAAAAAACAATCAATTTCCCAGTTAATCATCATTTTCTTTGGGGAAAAGAGCAGAGCTCTCTAGGGTTTCTTCTTTAACATAAAAACATTTTATTCAATAAACCTGGACATTTCTGGGTAGTAGCTTAGGTTATGAATCCACAAAGATGGCCAGTCGGTATCATAAGCAAAAATCTTGCCTGTGGAGTGTTCACATTTGCAATATTATAAGTAACTTATAAAAAATTGTGGCTGACAGTATTTGATGAAATTTTTTTTTATTTTCTCACAAAATGTTTTAGTATTTGATTATGTAAGAGGACAATACCGCTACCAGATGTTCTTGATTTTATTCATAATCTGTGCTGACAGCACCTTGTGAGCCCAGTGTTATCTGCACTGTGTGGTTCAGAGAGATTCCCCTCACCTTCCTACATCGGTAGTTGGCACAGGCTAATCAGCAAATGACCTGCAACATCATTTTTGTCATCAATGATATAAAAATGCATATAATCAAATCAACCCCCATTCAAGAGGTTTCAATTCCAACCCAAACTATTCAACTACTTTACTTCTGTCATGAACTTCCACTGTGAAAATTAAGAAACCTAAAACATCAACTACTCCTTTTAGAAGTGTCCCAGCACAGCGCGTGTCCTCCTCTTTGATGATTCCTCCAGCCGTCGACTTGTGCTTGTGTCAGGCACGGGACACGTGGATGATATTCCAGCGGTCCTGTCAGGTCTGGATGGGAACAATTTAAGCCTCTGGATCTAGATTTTTTTTCTGGCTCAATTTGCCCATGGTGCAAGTTATTCTATTTCTATGTACCTCAGTTTCCTTATTTTAAAACTACGTTTTCCACTTTGGAAACTAAAAACTGATGGAAAACTATATGGAAGTTAAGGTAGTGTTTTGCAGCTGGATGCAAAAGTCCTTCCTTCTTATCATAGTCTACCTAAAATATCTCTCATAAACAAACTGAAAAAACTTTGCCAACCTACCAAAGGGTTCAAAAAGTCACAAGACAAGCATGAACACGATAGCGTACTTTCTAATACTCAGTAGCCCACTTTGTCATACCGAATGAAAACATTCATGAAAAATTAACACTTTAATACATGGAGCCCTATCGCGACCTCCTGCTGCCGATTCTCCACTGAAAAGCAGAACTGCCACGTTTTCATAACTTAGTGAGGTACTGCTTTAGCTTTATTGTCCAGACAGTGCTCTTCATAATTAGACCCTTAACACGGCATTGCTCTCCATCCTGAACAGATGAAGAAAATAGCACCGAGATGTCATGACTCACTACAGATCACCGCAGTAATTAAACTGGGATTAAAGTCCAGCTCTTAGGCACCCTACGCTACTGCTTTCACTTCACCAGGCAGGTTTTAGATTTATTTTTTTAAATAATATGGCTTTAATAACAAAATGCTGCCCTTCTCTTTCCCCAGCTCAACATTAAGAAAACCCAACAACCCTCATACCTACCCTGAAGAAAAAAAAAAAAAAAGTCAAGTTGAGTGATAGTAAACACACCTTAAAAATTATAACAAACAATGTTCTTTAGATGTTTGGTCAAATATCATACAAGAATGAAACGCATTCACAAGTGCAACTGATTACCTTTTCCTTCATGCAGAATTTAAGATGGTCAATCATGACTGATGAAACACAGCATCCAGACAGCCAGCGCTTGCGCAGGTCACAATGTTCTCCTCTATCACCCCTTGAAGCAGCTCCAGTTCTGGAAGTGTTTCAGAAGAGTCTTGGTTCTCTTGGCCATTTTTATTTAGATCTTCAAGACCAATAATACCATCTGAAAAATAAACAAATTACAAACTGCAGCCAAAACCACCTGAAATGATCTAATTATCTTATATAGTCTATAATTTATATTAGCTCAGAATAGAGTATTTCTAGAACAAGCTTTCATTTCATCAAAATACTCTTGATTTTGCCTCCTAAACAGCCTACAAAATAAATTATGTTTTTCACGTTTGTCTCTCACAGGGAAAGAGTGAGAGTGCGTGTGTGTATATATGTATTTTTTCCTACTCTTATGCTTCCCCTTAGCTCTCCTAGAGCATCCTTTTCTCTCTTTTAAAAAGGAGAAACTCCTCTCCTATTTCAGACATCAAATCCTATCAGCCTCCAGGGAGCTACTATTGTGTATTTTTAATCCCATATTATGGAACTTGTGAAATTATACTAAATTAATATGGAAATCATGGGAAAAGACAACACACAATCTTATCCCATAACCTCCACACTGCAGGAATTAATGCATGCAGAAGTCCAGAGCTTCCCATGGACCCCGATATCTCTTGCTGCTCTAGTGTGTGACCTATTATTTTTCTGGAAATTTTGAGTGATCATTAAGTTTAATTAAGTTGAAGATGCTCAACCTTTCAGAGAAATAGTCTAAAGAAAGCCTTATTCATGCTAAATGTCCTTCTGATCTGGAAAGGGTAAACTTGAGCTAGGTATTGGATTAATTCCATATAGGAAACTTTAAAAGGCAAGGAATTTCAGCACTTGGATCAGGAAACGCAAAGTGATGATTCACAGCAACCACAGCTCTGCCATACTATGTACACAATCAACGGAGGCACAAATTCATTTCTCACATCCCAGCGCTTTTGTACAAAGAGGAGTGTTATCACTCACTTATGCTGAAAACCTTCGACGCACTTCAGCATTAACTATTTTCTCTTCTGAACAGAACTATTTCATATAGTTTTTGTATCACAGAATACACTCACCAGTCAAGGTGTTTCCATTCTGCAATCCGTTTGTTTTCTGTTTTTCCTAAAATAGATAATAATAGTCCAGAGAAAAGAAGAAAGTATGTGACAAGAGATTTTGTTATTTTGGGAAAGAACAAGGTTCATGCTCTATTTTATAATTACTATTTCATTGTATTTACAGGATTTTCCTCCTTTCCACTACCAGACACTACAGTGCTCCTTAAATAAAAACGAACCTTCACAAAGCAACAGCCACAGTGGGGGAAAAAAAAATTTCTAAGATAACACTTTCTAACTAGACAAGGAGAATTAATTTGCCGTCAGTCTTTGTAGAAGTAGCTACAGGTAGTGGAGGATGAAATTTGCTCAGATGATGGGAGAAAACCATAAGAAGGAAAACAACTGGATGATGGTAGGTTGTACTTAATGAACAGAGGCCAGGTCAGGACACAAGTATCAAGGAAAAGGTTTGGTTTCCTTTTTTTCCTCCAACTATTTTGTATACATTTCTGAAGTTGATCTTTCAAAAGCAGAATCCTACCATGGCCTCCAGGTGGTTCTGGAAATATTCAGAAGAGTACATAAAACGTCCATCTCCTCATTGTGGGTATTAAAAACCAAATCAAATTTACTAGCAAAGAACATCATCTTGCTTATGAACTGAAGAATTCCTCTTTACACCTGGAATATTGGAAAGCCTTCTGAAATCCCCTAAAATTCGTACCTCCACAGAGGTCTTCCACAGTAAATAGATCATCTTTGAAACTTTCCAGTCAAGAGGAACTATATAATCATCTGGCAACAAGGATTCTGCAGAAGAAAATATTTTTTGCAGTTGAGTGTTCAGATCTCTCCATAGCCAAAATATATCACTGAATTACAATTTTTGCACACATTATATATATATAGACTTTAAAAAAAAATCAGCAGATATTTAAATGAGCCAGCAGCAAAGTCAGAATTAGGTTTTCTAGAATCTAAGGCCAGTACATTGGAGGGGGAGGAGGGGGAAGGAAATTTGAGTTTGGTTTCTTTTTCTTTCTTTTTTTTTTGGCTAAAGCTTTCCTACTATACTTTTCTTTCCCCCACATACTCCCCCGAAATGAGGCACAAACAAGAAAAACAGAAAGCTTTCAGCTCCTAAATTAAACAAAATGCAACTTAAATATCAGCCTTTAAATTTTAAAATATCTAATTATAGGAATTTGTGCAATATCACTAAAGAAATTACTTTCTAAAATGTTTTAACTCTAACCCTGTTTAAAAGAAGCTGAAGAGAGATTCTTTGTAGGAAAACAGTCTAAAATATGTTCTATGCTTATATGAGAATCATACAAGCAAGTCAGTCAAGTAAATCTTTTATTTATAGATAACTAAAGACATTTATTTACCAAAGATTTCCCATCCAAAATAATTTCAATAAAAATTGACTGCAATTGCCAGAGTTGTAAAATACTACAGCTCAAATGTGTACATGAATAAATAGTAGCCTATCGATATATATAATAGGTCACAAAAAAGCACAAGAATTAATTTAAATTGTAGGAAAATTATAGTCAAATGAGAACGCGGCCAGCCTTCTGCAGACAGCAGGCACAATTTTGACAGGGAAAACCCCAACAAACAGCAACCACAAGCTTGCAGGGCTTCGGAGAGATATGGGGGGGGGGGGGTTTCTATTTCTTAAAGGTTATTTCCAAAGGAAACTCATCTAAACACCAGAGAATTTCACCTGTTACTGACCCAGAGAAGAACGACATTTGGTTCACTAACCTATCGAGAGTTTCTGAATGCCTGTTTTTCCTTTTTTTCCTGGAAGATCCCTGTTTTCAAGTCATGGCCAACTCCCTCTAAGATGATGAAATTTAAGATCACAGATATGAAGACTCGCCAAGTTTGGAGGAGAAAAATATTTTACATGTAGTAGTTGAGGACATCAGCCTTATTCTCTGCTCTGTTTCAGCTCTGTATGGCAAGTTCTTTGGTGCGCGGTGCCAGATTTAGACAAAGCAGCGCTGCAGGTCCTTTGGGGACCAAGCCCAGCAACGCTGCCAGTGCTTTGCGTCACTGTTCTGGCAGGTAGCATTGCCAACAACTTTTACAATAAAACCAAAGAATCCTGAGGTCAGTTTGGGCAGATAAACAGTCATAAGCTGCTCCTCAGTTATCTTAACATTTTCATAGGAAATACATGCTTAACTTTAAATTCTACTGAAACAAACAGGCATAAAGGTCTATGTGCTGAAAAACTGGTCCGTCGTTTTTAATCCTATTTGTTGGCCAGATAAAAGTTACTGTTTCTCCACTGACTGAATTTGGACCAAAGAAGTTGCAGACCTTTATGCACAGGGAACTCGGCTCTTTCAGCAGGTGTGTACACAGCACCGCGTCCTAGGGTGATGTCCAAACGAACATCTGTTGTTGCTGCTGGCTACAGCTCCGTAGGGTTACGTTAGCCCATAGTAAATTTGGAAATCATGGTTGCCACACACAACTCCTTTGAGGACTGATCATCATACTTCTAACTGCTAACTTAAAATGATTAAACTGAAAGTACAAAAATATGACAATTGGAGCTCTGGAAGCATACAACACTGTGACACTTCCTAATCATGCATGACTAAAAAAGTATTCACTGTCAGAAAACGCATCTTCTAAGTTTTATATTCTATTTCCAATTAAATTAGATTTTGGGAAAGATTTTCAACAGTAACTAAGCCACAGAAGAGTGGATGAAAACTTTACTAAATTAAGAAAAAAGGAATGCGAGTATATTAACCATGTGGAATATAAAACCAAACATGCAACCTTTATGTAAGAGCCCACATTTTATACCATGATTTCATTTAGTTTTGCAATCAACACAGTAAAGTCTTCCTCAGTGGGATATATTAAAACTTTAAACCTAAAGCGTGAAGCTCTTGCTGAAGTTAGTAAGCCTTTGTTACTAAAAAGCCTGCAAATATGAGGCCAAACCAAACAGCACCTTTGACAGAGACTGAAGAAGATTCTAGGTAAAAAAATATAAAATAATCACCAAAGCAGCAGTGATTCCTTTCAATAGGATTAATGTTTGACTAATTGGCACCTGCAATAAAAATGAGTACTTAATCATAGTTTTTTTTGTGGGTTTTTTGATTATTTGTGGTTGGGGGGGTGGGGGTGGGTTTTGGGGGGTTTGGGTTGTGTGTGGGTTTTGGTGTTGTGTTTTGGGTTTTTTTACCAACGTAGGAGTAGTAAGAAGAGTATTACCTAGTGGAAGACCAGGAGAACCAAAGAGCTGCACAAGTTGAAAAGCAAATCCTAATGATAAGGGAAGTCCCAGAAAACTATGGTTCATATTCACATCTTGATTATCTTCAAGTTGTGAGGCCTCTGCTGGCTCAGGGTCATCTGCTTCGTGCACATTTTCACCGCAGGTTGCCAATATACTAGAATCTTCTGGATATTCAGAAAAAACTTTAACGGAAGACAAAATATCTGGTCGGCTACTTGTAACCTCTGAAGAAACCTGTTCACTCTCATCCTCTCTCTTATCAACAACCTGTTGTTGCTTAAGAGTTCTAGCTTGTTCCTCCTTTGTCCCGGAAACTACACAATCCCTGCAGGAGTGTTTTGGCATAGGAGAGGATTGTCCGGAATGAACGTAAGAAATACCACGTAACAGAGCATCTGCATCTGGCGCGTGTAAGGAATAGGTTGCCTCAGTGCCACTGTAAGGTGCAGAATATTCCTGCAATGCACGGTCCTGTTCATACTCCTCTCCACAGTCCTTGCTTAGAAAGCTCTTTTGTCCCACTTTCAAAACACTTTTTTGAAGAACATCACTTTTTATCGGGACTTTCTTCCCCCTCTCTGTACTACCAACAATCTGTCTTGGTAGATTAAACTTTGGTGCTAAGTTGACAATTCTTCTGTATCGTCTCCTCTTCGATGTCATTGGTGCAGCTGCAGCATTTCTTGGAACATTTACTTCACTCAAACACTTTACGGAGGTGGCCCTGGCTTCCACAGGGGAATCAAGGAGCACTTCAGCTGGAGATGCCAACAGACCAGTGCTTATTACGTTGCCAGCCTCCTCAGTTACTGTTACCTGATGGTTTTCCTTGACCAACCCTTCATCTGACCGATAGCAGTTTAGCTCTGTTGAACTGTTCGTATGAGTCTGTTTAGGTTTCCTCATTTTGGGGGGTCTTTGTTCACCTACAGATTTATCCTCAGACCAAGAAGACAGAGAAACTTGTGTATCGAAGCCCAGCTGTAATTCCTCAGCAGGTAAATTAATTGAAAAAAAAGCCCAGGCATTAGAGCAATTCTCTTCTGTTTTTAATGCACCTTTGTCCTCTGTGTTATTATCAGGCATGCTTGAATTGTAACACCAAGAGATTTCTTTTTCTTCACCGTTTAAACTTAATGGCTTAGCTTCCACGTCAGGTTCCTGTGTAATTTGATACGATCCCAGGTTTTTTTCTGCGCTTAACAGTGGCGTGTTATAATCTTCAGAGATGCCTTCCGTTTCCTGGATGGAATTTTTATCATTGCTTAATTTTAGTAAACTGCTTCTGCAAAGATTTTCTTTGTGCCTTTGATTTGTTTCCTCATCATCAAATGCATTTTTGGTTAGGTTTTCAGTAGAAAAAGGCTTTACATCTATTAGAAGCGAACTGTCGCTTTCTACAGGCAGTTCATTTTTCAATGCACTGTTTGACATCGTTGAGACCTCAGACACAGCGACAGAAAACCTTCCTCTTGAAACCACTGGAGCTTCTTTTAGGTTTTCATCATCACCATTAGGCTGCTCTTCACCAACTGTTACAGGATCCTCTGGACCTTCACTGAACGTACACAATGATTTGCTGTTTTCTTCTTCCGAATCATCCGCTTCACTTTCTGATGTGTCCTGGTCATCTGGAATTGGGTGATGAGCTGCTCCACCTAACATTTTCTTCGTAAGTTCTTTATGATTGCCTTTCATTTTTTTGTTTCTTTTTCGCTTTTTCTTCTGCTTTGCTTTTGTCAACACCGGCCCAGAGTTCTTCTTTAAAATTTTCTCCCTATGTGAAAATAAAAAAAAATTAAATGTAAAAAAATGTATTTCAGTAATAACGTATTTGTGGTGTTCAATTTGAAGAACAGGTACTTTATGTTAATATGATGATCAAACACAGACCATCTGGCTTTTTAAATAGATAAAATATCAAATAAAACCTTCTATTGATTAAACGACTGTATACCTTACAATTCAGAACAATCTTGAACGTTTTAATCCAATTTAAATAAACATAGTTGCCATCTCATTAACTTAGCTTTACAAAAAGTATCATAAATCATTGCAAGACCCAACAACGTGTTTCTGGACATCTTTCTAAATTATGTTTGAATAATAGATACTAAAGAGCTACTGCTATTCTGAAATGTCATTAAGTGTCATCCTGAGCAGAAAGGTACTAAGTGGAGCAAGTAGTAAGAAAATTTCACCTATTAAGATTAAATGGACTATAGTTAGGTATGCTGGACTCGAATTCAAAACATACTAACCAAAAATCTGAATAACATAAAGGTACAGTGACTATAGCAACTCTGATATTTACAGCTTAATATATTATGTATGGATGCATACATATTTGGAAAAAAATATTTCATATTAGCAACAAAATAATACACTACAGAAAAAATAACACAGTTGTAGGCAGTTATTTACAATTAATTTTGTAGCTTTTTTCAGAATGTCTAATTTTTTTTTTTTTGGCCTGCTTTTCTCATCACATTTAACAGATAACAGCCTTAACAGCGACTTTTCTGAAATCCTCATGTTAGCTTGTCAGCCAGCTAACCCTGAAATGGACACATGTGAGAAAAATCTAGTCCAGAAATCTAACTGCTCCCTACGCAGCTCTTCAGAGAGAGATGAGATTTTCAAAGCTAAGTTTGACTGATAAATCTTTGTATTGAAGATCTGCTCCTTTGCTGTAAGTCTTTGCTTTTCTGTAACCCTTTGTTCCAAATGGTACTTCACACAACACACTAAAGCAAAGAAGTAGCTAGAAGAGTTACAGGGTAAAATTAGTCATTTTCTGGGCATTCCTATATAACATAAGCTGGTTTAAGTGCTGGATTCTGAAATTCTTAAGAGAGAAACAGAAAAAAAAAAAAAAAGGGGTGACTCTGCATGCAGAAAGCAAGCCAGAGTCACTAGTAGGCAACCTGGAACCTAAGAGTCACCCATGGAAACCTATCCTTGCCCTTCATTCATTCTCAAATTTACTCACTGTTAGTCTCATATATATTCTTTCTAATTTGAAAGCAAACCCTCCTAATTCTCTGAGTGTGAAGCTCATCTGCAGCTTTCTTGGCCTCAGTATAGCCACAAAGTCACTTGACTGGAACAGGATTCAAAAGTCTCGGTGCCTTGACATTGCTGCAACAAGCACTATCGATCTCCGAGAAGATCTTGCTGGAAAGCACACAAATTTTATTGCCCCGTAATAGCATCCATGCCCCCTATGACATCCTACTAAGAAATGGGATTTCCTTCAAAAGCTGGCATTTAAGTCCACGAGGTGCTTTCCTCTGAGTAATAAAAACTGACTTCCCCTTTTCCAAATCAGTGTATTTTCAATACAGTGCCCTATGGCTTAAGTGCAGATGTCTGTACTGCAGATTCTTGAAGTTAGCCAAGACAAATTCCACCCCAAATTCTGCTCAGAATACATTCCCTAGTCAGCAACATCTCCTTTCTCCCCAAAAAAGAGACAGGGGATGCCAAAGTTTTAGGATTGAATAGATGTTATTTGTCTATTGAATTAAATTAAGAGTGAAGCATCTGCAATGGTAGCTGGAGAGATTACTTTCTTACGTATAACCCAGATTTGCAGAAATCACATACCAATCACAGACTATGGCTTAAATCCTGACATTAACTTCCTTCTTTGGTGATAAAAAGTCATGACTTTAAAGTGGGTTTAGAAGAGGAAGTTCTCTGAAATTTTCAGAAGCAGAAAACCCTTTACCAGTGAAACAGAAAATAATGTCCCATTTTTAATTGTTTTTAATGGAGTGGGGAATAAAACATCGACCTGTGCACCAATTTCAAGAAAAATTGATACCTAAAGGCCCTTGTGCTGCCATAAATCTGCAGGAATGACAACCAAACTGCCAATGTCAGCACTGGCACAGGAAAGGAATGGGCTTCTCCAGCCTTGGTATGTTGTAACTATACTCTTGCTTACCACTCACTCCTCCCAGGTGTGAATTTGCGCTGCTGCTGCTGGAAGTGAACTTCTCTAATACTGATTCAAGGGTGTTTCTGGTGCCTAACTCCTGACACATCTGACAGAGCTTTCAGGACAATGCTGACAGAAACTTTCTTAGGCTAGGATGGCACACCAAAAGGCATTGAAGAACTTTGCAGAAATAAAGGGGGGAAAAAAAGTCGCAGAGGTCAGCACATTTACTTCCTCTCCTCACCATGAATTCTGAATCAGGAAGGAAACCCACACTGGACAGGGAGTCACTTTGGAATGCAAGAACAGCAGAAATACATCCACCAAATAACGGGAGAAGAACCCAGATGATCCAGAGAAACTAACAGCTATTATTGCATTGAAATTGTTACATGTCAAAATAATAACGAATGCAAACGTTGGTCCAGGTTGATGATTTAGCACCTTCAATAGCGACATTCAACAGTTTATAATAAATTCAACAACTATGTCGTTTCTACGCTTTGGAAACATGGAGGTTTTATAGCAGTTCAGCGAAATTAGTTTACTAAAGGTTTGGATTTCCTAAAGAAAGGACTAAAGTAAAAAAGGAAAGTGATGAACTACTAAATGTAGAATAATAAAAATTATTATTCTTCACTTTTCCAGGCAACTTCTGTTTTCCAACTGATTCTAAGAAATAATGACCCCAAATGCACACTAATGCACCATGATGGCATAGCTGAAAATTTCCAGCTTGGAGTATATATAGTATCATGTTAAGGTTTTGCATTTAATGAAGCAAATTGTCTACTAGTTTTCTTTAGTTTTATCTTAGTTCCTCCTCTTTTCATCCACCTACATGCCTTTCGAGGAATTTTCCGTATTGTAAAACCATATAGCACACAAACACTGAGAAAATTCAAGAACCAGCATGGAGATAGACTTCTCTTCTTTACAGGGGAATTTGCTAGTGAGTTGTTTTTAACCACATACAACACATGCAAAAGGGAAAATAAAAAAAGGTGCCGTTTCAGTTGATATTTAGATTTTACTATATATTATGCATTTTAAAAAAATGGTTAGTAATAAACAGACCTGAAAAAATGGAATAGTATTTTTGTTGAAATAGGAATTCCCTTTCTGTAACACCACTTTGAAACTTCTCAGCCTACGTTCAGACAATATTAAAAGCTTTTTGCCATGACTCTGTTACATGTGACTTCAAGGTTGTAACCTTCATTGAGTCACTGCTCAGATGACGCTCTTTACTGGAGAAACACACACACTCCCATGATTGCCGAGGCAGAACATGCAAAGTAAATAATCTAAAGTTAGTCACATTTTGTTGGAAAACAGCAAAATCAAAAGAGAGTTAGTTATTTGCAGTTGTACAAACTTCAGCTCTAGCATACATCTAAGCTGGTATCTGCTTGGTATCAAAAAAATGCCTGCAGTCACTGCTGTAATGAAATGTAGAGGTACCGATAAATTTAAAAAGCAATTCTATATGACATTTAGCAATGAGGTACATGTTCTTTCAGAAATATACGTTATCATTAATCTCCAAAGTCTCTGGAGCGGGTTTTCAACATCAAAATTATAGCAGAGCAGCTTATATAAAATGGCATTTACTGGGATACACTTCACCTTCTCCACCTGGTAAGACCAAGTGCATTGCTCAATTCCTTGTGACCTAACTTTACTCCAGCAACAAAGAGAAATTGAAGTTACAATTTTGGAATAACAAAAAAAGTCATGGTACCAGCCTTTTTGTTACGTATCCTGCCTTTAATACTGAAATGAGTGATAAAGATCCAGTTCCCCAAAACCAAATAGAATATTGGTATTAAGTAATCAAGCAACTGGAAAAAACCACACGCAAAAATAACTTGTTGGCATTATTGGGTGTCCTGAAAGGTGAAATTCCATTAGACAGCTGAGCATTGAACTTAGCACTTCATTGTTGCTGAAGAAACAGTCTTAGTCATCCTTTCCTACTTTGTTCCAGATGTTGCCCTTGCACTTCCACTACCTGTCTTCTGCTGGGTCTACCACCCTCCTTGTGGGTGGATTTACCCGCCTGAGCATCAAAAGAAAGCAAGTACTCACTTTGTTGTTGAGCTGATTTCACTTGCCAAAGCAAGAAGTAAAGTGACTAGCTAAGACAAAGGAAGTGGTTGGTGGGAGCAAGGTGATTACTTTCAGCAGTAACGTTAGGTCGCCTCACAGCCCATCTTAAGGAAATTCATCATAAATGATTAAAAAAAAATGCTTACATATTACGGTGTTACAAATTAATGCTCCCTGCCCTAAATCAGTAAAGATCCTACTAATTGGATTTGGTCTGAAGTAACTCAGTATTTATTATTCTTTTGTCTCTCAACAGCATTGTCAGTTGTGGTGATATTTAAATACTCGCCTTCATAAAATACGCTATTCTATCACAATGCTCAAGGAGCTACTCCAATTTTTACCATTTCTACAAGATCGAAGTATATACAGTTCCGTGCATTGTATAATCAGCCATCAGACTGTGACAGTCCAGACACAAGTGACATCGATCTAGAGAGTACACAGAATAACATACAATTGGTTTGATCAAAGCATGCCTTTAGCAGCTGTTAATCAAATGCATGGCAAAGTGCAAACACCTTATTTTTCAAAGTGAAAAACCAAGCAACCAAATGAAAAACCCCAACCAACCCACCCCAAGTTCCTGAGGTACTAATAACAGCAATTCAGTTTCAAATGACAGTCCATTCGCTCCACAAGAAGTTTCGAGTGGGGTGACCTGACTGATCTTTGTCCTGCCTGGTTCATGAAAGTCATAAATGTCTTCTGACTGAAAGAGCCAGGCTCCTATTTCAGCTCCTTGGTCATAGAACATGTTGATCAACATTAAGGAAATCAATTCTGAATATACTGATGGGTATATACATACATACACACCAAATACACTTGTGCCCAGTATCAAACATCTACTTCCTGAACAAGTCAAACAACTGAAAAGCTGCTTTCAGCCTCATTTAGGTGCCACAAATATCTCACCTGACACAATTCAAAATTCTAACCAGAAAAGAAAAAAAAAATAAAAATATCGGCAATAGAGGTACTGATGGATGCTAACAGAGAAGAGACACCATTTTCTGTTTGACTGGATTTCTCTCACCATTAAGTATGGCTCAGCAGGTTAAGAAGGAGGAAAAAAAAGGACAAAGTGAAATGCTACAAGTGATCTGAATCTATCTCAAGGCATTATTTACAATATGGAGAAGAAACTGCAGCTTTGTCATTCTCACCCACGAAGGCTCATAGAATCAACTTTCATTTAAATTCTGTCAACGTTTAGTCTTTTGAGGAGAACACGATGGACACAGATGCCAGTGTTATGCACTGGAAGTACAGTATGAATCATCTTGTCACGTTTGATGACATTAGTTCTATTACTTGGATGATACCAGCTCAAGCATGAAGACAACCTGACTGAAATTAATCCAGGCTAGACAAGAAATACACTGCTTTGAGAAGTAGTTTGGAGAAATAGGAACTATAGCAAAATTTGCACTAGTTAATAAAATTTGGTGTAACCTGCTGTGCAGCACTGCTCCCTAATTTTCTATTGATATAAAGACATTTTTATATGAGATTTTAAAGAACACTTTCAAAAATCTGTAACAGGATAGAAAAATCCCACCTTCCCAGACAACAATCAGTCTCAGTTTTTCATTATCTTCTGGACAAACTATAGCACTGCTGCATATGTGGATATGAAGCAATCAGCTCTCACTAAATCGCAGGCACTCAGCAACCCCGGCGCGCACTTTACACACCACATCTTACAAAGCTGGTGGTCCACGTTGAAAACCGTAAAGCGCAGTGGTGAAGATTGGGACTGACCAAACAAACTGCATCACCCACGGCAAACACAAAGCCCATTTGCCCAACGGCCAATTCACAGCTATTGAAAAAACACACAAAACTGTACTGATTACCTTAAAAATCTCAACCTTTTTCTTTCCAAATGAAAAACGGTGTTGCTGTTACAGATATATTGCATAAAGTATATATAATCTAACCAGTTCAAATACAAGACAGTACTAAGTCTGAGTGGATCCTTGGTTTTAAGAGAAGATATGCGTTCAAAAATTAAATTCCGTGAGCCACCTCACAGTCCATTTTTTGGCTCCTCTCCCTTACAATCTGCTGCTTTCAGGCATGTACTCATGCAATTCCACTCGAGAAGCTCTACCCAGGAAAAGGCAGATTTACTGAGGCTGTCATGAGGTTGTGAAAGAAATCATGTCCTAAAATGTGGTCCAGAAATAAGACAGACTTTCCAGACCCTAATTCCTAAAAAATAGCCTCATTGTGTATTTAGGCCATTATAGAGTCTCCTCTTTAAATCAATAAATCGCTATTTTAACCAGAATATAAAGAGAACTACCTACTGTGATCTATCATCATAGGTGGCAGCCAACAAAACAGAATATAGAGGTAAGTACAACAAAAAGGTTTTAAAAGTCAAAATGAGATTTACAGGGTGAGGTGTTGGCCTTTCTTGCCAAGGCACATTCACACACAAAAGAAATGTAAAATGAACTCTGAGGTAAGACACAAGCAAAATCGAGTTGAGAAAAAATATGGGTGGGTGTGTAAGGAAGCAACAGAGGCACAACAAGAGCAGAATGGAATATTTAGAAGTATGTAATAAGCTATTTTCGGTTAGGAAGTTTCAATGAAAGACAACAAACTTTAACTGTATTTAAAATAGCTTCAGTCAAGAAAATTGTAGCAAAGACATGTAATTAAATATCCACCAAAGCACTGACCATAATTCTGGGAACACAAGTATGAGTTTCAAAAATACAACAAGATGCTGCAAACTTAATGAGGCTAAGAAAAGAAGGAATGAAGAAAAATACATTGTATGACAGAAAATATTACTTTCTGCAGAACAAGAAAAAAATTCTAAAGGACGACCTCGGGGAAGGGGAAACATGTATATCAGTTTTTAAATCATCATCAGTTTGAACTGAGGCATAAAAAACCCCCAAAGAGTAAGGTGTAGCTCTCCACACAAGTTTATAGTTCAGGAAAGAAAAGGGAAGGGGGAGATGGATCCCGAGTTATGAAGACAACTGAGGTAACACCACACAGGACTGAGACAGATCAGGCAGATGAGAAAGATGCAGTTCAAGAATAAGAGAAAAGGGGGGGGGAAGTTGCAAGAGGAAAACAGTAAAGGAAACAATATCAGTTAATATTAAGTAACCAGCCTCTAACCTAGATTATAGCAACAGTACAATTCAAATACTCGTAACTGCAGACAATGTTGCTGTGCAGAACATCTGCTCCAAGTATTGCGCTCATTCTATGCATCTCAAATGAAATATTGAGAGCTATATAGCATTGAATTATAATGCGCGTTCTCTGGAAGGTATTACACCTTTTTCAACAAATCTCAGTACTTTGTCATACTGGCATCCAACTTTTACTTACTCTTTCTTTGTACTACTCTCTGGCATTAACTCATTGCCCCTTTTAAACATTTTTCATCAAGAGGACTTGAGATACACCAAAGCCATGATGAATTACCCCTTAAAGATGATTACTTTTTACAAAACAGCCCTGTATTATTCCTAGAACGCTGGGGATGAACAGATGCAGAAAACAGTCTTGCAATTCTGCAATGTACGAAGTGTCAACAGAAGTCTGTCTATAGACAGACAATAAAAAACTACTTTAAACAAACACTAATATAATGCCAGTATTTTCTAAGTCTGGAAAAACAGTACAACTAACAAGGGACAAATGGTCATGGGCACTGCCTGAGGGAGAAAAAAGGGGATCAGCTAAAGGTGTTGTCAGGAACTTGTGAGCAACTCTGTCAATACAGTCATGAAGCAAAACAACCAGAATAAATGGTACAGCCAGTTTTGCTCCTAGAGTTAAAGCCAGAAACTTAGTAGCCATCTGAGAATTAGAGAATGATGGACTGCTCTATTAATGCAAGCCTGCATCTGACACCTGAAACCAGGCAGCAATTCTGTTAGTGATTTAAGCGTCTTCTCTGATAGAGGAGAGCTAACTTTCGATACTCTGGACACTGCTCTCACTATAGCCGTTAGAATAGAATAATTTATCTCAGAAAGGGCATCTGGAGATCATATGGTCCAACCTCTGCTCAAAACAATACCAAGCAAGATCTTGCCGTTCGTTGCCTTGCCCAGACAAGTTTTGAATACTCCGAGGACGGAGATTACACACCCTAACATCTAACTGGAATTTCCCACATTGCAACCTCTACTCATTGCTTCTCATGTAAGAGGAGGCCGGCTCCACCTTTATACCCTCCCATTCAGCAGGCGAAGAGAGCATTAAGCTGCCTTAGCCATGGCCTTCTCTTAAGGCCGAACAATACGTTTCTCCCAGTCTCTCCTTGTACATGATGTGCTCCAGGCCTTGACCGCTCTGATCAACTCACTCCAATATGTCACATCTTACTTGTGCCAGCGAGCTCAAAGCTTGACATGCTCAACAAAGGCTCAACAAAGCAGCCCAGGCGTAAGACCAACTCATTTAATCTCTTTACAGCTCAATTTCCTACCGAGCAGTAGCAAGTTAAACCACAGTTAGCTATCTTTACTCGGAATAAAACCTCTCCTCAAGACCTCGGATCAAAAAGGGCAGCATTACAGACATAATCCAAATATTCATTATTAGAAACAAGAACTCAGTCTAGACTGCTGGAACAAAACAGAAACAGCATGAAACACAATGCTCTGACTGTGCCTTCTGCATACATAGAATTCCATTTCTACTCCTATATATAATGCAGTTTTGCTGCACAGCCATAAGCAGAGTCTTCTAACTGCAGCGTTCATAAAGTGAAAATAGTTTTGAAATTTTATCAGGTATACTTCACTGAATATTTAGCACATGTACCAAACAACAGCAAAGAGCTGCAAATGAAGCTCAAACACATATACTTGTCTTGCTTCAGATAAAAGATCTGATGTCCATACTTCTGTTGTCAAGATCCCTGTAAAGCAGTGTATTCGTCTTACAAGCAATACAGGAAAACAATCAGGAAAAATGCTAAATGGGGGAAAAGCAATATAGACAATTCACTCATGTCAGGTTCATGAGCCTTCAGAAACTCTTTATGGTTAAGAGCAAGATGTGGGATAAACTGTTCAGTAACTTCTTACAGACTATTATAACCTATAGTATAGGTTACCAAAACCTGTGGCTGATGAGGAAAGAAAAAATTATTACAAGTATCAAGAATAAAATAACAGCCAAACAGCATTATAGGCCCACGACTAAGACTGATTTGTAAATGATACAATAAAGCAATTAGAAATAAGTAAATGTTTATTCAGTCAGCGAAAGCAGCACTTCTTCATCTGTTAGCAATTTAAGCAGAGATTAAACAACATTCACTAAAGAATTCATGCTTTTTTAAATCAGTGGAGTTAGACAACATGCAAGCACATGTTCCAAAAGTTTTGCTCATAAAATATTATTCTACTACGTTTCCATAAAATCCTAGAATACTTAGAGTATCAGCAAAATATTTAAAAAGGACAAGCAGGATGATCTACACAATTATAAAACAGTTATTCTGATACCAGTTTGAAAAACCACAAAAGAAAAGTTGAATTTGATTAACAGCCCCAAAGAGAAAAATACTTAACCTCGCTAAAAAGACTGCAAGTACAACTGGAAAAATAAATAAAAAAAATTACTTCATGGATACAATATATTCTGACTTAGCATGGTATTGTTACAACAGCACTAGATATGGGTAAGGCAGACATTAGTCAAGGACTGCCCTACCTGAGAAACGAAGTAGCAACATCATCAGCTAAGAGGAAACTGCAAAGACCCGTTCCAGACACAATACTTCAATGCTTTTATTGTCCTTGATCTAGAACGACAGTGACAGTCTATCTGAAAAACACCACTTGCTGCTTCTCCATTACTACAGAAATAAATTAATTTGAGATGATCTGACCTTGACAAATCCTGTTACTACTTTATCAGCTAAATACTTAAAAGACCAGCTATGTTTTCACGTATTTTTCTGTGAACTCAAAATAAGCTGATTTACAGCTAATTTCAACCAATTAGCCTATAAAAAGAAAAAAAAAAACAAACCCAAAATTAATTTATGTACAAGTAGATTCTCACCTAGGAAATTATTACTAAAAAGCTTTAATCCCTACTCTTGCTCTTATTTCAAAAGATGAGAACATAAAACATTGAAATGAGAAAGTGTCACTGTAGAAACACTGAAGTGAAATATTTCCACATCCAATCTATATGAAACATCTGATCACTCCTAAATTGAGTACTTAACTTCCATTTTATGAACTGCATTTCCACACTATGTCTTCTTATTGCTTTTTACTGGGAATTGTAATACACAGCTCTGTTCTTCTGTATGGAAACTCCCTAATTCTCAACATATACCTAGTCACCTCATCTCCATGAGGTACCAGCACAGAGGGAAAACACTTCTTCCAGAAAACTCAATTGCTAGGAGGAAGCAGCAGTTAAAACTACAGGTATCACCCATGAATGTAAAAATAGAAAAGTGTGGGGTTTTTCTAATTTACTGAAAATGAATCCTACTGGTCAGCTCAAAGAAGAAAATACCAACACAATCTACCTCATGGCAGACAGACACAAAACAATCAAATATAAATGTTATGGGTCCCATCTCAGCTAGGCAAAGCCTGGTTTTCAGTTATCTATTAGCAGAGAAACAAAGAAAAACTACCATCCCTACAGCAGGTTTCAAGAGATACATGACAAAAGAAAATCTTGGCTTTTTTCTTAAAAACAAAAACTTAAAAAAAATATGCAGCATGACAAAATAGATTAAAATGAAAGAGGACATGACTGCAAAAACAGAAGACAGAATTCCTCACAGGAGATCACCTAACATCACATTTAAAAAAATAATAAAAGTGTTATATTAGGTTGTCGTGGTTTAATCAAGTCAGCAGCTCAGCACCACACAGCCACTCACTCACTCCCCCGGTGGGGTGGGGGAGAGTAAAAGTGAGAAAATCTGGGTTGAGATAAAGACAGTTTAATAGGTAAAGCAAAAGCCGCGCACGCAAGCAAAGCAAGACAAGGAATTCATTCCCCACTTCCCATCAGCAGGCAGGTGTTCAGCCATCTCCAGGAAAGGGCTCCATCATGCGTAATGGTTACTTGGGAAGACAAACGCCATCACTCTGAACATCTCCCCTTTCCTTCTTCTTCCCCCTAGCCCCTTATAAGCTGAGCATGACATCATTTGGTATGGAACATCCCTTTGGTCTGTCTGGGTCAGCTGTCCTGGCTGTGTCCCCTCCCAGCTTCCTGTGCACCCCCAGCCTGCTCGCTGGTGGGGCGGTGTGAGAAGCAGAAAAGGCCTTGGCTCTGTGTAAGCACTGCTCAGCAGTAACGAAAACATCCCTGAGTTATCAGCACTGTTTTCAGCACAAATCCAAAACACAGCCCCATACCAGCTACTATGAAGAAAATTAACTCTATCCCAGCAAAAACCAGCACAGAGGTCTTCTAGGGTTTGGTTTCATGGGTTGTGGGGTGGGGTTTTTTACTATTTTGTTAGTTTCTAGGTTTTTTTTCTCTAAACAAAAGTAAAAATACTGTCAAAGACAAGGCTGATGAAAACTTTTGATAACTCAGGAAGTAAATAAAACAAGAAACAGCAGTTTAAATGAAGCAGTAAAACTAGAACTTTTTTTTCTATAGGAACACGTAATCCTATATAGCTGATGCTAACTGGTCAGCTATATGAACCAAATTCTGTATGTTCTGCAAATTAATTCTCATTTAAATTTCATGCTTAGAAGAGTAGGATGTTAAAACTACAGCTGAGTATCTTAACTATTCTGTTTAAATTTACTTACCAAACATCTTGCTAGTTTGAAGCATGCAGCAGATAATGTTATGAATGCAAATTTGAAGTAAGGTTCTATGCATTAGTTACATTAAAAAAAAACCTGACACTTATTTCATGAAATATGATGAACTAGCAAATTACTAGAAATCTAAACTAACAGGGAACATCATGCTAGGTACATTATCATCAACAGGTATATTGCATAAAGACTATGCGAGATAGTAAGAACTTTTAGATCCTCAGTCTAACTGAACAGCGAGTTCTTACATTTCAGGGACATACTTTTTGACAAAATAAGTGATTTTCCTCATTTGTGAGGGAGCAGGAGAAACTCAATACCTGCAACATGTATTTCACATCATCTTTTTATTATTTTTACATGTAAATATTGCAGTGTTAAAGCAACTTCTGTCAGAGATAAACATATGACCATGACTGCCACATCCTCATGAAATATGAACATACCATGAAACAAAAATGTGTTACACAGGCAGCAATTCCATTGTGTTTTCACCTACCATGTCATTGTACTTACCTTGGAAAACAGCTTTATAGATTAAGCAGTTTGCAAGAAATGTTTGATGCAGTGCCAAGCTGCAAAGCATTCCTTTCTTGTTATGTGTCCTTTGCAAACTGCAAGCCTATTAGCGATCTGCATGCTTTGCATATCAAAAATACTCACCATCCACCAATAATTTTTTAGAAAGATAACACCTAAAAATGCTGCACCATTTTAAAACAGTACGAATTCACATCTATTTAAATACAAATTTCAGTTAGAGGGCTTCAATATCAATTAAATACTGCTAAAAAATCAGTTTCCTTTAAAAACTGAAGACAGAAGGTACCAAAAAATAGCAGAACATTTTTGTCATAGCTTAGCACGCTGTGTGAATGTTACATAAAGCCTCAATAAATTTTATGACTTCATTAAAGCTTAAAGGAATAAAGAGTAAATAAAATGAGTCTTTCTAAAACCTTTTTGTCTTCTTCCCACATGAAATATGCTTTCATGTTTAAATATAGAAACTTTGGGATAATTAAAGTATTACTGACCGTTTACAATTATTTCCATGACTTTTGAGACATGGAAGAAGATAACTATAAAAACTAATACACAGTAACATAATTGGTATGAATAACAGACAATGAAGGAAGACAATTAATATAGTTGGAGAGCTTGTTTTTATATATACACATCATTCAATATATTAACAATCCATGCACTACTGAAACATTTTAAATTATTTTTCAAATAATTAAAACAATTACTAAGACATGAAACTGCACACTTCAACTTTTATAACGAATAGAATCTCTTATGAAAATGTTACTGCAGATATACATTAAACTGTACAAATTTAGATTTGTACAATAGGAGTAAAACCCACAGAAAGATACTTCATTATATACTTGGAATTTCAACTTTCATGGTATTCAGACTTTAAAGATGAAGTAATTTTTAGGGCCTATTAAAAAATTGTATATAAATAAAAAAATATTATGCTGGCTTTAGAATTTTCAAAATTCTATTGGCTATTACACCAAATTAGTAGTAGAAAACCATGAAAATTCTTTTAGCTACGCACTCACGTTCTTGACAAAACTTCCTATTCAAGATTTACTCATTCAGAGTACAAGGAAATCAAATGTAGTTAGACCTGAAGATCGGATATTTCAGCTAGCAAGTTAGTAATAATGTTAATCTGTATAAAATCCTAAAAGCTTGAAAATAATAGAACTGTTGCACTGAACTACTAAAACAACACTGAAGACAAAAATGTTTTATTAATACAGCAAGCTGTTAGAAAGCAAGCAAAGCGAAAACTTACAAATCCATCATTTTTTAAGAGAAAAACGGCAGTAAATTAGTCAATCCCCATGCTGGCTCATACTTTGCTATGTGCAAAACAGATTACCATTGACTGTGCCAAAATCAGGAATGCAACATGGTTTTACAGAATTATATCCACTATTTATATTGAATTGATGCAGCCCAGCTGTGGACTAGGACTTGACAGCCTAATGCTTTATTTCATTTTTATCATAAATGAAAAAATTGTCTTAGACACAGCTGTGAAATTTTGGGGGTTTAGTGATAAAATTTAGGGGTTTTTTAGTCAGCACAAAGAGGTTGGTGGTGTGCAGTCACCATCATAGTTTATATACTACCACTGAGAACAAATAAACAAATTTTTACACAGTTTAAGGCTGGTGAATACTGTATTGGCAGAATGTTGCTTCAGCTGCCAGATGAGCTTCTGAGACAAAAAAACAAAACAAAAACCACAACCAAAACGAGAAAATACATGCCAAAATTTTGCCGATTGGCAATATATGCCAAATAGAAAAAAAAAAAAAGACAATCTGAGACAGAATTGTTTTTTAAAAAAATCTCATAAAAGATAAGGAGACTAAATTTCAATCATTAAAATTGGTTATTGCATAAATAACCTCTTCTTCTGGGGCTTTAATTCTCTTTTAAAAGATTCCTAATATGACCTCTTTAAAAAAACTGCTCAACAGTTACTTGATATATGACAACATCATTGTCTTAGGTTTATGAAGGAAGACTCTGCTATATGTCATACTATATTAAATATTTTACTAAAATCAAAGTTATTACAACTGTAATAAATATAGTTTTAAAAAACATTTAATGTACAATTTTATTTACATGCAAGTTCATTAAAGGAACAACCTCCAGAAGAAAATGGTCTTGAAAGAGGCCTATTTAAAATACAGAAGATCACTACTTTATTGGAGGTGATGATGTGTTTTAGAAGGGCAAGTAACAGATTTTTATTAACTGACTGCAACTGTGTTATCGGCTACTGGAAATACTGAAAGAATTCCATGAGTCTGTATTGCCTCCCCACCTATGTCTTCGGTGCAGAGGTGGCCTTTGTGTGTTTTTGTGGGGAGGTACCACTGAATTCATGACAATAGGTATGGATATTTGATATTCATATCGTTCCAACATCTGAGCAATCTTCTCACGAGTGACCCCATGTTTATTCCTCCTACAAAAATAAAAATTTAAATAAATTGTCTGGTATGTTTATATGTTTACAGTCTTCAAGAAAAAAACTCTAATTTCACAATTCTTCTTGCTTTTCATATTTGAAATTTCACTTTTATTACACTGTATTCTCATTCTCTCAGTATTCAACTTGTATTAAAGTTTATTTTAACAATTCACCATTGCATATGCTAAATAACAGAAAACAATACAGTTCTCCTTCATACAGAAATGTGATGTTATTCACCAGGACTATGTACCTAAATAATCCTAGAAAGACTTTGCTTTCCATTTATTCATCAGATTTTCATGGTATACTAGCTAATGAGTACAGGAATGAATAATGTGCAAACTATCATAAAAAAATGAAACTGTATTCAGAATGGAAGAAGTGGTGATCTCAGAAATATTTAGAATGATGCTGGCTCCTTAAGGTGTATTTTAGCAGTTTTCTTTCTAGGAAGAAAAGACTTAAGCAGAGTATTTCTCTCACAGACACTCTTCCCTGAGACAACATCAGAAGCTACAGTGATCATCACAAACAGCTCATTGTTAAAGAAGTCCAGTAGCAGCAACATGTTGAACTTATCAGTTAACATTTTTTATTTTATTCATGAATATGAACAAGGTTAATAGTAGAGAAAAAAGCCAATCCTCTAGAAATATGGGGATTCTATAAAGCACTTGACTCTCATGACAGAAAAAACACAGAACAGGAAGTCTAAGTCCTTTTATGCCAAATGGTGGAAGCACAAAGTTATTCAGTATTTTCTGTATCTTAGTACTCTTAGAAAAAGATTACAGCTCAAGTGCTCTGGGCATAAAGTGCATACGCATCCACAATTGAATGGACTTGTGTATAATCACTTCATAAATGAGCAAGTGCTTTTCCTTAAAGAACAAGGCAGGATAACAAAATCACTGACAGCAAAAATCGCACCAAGCATAGAAATTAATTTTAAAAACGAAACAAATCTGCTGTATATTTAATACTGGGATCTCCTCTTCAGGCTTGTCTTCACTCATCCTTTGGCAGCTTGACTATTGCTGAAAGAGCGTAAAGCCATCTATCCTTAACCCATACAGATGTACCAGCAAAAGCTCCTAACAGATATTTATACCTTGGAAGCTGCTTTTGCCTGGAGGAACACAGAATCTATTGATAAAAGCAAAGTTCTGTTTACTATTAAATGCTTCTACACTAGAAGAATCTTATATACGAATATGCTGACAAAGTAATCCTGCACAGACATTATTACTTAACAGAATTAGCACAAGTTTGACGAAGTCAATAGCAAATCGCAGTTTTATGATTACACTGAAGGAAAAAGGATTACATTAAACGTGTTTGCACTTCACTTCTGTGTAAAGTTACACAGTAGGTAACCTTTTTTTAAATTAAAATATCCATCCCAAAATACAGATTATACACAGGATACCTGTTACTCCCCAAAAGCTTCAATCAAATGTATACTTCTTTTTAAAAAAGTTCTAGTTCCCAACTGATCAGCTACTCAGAAACATGACAGAGGGTAATTTTTTCATCCATTAAAGAAAATAATAATAAAAAAAATCTGTCTCTTCTACCACTGATTTTACCACTCTCTTGTTCTCTCACCTGCAGTTTTCAAGATTTCCTAAAAAACGGTATCAAAGTACAAAATCCTTTACATAAAAGTCTAAATGCTATGCAAGATGTCTTGACCACTACCGCAAGGATATGTCTGTAGAGTCAAGATGTTTTCACAAAAGTACACAAAACTAAACTAAAAGCAAAATCACTCATGAGTGAGTCTAAAGATAATTTGTACCTCACAGGCACAAAAAAAGACACTGACATCTATTTCACACTAAAACATCCGTCACATTTTTGACATCAAGAATTCACCCAGTGTTGACCTAGTGAGCCTTTTCACAGGTTTCTCAAACACACCAAGCGGTGGAAGAAACAACCCTATAAATATAGTATCTAGAAATCCACCTGATTTCTCGAATATCGGTATATTTTATCACTTGATAAAAGTTACTAACAATCTACATAGTACCACTACAAAAAAAAAAAATACGGATCATGTATCCGAAATACAAGAAAAGTCTTTTGCTAATTGAAGTACAAGCTAGTGTATTTTTTTTTCAACTATCAGAAACAGTGTCTTAAGCAATCCTGTTTAGGACAGAATTAGAACGTATGACTCCAGACAGCTAATAAAATTACCCAAATTTATTATTAGCATAGTATTTGCCCAGGTACTGCACAAAATATTGAGCTCAAAATTCATAAGGAGAATCCCAAAACTACAATAACATCTATATCATTATCTATTTCCTAAACACACGAATATGGGAAAAAACACCCCTTAAAAACTGAGCCCTCGCCCCAAGCAACTGAGAAACAAAATAAACCTCACATCATTACCTTTCCTAAACTCTCAAAAAACAGACAGTGGGCCTCCATTCAAATATTTAAAGCAAATGGAGCTGCTAAAACATTTCTAGGAAGCTGTTAACAACTGGTAGCAGTACTTCACAGTTCAAGTGTTGTCCTTTGGTTTTGGGAAAGATAACTCCTACAATTAATTACCAGATAATGAGATTAAATGGTAACAACACTTCACATTTGTTTATCCTGTTACCTGTTAAGACCATGTGAAAACATGAATTTTCCTGGAAAATGAGTGTCTCATGTAATGGAAATTTCACACGTATCATCTTAGAAATGTCTGGTTATTAAAACAGCTTCCTAACTTGGCTTTGCTGCACCCCAAACTAGAAAAACTTACTAGAATCCACCCTACAGAGAGAGGACTCCATCTCCACAAATAAGTTAGTGGTAACTTAGGAGCGAAAGGTGAAAACTTTAAAAAATATATAAACACAATAAAGTCCAAGTCAGTAACGTAAGTATTATACACACATCCTTCATGCATTGTCGGGGCTACTTTACAAAGCTGAAACAATTATAAGGCAAGTCATCTGGAAGCATATAAAATGACAATCAGTGAGAGAACTCTGTGATCAACCACAAAAATATTACATTACATTTCAAACAATGAAATATCCTTAAGTTGGTTCAATACCTCATAGTTTCCTAAAGCAGATACATCTGATGAGGCTTTGGGCAACGTGGTCTAGTGGAGGGAGTCCCTGCCCGCAGCAGGGGGGTTGGAACTAGATGATCTTTAAGGTCCCTTCCAACCCAAACCATTCTATGATTCTATGATCCGAGACAAGAGACATTAACCAGGTGTAATAAGCAGCTTCCCAGGCACTCTCACAACCCAGAAGTACAATGACTACATTCAACAATACTCTAAGTCAGATCCTCTGAAGACTGGGGACAATTTCACAAAATCTTGCAATAAAAGAATCTAAAATATGAGCTTTCTTTTTAACCTTTATTGATTAGCAATGGACTTCTGTTCTTTGACACTGAGACATCTATAAAAGTAGAAAAAACAAAGCACTTATATTGATGCACTCCTTGCAAAATGCATAATTTCTTTTTGTCTTCTATCTATTTCTTGCATTTTGTAGCAACAAATCTCTCAGAATAATTATTCATTATAATAGTAATGATTCTTAAAAGGGTCAATTGCTTTTACACTCATGTCCAACAAAATTTTAATATCGATTTTTTTGGCCAACAAGACAGGTTCTCTATTTATTTGTCTGTTTGTTTATCCACAACACTTCCATTTAGAGGTACATCTCAAAATGCCTATTTAAATAAAATACATTTTATACTAGTAGTTTTTTTAAAAAATCAGATACTGAATAAAATATAACATACTACATATATATTTACGTGTGTATATTTATCTACCTATCTCTATATATAAAGTACAATGATTTCTGTAATATAAACCTTACTTTTCTAATTCTTCAGGATCAAACTTCCACCAAGTATCTGGCTCATGGAACTCCACTCTGTATCCTTTTTCTAGAGCCTGCAGCAAGCAAAGAAAAATGTGTGATATGTGTATCATTATTACATAAAATGTAACAAAAACTTTATAGACCAGTATAACAAACAGATGTAGTTAACTCTGTGGTGGTAGCATGCTGAATTTCACTTACCCCCAACCTGTCTTAGCTTTCATTCCAGCCTAAGCAGATTAGATCAAGTCAATAGTTAAATTGGTCCAAACTATCGCTGTACCAATTACTGATCGTATCAATAAGCAGTCTCTCTTTAGAAACTTGAGAAGGGAAAACGTTTCTGGACAAAACAGACCAACTTATCACATGTGAAGATAAGTTTGCAAAGTTTTAACAGATGATATAATCACACAACAAAACCTACCACTTCCACATATGGCTTCATTTCCCAGGCTTGAGTATTAGTGTTGTCTATTATAACTGGAGATTTTCCCTGCTCCATTGCTTGCTTTGCTGCAATGAAAAATAGTGCAAGTTAATAAACAGCTATGTAACTCAAAATGATAAATATAAATAAACTGTTCCAGATGTTTTTTGCACTAATCTGATCTGATTGAAACACGCTGTTCTAAGAAAAGGAATAAAAGCACTGAAAGAGACAGGAATGGAAAGAAGTAGAGGCAAGAACAGAAGAAAGATTAAACAAAAGGCATAAAAAAGCCAGGTGGAAGTGAATTGATGCAAAGGGGTAAATGTGAAGTGTAGAAGTCAAAGCAACACAACAGAACTGCTCTAAGTCTGTGGCCTGCTTAGTACAGAGATCCTGGCATGAAACCATATCTTGCTTCCAGCTTTACTAGCCCTGCTGGATAACACGTTGTGCATTCGTAACCGAGATCTGTGGTTAGGTATTGCAGTTCTTCAACAAAATGCTAAGAAATAGGTGATTTTCACAGAAAGACATTACATATCTGAAATATCTCTGAGATCTATTAAGAAAAAAATTATAACCATGCTGTCTTCGTTTGAATAATGTTTGAACTCACTGGTCAATTTCTACCAAATCCAAAAGAGGGCAGAAGCTTCAGGAACAATAAGCTGCTTCTGAGTTCTACAAAACAGCAACTGGTAAGAAGGCACATTCAAATTAGCATCTTTACTGATGGAAAGACAGACAGAGCAGAGCTGTGATGCAATTTATTTGGCAGGACACTTACACAGTAGCATGCTTTTAACTTTGGACCAGCAAGAGTGTACTGCTTCTTACTCAGCAGAAGTATCCTAGAGATTACAGTGCAGAACTTAGATTGGTTGGAGGAGTTTAGGGGACAAAATATGCAAATTTGTTGGCTACCTGAGATTCACCAGCTCCACAGCACAGAAAATATTTTAACATTACCCTGATGCCTAAAATGGTATCTCTTCATAAGCCCAAGACTGCTTTAGTCTTGATAAATCAATTAAGCATCTATCTTATGCCTAAACCTAACTTTGATCTTGAGATCAGGCCTTCTTCTACATCTCTTAGTTAGTCCAGAAAGCATTCTCAGAGGACTCCTAACTCACATTACTGCGGTTTGTCCCCAAAAAACCCAACACTGCATAACCACTTTTTTTGAGCACATCTAGAGAGCATGATTATGACATTTAGCTTCTACATAATGCTATGTAGGACACTTACCCAAGGAAGTGAAAAACTCAAGTTCTATACCCTTATCAGCTTGATATCCACCTCCATTTTATACAAACCGAGACAGCAGTTAAGCTATTCTTATCAAAAGTTCAACTCTTTTCACCAGAAGTTCAGGAGGAAGTCCTGCAGAATACTTTTGGGACAAATGGGCTACCTCAAATTTCTTAGTTTTAATTCCCTTCATCTTTTTATTTTGAAAGCAAGACCTCTGCCATTCTTTGCAGAAAGGGACACAACTTTTATCTCTTTAGAAAATACTTACTTTGTGCATGAATCAGTAAATAAGGGGTTTTTTGCTGCCTGAAACTAAGCCAGGTGGAGGAGCAGATTTCTACCTTATGATTATCAGATTCATGAAGAAGATTCCTTAACTTCTACAACTACTCTGAAGTATCTCACAATTGAAAGTAAGGCCTTTAGAAAATTTACTCCTCAGCTTCTTTGTGCCTCAGTTAATCAGCAAAAGCATAATTCCTTATCTATTTTACAGAAGCATTGTGAAGATGAATTCCATTAAAAAAAAATTAGTTGCTCTGATGCTACACACTGAAACCAAGAAAAAAAATAAATTAGCTAGTTCTAAGCAGTACTAGCAACGAGAGCCACAAACACATCAAGAATTTTACATTTCAAAATTCTTGCAGGAAAAAAAGCAAAAGGATTCTTCTTTTAAAAGACACAGAAAGGGTGTGCAAGCAAAAAATAAAGCATTACGCTTGCAAAGCAAATCTCTGAACCTTAGGAAATACCTGAAATAAGGCTGGGAGTACAGCAATTATAGGGCATATTTATTACTAGACTGTCCTTAAACACGTGTTTGTGCACTATTTCCTCCCATATACTCCTACCTCTTTCAGCACACGTGATGGGCTTGTTCTGTGGTTGAATTGAGGGTATGTATCAGATCATCAGCATGACCCAAGCATTCCTCTTTTTTTTTTTTTGTGTTGAAGTAATCGTGAGGTATGTAATGAGTAAGTCAGGATGACTGCAAAGGGAGAACGATCATCTTTTGGTGAATGCTCTTGAATGTCACCCCATCTCTTTCCAAGTGGCCGCTACTTTGCATGATCTTCATTTTCTGGCTGCCCAATTTCAAAAGTTAGAGGTATCATTTACAGAAGTGAGATGAACTTACCTGAATATGAAGACAGTGAAAATTTATTCTGATTATATGAAGTTGAATTACTACTACATACTGTGAAGAAAATATCTAAATTGCTAAGTTTGGCATCCAAAATAGGAAGATGTTTTTAGCAACAGTGCCTAAGTTTGCCAATGAAAAATTCAGAATATAATACCACCAGTGCTCACAGAAAAGTTAAGATGATGAACTAGATGAAAGAACTGAAATATGTGAAGCTCAAAATACTAAAATTACATTAATGCGAAAAAGTTGCCAGGAGAATTAATAATGTTCCATTAAACAAAGTTAAAATAGTATGCATTAAATGAAAAGCAGGATCCACAATGAATGTAAGGATTAAAAAAATACATCTGTTGAATACCTGCCCATTTAATGAACACTGCTCAATCTGTACACTGAATGAAGCAGGGATCTGAAGGAAGAAAAACCCTGAGTTACTGTAGAGAACTAGGGATTTATCTGGAGGGAAATCAATCCGTACAATGGAAAGAAATTACATGAACAAACTGGGAAGTAACTTTGTAGCTGGAAGGGAGGAAAAAAGCCAAGATAAAATATGTTCCAACAGAACACTAAGAATTGATGGAAAAAGCTATATTAAAAAAAATAATACATATTGCCCTGGCTTCATTAACCTGGCATAAGTGATCTGAAACCCAAATGTAGAAAAGATGTCTGGTAGGCTGACAGAAACAAGGGAAAGTTCCTGAAATATGCAGAAAAGATTCATAAAGGTAGCAAGAGAATAGACAATTTTGTAATGAAGATAATGGGACCATCATTAATTTACAAACGCTTGTCAAGACAGACAACTACAACTCACATATTCTATCTACCTTTTTGTTTTAACTATGGAGCTAAGTACTAAGTGTCCTGATGTAATACCTCAGATAAAATTTTGTTTAAAAGTAAAAAAGTTACTAATTAATTTTATTAGTCACTGTCAAAACCAAACCAAACAAAAACAGTTTTAAAAAGCAGATAAACCCCAGCTCAACCTGTCAAGTCAACAACGTTAAAAACACAAAGGCAGCCAAAGTTCCAGTAGAAGTGGCAGGAGGAACTAGAACAGGAGACGCTTAGCAAAGCCACAAAAGTAAACTTAAAACTCTGTAAGAGTGACACTGATTTCACAATTAAAGTCACAACAGCAAATTCATTCTAGTATTTCCTAATATTTGTGCACCTGACCTTACAACCTTCACGTTAAATGTGTATGTGTTTTAGTATCAAGGGTATGTAATTCACTGTCTTATAAACATTACAGAGTTTGAAATGCTGTTCATCTAAAATAATTTTTTATCCCTAATGGGTCTCACTTATAACCATTTTTTTCCTCGTACTTACTATGTTATAGATTCACTCTCTCCCCAAGAATGAGAGGAGGAAAACTTTAACAGAACAATTTTCTGAGTTGTGAAGAAAGTAAATTTTTGCCTTCTCCATAATTCTGACATAAGGATTACAGAGCTGTAGGTAAATATATTGTAATATGAATATCAGGAAAGATATAATTAACATATACAGCTATATGAAACTTTAACCTAGACTAGACAAGAATCCTAACTATCAGGATTACTAGTCCTCTGAAGTTCTCATTTTGTGTGTTTTAAGGATCCACACACAAATAAAATCAAGAGCTACTGAAGTACTTCAAGCCAGAGAGCAAGAATTGAGTATAACTTCAACTGAGCGCTATTCTGGCAGATGTTTCGCAGTGGGGGTATTCTGTAAAACACAGCACAGCTGTTTTTATTCTTGGTATCGAAATGACTGAATAACTAAATTATACACAGTTCTGGGTACAAAAACCACTGTGTAACTAAGTGGTGCAGAACTAGAGAGATCTTAAGGTCTAGTCAGAAACAGCCAGAAGCCATTATCAAGTGAGAACTGTTAGGTGGTATTATAATTGTGAAGTGTTGAGCTCTCCCATCCATAAACTACTACCTTATCAACTCTTCTGCTCCTTAGGCTCCTACTTGGAACTTCATTCAAAGTATTTATAAAGAGCACTTTCGAGGTTAAAGTGCAGCAATAACAACTGATATTCTGATGATTTCTCAAAAAAAAAAAAAAATCCTTAACTGTTCATACAGAAATGGTCCCCAATGTACCAGAAATTTTGCATTAGGGTGAGGAGGGGAGGAAAGAGATTTTCTTTTTCCTTGGCCCTCTGTATCTTTTGATGCAAACAAGTAGTCCTCTAGACAAGAAGGGAACTTCTGCTTGAGACACTGCAGCACAGAGAATAATCTGCATGGACAGGCAATGGAGTTGCTCATTTTGTCCACTCCTTGGAGCAGACCAAACAGATAATGAGATTCTTCGAAAACTGCTACAGAAAGAGCAAGAATCTGTATGCTACCCTTCTTATCGCAGGTATCTACTTCTTTACTAATTAAACCCAACCTTTGGACACTGCTAGGTATTAAGAAAAATGACTTAAAGCTGCTAATCTACACAAGTGAACTAAAATCTTCCAATCTTCCTCAGAAAAACTCTTCCATAAATTTTGGGTGTATCTCAGATTAGTGAAGATACTGGAAAAATAGGATACTCAATTCTGCCACCAAGGTACTAGTATCAAATATAACAAATCAGCAGGTCATAGCACAAAGAAGAGAGATTTTCTATTTTTAACTCTGAACCTTCTATAAGCTCAAAATTTAATGTATATATACACATTAATTAAATATAAAGAACACTTTAAATATATACTTCTATATATCCTATACTAAAAATATATATATGTACTCCTTTTCATATAGACTATTAACACACATGTACATTATCATATATTTTTGTTTTCTAAATATAAGCATAATTTAATAGGATTCCTCTTATGCATTCAAACCTCTCTTCTGGTTCCAGTCATGGGCATCACCAAGCTGAGCAGCACTGTATGTATATCCATCTTGCTGACGAAAATAATCATCGGTGCTGAATATAATGCCATCACGACTTTCACCAAGTAGAATACTGTTAAACAAAGGAAAATGTAAAAATATTTTAACTTTTATTTCTCAGATAGAAAAAAAGACACAGAAAAAAGATTATAGCTAAAATAAACTGAACTGTGCCCTATTTCTGAACTTCTTGCAAATTTCAAACATGTTTATAAAAGTACACTCATATGTATTACCAAGAATTCTAATCCAAATTAAAGCAATACATTTTCCCCTTTCTACTATTTCTGTATTTGTTGTTTCTTCTACTTCACCCCCAAGAGATGTTTGTACCTATCTAATTTATGGTTATATTTCAGTAAGTGTTAAGTGCATCATAATCACTTCATGTATTCAGTAACATTTTCCGTATCAATTCTCATTTGGAATTATCTCTAGAAACCAATCTGATCATGAGGAATCTGGATGCAGCTATGAAATGAACTGGATGTTCGAATCCTTTTTCACAATCTTAAACTCTCACAAGCCCTCTTCTGACCTTTGCCCATGATGTCTGCACATACAACGCGCATTGAAATAGAACAGCAAAAGCAAGGTACTAATGTTTACAGCAATTTCCCTGTTTTCAGGAAAAAGTAAAATATCACAATAAACTTTCAAGATTGCCCTACTAATGAAAGTCGAGATTACAGAAGAGTGTGCCTATTCCTTCAAGATCCTGTACTCTTCTATTCCAGTTCTGTGTCTTCTCCTCCAATCCTGGTGACATAGTCTTACTTCCCTCTATTTTCTCATCAACTCTGACACTCACTGGATCTGTAAGCTACCAAATTCATGTTCAGAAGAAAGCAATCCTTTTATCCTTTCCCCCCCGCCCCGAGTTACTTTTCTGAAGCTTCAGCAGTTGAGCCTATTTAAGAAAAGGCCCTAAAAGGTAGTACATTAAAAGTGGCCAGCTATCAATGGAGACCTCCACTGATTGAGCAGCAGTCAGCGGCTACATGGGTTACCACGTCTTGCAGAACTGTAGTTTCAGTCTAATAGATGACAAGAAATTTAAGATAGGATTTTTTCATATCTCAGTTTCTATCAGGCAATTATACTGGTTTTCCCTATCATTCATACTTTAATGCTAACAGGGTGATAGGAAAGCCATGTGGTTTACTGTCCCTGCATGTATCACTTCAAATCAGGAGAAAACCAATCACTTCTCAAATCACTTAAACCACTTGATTAGAGCGTTTTAGCTTGGTTTCCTAAGGCAATACCATTCCATGGTGACTTTCAGACATATAGACCAATTTCAACAAAATCTGACAGAATATTCTCTCAAAAATAGTATGAATTTTTATGGAGGGGAAACAAACAGGCAAACCAAAGCAAAACAAATTTGCAAGCAAATAGATAATATATAGAGATTCAAATTAGAATCTATAAAGATAAAAAAGAGAAAAATGCAAATTTCCCATTTACCCAGTCTTTCAGGCCTGCCATTTCCAAGCAACATAGATATTTTACTGGCTAGAAGTTTTTCATTTGTAGGTCAGAATAAGTTACATTACATTCTGCTTCCTGCACAGCTAACATTAAAGATTATGAAACAAATTTAAGTATAATTTAGGAAACAATAAAAAACACTGTGGGGAAGCCAATGAGGGTAAAAAGGGGAACTCAGAGGGACACAGTTGCAATGTTCACTGTTAACAAATATATTTTTACTCTCTGTATTACTGATATGTTTACAGAAAACATTGTAATGGATGATGTAGGAATACTACAAAAATCCATTAAACTTTTCTACAATTCTCTATTTGCATTGTTATGAAATGCCACAGTCATGCCTTCTAGAAGCATCATAGAGCTGACTTTAGGATTTAATTAAAATTCATCCTAAATGTTGTCCAAGCATGCCAACAAATACCTGTAAGTCAGAGAAACTGGTTATAGCAAAGTTACAGGGCATAATTAACTGCTGGTTGATCAATAACATCAGAATCTCTGTCAAATCAAATCCACATTAATCCATCCCAATGAGCAATCCCCATTCTGCCAAATGTAAACTTAATTTTTGGAAAGTCCTTGCAAATTGAGGTTTAAAGGAAAACCTTGTAAACTGAGACAACAGTACAATTCTATTTAAAGTCTGATCTCCAAAATAAACGTGATTACAAAACCTCCTTGACTATTTTTGTTTTCTATCGTATATTTGAATTTGAAAAAAGGAAACAGTCCGTTAGTGTCACAGAGCATTTATAGCCCACTGCAACACTCAGACGTCACTGTCCTATGGAAATCTCGGCACCTATTCTGGCTCAAAAATAGGCAATGTACCCAAAGGCTACAAAACCCAAACTACACTAGCAGTATGTGGGATGTAGTACTGCTGAGGTAAAGACTGGGATGCTGTACAGTATATTAACTTACATTCCTACACATTTACTGTCCCACAACTATGTTGTCCGTTATTTTTGCTTTTAAAATACAGACATCTGTAACAACAAAATTCAGATTACTAAGGACCAGAAGAAACTACTAATGATGCAACTGTCAAGCAACATGATCAAAGCTGCATACAAGCTGTTTTTTCCTTCTTGCTCTTTCTCCCTTTACCAGAGTATTAACATTCCCTCAGGATAAATAGCAATGCTATTTCGGAAAGCAGAGCATGATACTGTTCAATAATCATTTTTGTTAGAGTCTGTGTCTTTTAATAGGATGTGTATTACAGTGGTTTAGGAAAGCACAGAAAGATTCAAAGTCTATTTTTGTTCTAAGTAGATAAAATGGCACCAAGTAAATCATACACCACACACAACAGAATTTTTTCATATCTATTCCTCTCTCATATAAAATATTTAACAGGAATTTATATTAAGTTACGTGGCCATGATTTTACACATGGCCCAATTTTCTTATTTACAGTATGCTACGTTTGCCAGTTAATAATGCTAGAAAAACCGCATCCATCTTCCATACCCACTTTTTGTGTGCTGAATGTATACACACATCTTTAAGAGTAAGGAGCATCTACCTTAATAAAAGAGATAGCAAATAATAACTGGGAACCTTCTACTGGCTGAGTAGACAGACACACCCTTACAGCTCCTAGGAGCCTGACCATCAGGTTTCTGTAGGAAACAAATGAACTGATGAATCAACACTAATGGGGCATTCATTTTTACTTTTATTTCTAGGAACTGACTCTGTTTGCTCAGTGCTCTGGAGAGTAATTCACTTAAGTCAAAGTCTTCTGTTGTATCTTCCAAAGATCACTAGTTGTAACAATAAAGAAACACAACGGCAAGGGTTCGGGAATCTTGCAAATCCATCAACAAAGTTTACTCCTGAAATACTTTTATTATTCTTTGAAGTTCAGAATACACCACAATTTGTTTATGAACCTATATAACTGATATAACGGATTTAATAAAGTAAACTATGTTTGCAAGAATAATCCTAAAACTACAGAATTTGGGAAGGCAAAGTGACTACCAAGGAGGGCACAGTAACAGACCCCTTACCTTACACATCACACACAACCTGTCACAAAGTAATGAGTTTATGAACTGAAACTTCAATTATTACAGCAATGATCATAGCCTGTTTCTAAACTGTGAAATTAAATCACAAAACATAAAATTTTAAAAGCCTGACAATTACCTCTTTCAGAATTCACAGTACTTAAACTTGTAAAATTTAAAACATATTTGTCGATGTCACATTCAATAATTCACATACTTTTAACATGTATTTGGAAATAAAATTTATCCCAGACTCATGAACTAGGAAACAGAAATAACAAAAAGCACACCTATGCAAAGAAAGCATCATTACTATCTAAACCCACAAAGAGATGATACTCCACTTTTAAGAGATGAAGAAAAAAGATAAATATATTTCTAGTAAGAGTCAAATAACAGATCACTCAGCATGTGCACATGCCTGAAACAAGTAGCAGTGCTATCCAACTGCTGTAATGCAACTTTTTCACCCTAAACCTTCCCTGCAATTGAACACCCACCTTTCAACATAATAGGACAGTGAAATTAAAGCAGATGTAAAAATTAAAGCAGCTCACCTACTTTTTCCAGACATGCTATCTGATCTAACAGAAGATATTAGCTCAACGTACAAAACTCATCTTGAAACCTAAAATGCTCATTTTAACTAGTCAGCAAATCAATACACATTTTTTCCAGTGCATGTGTGCACAAAAACATAAACAAATCCTGCCTTATTTTTTCTTCAAAACTAAAATGGTCCCCCAACCTGCATCCTGGTTAGCCTACTTTGTTAGATGATTTTATTACAAAGAAGATATCTTAGAACCTAACAATTCACCTATTTAAAATAGCTAACATACCACAGATGACGAAAAAAATAGACAATTACAAAATCTAAGTTTTAAATCTGTAGTATCACTGATCTATGTAAATGCTACTTTAAAAGATTTGCTTGTAACACAGTTTAAAGAAATATATAATTAGAAACAGCAGCACATAATTGTTTCTACATTCAGCTATACATGCTAACTCTTTAACACTTCCATTCAGAAGACTGAGCTCTCAGGAAGAATGGCCCCAGATAAAGACAACTGTCTTTATATACTCCTGCAACGTATTTAATTCAAAATGTAGTTCTTAAATGACACCAATATTTGTTCTTTCAACTTCATTAAGGTCCTTTTTATTCAAATTCACATTCAGATATTTATGGACAAGTGGAAAATTGCAATTGCTGCCAAGTTCAGTATCAAAATATCCTAAAAATCCAAGTCTGTTTTCATAGAATCATAGAATGGTTTGGGTTGGAAGGGACCTTAAAGATCACCTAGTTCCAACCCCCCTGCCATGAGCAGGGACACCCTCCACTAGATCAGGTTGCCCAAAGCCCCATCCAACCTGGCCTTGAACACTTCCAGGAAGGGGGCATCCACAACCTCTCTGGGCAACCTGTTCCAGTGCCTCATCACCCTCACAGTAAAGAATTTCTTCCTAATATCTAATCTAAATCAACCCTCCTTCAGCTTAAAGCCATTACCCTTTGTCCTGTCACTACACTCCCTGATAAACAGTCCCTCACCATCTTTCCTGTAGGCCCCCTTTAGATACTAGAAGGCCACAATTAGATCTCCCCGGAGCCTTCTCTTCTGCAGGCTGAACAATCCCAACTCTCTCAGCCTGTCCTCATAGCAGAGGTGCTCCAGCCCTCTGATCAGCTTCGTGGCCCTCCTCTGGACTCGCTCCAACAGCTCCATGTCTCTCTTGTACTGGGGCCTCCAGAGCTGGATGCAGTACTCCAGGTGGGGTCTCAGGAGAGCAGAGGGGGAGAATCAGCTCCTTCGACCTGCTGGTCAAGCTTCTTTTGATACAGCCCAGGACACGGTTGGCTTTCTGGGCTGCAAGCGCACACTGCCAGCTCACGTTGAGCTTCTCATAAGTCAATACCCCCAAGTCCTTCTCCTCAGGGCTGCTCTCAATCCATTCTCCGCCCAGCCTGCAGTTGTGCTTGGGATTGCCCTGACCCACGTGCAGGACCTTGTGCTTGGTCTTGTTGAACTTCATGTGGTTCACACGGGCCCATCTCTCCAGCCTGCCAAGGTCCCTCTGGATGGCATCCCTTCCCTCCAGCATGTCGACCACACCACACAGCAAACCTGCGGAGGGTGCACTTGATCCCACTGTCCATGTCACCGACAAAGATGTTAAACAGTGCTGGTCCCAGCACCACGCCCTGAGGAATGCCACTTGTCACTTTTAACTTTTTCCAGCATTATAAGATTATATTATCATCTACTTCTAATTGTAGCAGACTTTTGTTATTTGGGCTAGAGATACCGTTGCTGGGTATCTGTCTGGCCAAATTGTTTTAGAAAATTTCTAACTAAATGGTCAATCACTTCCAAAACAAAGGAAGAAACACAGCATTTTTATCATGTTTCGTTATTCCAAGCTTTTTTTTCTGAGAAGTTTGGGACTGAGGAAGTTAATCTGGCGAAGTATATGCGTTTGTTTTCCCTGCAAAAAGTTTTATAAATTTGCCCAAGCTGTAGGACTTTAAAATGTCATGTGCACAGAAAACAACAGTGAAAATTACTCATTTTTGTACTGAGTAGAAAATGCAGATTCTCACTGCAGTAAGCCCATTCCTATACAGAGCATTCCTGCAGTGGCAGGAAGCTGATTCAGTACCCATACTGCATTGTAATACCACGTTTCTCCCAACACAATCTTAAGAATGGCAAGAGAAGAAATAAAACTTCTAAAATAGGAAGGACATGGGAAGCATAGTGGTACAAACAGTGGAACAAGCAACTTGGTACCGGCAGCAGAGCTAGGAAATAGGGACAAGGCAAAGAGTGAAGCGCAAGGAAGAAATTCGTACAATGAAGCTGGGAATGAGAGAATACTACCGGCTGAAACAGGGGCAAGAGCAATCTGGGAGGAAAGGTGGTGGAGAAGAAGGAATTGAGAAATCAGTTTAGAATTTAGGAGCAGAGGTGGAGCTAGTAAGCACAGATCAAAAGCCATGGTTGGATAGGAACAGGAAAACAAAACTGCAAATAGATGTATAAAGAGATAGGAACTTGAATGAGCCTCAGGAGGCTGGGATTGTCTAGGTCAAGTGAAAGCAGGAAACAAATCAAGGAAATGAGGGGAACTCTCCAATGACCAAAAACCCGCTGATTTTATGCTTGTATTTAAGGCAAGTAAAGACAAGGACCCAAGGAACTAAAGACTGCTCAAATCTCAGTTCCTGGAAAGACAATGGAATGCATCCTCTTGGAATCTATTTCCAAACATGTGAAGGAAATTAAGGTAATTGGGAAGAGTCAACAAGGGTTTTGCAATAGACAAATCATTCTTTACTGACCAGAATGTACTCTCTGATGAAACAACTGCCTTTGTAGATGAGGACAGAGCAATGAATGTAGCATACTTTGAAATTATCAAGGCTTCTGACATCATCTCCCAGTCAGTAACAAGCAGACTACAGCAAGGGATGATAGTAGGACCAATTTTTTCAGTATCTTCATCAGCAACCTGGATGATGAGGCAGAAAACTTACAGATGACACCAAATTAGTAGTGATGCCCGACATACTGAACAGTAGGGCTTCTATCCAGAAGGACATTGAGAAACTTGAGCACCAGGCTAAGTAAAACACCATGAAGCTCAACAAGGAAAAGCACAAAGTTCTGCAGCTGGTGAAAAAGAAACCTAAGCATCAGTACAGGATAGAAAGTGACTGGTTGAGCAGGCGGCTGAAAAGGATCTGAGGATTACAGTGGATATCAAACTGGAGATGAGCGAATGGCATGCTCTCATCGAAAGAAGAGCAAAACACATCCTGGGCTTTATTAGAGAAAATGTGGCCAGTAGATCAATGAAAAGTATCATCCACACTCTACCCGGCTCTTGTGCAGTCAGTTCTGAAATAGCGTCCAGTTTGAGGCTTCCCAGTTCAAAAGACATGCTGAAAACCATTAAAGGGTTGAACAGATGGCTACCAAGATGGCTAAGGACATACAACCTAGAAGGGGAGGTTAATAGCAGCTGGGCTTGTTTAGTCTGGCAGTGAAGACAGTAAAAGGACATCTGGTATCAGCCTGTTGCAGTGAATAAGCCCATCCCCTTACCTGAAAGGAAGCTGCAAAGATGATGAGCCAGATTCTACCAAGTGATAGCATATGGTATAACACAGGAGAACACAGATCAGGCTAGACAAAGACACAGCTGATTTGATCCAACGATGGTGACAGACCTGCTCCAAGCAGAATGATGGACTAGTTGACCTCCAGAAGCATATTCCAAAAAACATTCCTGTGATTCCACGTGGTTGGGATGGAAGAGTCAAAACAAAACACAGACTTCAGTGGAAGATTCAGGACAGATATGGGTGAAGTTTGGCAGCAGGAGGAAAAGTGCCTGTACTTACAAACCCTCACTTCACACAAAATGCAGACAGGATTGCAAGATTCCTGGGTCTCACTACTGCTCTGCCATCATTTCATACGTGGGAAACCCACTTGCAAGATGCATCTCATTCCATTCTAGTGCTGATCCACAAAGATAGTATCAATTTTCTGCTTTTCCTACACAGTCATTTTGCTAGCACAAATGGTAGAGGTTTGTCTGCAGGTGCTAAAGATGCCAAGACTGCAAAGATACCTGTGGGTACTAGTATGACATCAGAAGACTGTATTTGCTGTCACACTCTACAGTGCAGAAGCCTATGATGTTACACACACAAACACAGTCAACTTTAAAAATAAGACTTAATTAATAATACATATATTTTCCTCACAGGCAGATATTAATTCTGGGTTCCCCCATCACCAGGTACCAGAGACATGATTTTATGGGAATTAACAACTGCAACCAAGCTTTGAACACATGAAAGTGGATATAACTGAATACACTGAAAAACAAGTCCCACACAGTTCAAATTCTGCACCTAAATTTGGGGACTATTCTTGATCTTGATCTCACTCACAGTGCCCACTTTCCCACCTGTTAAATGAAATTAGTAATTGATCTCACTAGCAAGAGATGAAAAGAGCAAGAATATGTGTTCCTAAAAACCTGAAGATATTTAGAATCTTTCAGGTAATAGAAATATTTGAGAAAGATTCAAAGACAATTCAGCACACAAAACATGGAAAACAAAATATCCTATTCTATATCTTCACATTATTACCCAGTTCTTGCATTGAGGCAGCATTTTTTCCACAGGTTGTTTTTGTTTTAATTTTCTATGTTGCTCTCTCATATTAAAGAAATTATTGTAATAATATCCACACAGCTTCAGAAACACAGGTTTGCAAAATAGAGTACTCAGTAACTAGAAAATGTTATAGTTAGAATCATACAAATATGTAAGCTAGAAATTTCTAATAGGTATTTTTCTATGATATGGAGATCACAGTCTACTAAATATTGTGGGGGTGGGGGGTGGGAAATCAAACAGCAAGATTACTCCTTTATACATAAAACAAGGAAGAACATGATCACTGTATCTATTTCATAGACTCTTAGTATGCAACATAAGACAATCACAGAAGACATCCCATTTGTGATGTTCAGTTTATGGATGAAGCTCAATCACTAAGTACTGATACAGTAACTTTATTTTTTTTTTGCATGCAAGAGAAACCTATTTTCACTTAAAAGAAATAGTGTCTGTGCTTTATGTCAACTTATGTGCTTTTTAAACTAAGCCAAAAGAAAAAAGTGAAAATCCAAATTGGAGGTGGTCTTGCTTTTAACCTGTCAGACTTCAACAACTATATTTTTAAGGGAAAATAATATTTTTCTTTTGTGTTGTTCACAAATAGAGAAGTTGACAGATTGTAGTACAAAAAAACCTGAATGAGATTATACTCAGTTTCATCAACATACTGAAAACAAATTCAGTATTTTCAGAGTAGCAAAATTCTTCTAATGGTCTTTGAAGATTTTTGCATGGGCATAAAAAAGCACTTCGGGTTCAGTCAAATTAATGCTGTTAGATTTGACAGATTTTTTTAAATGAAGGAATTTAAGAATGAAATAAAAAGGCAAATCATCACATACTAGTACATCTCAAAGCTTCAGAATAAAAGATTATGAAATTTAAAGGATACAGAACATTTTACATTTAACATAAAACAGCTCCTATTCATCAAAACTCTAAAGGAGACAAAATAAAACCATTTTTTTCAGTATTTACTGTCATATGTCCTCATTAAGTAAAAGTTACTGCATTTTAATAGCCTAATTTATAAACACCAAAGTTTACCAAGTGCTTACGGGTATTTTTTTTTGTAAAAATACTTTAAAAAAATTAATTGAATAAGCCTCCCAAGCTTTAAGTCTTTACTTACCGAGAAAGCGTTGATTTCCCTGAACCTGGTAGGCCTCTTAAGATTACGAGCAATTTCTGTGAACAACCAAATCTTTCTTCAGGTAACTGCAAGGAAGAAAAGCTGTGCATTCTTTCTGCATTGTCAGCTTTTGGATCCTTCCAACACTCTTCTCTGGTTTCACAGAAACCATTATTTTGGAGTCCATTCTGGTCATTATTTCCATTTCTGAAGACCTGAGTAGGATGGATATCAATATGACCAGCATACCTGGTACTTTGATCAAGCAATGGACCATGACTGTTGATACCAGTATTTCCATGGTAACCATGATAATTTTTGTACAAAAGTTCACCATTCTGAGAAGGGAGAGCATTTGTTTTTTGTGGTGGGGAATTAAGCATCGGAAAGTGCGACTGATGGTTGAATCTAGGAGGAAGAGATCCCTGAGGTACTATGAAAGACTCTGTTGACTGCCAAGCAGGTCTGAATTCAGGCACTGAGTAGTTCCAATATTTAGAATCTACTTGTCCATTAAAGGTATTTTCAGTTTTCCAGCCACTTGTCTCCACGACAAACTGCTGCTCATTGCTTGTTTTCTGACTGTTCTGTTCCCCAAAGAAACACTGTCCATTCTCATAAAATGGTTGTGGGCTGCCCAACAATACACGTTGATAATCCTCTTGTAAGGTTTGACAGCAGTTAGATGGAGAGAATTGTTCCTGAGAAATTTCAGTTTCTTTTTCCTGAAAATTAGTATCTAAATTTTCATTTTCCAGCTGGTGAATTTCTTTATAGAACTGGTCCAGTTCATCATCTATTTCTGGTACAGCAGAAGAAATAGGCTGCATCTTCTTTGCCTCCTTTCTTTTAGCTTGGTTTTCATGCAATTCATTCTGATCTCCCTCACTGTTTCTACATTCATTGCAACTGCCAGATTTGTCCTGTTCGTTGCTTTCAGCAGGCTTGTAAATCGGTCCGATAAATTCTTTGCTTGTAAAAAACTCTTCATCTGATGCATTCCTATTTATTGAGAATGATGTACTACTATTTCTAATATCATCTTCACCAGTATTATTTGTAATAAAAGGGCCTTTCTTTTCTTCAACTTTAGTGTCATTTATTGATGCAAATGGAGGACTTACATTCTGCAGAGTTTCTGAATCAATTGGCTGACTAAGCACTAGATTATTTTCAGGGAACACTTCATGCAGTGTTCCCAGGACAGTAGTAGGTATTTTCTCTTGCTTCTGCATTTCAAGTTGCCCTTGGTTATCAGAGGCATACGCCGGTACCAAATCATCTGATGTTCTCTCAGTGTCCGGCTCCTCTTGAGTAGCTTGGTTACCATCATCAGAGAGTTTCTTGTAAGACCCTTCTGTTGACTTCATTTTTTTAGAACATGGTTCAGTCGTGATTTCATCCTGACACTCCAAGGGCCTTACTCTACTTTCAGCATGAAGCATCTTAGAAAAAAATTAATACATTATCACATTTTAAAAGTATAAAAAAGCAGAAATTATTCAGGCCTATGATACGCATCCTCAGACCCTCCACAGTCACTAAATGAACTCAACTAGAAGAAAAGCAGACATCATCTACTGGAAATCTTGTTTAAACAAAATTTCCACATTATTGCTCATCTTTAGCAAAGAAATACATTAGTGCTGTACCAGTCTAACAGTCACATTTTATGATATATCTTAAATAACTTACAAATCATGCTTTTTAAAATATGAATATTTGAAAGATGAATTACATCAACAACCTCTGTTCTCTACTGACCTATGTTAACCTGCCAAGTGTTATAAACCTCTTTTACAGCATAAACGCACGACAACTTCCAAAACAAACTGATGCCTGACATCACTACTAATATGACCAACAAAAATGCAAATACTACAAGGATTATTTTCTGTGACACAAACTGAACCCAACTAATTCATTTAACACCAATCAAACAGATGCTGGATGGCATTGATAATTTGGTACTAGTCAAATAAGACATAAAATTAAATCTGCAATCTGTTATCATATTTCTGGTTCTGGAACAACTACAGACCTTTGTTAGGGACCAAGACCACCTGGTTGCATGTTTTCTAAAAATAAACACAAAAAAAGCAATCCCTGTCCCAAACAGACTGCAATCTAAGAATGAGCCAATAAGTTCCAGAAAAATTCAGAGACACAAGAGCAATTAAAAACAAAGCAAGATAGCACCGACCACCATGACACACAGTCACGCCATTATCCATCTAGTAGTTAGAATTACTTGGATTTTCCTTTGTATTCCTGAAGTCTAGATAGAAAGCAATAAAAAGTAATAGTCATTTAGTTATAAATCAAGTGCCAAGTAGTTAATTCAGCAAATCCCCCCTCAAAACCAAATGCAGTACTAAACAAGAAAGCAAGCAAGTATTTTTTCTACTAGAGGGTTTATTCTACTACTTTTTGTGAACATTTCAAGTTTCTAGGAGTAAATATTAATGAAACATCACATGGTCATCATTCTGGACAAGAAAAGTTTTTTTCTTTATCTGAAAAGGATCTGTAGGTAGTATTTCAGGAAGATTTGTAAGTAAACTTTATCATCTCATGTTTACTTACAAAACTGACAAGAAAAGGTGTTACTCTGGGCTCTTTCTCACCTACTATCCAAAGGAAGCGAATTCTGCCATCCTGTCTCCACATGCCTAAACCAAGGAGACTTTACTATTTGCACCTGCCTTTACTACTTGGAAGACAGCACTAATGTCAGAAGAGGGAGAAACATGCAACTATCCCTCCCCTCAGAATTAGTGGAACAATGTTGTGGGTATTATGGTCTCTCATCCTCTCACAATATACACATTTTATGCATACCTCCAGCTTCTCAGTTCCTCTTTTTTGTAAATTAGAAAGTGAGAATGACATCATATGAATCAGGGACACTATCCCCCATACATCCAAAAAAAGTTACTCTACCTCCACTCAAAACCAGGGTTGGAATAAAAAAGTTGTTTTATTAGCTTCTATGTCCTCATCTGTCTTCTCGGATGGTGTTTAAGCAAAGCCCGTATTCTGATGTGGAATGAAAACACAGAGCATGTAAACACTTGCGGCACAACAATATCTTTAATGAAGGAGAATGCTGCTCTGTGCCTGTCCCAGACAGGAAGGAATATCCTTTCTTGCTAATCTTTAACAGACTTCCTCTGACTATCCTTTGGGACAGTGAAGTTGCATGTCAAAGCATCTCCACTTGCATTCTTGGGGAGGACAGCCCAAGTGTGTACTAAGAAAGTGCAATCTAAGTCACAGTCTTGCCTCTTGAATGGGATAGGCATAAGTTTGTTGTATTTCTGTGAAGAGCTGGTTATAAGTGTTGACCCTGAGCTGGCTTACATGACTCACTGGGCTCGCACTTGCAACACTAAACTACCACTTTAACTAACCTGCCAAACATCCAGAAGTCTCAACCAAGTAACTCATGGCCTTAAGCTCCACCTGTACAATAAATTTCCAAACGGAAAAAGAAGGCATACGTAGCAGGACTAAAAGACGGGGGGAAATGCTTGGGTTTGCCTGTGCGACCACCTTTTTTGTGGGTGCGGAGGTGACAAAGCATGCAGGCCAGCACCCCGGCACAGAGGCAGGCCACACCTCCGAGCCGGGGGAAGCAGGCTCTTCTCCCACACCGGGATGGCGGCGGCGGGGCCGCCTCGGGGAGCAAAGCGCCTGAGGCGAAGGCGCGGCTGCCGGGAGCAACCGGCCCCAAATCCCCGGTAGGTGTGCCAGCCGTTCCCTCCCTCCCCACGCCCCAGTGTAAGGCACCCCCCTCCCCGCCCCACACACACTTCCTTCAGCCCGGCACCGGCGTCCCACAACCTCAGCAGCCGACTTCTGTGCGCCGCCCCCACAGGCCCCCCCTCCCCGTTCGGCTGCGGCGGCCCGAGCACTCGGCCACAGTCCCCCTTTGCCACACGTCGACGGCAGTGGTGGCGGCAATGAGAAGTGCCTTCCTGGCCCAAGAGAAGCCACAGCCACATGCGGGTGAAGAAACCAACCTCAAGGCAGAAGCGCCCGCCCGTCTTCCGCCGCCTCGACGAGCAGCGCACTCCCGGCGGGCGGGGGAGGGGAGCACTGGCAACCCCTCGCTCTCAAAATGGCGCCCCGCCACCCCCGGTTGTAATGGGACTTGTAGTTCCTCCGGCCGAACCTCGGACTACAGCTCCCAGCAGCCCCCTCCCTGGGGGGCGGGGCTGTGCCTTAGCGCGCGGCCGTTGGGCGCGGGAAAGGGACGTTAGGGTTAGGCCGGGAGCAGGCGTGTGCGCGCGTGCTGGTCCGGGCGGCTGGACTCTGAGGCTCGGTGGCGGCCCGGGGCGGTTCGGTTCTGTTTTCCCCCCACACACGCCGGTCTCCCCTCCCTGGAGGAAAATTCTTTAAGCCAACACGAGGCAGTGGGGTTTAGGCTGTTTTAAACTCTTGAGCGTTCTCTCAGCGTGCTGGGAGGCGTTGCATTTGTGCGCAGCCTGTCCGATGAGGGCAGAGGCCCTCTCCGTGGTTTCACAGTTTCGGGGCTGCTGGCTGTATTGTAGTAAAATTGGCAAGCTTATTTTCTAAGTCGGTATTAAAACATTCGGTGTTTTATTCTTGGTGGGAGAAAAAAATGTCAGCTACTGAAAACGGGCAGTGGCTCCAGCCAGCAGCCTTGTTTGTGTTTCCTCTGGTTTGCTTTTCCACTCTTCTGCTCGGGCCCTCAGCTGTACCAGCACTACGTTTTGACTGGTTTCTGTGGTACCTTCCTAAAACTGTTTGATGGTTGTGTTTGTTCTGGGGTTGGGGGTTTGTTTGTTTGTTTTTAATAATGAAATAAACTTTGCACATTCTTCTGCCTAAACATTAGGCCTGACTGTTAATTTGAATAATGCAGCATTTTTCTTGGCTGTAACCCCAAAGGAGAACATTTATTATAATTGGTTACATATATCGTCATGCTAGATGAAGTTGCTCAGACCACTATGTTAAGGATAACATATTTTCTTCTGTAGAGTTTTGAGGATGAGAGTATTTATTTTGCTTTACGTGCCATTCTGATTTCTGTGTAAGAACAACAAAGGAAGATTTTAGCAAGATTATGAAGTTCTGATGAGGATTGCCCCAAATATAAGAACTGCCCGAGTTTCCTCGATATGTGTTGTACTTCTTACATGAACTTCCAACTTTTCCTTGCAGCATAGAGTATTTTTTCCATGGTGTTGTTTGGTTTTCACATCTTGTGGTATTACGCAAAGTAAACCACATTTTTCCCAAGGAACAGTCTTGTAACAGTAATTCCCCAATTTTCAGTAGTGCACACAACAGCTCCTGTAAGTGATGTGCCCATTCCAAATATCTGCAACATTTATACTTTCAGATGACCTGAAAAAATTATGAACATTTTAAAGTTTATATAGTTTATAAAGTCTCTAAAATTAGTTTATTTGCTATACAAGGTAGAAAAAAAAAAAAGTGATTGTTAAAATCCATACCAGGCATTCTCTCCAGTTACGCTTGTGACCAAAACATCGTCTCCTTTCCTGTGCCAGATGATAGCCTTGTTTTGTTAGAAGTTATGGATGTGTCTTTGGTAGCATTTTAATTTAGATGAGAAGTGAGCTTTTGAAGGGAATCTCCTGATTCTTCCCATTTACCATGCTTTGGTAAGATTCGTGCTATTCTAATTTCAAAGCTACTGAAATGTGTATCGTATGAATGCCACAATCTTAGCATCAAATACTTTCCCGCATTGATTTGCACTTAACGGTGCTGCACTAGTTATGTAGACATTGCCTGCATCACAGCCAGATCTGGGAAATCTGGATGCAGCTTGCTCTAAGGAATAAGGCTGGCATAATCTTGTCACTCCATTCCGGATTGGAAAAACAATGTGTGAATTCTCCTGGAAGACAGGAGTGATCCTATGTTTAGACATGGTCTTATACTTAGACATGGCCTTGCTGTGGCTTTAGGGCGTGCATTTTGTATCATATTTTGGAATCCACAAAGAGAAAAATTCTAAAGCACTTTTGAAGTAAAGAAAAATTTAGGAGGAACTGGTCATTTCTGCTGTAAGGAGTTCTTTCAGGAAGGAAAATTGGAAATGTCATAAAGAACTGACCTTTGCTACCAAGAAAAATGTAGACATACAAGATACACAAAGGAGAATATTATTGTAGTTTGGTGGAATATTTCTAACACAAGTATTTTTGGAAAACCGAAGGGCTACACTGCTTTATTCTTCTATCGGTTTTCATGAGATTATCTAAAGATAATAAGGCTAGTCCTTAATTTTGATATTAAAAATAACTTTCAACCAAGATTCTTGACTTCTTGGAGAATTCTTTTCTACTAGTAATACTATTGATTAATCCTAAAGAAAAAACTATTTTCCATCTGAAATGATAATTATTTGCTTCCCTACACAAGCTAAATCATGAAACACCCAAGTTAACTATTTAGAGAGAATTAAGAGTGTGCTGCACGTGGACCATTTGAAGGTAGTATCTGGAGATCAAAGCTCTGAAGTGCTTCCTGTTGTGTATCTAGTAATTGTCTCGGATGTATTTCATTTTGGGAATTCTCCCAGTACTTGTGTACCTAATTAAATAAGCCACATAATACAACTGACAGTACCCTAATGTCATTTTTTCAACCTCATTGACGGTAATAAAATATACTTTCCCTGATGATACTACTGCAGCTGCTACAGATCCCATTTGAGAAGATGTACTTATTTGAGACAAAGCCACAAACAATTCCCCCAGAATCTTCAGGCTGCACTGGATGATAAAAGAAGTTCCATCAGAAACATCATCAGGAGAAGCTGATAGGGTAGGTAAAAGTAGTGTCCAAGGGGCTTAACACCGTAATGGTGAAAATATTTACAAAGAAGCATTAACAGATCATGGTGTTTCTTTGTTTGCAGAGGAGTTTGAATTGTATAACTTCGTTTTCTTCATATGTTTATAAATTTGCTTAGAACTCTACCATCTACCTCTACTATATGCCAGCCAAATCACACTTCCTGTAACATACAAAACTCATCTATGACTTTCATGGAAACTTCCCGTAGAAGTAAAAATATAAGAGTGTAATACTGTTATTGCACAGGAAACAAATTATGAAAAAATATCTATTCTTGTGTTCTTGACATTTATGCCATCACCTTCATATTAGTTGATGAAATGTTGGCTTTCACTGATGGAAGAGTGAAAGGAAGATTTTCCACTTTATATAATCAGATTTTGATTCAGTTTTCCAAGCGTCCTGTAAGTTTAAGTTGATTTGAACATTACAGATAGCATCACAATTTCTATGCATAACAGAAGTGAATAACGTTCTGTGAAAAAAAATTAGTTCTGACATTATGTAACTTGAATGTTCGAACTTGCAAATGAAGCATTTTCCCAGCGTAGTTTTTAACAAGGGATGAAACCAATTGTCCACTTTGGAGATTGATCCTGATTCCTACATGGTTTACCAGCATAGCTGATGCTTTAGATCCACGGCAGAGATCACTGGTACTTGTACTAAGGTAAGTAGTTGCACTAACTACTACTAACTCTCTTCTGCAGGGCCCAATTTCAGGTTCTGTAGAAAAGCATGCCTTAAGGTGCAATTTCAAATTACTAGTAAAGCACACTAAAATGAAACTACTGTCAAAAAAGGTGCTTCTGCTACTCCCTTCCCACACATACGGATGCCTAGCTGCTGTCCTGCCTCCTTTCTCCTTGTCGCTTTTGTTCTTGTTTGACCCTGGAGAGAGCTGGTGCTCTGCATCACTGGTGGGCCCGGGCCAGTCAGTGCCAGGGAAGCATCAGGAACAAGTAGCTGGGGAGGGTGCAGAGACCGATACCCCTTCTTTCAGCAGCATTCAGCCCTTGGGCCCATTTAACTCTTACCACCCTCACCCTAATGGTTACCAACTAATACCACCTCCTTGCCATTGCTGTTACACTCCAGTGTTTCTGCCTGCTCTGACTGCCAGTCTCTTCCTTGCCCTACTCTTCCTTTCCGATATGATCTTGCTTCTTGCCTGGTTCCCATTAGTCCTTTACATTCCATAGTCCTACTGTGAATGCTATTCTTTTTTCCCCCTTCCCTCCCTTTCCATTTGATTCAGGGTGTTTTCTTCCTTCTGTTGTTTATCACTTTCCTCTTTCCTGCAAAAGACTCATGTGGTGCCTTTATCTTCTCCTGCAAGTCTGGAACAGAGCATCAGAGTGGTATCCATTTGCTGAGGGAAATTACAGAGAATAGATACATTCTCTGCAGAGACGGAGGTGGGCTATTTGGGTATGCTGTAATGGCAACAGAAAGAGGAATATTCTCCAGATTTCTCAAATTGCCAGTTCCTATTTCATAAAAGGGGAAGCACTGGCTATTTTTAATAAAAACATTATACTATTATTTTCTGTAAGGAAAGATTTCCCTTAAATTTGCTTCTAGAAACATTTTAGATAAAACTTCCCAAAATAACTCAGCATGAAGAAGGTAGCTGATGTGAAAAATATTAACGCAAAAACTTAAATGTTGGCAAAACAATCGATGCCTGTATTCTGCCTTTTAATGGAAATTAAAAAGGCAAATTTAAGACAGACAGAATGATGAGACTCCATGTGTAATAACAAGGAAAAAAAAAATCAAGATAAATACCCAGCGGGCACCACTTGAGATTGGCTTTTGCAATTAAGGGTTAATATGGAACAATAGCTCAATCATTTACATCTTGTGCCTTGATCTTGTTATCAGACTTGATGTAGCAAAGTACTCTTTCTTCTCATAACGCTGTGCTTCTTCTAATAACACTTTAATAAGGCATGCATTTGAGTTCAAGAGGACTAGTTACGTATATTTAATCATGCCTCTTTCAAAAGGATAGTCACCTTGTGTCTTAGTTTGCCTTGCCACTCTGTACTTCAGTAAATCTTGTTTGAAAAAGTGAGGCTTCAAGATGATTTAGGAAATAAAGGAAATACTCTTGCATCATTCTTTTAATTTAAATCAAACTATATCTAGAGAAAAATTGTGGTGAATATTAAGAGAACTAGTTTACTCAACCAAGTAGGAATATTATCACCAAATGGTTTTCTGAAATACTTATATGGCAAAGAGGTATACTGATATGTTAATGTCAGATCAAAGTTTCAATCATAAAAAATCAGTAACAGATTTAGCTTATTAATTTCCACAAATGAAGGGTTTTTTTAAAAAACTTATTTTCAAATTTAAACTTGAGAATTAACTTAGGAATTCTGATCTGTGGTTTTGATAAAGTCCTATCTTTTTACAAAATAATATCCCTACTGGCCTGCTGGTTGTAGGAGGTAGGAGTACGTTTTGATACATGCAACAGATTCTTGTAAGCAATATTTAAGCCATGGAATATTTCTTTTGATTATGATATAAGTAGTTTTTCATTTAAATATTGTTATTTGATTCCCTTACAGTATAGGATGAACACTTTTGAAGACAAAAATAGTGGGGAGAACATAAAAGGAACACTTCATTAGTTTATTTTGGAGGTTCTTGAAATAGTTGATTTAATGGTTTTGGCTGAAATCTACATGCTATGTAGATAGATATATATTTTTTTTTTCCAGTAAAGCACCTGTTCTCTAAGTTAGGTCTCAAGCACTATAGCAAAACAGAACTAAAAGAACTGTAAGATTGAACCTTTGTTTTAAGGCAGAGTGCTTTAGAAAATATAGCAACTGCTGACCTTCAGCAAAGCCAAGCTGATAGGTTGTGAAATATTAGGGGAAAGCAGACCAAGAAAACACAATTCTGAACAATTTATGTGTTTCAAAGTAGAGCATGGGGAATTTCTGGGAAGAGACACTCAAGGTGAAGGTCCAGGCACTGCTTAGTCTGCAAGAATATCTAAATAGCAGCTCAATTTTACATAAAAATAGAGAGGAGACTGAGTATAATGCCTCCAGTAGTCTTAAATTCAATGGGACATTAAAATAAGTAGCTTTAAATGGAGGGCAGGCAGTGGAATAGTAAAAGGAAAAAGTGTGAGTAGAAGAGCATTGGATAAAGCAACTGAAAAATACCCAGCATTTTACACAGTAGAATATGTTTAAGTATTTAATGCTTAATACACTTGTCACCATTTGAGAGGAGAAGAGGTGATGAAATACTACAAAAGTTTAGTGCAACATGCTTACTTATGGCAATGTTAACATCCCCACTGTTTTGTAGATCACTTGTTCCTTTTAGCTATGCAGTTGTTACCTGAAATTACTTTTATTTGAATACTTGAAGTTTAACAACTGAGATGCTCACCTTTCAGATCCAACTTACAGTAAAATTTTCTTAAATATTTTTCCCATTTTGTTGTACTAACAGCATTGCTTAAGAATATTTAGGTTACATACTCTCCCTCTCCCACCTCCTATCCTACATCTCAATTAAGGATGGAAAGCACTTAAATCAATTAAAGGTAACTCAGAGGAGAAACTAATTTAATTCACTGACAAACTGAGCTAATCACCAGGGAAAGAAAGATTTCTGGTACAGACTCCCAAAATACTAATTCTCTACTGTCATACCTGTCAGCAAGGCACTAAGGGAAGAATAGGGTTTTTTTCCTGATTACTATGGCTTTTTTAGATGCTGGCTGCCATAGGTTATAGTTGTGCGAAGTTGTAGGCATACACTGTGCTAATAGCTGGAGTGGTCAGTGAGAAGATTCCATGACATTTAGCAACAAAACAGCTGTTAAACCACATTAGAATGGAAAAAAAAACCAAACCCAAACCACAACAAACTCTACCTGGTATTAGAAACCCTAAAGGTTTGTGTATTAATGCTTTCTAATCTATTCCTATCAGACAGCAAGATGGTTAATTTTTTTTTTTAGCTATAGCGTAAAAGATGCACTGGTTGGTAGTGACATAAAGCATAATCACTTCCTGACTGCAGTAAAGAGATAGATTCTCTTTCGGAACATTAACAATCTAAATGATGTTTTTTACTCCTGTGGCTACTGTACTGAAACATTTTATTACTCTCTTCCCATACATGTTTCTGAAGGCACCGACCTCTTTAGGATCCCATCTGAAGAAGAGAGGTCAGAGATAATGATATATCTACAGTTGACTTGAGATGGCACATTTTGGGAAGCAGTAATAGTTTTTGTTTTAATAGAAAGACTTAACTTTAGTAAGGTCATTTAATCTTACTAGTGTCCCACTGTAGCTGTTAACTATTACACGAAGAGAGCAGAGGAGTAGATGGAGTAAAAGGCTTCCTGCAGTCTTCACCTTGAAAAGTAACATATCATCTCTAGGGTTTTTTGGGGTTTTTTTTGAAATATCATATAGTACTTAATGACTCTTGTCTTTTTATTGGAAAACAAGCACAGGACAGACACAGATATTTTTGGCAGAGTCAGACCTGTTAGCACTGATGTTAAAGTGGGGCTTACTAAACTTTAGAATTAATATTGCACATATATTAAAGCTGGTAGCTTCTGAGCATCACTGTCTTATTCAGCTGTTAGATTTTTGTTTACAAGGAGACAGAGTTGGAAACAGCACTCACAGAGTCTAAAAATTCCAGTCATCTTAAGTCACTGTTTCCATGTGGCTTCCTTGCAAATTACTTAAGGGACATATGAGATACTAAAATTAGTTGCAAAGTTAACTCATGTTCATATAAATATCAGCCATTTAGTTGAAGAGCCAACACTAATAAATGGGCTGTGTTTTCTTTTTCTGAGACAAATCACTATGCCTGCAAGTTGAAGGTGTTTATAGGCACTAACTGTCCTTCCTACATGGCAAAAACCCCTTTCAGTGTGGAGGGCTCAGTATATAAATGACACTTACTTCATTTGAACTGTTCTTCTAGTAAAATATTTTTGATGCAATTGTTCAAGAGTCATAAGAGAAACAAACAGAAAGGAAAGGTGGTTATACCTATACTGGAAACAAAAGTATGCTTTTTACAAACTTGCTATGTTAAGGAAATTTAGATAAGTGTGGTAAAAAAAGAAAAAAATGCACCCTTCTATTTCTTAAACTTTTTAAATTTTTACTTTCTGTTCTGCCTTGATTTTGCCCAAACCATCTATAAAGAAACATAGGCTACTGTAGGATTCAGTTAAGTGGTTTTGATTTCTCTTTGATAACTCATGTAACATTAGAAATGTAACTTGTAGTTTGCATTCAAATGCAAACCCCATCAACTGGCTTCCATTCAAATTCTTTATTATTTGTGCTGGCCCTTCATTAGACTGTGGTGATGACTGTATGGAGGGATTTGCTCAACAGTTACTCTTAAGTCACATAATGTTAATCTATAGGTAGGGAAGTCAATAAAACAATTCACAACTTACTGCTATTAAAAACAGGTGTTCTTGGTCTCTGCTGTGTAGTCCCTCCCTTCTCCCTTGTGATAGTTCACCCTCCTGTGAGCTGACTGAGCTTGCTGGCCAGGACAGAGTTTTGTAAGATGGTTAAGCTAAAATATCTGCTTCTCCTGGGGCAGGGGGGGTGGGAAAGAAAAAAATCAAAGATTTTGCTCCCTCCAATCTATTCCTTCCCTTGTTCTGCCTGGACTGTAGGATTTTGTTAGGAAATTTTAATATTATACTGTAGTGAATCAGTAAGGATTGCTGAGGTCTACAGCACTGAGTCATTCTAGGACCCAGCTTCCTTCCAACCTTTCTTCATCCCACAGTGGGATGCTGGGGTGGTTTGAAAAATCTATGTAATTTCTCACCTGTCTGTTCAGTCCTTTGAGGTATATCTTAGAGCTCCTATTTAAATAAAGGTATGACTGATAGAGTTAGGGTGTTTGTCTGTTCTGTTTTGAAGTATCCTTAAAGTTGATATGTCTTCATACACTTTGGTTCAAGTCCATGAGTGAAAAAATGGAGGGGCTTAAAGGCAAAACATATAGAGAGATTCATACATGCAAATGCCTCAGGGTTACTGTAATGAGGAAGGAGACACAGTAAAAATATTTAGTGAATCTTATGGTGGTGATATTACCTTGACAGTTGTTCCTGCTCTTCACACTGAAAGGCCAATACCATAAAAGAGTAAGATCACTGTGCACTTGGATAAACATAATGTCATGGGAAAGTGCCAGCATAGTTTCTGTGAAGGGAGATATTGACACAGTCACAGAATTCCAGCAGGTTTGTGAGCCAGGAAGTATGTGGACAAAGACAAACCAGGGAACATACTTGTATTTTCAAAAAGCATTTGTGCGAGTTCCTCATGAAAAGCAGTTAAAGTTAGCATGGAATTCTGAGTTACAAGTCTGGTTGAGGGATGGAAGCAGACAGTACTTGTTAATGGTTACTTTCCAGAGTGAAGAAAAGTCAGCAATGCTGTACTTCAGAAATGTTTGGGTTTACTGTTGTTGTTTTATGCAACAATCTTTGGTCTTTATCAGTGACCCGGAGAAGGGGGTGCACACTGAATGATACTTGGATGGTGTTAAACTCTTTTGGGTAGTCAAATGCTGTGCTGGTAGAAGGAAGTCTAGAAGGCCTCAGAAAGCTGAATGGGTAAAAAAAAAGGCAGATAAGCTTTGAAGTAGATCAGTGTAAGGTAAAGTATAGAATTACCTGTCAATCCTGGAAGTTTAAATTCATGAAGTCTGGAAGTTGCTGTTGTCAGCTCTCTGAAATCTTTGGCTCAAACTACAACAGCAACCAAAAAAACCCACTAAACAACAGAGATGTAAGGCATCATCAGAAGAGTACTGAGAGTGAGGCAGAAGGCAGTTTGCTGCTCTGTTGGAAATCCCAATGTACTGTCTTGTATGCAGCTTGCAGTTCTGGTCTGCAAGGACACAACAACTTTAAAGAAGGTATTGAGAAAGATAACTAAAATGATTCAAGGGGAGATATCAGCAGTCTGACAAAGTAGGGACTGAAAGGGTTTGGATTCTGATTGTGAGAAGACAAGGCTGAGCAGCATAGGATGAAATTTTACAAATCAAGAAGGCCCTGTTTAAGGTGAATGCAGAAATAGGGTTCTTGACACAATGTGTAGTGGGCTTCTATAATCTGCTGCCTAAGTGGGCTAGAAAATACACAGTGTCAGCAGGTTCAAAAAGGGGTTAGACAAGTTAGTGGACAACAGGTCCATAAATGGATTCTAAAGAGAATAGATAGGTTTACCTATTGTACATGTACAAACCAGACATGTAGTATCCCTGTTACAGCAACTGTAGATGCTGGGATAAGCAGGTCTCCCTAATTAGTATTTCCTTTGCTATTATTCTCATTTTATACAGCAGAATGCTACTACCTCGAATTTTGCATTTAAGTTCCCTGCATTTGGTGAAATTGCAGGGACCAGCAAACTGGAAATGCAAGGTATGGGTCTCACTCTCGGAAAACTATGTCGCTGATGGTGGTGCCACTGCTGGTTACCAAATACTGGGCTAGGTCAACTATTGGTTTTACTCAAAAGGACATTTTCATTGTTGAGAAGATTTGGTGTATTTCTAAGGTACAAAGCTGTCCTTGTCCCTGTTAGTCTGCTATTTTTGAACAGTGTTTTTACAGACAGCTGGGAGAAGAATACTGCTGTGTAGGGTGTTCTTTGACTGGGATGTTCATCACTGTTGCTTGAACACTGAGACGTGAGCAGTGTCTTCAACGCACACATTCTGTGTAAAAGATCTGGTCTTTGAAGTTCTGTGGCACTGGCTTTCTCTACGTGTCATCCTGTAAGCAAAATACTGTTTTGTGCAAATATTTTGAATCCTTGTTAAGTATACAGTTTCTGAAAGTAGCATACATTTATCCCTACTTTTGCCTGCACTTTCAGAGGTGGCCAATCTAGTAAAAAAGAGTCTGCTTACAGTCATCGGTGCCCTGTGAGACGTGACGTTTCTTGTGGGAGAGACCGTGTCCGCCCTGGGGAACGTGGCCAGCGCTTGCACAGATTGCAGGGGGCAGCTCATTTAGCACCTCATCGAAAAGGGACGGGGTACTTGTTACTCCTTGTAGTAAAAATATCGGTCCTTAACACTGGCCAGATTATTTTCTGAGGACACTCCTGCGCAACACGTCTAGCTAAACCAACAAACGAGTGTGTGAGGTCTTAGCGGCTTGCCGGTTAGTTGATAGATTTCGCCGGCGCTGAGGAACGGCAGCTCCATGCTGCCTCCTGCCGCCCGCGGCACCGAGCCGGCCTCGGCCTCGGCCTTGCGGCGCCTCCTCACGGCGCGGCCGCCCAACGGCCGCCCCCAACCGCCGCTGGGGCGGGGGCCGGAGTGCCGCGGGCCGCTGCCACCTCCGTTGGCGCGAACCGGCCGCGGGGTAACGGCTGTGGCCGGCGGGCTGAAGGCGAGCGAGCGGCTCCCGACCGGCGGCGGGAGCGGTGTCGAACGGGCTCCCTCCTGAGGGCTGCGCACGCTACTGCGGCGGGGCGCCGGCGGCCGAGCGCCCGTCACGTAACGCGGCGCCTGTAGCGAGCACCGTGCTGCGGGGTTCCGCGCTTCGACGGCCGCGAAACCGAGAGGGGGTGGAAAAAGGAAGGAATGAAGAATTACCTCCAAAATGTTGATTTCTGAAATGTTAAAGAGTCTCAGTGCAGGCACAAAATGAAGGGCAGAGCATAACTGGGGAGAGGCCTCCGTTACACAGCACCTTGTTCTACCCTCCAGGCATCCTGACAGGAGCTGAAAGTGTAACCTGCTTCATCAATAAAATGGAGCAAAATATTTGCATACGAAGTATGACAGCACTGTAGTTATTTTCACAGTTATGCACCTGGTTTTGTAGTTTCAATAGCTGTATGAATATTTAAGTTTCCTGCTGGTTTGTAAGTATCCACGCACACCCGTGCAAGTGCTCCATAGAAAGATGTGTTCCCCAACCTAAGATTTTATATCTAGGTAAGATGGCAAGGGGGGGATTGAGCGGAAATTGTTCAATCTGCATGAAAAAATTATATCCTTGCCTGCAAGTGCAGGATCCTTCCCAGTAATAAGTCATACAAAATTGTCAGGCAAAGTATTCCTCTTTTCTGCCCGTGCAGTTGCACTTTTGTTTTCAGGAAGAGGAGGGCAAACCCAATTCACCCAAAAATGTAAACAAGGGGAGTTTGGGGGGGCTGAAAAGTAGTTTTTGTGTAATAGTTCTGGCGATTTATCCTGGTAGTCTTCATTAGAAGATGAGGTTATTTAACTTAGTTTAAAACTTGAATGAAAGTAAGGCAAGCTGGTTACAATGTGTTAGCAAGTTCAGAAGGCGTGAGGGAACTTAGTTAAAGATTTAAAATACTAGTTACAATGTCTTGGCTAACACGCTATTCAAGTATGTTTCTCACACTAGACAAAGCTCTGAGTGTATTTCAGCAGATCTGCTAAGTATGATTTATGTTTTTCAAATAATAATCTAAACACTTCCATGTTTTCCTGATAATGTCATTCATAAATGCAGCAGTGAGAAGAAATTACGTCACTTTTCTGTTTGCGTTTTCCTGTATGGGCACCCCTGAAACTCTTGCACTCACTGAAGCAAAACCAAAGGGTTTGGTGAGCGATTTCTGCTACTTTTTCTGCTCTTTCTCCGCAGTTAACTGACTTTATTCCTTATTGTTTTACAACAATCCTTTAATAATCCGTGTCGTTTGGGGGACATACCTATTTCACTAATCTGCACAGTGCACATCAGCAGATACTCGGCCGTAGTTCGGCTGTCAGCTGCCCACCCGGTACCCTCCCGCCTCGGGCCGTTTGCTTTATCCGCTGGTCACGGTCTGTGATTCTGTAAGTGCTGCAGTTTACGCGGCCCGGACTGCTGAAGTCAGGTGCTCTGCCAGCCTGGAAACCCCGCCGTCGTATTTCCAAACCTAGTTCCTCCCTTTTGGAAAGGATCCGTGCGGTGCTCTGCAACTACGGATGGTCTTTCGGGAAAGGCAGGCTTAGCGGCAGGCTTCCCCCCCTGGAACGCGAGGGCTTTCTTGGGCCCCGGGGCTCGAGCAGGCAAGGGGAGGGGTCGTGACTTTTAACACCCCACCCCCTTCTCCGGCCCCTTCGTCGCCTGGCAGCGGTGCTCTGCGGCTCTCGCCGGCGGCGGCGCGGAGGGCAGGGCCCCTTGGGCCACGCGGGGGGCCGGGGCGCGGCGGGCCGCCGTTGCGGGGAGCGCTGGCCGCGGGCCCTGTGACCGGCGGCTCCGGCCGGTGCCTGCGCGTGTCGGCCGCGCGAGCCGGCAGGGGGCGCTGCTGCCTCGCTCTGGCTCCGCTTGCTTCCCTCGGCGGTTCCATTGGAGCAGCCGGAGACAAGTTGGCGCCATTTTGAAGCCGACAGGGGGACCGGGGCGAGCTGCGGAAGGGGAGGGGGTTAGAGGCGATTGGCTGCGGCTACGGCGGCAGCTCCTCTCCGAGCCCGGAGCAGCGGCAGCGCGGAGCGGACCCGCCTGGGACCAGCGAGGAGCGGCGGCTGCGGCGGGGTAAGGAGCTCGGCACCTCGGCCGCGGTTACCCCCACCCCGTCCCCGCTCCATTTTCCTTTCTCTGGGGCGGGGGCGGGGGGGTGCCCGCTCGGACCGAGCTCCGCGGCCAGCGCTGGAAGAGGGGGAGCGTGGCGGGGGGGGGAGCCCTCCCCTTGGCCCGTAGCGGAGCCCCCCCTTCCCATCCCCCTCACCCCTTCGCGGGGCTGTTCCCCTCCCCCCTTTCCCGTGGCCGGCGTCACAAATTAAATTTGCCGCTCCCCCGCCCCCCCTCCCCCCCCCGCCCCGGGCGCGGCGGGGCCCCGCGAGGGGGTGACCTTGGCGGGGGTGCGCGCTGCCCCTCGCTCGGCGCGGGGGCCTGGGGGTCACCCCCGCCCCCCCCAGGTGGCCCGGCGGGCGGTGTCGCGCGCTCAGCGCCGGTGGCTCCTCGCGGCGGGGGAGGGTAGCGGCGGGGCTGCTCGCCCGTTGTGGTGAGTGATCGCCGCTCCCGCGGGTGTCCCCTCCCTGCCCCTTGCAGCCGGCCTAGTCCCCGCTCGGGCTGCACCGGGGCTCCCGCCGCCTCGCGCTGCTGCCCGGGCTTGGCGAGGGGACACCTCCCCCCCCCCTTCCCGCCCGGTTCGGTCTCTCCGCTCCGCACTTAGCAGTGATCCTCAGCCTTGAGGAGGTGGCGGCCGTCGAGGACATCGGTTTGGTGGGTCCCTGCTTGTGCGAGCCCGTTTCTTTCATGCTGGCTTCCCCCCCCCCCCCCTTCTTTCTTTTTCCCTCCCCCTTTGCATCAGGCTCTGTTAGCGCTCGGGAAGGAAGGGGGGTGGTGGTTGCCGCCGCCTGGTAGATGAAAAACTATGAATTTTACATCTGAATTGCCAGATGGAGAATGGTTAATTTATAGGTTATGTATTGTTTACGTTGAGAGCGTCTGGTCAGGAATCTAGGTCTGTAACTTCATCCCGCTGCAAATAAATCACTATCTGTTCTTCAAAACAAATCAACAATTAATGACGGTGAACAATCCTGGAAAATTAAACTGCAGCAGACTAGCTCCTACAGAGCTGGATTTTGTCGTGCAAGCCTTATTCTGACTTTTATGTTTGCTTCCTGCACGGTTGCTTACGGAAAGCTGTGATTATTTTGTTAGGCGTTCTGTTTTCCCATTTAACACAACTGCTGAAGTATTCTCTTGTTGGTCTTTGTTTTGTGCTTGCTGGGTAGGGTAGGTGCTTTGGCTGTAACTGATTTGTCTTTGCTGGGGATGCGATAGAAGGAGCATTGAAAATGAGTGACTTTATTTGAGTTGAAAATGGGTGTCGAATCACACTTTGGGAAGGAGATAAGATGATGTGCATTCCTTCAGGTTTTCTCCTTCCAAACTAGTGGAATTGTTCCATTTTCAGTTGATGCAAATTTTACTTGGTATGTCTTGTATGTAATATAAAATATGCTCTAAATATTATATGTACTTGTATGAAGTAATACCTCAAAAAGATGTGAAACAGCTGAATGTGTGCTATGCTCAGACTCCCCTAAAAGAAAACGGAGAGTGACAGACAATCAGGTAAGATAGTTTAACGGAGGTGTGTGTATTGTGTTCATCACCAGCATTTGAAAGCATGTACTACTGAAGAAAGTAGCTTAGTACTTTAGTACTTGCATGACATCGTGTGTCTCTGTTTGAAGCGAGATTGTACTTTGTTACAGTGAGGTGGGGGGTGTGCAGTGCGTGTGGTGTTATGTTTGTTTTGGCGTTTTTTTAAATATAGTTCTTATACAGTAGTATTTGCCTATGTGACTCTTGCATTCTTTGTACTAGTTACTATACAAGCTGGATAAACTGTAGGTCAGTTTTTGATGAAACAGCTAAATAAAATAAATTGAAATGGAAAATCATATGTGTATAATGTTTGCACTCTAAATTTTTTGTGTGCGTCGTATAAATATTCGGTTTAGACCGTATCTAGAAAGCTTACTTATGGACTTAAATTGAGCAAGTCAGCTAAGTCATTATTAGGCTGTAATTAAAAATATAAAAACCAACAGTCATTGCTAGTGTTTGGAAAAGCATAGTAGTGAAATATGGGCATGACTGCAGGCATTATCCACTTTTGGCTGTAGAACAGGAGGCTCTGTTACCTTCTGTAGATTGAGAGATGCATTTTCTTTTGGGATGCGTTGCCTTCTACCAGGCACTCAGGTTATACTTTTTTCGTCTCTGTCTCTTCCTTTGTCCAGTCACACAGTTTATACTCATACAGAAGAGTAAGACATTGTATGGGTATGTGTAGGAGTCTTTTAGTAAGGAATTTTAATGTAAAGAGTTTTGAAGTAAATGTTTTTTCTTTAAGCCTGATTTTGGAAGAGGTGATAAAGGCTACTTGTTGCACAAGGAGAATTTTCACAGGAGCAATGAATAAGAAAATGTGAAGCTGAACAGTGAAGCATGCAAAGTAAGAAATGGAGGAAAACATGATACTACAACTCATTACTTTTCCCTACCAGTTTCATTCTAATATCCCTTTCTCTTAATATTATTTACTCAAATACATATCTTCCTCTTCCTTGACATAGTTCCTCCTGCCCCCCTTCAGAAAAGTTCCTTTATTAGAACCAAAAAGTAGTTCTGGTGTGTGTGGTACTGACAAGTGGTAAGATAGTGTATCATACTCCTTTTAACAAGTTTCTACAGTAATGATGTTTTTACTCTTAGCACAAAATGTCAATACTGCAACCTGAAATAATCTTTGGAAGGGCTGAGAGACTATTGGAGGCTTTCAGTCAGTTTTGAAACTAACTGGTAAGGGAAAACTGAGGAAACTTTTTAAAAAAGAATGTGTTAGTGTGATGATCCTTGGTGGTGAAGTGTTGTGTTGATTTACCAGATTTATAGATCCTCTGGACTATTTGAACAGCATTGATAGATCCTGGAAGGAATCACATGCAGGCTTTAAAGAATTGCAAAATAGATACTTCAAGAAAAAATAAAAATATCCCCTTGTCCTCAGAGGTCGAACATCTAAAAGTTAAGACTGTGCATGTATGTAAATGACATAATTACTGCTCTTCCATTGGTGAAATCTTCAGTTGAATGTAGTCTCATAGATAACTTGATTATTTTTTTTCTGCTTAGTTCTGATATTTAAGTAATATATATCAATAGTGCAGTGTATGAATGAAAAGAAACTTTGTTATTTTAGCAAGTTAGTGGTTTATTTCAAAAACTCTTTGGAACACTTTGGATTCCACAATAAAAATGCTGTTAATGTGAATAACTACTGTGACGCATCTAACTTGAAACAATTCCATAAAATAAAACTAATAGTTTAACTTGTTTTTTAAGAATCAAAATGTTAACACCTCCACACTTTTTAAAGGTTATTACTGTCTGTCTCTGCATATACTGCTTTTCAACCTTTTCTGAAGTGTGAGGAAGTCCTTGAAGTAGATTCTGAGGATTAAGACCTCCATTACTTTGTCCCCATCTGTGGAATTTACTCTTTCACATCCTGTCCCAAGCATTGGAAAAACCTCCTGCATCATTCTGCTTGTTTTATACTGCCTGATCTTCAGCTCTGTTATTTCAGCTCATGACAACTTTGATATTAATATGCTTTAAGAAATAATAAGGAAAAAAAGTGCCAGAACTCATTGGGAACAGATGGGCATGTTTGTACTAATCATCTTGTGTCTGTCACCATTTATATGGTATACCATAACCAGGGATCAGGACCCCATCTGGGGTTTTCTAATTTAGATCCTGTTCTTTAAAGATGGATTCCAGACAATACTAACTGTGTGTACTTTTTCTCTGACTTAATTAGAAATCCTCGTGGATGCTTCTGCTGCTGAAGTGAGATGCTTCACTTGCTTCCTTTTTAATGGACAAAAAAGACACACAGTTAGCAGTCAAAAGTGTTATTGTCTTAATTGCTTCCATTGTGTAGTCACCTAAACTACATTTTGTAGCTCTTTTAAAGAGGACTAGATTCAGCTAAAGCATAATTGTTAACCACTTAGAAAGTAACTGTTGAGTGAGGTTTTCCACCTTTTGTGTAAGTATGCCAATTGGTTGTCCACAACTTCTTTCAAAGCAGCCTCTGTTTCTCTCAAGACGTCCCTGGTGTATCCACATTGTAGCTTGATTCAACATCAAGAGTCAGGATTCTAAGTCTTAAAAAGGAGGGGACACACCCCCCCCAACTAACAACTACTTAATTTTTTTAAAACAAAGGAGGGGAAAAAAAACCCCAGTTATCCACACTGAGTGCAAACACATTGCTCGTGAAGTCTTAAAAAAAAAAAAAAAAAAAATCTACATCACAACTTTCTGCATGTAATCTTTGAGCCACCTTGAGTTTGACTGTTCAACTTCTGTTGGTACTGTGTTGATACTCAGATGTAGAGTTTCAATGAAGACAATCAGATTTCTGGGAAATCTTTGGCACTACATTTGTTAGGTTTCTGTTCTTAACAAAAAACAATTGAGATGAGTTGTCACTTACGAAAAGTGAGCAGAAGATACTTTATGGAAACTTTTTATTATCTTTAGGGATTTTTTTTTTTTTCCCCTGCATCTACCTACTTAAAATTAGAAAGAGTTTTCATGGGGAAAATGTACAGAGGTGCTAGGTGATTTACTGTTAGGTGTGATACTGTCTCTGGTAATCAATTCGTTGTTTGACAGTTCAGTATGAAGCATTGTGTGTAGTTCATTCCTGTACATAGAAACAAAGTGTATGGAAGAGACTACAGCTTTTTGTGCCATCAGTTTGTGAAAGCTTTTGTGCGGGATGATGCCTATGGACGCTCTGTGCCACCTAGAACTTTACAAAGGTCTAAGGGAGACAAATCGTGGACACCTAATTCATGGTATATCGTTAAGTTTAGATTGAGTTTTCTTCCTCTGAGAGTATGAACTAGTCAAAATAAGGTTCATTTTGCTTTCCTGGTTTCTGTAAATGAAAGAAAGAATGGATAAGCCCAATGATAAACTCATCAGAGGATTTATGAGGAGAGTTTTTCAGAGAGATAGCAAGTAGGAGATGCATTTCCCTTCCATTTGCCTGTCTTAGATTATCCGTAGTTCTTGGGAGCATTTCTGTAACTGAGGGAATTAAGAACAGAGATTTTCATCTGTGCACAACTTTTGGAAAGAAATATTCTGTTCTCTTTTTAATGACTGGCACTTTGAGAACTTGAAACATTTTGAAAGTCTTCTCCAAGTTACAAATGTTGCCTGTAGTAAGCTCTCCATCAGGGTGTTCCTACAGTGTTATATATGAGCACATCTAGAGTAACTTTTTATTTCTTAATGGACCGTTGCCCCCTTAATCTTCTATATTACATTCAAAAATGTCTTAAAACAATATGTAAATTGCAATTTCTTTTTAAAAATAAGAAACCGTTTTAATTCATTTCTGTCCTCGTAAGTACATGTTACAGTAGTCTTTAGTTATGATTTATATATAATTTTTTTCAACTTGCTGTATTTAGGAATTAAAGTTGCAAATTTTCCAAAACCTGGAAAATGTGAAAGGAATTGACAGAGGACTGTGGGAAGGGAAAGCATATCTAGTGGTTTGGGTGATAGACTGTCACTTTGGAATACTGGAATTCTTTCTTTCTGTCAATTTCTTGTGATCCCAGATAGGTCTGTTTAACCAAACTTTCCACCAGAGCTTATTAGTAGAGTGTTGATCTCCTGGGTGACAGGCTCTAGATCCTAACTACTTCTGCATGGCTCAACAGAAGCTTTAGTTTCAGATGTAATACTGGATAACATGGTATACTTTAAAAGTTGTGCCCTAAATCTCTAACTGTGCAGGCAAAATTGGTGGATAGTTCTTAAACTTCAGTCTGTAGCTCAGATTATGCATCTATAAAATGGGAAGAATACCCATTTTTATGCATACTTTTGTGAAAGTGTTGTGGAAACAAGTTCATTTTTATGGCATGCTAACATATTACAGTGGCGAGTCCCATACAGAATCCCAGTAGGAAATGAAGTCTCTTCAGAGCATGGTTTAAATAGGGTGTAGTAAGGGACACACGTTAAATTACAAGGAGAAAAGTTGAGTAGCTTCTTTGCTTTGAATGAGAAGTTCTCTGGTGAGGGAAAAGGTAGTGAAGGATCAGGTAAATCAGCTCCTTTGTGTGTGTTCTCTTTAATACTGTGTAAGAAATCTTAATTCTGATGTTTCCTAATTCTTAATAACTGATTTTGCAACTATTTTCATACTTTTCCTGTTTCTTTTAAAGCAAACTTAGTAAACAAATTAACTGTATGGATGTGCTCCTGTGAGTCATTAGGTTGTAACCTTTAGCTACGTATAGCTGCTACTACTAATTAAATTAATGGAATGCTATTAGTAGCAATAAGTTTTTTCTCTTTTAACCAGCATTAAGTGGTATGAGGTACGAGAGCTTTTTCAGGGGATTCTTACAAATACTCATTATTGGTAGAAGGGCAGTGTAACATAGGATGATTGCACGTTGTACTGCAGGCCCTAGAAAGGACTGAGTTCTGCGGGATGTGTATTCCCCTTGCAGCTGATCCTTATGCTCTGGTCTCTCTCTAGTGACTTCTCTGTCTAGTTTGTCCTCATACCTCTTCAGACTTCTGATTCCAATCCTTCATTGTCCAGGTAAATCCTACTTTCTCTCTTATCTTGTTTAACACTTCTTAGGCTTCCGGCCTTGAGGTTCCTAAACTATGGTGTGTGGAATTTGTGTGGGGGTTTTTGAGTGGGGTTTTTTGGGTTTGTTCCCTACCTCCCATTAACTTTGATTGTCAGTTGCACGCCTTTTCCATAAACCCTAGACTTTCTACTCCATTTGCCTCATACAGCTTGTTGGTCCCTGCAGTGGAATTGGTAAAAGTGTGTCCATGCCTCAGCTGTTTCCATGCTAAGCTGAGCTTTTTTTCTTAAAGACTTAATCAAGACAGACTGCTTTTGAGCTGAAAATCTGTCTTAGGTGTGGACAAGTCCAACTTTTTCTGCTAAAGAAGCAGCAACATCTGGCTGTGAGCAGACAGGTGAATTAGTGATGGATTCAGTTGTCAAGAGGATTTACCAGAGATGTTTGTTAATCTCAAGGTTTGGCTATGTTAACCTTCTAACTTCAGGGGAATCAGGAGACAGCAGCCTATGACATGCACATGAACAGTTCTTGTACCTTAAGTAATAGGTGGAAACTCTGAACTGTCGTATCTTTATAGTATGCTTACAGTCATAGTGAAAGCCGCTATATCTATTTATTAATACTTTAAAGCTTGTTCCTTTCAATTGTAAAACCCATCCTTTAGGAATGAGTAAAGATTAGTTTCTATTGAGTTCTTTTACTGTTACCTCCTATAGATGTTACTTGTATTCCTGTTTCTATATATGGAATATAGACTAGTGGGGGTAGGGTGTGTAGGATTTTTTGTTGTTGTTTGGTTTTGGTTGTTGTGGGGTGGTGTTTTTCGGGGGGTTTTGGGTTTTTTGTAGTTGTTTTTGTTAATGCTGATGTGCTTTAGATTTCTCTCCTGGGTAGATCTTTGTCCTTCTTGGGGGTGGGGTGTTATCAGGGTATTGTGAGGAAGTGATCCAGTCTAGCAAAATGAGGTGTGTGGCCTTACTACATATCAGCACAGATCTGAGCCTGAGCAAAAGCATAACCTACAAACTAATGCACACAAAGAGTTTAGTTATTGCTGCGAATATGTCAAAATCATAGAGTATCTCAGGTTGAAAGGGACCCATCGGGATCAGAGAGTCCAACTCCCTGCTCCTTGCAAGACTACCTAAAACTAAATTATGTGACTGAGAGCGTCATCCTTGAACTCTGGCAGGCTTGATGCCATGACCACTTCCCTGGGGCGCCTGCTCCAGTGGCCTATCACCCTCTCAGTGAAAAACCTTTTCCTAATGTCCAGTCTGAACTTCCTCTGATGCAGCTTTATTCTATTTCTTCGTGTCCTAATGTGAGTGATGAGCTGCAACTGAAGGATAACTTAATATTAAGCATTAACTTGAAAAGGGAAAACAAACCATGGAGTTTGAACATGTACTATCAAGAAGGTTGGTGTAGCTGTAATAGTACATACGCTCGTGTTTTTACCTAAGCCAGGATTAAAATGTATCAATGTATATAAATTTCTGAAAGGAGGGTGCAAAGGAGATAGAGGGAGGCTCTCTTCAGTGGTGCCCAGTGACAGGACCAGAGGCAATGGGCACAAACTGAAGCACAGAAGGTTCCCTCTGAACATCAAGAAACTCATTTTCATTGTGAGGGTGACTGAGCACTGGCATAGGTTGCCCTGGGAGGTTGTGGAGTCTTCATCTTTGGAGATGCTCAAAAGCTATCTGGATGCAGTCCATAGCAACTGGCTTTCAGCGACCCTTCTTAAGCAAAGGGGTTGGACCAGGTGACCTCCAGAGGTCCCTTCCAACCTCAACCACTCTGTGAAAACACACCCACACAGGGCTAAATAATTATAAGGGATGAATAACTATTAAAATAAGTTACAGGAGTGAATAGATTATTGGCGAAGAGAGCTTGCATGATGGTCAAGCATAGAGATAGATGTCAAAAGTAAGTTAGACTTTGCAGATTGAAACATCAGAAGAGTCTTCAGCTGCAACTTTAAGTGCTTTTACTGGTAGGTTCGTGTACGATAGCAGATGATTAGACTCTGTCACCTGAAGTTTCTTCTAGTACTGTGGCCTTAAAAATCTACCACTCATGCACTTAGTTCACCTGGTTGTAGTAAGCCTTCATCTAATTTGTGCTTTGTAATCACAGTTACGTGTTCTTGCTCTGTCTTCAGGAACACAATTATTTTTTCATTCTATGGTTTTCTGTCACTTAGAAAGTTATGCCAAAAGCAAATAAAGTTGTTCTACTTAGCTGGGGGGGGGAAAGCTAAACTCATATAAGCCATCTGGGTAGACAACTTCTACTTGTAGAACACACGGCTGAATGTGATTTAGTACTAAGATTTCTGTATGTAGCCCTAGTATAAATGTTTGTTTATGATTCATATTGATAGGAGTGGATGCAGTGTTCTTTAGCACCACATCTGACTTTGCAGTGCAATACCCATGCTTTCTTTCAGGTCTTACAATTCAATCCATCCCACTAGCATTTTTTGTTTGATCTTTAGTAATTGAATCATTTGCAATAGGGTGAGAGGCATTTACTTTTGTATTTTTTAACATTGTATACAAAGTTAGGAATGGAAGAGAGTCTTGTTTATGTGTACAAATTCTGACTTGTTACTAAAGCACTTTTATTTTGGTTGTCAATCTGCAAAATTTTATAAAATGTTTTGCTTCTGTGGTAGCATGCTAGTATTCTTAATGTTTTTTGTTTTCTTTGTTTTTGTAAGAATTAGAAAGTTAATGGTAAGGCTCAATAAGGCATTTTTTGCCAAATAAATGGTGTACCGAAATAATACCAAGTGCTGTTTCCTCCCAACGGCAATAGAGTGATAAAACTCTATTTGTACCTAATGTATGTCTGTTGTCATTATCTTCTGCTTTCTATCATCTTCCCCTTATTTTCCCATGGCTTCCGTGCCACTCTTGCATGTTTTCTTTTCTCCCCTTGTGTATAAATACTACAGATGTTAGCCTTCTAAAATAACGTAATGCAAGATAGCTGAGATTTTTATGACTGTTTTTATTTGTTATGCAGTTTTGAAAATAGTTAATGTAAACAAAAGTAATAATTCCTGCCTCATTCTCCCCATTCCTTTCTGACTGTTGGAGGAAGGAAACAAATCATTCTTGCCTTACTAAATCTTAAAGTACCTTCCCTGCTAAAAGAGGATTGTGTCAACATTATGGCTGTAGACTAGTGATATTATGAAATTTTGACACCTAGGTTGGTTATCAGTTCCTCTTTTGTTTTGGAGTACCAGTCTAAGAACTTTCCATCAGTGTTTCTGGTAAAAGAAGTGTTTTGCAGAATGAAAGGTGTGCTTTTTCAAATAATTATTCATGTAGCTTACAACAGCAAGATACTAATTTCTTTTGTATGCTGATCAAGTTCTGCCATGTTCTGTTTGGATATTTTGCTTCAGTTATCAACCAGAAAGTTGTTCCAAAACTTTAATTTAAAAACTTAGAAGTCCTCCTCTAATTATCAGGTTTTCGTCATTGTCAGAGCTATTTGTCTTTAAGCTTTTATCTTACAGTGGTTTGTTTTCTTTGGGTGGGATCTTCAGTATTTCTGGTTTTTATAGTGATTTCTACCTTTCTTCCACTTATCCTTCTGACTGTCTCTTGCCTCTGTAGATGTGCTCTCCTGATGTAGTAGACTTAATTCAAATTGGAAAAAGTGTACGTAATCTCAATTATAGGTGTTGGTAGTTGTACATAGTATTCCAAGCAAGTTCTTGCCAGTAGCTTAAAATCTGTGTTAGGTTTTGGGTTTTTGTGTCTTGGGTTTGTGTTGAGGTTTTGGGTTTGTGTTTTGTTTGTTTGTTTTGAAGTATCTTGTCTAGAACTAATGTTGCATGGCACTAGTGTATAGTCTTGCAGTGATTTTTCTATGCCTGGACCTAGTCATACGACCCCCTTTCAACCCCCTGTTTTTTCCCCTTACAGTTGATTTTCTTTCAGACTTGTAGCTTATTCTCGTTTGGGGGTTCAAATGCAGTCTTTATACTTAAAAATATTTCTGTTTTTCTAATCTTTGCTTTCAGTGTTTTACTGAGTGACAGTCTGATCCATCTCTGCATCCATCCATCAACAATTTCCAATTTAATGCTTAAATGATAAAGGATTTTTGGTACCAGGAAGGTGCAAATTATTTTATCATGGACTGATCAAACATAAATTGTCCCAGGGTAGTACGATAACCTTATAAGCTATGTTTATCCCTGTATTTAAAATTCTTACTTTAGCATGCAAATTTCTTCTAAGCTCTTCAAATATTATTGACATCAAACTAGTGCAGCTGTAATGGCAGTATTACTTTTTTGCTCTGTATTATTAGTGACTGCTGCCTTTATTTTCTCGTACCATAGCTTAATTTTTAAAGTTAGTTTAAATTTTTAAAATTGAAGTCTACTACACCTTAGGTTTTTTAAATACCTTTAAAATGTTTTGCATACCACACTTGTTCATAAATTCTCTGATAGTGTCTGTGCAATTGCTTTGATTTGGAAGTGTGAAGTTCTTAAGTGTAGACATAGTAACTTCTGATTGAGTATACCTGTTAGCAATTGTCATAGGAATAAAGTTTTACCTGCTGTTTCTTTGAAAATGGGTATTCAGCTGACTTTTTAGGGTATTTCAGTATCATCTTCATATTCAATCATTACTGTGTAGTAATACCTTCCCCCCCCTTGGTTTTAGCTATTGAAGTGCAGTTTTTTTGGGTTTTATTTGTTTGTTTACAATGGCCATCTCAGTTTGGCTCCAATTCTGTCTTTATTTCTATATTTCCCAGTCTTTGTGGTGCAACTCTCCTGTCTTGAGGGCTCTGATTACTACTTACAACTTATACTAAGTGGTTGTTTGAATTCATTTAGAATGAAAACTCTCCTTGCACCCTGACCAACAGCTTAAAACTCAGTTTTGTTCGTCTGGCATGGACATTGCCTGTGACCACTGTGTTGGAATTGTGTACGTTTCCAAATTGATTCTGCTTTCAATTTGGTCCTTTCAAAACAGACACTTTATTTATGCACTGCTTGTGTCAATTTAGTATAAACATTCATGGTCTCTGAGTGTTGGCAAAATCATATTCTGTGGGATTACATACTTATGTGATGTTGTTTGTGAAACTTAAGTTTTGTCATGTGTCTATAGGTTGGAGAATAACCTGTATCCTGACTTAAGTGTGACATAGAAGGTAGTTTTGGCCATCCAACTGCATGTATGTGGCTTTCTTGATAGAAGAGGCTTTTTTATTCCAAATTTCCCACTAACAGCAGTATTCCCAGATGCAGTAATAGTTAATGAGGAGGTTCATACAAATTTCACTGCTTCTCCTCGGTATTGTATAGCTCAAATATACAGATAGAATGTGAACATTTCTTACCTTTCTGAAAACCACCTGTGTGGGTAATGTTGGTGTGTGTGACAGTTTCATGTGGTGGAATGGAAGCAGAGTTATCCTGCAGCTGATACACGTGCTATTCGTTCACTGTCTGAAATTCTGCAAGATGTCTGGAACATTTATGTTTGTGGTCTTAACTAATACTGATAGTTTGCTGAATTACACTCTCCATTTTTCTGGAGGTATAAACAGGATTGCAAGTGGGTCCCTTGACAAATGTATTTTGAACACCAGTATATCAGATTTCTCACCAGCATTAGAAAGGTGGGGTATTTCAAGGGCATCCCCAGCAGAAGCCAGGTGAATATGTCAAGGTGAGGGAAGGATTGAAATGAGTCTTCATCCACCAATGGTGGACTTAATGGGCTTTTGTGAACTTTACAATCTCTGAATCATAGAATCATTTAGGTTGGAAAAGACCTTTAAGATCATCTTGCTTAATTCTCCCCGAGTGTTGTTTGTAATAATTAAATTACCATGCTTAATTCTCAAATCTCATCAGTATTATTTCAAAGATGTGTGCCTTCAGACAAAGCACTCACATTTCAGTTTAGTACTGATTGGTTTGAGTCTTCTATATGAGCAACTGAGTTCACTTTTTTTTATTGCAGTCATAACATTAGCAAGAAGGATGGGAGACGTCTGATTTCTTGAGTTAGGTCAAAATATGCACTTTAGTTTTAATCTTGCTTAGACCATGTCCTTATTGTAGACTCCAGGTATTCTTTTGACTGCATTCTTTCCTAAACTCTATTCAAATCATCCTGAAGTATAGGCTGTCAAGGCATGGAAGTAATCAATAAAGACAATTTTTGTAAGCTTTATTATTAAAATCAAGAATCTGTAGAGAATATGTATATTGTGGCTTTTCAGAAGCTTTGGGGAAGTTTTCTTGGAGGCAAAGAATATGCTTTAATACTCTTATGCTAAAGAGTACTGTTTTCCTGAATTCGTGCTTGTATCCTAGAGGACAGGGAAACTAGCATCTTTTTAGACAGCTCTGTCAGATTTGTGATACACTGAGTTTAGTTTACTTCATCTTGGATTTATTCTTGGACATAGAGCCACTAACACTCAACTGAAGATCCTTTATGTAGGATATATGATAGAAGTATTGCAGCTTTGTCAGAGCTGAAGTGACTGTTTTTTTTTTTTTTTTTTTTAATGGAGACCATCAGGAAAACTTAACAAGAAGTGTTAGCAGCCCCTGTAATGTGACTAAACTTCATAGTATTTGATAGTGACCTTTAGTATGTGAGAAGGTTTCATCCTTTGAAGGTTAAGGTGAAATGGTCATTGTCAAAAACTTAATGGCTTTTTCTTAGACTTAATGAGACTTAACTTTATTCTCTGCACCTGCCTTTCTCTCTGCTTCTCCTCCCCACTGGCCAAGTGTTACCTTTTCACAAAATCTTCTGCATCCAAGCTGTACATTTCTGATTTTGTGAGCATAATGGCATCTTGCCCACTTGCAGCTCCTATGCATTCATTTCCATTTCTTTAAGAAATTATATTTTTGTAAAGCAAAATAGATTTATGTACTACAGGACTGGAAACACTTAGTAAGTGTATTAGCTGAAAACTGCCACGCCCCTGTCCCACTAAATTTAAGTTCAAGTCAGTTTGGATGACTTACTGTACTTTCTTTGCAATATTACCATTTTTGTTGTTTCACATACTTTTCATTCAATGTTAAACACTCTGCGAACTGGTCATAGTCTGCTTGTTACGGACTTGCCTTTTTTGAGGTTTTATATAGTATGCTTGTGTAACACCTAATAAGTAATGAGGTGGAATGTTTTCCCTAGTGTTTGGCTAACTGACAAATAAATCGCAGATGTCTATTTTACTAACATCATAGTGTCACCCTACACTCTTCTCCACTTTATGAAACAAGTAATTACACTTTTTTAATCTGAACCAGTATTTCTTTGTTCAGTTATGGTTTTACCTCTTTCTTTCTCTTCCAATTTCTATCTCCTTGTCACTTCTTTTCCTGCAGCCATGCACAGAAATAAGAAATTATAATTGTAATGCCTGCAGTCAATTTGCTTAGTCTTGGGTTGAAGTATGAAAGCTGAGATCCCACAATAACAGGGCAATTTTGTTTTTTCTTAGGTTGTTGATAGGTTTAGTGGTGAATTCTGTTATGTAGTTTCTCATCCTTTTTTAAAAAAATTAGGCTTATGTCAGTGAAAATGCTGTTTCATAAATGGCAAAAAAAGCGCAATTTTATTCTTGTCACTTTTTCTTTTTAATCACATCTGAAAAAATGCTGAAATTTACAAGTTGGGCACACGTTTTGTGGAAGCTGCAGTGTCTGCAACACCACTGGACAGAGCTGTATGCTGAGATAAGTTGGTACTGAATACTGTCTACTTGCTTAATCTTTGGGAGGCTTTCTCTGATGAAGTTTGAAAAAATCTTAGCAGCAGAAATGGGGACTTGCCTGGGATCATTTCCTAACTGATTGCAAGGAGGAGTACTATATTCTGTGTAAGTTGTTTGCAGGTTTTTTAGTGTGCATATGTGACCAGTATTGTGGCTTAATGTTTTGTTCTTTATTCTTATGTGTTAGTTCTTTTCCTGAATCCTCCATATCCTCTGTATGTTATGAAAATAACTCCTCTTGCATGGTTATTACCTGCACATCTTTTCAATTTCTGCTAAGTGTTTACTTAATATGTTAATAAAGAAACTTAATGCTGTTTGCCATATTTTCTAATGGGAGGTTTAAAAATAGTGTTTCCTAATTTAAACAGGTGTTATTACTTACGTATTGACTGTCCAAGGTTTTAATGAGACTTCTGTAGTGAAACCTAGCACTTTTCATGTCATTTACCAGGCTGAGAGTGTTAGTTCTGCCTTACAATGTGGTTCTTCATTTCAGAAGACCTTTAATTAGTGGTTTCTGTAAATTCTTGTATCAGTCCTTACGATGTATAGTGCTGCCTTACAGAGATAGGAAGCTAACATTTTCTTGATACTATGAATAACACCAGTATCTTGATTTATTGATGGTTAAGTAAACAGCATAACATAATATAACATTTCTAAAAGAGAATGGAAAGTATTAATCTAGACATTATATCTGAATCACTCCAAAAAATGACTTGGATTTACATGAGCACACTTGGTCTAACACTAAAGTTTTCTATTTTACTCAACAGCAGAAAATTAACTGCCAAGTTTCAGCTCAGAGTGTTTTTTTTAATAGCTGAGATATAACTCCTTAGCAGTATTTATTATGGAAATACATTTAATTTAGTGTCACATAATGAAAGTCTCTAACACCTAAGTCACTTCTCACATTGATCAATTGTTGTCAATCAGCTATACACAGCAGGAGTTTACCGGGATGTAAAAATTTTCTATAAGTGGCTTAAATCATTGTTATTTGTGTTTTATTAATAATCCTGCTGAAGTAAAAAGATGCCTGCCTCTTCCACTTCTGTAAGTTGCTGAGTAATCTCTGCAGAATACCTTGTATCTTTTGTGGAAATGACAGCTTGACCAATTTCTTCATACATGCTATATTGTTGAAGCAAAGTTAGTGCTCTCAAAGTCTTTGTCATGGTTTATATTTAATCATACAAGGATGTTACCTACTGAGGGGACAAAAATAAAAAAAAGTTGATATAAATAATGGAAGAAATAAAAACCAGCATGTTGATGGAGAAATAGAGCTTTGGAGTGAACTCTGTATTGTGGTTTACGAGATGAAAAAAAGATTTGACTTCCTCTCAATATTCTCTGAGACAATTTAGGGAAGATGTTCTTGGGTCTTCTAAACTGTCTTTGTATTTTTGATGGAATGGCCTATGACAATGAGAGGCCACTAGTCGCACTGCTCAATTGCAGAGAACAGATTGATGAATATTTGCTAATCCTTTTTCTTGGCTACACTTTCTTGTTGTCGGAGTGATATGAACTGTGTAAACACATGTAATTAAATGTCTACATGTTGCAACTTTCTTCCATGCCAGCAATTTATTAAATTCACTTGGGCTTCTGATAGCTCTGTGAATGTGAAGAAAGTCTTATTCCCAGCAGCTCATTGTAAAATGTCTTGCAAAGATAGATTTAAAGGTGTAAGTATTTGTATTCGTCAAATTTACATAAGCTTTCTTAAAGTTTTTATATGTAACTTAAAAATACTGATCTCAAGATGTAACTACATAAACAATTATGTATAGGTCAGTGAAAGTTCTGAAAAACAAGAATGGTGACGTTTGTAAAGGTGATCGCTTTTTCTGGTGATCTGTATCATCATGTTTGGATTCTGGATTTTAAAGAGGAGTCAATAGTAAGGCAGGAGACAGACTTGTAAGAAATAGAGGAATTGATTTGCTAAAGCTGGAAGAGATTTCTGAAAAAATATCTGAAAGATTAAGATTTAAACACATGTACAGATCTCTGAAAAAGTACTGCTGACACATGACCTCATGTATGTTAAAGCATAGTTTGTTTAATGATTAGTACAGTTAATTAGATCACCATAGGCAATGTGAACTGTCATCCAAACAAAATACTATTAAATGGAGTATGATTTAGGTCCTCCTTTAGATCATTGACTTAACAGCGTGTAATGATATTTATTGACCTATTAAATATATTGCATAGGTACTTAATATGCAAGATATCAATCCATCTTTTATTTGCATGTGTGTAATCTGTTTTTTATAGTATTGAGCAAGTAGTATGTGTGTAGTTAAACTACTCAAAAAGAATTATGTACTATATAGAAACCATCTGAATATTGAATATTAATATTAAAAGATATGGCCAGTAGACTTAGCTGGTATCGAGTAGTTATTGGGTCCTGCTAATTATGTACAGAACTGTAGTTTGTATTTTATTTATTTGAGTTTGACCAAATTTTGGCAATGGTATGTGTTACTAATTATTTCTGTTTAGAGTAATGAATTGTTCCTCATCTATGGTCTGGCTGATAATCATAATTTTACATTAAATATGATCTTTTCATTTAACTTTTGTCACAGGAGGTGCATGACTTTAGTCCGTCCTATTTAAATGTCCAATAAATGCAGCTTCCACTTTTGTTGCTTTTTTTCATGGTTTAATTTTCCTGTTATTATTGTACGAAGACTATCTATTTTGTCATCTCTCTTTTTCTCTGTTTATTTTCATGTACTAGTTTCTTCTACTGAGTGCCCCCTCCCCCCCACCATTTATAATTTAGTTTTTAATTTGTCAAGCTTTTTTATACATACCACTTTTCAATGTACTTCTACAGACCTGTTCTTGGTTCCTGATTTCAAGTCTTTCAAGTTATAGTTGCAACAGTGCTTCTGGTGCTGATTTGTTGAAAGCAGCAGTGCCTAGACATCTTAAGTCCTACTGTATCATCTTCTTTTGCACAAGGAGTGGAATTAATATTTAAAGTGCTATATGAGCTTAAGATATATTTATTTTCTTTGTAGTTTTTGAAGACTTGACTTGGCTTATAGTGCTGCTTAACATAACCAAAGCCTGATTGAATCATGATTTTTATTCCTGTGCATTAGGGTTAGCATTTGTTTGTTACATATTTGTTGTTATATTTATCTCCTTTTTTTGTTCTCATATAAGAGCAGAAACCGTACACATCTTGCTGATTAGTTAATAAGCTTATATTCTGGCTGGTGCAAAGCATCTCAATGTCTGCTCAGTGTCCATGTGAGCATTTTCCTTTTTCTTTGCCTTCTGATTGTGTATATGGAATAATACCAGATTTCTGAAAACATTATGGAGAACTTCTAAAGTTTCAGTTGTTAAAAATTTAAAAAAATCTGTCAGCTGAGTCTCTTGTTTGTTTGAGATCAAACTTTCAAAGAATTGCCCTTTTTCAAAATGCTTCTCATCTTCCAGTATATTCCAAAAGAAGACGGTGCATCCTTAAAAACAAATTTAAAAAGCTTTTTTGAAATTCAGTCATTGGATATCACCTCCCTGGCTTATGGATTTTCATGCTCAAACATGTTCTAGATACAGCTGGCCTCGAGGCTGCTGTTTTAGCTGTCACTGTCTTCCTTTTCCCTGACAGGAGTTAGCTGAAACAGCTGGTGTAACTGTTATGTTAAATCACAGAGACTTTCATTTGGCTAGAATCAGGATTAAAAACAACCTCCCCAAAAAATCTTGGGTCCTACTAAGTGTTCAACACAGATTATTTTGACAGAGCTAGGTATGCACAGCTATATTGTCAGTCCAGAAGAGCAGAAACTTCTAGCAGTGGGATGTAACAAGCTAATTCATTGTTAGGTAATGGTTGAAGTGATAACTGTTTTACAAGGGGGTAGTTTAGCATTGAATTTTCTCTTGTTGAATGATGGAGTTTGGTTTTCACTCTTTGTTTTAAATTACTTCCCTTCCTCCCCCCCCCCCCCCCCCCCCAGTAAAGCTTATCATGGAATCATAGAGTGGTTTGGGTTGGAAGGGACCTTAAAGATCATCTCATTCCAACCCCCCTGCCATGGGCAGGGACACCCTCCACTAGATCAGGTTGCCCAAAGCCTCATTCAGCCTGGCTTCCAGGGATGGGGCCTCCACAGCTTCTCTGGGCAACCTGTTCCAGTGCCTCACCACTCTCACAGTCAAGAATTTCTTCCTAACATCTAATCTAAATTGACCCTCCTTCAGCTTGAACCCATTACCCCTTGTCCTATCACTACACTCCCTGATAAACAGTCCCTCTCCATCCTGTAGGCCCCTTCAGGTACTGGAAGGCTGCTCTAAGGTCTCCCCAGAGCCTTCTTTTCTCCAGGCTGAACAATCCCAACTCTCTCTGCCTGTCCTCATACGAGAGGTGCTCCATCATTAATCCTAAAAGACTTTCAGAAGTGATCTGCAAATTTTTATTACATAGGAAGTTTAAAAGGATTATTATTTTTTGTCCCTTATGGTCTAAGTAATAGGTTATTTCACTGAACCTTTTATAAATAAATCTTTGGTCCTATAAGATTAGATGTATTCTATAGCAAATTAATTCCTATTTAGTGTATTCTGTACTTGTGAGAGGGATAAGTTATGTACCCTGTTACATAACCTTGGCTGTCTGTTAAGCACCTACCCAGCTGATCTCTGACTCCCCCTGCTCAGCAGAATGGGGGAGAAAAGATGAAAAAGCTCAAGATAAATACAGGGAGATTGCTTACCCATAACCATCATGGACAAACCAGACTTGACTTGGGGAAGATTAATTTATTGCCAAATAAAAATAGAGCAGGATGGTGAGAAACAAAGACGAAACTAAAGATATCATCTCCCCAACTCCCCTTCTTTCCAGGCTCAACTTCACTCCTTCATTTCCGACTCTTCTACCTTCCCTGTCCAGCAGCACAGGGGAGATAGGGAAGAGGGGTTGTGGTCAGTTCACAACCCTTCGTCTTTCCCACTCCTTCCTCACACTTTTTCCCCTTCTGCAGTGTGGGCCGTAACCAAGGGATGCAGTCATTCACAAATGTATCTAGTGCCAGTCCTTCCCATGGGCTGCAGTTCTTCAAGAACTGCTCCAGCCTGGGCCCTTCTCGTAAGGTACAGTCCTTCAGGAATAGACTCTGCAGCATGGGTCTCCTACGGGGTCACAGGTCCTGCCAGGAGCCTGCTCCAGTGTCGTCTCCTCTCCACAGGCTGCAGTGTGGATATCTGCTCTGACATGGTCCTCTATGGGCTCAGCTTTGGCCAGGGGTGAGTCCGTTTTGGAGCTGGCTGGAACTGGCTCTGTCCGCCACGGGGGCAGCCCCTGGTTTCTCCCCACAGAGTCCATCCCTGCAGCCTCCCCTGCTACCAATACTTTGCCATGTAAACACAATACAGATGTTCAGTTTCAAACTCAGGCCTTGAATGCCACTTGAGCTTAAAAACTTGGTTGCGTGTCAGTTGGACATGTGAGCTGGACAGTTCAACTTGGCCATAATATATGCGTTTCAGTCTTTGAATTATTTAATAATGTGTTGCAAATGGGACTGTGTCACCATATTCTAATCAGGTTTCTACTGCAGTTGATGTGATCTGACAGCTGTCCACCACTGGAGGGGGAGTTTGGTTCCTCAGTTCCCTTAATTCCGGTTCCTTCCCTTCCTTCCCTTCAGTTAGCTTTGCTTGTTAATTGTGTTTCAAAACCAATTAGGCTTGTTTTTCAGAGTTGGTGAGTTTGATTGATCCAGCAAAGCATCTGATGCTTTTATATATTCTTGGATTGAGGGTAGCAAGACTCCCTTCTGCTGTGCAGAACCATTAAAATTAATTTAGCTATGAAGTATAACACCATTCCATCTGAAAGCTAGAATGGAAGATCTGTGTCAAACAGCAAGAAGAGTGAACTTGGATACATCTGTGCATTTTTGAGGAGTCCTAGACTTACTGTCATGATTGTGCATTAACAAATATAACAAGGATAAAGATGGCATCATATTTTCCTGGGGGTATTAGAACGAGTTACTTGATTGAGTTTTGTTCCTTCCCCGTTTTCTCATTATCTGTTTTAACTACAACTCCAAGTACACAGCACTTGGTTCAACTGCCATGTATATGTAGACACAGAGAAGATGACAGAAAGGGAGTTGGCTTTTGTGTTGCTATTGCACTGCGTATCATATCTATTGAAGTAGTCTATGTTCATTATACTGATATTTTCCCCGTTTTCTAAAATAAAGATGTGCTGTATGCATTCTTTACAAAAATTATTTAAATGTCAGCATTAACTTTTTGTTTTGTAAAACATTAGTAAAGATCATAGAATCATAGAATCTTTAAGGTTGGAAAAGACCTCTAAGATCATCAAGTCCAATTATTGACCCAAGACCACCATGTCTACTAAACCATGTCCCGAAGTGCCACGTCTACACGTTTTTTGAATACCTCCAGAGATCGTGACTTCACCACCTCTCTGGGCAGCCTGCTCCAATGCCTGACCATTCTTTCAGTGAAGAAATTTTTTCCTAGTATCCAATCTAAACCTCCCCTGGCACAACTTGAGGCCGTTTCCCCTTGTGCTGTCTCTTCTTACTTGAGAGAAGAGACCAACACCCACCTGGCTACAACCTCCTTTCAGGAAGTTGTAGAGAGCCATCAGGTCTCCCCTCAGCCTCCTTTTCTCCAGACTAAACAATCCCAGTTCCCTCAGCTGCTCCTCATAAGACTTGTGCTCTAGATCCTTCAGCGGCTTCGTTGCCCTTCTCTGGACACACTCCAGCACCTCAATGTGTTTCTTGTAGTGAGGGGCCCAAAACTGAACACAGGACTCAAGGTGTGGCCTCATTGGTGCCGAGTGCAAGGGCACAATCGCTTCCCTACTCCTGCTGGCCACGCTGTTCCTGATAGAAGCCAGGATGCTGTTGGCCTTCTTGGCCACCTGGGCACACTGCTGGGTCATATTCAGCCAGCTGTCAACCAGCACACCCAGGTCCTTTTCTGCTGGGCAGCTTTCCAGCCACTCTTCCCCAAGCCTCTAGCGTTGCATGGGGTGGTTGTGACCCAAGTGCAGGACCCAGCACTTGGCCTTGTTAAACCTCATGCAGTTGGCCTCAGCCCATCAATCCAGCCTGTTCAGATCCCTCTGCAGAGCCTTCTTACCCTTGAGCAGATTGACAATCTGGTGGTAATAGTTCGTAGACTGAGATAAGAAGATTCTTGGTTACATCTCTAAGTGTGAAGATCAAATACATTCAGGAATGAGGGGTTTTAGCTTTTCTGTTGTGTACTTCTTGAAAGTTTTATTGTAGTGTAGGACAGTCTACCTGAATATCAAACCCATTGCTGTCTGCCACAATACAGATTACTGAAAACAATCAAAATCTTTTGTCTAGTTTTTTCTTTGTATGGGTTTTGTCTGTATATTTCAAGTTGGATTTCATTTGTAAAAGTGGGACAAGCCAAGGTAAACCTAAACTAGCTAAACAACACTGACTTTTTCTTTCCACAGTTTTAAAATTGTGAAATCATGGCTCATTCAAAGACGAGAGCCAACGATGGAAAAATCACATATCCTCCAGGAGTCAAAGAAATCTCTGATAAAATATCTAAAGAAGAGATGGTCAGAAGGCTAAAGGTTAGTAAGCAAATAACTGTTTGCAGATTGACTTTTCTTATATACAGCATTCAATGATCCTATTCCTATATTTTCTATCCAAAATGATTATTTTTTTCTATTCTTTTGGACTTTACCTTCTGTTCTACCACTTTCTTGAAGTGACTTGTCCAAAAATGTTTAAATAAGTTAAAAATCACAAATGGAAATAAGCTATATTAATTTCAAATACTACTTAAATTTTATTTCAGCTCTTACAGTCAGTCAGTACTGTTAGAGAAGAAAATACTGGAAAACATGAAAAGAGAGTCATAATTTTGGAAATAATATGGATGCGTCAGAATACATTCCTCTTATGCATTTGTGTTCTTTGTGTTGATTGTAAAAGCCACTTTATTTTAGCCTGTATCATAATGAAAGTCTTTGATTATGTATATCTGTCTCCTGAATTTCTTGACCACTTCATTTGACTTAACTCTATGGGAAAATTGGAGAGATTTGCAGGATAACTATGTTACTGCAGTTCTTTTCGACCCGTGTACTCTAACAAAAAGGCAGGCCTGTTAGTATTGTGTAGAAGGAATGCCTGCAGCTTGGGTTTGCACTGTGAAATAGGAGGGAACAGATGTGGGAGAGGAACCTTAAATATTCTAACAGTTGGAAGAGCTTAATTTGGAGATTTTTCTTAAGTAGTTTTAAGTCAGTTTGAACTACTAGTAAATGAACAAATCCCAATAAAACCCCAAAACACAAGGATTCCTTCTCCCCTTCCCCTAGTAACTTGTCTGTGCTTTGGGAATTGGGCTGATAGACTTTAGTCACTGTACTGTATTCTATGATTTTGAATAGAAGATGACACAACTTTATGGGTGACTCTAGCACTTGCGTATTGTCTTCAGCTTGTGAAAATGCACACAGTTCTTACTGATAATTTTTCTCCTATAGTTTCATTTAATTTTTGGCCTTGAATGTCCAGTCCCTTCTGTTCCGTCATCTTGATCTGTCTTGTAGGAGATGTGTACTTTGCAGGGTGATTTGTATTTCTTGTCAACTGTTGATTCTGGCTGTGTATTCATCAGTACACAGGCAGGGAGACAACCACACAGTGTCCCTTTTATGAAGGGTTGGATGATCTAGGCTACAGCACAAGTGTATAGACCTGCAATATAAACACAGTTTCAGGTGCTAAAGAACAGTAGTTGATAAATAACTGAACTATTAGCCTCTTCACTTCCCTGACTGCCAAATTTGTATATGTATTAGGAAAGAAGTGCTTTTCTGTGGATTTTATTCTAATTTGCACAAGCAGATAATCTACTGTTTGCTAATGACAATATATTTATATAAACACAAATTATTGTGACATCTGAGAATAAAATGGAAAATATGCACAGTCAATTAATATATTAGCATAACTTACCCCACAGATTGTATGCATTTTTGATCCGTGCAATCTCCAAGTTATAGCAGATTTGAAAAGGAGATAGAAACTAAATGGTCTGAGTTATGAACTAGTGTTGAAGACAGAAAGAAGGTGGTAAACTTTTGGAAATGATGAATAGTGTGAGAAGACCATTTTTCCCACAGTTTCTCTTAGTACACAAGAACCAAGGCATCCTTAATGAAATATATTAATTTTAGGCCAGCAGTCTAATAACATACTTTTCCATAAGTTACATAACTAAATTCCAAAGCTTATTACTGTAGAAAGATGTAGGAAAAATTGAACAGGTTAAGAAATATTGGCCACATGTGGAAGATGAAGCTCCAGGAATATTAATCATGGTGGTCTGGGTGCAATTTCAGGCTCAGGAACCCTCTAACCTACTGTTTTGCAGGAAGCTAGGAAGGTGTGCTAGGAGAACTAGCTTGTTTTTCTTTGTTTTTCCTTAAACACTGTGACAGATTACCCTGGAGACAAGATGACTGTTTTTGGTGTCCTGACCAGTATGGAAGTTCATGTTGTCAGGGAAGAGAAACTGAAGGTTCATTTCTAGAGTGAACAAAAAACCCCATACTTGTTGCAAGAATTCTTGTGACACCTCAATATTTATTCATTACATCTTTAATTATATATAGATCTAACTACTTTCCATAGAAGTGAAAACAATTCTATGTTTTAAATTCATAGTAAGGGCGCCAGTGCACCTCAAATGGTTCGTCTTGTGTCTGACTGGGGAGGACTTTATTTTTCTCTCAATGGAAATTATATGTGTGCATAAGCTACACATCTTCTGTGCCTTTTAGTAAAGGATTCTAATATGCTTGAAAACTTTACAGCTGCTGTGATCCTAATTATGCAGAAGTCCTTCCTCTTTTTTAAAGTAGGATTTGTCGCTACCTGACCAATTATAGTAAATTTTTTGAGGGAAATAAATGAATAAAACAAACTATAGCAAAGTAAAATAATTTGTAGTGGTTTAGGGTGGTTTGTGTTTTGTTTTGTGTGTGTTTTTGTTGGGTTTTGTTTTTTTTTTTTTTTTTGAGGAACTTAACTGGCATTCTTGAAAAATATCTCGCACTGGCGAAACAGATGGGAGTTTTCACTTTAATTCTCAGGATTGTGTAATTAAGTCTTTATTACCATTTTGTTAATTTTAACAAGAGTTAACTCCTTAAAATAGCTCTGCCTCTGTGATTCAAATAAGAAATTGGAGAAAAGCCTCATTATGTTGTTTTGTCAATAGGTTTTTCTCTTTCAAACATTTTTTTAAATATAAGAATTCTCATCAACTGGCAGTTACTAATTATGACTTTTCTTGCTTTTTTTCTTTTTAGGGTGTTAAATACTTGGTGTCTCAGACTATTTTTCTTTTTATTCCGTAACTTTAGTGTACTGGATCCTAACAATACTAATAGGCATTTTAGTCCTGTTGGACAACATGCATGCTGCTGGGCTGCGGTGGATTTATATATGCTTCTGCTGAAAGTGCATGCTCTGCTTCTGGGCAGCACCGGGGATAAACTTGTCCTCAGAGCAGTAGTAGAGAGAACCTGAAATTGAAAGAGAATAGAGAGAAAATGAACTGTAACAGTAAACACATTAGGGAGAAATAAATATTTTGAATAAAGTTTTGCTGTTTTCTAAATCTTTCAGTGAATGGCTGTCACAGTGAATACTGTTGTATTTTTTTGAACCGGTCAACTTGATTATATGGTTTCTCAAAAAGATATGTGAAGTACTACAGCTAGACTTTCAGTAACTCTGCTGAGACTGTGTGTTGGGCTAATTGATAGAGGACTTGACTAGGCCCTTCCTGTACCTTGAAAAATAAGACACATGTTACTCAAATAAGTGCTACTGCATTGCTAATAATGCTTATGATAGAAGTTGCACAAAACCAGAAAAGGAACTTTCAGTAAGGACCCTGTTAGAGTATTTCATTTTACGTACTGATGTCTGTCTCTCTTTTTAGATGGTTGTGAAAACTTTCATGGATATGGACCAGGACTCTGAAGAAGAAAAGGAGCTCTACCTAAATCTTGCTTTACATCTTGCTTCAGATTTTTTCCTCAAACATCCTGATAAGGATGTACGTTTGTTGGTAGCATGTTGTCTTGCTGATATTTTCAGAATTTATGCCCCTGAAGCTCCGTACACTTCACCAGATAAACTAAAGGTAAATTGAATTAATTTGTTTTTCCACACCAGGTTTTTGAACTGAATTATTAACATAATTGATTATAACTCTTTTTTTTCTCCCTTTATTTCTGGTTCAGCCTAAGCAATTCAAGGTTTTCACTTGATTCTGGGATAGGGGGTGTTTGATCAAGCCAAATGTTCATCAGATAAAGTGATATATAATACCACTCTAATGACTTTACTCACTTTAATGACTTACAGAGTTTTGGATTTATATTGAAAATAAATTTTATTGAACTGTCATTTGGAGTTGCAGATATCAGTATTTCTAAAATAAGACTGTTATGTCTATAGCTTTTTTTGTAATATCTTACAAGATAGCTAATTCCTTTAGCTGGGAAAATACCCCTGCTGTTTCGAATTAAACTACCATGAGATGATTACTGTATTTTTCTAGATAAAGGTTTTGTTGAAACAAAGAACAAGCATTTTTGTACAGAGGATAATGATTTCTGATGTGAATTGGAAAATTCTGCAATTACAAACATCACTGATCCCACTAGATGGAGATGGTTGATAGAGAAATGCCAGGTTTGAAAAGGCATTACATATCTGCCCCATTTGTTTCAGAAAAATTAAATTTAAGATTAGTTTGTGTGTTTTCTCTTTTTTTTTAAATAGAAATCTAACTTTCTTTCCAACTGACAAAATCAAACTACTTCCCTTACACAGTCTGAATCTAGAGTGATGAACCAACCAAGTCTTATAGAAAGTCTTGCAGGGGAAAATAACAGTGAAAAACATGTACTTTTTTTGTCTTCCTGATTTAAGAGTGTGTGTGGGCTTTTTTGTTTTGGGTTGTTTGTTCCACAGATAAAAAGGTGGTTGTGGTGGTAGGTAACTATTACCACTCAAGAAGAAATCACTCAACTTTTGATCTAGAATCCTCTGATCCAGAAGCACCAGAAGCCCTTCTTAAGTAGGGCAAACAGTACAGTTTCTACTGTAATACATCCTTTGTTACCTGACATGCTGGAGACACACCTAGGGATTTCTGTTTAGCTGTATTTTCTTAATTCTGAATTATTTCACCTCTGATTACATGCTATCTAGTTACCTTACTTATTGATTACACCATATTCAACTGGAGACAAACATTAGTTTTCTCTACTGTGCTATATTTAAATTTGGTTTTGAGGCATCTTGATTTCTGCTTCAGTTTTGAGTATATGTTTTCTTTTGCTTGTTAGGCTTAAACTTTATTTTTCTTCCTGAGTTGGGCTAACAAATTATAATATTCCTTCTTACAGAATTTGATCTATCAAATGCTACTAAGCTTCAAATTTTATAGTATGTAACATTGGAAGGTTTACATGACTGATCTCATACTTGCAGTGTAAGCATACTGCTACCACTTGGATAGAGCTCTGAAGAGACTAGGAACTTCAGCAGTTAGCATTCAGATCTGTAATCTGTGCAGATTTCAGAATTCAGTTTCTTGATGCAGATTTCTAAACACTTTTTGAGAAATTAAGAAAGGACAAACAATACAGACCTTTGCCTAGGGCTACTGAGGTAGTTTTTTGCAAACCCATTTCCGCTGAAAACAGCTTTTGTGGTTGCAGGACAAGCTCTGATAGAAATGTTGAAGAGTACCCTCCACTTTATGACAAAGAGGTAAGAGGAAGAATGCTTCCTCTTAGGTTATATCTTGGCACTATTTTCCCCAGTATTTAATATCCATACTGCAGCTTTGAGTCTCCTCTAATAAGGTTTAGCACCAAAGTTAAAGATGGCAAAGGGAAGTGCTGAAAAGAATAATTTTGTGAGGGGAAAACTTAGTCTTAAGCAAGGGCAAACACTTAAGATTTATGTGGATCTCTTTGTAACTTACATATCGTGCAAGTGAGATACTGAGAGAAGGGATCAGAATTTTGGGTTTCTCTCTTTTATGTGTATCCTCAGTATAAATCTTACATTCCTCACTGAGTGTTGAAAGAGATTTGACAACAGGGATGGAAAATGCCATGAGTAGGCTAAAAGCAGAACTGGTGCAGGATTGCTCTTCTGGGACCTGGAAATTTCTAACTTAAGTCCTCCTCAGTCTGGGGAAAGCCTAAAGCTCAAATCTAATTTTCTTGGGGGGAAGATGTTCTAATCACTGGTATGTGTCAAAGAAAACCACTTGGACAAATGGACTGTCTGCCTGACTCTGAAATGGAGATGTTCAAGAGTGTATATGGTAGCAGAACTTCAATTACCTGAATGTGTTCTATGATGAAAGCCATGGTTCTGATGCTTACTGAAGCCATTAATGGTTAATTGGTATCAAGAAAGCAATCCACAAAAAACATTCAATGATATTCCTAAAGTTGAAGTGTAGGCACTTTTGATTTTAGAGTCTGGGTTCTAATGTATAATTGTTTTACGAAGTCTGATGTAAAATGATATTGTCCAATTTGTGAAATTCTTAGCTGCAGCCAAAATTTATTTTATCCTGTGTTTTGACTTTATGTTCAAATAGTATATTCCGTATGCTCAAAAAAGGGAAAAACTTTACTTTTTATTACACTAAATATTAAAAATTAGTAAGTACTTTAGAGTTTAGTCTGTCTTCCTTTAAAACAGGAATAGGAAAAAATAATTAGTAAATGATGACTTTTTCAGTTGATGCTAATATTTGTGAAGCATCAGATGCTAGACTTATTGTACATGAAGATGATCAGAGGGCTGGAGCATGTCTCCTATGAAGACAGGCTGAGAGAGTTGGGATTGTTCAGCCTGCAGAAGAGAAGGCTCCAGGGAGACCTTATTGCAGCCTTCCAGTACCTGAAGGGGGCCTACAGGTAAGATGGAGAGGGACTGTTTACAAGGGCATGGAGTGACAGGACAAGGTGTGATGGCTTTAAGCTGAAGGAGGGTAGATTTAGATTAGTTGGAAGGGTCCCTAAAGATCATCTAGTTCCAACCCCCCTGCCAGGGGCAGGGACACCCTCCACTAGATCAGGTTGCCCAAAGCCCCATCCAACCTGGCCTTGAACACTTTCAGGGAAGGAGCATCCACAACTTCTCTGGGCAACCTGTTCCAGTGCCTCACCACCCTCACAGTGAAGATTTTTTTTTCCTTACATCTAACCAAATTACCTTATTTTAGTTTAAAGCCATTTCCCCTTGTTCTGTCACTCCATGCCCTTGTAAACAGTCCCTCTCCAGCTTTCTTGTAGCCCCCCTGTAAGTACTGGAAGCCTGCTCTAAGGTCTCCCCAGAGCCTTCTCTTCCTCTCCAGGATGAACAACTCCAGCTCTCTCAGCCTGTCCTCATAGCAGAGGTGCTCCAGCCCTCTGATCAGCTTCGTGGCCCTCCTCTGGACTCGCTCCAACAGCTCCATGTCTCTCTTGTACTGGGGCCTCCAGAGCTGGATGCAGTACTCCAGGCGGGGTCTCAGGAGAGCAGAGTAGAGGGGCAGGATCAGCTCCCTCAACCTGCTGGTCACACTTCTTTTGATGCAGCCCAGGCCACGGTTGGCTTTCTGGGCTGCAAGCGCACACTGCCGGCTCATGTTGAGCTTCTCATCAATCAACACCCCCAAGTCCTTCTCCTCAGGGCTACTCTCAACCTATTCTCTGCCCAGCCTGTAGTCGTGCTTGGGATTGCGCCGACCCACATGCAGGACCTTGCACTTGGCCTTGTTGAACTTCATGAGGTTGACACGGGCCCACCTCTCCAGCCTGTCAAGGTCCCTCTAGATGGCATGCCTTCCCTCCAGCGTGTCGACCACACCACACAGCTTGGTGTCATCAGCAAACTTGCTGAGGGTGCACTCGATCCCACTGTCCACGTTGACGACAAAGATGTTAAACAGTGCTGGTCCCAGTACTGACCCCTGAGGAACACCACGCGTCACCGTTCTCCACTTGGACATTGAGCCGTTGACCACAACCCTTTGAGTGCAACCATCCAGCCAATTCCTTATCCACCTAGTGGTCCATCTGTCAAACCCGTATGTCTCCAATTTAATGACAGGAATATCATGTTGGACAGTTGTAGCATTAGAAAAAAAGGAGCCCCATTCTTGTCTTTTGTTCATCTTGTTATTCTTCTGGGTCTGATAGGAAATCGTTCTTTGAAAATGTTATAGAAAAGTTTTTCTAGACTATTTCTAGGATAGTTTTTTTTTCCAGGGTTAACTGTGAGGCTTTCTTGTATTTATTATGGCAACTTTATACCTTTTTGCAATTTATTTGATTTATACCTAGATTGTTAGATGAAATACTATAGATACAGTTGAGGCTGGGAACACCATTTCTGGTGATATGTACTTGTGAGTCTTTTGATTTAATGTAGTAGTTATGAATTTCCAGCTGTTAATTATCTGAATGTCAAAAGCATTTTAAAAAGACACCTTCCTGTGTGTTTTCATTCTGTTCATAATCGACTGTTTGTTCTTTATAACCTGCTTGAATTTATTCTCTGTGAGACTTTTTCTGAAGAAGTCTTCTGATGTTGTAAGTTAATAAAGGAGGCAGGAGAAACTTGGTTTTTTGGTTTATTGGTTTTTGCAAGAGACGTGATCTGTGTCAGTAGCATGATAACTGAGAAATGTAGAAACCATACAGTGTAAACATCTAATAATACTCTTAGGAGAGCTGCAGTTGCCTACTGCTTTTTTCCCTTTCTGTTGAAACCTATTGCACTATAAAGTAAAAATGTAAAATTAGTTGTCCTTCTGAATAATCTTGTGACTTCTGCAGCATGTCATCCAGTTGCAGCTCTGTTTGTCAAGTTGGGTGGTTTGCGTTTTCTTTTCTGTTTGTTTGTTTTTCTGTGTTTTGGGTTGTGTTTGTTTTTTATTTTTTTAAGAAAAACTTTTGCTTCCTTAGAAAAAGGTTACTTTTCAACCCTTTAAAGAAACATAAAGCATTTTAAAATTTACGTTCTCCATGATGTTTTTGTAGATCATCATCTTTTGGACAGTGAAATAGTGTGTCTGTCATTGCTGCATATTTTGTAGTGATGAATAATACTAGTAATTGAAAAATGTAATTATTTTAATTTTGAAAGTTTCATTACAATTCATTAAATAACCACCTACCACTTCTTTCTTTTCAGGATATATTTATGTTCATAACAAGGCAACTTAAAGGTTTAGAAGATACAAAAAGCCCCCAGTTTAATCGATATTTTTATTTGCTTGAGGTAAGCTTCATAACTTATTTCATAATAATTGTTAAAAGTAATTTTTCAATTTCATCTTGTACTAACTACTGCTTTTATTTTTTCCTGTTCAACACAGAACATTGCTTGGGTCAAGTCTTATAACATATGTTTTGAATTAGAAGACAGCAATGAGATTTTTACGCAGTTGTACAGAACACTTTTTTCAGTAATAAAGTAAGTATTGTCACTCCCAATTATAATATATTATTGTGTGGTTGAGGTTGGATGTTTTTAACCTAGGTGTTCAGTCTGTTGCGTGACTTGGCTGTAATGAGCCTAGTTTTGTAGTTCAGTTTTAACTAAAGGTAGCAGTATAAATATAAGAAGTTGTCAGTTTTACCTGTTTTAATTAAGACACTGCAAATCATCTCCCCCCCCCCCCCCCCCAAGAAACATACTTTGATTGTCTGTTCTTGAAACTGAATGGTGCAGTATGCAATTCTAAGGGATTAGGAGGATTATTGCTGTAGAAACGTAGGTCAGAAAAGAGTGGACACTGGACGGTACTGCTAGAGATTGTCTAGTCTGCCCCCCTTGCTCAAACTAGGTCAGCTAGAGCAGATTGCCCAGGACTGTGGCCAGTTGGGTTTTCAACATCTCCAAGGATGGAGACTTCATGGCCTCTGTGGGTAACCTTCTAGTGCTCAATCACCCTTACATTCAAAAAGTTTCTCTTTCTTACGTTTAAATGGTATGTCCTGTATTTCACCTTGGGCCCATTGCCTCTTGTCCTGTCACTGGACACCACTGAGAAGAGTCTTGCCCTGTCTTCTTTACTCCCAACATCACATATTTAAACATAATGGTAAGTTTCTACCTAAGACATCTCTTCTCAAGGCTAAAATAAGAAGTAAGCTCTCCGTCTCTCCTTGTATGAGAGCTGCTCCTGTCCCTTAATCATCTTTGTGGCCCTTTGCTGGACTGACCCCAGGATGTCTGTGTGTCTCTTGTGCTGGGAAGCTCAGAACTGGACACAGTACTCCAGATGAAGTGTCACCAGTGTTGAGTAGAGGGGAGGGATGTTCTAATACACTACCTTTTCAAGGTAGGGACAGATGCAGTCTTCTCTTTTCTTATGGTAGTAAATGCATGAGATCCAAGAACGTTTTGGAAAGTGGTATATGCAGCCGAGAAACTTCAGTATTTTGACTTCATAGAAAACTTGTGATTTGATTATTATATTCCTTGTTGTTTTTCATCATCACAGGGAGTACTCTGAATTGACATTGCATTTTATATGAATAGTACACTAAGAACTCTTATTTTTAATTTCAGCAACGGTCATAACCAAAAAGTACATATGCACATGGTTGATCTAATGAGCTCTATCATTTGTGAGGGAGATACTGTGTCGCAGGAACTTTTGGATACAGTGTTAGTTAATCTAGTGCCAGCACATAAGGTAAGACTTAATAGTGGCTTAATTATTTTTCTGTAATTGTGATTTATTGGATGTATGTATTCAGATATTTAGATTTCATTGAGAGAACAGCTGTAACAAATGTGTTGCTATTATTTGGTTCTTTTTAAGCAAACAAATAATCTTAATAGCCAGAAGAGTTTCATTGCTTTGATTAACTTACCATAAATCAAAGTATCAATAGTCATAGTAATCTAAAAGCTCTAATGTCATAAGAGTTTATACACAGGTTTTTTTATATACAGTCAATACCAGTAGAATTTAATACAAAAGACACCTATATCCTTTGGAAAGTTTTTAATTAATGTAATGCTATATCAACAGTTCCAACTAATGTGCTGCCCTAAGTAGGAGGCAAAAAGTTGTGACTGCTGATTTGTAGTTGGCTCTGTTGTATTTAAGAAATGTTGACTTCATGTTATTGAAAGCACATTGGTATGTTTTTGATGCAGCCGTAGAGCTAACTATGTTCAGAAATGGTGGTGCCTGAAGAGCCCAAGTGATGGCTGTCTTTCCTTAGTGTTTTGTCAAAAAAACCCAAACAAGTGTCCTACAGAAACTGAGGAAAAATTTCAAACTGTGCATGTGTTGTGACACTTAAATGTTTAAAAAGCAAGGAAGTCTGACTTCTTTGTTCAGAAAACTAGCTGGGTCCTATTGGAATCTCTTGGGCCACAATGTAGAAGAAAACTTTTAAGTCGTGTATGACAAAAAAGGATTCTGGGAAATTATCTAGGAAATGTGTACTTAGCTGGATTTTGAACAGTTCTGGCTGTCATCTGACAGCTTTTTTTAAAGTGTGTTCAGGAAAGGGCTAACTTACACTTTTTAGAAACTACAGTAAGGTTAAGGGGGTATTAACTCAGAGATTTTTGCAGCTTCAGAATGCTTTTTTTTTTTTGTAAACAGCGTGTAAAAACTTGAGTAGACTTTTCATAGGGTGATCTCTGAAGAATATAGCAAGTAGCACAACATAGTATGCCTTACCACAAGCCATCAATTTCAGTAAATAAACAGCACTTAAATTATTTTTATATTGACAGTAGATCAATAGTATATTGACAGTATATATGTAGACAGTTGTGGGGTTTTGGGGTTTTTTTCCCCCACTGGAAATGTTTTAGCTGTGTTCTTCAAGGAGTCTAGTGCTCCTGTGCCAGGATCAGACTGAAATTTGTGTGCCTAAAATTCAGATTTACCAAGTAAAGCCTTGGAATACAGGAAACAAAAAACATTATGCAATATATTTCAGTTTGTATTTTCTCAGTTGTTAAGCATCTGTTGTTTCATTGTGTCACCTGTGTTCAACTTCGTTTGACTGTACTGTTTTTGTGACTCATGTTTAATAAATTTATTTTTAGTTGAAGAACTTGCATCCTGTTAGATTGGCTATAGCATTGAAACAATTCTGGTTTATAGTGGATTTAAAGTTACGGACTGAACACTTTAATAGGATAAGGTGTTTGGGGTTTTGCGTTTTCTTCTGCTTCTGTTTTAATCAAACTGGCTCTTTGGATAAGATGCTAGTTAACAGCTTGTTTTCTAACTGAAATTGTTACATATTTTTATACCATATTCTGCGTACTTTTACCTTTGTTGTAATTTTTTTTAAAACCTTTTTCATACTGATGGAAAGAAGCTTTTAATATATTTGTTTCATCTCATATAAAGTTTTAAAATTTTGGAGCATATGTAGCCATCTAACAACTTTCTGTGACTACCAATGTCATTCTGGAAAAGTGTAATGAATTCAGAGTTAGAATTTTTCCACTCATGTCCACTGAGCACAAAACTACAAGAGGGTTAAGGATAAGGTCCACCATAAAAAACACCTATGTCTTAGCGGACCTAGTTGTTAAGCTGCACAGGCTGTGGGAAAGGGAAATTGAAACAGCAGACAGGTCACCAAGAATGGCATAATGGCAAGTATTGGTGTACCTAGCCAGATTCCCTGGGGACTAAAAGAATTTTTTTTTTAATGGAGTAGGACCATGGATTTGTTAGTAGGTTAGGTTTGAAAAATATCAGATTGAGAGATTGTTGCAGGTACAACAACTATGTTTGTAGCAAGCGGCACAGGCAAGTGGTGTGTCTTTAATATAGCCAGAAGAAAGGTTGTGCATGTGAGAGAATGGAGTGCCCTTGTGAATTGAATGATGGTATTCTAGAAAATAGTGGTAGAACTAGTATGACTTTTGGTGTATAAACAGTTGTATTGGGTAACACTAGGTTGAAGACTTGAGGAGCTTAATCTGTATAATTTATCAAAGAGCAGTCTGTAAGTGTGTAGTGGGAACAGAAGGTTCAAACAGCTCCTTTAGTTTTGGATCCTAGATGCTAAGGTCCAATAGCTGAAATTCAACATTAGACAGTTTGATGCAAAAATTATATTAATATTTTTAAGAGTTGTAGTAACTAGTTGAGCAATTTACCAAAGGTTAATTTGATGCTGTTACCTCTTAAAATCAAGGTCAGTATTTTTCCGAAGAGGAATGCCAGATATGGTCCATAGTCCTGAGTAATAAGTCTAATAAGCAAGGGTGCTAGCAGGATGGCTGCAAGAATTTGGGCATAAGAAGCATATACTGGAGACGTGATGTACTATCAAACATCTGTCTACCATAATTAGTAGTCACTGAAGTAATCCAAGATGCTGTAGCTCATTGAGTTTGTCATCTGTCTCACATGGCCAGAATAAAAGCCATATTGATGTAAACCTGAATAAAAGTGGCTGATGTTAGTATCACAAAACAGATATGTTAGAATATGCACAGGCTTGTTTAAGTACTACAGCAGGTATCAGATAATTCAATAAAATAGTAAACTTAACTTGCCTGACCATGTGCTCAACTCTTAATTACTTTGATGTTTAATTATTTTCTTCCTTTTGTGGTTTTTCTCTTCTTCTTTTCTATGAATTCTACTGAAATTCTTTTGACAGGATTATATTAAGAATATTTGCCTCAGTCTTCACTGGCAAGTGCTTGAGCCACACTGCCCAGGTCACAGAAGGCAGGGACTGGGAGAATGCAGAACCTCCCACTGTAGAAGAAGATCAGGTTCGAGAATATCTGAGGAACCTGAAGGTGTACAAGTCCTTGGGACCTGATGAGATGCATCCATGGGTCTTGAGGGAACTGGCAGATGAAGTGGCCAGGCCACTCGCCATCATGTTTGAGAAGTCCTGGCAGTCTGGCGAAGTTCCCGCCGACTGGAAAAGGGAAAACGTAACCCCTGTTTTTAAGAAGGGGAAAAAAGGAAGACCCAGGGAACTACAGGCCGGTCAGTCCCACCTCCATGCCTGGCAAGATTATGGAGCAGACCCGCCTGGAGACTGCTCAGGCACATGGAAAATAAGGAGGTGATTGGTGACAGCCAACACGGCTTCACTAAGGGCAAATCGTGCCTGACAAACTTGGTGGCCTTCTATGATGGGGTTACGGTGTTGGTGGATAAGGGAAAGGCAACTGATGTCACCTACCTGGACATGTGCAAGGCATTTGACACCGTCCCTCATGACATCCTTGTCTCTAAATTGGAGAGACATGGATTCAATGGATGGACCACTGTGTGGATAAGGAATTGGCTGGATGGTCGCACTCAAAGGGTTGTGGTCAGCGGCTCAATGTCCAAGTGGAGAATGGTGACGAGTGGTGTTCCTCAGGGGTCAGTACTGGGACCAGCACTGTTTAACATCTTTGTCGTCAACGTGGACAGTGGGATCGAGTGCACCCTCAGCAAGTTTGCTGACGACACCAAGCTGTGTGGTGTGGTCGACACGCTGGAGGGAAGGCATGCCATCTAGAGGGACCTTGACAGGCTGGAGAGGTGGGCCCGTGTCAACCTCATGAAGTTCAACAAGGCCAAGTGCAAGGTCCTGCATGTGGGTCGGCGCAATCCCAAGCACGACTACAGGCTGGGCAGAGAATAGGTTGAGAGTAGCCCTGAGGAGAAGGACTTGGGGGTGTTGATTGATGAGAAGCTCAACATGAGCCGGCAGTGTGCGCTTGCAGCCCAGAAAGCCAACCGTGGCCTGGGCTGCATCAAAAGAAGTGTGACCAGCAGGTTGAGGGAGCTGATCCTGCCCCTCTACTCTGCTCTCCTGAGACCCCGCCTGGAGTACTGCATCCAGCTCTGGAGGCCCCAGTACAAGAGAGACATGGAGCTGTTGGAGCGAGTCCAGAGGAGGGCCACGAAGCTGATCAGAGGGCTGGAGCACCTCTGCTATGAGGACAGGCTGAGAGAGCTGGAGTTGTTCATCCTGGAGAGGAAGAGAAGGCTCTGGGGAGACCTTAGAGCAGGCTTCCAGTACTTACAGGGGGGCTACAAGAAAGCTGGAGAGGGACTGTTTACAAGGGCATGGAGTGACAGAACAAGGGGTAATGGCTTTAAGCTGAAGGAGGGTTGATTTAGATTAGATGTTAGAAAGAAATTCTTTACTGTGAGGGTGGTGAGGCACTGGAACAGGTTGCCCAGAGAAGTTGTGGATGCTCCTTCCCTGGAAGTGTTCAAGGCCAGGTTGGATGGGGCTTTGGGCAACCTGATCTAGTGGAGGGTGTCCCTGCCCCTGGCAGGGGGGTTGGAACTAGATGATCTTTGAAGTCCCTTCCAACCCAAACCATTCTATGATTCTATGAAATAGTGAACTAAACCCAGAAAAGAGCGGAAGCAAGGGAGAGGCAATCAATATAAAAAGGCAAGAAAAATTAATAGTTTTCCTTTCACTTTAAGTTGTCTTTTCAGATTATAAAGCCTTTATGACAGTGCCTGTAAACAATTTTGTATTTATGCAGTGTGTTAGAAGGCAAATTGTACTTTATTTCCTTGAGTGTTTGCCAGAGTGTTCCATTTTCAGCCTCAGGAGTACTTACAGGGAATCTCACATTGCACATTCCACATGCTTTACATGCTTATCTTTTTGAAAAAGTGATATTGACAATTAAATTCTTAACTTTCTCTACTAGTAACTTGCTTAATAATTAGTGTTAGTTATCTTGGCAACACTTCAGCTGAGCTTTTTCTTTGTCAGCCATCCTTAAAAGCCAGTTTCCCTCCTCCAGCAGAACTAGAGAATCTGTTAAAACTGTTTTGTCAAGTGTTCTTGGATACAGATTCTGCTGTTCTGCCATTGATAATAATGAAATTTAAGATCTTTTTCAAATGCCAAGAAAATAATATGTTAAAATGTATGTTTTCAAGAATATTTGCTCTAGATAGAGACTTCACACTTGATTTTACTCCTGAAGTTATAAAATTAAGGACTAGATTGGTGCTAGCTGCCTTTTTGAAGAAAAAATAGGGGACATGCATCATGCATTTGTTTTCTGTTTTGTTTTGGTTTTTTTTTCTTTCAAAGGATGAGTACAAATTATTTCATTCTTAGTTTCTTTGAGGTATGTTAAATTGGACATTGAATGGCAACTGGAAAAAGTAACTCAAGGAAAAAAAACAACAGTGGGTATGCATTTCTCTTACTGCCAACCCTGTTGTAGCAGTAAAACTCATTTTTGGCTCTGTGGCAAACTGTCCTGGAAAGCATTGTCTCTATAGACACAAAAATGTCTGTGCTGTGCTGTCAGAGAGGTTGCCATCGCTTCTTGTGTCTGCAGTAGAAGTTTGTCAAACATTCTGGAGAAGAACAGGTATGAAAACCGAGTTGGCGAAACTCTTAGTGTCGTCCAGAGGTGTAAAAAGCTTGAAATGCTAGCAGTGTATACACAAAAATCATGGTGGGAATTGAGACAAAGGAGAGAACTTATGGTTGACAAAGATGGTTAGTCTTCTAATATTATTGCTGAAGGCTTCCTAAGCATAAATAAGTAATGTTCACCTCTGTTAACATTCTTTTCTGAAGGAAAACTGGAGATTTTTTGGGGGGAAAAGGTCTATCTGTGGCATCCTATAAGTCTGTCTTAGATGTTAAATGTAACTTCTTAATTATCTTGCAGGAGATCTGTGTTCTGCCTTTTCATGGGTTCTTCTTTGGTTTGTCCTTATCAATTAATACTTCTGCTTTTTTTCCTTCCAAATGTAGTAATTACTAATTAAACGGTGTTGCCAGCTGATGGCTTAGTTCCCACCCAGTTTAGTGTTATCCCCACTGAGTGCTTACATGTTCTTAGAGGCATCCTGATTAAGGTGGTTGTCCCCATCAGTGAGAGCTTTCTTAAATCATTAAAAGATCTTGAAATACCTGTCAATTTTTTTGAATGTATAGAAAGGTTGAACAGAGGATAATGATAGAAGAGTTTAGATAAACACAGAGAAGAAATTTGTTAAATTAGGCCTTACCCTTATAAAATTTCTCTTTCAGGCAAAGTTTAAAATATCTTTGTGGCTATTAAATTAGTCAGAAAGATAGGTTTGATCTTTTGTAAAAGATCTCTGAACCTATTTGGTAATGAGCTGGTTTGCTCCTGTTTTCAACTAAGGCAGTACCACTTTTTCTTGTTTCTGCTTTTATCCTTAAGCTGGAAAAGGGAGAAGAAAACTTTCTTGTGTGCTTCTAAGACTTTTTTTGCATTGTTATTTTCAGAAAGTTTGGTCTCTGGACATTTGAGAGCCCTAGCTATCAGCGGAATTAAATCAAGAACATGAGTCATGAAAGAAATAACTAACTTTCCTTAGCCAGTTGTGATGTAGACTGTTTTTTCTCTTTGCAGCTTTTTTAGCTAGAATGAAGTGCAATGTGAATATGTTGCTCAGGGTTGCAAACAGCTACTTCTAGCACTTATCTCAGCAAATGTTAATGTGTTAGGAGATCTTTTGCCTGGCCTTTAGTGGCTTAATTCTGAAAGATCTCTGTTTTTTCAGACTTCCTTTCCTAACGCTATGTGCAAGAATTTATGTTTATTTTTTAAAACTTCAGCTATTACTAGCTGTGTAGATGCATTACGGCAGCTTTTTTTAAAATAAACTGCTGTGTAAAGATACAACCTGAAATTGTATTTAATGTGAATCAAAACAGATCTGCCTATTGAAACTGTTGTGCTAGGTCTGCTGTTCGGACTTGTTTTGTATCTAAATCAGCTCTTGCTCATGATCTAGAGTTCACTCTTACCCAGGTGAAAGCAGTTTTCTTTGTTTTGGTGGAGGAGAACTGTGGAAGTCAAGAAGGATCAGAGAATTGGAAGTGGCATACATTCCTTGTTAGAGTTATTTGTGCCTTTCACTTCCTGAACAGTCACAACTGTAGCTAAATAACAGAAAACAAATGCTACAGGTGCAAATGTTTGCTTTTTCAATTTTTTTTAATTAACCATAAAGAGCAATCCAGCATGCAGAACCTTCTCTCTTCTGGGACATGGAACAGCTGTACAATTTTGTAAAAAGACTGCCAGTGTTGACCCTTGTATCTTGATTAGATAAGAGAAGAGGAAATTACAAGGATGTTAGCATCTTATGTCAGCATTCGAGTATCTTTCCAGAATTGGAATTTTTATTCATCTTCTTTAGTGGCTCTGAGTAAAGTGGGTACTTCAGGCATGAATCTTCGTAGTCTTTTGACTTCAGTCACCTAACTTAAATTATATCAGGCGGCAAGTGAAAGACTACTTTTGTTTTATATTATTGGAAATGTTAATATGTTCCCACTGCTGTCTAGAACCCTATAGTTTTACACAGTTTTTGAAATTACAGACAATACTCTCCATCTCTTTGCAAATTTTCCCTCCTCCATTCAGATAGCTACAAAGAACCAAGCATATGCAAGCAGAGACATACCCTGAGACTGGCAATGCGTCTTGTGTTTGCTTTTTGTTATGCTAAAAGACAATTTGTTTCCTTTTATGGATGAGATGTATTTAAAAAAACAACCACAAACTCCCCTTTATACTGTTGTCTTGTAAATGAGGTTTTTTTAAATTGCAAAGACTAATCAAAATTGAGGGAACTCTGTTTTTACAGAGACTTTAATAATCTTCAATACCAAAAAATATAGTCTCTTTAAGACTTTTACTTCATTCTTCTATGTGTTAATCAAGTCTACAGAGGGTGTCACAAGAGCTGAGTTGCATTTTGTTCTGAATATTTTTGAAAAATAGTTGTGATACAGAAATTGGAGAAAGGACAGGACATAGCAACTAGATGATGAGAGTACATGCTGGGAAAGGAAGGAAACAACGATAGAGCAATAACCCAATGAAATGGAGGAATAGGAATGTTGTGGGATGGTGGGGTTTTTATTTTTTTGTGTTAGTTTCATTAGTTTGCATTTTTTACTCTATTGCTCACGGACTAAAATTCTAGGTATTTTTTTTCCTTGATGTCTCAGTCAAACAGACAGTATCTTGGGTGATACTTGGGAGAGACTGTGATGGTTGTTCATAGGTGGCTGCTTGATGCAGGGACAGAATTGTACTTTCTACCAAAATCATGTTTGGAGTCTTGCTTCTGTGGTGATTGTAAATGCCTTAGTGTTGCTTTATGTTGCTTTCCTGTTTTTTTGGGGAAGCTGATAGCAGCAGTAAAATGCAGAAATTGACTTCACTGAGTGTCAGGCTTAAATGGGCGACTGAAAAGTAAGCCCTGATTTGCCAGGAAAGAGTTTTCTGAGTAATATTAGTGGAGACTACAAAGCTCTGTTTGGACTAGGTTTGTTTTTACTATATTATCTTTACTACTGAAAGTATAAAAAGAACAGGCTATTTCTTTAATACATTTACCAGTACATGGTAGCTTTAAATTCTTGTATTTATTTTTAAGATTAATGCATGTGCTTAATTTTTTCTTCTTTTTTCCCCTCCAGAATTTAAACAAGCAAGCCTATGATTTGGCAAAGGCTTTACTAAAGAGGACAGCACAAGCAATTGAACCATACATTACTAATGTAAGTGAAGACTGCAAACAAATATGGAAATCAATACTTTTTTTTTAACTGAGCTGTATTATAAAAAGAATGAATTGCATATAGTCAAATAGGGCTGTAAAATAACTGTTTACAAGCTCTGAGTTGTTCTTTGAGAGAAGTGTTATATTAATGAAGCACTGCATAACCTGTCCCTTTGAGTCTAATGTCTTACCATATAGAAACTACTAAGTCCATAACAATTTTGATTTCTGAAATTTAATGGATAGTTTACTTTCTGCTGTTTTGGGAGACCTTACACTTCAATTCTTAATGTGACTGGAAGACCAAATGTACTTACATGTACTGTTCTGATAAAATTGTGTAAATTCATTGTTTCTGTGACAAAATTACTTTTCTAGTGAAGAGATGAGACTATTTAGAAGCTAGAAGTGGATAGAGCAGAATTTTAATGCCGTTGTCACAGGAAAAGAAGAGGAAACAATCTAAGAATAGATTGTAAGGAAGAAAATCAGCAAGTAGATTGAGGGGTGTAGCCAAGTAGAGTGTAGACATCATAGACATTGCAAGAGAAGAGGGATGAGAGGAAGTAAAGATCAGACGGGACTATGTTCTAAATTAAGCTGCACAATAGAAAAAAAAAAAAGCAACTTTTTTTTTTTTAAATAGTTAAGGATTTAGCAGGTCTCATGGCAGCTATCCAAAACCTCAAGAGATTGAAAACAATAGAAAATGTTCAATGTTTTTTGTTGCTTTCAGACTTGTAACGATTGCGGTACTTGGAAAGTGGGTACCTTCTAAGATTTAAAAAAACCTTCAGTGAAAACTCTTACTCCAAACCTGTTAGTCAAACCTGCTGTTTGGTAGGAATTGCTACATGGGAATGTGTGTTTAAAGTTGTTCATTTGTAAAGTTAGATTACAAACTGGGTGACATTTTGTGGGTTTTAAGGAAGTCTGTACAATAAGAATCTTCCTCTTATGGAAAATATGTACATGCAGTCTTCTGATCTTGGTTTCCCACAAGTGGGAAATATTATGCTGTCTGGTTTCTTTGTTTTGAAAGTTACTTTCTTTCTTAAAATATATTAAAGACACAGTAGGAGTTATTGCCTAACCAGGAGTATATACATGCCAAGCAAATCTGTATCCAGAAAAGGGAAACTTTTCTGCAAGACAGTATGGTGTCTTTTAACTTCTAATGAAATGTGCTTATCTATTATTTTGTAGTCATTATTACTAGAAACTGTTGACTTTTTCTATTGCATCGCTTCTTGGGGTTCACTTGAAAACTACCACTTTTTAAGGTTATAATGTTTTTTGTTTCTTTACTAATATGATTAACCTCATCAGGTAATAGAGGGTCATTATGTTCATCTCTTCCCAAGTTTGGGAATAGGAAACTGAAGTGGCAGTTAAGTGTATTCTCTTGCCTTAGTGGCAGGTGAAAATACTGTGATTTGTTTAGCTACTCTTGTGTATTGTTTTAACCCAAAGAGAAGAAAAATTTTCCAAATTGTGTCGTTCTCCTACCCTTATGAGCAGGGGGTAGTATACTCCTATTTAGTTACTTACCCACCTGTTATGAGAGGATATAGTTGAAAGTAGTGTAGAATTAATATTTGATATTAGAAAATACTTTCTCTAAGGAGAAGTATGAAGTTTCCCTCAAACCTGTCAAGTTTACCAAGAAAGAATAATTGCTTTACAGCTGCATTATGCTGCTTGTAAATATAAATTCTGGAACAGTCAATTATTAATTCCTATGCTCTTACAACTCTTTAACCTGTCAACCATGTAGTGTAGTAATTAACCAGTTGTTTCAACTTTGTTTTGACTAGATGTTAGAATGCTTTTAAAATGATTGTTCTCAATAGTGAACTAAATATAGTCACATTATAAAAAGATCTGATGCACTGGAACTCCTCTAAAATTGTGTTTCTTAAAGTATGTGTATTCTTGCTGTGGTAAACTAAACATCACTTACGCTTTTTCCTTTATGTGTAATATTGAATATAAAACAATGATATTTTAAGATTTCTACTACAGAATCCTGATTTATGCACAACCTCCCTTTTTTTTTATTGTAGTGAAATAAATGTTGTAAGATTCAAAGGTAGATTTAGTGGTAGGCAAGCATAGTATTTAGAAGGGTGTGTGTATATATACTCTTCTTACTGATTTATACTCTGTTTTATTTTCCAGTTCTTCAATCAGGTCCTCATGCTTGGTAAAACATCAATTAGTGACCTGTCAGAGCATGTGTTTGACTTGATTCTGGAGTTATACAATATTGACAGTCACCTCTTGCTTTCCGTTCTACCACAGCTTGAATTCAAACTTAAGGTAAACACTTCTTATACTTTCTATATATTTGAAACATGTGCTTTGTCTATTAATATTTTTTTACTGACAAGTTCATCAAATTATTTGGCAAATAAAACTAATACATATACTTAAAACATATAATCTCTGCGTTGTTTAAATGATTCTCTATACTGAAAGCATGTAATCTTTGTATTGTTTAAAGGCGAAATCATAAAAGCCCTCAAAAAGAGTAACTTCAAATTTATTAACCTACAGTGCTTGTGTGCATACGTTTTGGGTTTTGGTGGTTTGGTGGTATTTTTGGCTTGTATCTTGCAAGCAATAACTTGATTTTCTGATGACTTGAGAATCTGACGTGTTTTGTTCTTTGGTTTACTGTAGTATTTATTGTGAAGGGCTTTAATATGTTGAAAGTACCTTGTTGCTGCTAGCCATGCAGAGAAACTACATCTGTCCAGAATAGTGAATTTCGGCAGGGAGAAGTTGGTCTCCATGTTAATGGAAACTGATATACTGACAATTTTGTCCAAATACAAAGTCTGTGACAGGTGGAAACAGAGCATTAGACTCTATAAATATGTCTTGTAGTCATTGCTACAATGACTTTTATGATTTTTCAGGGTTATTTCTTATCTCTGAAGGGTAGCTGGTGCTAGCTATCTGTTTTAATAGGTGGGATTTTTTTACCTTCTACCATTTCAGAGCGTCTCTATCACTTGGAGAAACTCAGTATAACAGCTGGTACTCCCTTTATGCTGCAGTACTCTTATTCTATTTGTCATTCCACAGAGTTTCTGTGGAAGTGGGGAATTTGATTAGTTTTGTATTATTACGTTTGAAAGTACTTTATTATTAAACTTGAGGGCTAATGTGCAGTGGGCAACTTTTAAATTTGCATGTATTTTTATTATTGAGGACAGATTTTAGATTTGTAGAACCTTTGGCCTGTTCTCATTACAATATTTATTATTATAGTGACTTGTTAATGCCTATTATTTTTTTCACTAATGTTGCTGGGCAGGCACACTACATTTGTTGGATGAGTTGTTTTTAATGGTTATAGCTTTCCATTCACATTTCTGAAAGTAGTAGTGTTCAATTTACTGCTTGCTGTCTGTGTCTTAAAGCAGACCTTTTTCAGCCTTTAATTCCTGTTCTTACAGATAGCGAACAATTATAATTCTCAGTCCAGTCCAATAAAAATAGTATTTCTGCAGCTGAATCTCTTACTCAAAAGATTTAATCTTAACTGCTGCCACATCTGTTTTTTTCATAGCTGTGATTGCAGTAACCTTTCTGTCTTGAGATCCATTTAAAACTGCAGGTTCTGAATTGTCCTCCTGCTCCTTCATTGACTCTTATGTTCCACTATTTCAATACAAACTTTTTTTTTGTATCCTATTTTACCATTGGAGTCAGCAAGTTTAGTAGCCCAACACTGTCAAATGTTTCTTCCCGCTCCCACCCCTCAGAACAGCTGCTAGTCTGTTCTTTCAGCTGGGTGATTTCAGCCCTCGAACATTTCCATGTTTTCTTTGCACTGCTTAATTTACAACACATTTCTTTCATGTTTGCATTTCTGTTCTTTTAGTATAATCTTTTTTGCTGATGAACATGTATTTTGTTGCTCTTCATCTCTTTGATCCTTAGTGTAGTTTTCTCCTTGTGGTCTAAAACCTTGAGGATAAGGGTTTTCACATCTGCTTACAAGATCCAGTTTAACAATAGACCTGTACCTTTTGATAGTTTCATTCTTACCGCTTATTCCTTGATGTCTTGTTGAACTCAGTACAGTTTGTGGCTATTCAGAGAGCATGGTACAGCTTCTGTTTGAATTGTCTTGCTGCTTCAGCTGTATGTTTTTGATGCCTTAAGTAACAAGGACAAATAATATATGCTTATTTTGTCCCTATTGACTGTCGAATGTGGTTTGACCCATCTTTTAGAGAAAAAAAACGCTCCCTGTATTTGAAATAGGATAATCCTGGTTTAAATCCTCAGACACTGAAACAGGTTGCCCAGGCAAGTTGTGGATGCCCCATTGTTGCAAGTTGCTTTGAGCAACGTGACCTAGTGAAAGATGTCCCTACCCCTGGCAGGGGGGTTGGACTAGACAATCTTTAAAAGGTCCCTTCCAATCCAAACCATTTTATGGCTCTAAATGACTTGAGAGGTCTCTAAGATCTTTCGGTGGTTAAAAGGGTGTTTTGAAATATTAATGAAATATGGCCAGCCTGTGTCTTTTTCTGAGATCAACACAAGTTTGTTCTTTAGGCAGATCTGCCAGCGATGATGAAATACTTTCTACTCCGACAGTAGATGTGGCTTTATTCTAAACAGCAACAGCTAGTGTGAAGTGTTTTTAATTCAGGTCTGGGTAAATAGCACATTAGTGTGCTGAGAATAGAGTGTGATTTCAATGAAACTTAGAGTGCTCATGGAAGAAGGGAGCTAATGTTTTGCTGCTTTGAATGAAAAGAAACTGGACAGCAGTATTGCTATTAGCTTGACAAAGCTTTGGATCAGGTGTCTGGTAAAGGAGAAAAGTATGCTTGGCAGCCCATATTGAAATATGGTTGAGGGGAGATGTCTTTTTTTACTAAAGGTCAGTTAAAGGTAATGATACAATAACCATGAACTTCAGGAAGTTCTGCATGTCATTCAGAGCTTGACTAGACAGTTTTGGCTTTTCTGGATTGGGTATATAGTATTGTGTCTTCTTCCATGCCCATAGTTTAAGAGCCTTGCTTTCTGAGCTCACTCGCCATGGACTCTCTATTGGGTATTTGAGGAGAAGTTTGTGGAGTGTCTTTCAGTCAAATGCATGGTTTCACAGGGACATCCAGTTTTTATTCAATGAAATTGTCTGATACGGTTCTTGAATACACAAATGTGACAATGGAAGTCAAATAGTAGGGGCAAGTACTCAAATAATGCTTATGGGGTAGTGGGACAGTTACTGTATTCCAAGATCTCATATAGCTGCTTAAGAGGTTTGTATTACTCTTAAAGCAGACGATGTTGAAGGAAAGCTGTGGTTGTCTTGGCTGTTTAGTTGTCAGTTTTGAGGATTGAAGATAGGTCAGAATGATCTCATCTTGCATGCATTGAACACCTGAAAGTAGACATACGATCTGTGCTTTTCAAAGATCAATTGGGTAATCATTCTCTGTGTCTTTGAAAATGTGCATTTTCTTTATAATTGGCTTCAAAAGCAGTGAGTAAACCAAAATATTGGCCAGATGAAGTAGACTTCTGGTAGACTTCCTCTGAGCAAGACACCAAGTGTTCTGGCTCAATTTAAAGCTGATGCTTTAAAAATAATATTTTCAGGTGCAAGCTTGGCAAGTTCTACATGAATTTAAACACAACCCCAAATTTTTGATTATTTCAATGAGGTTTAATTTAAAAGAAATATATCAATTTCTTAAAGCATTTTCTTATGTTTTGCTGTAATTTGAGCCATTTTCATCCAAGAGCCGTTATTTTTAAATTTTTCTGACATTGTCTAAAAAGTCTTTTTGCCAGTAGAGAATGATAAATGGTTACTTTCACACAGATGTCTAAACAATTTTTAAATTTCTTTTACTGGCCCTATCATGTAAAGACTGAAAAACAATGAAGGCCAGCTCAGTAGGGAACAGGACTTTAAAATAAATTGGGAAATAAGAATTAGGGTCCATATTGTCAAGCAAGTGGGGCAGAAGACCAACTTGGCTGAACAGGGAATTCCTCATGGCACTCGAGAAGAAAAAGAAATTCTATGATCTCTGGAAGTGAGGTCAGGCTTCACAGGAAGATTACAGAGCTGTGGTTTGTATATGCAGGGAGAAGACAGGAAAGGCCAAATTTCAGTTAAAGTTGAAACTGGGTAGTGTTGTCTCAGATAGCAAGGAGGGCTTTTTTAAAGTATATTAATAACAAGAGGAGATCTAAAGAAGTCATTGGACTGATACTTGTTGAAAACAAGTCGTCTGACTAATAGTGATGAAGAAAAAGTGGAGACATTCAGTGGGGTTTTTTTGCCTTAGTTTTTAATAATACTGATAGACCTTGAGCTGCCCAGTTCCCTGAATCTGAGGACCACGAGTATGGGAACAAGTGACTTTCCATTTGTGGACACTGAAGTTGTAAGGAACCAGCTGTATCAGCTGAATATTCACAAGTCAATGGGGCCTGGTGGGATTAATCCCAGAGTACTGAAGGAGCTAGCAGGTGTTATGGCAGGACCCCTCTTGATCATCTGCCAAAGGTCTTGGGAGTCTTGGGAGGTCCCTGCTGACTGGAAGTTAGCCAGCATTGTTCCAATTTACAAAAAGGATGTGAGAGAAGACCCAGGGAACTACAGACCTGTTAGTCTAACCTCAGCTTCTGGAAAAATTATGGAGAAAGACTATACTGGGTGCTATTGAAACGCATTTAAAAAATAATGCCATCATCGGGCACAGTCAACATGGATTCACAAAGGGAAAGTCCTGTTTAAATGGACTCATCCCGTTCAAATTAGTTACACTGACGGGAGTGTTTCCAGCTACACTTCCTCTTCCCAAAGCAAAATCACAGAATGGTAGGGGTTGGAAGGGACCTCTGGAGATCATCTAGTCCAACCCCCTCCTAAAGCAGGATCACCCAGAGCAGGTTGCACAAGATCACATCCAGGCGGGGTTTGAATATCTCCAGAGAAGAGACTCCACAACCTCTCTGGGCAGCCTGTCCCAGTGCTCTATCACCCTCAGAGTAAGGAAGTTTTTCCTCATATTCAGATGGAACATCCCATGTTCCAATTTGTGCCCGTTGCCCCTTGTCCTGTCTCTGGTCACCACTGAAAAGAGTCTGGCCCCTTCCTCTTGACACTTGCTCTTTAGATATTTGTAGGTATTGATGAGATCCCCTCTTAGGTCTTCTCTTCTCCAGGTTAAACAGACCCAGCTCTCTCAGCCTTTCCTCATATGAGAGATGCTCCATTCCCCTCATCATCTTTGCAGCCCTCCATTGGACTCTCTCCTGTAGGTCCCTGTCTTTCTTGAACTGAGGAGCCCAGAACTGGACACAGAACTCCAGATGTGGCCTCACCAGGGCAGAGTAGAGGGGAAGGATAACCTCCCTTGACCTACTGGCCATGCTTTTCTTAATGCACCCCAGGATACCATTGGTGTTCTTGGCCACAAGGGCACATTGCTGGCTCATGGAGAGCTGCTTGTCCACCAGGACTTCCAGCTCCTTCTCTGCAATGCTGCTTCCCAGCAGGTCAACCCCTAACCTGTACTGGTGCTTGGGGTTATTCCTCCCTAGATGCAGGACCCTACACTTGCCTTTACTGAATGTTCGTTCACATCAATTAATTTGTAGTAACGTTACTGAGACTGCAATGTACACCACCACCATGATGTCCTCTGGAGCAATTTGAAATACTGAGCTGAATATAAAAAGATGTTGATGCTGATGAGGAAATATTTCTGTGCACATATTCCTTCTATGAGTCCTCTGTTTTCTTGTGTTTGGCACTGCTGGGAGTTTTTTCACTATACATGATTCCAAGGACAATAGGTACCAGAGACTTAAGTGGCACAACAGCTACCTTGCTTTTATCTTAACATCATTTCTGGAGCTTTGTGGGCTGATGCTATCACCACAAAGCATTAGTAGCCAGTAACATCTTTGGATGGAGTGGATAGAGTTGTTCTGTAAGTCTTCTGGTGACAGATCATCTTTAGATAACCTGTTGCCTTTTGAACAAGGAAGGAATTGTCTAGACATGTAGATGACCCTTCAGGAATTTTAAGGGCATGTGCAGAACTGGTGCATGTTTCTCTGGGAGAATGTGGAAGTGTGGCACTGTTTGTGGACATGCTGTGGTATCATGTCTTCTTGACTCTCTCTTTCTTGAGCGGCTTATCTAAGTTGATGGTCTCTGGTTGTCTTGTGCAACAGAGACATAACCACCATTATTAGATGTCAATGGAGATTATCTGTATGTCATTTTGGTGCTGTCCTCTTGATCATTTCTGCATAAGAGAGCTTAAAAGTATGTCTCTGGTATGGAGTAAACGGCACATTTCAGTTCACTTGGAAAACAAGGTCTTGTAATTCACTGGGTCAAGTTGCTGAACAAATTCTTTGTAATGCAAAGACTTGTAGATAGAACACAGTGCATGGTATGATAGTGGCCATACTGGAAAAACTATCATTGTGTCTTAGAATACGTACTTCAGTAATGCTGGTGGACATATACCCCTTCTTGCTTAAGAAGGACTCTTTGTCTTTTTTGAGAATTGTGTGGCTGTAGTGTGGACAACTCGGCAATCATTTAAAATTCACGCAGTGTTGCAGGACTGGATCGCAATCCTGCTTTGTTGGAAGCTGTTGAAGTTTCAACAGTACCCCATTGTGGGCAGTTCATATGTCCATTGTCTCCAACTACTGACTACTCCAACTAATTGTCTACAAAGAACTGTAACTTTACTTAGTGGCAGGTCATGTCCAGGCTTCTACCATGAATGTGCTTGGCTTACCGTGAATCTGGATTCTGCCTGGGCTTATAAGAACTACCAAGTTCTGTCTGAGGACAGACTGAAATCTGTGAAATCCATTGGATGTACTCCTGTTTCATGATTGCAATGGCTACCATGCTCCCTTCCCTAAATTCTAGTTAGAGTGAAAGGGGGGGTGGGGAAGTGCTTTTAATCTTGATTGTTCCAGTTTTGAGGACCTTCTCCTGTTCTTGGAGGATGCTTAAAACTCAGTATTCTTGATTGTTCTTTCAGGGATTGGTCTTATGTTCATCCTGACCTTAGGGTACTCAGTCTCACAGTATGGGTGCTGGGCGTTTATCTGATAGTGATTATATTTAGAGAAATGGCTTCTTCCTGGTACCAGCAACTCTTCCACTAGTTGTATATTTTGTACATGAACCAGAATCATAGTATGGTTTGAGTTGGAAGGGATCTTTAAAGATCATGTAGTTCCAACCCCCCTGCCAGGGGCAGGGACACCCTCCACTAGATCAGGTTGCCCAAAGCCCCATCCAACCTGGCCTTGAACACTGCCAGGGAGGGGGCCTTCACAAGTTCTCTGGGTAAACTGTTCCAGTGCCGCCTCATCCTCACAGTAAAGAACTTATTTCTAAGATCTAATCTAAATCGACCCTCCTTCAGCTTAAACCCATTCCCCCTTGTCCTGTCACTCCATGCCCTTGTAAATAGTCCCTCTCCAGCTTTCTTGTAGGCCCCCTGTAAGTACTGGAAGCCTGCTCTAAGGTCTCCCCAGAGCCTTCTCTTCTGCAGGCTGAACAATCCCAACTCTCTCAGCCTGTCTTCATAGGAGAGGTGCTCCAGCCCTCTGATCATCTTCATGGCCCTCCTCTGGACTCACTCCAACATCTTTCTTGTGCTGGGGCCCCCAGAGCTGGATGCAGTACTCCAGGTGGGGTCTCAGGAAAGTAGAGTAGAGGGGCAGAATCACTTCCCTCGACCAGCTGGCTGTGTTTCGATACAGCCCATGACACAGTTGGCTTTCTGGGCTGCAAGCACACATTGCCGGCTCATGTTGAGCTTCTCATCAACCAACGCCCCGCAAGTTCTCCTCCTCAGGACTGCTTTCAGTCCATTTCTATGTACTATCTTATTTCTTTGCTTTGTGGTACATTTCGAAAATGAAGTAGTAGTGGTTTTCTCCCAGCAACCAGGTGAGCTTCACTGAGCAATCTCCACTCCTTTCCAGTTGATTGGGCTGCCTTGTTCTTCTGTGGCTGATCACAGTTTGAGGATGTGAACAAATGTCTGTGTGTCTGTGACTCATTACCTGACAGGATCCAAATCTCTTGTTCTCCATCTCCCTTAACTTATTTTATACTCTTTGTGGCACGAAGCCTCTTGATTTACCTTCATGGGATCAGGGTCTTATGGAAGTTCTAGACTGTCTCTGAGTGTGGGAAAAATCCAAGGGCTTTCCTGTCCGTGACGAAATAAATTTTTGACCATGTATGGAGGGGTTATGAAACTGTTAGTATGGAACTTGCGAGAGAGCTTAGATGCCTCTGTAACACTGTTGTGCATATTTACTATTTTGGATCTAAACAATGTGGCCACCTAGTGTTTAAGCACCTTGCTGTTTTGGTACAACCAATGACCATCCAGTTTGGTCATGATGCCAGATAACTTTAGCTGCTGTGAGAATTGTTGACATGGACAAAGAATGAGAGGCTGCTGGCAGTAACTGGTATTCTCTGTAATGTGAAGCTTTTGTGTGCTTTACTACGTTGCTTGCTCTTTCTGTCCTTTCTGTCCCACAAATCTTTTAAGTAATGTTTGAAAAGAATTGAAAAGCAGTCAGGTGTGTGCTGTGTCATGTCACATACCAAATGGAAGTGGACAAACTAGTTATCCTTTTGGGTCTGGCTGGGATGGAGTTAATTTTCTTTGTAGCAGCTTGTATGGTACTGTACTTTATATTTGTGGCTAAACCAGTGTTGAATAGGGTAAGACAGAGCAGGAGGGTGAGAGGGGACACATGCTCAGCAATAAAAGCTCAGGGAAAGGAGGAGGAAGCGAGGGATGTCTGTGCTCATGGTGTTTGTCTTCCCAAGCAAGCACTATGCCTGCTTTCCGGGAACTGGTGGAACATCTGTCTGCCAATGGGAAGTACTGAATTAATTCTTTTTTGCTTTACTTGTGCATGCAGCTTTTTCTTTATCTATTAAACTGTCATTGTCTTCATCCATGAGTCTCTTCACCTTCCTTCTATTTTCGTCCCTTCCCCTCTCTGTACAGAGAAGGAGAGTGAGAGGCTGGGTGGGTGTTTGGCTTTTGGCCGGGGTAAACCTGCCACCTCTTTCTAGCTCTTGTAAAGAAAAAGTTCTTCTGTTCTCATGTGGCAGAAAAGGAATACTGTTAAACTCTTAACACTCTGAGAGCGCTGTGTTAAATCATGGTTGCTTCTTACTGGTAACTATTTTTTTTGCCTAATTTTGGAAAGGAGTCTAGGGGATTAGCAGAATGTCCACTGAAATTCATTTAACTTAACCTCATCTTTGAGGGAAGGTCATAATGCGAAGACCAGGCACAAATGAGGTGGTGTGTTTAGAGATCTAGCATTGACACAGAAGCATTGTTGGTGCAGGAGAGAACAGAGGTAGGAGTGTATTGTTGTGTAGGTCAACTTGTAAAAGAAACTGATATTCCTTCATTTGAATTTGATATTTGGATTTTAGAAATATTACTGAAAGTGAATACAATTTTAATGTTCAGGAGAATGAAAAGCTTATGTCTAGAGTATTTAGGAAATAACCATTACAGGTTTTAGATCTTTATTTTGCCATCCTACTAAGTCACTATGACCTAATGAATAAAATCAATAATAAAAGTAAACTTTTTATTTTAGAGCTGTCTTTCTTCCTGGATAGGGTAATTAAACATTTTTGGCAAGTTTCAGGTCATGTGTCCACTTCTACTCCCAAATCCCACGTATCTTTGGTGCTGACTATTCTTTTGGACTTGGTAGCGATAACACTCTGACCTTCAGCTGACAGACCCTAGTACCTAGGCAGAAGAGCAGCTGCCAGTGTGTTGGGAGCATGTATGAGAAACTGAAAATATCAGTGTTCAATGTCAATTTTTATTGATAAATCATTACGGAATACTATTAAGCATAAAGAGCTCTGGATCATAGCTAAGAAATGAGGTGAAGGATGTGACTCTTCAAGTCTCATAGAATACCTCTTCAATGTCTCATAGCATGGAGAAGATGAAGATTTTTTCAGAGTTTGAGATTAAAGTAGAATAAAGGAGAGAGACTGTAGCAGTGATGCATTCATTTAATAAGAAGTACAGGTTGATTTTTATTACCTTTAGGAGCTTATATGAGAACGTTTCAAGGGGACCAATATCTGGGCACAAATTTAAAAAGTACCAGATACTCTTGGTCCATAATCACAAATATTCATTGTTTTACAAACAGGACTGGAAACATGAGTGGGTTGTCTTTATAATTGGATTGGTGGCTAATACAGTGAAAGCTTCTTCTGTGGCTAATTCATTAAGGATATTTCAGTTGGTTTTTATGTCTCTGGGTTGTTTTTTTTCTCCCCCTTTCTCTATATTTCTGTGTAATTAAGTAGTGGAATGTTTAGTGTACTCCCCACCCTCTTGGGTGTGTTGCTCTGGATCCATGTTGGTTACCTAGAGAAATTCAGAGATGCTTAATATTTTTAATATTTTGTTGGTTTAAGCAGGAGTGGATGGAATGTGAGTAATGGAGATTGAACTAATACAGGCTAAAAAAAAATTTTAAAGTTCTTAACCATGAAGGCACAGAATAAGAATTTGTAGTGTAATGGACACTACAAGCTGAAACTCATGAAGGTAAAAAAAAGACATCATTTATTGCAGATTAAGAGGAGGTGGTTGTAGGTGGCTTTCAGTAATGTCAATCCGAAGTTTAATTGGAAAAATTAGTCAAATGCAGACTAATGTATTAATGGATTTACTATTAATGCTGCTAATACTTAATGCTAAAGTGTATTTGGAAGAATTATAGCCTTTTGTAATGTAGTAGTATATCAGTTTGAGATTTCTTCATCCTTAACTTCTCTTGCTCTGTTACTTTAAGGATTTTACAAATGCTTTTACTGTTCTTGGGGAGCTGAATTAAAAGGACATACTAGCAAACTTATCAGCCCATTTATGGTATCAAGTCAGATAGGAGAAATAGTTGGTCTTTAAGACTGTGGTGTTGTATTAGAGAACTCTGATGGATTGTGCTCTTATTTCTTGTTCATGTTCAAAAGATGGTGTTAAACTAATAAGAATGTCAAAGACGGTAGAAAAAAATAGTATTTTAAACAGTCCTTGTCTTTATTACCAGAATAAAAAGACTGAAATAATAAGGAAGTGAATAATATCTAGTTAATATCAACCAATTTTAGCCACTCCCTTTTCAAAGAAGTGTTGCAGCCAGTTGTTCTTTTCATTTTTTTCCTTTAATAAGCAAAAGAAAAAAATTGGTGAATAGTAAGTACATGCTAATTGCACAAATGTTAGCACACATTTCCAAAGTACGTATTAAACTTCCAATGCTGTGTGTTGTATTAAACAAATGTAATGCAAACCAATGATAATGAAAATATACTGGAGAAGGCCTTGTTTTATCTCTTTTAGTGCTAATTTTAAATATGAAAGATAAGTATCTGTTGAACTCAGCATTTTTATATATAGGCTTAAATACAGGCTTTACAAGACCAGATCCTGTGCATCTCAGACCTTGGGTACTTAATCTGATGTTCTGTAAAACTTGTTTTCTGAAAACTTTTTTCTTTTTAACTAAACATTTGTTATTAAACACTGTTCCAGAGAACTGTAAGCCTTTGTGTGCCGATAAACATAGAATGAATTTTGTGGGGTTTGTGTTGTGCTTGAATTTGTGTAAGCTTTTACAGGTACATATTGGATTTCCTAACAGGATCAGTAACCTGTAAAAGAGGGTTCGAAAGATGTATGTTCACATTAGTTTTTGTTTCTCCATTGTTTTTTGTTTTCACTGCCTTTATTATTTTGTCTTCTCCAAATAATAGTGAAGGGTTTTTTTGTCTTGAGATATATATTTGTATTCAAGAAAAGTCTATTAATCAGTATTATGTTATTTCTGGAGGTGTATAAGTCTGTTGGGGTAAAAGATGTACAAAACAGAACTCTGGGGTTGGTTTTTCTTTTGTTTCTGTGGGGTTTGGGGCTTTTTTTCCCAATTTTTTTTTTTTTAAAAAATGTGTTCATTTTCCAGAGCAATGACAATGAAGAACGCCTGCAGGTTGTAAAACTTCTAGCAAAAATGTTTGGGGCGAAGGATTCGGAGTTGGCATCTCAAAACAAACCACTTTGGCAGTGCTACCTGGGGAGGTATATGCTTGTTTAGTTCCCTTCCTAGGAGGAGAAAAACATTCAATGAAGTATAATTCAAATCTGACTGATAATGCTATAGAGATTATTTTACATACGTCTGCTGCATCTATGATTCTGCAGAGTGAACAATTAAAAATCATGCCTTTTTAGTTCATTTTTTTGCAACTGTCTGTACTGCCATTGTCAAGAAAAAAGAATAGTTTATGTTAATTTTTTAACAAGTGAAACTAATCAGTGATGGATTAATTCTAAAACACCATCTAATGACATTTGCAGTATCAGGTGATATTAGAACTGGTGTTGAGGCTTTTATGTACAGTATTTGTATACTAGTTTCAATTTTTTTTTAATGGTAGGAGTGCCTTAGAAGAGATATGTAGTGTATACAATGCTGCAAACACACTTGGTCTTTTGTTTTTGAAATACTCTGCAAGTTTGAGATAGAAAATATAGCTGAAGCTTGTAGTCAGGATGAACTTAAGTATGGCTGCTGTGATTAAAACGTTTTTCAGTAAATGAGGATAAATTCTATAAATTATTACAAATGCAGTAGTTTGCAATTTTGCATTCAATCGTATCAAAACCAAGGTCCTCAAAGAAATGCTACTTTTAAAAGTACAGAAAACTTGATTGAGGGAATTTTTGCTAGAAAGTATATAACTATTTAAAACATTGCATGTCATCAAAAAATACCAGATCTAATTGAGCCCAAAGGAAAATGCTTCATTGTGTTATAATGTGAAGCAATGTGAATTTGTGCAATCTGTGTGTAATTACTGTTTTCAACTGCTTATGAATCACATGCATGTATTACTTTTTTCAAGTATTTTAACTAAGTTATAATAGCTGTGTTATTAAAGGACCAATTCTTAAAGTGTCCTGATTTTGAAAACATACCTGATTTTACTAAAACAGTTATTCCTTACAACCTCCTTATTTGATAAAAAAGCATTTCAACAGCAATAATGTTCTAAAATTTGATTTTTTAATTTGTTTAAAAACAAACATTTTGAGGATAGCTTGAAAATGCTTTTATTTTTTTCGAGAGCTGTGTGTAACTCTCATTAAACACAAAAAAATACTAGTTTTTCAGCATCAAACCTAATTCAGTCTTTCAAAAGGAAGTCTTACAGGAGTTTAAGTGATTCATTTTAGAAGAAGTTTGCACTAGGCTAGATGCCCATTGGTTTGTTGTCTATCATACAGTTTAAAGAGGGGATGAATATCAGAGTCTTATAAAACTTTTAGTTGATAATACATTGTTCATGGTTAAATATGTGGAGCATTACAGAAAAGGTAGTTAAAATGTCAGACATCTTTCTAGTATAGTTGTTGTCTGCCTGGGAGTTTTTCACGTGTACTAGGAGAGGATATTTCTTTTCATGTTCAGAACATGAATTAATAAATGAGTGCAGGATTTTTTTTTTAAGCTGAAGACAGTCCACTTAATACTGTGAAATCAGAGATGGTTTATGCATGTAGCTGCATGGGAAGCATAAAAATATTTTCAGAGGTAGTTGAGATTGTGTAGAAATAAATTGCTTTGGTAGAAGTGATACTTTTGTCGTTGTAATGCATTGTCTTGTTTCCAAATAGGTTTAATGATATCCATGTACCTATTCGTCTTGAGTGTGTAAAGTTTGCAAGTCACTGCCTTATGAACCATCCCGACCTAGCAAAAGACTTAACAGGTACCACATTTATTATAACATTAAAATACCATTTTAAGTCTCCTGGAGAAGTCAGGAAGGTTAGTTGTCATCCTGAGTAACATTGTCAGAGGCTGTGTATGATGTAATTGAAGTTGGAGTGTGAAGTTAAAGTCCTTGCCTTCAGTGCTGCCTCTCAGGCTGAGGGGATTGTACATAAAGAATGCCTTAACTGAAGAGATAACTCTCCTTCTTGTACAGTAGTTGCATTCCCAACTGCTGTTGAAATTAAGCACCATGGGATCAGGCAAAGACAGCCTGGCTAACCTAATGGTGATGGCATTTATTAATTAGGTTGCAGAGTGGAGACTTCAGTTCCACAAAGCTGAAATCTGTAAATATTATGTGGCCACTGTCTAAAACATGAAAACAGTCCTCATATCTGTGACCACAGCCATTTGTTCCTGCTCCTTCAGCTCAAATGCTGCATGTAATTCAAGACCTCTGTAGGAAGAAGGCAACTGGCATAAATAGAAATGTTTTGTATTTGTTGCTCCTGATGTCATAATGAAAAAGTGGAATTAAAAAGAATGGGTTGGTTTGTTGGATTTTTGGGGTTTTGTTGTTTTTTGTTTTGTTTTTTTACCCCCCCCCCCCCCCCCCCAAGTGTATATGGAGACTGTATTTTCCCCTGATCAATAAATTCCTACTTCTTGTAATTCTTTGGAGGTAATATCTTTGTCCATTTGCTCTAAGGAGGGAATTTAAAGGGCTGTTAAGCGCATGGGAACGCTCTCCTGCTTGCTGAGCGTTTGTCAAGTTAGACACAAGTACAGGCTACCTAGAGTCATCCCACAGTTAGTGGTATCGTTAAGCCAGCTTAAAAGAAAAGTAAAATAAATGTTTCTGGACATTTCCTTAAAGGAATGGTAGAGATGTTTCCTCTTTGATTATCAGAATTGTATTTTCAAGGGTGGGGTTTTTTTCTTTTTTACATTGCAGGAAGACTTTGTGCCCCCTCTAATGGTATCCTCTGGGAAATGTAATTTTGCTTGCCCCTCCTTTCTCTCCCCACAGTGCTTATCAAAGTCAAATTGTTGAAAAATTTCTCTGACTCACTGGTGTTTGAGAACAGAACTGTTTTGTGCAATGGCATTGTTCTTCATTTGTTTTCGTTTATTATTTTTTCCTGTGGAACAAAACTATTTTTCTAAAAGTCTTATTTGGATATCAAATTTCATAATGTCCATAAGTGCAAAGCTTTATTTCTTGATGTGCTCTTTTGACACTTGTGCTGATACCAGAAATGTTAACAGAAAATATTGCAGATGAGACTTGACAGTTTTCACTGGTCATTGAACAGTAATAAGAGAACAGTAACCTCTGGTTATTTCATTTAGAGTAAACTTTGAATTTTCAATGTTTCTTAATGTTCTCAATGTTTCACTGATGTATGCTGTGTACAGTGATCTTAATAACTTTTGTGTTCATTTTGCTACCCGTTTGTGCTTCTAAATTAACCTAAAATACATACTCCTAAATGGCAAAGTTCATTTATATTTTTATTCTTTGTCAGCTTTCTAAAAGGACAATAGCTAGCTAACATGTTTGACACTTGTAAGCAGAAATTTTAAAATGTTGATAGCCTAAGATTATTGATACTACCAAATAAGTAACAATGACCCAAAATAATCTAGAAAAAAATGTATTAAGTTGAATAAATTAGGATGTGTCTGAATAAGCATTATAACTTGGTCAAAGAGCATGCTTTTGAAGTATGTCTCTTGATTTGTCCCTACTTACAATGCTTACATAGCTCACGCTGTGGAGTATTCCTGGAGCATGTGAGCTAGATGCCTTGCGAATAACACAGAAGTTGTGGTCAAGAGTGCAACTAATATGCTTCAGCAGGCAAAGGGGATGGAGTCTGCAGGAAAAGAGTAGCCTCTAGCCTGAAATAAGACTTTAAAATGTATATAGTGTGGATATCAAATTCTCAGCACTGTCTGTTCTGCTCTACAGATCCAATTCTGTTTGGGTATAATAGTTGCTACAGTAGACATAGCTTAACTATTATAAGAAAAAATAAAAATGTAGCCCCATGAGTCTTATTTCCATAATGCCAGAAATATAAATATTTAATGTTCTAAGCAAATAAAAAGTTTTAGTGGCATTCCAGTTAATCTTAGAGAAAACTATTGGTTTCTTACTGTTGATGCTCAAAACAATAGAAAATCTTGTTTTCTGCTCCTGTCAGTTGTGTACTGTCTAGAGAAAGAAAAGTAGCTGAAATTGTATACTTACAATGAAATACTTATTCTATTTTTTTCCAGAATATCTTAAAGTAAGGTCACATGATCCTGAAGAGGCCATAAGGCATGATGTTATAGTATCCATAGTTACTGCTGCTAAAAAAGATCTTTTGCTTGTCAATGATCACCTCCTTAATTTTGTCAGAGAACGAACACTGGACAAGCGGGTAAGACATAACTAGTCCTAATAATGGCTGTGCGTTATATTTCTAGACAGTTATTCAGCTTTTTGAAAAGCAACGCTTCTAAAAAATGCTGAACTAATTTTAAAACTACTAATGAAAAACAATATAATGCAAAAAAATGAGAAGCAGTCTATTTAATGAGGCACTTTTTGCCCCTGACTGGAATACCACATTTTTCATTGTGCTGTATTATTGTTTAAGGTAATATGATCAAAAAAGAGTGTAATAGGCTGAAGCACAACAGCGTTGCTCCAGTTGTTTAATTTTAGTATAATTTTTAAGTAAAATGAGGCCCTTGTAAAACCTTCTAATGTTTTTTGTAAGAGCCTTTGCAAGTGGATTTCTAAATGGATTGTAGATTACTGATGGAAAACATTCCACCATCAGAGGTAGCTAGTTCACCTGCTTTTAATTAGATCATTGAAAGACTGCAAATCAGTGTAGTAGCTTTCAAATTTGAATAGTCTTGAAACTTATTTTACCTATGTTTCATTATTTGGTGAAATTTGAGGTTCACTGCTTATGTTAAAGCATGGTAAACAAGGCTATTGATGGCAAACTTTTAACATTAATGTTATTACCTGATTTTTTCATTTGCTGACATGCTTTTATTTGTTGCACCTGTAATGTACTTGCAAGTATTTAGTATAGATCTGTGAGAAAGGGTGTTGGCTTATATTTGTAATAATTCTAAATTCGAGAGGCATACTTGTGTAGTAGTTACTGATGCTGAAAGGTTTAGCATAACAGACATGATGCAATAAATGTACTAATGAGAAAGTGTTGCACTTAGAACTCAGTTTAACTTTTTTCTAAGTTTAAACTATTTTATTGTGGTGAAGAATAGGAAATATCTACCAGGAAATGCTGTAGACTTTTCAGTTTTGTGTTTTGAACAGCTAAACTGGGTACTACATTTTTTCTTTTTTTTTTTTTTTTCCCCCTCAAGTGGAGAGTGAGGAAGGAAGCTATGATGGGACTTGCACAGATATACAAGAAGTATTCATTACAATCAGAAGCAGGAAAAGAAGCTGCAAAACAGATATCATGGATCAAAGATAAACTTCTGCATATATATTATCAAAACAGTATTGATGACCGGTAAGTCAGTCATGAAAGCTAGGCGATTCTGTGGATAAGTGTGGTAACTTATTACACAGATTTGTTTTTACTTTGTGCTTAAGTGCTGACAAGAAGGAGGAGACTTGATAAGCCTCTATGTCTTGATCCAGTGTGTAATCTTACACAACTGCAGCCAAATGTTGTCCTATGTTGTTTTCTTCTACATTTTTTTTAAAGGTGAAAAGTAATTCTAATGGGTGTACTTCACTGCTGCTTTAGTAAAGGAGGCTTTTTTTAAATTTCAGTAGCTTGCTAATTTTTATGTTAAAATTCAGTAAGTAAAATTACTTTAATGAACTTGCTTTAGATTTGCTGTATGCTTTAAAGATAAGTATGTGTAGTGACAATAGTTAAGGCATCTCACTCTGCAGAAGTTTGTTTTTCTGTACAATAGCCATGAATTAGAGCCTTGTCCTGGATTGGTGGTGAAAGCAATGCCTCTGTCATACCCCCTATAGACTTGTATACGGTTATTCGTATTGAAAAATAGATGGTTGCACTTGGGGAACTAGTTTGGCAACTAGTCCGCCTTGACTAATCAAGGCGGTCTTGTTGGCTTTGGAAATGAGCCTTTGGCTTTCACAGCATGATTACATTCAAATGGCATTGCAAACCCATACAGATCTTTTCAAAAACTTGTGGCCTCAGTCATCTCCAAAATAAACAATTATTTCATGGTACCATGGAAGTGGACAGAACTGTCTGGATTTTCACATCTAATCTCACCCACTCACATTTCTGTTAAACTTTGGGATCTTTTTAAACGGGCTGGGTTTGGGTTTTCACCACCCTTTCCAATTGTGTGTAAGGTTTTCTTCTCATTTTTAGCCTAAACTTACATGATTGGGGTTTTTTTAACCTATGTACTCCATTCTGGTAATGTTGACCTCAATTTGCAAAAGTTGTGGGCCTTCTTGGTATTTAAGACTACAATGTAGGTTTAGTTTTCCTTTTGTTTTTTCTTCTCAGTCTTTCGTAGGTAACTGGCAGGCCCAAACCTTTCTTTCCTCCTGTTTCCAAAAAAGGAACCTCCATGTTATAGCAGGAGCTTTAAATAATTTCTGTGTGAATGTACTTGCATTTTTATTGTGGAAGCAAAAGAAATGAGATAAACTTGGCCCTTGGGGAAGGGGCTGAGGAGAGGTGGAGGAAAGTCAGCTCCTTCTGACAAGTCTCTGAATTCTCCATCCAGGCTTCATGATAATATGTGATATAATCAACATGATATTTCTTTTTTTATTTTAGGCCCATTAATTTGGGTCAGTTCATGAATTTACCCCAGTGCTGACCTGTAATGAAATTGACTGATAGTATCTCTTTGGACTGATAATTAAGAGGCATCCTTCTCTAAAACCCTTTGGTTCCTATCTAGATTAATACATCTGATTTCGATAATGTAATCTCTTATATGTCCTAACTGCTAACATTAACATTACATCTTCTGTAATTATAGATTTTTGTTTAGTTTATGCTGAGTTATATTGGAAGTTAAAGAACTTGACTTTTGGAGTTTTGAATATGTCTTTACATACAACATCTGATCTCTAGATAGGTCTGAGAATTTTTGATTGAATGTTTTAGCAATTCAAGACCACTTTCTTGCTTTACAGTTTGTTTCTTAATTCTGTCTTTCAGATTACTTGTTGAACGCATCTTTGCTCAGTATATGGTCCCTCACAACTTGGAAACAAATGAACGAATGAAATGTTTGTATTACCTTTACGCAACACTGGATTCAAACGCTGTGAAGTATGTGTTATTTTTGACTTCTTGCAAAATCATCTTTAATATAATTATTACTGTAAATTAGTTCTAAATCGTTATGAGTATCCTAAGCCAGTGGACAAAAATAGTTTGTCAACTATCAGAAAATAGTATGTATAGAATATAGCAATAGGATCTATTTTTCAAGTGTGATTTTTAAAAAGCAAAACCAAAAAACCCACACCAAACAAGCAAACAAAAAAACCAAAACAAGACAAAATCCCACTAAAACTAATAGGGTGTTCTCTGACAAGGTGTGGTACCTTTTAACTGTAAACAGCTAAAAAAAAGTACTGTCAAAGATCTGGCAAGAAGCTTGAGTGCATGTCAGTCCTTTTATGTCTGAAAAGAGATGGCACAGATAGTAGCGTTGACTAGCCCTAGATCTTATCGGACAAGTTCTGAATTAATATACTCCTTATTTTAGCAGCCAGGATGACTTAAGAGTGGGAAGGAATTACTTGTTTGGTTTTTTCCTTCAATATGCATTTTACTTGTAATTATGTTACATGCCTTCTCCAACTTAAAATGGGTAGAAGTGCATGAATTTGACTACTGTAATGTTCACAGTTTGACTAAATTCAATTAGTTTTACTTTGTTTTTTCATTTACTAGCATTCAGTCACTTGAAAATTGAATATAGCTTTTTTCTCATGTGGGAGACTAGAAAGAACTTTTATGTACAAAAAATGGCTTAAAATAACCCCGAAGCCTTTGAATACTACAGAAACTGATGTTTGAATCCCCTGCATTTCTTGCATTACCTGCCTAAAGATATGACAACTGTGACAAACTAAAGTTAAGAATAATATATTAAAAATAAAAAGTTACTGTTCTAATAACTTTTAGTATAGGCTAAACAAAAATGCAGAATGACTTCTTTTCAGTACTCGTTATTTCAGGCAACAAACAACTCCTGAATTTTAGTTTTCATATGCAGCAGTACTCATTTGAAAACATAGTATCTTCAGTTATATAGAACTGACTTTTTACTTGTGGATTCTGGAAGTTTTTTAAATGAAGCTGTGACTTTTTATATGGCTTATGTTGTATGGAAAGTGTGCTAATTTTCAGTTTTGTTGAATCCCTCTAATGTGTCTCTTACAAGTCTAATCATGTCCACTTTTCACAATTTATTCATCTAGTAGCTAGTAGCTCCTTTCTGTGTGCAAGAAAAACATTGTTTTGATGATAAAAATCTTAAACACCTGCTTCTTGGAATGCTTTTAGAAGAGTGATTTCAAGCTTGTACAAATGAGTTCTTTATGGGACATCAATTACTTCCTACTTCTTTTAAGGGCAGTGTAGTTAAGGATCTGAAATAAAACTTGATTCAAAATCTCACTTTGTTCCAGTCTAATATGACCAATTAAATTTTCTATGTCATGCTTTTAGGAACCATTGGTCACACAGCAATGAAATTTTGGTGATAAGCACATTCCTGAATCTGAAGTTGAGAAGAGTTTAAAGGCTCTTATTTGACAGTTGTGTTATTTATCGATTAGATGACTTTGACAACTTTTTTTTTTTTTTTAGAGCATTGAATGAAATGTGGAAATGTCAAAATTTGCTGCGACATCAAGTAAAGGATTTAGTCGACCTAATTAAACAACCCAAAGTGAGTTCAATTTATCTTTATCCCACAGTGAATATGCAGTTTTACCTAAAAGAATAAACTGGTTTTTATTCCATTTGTTTGACTATCTCAAGCTTATTTGTAGTGATAGATAGAAAATATTGTGAAAGGTAACTGATATTCCATTAGACTACACTTGCAGTAGGAAACGCGTATACGTTTTGTCAGTAAAAGTGAAGAGGTAGGGATGTTTCAGGAATTTAAAAAAGATTCTGTCAATAATTTGATATTAAAATATTTGCTTCCAATGTTTGAGTTACAACTTGCCAGGATTGTTCTGGCTCTTGAAAGAGGAGGAAAACCAGCATATTACTTTTGACTGCCAAATCAAGTCATTAAGAAAAAGTACCTATACACCCTAACTTCTTATCTTATATATGATTAGTAACATTCAAGAAATTGGAGTGGTTTTATCCCTACAGGTTACTTGTTTCTCTTCCCTCTTGGAAGCTTCTTAAATGTTGTATTGCAGATACCCGACTACAATTGATTTCTTTTTTTTTTTTTTTAAAAAATTTGCTCAGAATGAAAAAATAAACATGATTGAGCATTTAGGATATTCTCATAAAGTTAAGTTTAGATTTGTTTTAGTTATGTGTATGTGCATACTCGTATTTGGGGGGGGGGGGGGGGTGTGGAATCATAGGATGAAATTCTGGATTTAGTTTGGAATGTGATTAGAACTTGACTTTAAGGCCAAAAGGTCTATCTGGTGCTTGTTTAACAGAAATACTATATAGTAGAAAGTGTTGCCATGCTCACATTCATATTACCTGTGTGTGTCGTTTTTATTTTCTGTATGCACATATACTCACATACCACAGTAAATTTAATCAAATTTTATGACTGAATTTTCTATTCACTGGAATTACCTGAACAGAAAGAGTGGGTAACTGCATTTTTACAAGTGTGGTTGGATTATCTAATGCATCTGCTTGGAAATGCTGCTGTCTTGCAGACAGAAAGAGACTTACCAAATCAAAATTCATCCCTTAGTGTTTCAGTCCTGATTGCAGTGAAATTCGTAATTTTGACTTAGTGCATTTAGAACACGCTGTAGTGTGTTAAATACTAAGTGCAGTAATTGTTAGTACAACAATATTTCATTGCATTTTGGTGACTGTATTGAAATATTTTTCATGTATTGTTTTATATTATTTGGTGTAATTTAAATACACTTATGCATTTAAAACCTGAGTTAATTTCTTGATATTTTCTGCATTTCAGTCGAATGTGAAATTTCAACTTTTCCTTTTGTCTTCAGGGAGGTGTAATGAAAGTTGTTTCTCAGTTGTACAATATCAAATATGATATGGAATTAAACATGTAGGTTTTGATAAATGCCAGCATAAGCATCACATTCAAAACAGTGTATGCTGTTGACACGTTTGCATTTGTCCATGTGGCTTTCATAATTTCTTTAGCTATTAAGTACTAATTCTCTACACATTTCTTTTGAGTAACGGGACTGCATGGGAGAATTTAGGCGCTTGTGACCTGAGATGCTGTTGCAGGCAACAAAATGGTTTTCAGTCAGGGAATTTGTACTTAATTTAGTTTATTGTCAATTAACATAAACTTTTAATTATTGATTCTGGTATTGAGAAATAAAAGCAAACAAATAAACAGAGAAACACCCTTTGGCTCCCCTTCGGACACCTCTCTTCTCCATGGTCCTTAGGCCTTTCGCTGCCTGCTGTGCTCAGTCCCTTTGGTGAGGTGGTGGCAGCACAGGAGGTGGAGGTCAGGGCATGGTGATTCCTTTCCTTTTGCTGCTCCTTGTTTCTTAACCACTGTTGCAGTGTGGGTTCCTCCATCGGCTGCAGTCTCTTTAGGGTTGTACTTTCTCCATTGCCTCCTCTCCATGCCTGCTCCAGCGGCTCTTCCCCTGGCATCTCTCCTGCCTCTGCTCAGGTGTCTCTTCTTTTCCTTCAGCATCTCTCTCTTCTCCTGCTCTGCTGTCCGTCCTGCCCTGGCATCCCTCTTGTTGGCCCTAGTGGCTACCACCCTTTCTTAAATATGTTTTCTCAGGGGCACCATAGGCTTCTCTGACTGAAGTTTCCATGGGTCAGTTTGTTGGTTGTGGAGCTGACTGGAAGTGGCTTTGACTGGCACAGGAGTCCCTGACCATCTCCTGCACAGGTCACCTCAGCAGCCCTTTGCTACCCCAAACCCCGTTATACCCAATGCAGATGCTTAGCTATTTTTACCAAAGTTTTTTCTCTGTGATGCTCCTTGTGTGTTGGTTTTTTATTTGTTTTATTTTTTCCTCCAAATTGATAATTAATTCATATAATAAATTCATTGTGTTTGAGATGAGTGCATTTTCATAATTGGAGTAGAACTGAAGGGGTATACAGTCCAAGTCAGTAATGCTCTTGAGACAAATACCCGTTAGTCATTCAGAGCTGTAGAAACTCCGTCGTCTTTCAGGAATCAAAATTGAAATGAACTAGTAACCTGCTAGAGTATAACTGGTGTTACCATAGGTGCTTTTTCACTTTGATCAAATTTCTCCACTTAATCATGATAGCTTAGTTGTTGATTTTTCTCGTGTAGGTGTTGTCACTGTGGCAAGTGTAGGCATTGTGAGAGCTCTCAGATGAACAGGGGATACGACAAGAAGCAGTGTATGGAAGTTGCCACAATGAAACTTCGATTAGGTAGTAAGGAAAAAAATTGCAGTAAGGGTGATCAAATATGGGAACAGGTAGCCCAGAGGGGTTGTGAAATCTTCATCCTTGTAAATAAAATGCAACTAGATGAGGCCTGGAGCAAAACCTGATCTCAGTTGACCCTGCTTTGAGTAGGTGGTTCAACCAGGTGATCTACAGTTGTTGCTTCCAACCTACATTATTCTGTGACTATAAATCTTTGAACTTTCCAGTCCGCTGTTTTCTTCATCTGAGAGAACCTTTTTGTGGTTTAGTGAGACTCTTCAGGCTTTCTCCTTTTTTCCTCTTCAGGCTTTCCCCAGTGTAAGCATTATTTAGGACACTGAAAATGTGTTAAGAAACCTTCTATTTCTGTTGATCATAACTTCTCCTAATCTGAGACAGAATGGATATCAAACTTGCCTTTAAGATGAGTTACTTCTCTGAAGAGCAAAAGCATAAATCACAGCTCTTCTTGTTTTCTCCTGCAACAGTGGTATACAGCTAAATGAAATACATAAATTTGCCTATTCACATGTGGAAAAGTGGATGAAAGCTGGTTTGTCTGTATTGGCATATATGAGCTTCATTTGCTGCAGATATGCAGCTGTTCTGGTGCTTCCATATCATGAATGCAAGATAATATAGATATAGTGCCACAGTAGATCATCTAAAAAGAAATGTTTCTTGATCTTCTTCAATCTGACATTATTCTCTGGAGTTATACTACTACTAGAAGTTAAAAGAATACTTCTGACTCAGGTTTGTTTGGCTGAATGATTAGTAGTTTGCTCAACTTAATGTCTGTATTAATGGGAGCCTTAGCCAGTACTTGAAGACTTAGCCAGTATTAGAAGACCAAACCTGTCAGAACAAAGAAAAAATTCACAATACAATTTTGGTATTTTTCTTCTGAGTTGCAAGAAGTGTGAATCTGTTGACATCACTTGAATCCTATCAACCAGATTTGATTTCTGTTTTTTTCATTTCTTGTCCAAACGTGCCTGTTCAGCTGTGACAGCCAAAAGCCCCGAAAATGACAGCATTCTTCCAGCACTAAAAAGTGACAGAAAGTTCTGCAGAAATACTTAATGGCTGAAATTACATGCCAGGTGTCCATGTCACAAGATAGGACATTCACTAAAAACATTGCTTGTCTTAATCTCGTGCGACATTGTTGTTATACTCTGATCTTTCAGAGGTTGCTCAAACATTGCCAAATTTTCTACACATTGGCTAATAAATTTCCCTTTTTTATGACTAAAAAACCCATGCAAATATGTTAGAACTCCAAATAATCCTATTTTCTTTCATAGTACCTAGTCAATTGCAGAACAGAAATTTACTCTGAAAAGTTGAAGGATACTCCTCCTGGAAATAGACACTTCCATGTGTTAGCCAAGGTTATTGTAATAAATTGTAATTTTGTTATCTCCAAAGCTGATATGACTTGTTTGAACCTTATTTGAGATCTCTATGCAGATTTCATTAATAAAATGCAAAGAAATTAGATGCACCTGAACAAGACTTTGACCTCTGTCTTGAAGTTTTTCCTATCTGCTCCATAATAATTTTAAGACCTTTATAAGAAAAATGTCAGTGGCTCACAACACTATCTCTTAGCAACTCTTTCATGATATGAACCTGATGAAAAGGCCCCACTGTAGGTGTTCATTTGCCTCATGTACTTTAGAAGAAAAAGAACTCTTCTTACCAAGATGAGCCTTCTGAGTTGATCTTATGTTTTCTTGTTTGTAAATTTTAGGCTACCAATTTTGTCTGTTATAAAGGGAGTTCTAGAAAAGACAATTTTAGCAATGGTGGTTGCTAAACACTGTTCTTTTAAAATTTAAATACTTTACAGTGAAAGCTCATGAAGTGTGGTTGTGTCTTATTTAAATCTTTTCTCAGAAGAATATAATTTGATAGTTGGAGACCATAATTGATACTATTTACATGCATTCTATGATTTATGGAGTTTTGTAGACTTCATAAGTTGTGTCACCAAGGTGGATCTGTCAGAAGTCGATTGGCAAAAGAGCAGTTTCATTTCTGGTTTGGAAGCCAATGGGTCTGTATGCTTTTGACAATATTGCTGTAAGCCTGAACTTTCTTTCAGGTCCCAATTTTCATTTTACTTACGAAGCTGTCAGAGTTGTTTAATGACACTAACTACACAAGATTTCTTTCTTTTTTCCTTCTTTTTTTTTTTTCTTCTGTCTACCTGAGAACACTTTTCTGAAGATGATCAGGGTGTTATCTTAATTGTACAGTTAAGGACTCCCTTTGTCATTTTTAGTGATAATTCCTTAATATTTGAAACTTTAGTGTAATTCCACAAAACTTCCTAGTCTGTAGAATACTGTGGAGTACAACTAAAAGTGGGGGAAAAGTGGCTTGGTAACTAGTTTGTCTCCCTTCAGTAGGAGGTGATACGTTGTACACACATTCCTTATTGTTAAAAATATATTCTTATCAAGAAAATGTACTTACTATGTAGTTTTAGCTGGCTGTGAACTTTTTGGTATTCTTTTTTTCCACATCCATTTACTCTGTGTCAGAACTAACTCTTGAGGTGGCCTTTGTATGTGGAATTTGAAATCTTGTACCGGAAAATGAGATAAGTCTTTTGTGTAACTTATTTTGCTTGTAAGAGCTGTTGGACAATTTTTAAATCAGCAATAGTTTCACTGAAATCTAAGCTTCACAGATATCCTGAAATGCAGTTATGTTTTCATTTTTTTGTTGTCATGGTCTCTGATTATTACTTTCACAATTAGAGTGCTATCTTCTGCCTCCCTGTTCAGCTGAACAGGAGTAGCAATTGTCTTATTATTGACTTGCTCCATTCTTTACAATAAAGCGGGAACTACTGCTGAGACTATTGAGAATCAATATCTGATCGAGAAGATAAAGTGAATTTAATTCTTGCTGTTCATTTTAAATATAAAAACAAAGAGGCTTTACATGGAAGACAGTTGCAGAAATAACCCAGTTGTGCTGTTTGTAAGTTTTATATAGTGGACTGAAAAGGAATAAAAATACTGTACATCAGCATATGTGCCACAGGGTGTTACTGTAGGTGTGACCTACCTTTTCCTTGCTGTAACTATCTAGTATTAACTCTGCAGTCGTAGTTTTGATTTCTAACACACTGACATGTTAACAAAATGACGGGTGCTGACTTGTGGATAATGCATTATGGAATTTTGCTCACTCAGTATTCAAGTGGAAATATATAATGTAAAATTTTTACTTAACACATTTTTCTTTTGTGACTTGCAGACAGATGCCAGCAGTAAAGCTATATTCTCGAAAGTGATGGTTATAACAAGTAAGTCAGTTTAAGTATTTACACTGTCAAAAGTTACAGTTGAAATAGATTGCTTTCTTGCTTTAAAAATCATTTGAGATAAGCTTATAACAAATAAGTTTTGTAACAAAATATAAATAAATCATGATAAACACAATGTAACAATATGCTTTAAAGAATTAAGACAACTGTAACCAGACTTATTTCCTTACTGTAAAAAGTCTCCAGTCATGAAGGTTATCACGTGACATTTTGGTTGCATCTGTTGTAGACTAATTCAAAATGTAGATTATTTAGGGTGTTAGTGTCTGCTTTACCATTTATTATAGAATATATATTAACTGATGTTAACTAACCCGCTAAACTATCTACTGACTTAGCTGTCTTTGGGGTGTTGGTATTGTAAGTTCTGCTGGGAGAAGAGTGTGGGTTTGGGTAGAGCAGGACAGCACTTTGGAAACTGAAGAACTTCTGTGTAATCTGAACTTTTGGCAAAGAAAAAACCACCAATCCCAAAGCAATACTTCTTCTCCCCAGCCCACTGTGCCAATAGCATTAAAACTAGTAAGAAGAAAAACTTGCTTTACAATTCTGAAATTTCGTTTTTAAATCAACCTTGTTTTTTAAAAAGCAAACTGTTCTGGCAAAAAAGATACTACTTAAGGATATGGACATTTTTGCAAAAATGTGGAGGAAAAGCTGAATCTTGCTGCCTCGGCCATGTTCGAAATCCTTTTTTCCTTTTATTTATAATATAAAACTTGAGCAGTTTGTAATTTTTCTGATTCTTCTAGTTCTTGGTTGCATTTAAAGAAAAAAAAATACAGCAAAACAAATACTTAGTAGAACTTGTTTTGAACTAACTATCCTATAGTCCTATACCATCTTCTGTGCCAACTTTGCTTAACACCTATTGTAACAAAACCATAAAACATCTTAAATAGTAGGCTAACACTTTGCCAAAAAAGTCCTGTTAGGTTATAAAATATAAATACAAAATTTAATATTTAGTTTTAAAAAATGCATTTTTAAAGCTTTATTTTGAACGTTGCAAGCTGTTGAAAAGCTTATGTTTAGTGAAGGAGTATTTTAGCAAAAATACTCTTGGTGATTTTCACATTTGGCATATCAGGTGATCTATTCACTGAGTATATTTTTCTGTGGAGCATAGGGCTTTGCATTCTGAGGTCAACTTGAGCTGTTAATAATATTAACGGGAACAGGTGGACTTACTAGAAAATGAGTGTGAAGGGAGAAGAAAGCAATAGCCGGGGGAGATGTGTGGGTATACAGATTTTTAGAAATTGGTGTCCTCATAGATATGTCTGCACATGTTAAGATGTTTTGTGTTTGTTTCCCTCTCTGCTTCTTAGTTAACTTAAACACATATAGAAACTTTCTTGATGTGACATTTCAAACTTGTGTAATTTACAGTACTGATACTTATTATAATGAATAGTGATTCCTTTTGTTTTTTTAAAGGAAATCTTCCTGATCCAGGGAAAGCTCAAGATTTCATGAAAAAGTTCACACAAGTTCTAGAAGATGATGAAAAAATAAGAAGTCAGTTAGAAATGCTCGTTAGCCCAACATGCTCTTGCAAACAGGCTGAAGGATGTGTGGTAAGAATTGCTCTTAAAACATGTGAATATTTTTGGAATGGAATTGATTATAAATTTAATTGAAACTTATGTTGCAGAGGGAAATAACAAAGAAGTTGGGCAATCCAAAGCAACCAACAAATCCTTTCCTGGAAATGATAAAGTTTCTTCTTGAGAGAATTGCTCCTGTGCACATTGATACTGAATCCATCAGGTATTTGTGTGTGTTTGTGTTGTTGGCCGTAGATTGCAGGGTTAGAAATTGGGGTTTCTAATTTCATCTTTAAGCGCAAGCAGTAATGGATTGGGTGGGTGTGGTTTAAGACCTGGTGACCTGCAATATTTTCTTCCATTTCCCTTTGCTTGGGGGTTTTTTGTCTCCTCATTCAGAATGTAGCCACACGAACAATTGATTTGTCATTCAGCACAGCCGGGACAACCTGTCAGTAAAAATGGATATGTTGCTGATGGGAAAAATCTGGTTTGTGAATGACTGCCTTATTATAAAAGAAATTTCTGTCCATGGCTATTCAGACACTTCATTAAAGCTTTCCACCCAGGATACTAGCTCATAGTGACATCAACAGTAATTTAACTGAGGAAATAAAGATTGTGGTAATAAGGCATCAAGACTTTAAGGAAGAATAAGCCAAGTTATGGAGGGGGAAATAATTGCTGAAATGGTTATTAAACAGTTGTATTTGAGATATGTGGTACCTTATGAGAGACGACTAGTTCTAAATAGTGGTAAATTCTTATCTGTTAATTCCAACTATAGTAACTGATTTTTAAGTACTTGACCTTTTCACTTTCTGCCTGTCCCATATACAATGTAATAAAGCCATTGAGATTTCACTTAATCTGTTTCAGAAACATTCTTAACATGACTTTTCTTTTGATCTTGGATGAAGTACAATGTGTAGCTAGATTTTTACTTTAAATTTGAAAATGCATTTTTTTTTCAAATTCACAGAAGCAATATGAAATGTATATTTAAACTAATATTCACATGTGGCGCTAAGTTGTAATACTTGTTTCACAATCTACCTACTGACTGATTGCCATACACTATAGAAGCACAAAAAAAAAAAGGCAGTAAAAAGCACTTTTACTTTTGCCACAGGATCGGTCTTCTCCCATCTTTGTAATTTTTCACTTCTGCTTCATTTTTAAGACTGTCAGACTTTTTTTTTTTAATAGACGGTCATTTTTGTCCAATTGGGACAGAAAACAGAAATTTGAAGTCTGACTAGGAGGTCTTTCCCTTGATTTGCTACCAAGTTTGGGGTGGTTTTTTGGTTGGTTGATTTCGGGGTTTTTTGGTGTTTTGGTTTCTTCGGGGGGTTTTTTGCCCTATAAATACCATTTACAGGATGTACTGAAGGAATATTATGAGTATTGTTCAGCACTTGGTAGGAAAGCTGCCTGCACCACTCATTAATAGAATAATTTGGATAATCACTATTTCCCTTCCTAGGATACAGTATAAGAAAAAAACCAAGCATTACTGTAAAGGTGAAATATACAGGAGATAAATCTTTTAAATTTTTCATCATCTCTTAGAACAGCTGTTTAATGGTTTTTTTTTTCTTTGTTATAGACTAAACATTATAAACAATTATTTTCCATCAATTATTAAGAATCCATAGCAGCTAGTAACCTCGGCATAATTCTTACCTGAATTTGTAGCTTGTAATGCTCAAATTGTTTTCTTATTTTGGTCATCCTTTGGGAGTAATGTATATATAATAGTTCTTAATTCATGACGGATAAAAGTTTTTGAACTTAATGCTTTATAAGCTTTGATTTAGATGGGAGACGAGGACAACCATATTATGTATGAGATTAATTTATATTTGTTTTATAACAACCTTATGTTTTAGGTGTTTTAAATAAGCTTATTAAATAAACTTAATTATCTTAAACTTAAGAAAACAGTCATACAAGGTGGAATTGCAGTACGTACAAGGCCATCTTTTTGTTTTGCTCTTCAGTGCCCTTATCAAGCAAGTAAACAAGTCTATAGATGGAACAGCTGATGATGAAGATGAGGGTGTACCTACTGACCAGGCAATCAGAGCAGGTCTTGAATTGCTTAAGGCAAGTATACTCCTGATGGTCAGTGAGCACATGAAACTTTCTGTAGCAACTTTGTTAAAATAAATTTTTAATTAGCGCTCAGTATCTTTAATCATAAGCATGTGGTGGCTTTCTGGAAGAGTACTGGTTTGGTTTTTGTTCTCTATGCTCATCTTATGTGGCATGTAAGTAAGATTATCTTACAAATCATTTAGAAGTTTTTCTGGAAGTTGAAAGTAGTTGCATGTGTGATGTCAGCAGCTGAGTTTTGATTATTAGACTGTGAATTCAGCGATTTCTGAATATAGTTATACTACTTTTGGAACTGTACTTGTATATCAGTACAATACTGTGGTTCCTATGAGTTTCTCATAAATTTGGGTCTTATCTATTTCAACTATGTGTAATCTTTGAGACTCAGTTAACAGAGCAAACCCCATTGAGATGCATTTCTGGGGACATTGTACAAAATTTCTTACTCTGCTCTGCCTTTTTCCTAGGAGGAAAAGGGCTTATCACTGTGTTATTTACAAGTACTGTTTAAAGCGTGAACCTTTTAAGGTGCAATTACGTAGGGCTTTTTGTTTCACTTAGTGCTTTTAGCCTGAAGTCTTTGACAGAGACTACGTAGTGTCAGCTTTGCCTGTACTTGCACAGAAAGGTACTTGTGCCATAGTACCACCTCAGTTATATGATAGTGTTGGGAGTAGTCCAGCTGTGGGTTGACTTCAGATGCCTCAAAATCTAAAGAACTCCCATGCAGAAGTTTTCAGAATATATTAGATCAACTAAGGCCCTAGTAGATGTATCTAAGAGCATGTCATTCTTTAGCCAGATGTGCATGTTTAGATAAAAGTGCAAAAAACCAGCAGCACAAAGACGAATCTGAGTAAGAATGAATCATGTCATGAAGGACTATATATTTGGAAGAAGGCTCCCAGGTCAGTATTTACATATTCATATGAACAAGCATGACACATTTAAGGAAGAGGAGTAAGATTATCCTGAAGAAAATGGTCTGTACATCATGAGAAGAATCCAGAAAGGACAAGTATAGCAGTGTAGAAAAGGGAATGCCATACAATGAAGCATGTGAGGAAGTTCCTAGATTTTTGGGGTGGTTTCTTTGCCATGGGTCAGAATATTATATGAAAAGAGGCTGATAATCAACAGCCACTTAAGAATGAAGAGAAGGCAAACTTTCAGAGAGGATCAAATAAGGATTTTTTTTTTAACGTGGGATGACTGTCATGCTTGAAGACAGAGTCCAAGAATCTGAAGGAGAGGTACAGGATCTGGTAAGCTGCTGTGGAAAGCTTGAGGAACTAGACACCCTATGGGATATGTCTGTGTCACTATTTTAGAGTTAGGAACTTCACTTCCGAGCACCACCAGTTGTTCCACTTAGCAAACAAGCATGAAGTCTGGGAGCACAAAAACTGGATTCTTTTTAGAGAAACAAAAATATGAGATGGGCTTTGGAAGCACTGTTGTGTTGCAGTGGCTAAAGTGGGTTCAGTCAGTCTAGAAATACTCTGAAGTAAACCCCCTGAAATGTGAATATTGCTTCCTTAGCATCAATAGTTTCTCTTAAGACCTGCTTCTGCTGTAACCCAGTACTTGCTAATATAAATGTAGCCACTGGGAAGTACATGTTCATAACAACAGGAGAAGAAATCGAGACTGGAGAAATAAGTTAAACCTGATGAGATCATGTATAGACAGAAATATTTAGGAGGTACTAAAAAAAAAAAAAAAAGCCAGAATCGGAAATGTGGATCACGTGACTAAACAAGGCAGAGTGTCATAAATATTCCAGTATGGCAGTGAAAATTACTTTTGATGGAATGTTCTATATAAGTGGACCTTTACAAATATTAACATGGCTTTCATCTTATTTTGGCAGGTACTTTCGTTTACGCACCCTATCTCATTTCATTCAGCTGAAACTTTCGAATCTCTCCTGGCTTGCTTGAAAATGGATGATGAAAAAGTGGCAGAAGCTGCATTACAAATTTTCAAAAATACAGGAAGTAAAATTGAAGAAGACTTTCCTCATATACGATCGTAAGTTGTGTATCTCACTTTGAGTAGTGTTCTTTACTATATTGGACTTTGAAAGTTCTCTTTCTGCCTTTTACATGCTATAGCATTATCCTGCATTCTTTTGCAAGAAAGTATTACTTCAGGTAAAACAGGAAAGAGATTTGAATGACTTGAAAATGCAGAGGTTTTTGGAGAATGGAAGTGAAAAGTAGTGACAGCTGATATGTCACTGATACTACTGTAATTTTAATCATTGCCCTTCAGAATTACTTATGTTTTTTCCTAAATTAAATATAAGGCAATGTAAAAACATTCTTTGCGATTCAGTGAGGATATGTAGACAAGAATATTTCCAAAAGAGGATTTAGTAACTTGTGCAGATAAACTGTTTGTTTTTCCACATGATATTTTATCAACAAAACCAGGTTTAGGTTTTTTTACTTGCAAGCTATATAAATGATCCTTTTTTTTTTTTCTTTCTTTGAAAAAATTGCCAAAACAAGAACAAGCACTTTTGCCAGGATGTTGAGTTTTATAGATGTGTATCTGCACTTTTTTGCTAGCTTGGTATTTTGGTAGATTCTCAATTTGTGAAAAGGTACTTATATCTCTCTTTTTTTTTTTTTTTTTAGTGCTTTGCTTCCAGTGTTGCATCATAAAGCTAAAAAGGGACCCCCTCGTCAAGCCAAGTATGCTATTCACTGCATCCATGCAATATTTTCCAGCAAAGAAACACAGTTTGCACAGATATTTGAGGTAAAATTAAAATATTCAGGTTACTCTTAATTAAATCTTTTATATTGCATATGTCAACTAAGGAATGTAGTGGCATTTTGTATGGCACGTTCTGTCAAATTTAGAGAAGATATTTTTCCCCTTTCCCTTTGTTCTCCTACAGTTTGGCCTGAAAAATGGTAGCGAATGATAGAGTAAAACAAAGTGTTGGACTGTCTGCTAGAACCATGAACTATTCGTGGAAAGAGGAACCATAAACCAGTCCTCACCCCTGTTGGGACTGGCTCGAAGTATTTAAATGGCTACAGGCATTATGGAAAACTGAATTATGGTAGAGACTACTTCAGTAGATTTTATAATTATAACTGTAAATATACTTTTGAATTAGTGTACATCAGCCTTTTGTCTTGAAGGCTGAATCAGAGTCCATTACTGAAATTGCCATCTTGAGATGTAGTATGCCCACTGCTTCGACAAGAAAACATGCTTTTTAATCCATTGTTTCCCAAATGGTCCCGCTTGACTTGCCACTTTTCGAACTACCTAGACGTGATAAACATTTTGTCTGTCGTCTTGATTTTTCTTTTGATTTTTAGGACACTTGTAGGGTTGATGAATGTCTCTTTAAATCTAAATAGTCAATAGTTCCTTTAAAATTGTATTTCTGAAATAGACACATGGACAGCTTGGTAAAGAACTCCTACCTCCCTCCCCCAAATAAGACACAGATTATATCAGTAATACCTGAATTTGTTGCCTTTATTCTAGCCACTGCATAAAAGTCTGGATCCAAGCAATTTTGAGCATCTCATTACGCCGTTGGTTACTATTGGCCATATAGCCATGCTAGCACCTGATCAATTTGCTGCTCCTTTGAAATCTTTGGTTGCCACGTTTATTGTTAAAGATTTGCTAATGAATGATAGGGTAAGTATTTTAAAAACCTTGTATTAAGATTCTGCTTCTTTTGTAGTATGATACTCAGCAAGTACTTGTGAAAAGTTTGGGCTTGTTGGTCATTCTCTTTGTACATGGCTGTCTTTGGATTTCCACTTACACTGTTTGACTCAAAGCACACAGTACAGGAAGGGAGACAGTGCCAATTTGGTGGTCATTACTCAGTGATGAGCTGTACAGCACAGCATTTGATCACTCATGACTTGTCTTTTGTTAAAAATGGGAAGATGGCTATTGACTTCGCTCAGTCTCTTGTCTTGAGCAAGCAAGTTGTGATTTTTCTGGGAAATATAAAGCATTTGAAACTGAAATACATACTGTTTAAATGAAAGACTTTTTTAATTTTTCTAATACTTCCATACTGATAGTGATTATAAAGTGAAAAAAATAACTTGTGCATTGTCAGCCATTGCTTAGGGAAAAAATTACTGTCTAAAACGATATGCTTGAGGTTCCAGTCTACTGGATATGGAAAATGGAAATAATTTTCAAAGCATTGGCTATTACACTCTAAAGCAATAGTTTTCAGGTAAGAAAAACAAAAGAAACCCCTTTAGTACTGTTAAATTTGCTGATACTTGAACAGTGAGATAAGAGCAGCATCTCACTTCTGTAGTGGTTACTTCTATAAAATACAGAAGGCGTGAAGCTAACCAGTTGTAGTGCTGCTGTATTGTTCTTGGAAGCAAACAAGAAAGAGGAGATTACAGCAGGTTTCACTGAAGAGTAAGAGTGTAACAAAATGTAACATTTGATTTAGCTTCCAGGAAAAAAGACAACAAAACTTTGGGTCCCAGATGAAGAAGTGTCTCCTGAAACACTTGTTAAAGTAAGTAGCATTTACTATATTTTCCTATGATTGTGTGTATAATGCTTCATAATCAACTGGTTTTTGCTGTTTGTTTGTCTCCTTTCTAAAAGTAAAGAAGTTGTAACCGTTTTTAAATTGAGGATCTTATCAGAATATACGTTTTTGGATTGCCAGAAGAAAATGCTCTTGGGAGCATCTACTTTTTTTACTTTTGTAAATAAATTTATATAAGCACTTTATTGATTTTTTTTTTTTTATTATAGCTTTTTATAGGCTTAGGTTTGGTGTGCAACACTTAAGTATTCCAGATATCATCACAGATAAAGTAAAATTATTTTTTCCCCCTGCTGTTTAACAGGGAGTTAAATACCATAGAGACTTTGTTTAGTCTTCCTTTTTTCTTTTGAATTTTTGGGATATTCCAAGAAGCTTTCGGTGCTGTTTTAGAATAAAGAAAAAATTGGTTTTGGATTTGTCAGTTTCCTCAAATGAATAAATAAATGTGTTGCATTGGTTTTCTCTGAGTATTAGGGAAAAACCTAGATTTAAAAAAAAAGAGAAAAAAACCCCACTTTTAAATAGTGGGGATTTTATTGGTTTTTTTAACTTAAATTTCATTTCAAGCTTGTTCTTTTTTCTGGAGCAAGTTTACTATTACATTTTCTGGACTTGGTAACAGATCTTCTGACTCAATTTTTTCACTCAATCAGAAATAGACTTATATGGTGGAAAATACATTGTGTGTCTGTATTTGTTTTTAAATGCTCTTTCTTCAGAACAGGAATAGATGATGCTTTCACATTTTCTTTCAGAATTAAAGATGCATGTACTTTGTAGCATGCTGTTTCAAAGTTAATTATTGCAGTCATTTAACTTCCAATGCCTTTTGAGTAAAGTTGCTCTGATGGTTTAAAAAAGTTCTTTGCTGTCTCTCTTGAAGTTGTTAAACTCCTTCCCTGCTGGTTTAGTAAGGACTTTGGTTTCCAGCTTGGTACAGAAATCATTACTGGAAATGCTCAGTTGTGTTTGGAGTTGATTTGTTAGCTTTTTATTTGTTTGACTACAGCAAGGATATTTTTCTTATTTGTGCAATTCCATAGTTACACAGTACACTCCAAAAATTGTTAAAAGAATGCATGTTTGTTTTGATTTCATGAACTACTAGTTTAAAATAGACATGATTTCACTTCAGTGATTATACATGTAACTTGAAGTAGTAAATATTGTTTTTTCATATTTTTAATGATTTGTGAAGGTGTAATATCTAAAATGCACTTTTATATTTATAAAATTTTTCATACAATTGGCTATTTGGAAGGGAATTGGCTTATAGAAAATCTTAAGGCAATTTGAAGTTGAAGCCAAGCCTGAAAACTCTAAGAAGCATTTATTGGCAAGTGAAAATAGATTATTGTGAAAATTGATTTTCAGATTTAATTAGCATTTATTACTACTGAGAAGCTTATATTTAATGAACGCTGCAGGCAGGCCACACCATTAGTTTATAAACGATTTCTCTCTGACAGTGTATTTTTCTTCACTCTGGTTTTAAAAGCCTCTATCTCCCTTTGTAACATAACTGTGTAATGTATCTAATGGGGATCTTAAAACTAGCAAATTTAAGTATGAAAGGGGGAAGGACTGATGAAGACAAAATTTTAGTATTGTCCAGCTTAACAGATGTAAACTGATACAGGCTAGCCTTAGTTTTCAATGTTAAACCTTAAATGAAATTATGTCTGTAGAGAAATGTTTCAGTAGAGTATTAAATATGAATTGGATTAATTATTGTATGAGTTAGACTTGAATTCCTACACCTGACACTTGAGTGACTGCTCTAAAGCAGTAATCTCTCTTGGCAGTGATCAGTACTGAATACTTCTGTGCATCATGCAGTGGATCGAGACTTATGTAGTAGCAGTGATTTCTTGTTTCCTTCTATGTACACTGCAATGTAAGATTTCGCATCCTATTTCTCTAACTGTGATTTAAGTGGGCATTGTTTCATTTTTTTTACTACTGCACAAATCTGCAGCATTTGTGGCTCTGAAAACTCAAGTAGTAGAAACCTAAGCTAGCTGTTGTCATAATGTTGACACAGTAGGAAGACTGTTTCTAGGATCATTACATGGGATGGGAGCCCATTACACTTTTACAATGGAGGCGTGATGATAACTTCTAGATCACAGGAAAGGGTTATAACTGTGTTGATTGTTTTTGTTAATCTTAAAAATTAATACTTATTCACTACTGACAGTTTGCGTATAGCTAGTAGTTAACTGCAGTTTTCTCATATGACAGATGAGAGATCTGTCACATTATATTCAGTCTCAGAAATGATAATGTGCTATCACTTCTGCTCACATTTCAAATACATGTAGTTCGTGTTGTGCTGTTGAGCACAAAGCAGTCATTTGTGGCCTCTGCTGTGGTTCTGACCCATGTTGTGTTCTGACTTGGTATTTTCATGTTGTGTATACTAATTTTTAACCTCAGAGGAGAATTCTAGGCTCATGGGACAGAAATTGAAACAGGACGTTCAGACTGGATATAAGGAAAAAGCCTGAGAACAGACAGGCAATGGAACAGGTTGCAAGAGGTTGCAGGCTGCCAAGAGAGCCTGTGCAATCTCCATTCTTGGAGGCTTTCAGCACAACAGTGGATAAAACTGAGACAGGAGATTGGACTGGAGACCTCCTGACGCTCCTTCCAACTGGAATTATCCTTTGATAGTTAATGCTGTTTGGCTGCAAAAAAAATATTTAAAACATGAGGGCAGTGCAAACTCACATCACGTTTGTTTAAGTCTTAAGGTAGCCAGAAGCACTGACTGGGGGAACTCTTATGCCCTGTACTAATTTCATGGGAGTGCTTTATTCTGAAGGGTTGCTGGAATGCTATCACAACATCATTAACAGCAGCAAAGAAACTGGGAACATAGTGGGGTCAGAGGACAGTTCTGAAGGAGTTGGGGTTAGGACTTCTTACATGGAAGGAAGACTAGAGTAGATTCGGACAGTGAAATTGGGGCAAGGGTATTGTGGAGGGGGACGAGAAAAGCAAAGGTTAAAATTGAAATAGCTCAGGAGCTGACCAGAGATGTTAGGGCACAAGGTGGCATGTGACTGTTCCCTGGCTGAATACGTTATTTACTTGAAGACCAAATAAAGAGCTAGCATGTTTCTGTCCTCCCAGCAAATGGGAGGCACTAATGGTTACAGTTACTGGTTATGACATAAAGAAACTGAATTGGTAAGCTGTCAAAAGATCTGCTACTGCTGCTATTAGCATTAGTGGTAGTAGCTTGTTTTCATCATTATATTAATTTATTATCATTTTAATATAATAAAACAATATTATAATATTTTAGTATTATATTGGTTTTAGTAGTATTATATTGGTTTTATTGCTATTACAGTCTTCTGGTGGATACTTACAGCTGTTTCAGTGGAAGACCCCTTGAAAGCTAGGGCAAGACAATTCAACAAACTCCATTTGCATTTTGAGTTCCTGAGTGACAGACATCCTACCTCTTGCTGGTATTACCCAGTAGGATTCTGTAGGTGGAGTAAATGGGCTTCAGAGTTTATAAAATAAACTCACGTATAGATGACAGTCCTAGAACTTAGATCTGAAGGGACCATTGTGATCAGTTTGTTATATGGAATAGATAAACTGTGTGATGAATTTCTTCTGGTGATATTGTGAATATTTATATAAAAGTTGTTAGAACTACCTTTCCCATTAAGGAGAAAATTTGGAGTTACCATGTACAAAAAGTTTCTCAGTTTTTGTAAAGCTTTTGGGTTTTGTGTTTTGAACTTCAGGGTTTGATGTTTTGGTTTGTTTGGTTTTGTTGGGTTTTTTTCCTCAAGGATGTCTATGTGATTCAGATGAGCATTTTCATTTTGCTCTAAGAGGACACTCCTGTTTTCTCTATCGTCTCTGCTCTCATATAGAAGGAAAATGAAAGGACAAAGGGATTCAAATACTAAAACAAACAATCTTCAAATTCATGCTTTATTTTCACTAAAGAAATGTGAAATTATTCAGTGTCTCATGATAGCTGCATACTTTTAGAAGCTTGTCTCAAAACACTTGATGTTTCCATTGGCAAAAGACAAGTTATCCTAAGTAACAGGCTTTGAGGCTTTTCTTTAAATAGCCATGAAAGAAATACTCCTTTCCAGGATGAGCTATCTTAATATAGGTTACTACTCAGTCAGAATGTCTATGAAGTCTGTTTTAATTTACATGTTAAATTTAAACTCAAATATTACATATATAAATAAAGAATATATAGGGATTACTTAAGCACAGGAATTACAGGAACATGAAAATGTGTTCTGCTTTTTGATCCAGTAACGTTTTCTTAATAAGTATAAATTGTTTTGCCTATTCTACAGTGTTTAATGGATATAAGCTCAATTAAGATAATGTCTACACAGGACAAAATATGTGATTGCTTAGTTGAAGAAACAGTTCAAACTTTAACTAAATGTTGTATGATTTTTACTTGCTGTAATAAATGCTTGACTTTCAGTGAAAAGTTGCTGTCTAGTGAGGGTACGTCTAGTTATCTTTCAGTATTTACATGATGTTTTGCAGCCTTGACAGGCTTATGTTCGTAGCAGCAAAAAGCTCTTGGGAAAATACTGTGTGATTAAATTAAGATAAAGATTACTTAAAAAATGAGGTTCATGGTGTGATTTGACTTCTGCATATCTTTTTTTTTTTTTTTTTTTTTTTTTTTTTTTCAGATTCAGGCCATTAAGATGATGGTTCGATGGTTGCTAGGAATGAAGAACAACCACAGCAAGTCAGGAACTTCTACTCTGAGGTTGCTAACAACAATATTACACAGTGATGGAGATTTAACAGAGCAGGGGAAAATTAGGTATGTAACAGATGGTAATGTCTTTATGTCTGTGATGATGCGGTGGGGAGAGTTTTAGTCAAAGTAGTACTTAAACTATTCTGTTAGACTGCTTAACAATTTGTAGATCTTATTTTGTAAGAACTAATGGTAAGCTTGGCTGGATTCCTACATAAGTTTGCTGAGTCTCAGGTTTTTTAACACTGTAAATATAGCTATATTTTAATGTTTTTATCATGTTTGCTTTATCTCTTTTCTTCAGAGGGCCATTACTCATATTGCAAGAATAAACTGCGAAACTTCCTCTTTCCCATTGAAAATTGGTTTTAATTTTTTATGCCGCTTGCTCTTCCTGATGTACCAATTGTTGTGTATGCCAAAGGCCGACAGGTTGATAATAGCATATTGCAGTAAACCAGGTGGGAATAGCTAGAACATAAGGCCCTTCTGCTTAAAGGCAGACTTCAATCCCTTGAGGCCTCTGAAAGTGAAAGGAAGAGGAAAATGTGTAAAGAGGATTAAGTCTCAATAAATAATTTACCTTTTAGGTGATTGTTAGACAACTTATTTGTTTTTATGGGTATCTTCATCCTCTGTGGTAGGAGAAGTGACAAGTTGTCAGCCACTATTGCTTGCCAAACACTGAAAATTTATTTCTGCAAAAGCTATTAAGGGCATGGGTGGGTTGTGCCAGTATCAGTGAAAAGGTTTTAATTTTCAGGTAGAGTTTAATGTTATACAGTGATTACGCAGATAGAACCTTTGTTGTGTGTGTAAAATTGCAAACCTGAGAATTGTCTAGTATGTTATCTTTGTAGCAACTGTGTAGTCTTTCTTAGAGTTCCCTGTAAATAATTGTTTCATAGTTTTACATTCTGTAATGTGACTATTCGTGGCAGTTACTAGGGAGTTAAGTGGCTGAAATTTACTTTTCGGCATAACTGCTCAGAGTATATTGTTGTCTTATCCAGTAGTTTATGAATAGATCAGTTCTGTAGGTCCTGTGTGTTTTTATGATTGGAGTGATAATTCCTTACTGTGCATGTTTCAGAAATTCAATTTTCCCACTCTTTGTACTCAAAACTATAAATAATAATAGAAACTGTATATAATGATGTGGTCAGTTCTCCGTTACTAAAGTTAATGGAGGGCTGGGGATACTTTTAGGGGAGGGAGAAAGCTGCAATGACATGTGAGGTTGTTCTGTGTTAAAGGCAGCACTTCAGCCCCAGAGCTTGGAGCTCTGCCTGGGGATGGATGGTGGGGCCAACTGCCAGCTTATGGATTAGGATTAAAGAGCAGACTGGTGTGGGTGACGTTGTAGTGGGTGTCTGCTATAGGCCCTCTGACCAGGAAAAGGAAGTGGATGAGGCTTTCTATAAATGGCTAGAAACAACTTCATGTTCACATGGGGGCCCTCATGGGGGACTTCAACCACTCCAATACCTGTTGGAGCACCAACACAGCAGCACATAAACAATCCAGGTGTTTCCTGGAGAGCATCAATGACAACTTCCTGACACAAGTGACAGAGGAGTCAACGAGGAGAGGTGCTCTGCTGGACCTCTTACCAACAAGGAGGGACTTCTTGGGGGTGTGAAGGTTAGAAGGCAGCCTTGGCTGTAATGACCATAAGATGGTGGAGTTCAGAATCCGGAGGGCAAAAAGCAAGATCACAGTACTGGATTTCAGGAGAATGGATGTGGGCCTCTTCAGGGATCTGCTTAGTAGAGTCCCATTGGATAAGGCCCTGGAGGGAAGAGGGGCCCAAGAAAGCTAGTTAGTATTCAAGCATCATCTCCTCTAAACTCCAAAGTGGTCAAAGCAGAAGGTCAGGCAAATATTTCAGCAGATGTGTGGATGAGCAAGGAGCTCCTGGCAAAACTCAAACTGAAAAGGACGGATTGAGGTCAGCCCTGCGGAGGAGGACTTGGGGCTGTTGGTTGATGAAAAGCTGGACATAAGCTGACAATGTGCGCTCACGGCCCAGAAAGCCAACCATATCCTGGGCTGCATCAAAAGAAGCATGACCAGCAGGTCAGGGGAGGTGATTCTGCCCCTCTACTCTGCTCTCGTGAGACCCCACCTGGAGTACTGCGTCCAGCTCTGGGGGCCTCAGTACAAGAAGGACATTGAGCTGTTGAAGCAAGTCCAGAGGAGGGCCATGAGGATGATCAGAGGGCTGGAGCACCTCTCCTGTGAGGACAGGCTGAGAGAGTTGGGGTTCTTCATCCTGGAGAAGAAGAGAAGGCTCCAGGGAGACCTTATTGCTGCCTTCCAGTACTTACAGGGGGCCTATAAGAAAGATGGGGACAGACTTTTTAGCCAGGCCTGTAGTTATAGGACAAGGGGTAACGATTTTAAACTAAAAGAGGGTAGATTCAGGCTAGATATAAAGAAGAAATTTTTTTATGATAAGAGTGATGAGGTACTAGAACAGGTTGCCCAGAGAGGTTGGGGATGCCCCATCCCTGGAAACATTCAAGCTCAGGTTGGACGGGGCTCTGAGCAACCTGGTCGAGTTGAAGATGTCCCTGCTTATTGCAGGGGGATTGGACTTGATGACCTTTAAAGATCCCTTCCAACCCAAACTATTCTATGATTCTATAAGGTATACAGAAGGTGGAAGTAGGGTCAGGTAACATGGCAGGAATACAGAGAACACTGTCTGAGACACAGTTAGGAAAGCCAAAGCCTAACTGGAATTTAATCTAGTGAGGGATGACAAAGGCAACTGAAGAGCTTAAGTAAATAGGTGACAAAAGGAGGACTAGGGGAAATATGTGCCTGCTGCTGAACAAGGCAGGAGCCCTGGTTACACAGGGCATCGAAAAGGTTGAGGTACTCAATGCCCTCTTCACCTCAGTCTTTACTAGCAAGACCAGCCTTTAGGGATCCCAAGCCCTGGAGACCAGGGGAAAGTCTGGAGCAAGGAAGACATACCCTTGGGGGAAGAAGATCAGGTTAGAGAATATGTAAGCAAACTGGACATGCATAAGTCCATGGTTCTTGATGGAATGCACCGATGAGTGTTGAGAGAGCTGGCAGATGTCTTTGTGAGACCACTCTTGATCCTCTTTGAATGATCGTGGTGATTGGTAGAGGTGCCTGAAGTCTTGAGGAAAGCAAATGTCCCTTTATATTAAAAAATGACAGGAAGGAGGACCAAGAGAACTATAGGCTAGTTGGCCTCACCTTGATCCCTGAGAAGGTGAAGGAACACCTGGGCTCTCCAGTACGAGAGAGATGTGGAGCTACTGGAATGAACACACAGTAGGGCCATGAAGATGCTTAAGGGATTGGAACATCTGATGGATGAGGAAAGGCTGAGAAAACTGGAGCTATTCAGCCTAGGGGAAAAAAAGGCTTGGTGGGGATCTCATCAATGTTTATAAATAACTGGATGGAGGGTGTAAAGAAGATGGAGTCAGGCTGCTCTTAGTGATGTGCAGTGACAGGACCAGAGGCAATGGACACAAACTGAAATACAGGAGGTTCTGTCTGAACACAAGGAAACACTGAACGCTGCTTTTTCACAGTAAGAGTGACTGTGCACTGGCACAGATTGTCCAGAGAAATGGTTGAGTTTCCGTTCTTGGAGAAATTAAAAAGCCATCAGGACACTATCCTGGGCAGCCTGCTCTAGGTGACTCTGCCTGAACAGAGGGGTTGGGCTAGACGATCTCCAGAGGTCCCTTACAACTATAACTGTTCTGTGGTTCCCAGTATTGCATTTTGGTGAAAGCTCTAAGCTGCACGGAGGGCAGGTCTCCTTTATTCTGTTTGAGAGAGCTATATCACCTACACTAACAAGTACTCTCAAAACCTGAAGCCAAGGCATATTAGTTCTGCATGGAGCTTGCTGGTATCTCGCTGACACCTCCTGACCTTTATTCTTTACCCTTTGAGAACGCAATGAGGATATCTTCTTTCTGGCAGTGCTTACTGTGTCCCTACTGTGCAAATCAGATGCTGCTCCTTCCAAATTAGAGTCGGCTTTGGAAAGAGTAAAATTATCATTCAGTACAAAACATGATCTCTTAAACTATACTTGATCGGATGTCATTCTATGTGGAGTCAATTATTGTGTTTGTGGCTTGCATTTTTCTTTTGAACAATGTATAATTTGTTAAAGATAATTGAATTAACTGAAAGAGGCAGGGTTCCAGAGACATTTGACAGGCCATTAGTTATGTTGTAATCATCTCGGTGTTATTGACCTCACTAGCCATAAAAATGGCTCTGTCCCCATGCCTCTTTAAATCTACACAACTGTACTTTTCAGTGACAGTGTAAGGGAATGGCATTTTTTAAATTTCAAAATATGGTTCAGCCTAGAGTTTCAGGTGAAGGCAAGATCCTACTTGGAAAACAAATAAAGAAATTCCTACTCTTGTTCATCCTTTTCACATTGAAGTAGTAGGATTGATGACTTTGTTGAATTGCTTTTAAGACCACAACTGATTGCTTTGAGACATTAGCGTATGTAGGTTAAATTCACCAGTGTCGGATTTTTTTAATAATGAATTTTGTCAACAAACAATATCTCAACAGTCCTTTCCAGGTCTTCATTTTTCTTCTTATAAGTTATAAATGGACATACAAATTTAAAATTCAAAATTATACTAATTTTCTATTTGTGGTTAGGTAAAACTGCTAAGTTGAATCTTGCATGTCTTTGTAGTAGGGTTTTAATTTTAATCTACACTAAGCATAAAATACGAGTCTTTCTGTATCAGAGGACACTAGCTGTTGCTGAAAGTATGGGTATTAGATATGGATGTGAACTGAGATTTTTCTGAAATGCTATCTGCATTTTCCTTAAACTGAAGCTTACCAAGACAAAAATTACTTTAAAACTTTGGATTTTAGAACTTCATAGTTCTGTGCTATAGATAATTTGCTACACCATCTGATATGCAACGTTTTCAGAGGTTGTATTCAAAAGACACTTTGTTCTATGGAACATGGAAAATGCTTAGAAAATTGGACACTGGCATTTATCCTCTGGAGTAGAAGAAAAAATGTTAAGTGCCACTTTGTAAAGTGAGAGAAGATGATATGCACCAGATACGTTTTCAAGACGCGTTTATTTGGATTATCTTTGTGCAGCCCACCACCTTAATTAAGACTATGTTTTGCACTTGATAACATCTTTCCATGTGGTTGCACTTTGTTCTCATTTCAAACATCTGGTCTTCAGCAATAGTAACAGCACTCGAGAAAATAAAGGTCCAGGTCCCTCTGGTATCTCTCAAAGAGCTTCTGATAGGACAAGGGCATCCTTGGTACTAATTTTCAAAATTATTACAAGTAATTAAAAACTCCAATTATATCATGCAGAAACTTTTATTTCAGCCCTAATAATTGTGTGGTTGTGGGATAACACGGATCAGAATATAGCTTTTGGCTATAACAATTTGATCAAAAATAAATCCTCAGTCAAGAGTTTCTTCTAAGATAATCCTTTTGGGGAATAAGATATACTCGTAACTGACACTGTCCTCCTCTTTCTTCCCACAGTGTGCACAGATGCTTGTGGCTATTTGTGACATACACAGGGAAAAAAAATCATTGTAAAGATTTAGCCAGCTTTTTTATATAAAATATCTTTGATTAAATTTTCAGAATTAAATGTTATCACTACCAAAGCTGAGGAAGAGGGAAAGTTCTTAATCTTATCCCTTCCTTTGGCTCAGTCACTCTGTACTTGTAAGTCCTTATTGCTCAGTTGTCACTGAAGTGCAAAAATTGAATCTTTATTGGGTTCACTTATCACAGTAGATGCAATTTAAAGTGAAATTTAGCATTTAAGAACTAGACATTACCATGTTAATCTTCATGCCTTGTTTGAAAGTTAGTCCAGCTTTTGTCCTGTCACTTGGTTGCTTATGATCTATTGGGGTTTTCTTGAAATGTCGTGGTTTCCATAAAATACTGAGGTGTGTATAAAGCCTGATTACATAAATTTTAAGTTTTAAGCTCTTTGGTAGGTATTTTTATCATGCACTCTGTTTTTAATAACGTTTTTTATGTCATTCTTTAAATGCTTTTTACAGTTTTCATGGTAATGGTTTTAAGACTACAGTGTTTGCTCTTCCTAAGAGTAAAGGGAAAATGATTAAGAAGTTAAACAGTATTTGCCCTGCTTAAATGAATAATTATTTCTGAGTAAGAATACGACTTGATTCCTGCTCCACATTATCAAAGGAAAAAGCTGTACTTACTACTTCTGAATAGAATTCATCAGTGTTTTAAGTGAGATGCATAAAACTTCTTAATTCTTTGTGTTTGAGCTGAAGAAAGGCAGAAGTAATATACTTTACTGAAATGAATTTCCTAAGAACAATGAAAGCTCAACTGTTTATTAATGCACACATTAAGTGGATATCGGTTTGCAAAACTCATGTGAAGACGCTTTTGGTATTCTCATAATCTTTGTAAATATGGTTGTAGGTTACAGAAAAAACCCATTCATCATTTGATATGGAAATTAGCAGCAAATGGTTGGAGCGCTTTGCTAGGTGGGAGTGCAGTTTGAGTGTGCAAGTCAAGTAACAACACTTAAAGCATGTTGACATTTTTTTTGCTTGCTAAATCCTTTTTGGTATTGTATTAAAAATACAAATCACTTAGTCACCTATCATAATATCTAATTAATTTATGTTGACTTGCAGCATGGATTTTGAGCTGCTATTGCTAGAAGTTTGGTAACTGTGGGGACTAGAAATGGGCTACTTTTTTGGCAGGAGTTCCCAGCTGAAAGAGAACCAGCACGCTGAACAGAAGTATTTTACAGGCTAAGCGAGGTCTCTGAGGGGCAGTTTGGACCGTGCTGGTCCAGTGCACAAGTTGAAACTGTTTCACACCCATGTGGAACTTTTAGGAAGTTTCAAGGAATATTTTCATTGCTAAGCAGGTCAAGGTAATAGGTATGTGGTAATAGGCTGTAAAATGTGGTGCCATGGAAACTACTTCTGGTTTGAAGTTACTTCTGCTGTTTATTGGTGGGGGGGAATAGGGTGGCGAAGTCCATGGAAACTTTTCCTTCTTTTTAAAGTACCTGTTTTTCAGCAATGCAAACTCATTGGGATTTAATTAAGTCAAATAATTACATGATTTTTTACTAATTAACCTTCATAATCTGTGTGCTTGTTTTTCAGTAAACCTGATATGTCTCGTTTGAGGCTGGCTGCAGGGAATGCTATTGTGAAGTTGGCACAAGAACCTTGTTACCATGAAATCATCACCTTAGAACAGTACCAGCTGTGTGCGCTAGCCATAAATGTAAGGAAATTAGGTGGGGTTTGTGGGTTATCAGCAAATGTGTGAGTATATATGCTGTTTGTTCTGTATGTTGTGTATACTTCTGCTAATCTGATTTTATGCAAAACGTTCAGCCTTGGCATGAATTTATTTTCCCACTATATAATCCTGAAAACCGATTTTGGATAAGAATTAGCTCTCTAGCATTGGGCTGCCCAGTGGGGAAATGCTAATTTACAGTGAAATGTTAGAACATTGATAAACCAAGGAATTCAGCTACATTATGACATTTTAGAAGTTGAAATGAGGTGATATAAAGTAGTTGGACTGTGGTGACAACAGTGACCTTGGTTTCTTGATACTTGGGTATAATATATTTTGAATGCAGAGGCCTGCAAACATAGTTGATATCCTTTAAATATTGGAAGAGATAGGGAGAGATTTCTCATAGATGTTGGAATTTTCATCCTTAATTTCTGCCTGTGAGCCCAAACTAGCAGAAAGGAAATAACTTCCAAATTATAAGTGGAGAAACAGAGATCCTCTGTGTTCCTGTCTTGTAGACTTAGCAAATTCTACGGAAGTTGATTCACACCCCAAGAGTAAGGTGGTCACGGAGGAACTCATGTTGATGTTACTTGTGTAACTGCTGGTATTCTCCTGACTTTACAAAAGTCAAGAAATCCTTTGGAAGGAATCCCTTCTAGAAAATATCTTCAGTAATAATGATATTCCATTCTAAATCTTAATTCCTGTGACTGGCTAAAGCTTTAAAAGCTGCAACCCATTTTAAACATCAGATTTGAAATTGGCATTTAATATTAGAAAATACAAAGTATAGCTCCTGTGTGGATATTGCTGATTTTCATATAGAGTATGCTTATTTTCATAGAGTATCTTCTTAAGTTGTTTGGAGTTGGGTACAGTTAGGCTAGAAAAATCATTCATATACCAGATTAAGACAGTCTGTATTAGGCTTGTATATTGTTTTAACAATGTTTATGTGGATTTTAAGCTTCTGTGTTCCTGTGGAAAGGAGCTCTTACTCAGTTCCCAAATGCTCTGAAAAACAAGAGGAACAAAACTTAAAAGTACTTAAGCAGATGAAATCTAACAAAAATGCAGCACGAATTCAGTGGTAATAACTGAAGGCCTTTACATCCAAAGCAAGGACTGATACTTTACAGTTTTGCTATTCCAAAACCTAATAGAAATGTTAGTCTTGTGTCAAAAAGAGTTTTAAAGATTTTTACAATTCAGAACAAAATTAATAGAGAGTAAAATAGCCACTTATTGTAATGACAAGTAAGATCTGTCTCTGTTCTGGAAAGGATATTCTAGCCAGATAATGTCATGCCTAGCCTTATCTGTCAAACTTCTTGAGGTCTTCTGCAGTTTCCTTTCTCTCTGCCAGGCTATTGAATTCAGATCCTCAGATGCAGAGTAACTGCAATGGTTTCAGTGACTTTTGTGCTTACAAGTGGTACTGTAATAATCTCCTATGGAAACCATCTGTATATTTGGTTTTTGAGATACTTGCATATGTACATATGCATACATATATGTTTATGCTTAGAATGTTTAGTATTGGAATCCATTTCTTGATGGTAGGCACTGATTATTCTAAAAGTTTTTCATTCTTAACACTATCAAGTCTAGCCACAAATTAGGACATTCAAGTAACATCAAGGCCAACTCTAGTATTATGTAATTTAAAGAAAATTTGCTGTAAGTGGACAGATCAGGAAGCAGATTAAACAAAAGGAAAAGCTTAATTTTTAAGTAATGATTGCACAGGTTCTGCTATAGTTCTGTGCTGGCTATTTTTTTTTCCTCTGAGACTGCCATTTTGTAATGTGGAATGATTAGAGCACAGAATACATAATTAAATGTTCTTGGTAATTGCTGTATTAAGGTTGCACTGGTAAAGAGACTTTGTGATGATTAAATGCATGTAGTTTTAGTCATTTAATAAGTAACGTATGTGTTTGGCCAAACCTGTGAGCTAACTAGCATTTAAGTTCTTTGATCTGCAGAACAAATTTTGATGTCAGAGCTTCATATTGATGTAGAGTAGAAAACAATTGAGCATAGTGTTAAGTAGTTCAATGTTTAACAGGCTTTAAGACCAGATTTAAGATCTAATAAGCCTAGCTGTTGAAAATGCAATTATAATTGTATTCAGAATAAATCTTCTAGATTGCATAAGTTTTATTTGTTAAAAAAAATAAATCCCAAAGCTTTTCAGTTTCCTCTGTCAACTCTGAGAGTGCTCTAATTGTTTGTGTGAGTCTTTATCCATTTTCAAGAATCAGAGTTGCGTCTGAGGGGTACATGCTGCTTTGCAAATATTTTTTTTTTAAATACTTTTAAATGGTGAACTCCTGAGAAGTAGATACATAAAACTGGGCTAATGTATGGGGTTTATTTCTATGCTATAAAAAAAGTAGAACTTCGTTGAGTTTGGTCTCCCTTCTTCTCAGTGAACTAGTGTAACTGAGCTGAATTTAAGGTTATTCTCAATATTAAAAGATAAAGAAATAATCATTCCAATTGGTGCCACACAACACCATCAGTAACAATAAACTATACCTTCCTTTCTCCTCTGAGTCAAGGAGGACATGCTTCCATATGCCAACTAGACACAGGTCTCTTCGAAGCTTTCCAAAGGCTTTAGGTGTAGGTGATGTTACTGAGCAGAAGAGGGCTGTCTCTTAGCCTTCTGCAGGGGAGTAGCTTTGCTATAAAGAGGCAATAGATCTTGAGTAGGTCTCACAGTTTGGGTTTGTGGTCTTGGGGTGCTTCAACTCTGACTACAGCAGGCATTTCAGGGCTTCTGTCCGTAGAGGAAGACTATGGCTTGAAGCACAGAAGGGAAAACGGGGCTCGATGAATTTCTTCTGGATTTAATTTGGGGGGGGGGGGGGGCTTGTTTTATCTAATCCGTGATCTCTTTTGATGCCATTTGAGAATTTAGCGGAGTCAATGTTACCAGTGGCTAGGTTTTGTCTCTGCACTTTCTGTTGGCTGATAGCTGGAAACCCTCTTCAATTCTTGCTGGTTTCAAAACTGTCATTTGATTAAAATAGCTGTTTATTCCTGTTAATGCTTCTTCCTCATATTTAGAGTTAACAAATCTTCTCTTGACCTTTTTTGGCAGGCTCAATGTGACAAGCTGTTTTGGTGGCCTTGTTTACCTTAAGCTTTTCTGTACATTTTCTTCTGTTTTCTGCACCTGCTTCTATTAACCTTCCTTTGCTTGTGTTACTAAAGGGTTTGTGATATATGAATGGTGTCTTAAAGTACATAGGTTATTTTCATACAGAGAATTTTAAAGTTCATGTCTTTTCTGGAAATGAGTTGCTTAAATTGTAGAAGTACATTTGCTGCCTTCATACTATTTTACTTTGTGTTATTTGGCAACTATCAGACACAGGTTATTCTCTTCCATGGTCAGTCAGAGTTGATAGGTTTCCATAGTATAATGGAAATGCTCTCTTCAGCATTTGACCTTATTCTATTGAATTTTATTCAGTTTCTAATATTAATGCCTTGATGAAAACTTGTGAAATCGCAGTAGTAAAGTCAACACAGTGGTTACTGGTGGCTAAACACTGTTCCGGTGCAGATATTTGACTTTGGCTCCACAGAGCAAGTAGTCCTATTGTAAACAATTTCATTAACTCCATGCCTCAATATATGCTAAATTAGACCATGGGTCCTGGGTGTGATATCTTCCTGTACAGTTTCTGAACCTTAAGTCTTCTACTGATCTTAAGGGAAGCTTCAAGTGATTAATTAAATTTAATTGTTCTGAATTGACATTAAAAAACATTCTTACAATTTCTGGTTTTTTGTGGCTGCAAGGTCTGAAATTGATTTTGGGCATATGTAGTTATTTCAAGTCTGTATTACTTTTCTAAAAGTTTACTGTTACCTTTTTTGTTTTTGCTTTTTTTAATAGGATGAATGTTACCAAGTGAGACAAATATTTGCTCAGAAACTTCACAAAGGCCTTTCTAGACTACGACTGCCACTAGAATATATGGCTATTTGTGCACTGTGTGCAAAAGATCCCGTGAAAGAGAGAAGAGCTCATGCTAGGCAGTGCCTTGTGAAGAACATAAATGTCAGAAGGGAATATCTGAAGCAACATGCAGCAGTTAGTGGTAAGAGAATAGACGTCGCTTTTTGGTACAAGTGCTATAGTTCAAATGTAAATGTGAGTAGACCCTGAAAATGATGTTGTTTTTCTGTTTGTATACATAGAATGACTGTAAATTTGACTTAGAGGTATCCAATAAAAACTGAAAATAGAGTCCAAATTTTCTTGTGATTTTTTTTAACAGGCATTTCTGAGATCTTTCAATTTTGTTATAAGCTGTGCAAATGCTTATGCCTAAGTATATTGGAAGTGAAGTAGTTTTTCAAGGCAGTTGTGTACTGTTTGAAATTAATGGATGAATATGTTGTAAGTGAAGTGACAATGATTTATTTTACTTCAGTAATTAATAATATGCAGCCTTAATGACATAAATGCTGTACTAAATTGACTGTCTTTGCGCTGCTGTATTGAGTAGCTTCTTATCTTGTCTTATGCTGGCAAAGGGCTATATTTGTAGGCATTTCAGGACGAGTTTATGTAATTCTTTCTTCCCAGTTCCAGCACTCTGATCGTGGGAATGCTTTCTAAATTATTATGGACTAATGTTAGCTAGTTTTCTTTTATAAAAACAGCCCTTTTTGCTTTTGACTTACTCAAAGCTACACACATACAGCATGAAAACATTGATATATGGTCATAGGAAAAACTAGACCTTTATGAAGAGCTATGGGCATTTTGAATAAGAGTTTTTGAAAGTTTTATTTCTTTGAAAGATAACCGATGGTTTGGCCTTTGTGACATGAACGGGATTTTTTCATTTCATCTTAGGATAGACCAGACATGTTTTGTGAATCTGATCTCTCAGATGGTGTCAGATAACTGATTTCCTTCTGCATTTATGAATCACAGAATTAGCCATGTCGGTTTGTGTGTGTTAGTCCCCCTAAATATTGATCAGAGAATAAGTCTGCAGAGAAATCCTTTTGTGTATTGTTAATTAGACTTAAAAAAGAAAAGAGCAATGCTTTTCTTCCTCCTCAATAACATGTAAAAAAGAAAATCCATTCAGCAAATGCCTTTCAAGAGGAATAGCCTTAGGATCACTTGAAGTTGAAAACCCTTTTCAGTTACATAGGAGGAAAGTGTAAGAATTCTCATATGATTAAAAGTAATTGCTGATTTCCTAACTGTATTAAGACGGATGCTGCAAAGTTACTATCAAAAATCTGTAGAAGAAATAAAGAAGAGCCTAGGGGGGTGTGAGATTCTTTTTATCCAGTAGGACCTCAACATGTGCCTAACGATTTTTTTTTTTCTTGCTGAAAGACTTGGCTTGAGTGATGCCATGGATTTGATATGTACTATAATCTGTGAGGTGACTGGATTAAATATAGATGCAGGATTTTTTGAGGATTACAATGTTAACTTTGTGACATTGAGATTTACCTGTCTGAGCTTTTAACAAATAAAATGTCTTGAAACTGTTTGCATCTTAAAATATCATTATTGCAGTTAGTATGGCTGAAGCTCAGTTCTGGTCAGATCATGCTATTTAAATGTGTATGTGTCTCCCTCTGTCATTTTCCCTACTGGTGATGCAGTAACTCAGGGTAGTAATGACAATAGCACCTCCTTAGAAAGGCTTCCACAGAAAACCAGAGCTGAGAATTTGCATCTTTGGTTAATGCAGCTATTTTTTTGAATCAATAAATGTGTGATTTTTATGATGCACTTTTTCTTGAAAACTTGGTACAAGTGAGGAGATTATCTTTCAGATGTTTTGGGAGATTTCAGCATTTGTTGAAAAGACGGTAAACTTCTGTATGCCTTGCCTAAGGAAAACTTCCTAAGGACTGGTACCCGACAGTAAAATGTCTTTTTTTTCCACACTGACCTTTTACAGGCTGGCAGGAATTACTCTCAGGCCTCTTAAATTCTCTAAATGCTGTTCAGAGTAGAAGCCACTCAAGAAGAGACTTATTTTGATTGTGTGTCTGTTACTAGTTTGCATCTGGGTAGAGACTTGTGTCTTGTATAGTAATCTTGGTTTTCTAAGGCTGGACTTTTACTTGCAAGTCAGTAAGTAGAAAAATTACAAGAGTAAAGATCAATTTTTTAAAAAAAGTTTCTTTCCTAAATGCTCATAACGCCTCTCATGAAGGTTTTTGGCACATTCTAGTTTTAAGTGCTGGTAGCTAATGTCCTTAAAACCACCCTGCCTTTTGGGTTGTGTCCATCTTCATTAGAAACGGGTAAAGAATGTGTAAATACTATTTTTTGTCATGACAGGGGTTAAATGTAATGTGTCAGTATTTGTCCCTTTCGTGTATTGTCCGGATCTGGTTCACTTTGTTTTCCAGACCCAGTTTGAGTTATTACTGTAGTTATATTAGAAATTGTACAAGGCAGAAAGTTAATGAAACACTGAGTTTGTGAGCTCTTGATGAGCATTCTACTGAGGTTGCTAATTATTACAAATAATGGGTTGGTTTGCCTGGGACATGTCTAAGGCAAGCCAATTTTGCTGGTGTTCTGAAATCATAATTATGTTCTTTCTTCCCTGCTACATCTTTATTTTTTTTTTAGTTATGCAAACAGCTGCTGGCTAAAATGCAGGACAGTGCTTGAAGACGTGAAGGATGTTTTTGAAGTTAATAGTGGAATGTCAATTGAAACGCATTAAAAATGGCTTTGCAAAGTACACTGGATTTCAGTTACATAAATATAACTTGAAATAGAAAGAAATTGGGTGATTTTGTTGTTTCTTTCAAAGCTTATGATAGCTTTCAGTCTATGTTGTAGAGATACATTACTCTTGATAATTAACTGCATCAACTGCAATGGCTGTCTAAAAGTGTATCCTTGGAACTTGACAGCCTTCTCTTCTGTGGGCCTTTATTAATTTTGAACACTTTCCTTGCTATTATGAATGAATCCAAATATTTTATGTAGGCTGTGCATTATCCCTATTTATGCAGACCTTTAAGAATGGGATAGATTAAGACTTGACTTATGCATGGCAATTATTTAGTCAATCTTGTGAAATCTACAATAATGATGTATTTTATTTGATGTGCACAATACTTGTCAAGCACATGTCATATGAATACATATATTAGAGATAAAAATGTCAGTGTTCTAATGCATTTTAAAATAATTTTCAAATATTATTATATATAATGATATATAGATGTTTCGACTTCTTATTCATAACCTAATATAGGATAGTGAAAACTTACCAAAAGAAGATTTTTCCAGACTTGATCATGTCTTTCATGGCCACTCAAAAATGTGATTTTTTTTTAAAAGCAGAGCCAGGAATTTCCCTCCTTCCTTCACATGTACATTCAAGTGTTTATCTGTAGACATGTTAAAACTATGACTTGACATTTGCCACACACACTCAAGATCTGACACTTGTACCATAGTTTCATATATATAAAAAATACTAGCATGCCTTCCTTGCCTATCGGCCTGCCCGTTGCACAGGCTACAAGTTTAATAACTTAGGTATGCTGTGCATCCTTCAATTCCTCTCAGTCATAAGGCTAAAGAAAGCAGTGTGGATGTTTTCGGCAAAATGCTTTCTGACTTTTGGTGTAAAACTTGTCTTTTTGTTGCCCCGTTGTGTGGGATATGACTTTTTTTATTCTGATTTTCGTCATCAAACTTTGAGGCAGTGAAGTTCACTCTGCATAGTGTTGGTTAGCTCCGGAATCTTTGGTTACCTTATGGAATACATATTTTGTGATTACACTGAGAGGGCCTTTGGCAACAATCCTTATTTCTTAAATCCCCGAGGAAACTAGGTCATCTGACTGTTGTGATGTAGGAAAGACTTTCTCCTGCAGTCCTTGCTTGGGACTACTTACAGGTCTTAGAGGATGCTAGAAAAAGTTTTGAATGCTTTGAATGTCATAGTTCAGTCATGCTGCTCTGCTCAAGTGGGATCGAGCCTTTCAAACTCTGTCCACTACTGCTTTGTTACAGCTTTCATGTTTTTGCCTATCCCTTCTTTAAACAGATAAGGTAGGCTGTGGATTTGGAGAACTATGGCAATTTGCTTGCAAAGCCCCTGCAAAGGGCATTTCTTTCTGTTCTGTTGACAACAAGGCTGTATACCTCAACGTCCAAAGAAAGAATAGTAGCTTATCCTGCAATTGTGCTGGTCTCACATCTTGCCGTTAACATGGATTTTGTGATCTACCCTCACTTCTGTTTTTCAAAGTCTTTCAGAATACAAGCTTTGAACCGAGAAAAGGATTGGGAGTAGGAGATGACTGTAGATGTATTCTCAAGGTAGCTAGAAAATACGCAGCGCTGAGTGAGAGAGACTTAAAATCTTAGTTTTTGCATGCACATCAGCCACGAGATGCAACATCATAAAGAAATGATAAGCCCACATGTGCCTATACTTCATCTTAGTATATGCTGACCTGAAATTTTGCTCTTTTGCCTGTAGTAGAAAAGCATATTTCTTGGTATGTAGTCTTTTGATGCATCTTTCTTCTGCTTTTCAGAGAAACTGTTGTCACTTCTACCAGAGTATGTTGTTCCTTATACTATCCATCTTCTAGCTCATGATCCAGATTATGTCAAAGTCCAGGACATTGAACAACTCAAGGACATTAAAGAGTAAGGCTACTTTTAATAGTGTTATTTCTAGGGTTAAAACAATCTAACTGTATTCTAAGTGAAATTTTAATTCATTCTGTATCCTGATACTGCCATCATTATGTGCACTGGTCAGTGTTATTTCTGTAAAATATTGTGAGAAATAGTATATATGGGGTTTTTAGTGTTTTGTGATATCTTACAGAGGAACCTTCACCTTCTGCTTATCCTACCTTTATTTCCTTTTTTCTAAAGAATTGGTTTTCCAGAGTTAGACTGGTTCAAATTTGTACTACTAGTAAAACCTAGAGTAGTCCTCTTTCTCAAATGTGCTGTTTTTAAAGAATTTTTTTTGCATTTGTATTCATGAAGAGTACTGCATTTCTCCTTTAGGTGCCTGTGGTTCATACTGGAAATATTGATGGCTAAAAATGAAAACAACAGTCATGCATTTATCAGAAAAATGGTAGAAAATATCAAACAGACTAAGGATGCTCAAGGACCAGATGACCCAAAAATGAATGAAGTAAGTGATACTTTTTCATTGGAAATTGTGTTTAATTCTGGCTTGCTTCTGGAGAGTACTTGTTTTTTGTTTACACACTGACTTTAAAATGTCTTTCAATAGAATTGTATGTGGGAGATGATAATTTATATACTGTAATGATTATATTTATTGTAGTTTATATGACACTTTTCCTGTGCTTTAGTAGATCTTACTCATTTGCAAGGGATTTGTAATAGTTTGCAGTCCTGTTTCTGTCTCAGTAAGGTTATTAAACACTAACTTTAAATATACATAAACTATAATTTTTACTGTTTAAATCATCTACTAAAGTACTTTGTAATATTTAATTTTAAAAGTGCAAGAGTAAGCTTAGTATAGGAAGAAAAATACATGCATTAGATGTTTCCAGTGTGTATTGTGTAGTGAATGTATCAAACCCTGATCTTAGTTTTGAGGTTTTTCATTTTTACAGATTTGTCACTTTTCTGCTTTTCCCATAGATATGAGATTTTTTTTTTAGCTTTGTCTTTGAAACCATGCCATACACTATTCTTAAGTGTAGAAAGGTCATGAAAGCCAGCTGTCTTCAACTGCTGGGCCTACAGTGCTTTTGTCTTTTTCTCCTATATTTTAGTACCCTGTGATACACTGTTTAAGATGCAGGCTAATCTTAAATATTTAAGATGATTGCTTTTAAACTGTGAGTTCTTGTAGTTCTGTGCTCAAAAGATACTATCTTTTGTTAAGACTTGCGATGAACTTCTGAAGTGTGGGGGGTTTTTTTGTATTTTTAAATTTTATTATTTACAGAAACTATACACAGTCTGTGATGTAGCAATGAATATCATTATGTCAAAGAGTACAACATACAGTTTGGAATCCCCTAAAGACCCTGTACTTCCAGCCAGATATTTTACTCAACCTGACAAGGTATGCTTTGGCATTTAATTTTTTTTTTGAGATAAGCCTGTTTAAATCTTTGCTAGTTTTAATTCAGGGGTGTTTTTTCAACAGTTCTTGTAACTTGACTTCTCCCTATTATAATATAGTTGAGAATGTATGTATGTATATGTTTTCATAAATATTTATATATTTGTACACACACTGATTTTTTTTCCCCTGAGATATTGTTGTTCAGGTTTAAAATTCTAAAAGTATAAATGATGTAAAGAAAATCTTTCACTACTGCCTCCAAAATATCTTGTTCATTGATTGTTGCTGTGATTTCCTCCCTCCCACCCCCCTCCTTCTTTACAGAATTTCAGTAACACCAAAAATTATCTTCCTCCGGAAATGAAGTCTTTTTTTACTCCTGGAAAGGTATGTACGGTGTGGAGGTTTGGAGGCTTTTGGTTCTGTGTTTGCAGTTTTTGCTTGGTCGTTTTTGTTTTTGAAGAAAACTAACATGAAGTGTTTCATTAACTTTAATTTACGTTTCAGTTTAAGAAAATAGATTGTTTCTGCCCAAAGGGTTTATATACCAAAGGTTAATAAATAGGTAGAGAGAAAGAGATAGATAAAAGGGAAAAGTGCTACTGTCTATGTTGGATTGTGGTAATAATAGCCAAAGCCTGTTGTCCTTAAAAAGAGAGAATCCAAAAAAAACCCAAAACAAGCCCCATGATATTTGACAAGTTTGCAAGATGGTTAACCTTTTTTTTCCTCCAGAAGACTACAAGATTGCATATGAAATGACAGCTCTGGAAAACTCTAATATAAATTATTTTAAAAGTCATGTAAATTAATCTTTGGCAAAGCTGAATGCCATTTTACAGTATCTTACAAGATAACTGACTGTTCTATGGTTATATTATAATTTGTTCTTTCTAAATATGCATTGTATTGAATGATAGTGGTTTTTCTTCACTAAAACTAAACCCAGTTACTCTTTAGAATAAAGTTAAAATCTAGTAAAGGAAAAGACAAATTGTGGTTTTCATCTAGATTAATGTGCCGTGTTCTATATTACAGGGTAACGTTCATCTGCTACCTTGCAAAAGAAATAAAAGCGCAGCATGTTCATTACCCTTAACTTTGCTAATGAAGCATTAGCTGTGAGCTAGTAAACTACTAATAGAGGAGGAATGCAAGTTAGGAAAAAATGCAGATGTACAGGAGCATCTTTCTGATAAGAAGTTGAAAGCCAACATTTATTGATTGGAATATGTCATTGCCGTACTGCATATTTGAACTCCATGGATTAGATATTAATTTCTTACTGAAGACATGAAAGTTTTTTTTAAAGCAAAGTTGCGTGTCTTCCAATTTCTGATCAGTAGTCAATATTAAGTTCTCTCATCTAGTTTTTGATGTAAAACATTCTTACAAGTTTTCCTCAAACTTTAATATATTAAGTGTATTAAGTGTACAATATTAAACAAGAAACATGGTTTATGCTACACAAAATTTCACAGAATGTTTGAGGTTGGAAGGGACCTCTGGAGATCATCTAGTCCAAAGCTCCTGTTCTCTGACTTTCCTCATATGAGAAACGCTCCAGTCCCTTCTTCATCTTTGTGACCACTTGCTGGACTCTCTCTAGTAGCTCCGTATCTGATATATCCTAACTGAAATTCTTCTGAATCCTAAGGTAGCTTTATATATCTCGTACTCTAGCTCATTTTTTGTTGTTCTGAAATTTTGTACCAAACAGCAGAGGTGTATTTGACCACAAAAAATTTTCAGTTGCCTCACCATCATGAGAGCAATGTGGAATGAGAGCTGGTCTAGGGAGTCTTGGTGTTGGGAATGGAAGACTAGTTTGAGTGGATGTTAGTGGGTGGATGTAAGCAGGGACAGTGTCTGAGGGCAGCAAGGCTGTGGGTGTAGGTTCTGTGGTAAGGGAGGAACTGTTAGTGCAGGCCCTGTTAGTGTTACTCCCTCCTTAGTAGGAAGTCCAGTGCAGTGTGAATTTGAACATCTCTCTGCCTTTCAGCTCTTTCTGTATTTGTTTATTGATTAATGTTAAGTTCTAAACTAATAGATGTAAATTCTTAAACTGGATTTTGTTCTCCAAGGTTTATTTCTGGAAAGGATGTGCTGCTTTTTTTGTTCTTGGTGCAGAATGAATCTTTGGTTTAAGTGTAAAATTCCCTCTGGCTATAAAAAGTATAATCAGCACATCTATGGTGCATATCTCTGAAAAAAGAACACTCAGAGCTGCTATGATGTGCATGTTGAACTTTTTTTTAGCTGTCACTAACTTTAGACATAGCTAGAATCTAATATTGCCATAGAAAATGGATCATCTTAGATAATGAGAAATGTGGGGAATGGTCTTTAATTAAACATTTTTGTATGTGGTGTTTGGCATACAGGTGTATTCTCTTTAGGAATAACTGAACTCTTTCAGCTCTCTCAAAAGTTAGTGTGAGCTGGAGGTATTTGGCAAGTCTGAAAGATAATCCACTTAAATTAATAACCTGAAGCTCACCAGTCTCTGGAAGCTTTGGCACCTATTAAAAGCCTAACATTTTTAAATCTGTGCATGAAGCATCAGAATCTTCTCCACAATATTTGATTTTTGAGGCGCTTATTCATTGCCAGTTGAAACTAGTGTGGTTTGGCATTACAGCTAAGCCAGTTCAGTGGCTGCTTTGCTGAAAGGGCTGTCGTACTGCTATTTCTGTTTTGCCAGTACAGATGCTTATCTGATCCAAATGGTGAGCTGGTTCAGGCAGCTAGATCAGCAGAAAGCAAACTGCACAAAAAGTCCTGAAGTGGCTTACTGCAATGTCAAGTGAGCACCCAATACTACCAGTGAGAAGGGGACTGAATAGAAGGGTAGAGAAAAGAATACCGCAGGCAGCTAGCTATTTGATTACAGCTTTGTCAGCTTCTTTCTGGTGTCTGTTGTTATCTTCACACAAAAATGTTTATAGCTTTGTGTTAAAATTAAGATATTGATTGCAGAAAGTGAAATCTGTGAATATTTTAAGCATAGTACATGTTAACCGTATCTAAATGTGTAGCTTAAAATAAAGGAAATATATTTTTGGTTTCAGCCCAAAGCAGCCAATGTTCTTGGAGCAGTTAATAAGCCTCTTTCGTCAGCAGGCAAGCAGTCTCAATCCAAATCTTCACGAATGGAAACTGTAAGCAATGCCAGCAGCAGTTCAAATCCAAGCTCTCCAGGAAGGATCAAAGGGAGGTTGGTAGACGACAAAGGAGCTTTGATATTTCAAGTATTTGTAATGGAAACTTTGAATATTTCTATAATGTTTTCTAAGTGAGAACTTAGAATTCTGTTATCTTATTTTGAAGTAAGTTATAGTACCACATCAATATAACTGAAACCATGAATTTGGCTTCCGAACTCCAGAAATAAATTTGCTTTTAAAAAAAAATAAAAACCAGAATTAAATCACATCCAGAGTTGGCTGTAGGAGGGAAGGAGAGCCTCATATGTTTATTTTATATATATATACATATACACACACCCCTGTATATCTGTGTGTACACACGTGTGTGTACACGTACATCTGCAGTTCCTAGGAACCTTGTGGCCTGCTGTAATATTAATAACAAGTCACAGACAGTGAGGACTGGTAGGCCATTGTGGTGATCCTGCATGACTTCCTTCTCTGTAAATTTGTCCTGCACTTTGCTGGACTTTGCAGATAAACATTTTTGGATTTTAGATTCCTTCTGTGATGGAGAGGGGAATGTACTGTAATGCTACAGAAGCTGTCTTCTAGTTATCTGTCTCTGAAAATTATAGCTTATTTTGTGTCAATTTTTTTCGATTATTCATCAGTTACTCTATCCTCTTATGTTCATTTTTTAACTGAAAGTCACATTATCATTATTTTTTTCACAGACATTTAGAGATTGCATAGCCCCCACTATTCATACTTTCTCACATTAATTTGAGACTGTGAGGAAATGTCATGTTTGGAAATAAAATTCCTCATTTGGTACTTCTGTGACTATTTAATATATAATGTTAATTTTAAGTGTACTGCAGTGCTTTACAAGAAATGCTTCTCAACTTCATGGAAAGTCCACAGAAAGGCTTATTTCTTACAAGTCATGCCAGTTCACATGCCGAAATACATTATTGGCTAAAGACAGGTTGGAATCCAAATTGTGCTCTCTATCCAGTGAAATGAATCTGAGACCAATACCGTTCTACATCCAGTTCATTTAAAAAACGCTGCACACGCAGCCTAACACATTCTGTCATCTTCATGATCTCCTCAGTTCACCTAAGTTAAACCGATTAGTGTTTTGAGTGTAGGTACCAAAGAAGAAGAAAAGTCCTCTAGAAGTGATGGTAATGATTCAGTATGCATGGTATTTCCAGTCCAGTCTGACTGAATATATACAGGCAAGTTTACATCTGTTAAGATGATGTATAAAAACTGGGCTTCCAATTACGTCACAGTTCTGCAAGTATAAAATCTGTAATGAGTGAGAATGTATTTCTCAGTCTATGCAGTGCCCAGGCCAGGGAGTTAACAGTTTGCATATTTGAATACCATTTTTCATTTCAGTGCAGAGCATGTCTCTTTTCATTAAAAAAACATGCACTGTTATTTAAAAATGTTGGTTCTACCTCCTCCAGGGCAGATGAAATTACTTTTGTGTATTGGCTTTTGTATATTACCTTTTGTCTGTGGGTCTCAGTGTTTTACATATGCAGGAGGTATTATTGTCCATGTTTACTTATGTAGAAACCAAAATAAAAATTAAATTGCTGCCCTAAATAACAACAGAAAGCTGAGGGATGAACTCACCTCTGAAATTTAAATCTGCTCTCTTATTGCCTAAACCTCATCATAGGAGAGTATGTACACTTTGGCCGCTCTGTCTGTGGGGATCTTTGGTATATGAAAGTGCATGCAAATGTATACAAACACACAGATCTCTTGTAACTCAGTAAAGTTCTTATGTTTCAAAAAGCTGCTTATCTTTCCCAGTGAAAAAAGAAAATTCAACTTGGCTTGTGATTGACACCTTTGTTCTGAGACTTAAGATGTTCTGGCTTGTGATACGTGGTGGCTATAGTAGCTGGAGTGAAAGGTTCTTTTTGCCAGATTGTTCATGGTTTAGAAATAGATTTCTTCTGAAGATTGTCGTTCTTAATATATATATTTTTTAAATGATTGCCTACCCTACTATAACAATGAGGAGAATAAATGCTTATTCATTCTAGGCTTGACAGTACTGAAATGGACCACAGTGAAAATGAAGAATTCACACTGGCTTCACCCTTACCAGGGAAGAAAACTGACAAAAGGGACGACTCTGATCTTGTAAGGGTGAGCTGTTTGGTTGCCTTGCAGATGTTTCATTATGAGTCACCAGGACTTTAAAATAAAAATTATTGTGATATATTTGATATAATTCAAGAAAATACACTGGAACATGAAACTGTGTTGATGTTGTAAACTGCTGGAAAATGTGTTTAGAGTTGGATATGAAAATGCAATGAAAACAAGGTTCAGTTTGTCTGTTTGTCATGTGTACATTACATGCATACATACCTTTCCATCATACTGACAACTCCTGTAAACTTTCAAGATTACCAGTTATGATTTGCAGGATATTGGTAATATTGACAGGGGTAGATTCTGCTAGAGCTAGGTTGATGAATATTAGTCCACGATTTTCTCATTCTCAGGATTTGTTGATGAAGCATTTGGCACATTGTTCAAGTTGATAGCTTCCTTGGACTTCTATTCCCCAATATACAGTAGAGATTTTTTTTTAATGTTGTCTTGATGTTTACTTGAAATATAGCTTTGGAAGAATTAATTGGATTAGTTTAAGAATGATCAACTATACTAGAGTTTTGGAGGAGTGGTTTAACCTGTCTGACATTTCAGATTGCCTTCTGACATTGTAAAAGTCTGTATCATATATGGTTTCTTGCTCGTAGCTAGCAAAGTGTTGATGCATTATAATTCTTGCCTTTTTTTGTATTGTCCCATCACTGGTGCTAAGGCACGTTCTCTTTTTCCAGCCAACTGTGTTTTCCTTTCAACAGCTGTAAGGAATAGCAACTGTTTGTTCTCCTGGTTATCTAGAATACCAAGAGGGTATCATGATTTGACATTGGATTTAGAAGGTCAAGGAAGAGTTATCTGAGTAGCCATATGGATTCTGTTTTCTTGCATGCAGTTTGTATGCAGTGAAGGCAGGAAAATGCTTGGTTCTGAGTCCCAGGTATCACAAGAAATTGCAGCATGATATTAAATGTGTGGTCATCAACAGGCTTTTAGGGCAGGGTGAGCTAGCTAACTGATAGTTGCAGACCAATACAATCCCATAGAATGTACAATAGTCTTAATGATTAACAAGCAAATTGTGCTGTTAGGTAAACAAACTGTTCTGTGAGAACATTGAACCCCAGGGGGTAGCAGAATGGTGTTATTGCTATGCTCTTTTACAGTGTCAGGATCATTCAGGAGAAATTACATGTATCTATCTTGGAGAGGCATTTTAGTGAATGACCACTAACCAAGCCTGTCAGTGTTTAAGAGGCATTTGGACAATGCCCTTAAAAACATGCTTTAACTTTTGGTCAGCCCTGAAGGGGTCAGGCAGTTGGACTGAATGATCATTGTAGGTCCCTTCCAACTGCAAATATTCTACTCCTATTCTATTCTAACCAAGGCCTTGGAGAGTGGCAGGCCTTTGGAAGTGCTAGCTTTGTCCTTCCTAATTCTTACCGTTGGATTTATGTATTTCTGTAGATCGGTAATGCTAAAGATTCCTAATGAGGATATCAAAACTGGTTTGGACTCTCACTCAGATGTAGTTCTTTAATATGTTAATGAAATTATAAACAGGCTAAATATTGTCTCAAGCAGCATCTACACCTGTATCAGAATGCAGAAAAAAAAACTGCCAAAGAAAATTAATATTCTATTGTAATTCTAAGAGCAGTTCAAATAATAAGAATTTCACATACCACTAGTAAATTTTGGTTCTTTGTGTCTTAATAACAGTTGGCAGTCTGTAAATTTTGTAGTATTTGGGATATGCATGAAAAGTAATAATACAAAAAAAGATCAGATTTGTTACAATTGGATTTTCTAGAAAGCAGCAGTGACATCCTTAATGCATTATTTTGACTCTGACATTTCTCTGTTCTCCTATTACGTCAGTCAGTTGCATTTTTTTCCTAGGTTGCTTAGGACATAAGCTACTGTCTAGTAAAAGTGTCCTGAATTTTTGCTTGTTTTGACGTACAAATAACCATCTTATGCTGTGATATTTTGTCAGAAAAGCAAACCGGCTTATAACAAAACCAGAAAAATCACGAATCTCTTGTCAAAAAAACCCCATAAACAAACAAACAAAAAAGCCCCCGAACACTTCTGATGCTTCCTGTATTGATATATCACTTCAGCTGTAAACTTTGATAAGTCTGAGAGTTCGAACAGCTCCTGGCATGCAATTCATGTTTAGAAGCATTAGGTTGAATTGGTAAGCAACAAAGCTAACTGATAAAGCAAATACAGTTCAGTATTTCAAGAACTTTTGAGGGCACTCGTATTTCACTTTGACTATATAAGCAAGCTGCTTAAAGTCATTGATTCAGAACTCATTTTGGGGTTGTTTGGGTTTTTTTGAGCTGAGGAACAGAATATAGCAAGCATAACTGAGAAGCAGAATTCTAATTGGGGACCAGAAAGTCCTATGTTTTAAAGATGACAGACACCACTCAGGATATTTGTCCAGGTTACATCATAGAGTAATGTGTTGGTTCTAAGGTTGAGGGACACTATTTAACCTCAGAGAAACTTTGCTTTGAAACTTGGCTGTAACTACTTACCTGCTAAAAGCAGCTGCAATGACAGATATGCACAATCACTGCAAAAGCAAATAGAACAGGGAATAATGAGGATGTCACTGATCTAGATCAACAGTCTTGTCACTGAAGTCATGAACTGGCAGGAGATGTCATAATTGTTCAGACATTTTTCTTATTGTCTTCTAGTGTAATTCTTTGTCCTTCAATTTAATTTACTTTTTTTTCCTCAAATTCTTTCTAGCTTTTCTTTCTGCTTTTCTTGACCAGGGTTTATGGCTAAAGTGGAGATACATATTTCTAAGCTGACTTCTATCTTCTGTCACAAGGGAGATGTGAAGGGAAAAAGCCCACATTTAATCTGATTTTAAGTGGCATAACTGTCATTATGTAGATTAAATAGCAATGTGGCAAAGACTAATAAATGAGTGTTTGCATGTGTTGAATTCATGGTCCAAAAGGAAATAGTCAAGGTCCCCATGAAATGGTAGGTGGGTAACTTTCTTTTTTTTTTCCCCAGAGGTAGGGGTTAGTTGGGACAATTCTTCTGATCCTAATACCTGCTGATTGAAGTCTTAGCCCTGTTTATAGCTCTTAGCTGTGCACTTTAGCAAGCTAGAGCATGGAGAGGTAAAGAATCACAGAATTCTTCAGGAAAAGACATTTCAGATCATTGAGTCCAACTGTTAACCTGGCACTGTCAAGTCCACCACTAAACCATGTCCCTAAGCACCACATCTACATGTCTTTTAAATACCTCCAGGGATGGTGACTCAGCCACTTCCCTGCACAGCCTGTTCCAGTGCTTGACAACCCTTTCGGTGATTAAAATTTTTCTAATTTTTCCTAATATCCAATCTAAACCTCCCTTGGTAGAACTTGAGGCCATTTCCTCTTGTCCTATCACTTGTTACTTGGGAGAAGAGACCAACACCCACCTGGCTACAACCTCCTTTCAGGGAGTTGTAGAGAGCCATCAGGTCTCCCCTCAGCCTCCTTTTCTCCAGACTAAACAATCCCAGTTCCCTCAGCCGCTCCTCGTAAGACTTGTGCTCTAGATCCTTCAGCAGCTTCGTTGCCCTTCTCTGGACACACTCCAGCACCTCAGTGTGTTTCTTGTAGTGAGGGGCCCAAAACTGAACACAGGACTTGAGGTGTGGCCTCATCGGTGCTGAGTACAGGGGACAATCACTTCCCTACTCCTGCTGGCCACACCATTTCTGATACAAGCCAGGATGCTGTTGGTCGTCTTGGCCACCTGGGCACACTGCTGCCTCATATTCAGCTGGCTGTTGACTGATACCCCCAGGTCCTTTTCTGCTGGGCAGCCTTCTAGCCACTCTTCCCCAAGCCTGTAACATTGCATGGGGTTGTTGTGACCGAAGTGCAGGACCTGGCACTGAGCCTTGTTGAACCTCATACACTTGCCTCGGCCCATCAATCCAGCCTGTCCAGATGTCTCAGTAGAGCCTTCCTACTCTCCAGCAGATCAACACTTCTGCACAACTTGGTGTCATCTGCGAACTGACCGAGGGTGCACTCGATCCCCTTGTCCAGATCGTTGATAAAGATATTAAAGAGAACTGGCCCCAGTACTGAGCCCTGGGGAACACCACTTGTGACCAGCCACAAACTGGATTTAATTCCATTCACCACAACTCTTTGGGCCTGGCTATCCAGCCAGTTTTTTACCCAGCAAAGCGTACACTCATCCAAGCCATGAGCAGCCAGTTTCTCCAGGAGAATGCTGTGGGAAACGGTGTCAAAGGCTTTACTGAAGTCCAGGTAGACAACATCCATAGCCTTTCCCTCATCCACTAAGCAGGTCACCTTGTCATAGAAAGAGATCAGGTTAGTCAAGCAGGACCTGCCTTTCATAAACCCACGTTGACTGGGCCTGATCACCTGGTTGTCCTGTACGTGCCACATGATGGCACTCAAGATTATCTGCTCCATAACCTGCCTCAGCACTGAGGTCAGACCGACAGGCCTGTAGTTCCCCAGATCCTCCTTCCAGCCCTTCCTGTAGATGGGCATCGCGTTTGCTAACCTCCAGTCAACTGGGACCTCCCTGGTTAGCCAGGACTGCTGATAAATGATGGCAAGTGGCTTGGTGACCACTTCTGCCACCTCCCTCAGTCCCCTTGGGTGGATCCCATCTGGCCCTATAGACTTGTGTGTATGTGGTGTAGCAGGTCACTAACCATTTCGTCTTGAATTATGGGAGCTTCATACTGGATTTACTACTAAAGACTGTGGCAAAGAAGGCATTGAGTACCTCAGCCTTTTCCTTATCCTTTGCCACTATGTTTCCCCCTGCATTCAATAAATCGAGGGTTCTATTAAGCCCTCCTTTTGTTGCTAATGTATTTATAGAAACATTTTTTCATTGCCTGTTACAGCAGTAGCTAGATTAAGTTATAGTTGGGCTTTGGCCCTTTTACTTTTCTCCCTGCATAACCTCATGACGTCCTTGTAGTCCTCCTGAGTTGCCTGCCCCTTCTTCCAAAGGTGATAAACTTGCCTTTTTTCCTGAGTTCCAGAATAGTTTCTGTTCCAAAAGCTTATCATTTGGAAAAGGTACTACATATCTTGACATGCTGGAGGGAAGGGATGCCATCCAGAGGGATCTTGACAGGCTTGAGGAGTGGGCTTGTGTGAACTTCATGAAGTTCAGTAAGGCCAAGTGCAAGGTCCTGCACCTGACTCGGGGCAATCCCCCAATATCAGTACAGGCTAGGAGGTGGAAGGATTGAGAGCAGGCCTGAGGAGAAGGACTTGGGGACACTGGTGGATGAAAAATTGGACGTGACCCGGCAATGCACACTTGCAGCCCAGAAAGCCAACCGTATCCTAGACTGCATAAGAAGAAGCCTGACCAGCAGGTCAAGGGAGGTGATTCTCCCCCTCCTGCTCTCGTGAGACCCCACCTGGAGTACTGCGTCCAGCTCTGGGGGTCTCCATTACAAGACAGATAGGGACTTGTTGGAGCAGGTCCAGAGGAGGGCCACAAAAAGTGATCAGAGGGCTGGAGCACCTCTCCTATAAAGAAAGGCCAGGAGAGTTGGGGTTGTTCAGCCTGGAGAAGAGAAGGCTCTAGGGAGACCTTATTGTGTCCTTTCAATAAATAAAGGGGGCTTATAAGAAGAATGGGGACAGACTCTACCAAGGCCAGTAGTGACAGGACAGGGGTAATGGCTTTGAACGGAAAGAGGGTAGATTTAGGCTGGACTTAAGGAAGACATTCTTCACTGTGAGGGTGGTGAGGCACTGGAAGAGGTTGCCCAGAGAAGCTCTGGATGCCCTCTCCCTGGAAGTGTTCAAGGCCAGGTTGGATGGGGCTTTGAGCAACCTGGTCCTAGTGGAGGGTGTCCCTGCCCATGGCAGGTGATTGGATTAGATAATCTTTAAATCCTTTCCAAGCCAAACCATTCTATGCTTCTTTTAAGGGTTGGGTGGGATTTTTGCCTCTCAGAGCAAATGTTGAGTCTTGGTGTAGCTCTGACAGCAGTGATTTGGCAGCTACCGCTGATTCCTGCACTTCCATTTTTCAAGTTTAAATTCAAGTTGCCCGCCATCTTCTGTATTACTGCCTTGCCACTGCCAGCATGGGAGCCAGGCATAAAGCACCCTGCAGCTCACAACACAGATGAAGCCACAAGCGGACAATTCACATTCTCTGTATCTTCATATTTTCCTATTGATAAAAAGCAGTTGTGGATGTTATAGCCAATTGTGTTTGCCACAGCTGAGGGTACAAATGAGGAAGGTCTTACACACTTCAGTGTTTTAACTGCTCAACTTTGAAATAATCTTTCTCTCTTCTCTGGCATTTTATATGAATGTGTGTGTTAATACTTTTGCAAAGGTTTTTGAAATGGGTATGGTAGCCAGTCTTAGACAACTTGTGTAACTTGAAGACTCTTTGTCCTGTTGGCGGAGGAGGGGGAGTTTCTGTAGCTTTTGCATACGTGGCAGTTTAGTATGCAGTTTAATTTTTTAATTTAAAGATATAATCTTACCTTTTCAGTCAGAGATGGAGAAGCCTAGAGGAAGGAAGAAAGCAGCTATCACAGATTCAGAAGAGAAACTAAGCATAGATGACCTGAATAAACTGGGTCAAGAGCAGAAACTTCGAGGTAGTCAACGGGGAAGGAAGAGACCTGCAGTTGTTACGGAATCTGATGAGACACAATGGCAAGAGGAAAAAAGGCTAAAAGATGATGTAATAGAAAGTGAGGATGAACAGAACAGTCCACCAAAGAAAGGGAGAAGAGGACGCCCTCCCAAAGCAAATAATGGGGGAACACCAAAGGAAGAACCAGTAGCAAAGTCAGCAAAACGGAGCAAAAAAAAACAAACACCAGCAGCTGCAGCGGAAGAGGAGGAGGAGGAGGAAGAAAGGCAAACTGAAAACATTGAACAAAAGCCAAAAGGCAGGCAAAATAGGACACTGAAAAGAACACCACAAAGGTAAGTCCGTCGTCTTGTAAGCTGCATCTTTTTTATCCTTGGACATTAGTTATAATTTGATACTTTGCAATTTGGGTCTTCCTCAAAACAGAGCAGAACCATCTGAAACTAGTACAGTTGAATCAGCACAGTCTACGCCACAGAAAAGACGAGGAAGGCCATCAAAAACACCACCATCACAGCAAAAAAAAGTGTAAGTGGTGAATATTTTCTAAATTTGTGTTTAGTGAAAATTAAAAATATGCCTCTGTGCCCTCAAACAATCATTTACCAAAAAGATTTCAGAATACTTTAATTGACAGTTAAGAAAATAAATTGTCATTGTTATTTCTAAAATGTTTTCCCTAGCTGCTTCTCCTAGAGCATCTCAAACTAGAGCAAGAGGCTACGAGTAAGTTTAATGTGCTCAGGTAGCTTTGCTCTTCTAGGAGAAAAGTCAATAAATCACATGAGGTCCTTGAAGATAGGGCTTTATTAGGACTTCAGGGAATGAAAAGTGCTCCTGTTTGTTTTGGATAGGGAGGAAGAATCAAATTGTTACTGTGGTGAAACAGTATTGTGGAGAATAAGTTTATTCTGATTCTCCTTAAATTAATGTTCACTTGCTTTCTAATTTTTGGTCGTCTTACTATCCACTTGAATTGTTTCCAAATGAATAAAATGTGTTACAATCTATGAAGGATAGTAGCTCTTGAAAATTCTGAGGCGTACTAAGCTCCAAAATAAAGGTAAACTCTGTGGCTAGCTTAATTTTCTTGTGCCTGCTGTAGGAAACTACAGGTATCTCTATCTTTTCTGTACATGTACATGCAATATATGTAAAGCAGAAGTGTACAAGTAGACAGGACTTACTGGCCCACTGGTTGGTTTTGTTTGTTTTGGGTTTTTTTCCATACTGGAGATCTTTCCCTGAACAAGCTTGTACGCTCAGTTCAAATTCCAGTTTCACGCTGGATCGCGTGTTCTGGCATTTTGCATGCACGATATCCCGACCTTTCCAGTGTTCTGTTTCCCCACCTCAGGTCAGACTTCTCCTGCTCCTTTACTCTGTAACCAGAAACACAGGTCCCAACACTGTCTTGGTTACTACAGAAGTCACTGCTACCTGTGCAGTGGAACATGAGTTGGAAGCTGCTACTGCCATGCAGAGGACACATGCCCACAAGTTCTTGTTGGGTGATGTGCTAGGTGGCATTTGTCAAAGATGCCCTTTAGTAAATACTTAAGTAGCTTCTGATTCACTTCTCAGTGAAATCAATGAACTCAGTGTGTTTCTTTATTCCATTTTAAACAGAAAGTAAACTGTATCAGTACACATGATCAATACCAGGCATAACTGTCGTTCATGTGTATGTACAGTGTTCCTGGCATGAGAAGCCCAAGTTGTTTCAGGGTTCAGAGTTGTTGGGTCTATTCCAGATTTCATTAAAAAAATATTTTGTATTTTATTTTTTGTGATCAGACCATCCAAATTTTGACTGTCCTTTTTCCAAATCTGCAAAAAAAAGGTGGAACCGTGGTAATTCCTCAGTCTTCAAAGTGGATTGTAGTCAGACCTTTCTCCCTTTGCTACATATGTATCTACAGCAGTTTTAACTGAAAGGAGTTGATAGACTGAGCAGCACAGTGTACCACAAGATAGTATATATTTAATCCAAATGCATAAAGCTTTCTGGGCTCCTTGGGGATGGATTTGGCATAAGAATTCGGGATTTTACCTATGAGGTGATAGTGTATAACCTATTTCTGATAGCTAATTTAAAAATTAGCACGTGAACTGGTTTTTTTTTTTTAATACATGAGAAGAGGAACCTAGTTTTTGAATAATTCTGTTTCTTCTTCAATTCTGTTGCTTCTATCAGTCATGGAAGGCTTGAGTTGGACTAATTTGTATTGTTTCTCAAAGGATGTCATATTGGTTGGTTGGTGCCAAATCCCCTACTGTACTATAATTACTACATGCAATTCAGAGATTGTATTTTGTACAAATTTTAGTGTGGTTCTCGGGACTGAAAATTCTCACCACATGTATGGTTTTATGCTGTCAGAGGACAGTTGTTTCGGATCTGTATGCCCCCACTGGGCATTGAAGTGTGTTTGTTGTCTGCCTGGAACAGAGCTTCTGGTTTAATTTAATCCAAAAAGTCACCTAGTTTGGGTGCACCGAGATAGCTTTGAATCAAACTGAAGTGCAGTAAGCGGGAAGATTCAGTAATTTGATTCTGAACTGTGCTAATGACCCCAACCAAATTGGTAATGTGAGCGCGTGCAGCTGTGTAGTTTTGGATACCTGTCTAGTTGGCACCTTTTTTTTTTTTAAGGCATTGAGGGGACTAGTTCCCATTTTAAGCAAATGAGTGCTTTTTGCTTATGGGTTCAGCTCCCATGACTAACAAAGACAGTTTAAGATATTGTTGACTGATTGTTCTTGATTGTCATGATTAAGGTATTGTTATCCTGTTTATCTCTAGCTCTTAGTACGAGCTAGGTTGGAAGATTTGCATTTAGGTTCATTATAATATTAATTTCATAAATAGAAATACGTGTTGTTCTAGGTCTGTAAAAATATGGATGCGGTTATTCACATTTTGTTGTGTGTATAAACTCTTATGGAAGTAGACTACATCTATTCATGGAATTCAATAGAAGGGGGAAAAAAAAACCCAACCAAGTATTCAGTCTCTGGCTGTTTGGCTTTTCATGTTCACTGGTTACTGTTGTGTCAGCCTTCTTTGGCCTGTATTCTGGCACTGAAGAGAAAAATCTGTCTTGTCTATAGATGCAAAAATTGTTTGACTTTGTACTCCTAGCCCTCTATTCTGGAAGAATTTGATTTTCAAATGCTGTTGTTCAGCCTCCTAGTTCCACTTCTATTCTGTGTATGGATGAACTAGATAGGTATATAAGGTAGAAGTATTATATTACGTAAAATTTTAAGGCTGCTGTTCTTGTAAAGTAGAAAGTTTGCTCATACAGTGTATACATGTGCAGACCCATATACTGTGAAACTGATCTTTATTTTTCTTCTAATTGTAGCCGTGCGGGACGTTCCAAACAAGCAGCCAGTAAAGAGAATGAGTCTAGTGAAGAGATGGACGTATTTCAGAGTAATTCACCTGTCAGTGATGACATTCCCCAGGAAGAAGTAATGGAAGAAGAGGAAGTTTCCACAATCAATGTAAGATAAATGCCTGAGATTTTCGTTGTGAGTCCTTGTGATGTCCTCTGTGTTTTGATGTTCAGAGAATGACTTCTGTTCTTAGAACTTAACCTGCCTTCTTGAAAATGAATGAAGTGGTTGTCAACTGACAGTGTTGTGTGGTGGCGCTGCTCTGTAGTTTCCTGGAGAAGCTGCATTTCTTACAAAATGTCAGATTTTGTGAAGTGTCTTAAATTTTCTGTTCTGTATAGCTTTTGTTATCTGTCTGCTTGAGTTGTGCCCTCATGGGAACATGGGAATTACTTTCCAGGTAACTCATGCCCATTCTTCTCAGCTAGATTATAATAGTGAATAATGTTTCTTTATACAAAACAGGAACACAAAATGAATAGTACTGGAAAATAAGTGTGGAATCTTGGAACAGAATACTAAACCAATTTCTTCCTCTTACCAGCATATGCAAATACATTAAAATAAACTTAATTTTCTATTTATTTCATACTAATACATTAGTAATGTTAGCAATGCTAAAAATGTAACTGTGAATGCCTTCGCACTTTTGGACACGTCTGATGATTGGAGCATCTGAGTGTATGAAACCTCTGAAAAAGGAAACTAGATCATTTTTGAATACTTGAAGGATGCAGGCTCAGTAACATCAAACAAACTTGTGTTCTGGTCAGTGACTGAGAATTCTACCTCTGACAAAATGAGTAATGAATGACACTATATACAGTTAAACATTATTGTGACAGGAAGCATTTTTTCCATTATAAAATATATTTATTCTTGAGTTTTTAAAAAAATTTCAGTAAAGTACATTTATTTAAAATATTTTTTCTCCAAACAGGTCCGTCGCAGAACTTCCAAAAGGGAAAGGCGATGAGTGAGCATGTAGTTATCAGCCTTCCAGGTGAAAGCTTTGAAGAATGCTTTTAATATAAAGCTTGAGACTGAATGAAGCTGTTAGTGCACAAATGGGGTTGCTGAAAAAAAGACAAAACCTATTTTACTTTTACTGCCCCTGCATTTGCAGTCCCTAGGTCACAAGCTTTAGCCACACACATGTTGATATCATTAACTGTGGATTTTTGTGAAGTGTAATGTGCGCTGGCTTTGTAGACATATGAACTAAAGAAGAAAATTGTAAATAGTTCTTTTTTTAATGTTTCTGACTTCTAAAGTGCTTGTATAGCTTTTATCTGCGGCTTTAAACTGACAGTACCCCACTGTTTATTGGATCTGTTGATTTAAAAAAGAACAGAGTTTGTTGAAAATTGATCTCAAGCAATATCTGTCAGTGTTCGTATTTGTACTCTTGTTGACATTTAACTGTGAAAAAAAAAAATCAGTTGAACAAATAGTGCCACTTTCTTTTGCCACTATTTGTTGAGAAGAAGAAGAAAAGAGAAACGGTCTTTGTTTCGTTCATGAATCTAACCTAGTGTTTACCTTTAGGCACCTATCTATCATCAGAGGTGCTAAATTACTTTCTTTTACAGTTGAACAATGTTGGATAGAATAATACAAGAGATGCAAATTGTGAAAGAAGTTGTTTGACTTGTTTTACACCTCAGTATTGATGCCAGACTTTTCTGGACTTCTAGTGGCATTGAAAATTCAAAAAGGATTTAAAATATTTTAATTTTAAAAGTGTGTTATTAAATAATGTACTGAATACCCTACCCATTTTATCTTCCCCTATCAGTTTTTATTAATCTACTGTATCAATAAAATTCTGTAACTGAGTTTTTAATAGTCTAGTATGTTAATGTGTATAGATATTTCCTTCTGAACATGATGTTCACAAAGAGCAAATTATTACTACATTATAATATGAAATCTGATATATAAACATTAGTGAAAATACAGTTCTTATTACAATGTAAAGTTAATCACAAAGAAAAATTTTATTGATGCAGTGTGTCTTTATAAAGCTGTTCTTGAGAGCCAAGTGTTTTGTATTTTATAGTGAAGTTGCATGTTTATGAAAAATGTGCTGAAAATGGGATGTAATGTTTTTTTGGAAACTCGTATCTAGCAGTAGTATATGGTAGGTTGCCTCTTGAGAGAACCTTTTATTGAGAGTTTATTGTACCTTTTTGTTTTTGTTTTTTGAGCCAAATTTTTTTTGGTATGAAGAGCTAAGTTTTTGTTGAACAACCAGCTGTTGATTATTGCAGTCAAGGTATTCAAGATTTGAATGAAGCTCCATTTTTATTTTGTGCTACCATAGAGAGGTTGGTTTTTCAGTTTGGTTTTTTTAGGTATAATCTGGGGGGAAAAAAAAAGAAACAAAATACTGAAAGCAGTATCCTGTATGCAGTTTTACAGTTTGCAAACTGTGTCTTTGAACCAAAATGTATAGGTTACTACACTATGCTTAGCCAAGCACATATTATTTCAGGTGCTGTTCTCCCTCTGGGTCCCTATAGTTGACAATATGTGAAAAAATCAGTTTCTAACTTAGGAAAATTTTTTCTCATTGAATAATGGAACATTTTCATATAATCCATCAATAAGTAAGTTACAGTTGCAAGATGGCCTGTAAAGATTAGGGGAAAGGATAATACTAAAACATGGATTTACCAATTTCCAAACTACAAATCACTAGTAAAGAAACCTTTAGAATTTTTTCATTATGCGTTTTTTTAACAGTGGAAAAAGGTATTATAAACCATTAGATTATTCTGCCTCAGCTTAACTTCCCTTCCCCGCCAGCTCCCTGCCTCAGTATTCAGCTTTTCAACATTTATACCTATAGATACGGGGGAAATGCTGCCTAAAAAGGCAATTATGATTGATTTGAATTGACTTTGACATAGTTGGCACAATGGAACTGGCTTACTTGTGCTTCAGCAGTGCAAATGCAAGTTGCTGGGGTTTTTTATGGTATAAAATGATGGAAAGCTAGCTTTATATTTTCCTCTTTGACAGAATTGCACTGAAAACATTTATGGAAGATGTACCTTTAAGTCCATTTTATACAAAAATATGAAAAACTGATGCTGAAACCTGCAGACTCTTGAGGCTTTATGTGCATAAACATGGTTAGGTTCAACTTCATCAAATATTGATGCACATTATCATCAGTAATGTTTAATGTAAATTTAAACTATAGTTTTGCAATTTAAATGTTGAGTTCTTGGGTTATAATGTGTAATTCATTATTTCTTGAGAAATAGGCACAGCAAATATTTCATTCTTATATTCAAACCTCTAAGTTCATTCTCATCTCATAAAGAAAATGATTATTTTATGTACTAACATTGAGATCTGCGTACAGTAGCTACAGTAGAGTATAATTATGTATAAAAGATAAATTGCTAACATTCAGTTAGCATGCTTTTCTGCAATGATAATGTTAAGTTTATAAAAATGTACTGTATTACATTAAAAGATCAAATTGAACTCACTGTAACAAGTTCCAGTATGAAATTTTTATGAGATTACCAAAGTATCTTGCTGTACTTTGCAGCAAATTAAGCTTATTTGTGTTATATTTCCTTTTCTTGCTGCAGTGCAACAGGAAACTTTCAGTGATCTGTAGTTCATATGTAAAATGCAAACAGTGATTGTAATCTTGATACTAGTGTTTAAGAATAATTCACTCTGATTCCAGAAGCATGGGATTTTTTTATTTGTCACTAACTGAGATAATTAATATCTAGGTCTAGCTAATCCACTAATAGGAAGGAAACATGAAATGGCTTGAGAGTTCTAGTGTGAGTACACCTCTTCCACCTAGGCTAATCTAGAATCCTGTATTAACTATACTTGACTCTGCCAATTGACTTCATTTTCTAGCAAAATTGAACCCTTTTTCAAATATTTTGACACTTGCTGTTTTGACACTTTGATCTATGTGAACAAAAAATTAGAATTTACAAAAAAGCATTCATATTAAAGACATTTCCACCGAAAATGAATATGCTCAATTTGTAACTTGCAAAAAACTTAGACTTGAAGATTAAATACTTCATTCTGGCATAGCATTTGTCATCTGATATTCTTAAAAAAAAAAAAAAAACCAAAAAACCCAAAACCAACCACCACCAAACTTCACATAGAGGTGTGTGTGCAGTTTTCTTACCCTTTTTTTTGCATGTGTAGGTTTTGACGGGTTATGGAAGTCTGCTTTTGTGAACACAGACAATAGGTTTTGGATCCTGCAAGTTTACATCCCTGTGGTTCTATGGGGTTAGTTCTTAAATGTGTTCGTCCTATGCAAATACAAATACAAAACCAAGGACGTTGATATGTTTTAATATTCTAACACTTGTGCACTCAGGGCATGTGATGGAAAGAGTGTACAAGTATCTTAAAACTGTATGTGCCAGACATACACAATTCTGAGTTTGTGGATGGAAACATTTTTAAAATTTGTGTTTAAATATATATGTATTGTAGAGATTGATACATCTCTACCTCATCACAGTAGGTACAGTACATATTTCATAAAGAAGCCTTTAAAGAAACACATTCAGGTATACCACTGTGTTTGTCCAAGGCAGCGTGTCTACAAACACATGATGAAGATGAATTCTAGATGGCTGTCCTGCTAGTCTGATGGCTGTATGAGGACCAAAATGATAAAATTCACCTGACCAAGACCCTCTGTCCAGTCATCCGTCAGGAGGAGGAGAAGACCCTGAATGCATTCTTATTTCCAGCTAAGCTCACAGATTGCCATTCCAGTCTTTGCATCTTCGTTGGATGTTGCCTTTACAAAAGATGTTTACTAATTTAGGTGTGATTTCCTAACGCTGACAGAAGTAGACTTCCTGCTGCGTCAGTAGGTTTGCCCAACATACTTGGGACATCTGCTTCATTATGTACAGTACAGCTTCTGGTATTTCGTTGCTAATGGAAATGTAGGAAGCTGAATGTTGGCAACTGGGATAGAAATACGGCAAAACTGCCACTCAATTTGCTTTCAGGTTCTTCAGATTCTGCTATCTAAAAGATCTGACCTCTGCACAGAGTTCACCAAGTGCCATTATATTTGTATAGGCAGGATAAACATAGTATCATCCTATGTGTGTGCGGTAAAGAAAAGGTTTGCATTTTTCTCAGTGCTTCACTACAGTCATGATGTCGTTTTTAGTAACACTTTCATTTCTGTAATGAAGACGTATAATGTATATTAGTTTGAGATAGCAGCATTGTGTCATAGCTATGTAAGAAGGAAGAAAGTCTCTCAAATACAGATTTCTACCCCTGCAAATCAGTACTTTAGTAATCATGTGGTAAGTTGGAATTAGTTTTAACATACAGTTTCTTTGAAGGATGGATAACATCTTATAAGGTGTTTTATTTGGCTAGCCATGTTTCTGGTGCTTCTGTCCTACCTCACATATGTAGATACAAAAGAATGCAGTATTTTGAAAATCAAACCAGTATTATTAAATACACTGCCTGCTTACTTGGAAGTCATTTTATCATTAAAAATTTGCAGTTCACAAATTTGTTACATGGTTCTGAACAGATTCAGAGCGCTGAAGGTTTTGGATGTTAGGTTCTTTAAGACTTATGTTGTTAGATTTTATTAATTTTCTATAGATAGAAGGCAATTGCTTAGATTATGACATGCAGTGTAAGAGAACATGTGAACTTAGTAACAATCTAAGTAGTAGTAACTTCTGTTGGTATCATAATATAAAAGAATGCATTAGAATGAAACATTCTTGCCCTAAAAATTTTTTTCTTTAATATGTTAAGAAGACATGCTGATAATGTAAAACAGCTTTCTTCTAAAGCCACAGAACCTTGAAATAGTCTGGTTTGGAACAGCTTGGCTCTTCTGGTAGATACATTTTAAGCTTACAGGTTTGTGTTCTGTGTAGTATGTTTACATTCAGCAAAATTAAATTCTTGTAAACTAAAGATATTTTGAAGAACAGAAGAAGTTTTTAATCCATATTTAATAAAACAAGGTGTTCCTTTTGAGCAGCGAGGGTTTTTTTTTTTTTTTTTGTAGCTGTATCTATAGAAGCAGTAACATGTTAGATGAATCTGATGTACGCCACCGTTTCTCTGGAGCCTTTGACCTCAACATACTGAAAGGCAGTAGAAACTGCCTTTGTGTTTTCCCCAAAAGGCAGTTACTGTTGTCCTTCTATAAACATTTCAAAAGATAAGAGCTGGAGGAGGAAAGGAGAGAAAAATGATGGGTTTATTTACCTTCTATTTATCTTCTGCTGTATTCTGTACTGTTTAGGTGATGGAAAAATAATGGTGTGCAGAGGTGTGTTGGGTGAAAAGTGGGGTGTTAGAAATGAGTTATTAACTTGAAAGGTGCTAGAGAGATGAGTGAGGCGTAGGGAATCAACAGATCAGTGAGATGGGAAAGCAGTTACTTGATACCAGATGACCAGTGATAGGAGCCTTCTATTCAAGATGAAAGCCTAGATGAGGGAAGCTAAGTTAGTGATGATGGTATCATTGTTTATTTAAGAGAGGAGAACTGAGGATACGTTGCCGCCTTTGATTTGGAGTAAGAGGTTTGAGTGTTGAAATATAAAATGTATAAAAACAGGCATAGAATTGAGACTAGTGCCCAGAGTGTGTTTGTGGAAGGAGGGCGATAGCTGCTGCTGAGGTCAAATGTCATTATTAAGGGATTTGGAATAGTTTGCCAAAGAGGATTCTTACTCCCATAGGTAGGGAGATAAGGTTAAGGCAGCAGCCATTTAAATGCAACACTAAAAAGGAGGCAAAAGAGGCCAAAATATAAGCCATCTGGAAACAAGAACTCTCAAAGCTGCCTAATAGCAATAGTCTTTACAGGTGCACACTGCAGATAGCAATATGTAAGTGTCAGTAATGATGTCTCCTACAGTGCCTCCCACTAAATCTTCCAATGTGACCTCTTTTCTTAGCAGCTTTTTATGCTGATGACCCAGTCTTTCTGAAGAGGGCTTGAAATTAAAGTTGCTGGAGGAGGGGAACCTCAACCCATCCCACTCCTACCAGTTTGATGCCAGTGCCAGCAATAGATGCCCAGAGCCGGGAGAAGGATCACAGGTCAGCAGGAGAGCACCTGAAGGGCAGCACAGAGGAACTCCAGCCACTCCAGCCAGTCAGTCAGCTTCATCGGGCCCAACTGAAATGCCTCTGTGCAAACGCACGGAGCGTGGGGAATAAACAAGAGGAGTCGGAGATGTGCACACGCCTGCAGGGCTGTGATCTCATTGGCATCACGAGATGTGGTGGGATGGCTCCTGTGACTGGAGTGTTGGGATGGAAGGATGCAGGCTCTGTAGGAAGGACAGGCAGGGGAGATGAGGAGGGGGTGTCACCTTCTATGTCAGTGACCAGCTGGAGTGCATGGAGCTCCACCTGGGGATGGGTGAGGAGCTGACCGAGAGTTTATGGGTCAGGATTAAAGGGAGGGCTGGGACAGGGGACATTACAGTGGGGGTCTGCCACAGGCCACCTGACCAGGAAGAGGGAGTGGATGAGGCCCTCTATAGACAGATAGGAGCAGCCTCACATTGACAAGCCCTGGTTCTCATGGGGGACTTCAACCACCCTGATATCTGCTGGAGGGACAACACAGCAGGGCATAAGCAATCCAGGAGGTTTCTGGTTTCCTTCTCCAAGTGACCAAGGAGCCTATGCAAACCTCATGAAATTTGACAAGGCTAAATTCAAGGTGCTGCACATGGGTCAGGGCAATCCCAAGCATAACTACAGACTGGGCAGAGAATGGATTAAGAGCTGCCCTGAGGAGAAGGACTTGGGGGTGTTGGTGGACAAAAAGCTCAACATGAGCTGGCAATGTGTGCTTGCAGCCCAGAAAGCCAACCATGTCATGGGCTGCATCAAAAGAAGTGTGACCAGCAGGTCGAGGGAGGTGATCCTGCCCCTCTACTCCGCTCTTGTGAGACCCCACCTGGAGTACTGCGTCCAGCTCTGGGGGCCCCAGTACAAGAGAGACATGGAGCTGTTGGAGCGAGTCCAGAGGAGGGCCATGAAGCTGATCAGAGGGCTGGAGCACCTCTCCTGTGAGGACAGGCTGAGAGAGTTGGGGTTGTTCAGCCTGGAGAAGAGAAGGCTCCGGGGAGACCTTATAGCAGCCTTCCAATACCTGAAGGGGCCTACAGGAAAGCTGGAGAGGGACTATTTACAAGGGCATGGAGTGATAGGACAAGGGGTAATAATGGCCTTAAGCTGAAGGAGGGTAGATTTAGATTAGATGTTAGAAAGAAATTCTTTTCTGTGAAGATGGTGAGGCACTGGAACAGGTTGCCCAGAGAGGTTGTGGATGCCCCCTCCCTGGAAGTGTTCAAGGCCAGGTTGGATGGGGCTTTGGGCAACCTGATCTAGTGGAGGGTGTCCCTGCCTGTGGCAGGGGGGTTGGAACTAGGTGATCTTTAAGGTCCCTTCCAACCCAAACCATTCTATGTTTCCTACTAATTTAAATATACCTTCTTGGCAGCCTTGAATAGTTCTCCCCTCATGGAGATATATATATATAGAGAGAGAGAGAGAGAGAGAGAGATATAGGTCTTCTCCTAGGGTACAGTGTGTCTTATGCCCAGTCATTGCTGCTTTTCCTTCCTTTCAGTGCACCCCAACCAGCCAGGTTTCCAAATTTTTCTCCTTTGCGACATTGGTTCTTCACTGGTAGTTGGTCACTGGAACAGGCTCCCCAGGGAAGTGGTCATGGTACCAAGCCTGTCAGAGTTCAGGAGTGTCTGGATGACACTCAATCATATGGTTTAGTTTCAGGCAGTCCTGTGAGGAGCAGGGAACTGGACTTGATCCTTATGGGTCCCTTCCAACCTGAGATATTCTGTGATTCTAAATACAGCCATTGTGCTACTTGTTTCACAGCCATCAAATTGTGAAACAAAAGCAGTCATCAGACTACCACCCAACTGCAGCACATATTGGAAAAGGTGTGTACAAGTTCTGTAGTTGAACTAGAGAACTAGTAGTTGAACTGCTTCTACCATTTGATATCTCACTTTCCCAATATCTAGTGAACCAAGCTCCTTCCAAGGTTATAGTACTTCTGCAAAATGGTGAAGCTGTCTTCCAATATCTGGTGTGCATTATCCAATGAAATGGCAAGTAAGGACTCCCCTGAAGCATAAGTAGCCACCTCTGTGCTCTCAAATACAAAACAGTGTAAACCAAAAGGAGGAATAATTTGGAGGGATTTGGGCAGAAGTTCAGTTCGCTTCTTTCTGTTTGTATTAGGGAAGAAGCAAGTATTTGGTAGGAACGTGAAAGAAAATGAAGATTATTGCAGTAGGGGAGGTCAAGTTTTGCCAAACCATCTTCTTGCATTCATGGAAGGAACAGAAAAAGTTACTCATAAAATATGTGTCACTTCAGCAGCTTTTAATGATTATGTACTTGGGTACTGTCCCAACAAATGTGCAACAGTGGGTTATGGGATGTTACACTTAATTCTGCATGGGATAGTATTTTAATCTCTGCAAAGATTTAAAAATGAATTTTGTGTTCTCCTTCCTAAGCTGCTCAGCTACTTATTTTTTTATAACTCTGGTATTTAATATCAGATCAGCATCCATTGCCTGCTTTCCATTTTTATATTTATCCAAAATTAAGGAAGTGAGAGATGGGTATAACACAGAGCTAGTGTCACTTAGTGCTGTCATATTTAGTTTAGATAAAAGACTTGATGTATCAGGAGAATGCGTAAAATCCATACTTAATTCATTAATTTGTTCAAAACTTGTGGCTCTACCTTAGTTTCTATGCTACTGTTTGATGTTGAATTTGGAACATAGTTTTCTTTTGTATTGTTTTCTGTTTATGCAAGTTGGGCTAACAGAGCTAGTTATGATCTGCCTAGAAAAAGTATTAATAGTATAGAATATGTAGTATTTTGCTGTTACATACTAGGGCCTTCACCACAGAAAAATTGTATATGTGTTTTAGCCTCAAATACTTGTTTTCAGTGTAAACCAGTTGTTTCTCTTGGAGCCTGTGGAGTTGTAAAACAGCTTTCAGCAGACAGGGCATTCCTTCTGTCTGATACACATACACTTATACATATGTTGCTTATATATAGAAATACTTGGCATAAAGCAGCAAAATGAAGGTGGAGCTTTGAAATACTGTCTATATAGTATACATAGAATTGCAACGCTCTTGTCTCTGACTACATATATACACGTTTACTGAAATAACTTACTGGTTAAGGTTGGAGAATGTTTTTGAAGTCTCCAGGGAGCTATACTACTCTGTTCTCCCTCACATGCGGTGTAAGTTTGTATGGGCAGTGTGCCTAATGCCATGTTTGTTTCCTTAAATTTCCTGATGAAATAGCTTTCTTTGTGCCATTTTTCTGCTGTGTGGTCTGTTGTCTTGTTAGCAACTGATTCATTCTTAAGACTGACTTGACGGGCTTTACTGAAGAAGGTCTTCGGTCTGTTGTCCCAACCCTGCAGGGGCTCTTGTTTAAATGGGGAATAGTTTTTCTGTAAAGGTCAGTCTTTCTACCTCCATACTAAGAAAGGGACATGTTTCAAAAATTACTCTAGAAAAGATCCACTTTTTCAGGTCCCTTTACATATCTAGGTGGGCCTGGGCACATTTCAGTTCTCAGAAGAAACAACTTTCTCCATTGTTAGTACTAAAGATGGGGAACCACCTTCTGAAGGTATCTCACCATACCTCAACACATTTCATTGTTATGTCAATATGCCTTGAGATCTCTCAGCTCAAGCAGGGGCTGTTGAGGCATAGTAGATGAGAAACTCTTTTGGAGTTGATGTGGCTTTGGCCTTCCCAAACAAGGACCACATGTGTGTTCTGGAGGTCACTGGTGACTTTGCTTCTGTATCTGAGGAAGCAGTGCCATTATTACAGTTCCTATTCTCAGCAAGAAAAAGTAGTCCTTAGTACTGAAGCCATTCCTGCTTAGGACCCACCACTTTAATTTAAATTCAAGACTGATGAGGACTTTTAAGTCGTCGTTAAGTAGCTGGGTCATCCCATTTTGTAGAGGGACTAAAAAAACCTGAAGTGTTCCTCAGTTTAAATTCCTGGGATAAATGACTGAGACAACTAGGGGTCTTCTCAAGGTGGATGCCCTATTTGAACCTCTGGATTCCATATTCTTGGTAATGAAATGTGATGTTCCTCATAGCCATTACCTCTGCTAGACACAGGGAAAGAGTCACCCTCACATCCTTTTCTGTTGTCTTTCAGCCACATTTCTCCATTCCTCTATCGTGTTAATTTCAAAAGAGCAGTGGGAGTTTCATCTTGGCCAGGAAATTGCTTCAAGTCTTTTTCTCATGAGCCTTTTGCTTTTAGGTCTAATTTGCCTGTCACAGTCTTGATATCAGAAGGCTTTTTTTCTTTCTTTCTTTCTTTTTAACTGCACAGATTCAGACCTTCACAATTCTCTTAAGCTGTTCATTTCCCCTGCAGGCATTCTGTCTAGGTGCTTTGCTATTTCTAACCAGTGATAGAACAACAGGATAGTAGTCCGTGTCCAGGCCTTCTGTGAAATAGTTTTAGGAGGTCAGTGGTCAGAGTGGGTTCTGCCAGGACTCAGATGACTCTTGGAGCAGTGCTTGAATCATAGTCACAGAATGGTTTGGGTTGGAAGGGACCTTACAAATCATCTAGTTTCAAGCCCCCTGCCATGGGCAGGGACACCCTCCACTAGACCAGGTTGCTCAAAGCCCCATTCAGCCCGGCCTTGAAGATCTGCTGCATTCCAGTTATCCCCTGTGCATCTGTGTGCGGCCTCATCCACGCTTTCACAAATCTAAAATCAGATTTCACCACAGAAATTTTACCACTAGAGCTGATGGGGGTCCTCTGGCACACTGATACTACACGCATTTTTTTTTTTTTTTTGAGAACCTTCTCCTGTGTTTTGTAATAGCTAACTGCTACTAAACTACTATCTGCACTAAAAATGGTGTAACATTTTTATGGAGTGCACACGAACTTGCTTGAAGAAAATGTAACAGTGTATGCGTAGTGGGTGATCTCTGAGAGACATTAGCATCCTACTTGTTTTTCCTGTCCTTTGGTATCTGCTATGGCTGCATTCCTGCAGCTGAGAGGTACTGAAATGCTGAGTATGAGAAGAGGGAGAATGTAAACACGACAGTTTTGCATATAGTAAGGGAAAACTCTCCTGTCTCACATGGCAGAGAGAAATGCAACTATGTAAGAACCAATGTTATTAAAGTAACAGATGTGTTTACTTCCTTTCTGCCATTTCTGTTGTTAGTCTTTTGAAACATCTGATGGTTTAATTTCCTCCAGAGTAGGAACCGAAATAGAACAGTTTTGTCATGTGTACAATCGTGAGAGAGGGCAGGTCGTGCATGCATGCTGAAACCTCAAGTGTTCCTTGGTCTTGGGTTCTGCGTGCACCTGTGGAAATGTTTGCTGGTAGGAACTCTAGTGCCTGTAGGTTATGCCTTATTTTCCCTCTGTAAATGTAAAACATTTAAAGTTTTAATGTGCTGAAGCAGACTGTAGTGAAATGGTCCTGAAAACACAGTTGCAAGACTTAATCATATTATATTGTTTTTCTTACTTGAGCCATGGTTCTTCCTTTTCTTCATATGGCACAGACTGCTGTGGAAATGCTCTTAGTGGCTATGAAGGGGAGAACTACCAAACTAGGGAGAAAGTTCAAGTCCTCATGGGAGAACAGAGTGCATTGTTGCTCTACATAGCAAGCAGCATCTGAGTTTAATAAAAGATTGGCAGTAGCCATGGAAAACTGCTCAGAATGTAAGTGTGATGTGCTAAAAACAAAATCATAGAATCATAGAATGGTTTGGGTTGGAAGGGACCTCAAAGGTCATCTAGTTCCAACCCCCCTGCCATGGGCAGGGACACCCTCCACTAGACCATGTTGCCCAAAGCCAACCTGGTCTTAAACACTTCCAGGGATGGGGCCTCCACAGCTTCTCTGGGCAACCTGTTCCAGTGCCTCACCACCCTCACAGTAAAGAATTTCTTCCTAACATCTAATCTAAATCGACCCTCCTTCAGCTTAAACCATTACCCCTTGTTCTGTCACTACACTCCCTCATAAACAGTCCCTCTCCATCTTTCCTGTAGGCCCCTTCAGGTACTGGTAAGCCACAAAAATCAGCACATATACTCTTATCTATTTGGGGGGGGTTGTATCCTCTGTATCCTCTCAATTTCTTCTGATGTTTCTGCCGTGGATTCCCACCCGCTTTATACTGTTCCTTCTTGTTAGTTGTGTCTAACAGCACAAATACAAATGTGTAAAACCAAGTTTATCTCAAGAAAAAGCCTGTCTAAAACTCTAGGAGTTCTGCCTATTTTGCCAATAGCAGATGCTCTCAGTCTTTGCTGTACGTTCACTGGCCCATGAGGCTTTGATGAGCAGCAGTGATTAAAACCAGCCCCAGAGAAGGAAGGTTCCTTTCCCACCATTACGGGAACATGTACCTTTTTGTACCTATCTGCTGTGGCTCTCAGCCAGAGCTATGCAAGAGGAAAACTGACAACTGATGAAAAATGGTGGAGTAGAGTAAGGGAATAAATACACTTCTTAAACCCTGAGAATATCCTAGGAAAAAAGGGGTCCAAAAGAAAAGCATAAACAGTGCAACCTTGCAGATTCTTGAAGATGGCCTTTTTAAGTAATGCATTGAATTTGACATATTGGTGGTGTTCAGGTGATTTGTTGCAAGAATGTCTCTATGAATAAAAAATTAAAAGTATTTGCAAAGAGGAGTAACTTCACTGAACGCTGCATGAACAGTCATGTGGTGACCAAGTCACATGACACTTTCTCTCCTGAACGGGAAACAGCATTAATTCATGTTGCTGAAAGGAGACTGGTAACAGGTTTAGATTCTAGCAATGTGGTATCACTTTAAAACAATCCCCTCAGCTTAGTGAGCTTGTGTCCAAGGGAGGACTTCGGCCAGTTGGGATGAAAGGTTAGATGATTTACTGCTGAGGTGGAGCAAGAGGTCAAGGGAGAAACAGGCCTCCTGTTAGCTTGCCAGCCACAGGTTTAAATGTGCTGTAGTGGATGGAGCTGGAAGATGATGATGTGATTCCTGGGATGGGAAGAAGCTGCAAGCTAAACTCCTGCCAGGGTGTGGTCCAAGGTGGTAATCCATACAGCATTTCAATCCAGGCCATACTTGAATTAAATGACACAGGGAATGGGTATTCTGTCTGCTTATACCAAAACATGAATGAGTATCTTCTCTTGAACCTGTAAATAGCCTAGTTCTAGGCTTAGGAGGTATTGGTCAACCAGATGGGTAGAAACAGTGGTTGGATGATTGGACTCAGAGGGCAGTGGTTCAAGGGCTACTCTGCCTCAAGGCTGGTAACACCTGGGGTGCCACAGGGATCTGTCCTAGCATGTGTGATGTTTAACATCTTTATTAGTGACCTGGAGGAGATGGCAGAGTGTTTGCTCATGAAGTTCCTCAATAACACAAAATGGGAGGGGGTGGTCAATATGCTTCCAAACAGAGGCACCTAGAATCCTTGGGGGAATGGGACTACCTCATGATATTTAGTAATGACAAATGTGACGTCTAGCCCTCGCACAGGAAGAGCTCTTGGCCATGGTATAGACTGGTTTGGGCAGCAGCTCTGCCAAAAATCACCCAGGGGAGTTGGTAGACAGCATTGTGCGATGTATTAACAGGAGAAAAGCCAGCAGGTGATTAAGAGGTGGTGATTATCCCCTCTACTCAGTACTTATTAGACCACACCTAGATACTGCCCTCAGTTTTGGCACCCCCCGAACATGGAAGACATTGATAAATTCCTTTGAGTTCGGTGAGGGCCACCAAGATGGTCAGGGCCTGTAGCACAGGCCCTGTGAGGGGAGGCTGGCAGAGCTGGGCTTTCAGCTGCTTTTGGAGGACCTAAGAGGGGCCCACTGATACCTGCAGGGAGGTTACTGAGCAGATGGGCCCAGGCTTTTCACAGCAATGCATGGTGGGAGAGAGACAAAGTCAGAAGCTGAACCTGGGTGTAAGGCTGGGTGCAAGGAGAAACTTGGGGAGACAAACTGACCAGAATGGGATCAGTCAAGCAGTGGAACAGGCTGCCCAGGGAGATTATACAGTCTCTCTTGGAGATTTTCAAGAATCAGCCGCGTAAAGCCCTGAGCAACCTGGCCTGACCTCATGGTTGACCCTACTTTGAACTGGATTTTGGACTAGAGACCTACTGAGGTCCCTTCCAGCCTGATTTATCCTGTGATCCCATTCCTGTGACAGCATAGCTTATGAAATAGGGAAACTTTCCCTGGCTTGGCAAATTTAGGTCACTCTAGCATTCAATTTTTATTCCACCTGCCATTTGCCATCACAGTAGATGAGTGTTAGCATAGTTTAGAAGATAACAAGTACAAAGCTAATAGATTGGTTCATCTTAAATATAATCACAAGTTGAAAAATTGCGTATTTCAAAATAGCTTATCATATGTGTGCGTGTCTCTATGCCAATATATATATATATATGCATGTCTGCACACATGCAGGCAGCTTGAAATCGAGTTTTTACTTCTACCAGACTTCTAGTTATTAGTACCAGGCATGTATGCATTATTGTGGTAATGCAGTATGCATTATTATTATTATTGTAAGTGATGTTGTATATTCAAAGCCCTATATGGCCGTGGGCTTAATTCATGGCTTCTCCTAACCCAATGAGTACTGAATTCAAATCTCAAGATACTGTTGTGGATTTTGGATCTGAAGAACTACTTTAGCATAAAGAATTTTAAAATTATCTGATATAGCAAGATGGATGTTCCTCAGTGGACTGTTGACAACAACTGAAGGCAGACTTTGGTTGCTGGAGACACATTTGAGGAACTGCACATCTGTCAGAGACAGCCACCAGGCACCAGGTTTGTGCAGCAGTTTCTGGAGTCTGCTTTGAAATCTGGATGTTCCAAGAGTTTCTCCTGGGGTTGGTGGAGGACTTCCACAGCCCTTTGGGGAGCATCAGTGTGCTGCTGCAGATGAGGATACTGCAACCTTGAACAGGTCCAGCCTGTTTGTGAAGAAAGGGGGCTCTGAGCTCCTGTTCCAGCTAGTTCCTGACTGAGGTGGACACACACCTTTCCAGCAGGTACAGGGCAGCCGTGGACAAGCGCTGGCTGGCTGACAGCACAGATCCCCATGGCAGCAGTCAGTGCAGCACAGAGCCAGGGACCTCGCTGTGAGCAGCAGACGTGTGCCCTGCCATGGTGAGGGTGTGCCACAGGCCACAGAACCCAGCAGCTATTGGGGCAACTGCCCACACAACATCAGCAGCCTCAGCCCAAGCGCAGCTCTGCAGGGCTGAGGCTGAGGGACCCTGGGGACCTCTTACCAGGGCTGGGGAGATAGGCTTTTGCCCACAGGAGATGCATGCCTGGGAGAGTCTGTGTTGCCAAGTAGCAGGGTTGTGGGAGGAAGGCAGTGGCTGAACAGCATCAGAGATGACAAGAAAGATCAACCAGACCTTCTCCGGAACCCTGCAGGTGCAAAAGCCTGAACCCTTCAAAGGTTGCACTCAAGGAGCTCCATGCAGGGTCTGTTAGGTGGGAAAGCAGAACTCCCACTACGACAAAGGCTGGGAGCTGGTGGCCCACATTGTGGGTGTCTGCTAAGACTGCCTGATCAGGAGGAAGTAGTAGCAAGTGGAAGAAGCCTCCTGTTTGCAGACTCTGGTCCTTGTGGGGTACTGTAGTAACCAGAGGTTCTTTCCAGCCTCAAGTGTTCTGTGGTTCTGTGTGATGCTCTGGCTTCTAGGAAACCTGCCATGAAAATACCAGTCATGAGAGTGAAGCACTAGAGAATTACATAAGGAGTTGAGTGTTTGCTGCAGTTGAGGACACTTAGATGATTTATCTCATTGTACAAGGATCAAGAAGGTTGGATATCTGGAGCTTGGCCATGCCTAATCTGCCATATTCTTCCCCTTTAATGGGGACAGTAACGTTTTGACTACTGCAGTGTGTGTGGCTCCTTATAGCAGAGAGAGCAGGGTAGACCTTTCTTTTTCAATCGTAGGAAGACAAAATTTTAGGCCCTGTATCTTGAACAGAAACACTATGCTGCCTTCTCTCCAGCAGCCTTTTTATCCCTCTAAATGGGCCAAATCAAGAGATTGATGGCAGAGCTACTCTGCTGGCAAGAACTGGAGATAAAAGGCTGATGGAGCAGCCTCTACCTCATAGCAAAAAGGTTTTATTTGAACTCAGGGTTTGTTTTTTCAGTCAGTCATCTCCTATAGCACTTGAGACTCCTGAGAGTTATGTTCATGGGTAAATGGGGTGTTTTATGAAGCAGACACAGTACTGTTTCCACTAACATGGGATTCGCAAGGGATAAGTCTCTGTGTCCCTCCTGCATCATAGGTCTTATCTACTGAAGAAAAAAAAAAACACAAACCAAACTAAAACAAACCCAACAGGCCTTTTCCTGTGTTACATATGTAATAGTTATTGGCAAGGATTTTAACTTTCCTTCCCACAAGGATGGCTTAGAGTTTCTTTTAGGATGTGGAAGGTGCCAGTGTGTGTGATGTGAATAGCAGAAACCAGGTCAAGCACAGGAGTTCATGACCAGAATGGCATTTGTTGGGAAGAGAAGCTGAGATCAAAGAACAGAAAAACGGTTGTACTGGGAAACTGTACTGTACAAGAGAGGCAGACTGCCTCCAGTAGTGGCCAGAAATGGGTGCCTAAGGGAGAATAAAAACAGGATAAGAGTATATAGTAAGTCCCCCAGACACCCCTGTTGCTGTGAGCTATTTTCAGCCCAGAGGATTTCCTGAGCTTGTTGTGGTTTAACTGTTCAGTAACTTCCAATGGATTTCTCTTCCAAGTCCAGTCTCCCTTTTAAAGTACAAAAACTGCATGTGCAGGGTACTCCTTGGCAAGGAGTGACTGTGTGAACTGCCCCTGGTGATGTCTTTCCGAATCCATGTGCTACTACCTTCGCTTGGCCATCCGTAGTTCTGGTGATGGGGACATGCTGAGTGGTCAGCCCCTGACCACCCTCCTCATGCTGCTTAGACCTTTACAATGCTGCTTCAGTTATCTGTGGTTTGGGTTTTCTGAAGGCTATAAAGAAGCCATCCCGTATGTTTCAAAGACGACAGCAAGGATAATCAAACTTTTCCACTTCTGCTATTTCATTTTAAGATGAGGAAACTAGAACTGCCTGCAGTTTTGGCATAGTGATGGATCTTTATTCCTTCTAATGATTCCTACCAGTGGGTTTTCTTCTTTGAGCACTGAGCTGCTGTTTTAATAAAAGCATCTACCAAAACACCAAAGTCTTGCTCGTGAATGGTAACAGTCAGTTGAGAGTCCATCAAGAAAATTCCCTAGCTTTGGGAGAAGTTTCATTTCCCCCAGCAGGGATTGCAATCCTCTGCCTTACCCAAGGAAAGGTTAAAATGGCAGAAAATGTGAGGGGGAAAGACAGACTTCTTCACACCTCTGTGTCCTTTACATGCTGGCTGCTCTTTACCTCGGACAGCTGAGACCTCTTGCTTAGGATCTAAGATTGAGGTGTCTGCACTGACCACAGTGTAACAGAAGTAGGTGAGCCACCACTTCATTATCCAAACCCAAGACAGAATTTCTTCATCCAAAATTGTTCAGTTTCCCTTTTATCCTGAATTCTTGTTAAATACCTTCAACCTATTAAATACCCCAAAATTGCTCAGTAACTCTACCTTGCTTACATGAAAATTTTTATAAAATGTTGCATGTCAAAGTTTACTTGGGCCTTGAAAACTGTCTGCCACGACAGTTGCATTTGCCACTTGACTATCAACCTGGATTTTTTGTAGATAATGGCTCCTTTCCATTTACTCTTCTATTAAAAGATGAATTGACCGGTTTTGCAAACCAACCTCTGTGCACACCAAAATCAGTAAGATGATTTTTTGTTTTCAGTGGGAACAGAAAACTGTCCAAGAGCAATCTGTATTTCACTGAAACAGCGGTCTGGGGTTTGTACCCATGGAAAGGTGTGAACAGTATAGTATTTAATGAACTTACTAGTTAGTAATTAGCTAGCAGCACATATAGAATTACTGTAATACTGTGATAGTCTGCTACTAGATAATCAAAAATAAAAATTGTGTAGGTTTGTAATACCTGAAAAGGAAAGACCTCACTGGTAGGGCCATTCCGTTAGCAGGAGTTCCCAGCACTTCAGCTGAAAACCAAGCAGGCTTCCTCCTGGCTGACTTGTTCAAAATTTATGGTCAGCCCCACAGCATCTGATTCTTTCACTTGGGATTCACTTAGCCTGCGGTGCTGTTGTCTGCTTACATTTCTGTGTCTGTTTGTTCCATACTGTGTCAGCTTTTAATATGAATAAGATGAGCTTCATAGTCTTGATTTTATTTTTCCAAAGTAAATATACATTTCTAAAGGTTCTTCAGAAACAGGCCTGATTGTGTGAATGACTTTATAGATGGCTGAATATGACCAATAAGGAAAAAGGTGCCAAACCCCCCTCCCTGCATTTCATTTTGCTGTAAACAATGACTCAACTTGTCCATGATTCTGCTGGGTAAGATGATGTCATGATGTTTTTTTGTTGGTTACATTAGTACAGATGTGCACACCAGCCTTTGAGAGACTTGAGAGGAGGACTGAGTCATAATGGCTCAAATGTTGTGGTAGTTTCTCCAAGGTTGAATAACATCTTCACGTTGGGATACCCTGTGGCTTGGGAGCCCACTCATGGTGGGCTGATCTGGAGAGCTGGGCCCCTGCACCCCAGCCTGGGGTGTCCCACTCACAGCTGCTGTCCTGAAACGGTGGCAGGAGGTCGCTCCCAACCAAGGGAGAGGTTTAAGAGGACCCGTGTCTGCGCCTTGCCCCTTCCTCACTTGAGCGACAGCTCATGGCCCTTTGGGCTGTGCTTTGGGCAGGCGCAGGCAGAGATGCTCGGGTGTTAGCACTGCGCACGTCGCCTGAGCAGCCGGTCCCCATCTTCTCCAGGGGAAAGAGGCACCAGGCCAGGCAGAAACCTCCTGCGGGCTGGGTCTGGCCTGCAGACAGACCCCAGTTGGGCTCTGCTGAGCTAGCCCATCCATGCTGTAACTGCGCTGAAAATTATCTGCTTGTGCAAGATTTATATATTTTAATTAGCATGGTTTGATGTGGGGTGTGTGGGTATAACCAATCACATCCTGAAAGTACTTTCTGCTACTGTTTTGAACGGCCATATCTATAAATCCAAGACTGTTAACATGTATTAGGCTTGGCACTGTTTCTGAAGTGTTGCTTTAGATTAATGGCGACGTTGTATATGTATTGAACATTTTTTTTTTCATCTAGGAAATTAATGTTATCGTCATGAGCAACAAATAGGCTGTTTGAAAAGGCATAAGGCTGAACTATCAGTGTGGCTAGTGGGCATTAACATGAACTGCTTTCTTCTCTGTTATTTTAAACCAGTAAAATTGCTGATAAGGGGCTTTGAGGTAGGAGAAGAAAGAAAAAGTTTGGTGCCTCCACTTTATAGGCAGGCATCCTCTCTTAGCTATGCATTAGATTGTAAGAAACAGTTTAAAAGCACAATATGCAGACAAGGCAAAAATATTCAAACATCTGATAATAAGTTTGATTGCAGTGCAGTCATTTAAAACTTTGGTACTTTTAGGAAAGAATAAATGTAGACGCTACAGAATCTGTATGAAAAAAGGAAGTATAGGGCAAGATAGGGCATGTGCACAAGGGCTTTAAACAGATAAACAGTGTGGTGCTTAATTTGAATGGTGCTGAGCAGGACAATTGCCTGGGGATGCGTAGAAGGGAGCTGGAGGGAGCATACATTCCTGGGGAAGAAGCTGATTAAAGAAGTATTACTTAAAATAATTTAAATATTGACTTGTGCTCTGGATAATTTCCATCTGACATAGTGGAAGTTCCTTTTTACCCAGATTTTAGTCGAATCTGTGCACATTGTTATTCTGAAGAAAGATTATTTTCTCAAAGACAATGTTTACAGTTTGCAAGATGATCAAACAGATGGTTTAAATTTGTTCTGATGCTCTGTGTTTTTTCACAGTCTCTTTGTAAGTTAAATAAACTTGAAAATTATCTGTCTAGAACTGTGTCATTTCCCAGACAAGATAGCTGCTTGAGGACATGCCTGTCTTCTCTCTCCGAAGAGATAATCCTCATCTTTAGTAAATATCTATGACTGTGGTTCCATGCCCTTCCAGGACTTTTGCGTCTCTCTCCGCTCTCCAAAATGAACCCATGACCACCTACTGTAGCTTCTAAAAGAGGACCTTCATCGTCCATGTCCTTTCCTCTGCCTGTTAGTCACCCTGACAGTATGGATCCTGTCTTCCATGCCAAGAGGGAGCAGAGGAAAAAGTGGGGCAGCATGAAAGAAGTGATATTCCCAGTGTGACAGAAGTGATATTCCCAGCGTTCAGCTCTTCAGAAGTGCAGACATTTCCTTTTAGCATCCCTCCAAATGTTCAAAGTCTCTTTTTCCTTGCTGGCAAAGCACCCATGCAGCCCACAAATGATAGCAATGTGGGTCGTCTTCTGAAGAGCTGTGTAACTGTTTGTCCCACGTGTTACAGGCTGACGCTGGTTTCTGAGCTACCTCAAGTTTGTTCAGACCGGCTGGTTTCAGTCCTCTGTTGCAGGCAGTGTTGCCATAGCCCCCAGTCTGCCTCTGATGCAGTTAACAAAGATCTTTTGATGTGCTCGTGGAAGCCTTGATTAACTAAATAGCTCCAGAAAACTTATTTGTGCATGAGAAAGTAGTGAAAAAACCCATTTTTTTTTTTCTCCTCATTTTGGGTCAGGGCTGCGAATTCAGCCTCAATTTGCTGTGCATATCGCTGGAGAAATTTTAATGATACATATCTGTTGTCATTGTGCTGTGGTAGATCCAGAGGTAGTTTCACTACCTGGGCTAATTCCTTTCCATATTTAATTTAGGCAGAGAGGAATTAGGTTGTAATTGGATACCTTTGAACTTACCTTCCTAGTTGTTGTTTCAAAATCACTGTTAGTGCAACCAAATAGTCCTTCAAACCACCATAAAGACTAGCCAAGAATATTAATCTAGTGGCTCTTTATCTTCTTTGCCTGGTGTAGAAAGGCAGTGTCAGAAAGGAGTGGAACTACATAAAACCTGAAAGTTCCCTTTTATTTCTTTCCATATATTTTATTTCTTCTTTCCAAGAAAAAGGAAAACAGACTGGTGTTGATATCTAACTTTTTTTTTTCCTTTCATTTCTTACTCTCCACACTTCATTTTCCTTTTTTGGCTGAATCAGAATCTTTGCTCTTTTCTAATATGTATTCTGACAGTCTTTGGGGATACTAGTGACAAACAGAATTAGATACCATTGTGATAGAGACAACTTTGCTTCTTTTAGCAGCAGCAGCAGGACAGTCAAAGTGGTAGACCACGTATTCTCCCCTCTCCTGCTTTAGAAAAGGCCTCAGCAATCAGATCTTCCTGAGCCAAGGTAGCTTGAGTGGTCAATTTCAATGAGACCAGGGTAACAGCTGGTAACTGGGATAAGTCTAATGTAGACATTCCTCATCCCATGCTACAATTACAATTTGCTACAAGCTCTGTGTACAATCCATGGCAGTGGGCATAGCTGATACTACTGTGATTTGGAAAAATTAGTATGCAAAATAAAAAAAAAAATCATTTTTAGGCTAGTATTTGCAGTGAAAAGATCAAGGTACTTTCTTTGTAAGCACCTTTTTTTAAAAGGGTGGTGTATTTTTTACAAACTTGTGTAACCATGTTTGTACGTCTATGAATTCGGGCTCTGCAAGCAGAAGGAACTAGCTGCTAGTTCATTGCAGGTTTGGACGTGATACTGTCTACTCACGGAGACGGCAGGACCTCCTTGTGCTTATAGGGCCTGGGAGTCCTGGGAGGAAAAGGAAATACCAGGCAGTAACCATCTTCTGTAGGTTTAACTTCTGGTGTATTTTTCTGTCTCCATGGATGAGTAATGTAGTCAATATTGCAGGTGGCATAAACATACACTACTCATTTTGGTGATTTCCTTGTTACAAATGACAAAAAACATCTTCAGTTCACAAATATGGTTCTAGTTTTGATATATATAGAGGAAAAGTATTCAGTGAAATTATCATCGCACACTTTGTACATATCTCCTGGGTTATCTCCAAAACAGATCTCCAAAACAACGTGCGGACTGTCTTCTGTTCCAAAACCCCCTATTTTTGTTCTATAACAAATGTCTCAGTCATTTGGGCCAATGTTCTGCTACTTTCTGGGGTGAGACCTTCATTGGGGATTTACATTTCCATGCTCCAAGATGGGCACTGCCAAGTGTGCAGTAACAGGCAAATGCTGTTGTGAGAGTTTCTCGTGTAATCTAACGTGACAGGAGAGCAAAGGGATGTGGGGAAAGCTAATGGAAATGCCATTAGGACCTCTAGTTAGTGAAACACTTCTCAGAGCTGGGTTTCTCATGTGTTTGTAAATGATCAAGGGATTTTCATGGACTGCCTGCTTAATGTGTTCAACGACCTATTTAGGGATGCAAATTAATAAGGATTTTAATGAAACACTAATAAGTCTCTCAGAAATGGACATTTTCACATTTTCCAGGTAAATTTTTATGAGCGTGTAATGTAATGCCAGTCTAGAGCAGGTTTAGTGCTACTGAGGATTCCTAGAGCAGCAGGTATGTTTGTGGTGAGGTGAGGAGAGATTGGATCAGGTGGAAGCAGCTGAAGGACGTGGCACCAGAGTCAGGGCCGGGAGTCCTTGAGGAGAAAAAACATGAAGAAGAGCCAGCCCTAGCTTGAAGGTATGGACGAGCAACTTCATGTGTGAAGTAGAACTCGGTGAATCCCTGAGCTAATTTGATTGTCCTGTGGCTGTTAACACCGTATTGGTGGTGGTTGTTTTGAAGGGTTGCTGACTGCAGCTAGCATCACTGTTTCTGAGAAGACTACGATGACGTTGGCCGAGGAAGGTGGAAGGCCTACGTGCTACCACTATCACTTGCCATGTCACGGGGCAGCCAGGGCCTGCGCCAGGCCGCTCTCCTGCGCATCGGCCGGACACCGCGACCCAGCGCCGGGGGCAGCCGGGAGGAGCGACCGCCGGCGGGCGGGGAAGGGGGCCCGCCGTGCAGGGCGGGCCCCAGAGACGAGCGAGGGGCGGTGGGTGCGGCCAGCGGCCGGCAGGTGGCGCCGCCGCCCCCGCGGCGCGGCGGGAACGGGGGGCGGTGGCGGGGCTGGGGGGAGGGGGCCGGGCGTGCCTTCCCCTGAGGTAGTGACCGTCGCCTAGGGCGCAGCCGGGGAACCGGCTTTCAATGGGGATGAACGAGATGTACTACGGACAAAACCTTACTCCAAAGTTCTAAAAGCTCTTGTACGTCTTACTTTGGCTTTGCTTTCCCTCCCTAAGATACACAACGCCCATCTTAATGTCTGCCGGTACTGCAGCATGGAGGCCTGAGAGGGAAAACGTCTCCCAAATAGTCCCCCCGTTCCTGTAACGGCGTGGAGGAGACCGCTGCAGTCCGGTGCTCGACCTGCCCCACCGCTCCGCCGCCACCTTAAAAACCAGCTTATCCCATTTTCACTACTTTTACGCACGTTCCAAGAGACGCATGCACCTGCAACCTGTGAGACACGGGGGCTGTAAATTAGGTGAGGCAAAAACCTGGATTGGCTTCTCCTCTCCCCAGGCTGTGAGCACCTCGCGTGTGCTGGGGTCTGTGTACTCCCCAGTACGGGCTTGGGTGGAAAAGGTTGGAAGTAGGAGGTGCACAGCTTTTGGACTGGGATATTTGTACATAAAAAGGTGTTATCTTTGTACAATGCTTTTTTCTTGAAAGCTGATGAACCATCTAGTGCCTAGCGTGTTACATTAAAGTTGATGGCTCTGGTTTGTAGAGCTGTTTCACTCTCCTCTAGTAATGTTGGGGGGGGAGGGGTGAATTAAGTGATGTTTGTTTCCATTTTTTTCATCCAAAAGCAAACAAGAAATTCAAGAAAATTAAAACTAGCTGGAAAATCATAACCTTGAAGCAGAATATACATATCTATGCAGTAGAGCATTATTTGCAGGTAAATTAGTTTATCACATATTGCAAAGATACGCATGTTATCGAGTACAGTTACCCAACATATCACATCACTATTTGGCATTATAATATGCAAGCACATGCGCACATGCTCTCCATTAAAAAAACCACCAACCACCAACACCCCCCCCCCCCCCCGAAAAACGCAGGGCTGTCACTGTAAATTGCTTCTAGCTGCTCTGTGGAGTAGAAGCCTTTTTCATAACTTTTCCTCCAGTTTACTGGCTTCTCTATTTTTGCTTGTTGTCTCCTATTTTCTGTAATACCATAGGGAAAAAAGTAAATTTATTTGATTTTCCGAGGGCCACTTTTCATGCTAGAAAGAAAACCCATTAAGTACAGTATTACTCAAGAAAATGTTACGGACATCTAGAAAACAAGCAGCCAAACCAGATCTTGGAAATAGCTTGTCGTTCTTCAAATTGACCTACCTACTGTGGCTGAAGCATCAGTTTCAGTTTTACATCACAGAAATATGCAACTTGATTTTAGCAGGGAAATGATCTTCCCCTTGGATAGACACTGGTGAGAAGGATGTTGGTCAGTGTTGACATTCATGTTTAGTGACATAAGTTATTGAGATAGCAAGGAAGTGCCATAAAAATGGTCCAACATCTAGGAAAGAAACATTATGGTGCAAGACTTACAGAGCAAAACTTATACGGCTCTTTGGAATGATGAAAGGTACCAATAAAAGCTAATTTATTATGAGGTTTTGGGGGTTTTTTTGGTGATGTAGCTGAAAGATAATGTACTGTCTGGAAGTCACTTGTATGAGTTCATCGATGAAATCATGGTTCTTCTCACAGTAAGGCAGCCAGAGAGAGAACCAGAGGGGCAGGTTTGTGTGGGTTGCTATTGCTGGGTCCAGAGGGACCACTGATGGCCCTGTGTGGGAGTGAACAGCGCAGGTTGATGCTGACCTGTTCCAAGGGGCTACTGGTGATAGTGACATTTTGTTTTCCACAGTGGCAGCACAGGATTCAAAAGACTGACCATCCCCTCTCAATACAGGTGGCTGAGATGGTCCTTCCTGGGTTTTCAAAGCAGTGCAGTGCCATGGTGGAGACAAAGACTCAGCAGCCTGGGAGGCCCAGGATGTGCCAGCAGATCAGAGCAGATCTATGTGAAGATGCTCAGTGCCCCCCCCCCCCCCACCCCGTCCTGCTTCCCAGCACTCAGCTCCTGTGACTCTGGGAGCTTGCCTGCCCCCCAGCCTGGGTGTGGGCAGCCATGTGGGAAGTGAGATACAGTCCACATTTCCACGTAAACGAGTGAAATCAGCTCTGCCAAGACCACGAACAGGGAACGATTTCTCTGTTTGTGCTAGTGGCGTGGCTGACCTGTCTGGTGTTACTCTCTGGACTTGAGAAACTTGCTTATGCTTTTTGTATTCTGTAAACACTCTCCTGTGGAGGAGGTATCAAGGGGAGAGAGAAGAGCTAATCATTCTAACTTCATCTCTGCCGAATTTCCTCCCTGATTAAACAGGGCTGACACACACCTTGCATGGAGATTAAAGCTACTTTGTCACGGAAAACTGTAATTAGGGCTGATCATCTAGTTCTGCAGAGGCCCCAGTGAGCCTAGTGGTAGCTCCAAAGAGCCCCCATGATTTGTCACGCATGGCAGAACCCTGAATATCGTGATAAATCTGACAGGCCTTTTAACTGGTTAAAAAAAAAAAACAGTGACCATATTGCTTAGCTGTCAGAAGCAATTTTGAGAAGGCAAATTTTTTAAATTAGTATTTCTACCTTTCTGGCCTATTTTCACCAGTGAATCTAAGGAAGATGGAAGTTAGTGAGGAATAAAATCTGAAGGGACAGAAGTTAGCTTTTCCAAAGCAGTACCACATACAAGGAAAATGAAAATAATGAGACTTTAGAAATAGGATTATTTTTTTCGAAAGGAATCATTAGCATCAGCGCTGGGCTCACTCAGTGATGGAACGGAGCTGAGCCCAGGCCCGGTACATGCCACACTCTTTTATCACCTGTGGTCTGGGAGCTGGCTTCCAGCACTGTGACAGGCTTTTCATGAAGGGCCCCTTAAGTTCTGGTCTCCAGTTAGCTTGTGACCCAGGAGGAAAATTTGTTTCTCATTTAAAGCTTCCCAGGTTAAGCTTAGCTTCTCTCTCTCTCTAGATATAGGTCACAGCAGAACTCTGGAGTGCAGCACACACTGGGGAGTCCTGCAGAGACAAGATTGCTAGTGCTGGCTTTCCTCCTCGTTCCCTTCTTAGCAGCAGATATGAAGGGGCTGGCTGAACTGCTCTTTACCTTTTGGATGAATGTTTAGCACAAGAACACCTGCACCTGCCTAATGTAATTTTTTAAAAGCTGCCTGGAGTCTTCTGTTCCCAGGTGTTGGGCTCCATCACAGGTTGACTGTTAGCAAAGAAGATGTCCATAGTGTACGCAAAGCTTTGGGAAGAGAAGAGAGATGAGAGGACCTGCAAAACTGCCAGCACTCTCAAACTGCAAATGCCTTTCCCATGTCTCCAACGCTCCAAAACCAAAATCTGGGCTCAAGTGTGTCAGCAGCAGTCTCATCACTGCTAAATACGGAGGGCGTACCGCTTCTCTGTTCAGTGTGCTACTACACAGGTAGTTGCAGTGTTCCTTTTGTTATAGCATGGTGCTACTGACACCTGGGCGTTCTTCTGCTGTGACCTCCTACATCCTTTTTCAGAGCTGCTGCTTAGCAGGATCTGACTCCCTGTTCCACAGGGCTGTGTCTCTGTTGTTCCCAGGCACATGACCTTGTGTTTGTATGCATTGATTCTCAGTCAAAGGTGAGCTGCTTCTGTCAATCTCTGGCTTTGAGCAAGATGAGAGCACAAAATAGGCCTAATGCTCATTGATTAAAAAAAAAAATAAAGATCGCTTTTAAACTAGATTGCAGTGGCTCTCGAGCTCACTGGGAGCAAAGTCTGCTTTAAATATCCAGCTCCAGTGGAAGCTAAAATGAAAACTTTGTAGTGCTCCTTTGCATCAAGCCCATCTTCTCAAGAGAGCCAAGAAAATAAGCAGGAGAAATTTCTGCTCCCATGCAGAAAGACAAGGAGTGCAATCTCCCTCTCCTCTTCTGATTAGGTTGTTCTGTTCAAGATGTGACATGGAGTCAATTTATAGTGAAGCAATTTCATTTCTCACAGATAAGAAGGTCTGAACAGAGAGGACCATCAGAAATGGCAAGGTACTAAGACATGTAGACTATCCAATAAAACATAAACTCCCCTACCTCCCGTGTGCTCAGTCCTCTGCTCCTGCTGAAGTGAAATGGGATAGCATTGAAGCACTGACCCTTTAAGCCCCATAATCTTATGCTGAGGTTACTGAGCACTGCATCTCAGGCTGATAGGTGAGTACTTCTCAGCATGCCAAGGCTCAGGGTTAAAGGGAAGCCAGGAGCTGCCTGGTGTACTTGTAAGATCAGCCCCTGTTCCCATAAGGAATACAGTTCTGTGCTGTCTTACTGAGCAGAAAAGGAGAACTGCAAGGTTTGTTGTAATGTTACTGGTTAACAAAGTTCAAGGGTGAAAAAGGGCAATAGGGATGGGATGATGACAAGAAATAGCATGAGCAGCACTTGTGACCTCCCAAGCCGACTGGGAGAGAGCTTGCAGGAGCACAAAAATGCTCACTTTAGACCAGACTTTTCTTCAGACTGCTGAAGAGCTGTTTACTTGCTCTGCTGATTGCCTCTGGCCAATTTTAATCTTGAGAGTATGTCTGCCTTGTTCTCTGCTTTGATCTCTTTCCCTCTGAGTCAAAACACAAAGATGTTATTAAGATAAATTAGTAAAGACAGCTCAGGATCTGGGTGGGAAATGCTGATCATCATCTCCCCTGGAGATAAAGTAATCCCCATGCTCAATCAATTCAGAGTACGTAACAGTCCTGAATGACTGCTTTGAAACATGGGAAAACAATGGTGCTCTATGAATTGATTGCATTTGGCCTAATTATAGAAGACCTTTGGATAGAAGTACTTAGAAATAAATTGGAGAGATGTCGTGGTTTAACCTGGCTTGCAGCTAAAACAACCACACAGCTGTTTGTTCACAGTCCCCTCAGTGGGATGGGGGAGAGAATTGAAAAAGAAAAAAAAGAAGGTAAAACTTGTGGGTTGAGATAAAGACAGTTTAATAGGATATAAAGGGAAGAGAATAATAATAGTAATAACAACAACAAGAATAATAATAACAATAATACAAGTGATGCACAAATTAAATTGCTCACCGCATGCGAAAGGAAAATAAAACAATCCAATGCCCAGTGTGTTTCTGAGCAGCAATCCCACCACCCAGCTAGCTTCCCCAGTTCTATCCAGAGCATGACGTTCTATGGTGGGGAATATCCCTTTGGCCAGTCTGGGTCAGCTCTCCTGGCTGTGCTCTCCCAGCTTCTTGTGCACCTGGCAGGACATGGGAAGCTGAAAAGTCCTTGACTTAGTGTAGACACAGCAACTACCTAGCTACAACTAAAAACATCAGTGTGTTATCAATATTATTCTCAGACTAAATCCAAATCACAGCACTATACGGGCTACTAGAAAAAAACCAAAACACCTCTATCTCAGCCAAAACCAGGACAAGAGAGTGTAAGAAATGTGCAGTGCTGAACAGGCTAGCATGGGCTGAGTAACTTTTATGCTGTAACATTAAATTCTCTCTGTGCAGGCCTGGTTTCATTAATTGTCATAAGCAAAGGAGTGGAAGTGCTCTGGAGATGAAAGCTATATAAAGTCTAGTAAAGAAAAACACATGGGAGTGTCTGAATCATGTGGCAATGTTTCCATCTGAGAGCAGCCCTCAGAAATGATTTGGTCTTGAGCAAAATGAATGAAAGGTGCACTTCGGGCTTTTTGTGCATGCAGTGCCTCAGTGCTGAGATAACAGACCCATTTGGGAGCACATAGGTTAAGCTGGTTAACTTGAGCAATTGGAGATGGCAAATACCCTAAAAAGAAAAGGTAAATTCAGGAGTTATTCTGAAGAGAGAGGATTAATAGCATCAGGGATTTAGAAGATTCAAATAATAATTTCACTAAGAAAACTCTGACTTAGACTCAGCCTACAGCTATAATTCAAACCACTCATATAACAGCTACATTTCTCAGTAATTTCTACTTCTAGAATAATCACTGATAGAAACAATCACCTATTGCCATAATTTCTCCTAAAAGGTACAGTAAAGAATGCTTTGAATATTGCCTATTTACAAAGATCAGTGTAAATCTGGGATATAAAATAGAGTAATTAATGTACAGTTGCTGAGATTTTTATAATTTATGGAAGTCCATGAACATTTAATGGTGTCTGCAGACCTGAAGGGCATACATCAGAAGCAACATAAAACATCAGGGTACACTGCAGAAAACAGGATGGGGTAGTATTCCAGTGCATATGGCAATGCTCATAACTTTGCATTGAGCCTACCAGGGAATCTAACTCTGCTAAACAAAAATTTTCTGAGGTTTTTTTTGGGTTGTGGTTTTTTCCTGTGGTAACTCCAAGGCTCCACTTTGACCTGCAGGCCTGATGAGGAGTTGCTTTCCAAGTATCCGTGAAAAGCTGAAAGCCTAAGCATCATCTGACAAACTTCTGCTTAGAAAAACTTGTACTGTAGGGAGCAGTGAGGAGTAATTGTGAATACAGGCTGTATTTTTGTTTTAGAGCAAAATAGAAATGACAGTATAACTGGGAGCTGGGATCTGTCAGGATACAGGGAACCAAGAATTTGAGGAAATTCTCCTTGGAAGTCAATTAAATCGGACATGTTTGTGACCTTGAATTTTCAGTTAAACATAGCGGAATTTTCACTGGCTTCAAAGTTCTATTCGGTTGGTCTAAAATGAAGAATAAGCAAACTGAGTGCAAGCAGGGTGTGTTTCTGAGGATTAGGAGTTTCTGTAAGAGTGTGGCAGGGAGCTGCACAGCAGGAGCTAGTTTGAAGCTGGCAAGGTCAGGACTAAGGGAAGAAAAATAAAGGAGCTACAGCATGAAGTATTACGATCTTCCCCTCCTTCGTCTTTTGTCCTAGGCTTTTCCCAGAAGGATGCTGATGAAAAGCACAGCATCTCAATGCTCACTTCTACAATACGATTGGCTTGCAGTCAAAAACGGGAGTAAGGAAGGTAGGGCAGCTTCCTTCTTGTAGCTCATCCAGCCATACACACAGCACTTGCTTCAGGTGACTGTTCACTGGAAACTAGCGTTTAGGGCTGATGCAGCATTGCAGTGCAAGCTAAAAGAATCAGTGTCAGAATGACAAAACTGGCTTGGAGGTGACTTTTGTGAATAATAAAATAGTAGCTTGCATTTAAATGGCAAATTTTATCTATAGCTGTTGAACTGCACTGTCAGAACCTCCCACTGTAGGAGAAAATCAGGTTCAAGAATATCTAAGGAACCTGAAGGTGCACAAGTCCATGGGACCTGATGAGATGCATCCATGGGTCTTGAGGGAACTGGCAGATGAAGTGGCCAGGCCACTCGCCATCATATTTGAGAAGTCCTGGCAGTCCAGCAAAGTTCCCACCGACTGGAAGAGGGGGAACATAACCCCCATTTTTAAGAAGGGGAAAAAAGGAAGACCCAGGGAACTACAGGCCGGTCAGTCTCACCTCCATGCCTGGCAAGATTATGGAGCAGACCCTCCTGGAAACTATGCTCAGGCACATGGAAAATAAGGAGGTGACTGGTGACAGCCAACATGACTTCACTAAGGGCAAATCATGCCTGACAAATTTGGTGGCCTTCTATGATGGGGTTACGGTGTTGGTGGATAAGGGAAAGGCAACTGATGTCACCTACCTGGACTTGTGCAAGGCATTTGACACTGTCCTGCACGACATCCTTGTCTCTAAATTGGAGAGACATGGATTCGATGGATGGACCACTTGGTGGATAAGGAATTGGCTGGATGGTCGCACTCAAAGGGTTGTGGTCAGCGGCTCAATGTCCAAGTGGGGAATGGTGACAAGTGGCGTTCCTCAGGGGTCGGTACTGGGACCGGCACTGTTCAACATCTTTGTCGGCGACATGGACGGTGGGATCGAGTGGACCCTCAGCAAGTTTGCTGACAACATCAAGGTGTGTGGTGTGGTCGACACGCTGGAGGGAAGGCATGCCATCCAGAGGGACCTTGACAGGCTGGAGAGGTGGGCCCGTGTCAACCTCATGAAGTTCAACAAGGCCAAGTGCAAGGTCCTGCATGTGGGTCGGCGCAATCCCAAGCACGACTACAGGCTGGGCAGAGAATAGGTTGAGAGCAGCCCTGAGGAGAAGGACTTGGGGGTATTAACTGATGAGAAGCTCAACATGAACCAGCAATGCATGCCTGCAGCCCAGAAAGCCAACTGTGTCCTGGGCTGCATCAAAAGAAGTATGACCAGCAGGTTGAGGGAGGTGATCCTGCCCCTCTACTCTGCTCTCCTGAGACCCCACCTGCAGTACTGCATGCAGCTCTGGGGGCCCCAGTACAAAAAAAGACATGGAGCTGTTGGAGTGAGTCCAGAGGAGGGCCATGAAGCTGATCAGATTTAGATTAGATGTTAGAAAGAAATTCTTCCCTGTGAGGGTGTTGAGGCACTGGAACAGGTTGCCCAGAGAGGTTGTGGATGCCCCTTCCCTGGAAGTATTCAAGGCCAGGTTGGATGGGGCTTTGGGCAACGTGGTCTAGTGGAGGGTGTCCCTGCCCATGGCCGGGGGGTTGGAACTAGATGGTCTCTGAGGTCCCTTCCAACCCAAACCATTCTATGATTCTGTAAGGTCTTACATGACAATACTGCACAAATTTGGCAGGAGGAAGATCAGCCCCAAGTCACAGATTACCAGTGACTTCCTCAAGGAACTGCTGAAGAACCAAGACTAAAACCTGGTTAAACTGTCTCATAGGTCTAGGGGCCTACTTATGGCTCAATATTAAGCCAGGTCCTGCTCCTGAAAAATCACTTGCCTGCATGCTCTTAGCTGGCCTAAAGTGTGTGGAAAAAACAGTCATCAGCCAAAGAAACTTTATAAGGGTTTTTTGTGTTTTTTTTTTTTTCTTTCTTCGTTTTAAAGCAGGCTGACATTCTTCAAGGCAAGAAAGAAACAGTAGAGTCACCAATTAGCACAGCTAGGTCAGGATAGATACAACTGTTGTTAGTAGCGATGAGAAGTTAATTACTTCCAAGTAAAAATTAAGTGACTACAAAGAGGAGTTTGAATGAGCCAGTTCCCTTCTCTGGCTGTTTGTGAGGCATCGTGACTATGTGCTGGAGCTTTTCAAGGATGGACTACATTTGTAGGCTGTCATGCATCCAAACTTTGTGTAGCCCTGTAGCTCGGTATGTACTGTAATCATGGTAACACACATTGCTGTTGGTTGCAACAAGCAGAGTTTTTGCAGGAGCTTTGTAAGGCCTCAGGACTTAAGGCTTTGTCTGGGCTTGTCTTGGCCTGCCTGGGGCTTTGCTTTAGCTTGTGTAGCTGCAGCAGCAATTTCCTAACAACCAGGTGACTATTACACAATTTGTTCTACTTTGGCTTTGTACAGTTGTGTGATATAGCCATAATTTTTATTTAGCTGAGAGTAACAAGTAGTTATTTGATGTAGAATGAAGAATGTAGGACCCTAGCAAAATGATGCAGCATAATGTCATAGCAGAGGCCTCAAAAGGAAAGCTACTGGATGCACTGCAGCTGAGTACAGATATGAGATGCCAGTAGAGGGCATGGGATGATACTTGAGACTCCAGAGCCATAAAAAACACATCAGTGGTCAATGGCTAACAGTTAAATAAAGGCAAACCTAGGAACTGGGTAAAACTGATTTTATGGGTAACAAAAATTTTACAAGGTATATAAAATCTGATATATAGTATGAGGCCAGCCACCTTAGGATCTGGGAGAGCAGTGGAAAGGTGAGTATAACAGCAGAGAAGGGGTAGGGACTGAGACGTGTGTAACAGTTTTACCTGTATCATTATTGAGACTTACTAGAATTCTCTTGTATCTCTTTTTTTTTTTCTTCTTTTTTTTTCTTTTTTCTTACAATCATTAGATAAGGATTAATAATTCAATGATTGTGAGTTAAAGTTTCGGTGACAGTAACAATACGTTCTCGGCTTTGCTCATAAGTTGTGTTTCTTTTGTCCATACCAGGATTTTCACTGTAACATTTTGAACAAAATACATCCAAATGTCTTCCCTAAAAGATTGTCATCACACATTGAGAATACTCAGCAAAAAGCTAGGGAGGTGAAATAGTTCAGAAATTCCATAAAGTCAATACTCCATGTTTTCCTTAGGTATTTATTGAAAAGAAAATGAATTGTTTATTTGTTCTGTAGGAGGTGAAACAATGTGATAAAATCTGAAAAGCCATCCCTCTGATTTAGGTGTTTCAGTCAAATATATATCTTTTACTCAGGATGTTTGTTATCAGTACTTCAGTAATCTTTGCAAAAAAGTTTTTACTCTACACCATATGTTTTTGAGGCAAGGGAAGGTGAATGGATCACTGGTTACTAAAAGAAAAGCTCAGAAGTCATTTGTAATTGATTTATCCATTACATACATACAGTAAATATTTCATTCAGCTATTTCATGAGGCTGTATTCAATATATAATGTGTTGTATTTTGTTTTGCATCATAACATGGATATGCTACAAGAAACTTGCAATAAAACAAGATGTATTTTTATTTTTAGAATATGATTTGAATCAAACGCTTTTATAATTAAGTTTGGCACATGTACTATGACTTTATTTTCCCTGAGCAAGTATGAATATTAACATACCTTATCATAAAACAAGCTTCTAATTAAAAAACATTTTTATATGTAATTTACAACAATCTGGTGCATTTATTGGAATATGCCCTCATTTTCCAGTTCAGTTTAAATATACCTCTTGAAAAATCTTCTAGTACATCAGTCAAATTTGCTGATAGTGAAATTTTCATTTGATGAATTTTAATGACAAATTTGATTCAATATAGAGAGATCTCCATAGCTGAGACTTTGGTTCTAATTCTGACAGTGCGGCTGTTGGTTATCAAGCAATTTCCCATTAAGATACAGCATGAAAATTGTACCACTGAGAAACACATCTTTTGAGCACCTGAATACTCTGAGCAGTAGAGTTCTGGATTGATTTCTGATGTCTAACTTGCGAAGATCTTGTGATGTGAGATCCTTTTTCCACATCGGACTTCCTCTTGCAAGCATCTTGGGTTTGGAGCTGCAGCTCAAATTTCTTGCCTGAATTATGGTACCTGGCTTGCCACTTTGTACTGCAGTACTGGAACTTTAGCCCAGAGAAAGTAGGACAAGCACTGACGGGAGGAGTGTTGGATTTACCAACAACATACTATGTCTTTGCAAATTGCAGGATTGGACAAGTTAGTTTAAGAGCCCATAAAAATAAAAACCCAAGGTGAGACAGTGTCCAGCCATCCTCATTAGCTATTGCTGACGCTGCATAGGAAAATTTCATTAAGGACTGTGTAGCGGTAGGTTGTATCACAATACCTTGCATGAAATGAACCAGTGTCTTGTCTTCCTGCCTGCCCCTGCGGTACTTGTCTGATTGCCTCTGGAAATTGAGTTGATCAGCTCTTACCCAACTCCCACGTGCTGCCAACCTGGACCACAGAACGTAGCTGGAAATGAAGACATCATTTGAGAAGTTCCAATTTTCATTTCTCTCTCCCCTTCCCCTGCCCCACAGGTTTATGTGGCCTGCAGACATCCTCATGTCTGAAGAATATCTGTACAACAGCTGTCACCTTGCTGAATGCAAAGGAAAATATGAATCCTCTGCTGCTAAGCAGAGATGGAAACTCCATAGTGAAGTAATTGTGCTGAGGATCCATGTGTGTACTCTTTAAAGAGAACTTTAGTATACTCAACACATCTCAGTAATAACATTAGATTATTTCTGGTTTTTGCTGTACTTCCCATTTACTGCAAAAACCTACAGATGATCAAATAATGACAGAAAATGTAGTTTAATAAAAGTATTGAAGCTACCTACACGTTAAGAAAAAGTAGTTAATTTGCATTTTGTTATCTTCTCTGCTGTTCTTGATGTCATCCTCTGTACTGGACCACACCTCCCTCCCTTAGACAATGTCTGCTACCATGTCACCTCTCTTTCTTGCTTAGCCACAGAACAGTTCTGTTGGTGGGGCTGGAGCTGCATCTCCTTAATGACCTGCCCAGACTTCAGCCTCATGTCACAGAGTCAAAGGAACTTCCTCCAGTGTAATTGGTAGTCACCCCACTTGCAGCCGTCCTCTGACTTGTGAATCATGCTGGAGGCTTGACACTACCTCCCAGGGCTTCAGATGGGACTCGAGGCAGTCCTTACCTGGAGGCTATAAAAAAACCTCATTGGAACCTCTATCATGCTCTATGGTTTTTTACAGCAGATGTGGCTGTTCCGTGAGGTGCCCACAGCATGGGGGCTGCAATACATAACCATCCCAGATAGGAGTGTAGCTCTACTGAGAAATCAGAGTTAAGCCAACTGAGCCTCTTGTTGCTGTGTAAAAGTTGGCATTGTCTGAATCCCTTCTTCCACCAGATGACTTTGCTCTTTGGACTCCTGTTCATGTTCCTCCTGCCCCTCGCTCTGCCATGGGCAACAGAAACAACCTCAGTCTTGGCTCTTGCCAGTGACAGCAAGAGGAAAGAGCTGCTCTTTTTGCACAGAGCAGATGCAGCAGAACCATAAGGAAAAAGAAAAAGCTGCCTCTTCCTTTTGTTCTGAGCATGCTGTGACAGCCTAGGATAGATCAAGCTGTTGCTTGCTGCTTGCTGTGTGCATCTGTCTGGAACTGCATCTAGGTAAAATTTTTTTCAGGTCTGCCTTGAAAATGGCAAAGGCTGGCAGCTTGTCTTGGTCTCAAAGAGAAGCTGCATCCTCCTCCAGCATGTGCGTGCTTTTTGTCAAGGAATGTGGGCCCCCTTACTTGCCTGCCTTGTGAATTACCTGAAATACACAGTCGATGGATAGTACCTGTCAGCACATTTCACTAGACAGCTCCAGATAAAAAACCAGTTTAAATAATCGTCTCTCTCCCCTGTGCATCAGGAAAGAGCAATAAAAAAACTGGAGATGAAAGACTATTGAAGCCTTAGGACATTTAATCTCTTTTCCTTGGGGCAAATGCAGGTCTCTTTCCTATAGTAAATACATTTCAAGCTGTTCAGTTTTAAATTTATTTAGTGACAATACTTCTGAGGCTTCCCTGGAGAGGTTATTTTGTAATTTAATAGATGCCACTGTTGGGGAATTTTTTTTTTTGTTCTAATTTACTAAGCACTCAGTGGTTTTCATCTTTAAAGCACATTACAGACATTAAATAATCTGCAGACAGTTACTGAGAGGTAGCTAAGCCACCACCTCTCTCACCCTGAGCCTTTCTGTTAATAACTCTATGGGAACTCCATTCAACTTAACTCAAACATGTTTTTCTGCAGTTAAATCAGAATTTGTAGTATGGTAAAATGGTAGGTCAGGCCCAGAAATATTTTTTCCTTGTGTTCTCATTTTAAATCATGTGCTCTTGCTCATCTTCTCAGATGTTTTCTAACATGTTTTTCTTTCGCCAGCTGCATCTCATTGTTCTGAGCTCTACCCCAAACAACACTACTTCTTCCTTCACCTTGAGGTGTGCCGAGTGTGCATGGTTAGCTGATGTGGCCTTGTCATTGCAGGGCTCAGCTCCCTCTCCTCGTTCTGTCGTGCCTACCCTCCTTCTGAACCAGGCCATCTTCTGCGCTGACATCAAACTAGTCTGGCACCTCCGAGGACCAGCTTGTAGTCACATCTGTGTTTACTCTCTCCTCCCAGCAGCAGAAGCAGCTTCATTGCCTAAGGCAACTAGAAAAATTGCTGCTGTCTCTCCTATGTGCCTCTCCACGTAGAATGACAACTCCGTTGCAGCTTGGAACAACCTCCATGTCTGGATACCTGAGAAACTTCTCAGAAGGACACAGGTCTCGGGAGATGACACCAGTGCTCATTAATGTCCTTATAGGAAGGAAAAATTTGCGAAGAAACTCTATTATTGATTGTCAACAAATTGAATGCCTTTTGTTAGCCTGTTGTCCAAGATGTCCCAGAGCTGGCCTAGGGCCCTGCTAAGTTGCCCTTGGCTAGCCTGTGTCCTTGTTTCCTCGCCCTGGCTGCTGGGCTGTAGGTGGAGGGACTTGAGGTGGATGGTGATCTGCCCAGCTCTGTGCCCCTCTGGGAGTCCCTCTCCTTTCTGCATGAACCTGGAGCCAGTGCCAACGTGGGATTTAAATCACATTGGTCAGAACTAAATGTTTTGGGTCAGAAAGCCAGGGAGGCGGCTTGTGAGGGTCACGTGGTGGCCCTGTCTCACCCCTTTGGCACCTTAAACAGAGCCCCAGACAAAAACATCTATTGCACTTGGCTGCTCGTGTTTGAGGGCATATATATTTGGACTAGATTTTGACACGGAGTTGTTATAAACCAGCTCTTGACCGGGGCAGTGGTCCTCTCTCTTCAAACAGCAGTTAGATTGCTGCATACTTTCATGCCTGTGCCTTGCCTGTGTGAATTGTCCTACATTTCTGCTACCTTGCAATGTGTACACGGCTAAAAATAGCGCTGGCCTTTTAACCATCACATTGCACACGGAGCACTTACCTGATAGTAGGCAAACAGCCCACGCATGTAACTAGGAAAATCAGGGTGGCAATCAAAAGAGCATTTGTCTGCTTTGTTTTCCTGGTAATTCCCCTCGTGGATTGGGCTGTCATTTTAAATGTAGCAAGTGCCTGTGTATTCAGCTTGCACCACTCCAGACGGCAAGTTCACCCATTTTGCATTTTATAATCTTGTATTAAAACTGTTGCCTTTTTAATGGTTAACTCCAGGACAGAATTACACACTGTCTCAAACCCAATACATAGCTTCAAGGAGGATTTGCTATAGGACCTTGGCTTTTTAATGTTCTAGTCTGCCTCCTGTTTCCGCTTGGGTTAGCCTGCACAGTGCAGAGCCATATGTTACCCTGACACACCTGGCAGAGCAGATCGGAGTTTAGTCTGATGTTATATTTCAGGTCAGACAGAAAATACAGTTTCAGTCACTGTCATAAACATATTCAAGTCAAAGTCTGAAAGAAAACCCCTCTGTATATTTGGATTATTAGCTCATCTTCTCTGCTGAATGCCACAGAACGAAATACTGTCCACCAGTTTACTGACCATAAAAACTGGCATTTGCATTTTGGGACGATAGCCTTGGATGAAGGCCGGTATCCTGCACAGTTTCACTGATAGCTCATGCCTTCCGTTGGCACCTCCTCTGGGAGGTTTGCACTCCATTTTGGTGTTGTCAGCAAGACTAACGCCAGCTCTCCTGAGCATCATGAGTCCTGAGCCAGTATGTTCCCCTGACAAAATCCTTAAGTCATGCTACAGTAGCTGTTGCAAATAGACCTTCAGATGCTATTGCACAGCCTGGGAGTGTGAACGTCTGTCCTAGGTGAAAGTGATGGCACAGGACCATTTTGTTGAAAAGCGGTAGAAGCGAGTGGGATATCTGGAGGTGCACCTGCCTGTCCAAAGCTGAAACACACAACTGGATGGAGAGCCTGTGTCATGAACAACATTGGGAATTTTAACATTATTCCCTGGTTTGGGGCGCTCTGAACTTGTCTGTCTTACTCTCAAAATCTGTGCAACCAGGCAACAAAGCCTTTTGGAGTAGTTGGTTTATTCAGTTGTTTACATGAGCAAACCTAATGAAAGCAAAACTCCTGCAAGCAATCTTAAAATGGTCAAAAAATCTTGGTTTTCAGTGTTGTTCTGATCTAGGGCAGGCAGACAGTTTCTGGGGATATAAATCAAGGCACTGGAAGTGGCAGAAAATGTCTAGGCAAGTGATCATTCAATTAAAATGCATGGTACATATAAAATGATCATAGCAAACCATTCTGTTAGCAATCAGTCTGTATGAATTTTATGATTAACTTTGTAATGTAGGCAGGAGAATTGCAGTGTTTTGAATTTCCAATAAAAAATGCCAGAACTAACGACCTGTCTGTTGCTCTGTGGTGCAGGGCTAGAAGGAGAATAGATGAAATTTTGCTATCTTGAGGGACTTGACTTTGAATATGCTTGCAGAACAGACAGTGGTAACAAACATCCCCCAGGCTGTTTGGCCTGGCTGTACCTCTTACTATCTGGCACCGTGTTGAGCATGTTTTTAAGTATGGATCTGTAAAGTATGCCTGCCCGAGAAGCGCTGCTTTGCTTTTCCTGTCATTTAATTTCCTTCCCTATGTTTGGCACTCCTGGGAAGGAATAAAAGGGTTGAAATAACCACAACTTGCATTGAGTTTAGCAGTATTTTCAAGTACTGTTATAACTAAATTATCTGGCCATCTGACCAGAAAGGCTAGAAAAGGCTTAAAAAAGTCTCCCTGACACGCCAGCTGCGACTGCAGAACTTCACTGAAGGAAGCACTGCAGATGCTTGACTGGGTCATATCTGTTTATCATGTCTGGTTTATCCTTTCCTAAGATAAACATTCTACACCAGTCAGTCTCTTTTCAAATAAAAGAGTGTCCATGCCTCCAGTCCTTTTCCCTATGACCTCACCATGTGGTCTAACCTCTGATCACAAAACCAGAAATGAGTTAACTTAAAGGTGAGCAGTATCAGTCAATGTTTAAACCTGCACCATCCCAAAGCTTGATAATCATGAAGACATATGTTTGCAGGGCTCAATATAAATGAGGTTGACATGGATACTTTGTGTTAATGGGATGATAGCTAGTGAAGGATGAGAAATAAAGTTTACATTTATACAGCACAAAACTGGAATGTTCCCATGAATCTTCAGAACTTTTGTCCTCCACAGCCATGGATTGCTGGGTAATAGACCTCAGATTTAATGAGAACTGTAAAAACAATCCCTAAAAGCCTACCCCCTCCAGGGTACTTCAAGCTACAGACCATTTCTCTAATAAACAACAAAGTGGCTCAATCAATATCCTGCAGGACGGACCTTGTCCCTAGGGGAAAAGGGAAAGGGCTGCTCTGGCAGTGACTTTTGCCCTAACAGCTGATTGTCTTCTCTGTGCCTACCCTCTGGCCAGGAAATTACCTACAAAGGACCTGGAGAACAAGGAAGGGACCAAAAAACCTAATACTTCTAGTACAAAGGCCCCCAAATCTCATGTGCTATGTGAGCATAGCAGTAGAACAGCAGAGATGAAGGGTATTGCCAGTGTGTTATATGAGGCATGCGACTTCAAGCACTCTGTTAATAATGTTTCTGTTACATTTAGTATTGCAGCTTAAATTTAAGAGCTAGATTTGCTCAGGAGGTCAGTATAAATAATTTAGATTATTTAGGGGAGTCATGAGAAAAGTATTTAGTAATTTTTTTTAAACTACGCAGCAGTTTTATATTTGTTGCCATGTTAATCCATCATAAACAAGTTTTCATTAGCATTCTTTTTTACTGAATGCTAAGATTATTGCAAAATGAAGGTCATAACAAAAGTTTTATACCATACAAAATGCAAAGCAACCCTGCTTACTGTGTGTGCTAAATCCTGCCAAAACCTTACTGCACAGATGCCAACGAAAATAGCTAGCAAGACTGCTGGAACAATGCCCTCACAATCTGCCCAAGTGGACCTCAACATTACATGTATGGGCAACCAGAATGTCTGGGGGCTTCCCCATGGCTTGTGTGCAAGGGAGGTGATTCTGCCCCTCTACTCCGCTCTCATGAGACCCCACCTGGAGTACTGCATCCAGCTCTGGGGTCCCCAGTATAAGAAGGACATGGATCTGTTGGAGTGAGTCCAGAGGAGGGCCATGAAGCTGATCAGAGCGCTGGAGCATCTTTCCTGTGAAGACAGACTGACAGAGTTGAGGTTGTTCAGCCTGGAGAAGAGAAGGCTCCAGGGAGATCTTAGAGCAGCCTTCCAGTACCTGAAGGGGCCTACAAGAAAGATGGTGAGGGACTTTTTACAAGGGCATCTAGTGATAGAACAAGGGGTAATGGCGTTAAGCTGAAGGAGGGTAGATTTAGATTAGATATAAGGAAGAAATTCTTCCCTGTGAGGGCAGTGAGGCACTGGAACAGGTTGCCCAGAGAAGCTGTGGATGCCCCCTCCCTGGAAGTGTTCAAGGCCAGGTTGGATGAGGCTTTGGGCAACCTGGTCCAGTGGAGGATGTCCCCGCCTATGGCAGGGGGGTTGGAACTAGATGATCTTTAAGGTCCCTTCCAACCCAAACCATTCTATGATTCTATGAAGTTTGAGAGAGATGGGAGTGACTTGGCCGCACAGAGCACAAAGCTGCCATGCTCCCAGTGAAACTGGTTAGGATGGAGCATTTCCATCCCCTGAAGTTGAGTGTCCTGTTCAGTGTAAACAGTTATGTTTTTCATTCATTTCAAGCCCTCTGTATTCCTCAGCTTTAATAATTAATGAATAACTCTTATAGAATTCTCTGCAACTTTTCCATGCTACGCCCAGAATTGAGGCTCTGTTATTCAGAAAGAAAATGCATTTCATTCCCTCATTACTGGATGGCCATGTACATACAGACAGATATAGAAAGGTACCTGCCTTTTCTACATGGAGAAATTAATATAAACTCCTGTTAAAATCAGTTTCATTAGAGTACCACAACCCTCCCAGATACATATAGACTAGTTAACACCTGGCTAATAATGATTTTTTGGACATCAGTGACTGGATGTAGCAGGTAGTTTCCTGTCTTGCAGCAGTAGTGTGTGCATTAATTGATTTTTGTAAACCACATTGAAACCTTTAATAGAACTTGTAATACAAATATATTATTTATGTGCCTTTTGCTATGAGAGTTAAAAACATGAAACTTTGCTGTAAGATCAAAGCTATAGTAATTGTGTAGCTTTTTAACTTCTTAGGGGAAAAAGGATGGGTTTATTGGTTTTAATATCTATATAAACAGTAGAAAATCTGCCTAGATTAGTACAATTTGCACACGGAACAGTGACAGTGTCATGTTAGCTGGTTCTCAGCACTCGAACAGACTCAAGCATTCCTGAAATTAACATTCAATATTTAAAATAAATTTAATGTAGCTGGTGCTGGTGATCTATACTGAATGCAAATTCTCTGATGAAACATGGGCAGGTGTGGATGCTGGGAGGGAGCAAATGCAGTGATTTCCTTTTTGGGGTGTTGCAGTGCTTCCCTTCCTCCTCGCTCCGGGCGTGTGAGCCCATGGGAATCTGCTCGTGGTGCTTTTAGGTGTGAGCGCTTCAACTTTGCTAGACAGGAGAGAGAGGAACATAGACAAGAAGTTCTTGCTGAAGGTACAATATCATGGCCCTGTCCAAGTACAAGTGCTTTTCCTTTTCTCTGTAGACCTCCTCCCGCATTGCTAGCTGCTGGCTTTGGCAGTTAGGCCACTTGCTGACCTTGGACAGACGCATGATAATGGAGAAGTTAAACAGCCTGCCCGCAGTCAGAAAGCAGAGCGTCTTATTCCCAGAAAGTTCCTGCTCTTCAGCTTCAAGACTGTTTTTCTTTTCCAAAGACAGTTGCCTTCCTGCCTGGGCAAGAGATATGCCTACTTTGGTGTTTAAAGTCTAGAAAAAGGAGTTTTACAAATATGCACAAACTGCTAGATTCTGCTGATGCTTTCTAATGGCTCTGTGACAGGTGTTGAGGAAAATCAAAGTTATTATCACGAGGTTGAACTGCACTGTACTAGAATCCTCAGCACCCCTGAAAAATTTTCAGAGTCCCACATATTTAGAGAAGATGGAAAACCATTGTCTTGAGATTGTAATTTGTAAGAGGTGGAGTAATAGTTCTTATGAGGAAAACTCTGCAGAGTAAATGTATCCCCCAGCTACCTTGTAATGCCACAAGACATTCAATTCTAGACACTTATAAATATCGACTCCTTCAATATTAACTATTTCAATCTTTGTAATTTAATATGATTAATATTTGTAGTGATGAATATTACTTATATAATCCAATATTACAATCATGTATTGATTAGAAACGCAATATTCTAGCGACAGATTAAATTCTGTGTTCTTAGTGATGTGACTTTACTACATCTTAGTATTGCAGTGCTGAAATTTTATTTACTCTCCAAAACAAACAGCTTTCTATGTAGTTCTGAAGCATGGCCAGCACTCTGTAGTCTTTCTATTAAATTTTGCTTTTTCAAATTTATGCAGTCCCTAATCTGGGGAGTTTAAATAGACCGTGACCCTTAGAAGTAAATCTTTGGGCAGCCTCACAGACGATGAAGTAAAGTTGGGTAATGCTCATTTCTTTCGCTAACAGGGAGATGTGCCAAGAGGGCAGTGATTCATTCTTTTACCCCAAACACTGTGTTTAAGTTTCTCACATTCAGTAGTGTAAGAAAATCTCCTCCTCCTACGAAGCAGCACTAGCTCAACATCTCTTCCAGGAAGAGTGGCCGGAGTAGTCAGTGAATGCAGTAAATGGCTTAATTACCATCAATGCTTTGAACGTATTTTTTAAATTTCGGTGGAATTGTTTGGTTTACAGGTTGGTTTTTAAAAGTTGCATCTATCAGTAGAGATCAGAGTAAGAAAATGAATACAGACAGGCTTGAGCCACAGAATCTGAAACAAAAATGCAGCCTTGAAAGTTTGGGCTGTTTATATTCAGGGCTCCACATCATCCAGTTGTAACAAGGGAGGGCAGACACCTGTTTGGATTTCTTTCCAGATTTCCTTAAATATGAGAACAATTTTAGATCTGGGAGTTTGGTTTGGGCCCATTTGCAGTTACAACAATATACAGCTGTGGAAGAGCAGTGACAGAAAGGTGAAGGTTACGTGGAGGAGTAATTATTCATAGCTACAATGCAGGAATAGGCAGGATGTAGGTAAGGTTGCTTAGCAGCTGTATTCACACAGTCCAAGCTCTGCTGTGTTTTCGTCGAGGATCTAACGTGCTTTCTGTTAAAGTAAAGCTATTCATGGTGTAGGAGGATATATTTAAAGAGAGAACAGCTTGCTGGGCTTTTCTCATAATCAAAGCACAGTCACTCTCCACTTCCTGCTATTCCTAATATTCAGACTGACCACACAAGCCTGCTTTTGAACCAGTGCTTTTCACAAGAGGCTGTCTTACAGCTTTTGCTCTCACTGGCTATCTTTTAATCTCATAGCCTTGGAGGAAGGACTAATGGCTGGATCCAGGCCGCTGCAGGCACTGATGTGGCTAGCTGTGAGGTGCCTGGCACTCTCCAGCTGTGTGGAGCATTTGCTGCTCTCTGTTGACCTATGCTCTTCAGGACTCCTGCTTTACAGGTGCTTAGAAGCAGCCTACAGGGATCCTAAGCTGAGGTGTCTGTAGTGATTTCTATCATCTCCATCAGCCCATCCTATCCCTTCCATTTCTCCCTACTGCTACTTGTCTAGCAACTACTCGACAACCATAGTTCACAGGTGCTTAGGTAATTGGCACTGATTTAAACTGCCAAGCTGAAAAATGGAATTATGTATACCAGGAGCAGGCTCTGAAACTGTGAAGGTGTCCAGGCAGCTGTGGGGCAGGAATCTTTGGTGTCCATCCTGCAGCAGCTGAACCATGCAGCAGGATGGGAACATCCAAGAAAGGAACGGAGCAGATAACTGGGACAGAGATTGGTTTGTAATTTCAGTCTCTCCATTCAAAAACAGAGCTAGCAATATCAGCAGGAATTTTAGGGATGCAAAGCCCTGTATTAAAACCAGGTATCATTACAGAACATCGCACATAAGCAGCATATAGGCTGGGAGTAGGAAAAAGTTAGTGCTGAAATCACTAGCAAAAATAAGATAAGCTGTGTCTTCAGTTTTTCATGTGTAGTTTTTCAAGGTTCTGATAGATAATATTTTTCTCTTTTACTCTTTGTTTAAAATGAGCTTTTTTCCCCTTGTTGGTTCAGTGTGCGTGTGTGCATGGAACTTTAATAGTCATGGAGGAGTCACAGAACGGCAGTAGGGAGGGATGGGCAGGTGAGACTCATACTCTTATTAATGACATTTTTCTATATTACAATTCTAGCAATAAAGATGATGGTTATCTTGCTTCTGTTGTCTGGCATAACACATTCTGTGGTGTATAGAGCAGAGAATGGTTCTCCAGGGGAACTGGGCACAGCTCATCCACAGCCTCAATTACTGCTCTGAATATTGCGTATCCTCTTGTGTGGCATCGTAGCTCAGTGTTCCTGTGCTGGCTGCACATCACCTGGGCTTTTCTTCTTTATTTTTCCCACACGCTGCCCACCAGAGAATAGGTCATATCCATCGGAAAGTGACATGAGAAACAGTGCCACCTCCTCCTTCAAATATTAAGAAAAGCCGAGCATGAAAACTAACTTTAAATCATGTAGGATGTAATTGCTCCCTCCTGCACTTTTAGCTGTCTCTTATCTTCCACTATTGCTTGTTACCCATGCGTGCTTTGGCATGCAGGACCAGGAGAGGCTGGGGATGGATGGGAGGACAGTGGACGTCTCTGTGTCTGTGTCATTGAACTCAGCTGATGAGAGCCCTGGGGCAGAGAGGGTTGCCTGTGCCTGGGGTGTGTGGAGGAAAAGATATGTCTGATTATGGATCAGCCCAGCAAAAACACTGCTCCACTCTCCACGTGGTACAAATCCCATCCAGGCTACTTGTCTTAACATCCCCTCTGCATCAGGAAATAATATCCTAGACTACCCTGAAATGATTCTTGGTCTTAATTTAGTGACCTCAGCAACTTCTACAGCAGCAATGGTAGTTCAAATGGGAAGATTTATACGTTAAGTTTCCCAGGTTCCCAATGCTCTCTCTGCCAGCTATCTGCCCCACTGGGGCTCAAAGCCTGGAATAAACATGTGGGGAAATTTTTAGGGAGTCTTTGTTACTGTCTATATTACATATTACTGTTGAGACATGTTCAGAGGGTCCAGAAGTGGAATGTGTCTCCTTGCAGCTCATAGGATGTATTAATGAAGAGCAGTCAAAACAGGCAATTGTTGGGTTGTTGGGGTTTTTAATTAACAAAAAACTATTAACAGTCTATTACTGGAGGCAAAAGCCATTGTGAACCTAATTTAATAAATATATAACTTTGGAAGTCATCTTGCTGTACTAGATAACCAAAGGCAGAGATCTTTCCTGGCTCACTTCTGGATGTTAAAATCAAGAGAAAATATGTACGTGCAGAGAAGAGTTTCAGAAGTTGTCAGATGAGAAGCTGAAAACTGAGCATTTTTAACAATCTTCTCCCCAGTTAAAAATGAATATTGTAGTTTGGCTTTGTTGTGTTGCACTTCGCTCTTTGAGAAGCAAACTTCAGAATTGCTGCAACATGGTTTTTGTTTCAGGTAAGGAAGGACATGTGATGTGGCTGAGTGGTCATAACACAAACCTAATAAGGATATCTGTCATCTCTTGCCCACATTGCCACTGATTCTTGTCCAGTTACTTCACCTTTCTGTGCCTCATCCTTCACTATACTAAGACTTTATCAGATATTTAGAGCAATATAACCCTAAACAGCTATGTATGTGCACCAGCTGTACATATTGGTACTTGTACGAAGCTAACATTGCGATGAGTTTTAAGAGAAGATCTACTTTTCCTACTTACCTTCCAAGTGGCAAAGTGATCTCAGACATCAGTTGGCTACTGCTGACTTGCTCTCAAGATGCTTGCCTTAATTTTCTAGTTTTGGTTTCACATTCAATGCCAATATGTCTTTTATTCACTCACTGTGTACACAAGTGCCTGTAAACAGCTTCAGCAATTTTCCCATGTCTTGAGACTTGGCTACTACTCTGGAAAAAGTCCCCACTTTCCATCAGTGGTAATGGTCAGGTTCCATTCTGAGGTCATTTTGACACATTTCAGTTTTTCCTTGCTAAAGGAAAATATTTCCTTGTTTATTATCAGCTGTAAAGTCAAGGTTTTACTGTTCACAGAAATAAATGACTTATTATCAATGCAATTCCTTTTTCCAAAGCCTGAGGAAAACTACTTGCAATGGAAATTAGCAATGGCTATTACTGAAGAGGGGAACAAAATGTTTCCTTTTTATTATCTGTCCTATTAATAGTTACCAAGAAATGGCAGGTGGCAAAGTAGAAAAAGTAGATAACATCATGTCATGTTTTAATATTCAGTCTCTAGTAGCGATGAACCAGAAGAGACCCTAATTATGCAGTTACATGACTTAAATAGTCTTGCTATTGTACATAATTATATTTGCAACATGCCTTGAAAGTGTTAGTGGAGTTATGGACCTGATTCTCAACTAAATTTTGCATTTAATGCTTCCATGCAGAGGCAGCGATACATCTCTGTTTAAAAATGTGAAATGAATTTCTCAAGCAGTGGTAACACCATTTTTTCGAGTTTAAGGTTATACGTGCTTCAGAGGTTGTTTATGTCTGTCCTCGCATTTTATTCAGTTGGGGAAACAGAAAAGAAGAAGGTTTTCATGTGTCACCCTAAATGGAGCCCGTTCACCCAGCCATTGTACCTGAAGAACTTAATGTTTTCAACACAATTACATTTTGTAGGCAAGACACTTCACAGATCTCTGGACTGCACTCACAACTTAGTCATTTCCATCCCAATAATTAGGCAAAACAAGAAATATGGCTTTATAGGATTTTATTTTGAGCATGGCAGAACGGTGATTTGTTGCTTCAATACTGTCTCACTGGGAACCTCCTCCGCCTTTCGTGTATTGTAGAGATGATGGAGGTGCTAATGCCTGAAAATTTAAGCAAATGTTTTCCTTCCAGTTTTAGCTCTCTCTCCTAACACCCCTGAATATTCATCCATTTTTATCTTTATAGCTTGAAATTACATCAATTATTTAGCAATTCTTGAATTGTATTTCCTATTTTGCTCAGAAATCTTTTGCCATTTAATCTGTCTATATTGTACATAAAGATCTTGGAATGCCAAGTATGATATGGAACTCAGAAATATAGCGTATAATAAATGTTAAAGTGCATAAGAAGCCATAGGATTTCAGCTGGAATACAATGGGATACAATGAGAGGCTCATCTCCTCAGCTGCTTCTCACATTGTATTTTTTGTTTATTGTAGAATCACTTAGGGTCAAATTGCTTTCTTGTGCATAGGAATTTGTTAAGAGAGAAAAAATTCTTTTAAAAAAAAGTCCTTTCAAAAGTGTCCCTTGTCGATTTTACTCACAGGGAACTGGAAGATGGATCCTTCTGCAAATGCCCTTTTATTTTCTGATGGTGGCAACACCTCAAACTTCTTGTGGATTCAGAGCCAGGCTTTAGTCCTCACTTTTCTGGCATGTCCAAAAGATGGGTGAAACTGCTGGCTCAGTATGAAACTCCGCACTATCTGTTTTATTACAGTGAACAGTGCTAGGAAAAGGTCATAATCTGTATATATGCCCCAGGACTCAGTGAGAAGAATGGATGCAATATTATCCCATGTATTTTTCTTCCATGTGGTGCTTTTCCTCATTGTGCCAAATGCCTGCAGGTAAAGCCAGTGAAATATAAAGGCCACCGCATTCCTTCTGTCATGAGGATGGCACTCAGTCACCATATTTGCCATCGCGAGTAACGTAGTTCCTTGTCCTGTCCCTATTCACTTATTCAGCCCATTGAGCAAACCAGCGTGAGAGGCTGCACATCAGTATTCAAGACACACCATGACATGAGGGATCTGGAAGGAGGGCTTGGTTTGTTCCCTTTAAATGGGATTGAAACTGCTGAGTATCTAATTCTCACAGGGAACTTTGAGACCCTTTTTGTCAACAAGTCTCAAAGGGTTTCACAAAATTAACCACATTTAGCAGGTGATAAAAGTCCAGTGAAAGAAAAGTGAATGATTAGCCATCGACAGAGCCAAGATTAGGTCCCACTCTCACTTTTTCCACCAGGCAGCACTGCCTCTCACAAATGTCCTACGCACCGTTTCTTGTCTCACCAGGAGCTGCGGGAAGGAGCCTGTTGCAGCAAGGGGCAGGGAGGGACAGCACGTGCTTCCCCAGGGGCTGCGGGCTGCCTGGCTGGCCGCGCATTCGCAGAGCAGGGGTCTGCCGGGGGAGCGCGGCACCCCACGCCTCCCAAAACTGCCCCTCAGGCTTCCTGCACACCCAAGCTGCCGTCCCAGCATGTCACATTATTAGTGGGATTGTGTTTGGGATCGTGAGATGTGGAGGCAGCGTTTGTTTTTCAAGAGAGCGTGATGAATTTGCAGTAGGGGACCTGTGGCAGCCGGTGCTTGGCAAGTGCTGTGTGAGGCCGGGGGCCAAGTGACTCAGGGAAGCTATTAATAGCCTCCGTTGAGAAGCTTATATTGCCTCAATAACACGGATCATTAATTTTGCTTTTTAATCATTAAGAAAATACCTTTCTTTGATGGAATGTTTGGGACAAAGTCAGATGTAAGAAATTTTTCTGCTTTAGTTACTCCTATTGCATTAGCCATTAACTAAGTCACTAAGCTCTTAACTAACCTCTTTTTGATAATTTAAAGCTGATGCAATGATTATATTTGTATGTATACAAATTAGTATGCTGCTAAGTCATTATTTTGAGTTGTATTGCTTTCTGAGCACTCTGTGGTCGTATAAGAAATCTGCAGCAATAAAACATGTAATACAAGCAAATTAAAGGAAGTGTTATGGGGATTTACCCAAGGCATTTATCCGGTCTGAATACCAGTTCCTAATGAAATTATGAGGAAATAAGTGGAATTTATTCCTGCTGATAATGTTCATTATTGTCTCCCTTTTAAAAATGTTCACTACAGTATTAAGGTGTCTTCTCCTCAAGTCCCCTCTCTCCCTACAAGGCCAGTAGACAGTTCTGTAGTTCTCTGCTCAGTGCCATTTTCCCTTTGTCTTTCTCCTAAAAATCAAACACAGTAAAATAAGCAGCTTCCAGGACAGGCTGTGATTCAGAAGGGATATAAGCAGGGCACCATGCACAAAGAATTTGAAGTGGCCTGAGGATGGGTTAAAGACAGGAGCTATAGCTCTGGTTGTGTTTCCACCACCACCTCAGGCAATGAAGAAGATAAATAGGTGTCGGTGGCCAATCTAAATCCTTACTTTGTCTTAGATGCAGGTGGCTGTCCAAGACTCACCAACAATAGCAGGATTTACAGCTCTTCCCAAGGGACTGTGTGGAGCAACCATGGTGCTTTGCCCACAGAGGCAGGGCTGGAGCCCAGGCAGCCGAATCAGAGCAGCCAGGACTTGCACCGTGGTCTCCAAAAGACTGCTGCCAGCAGCGCTCTGTAGGAAAAAGTGACCGTGCCTATTTTTGTGTCTGTGGCAAATGATAATTACTGCATCCAAAGAAGCACAAATAGCAGCTGCCTATTCCCAGGGTCAGATGCCACCCATGAGCAGGTATGAGTGAACGAATGCCTCCCTGGAGGCCCCCTCTGCTTCCCAACAAAGTACGAGTACCTTTTTCGTGCCCTTGTTCCCTGTTAGGCTCACACCACCTGCTCTACCACCGCCTGCTTCTTGCCTGGATCCCAGCCTGTTCCACCTGCCAAGGCTTCTTTGTGCCAGATTAAAAAATGTCTTCCATGTGTACTGAGCCCTGCATGGCTTTCTCAAAAAAGAACATCCTGCATTTAGGTAACTGAGGTTATTAATGCAGAAAACCAATACCAGTTCGTAATGTTCAGAGCCTTTTAATGTTATGTTCATTAAAATCTCATCATGGTGGATTTTTTCAGTAAAATCTTTGAAAGGCAAATCCTAGAAAGCCTTTTTCTATCAATATTAATCTTATGAAGTCCTTTTTAATATCAGCATAACTCCTGAAGGCTTTTTTAACCATAACAAAACCTTATCAATGCAGTTTCTAAATTTATTATGAACCGTAGAAAAGTAATAAGCAAAGTACAAGCAAGCAGTGCATTGCAAAGTATGAATTACAAAAACTGTTGCTGTCTTAATAACCTGAAACTCTAGAAAACACCAGTAATGTTGTGGTGACCCTTAAGTACAACCCTAGAGAATGCAAAATGTAGGATTATAGACAGAAAATGTCTGAACAGGGACACAACTGTCACAGGACAGGGATGCCTTTGCTTTGGCCTCAAGTAAAGGCTCATGCTCTCCCCATTATGTAAAACAGCATGAAGCACAGTGATGAATAGGATGCATTCATATGGTTCATGATTCCTCACAACCTCTTAAACTGGACTTTATCCTGCTGTTTTATCATATTTACTATAGAATATGCTCCAGTGCTGACAGCAGTGCAAATGCAATTATAATACATCTACATCTCCCATGGCCTGTTCTGCTGCTGCTCTTGATTAGGTACTTCTCATTGGAGTCTGGCAATGTATAGTGTTGAAAGTGGTGAATGAAATCACAGAATAGTTTAAATCAGAAGGGGGTCATCTAGTTCAACCTCTACTCAAAGCAAGTTCCCCAGGGCCTTATCCAGTCAAGTTTTCCATATCTCCAGGGAAGGATTTTTTTTTCCTTAATATGTGATTGGGATTTTCCTTGGGGTCATTGCCTCTTGTCCCAACACCATCTGCCTCTGAGAGGGGTTGAGCTCTGTTTTCTCTGTTGAGCCTCTTAAAGATGAACAAACCCAGCCCTCAGCCTCTCCTTGTATGTCCTGAGCTCCAATTCCCTGACCAATTTCGTGACCCTTCACCAGACTTGATAATGCTATGGACCAGGGAGATTAGACACCCCTGCATAGCAGAGAGTATGGGAGGAAAGGTGAAGAAGAAGTTGCTGTTTACAGGTTTCCTAAAAATAGGAAGAGAGTCTGGAGATGATCCATCCATACTAAGGGGTGGTGCTGTGGAAATTGAGTGAAGTACCTTCTACTCTGCTCTGCAAGGACACCGCTTACATCAATCACTGCCAATATCTGCCTAATTTGATTGAAAAGAATAAAACAGAAGAGATGTTCAAGGAGCTTGTGGAGGCCTCCAAACTTCCCCCGTTCAAACACAGCACCAAAAGGATCACCAGCACCAAAAGGATCACCAGCACCAGGATTAGAGCCAAACGAGAGGGGAAATGTCTCCCTGTCAAACTCAGTCTCCTTACACCCAGCTATTGGGCTGTGACAGTGACACTCCAGATCCCAGTCACCTCAAAGAGAAAAGGTTTCTCTGGTGGCCTCAGGTCAACTGCAGGTCCAGCCAGAGCTCTCAGCTCCCTTCCAATGCTCTTTGGTCTACTTGCCCAGTTCAGAATGTTTCAGACTGTAGTTTGCACTTGTGACCTACCTGCTCTGATGGTGGTTTCAGGGCAATACAGTCTGACTCATTTGCAGGCAAGCTTTGTTTTGCCACCTGAGAGACTACCTCTAACGTATATGGCATGAACAAGAAGCCAGCCATGGCCCGAGGGCTTGGGCTTTCAGACCTCACACTAAGCTACGCTGGAGGTTGACAGTGGGAGTTCTTGAAATCAGGCAGCACGAGTGCCATGGATTCTGCAGGTCCATCACGCACAGCTGCCCCCACAGCTGATGGGCATGCATTGCTCTCACCAAAATTCATGCGCTGCACAGCCGAGAAGGCCCCCATCCCTCCCCTCCCTGCTCATCCTCCCTGCCAGGTAGTCTCAAGCAGCATGCCAGAACCAAGATAACTGTAGATAAACATGTTCTCGATAGTTATCTCTGAAGGGTTATCATTAGGTTGCTGAAAGTGCTCTGCAGATCTTTGAGCTTCTGCCTGCCAGCTCTCAGCCCCGCTCGCTGTTTGTTTGCAGCTGGTGCAGGAGAGAACATGCCATCGCAATCCAAGGCAGCTATTGCTCAGTGGCCTCAAGACTTCTGTGTAGTGATGGCCATTTAGCCCTAAAAGCAAACTCTGTTGTCCTCATGTTTGCATGGTAGTTGAACAGTTCTCCATGAGACGCAGCTGTCCTCTAAGAAGTGTCCTTGGACAGGGTGGTAAAGCTCACGCAGACGCTCCCAGGATAAGATGATGACACCATGAGTATCCACGTTACTGGTTAGATAGGCAATCACCCTCCCTTCTTCATCTTTTTTTTTTAATTTAGGGAGTGGTTGAATACCCCTGATAATTCCAGTATCCAAAATATTCTTGGGACAATCCACATCATCACTGTGCTCCAAGGGCAGGACCAGTGCTGGAGGCAGTGACCTCTTCCCAGTTTAGAAACTCCATGACATTGTACAGGGAATGAAGGCACACACCAAAAAAAGAGACTCCAATGGACTTGCTCTTGGTGTCTGCCACTGCATGTAAGTGTCAGTTCAGGAGCTCTGTATTTGGGATCTTTACAGTTTCACCAGAATAATTGCTCTTTCTATGTAGCCCAGGAATAGTTGTTTTAATTAGTGTATGTTGGTGGGTTTTGAGGTGTGAAAACTGACAATCAAAATGGAAGGATTATTTCCCTTTCAGCTTGTGTGGGCTTCAGCACGTCTGAAACCTCGAGAGCCGCATTTTGATCGCTGTCTATTTGAAATGGGAAATTTGCAGGGTTGCACTTCAGTAAAAATGACCCAGTTCCGCATTTCTCCCTTCACAACCAGCAGAACCACAGCTGGTCTTTGCCCGTGTGAAGCACGTTCCTTCTGCACAGGGCAGATCTCTTAGCAGCTGGCTTGTGGTTGTGTGTACATCCTTAAAAAAAATCACTTAAACATGTTAAAAAAAAAAAGTTTGATTTTGTTAAAGGAAAAATCTTTAACAATTTTTCTTTCTCACTCTCCCCTAACTAACAGTTGTGTAGGGGTGTCTGGCTTGCAGCTTGGTGTGCTGGTGCATGGGTTGTTCCCCACTGAGAAAGACCCATCCTTGCAGTCAGAGCAGGATGTTGACGTAGCACAGATATAGCTTCACACTTTCCCTAAAAGAGCCTGTACGCACGACAAGGCATTGTGTAGTCTGTCAGCTTGTGAAAAATCAGTTGTGAAATCTCTGCTATGACGTTTCTGCAGGTGAAAAAGGCAGCTCCCATTTTACAGCAGAAAGCAGATTAACTGGGCACTGAGATGTAGGTGGATTTTTGCTGCTTTGAGTTCCTCTCAGCAGTCATTAGATATGAGAAAATCCATGCAGTAGTATACGTGGACCTTCCTGTAAAATTTACATTATTTTGTTCTTCAGACAGTTTCCAGTGTCCTCCAGTTAAAACAGCATTTTTACTGTGATACGTGTACTGCTTAACAGATGAGGCTTTTTCCTATTTGATTAATGTAATTTCATTTCAGCTTTGAATTTTTAAACAAGTGTTATAAATTGTGAGAGACCACAGTGTTCACTCAACATCTGGATGCTTTTGTGCGTTTCTCAGCTCACTATGATAATTAATACCAATTTACCATGTTTCTGAGATTTTTACAGGCCATCTACATTACTAACCTTTCTGCCTTTCACTGGAACGAAGAATTTTTAAATCCTTTTTCCCAGCTAGGGTTACAGAGATGTTAAAGGGCTTTATAAATGTTGGGATGACTTTGGCTGGTTGTGTTGCCATGTGTTCCTGCGGGTGCTGTGTCCTGCAGCCCTCTCCCAGGGTCCCATCGCAGTATCTGCCCCCCTTCTCCCAGCAGTGGGGGCATCTCCAGCTGGCAGCTGTGCGGGGCTGCGCCAAACCCTGCTGGGATTTTGTGCAGACTTAGGCACTCGAATTTGCTCTGTTCATCCGCTTAGATCTGAATGTGAAGACAGCACTCTGAATGCAGAAAGGTCAGCGCTATTTGCAATTCCCTCTGAAACTAATTATTATTGCTGTTTTCTTAACTTCTATGCTCTTGTAGGACCTCATTGCAATGTTCTGCCTTTCAGAAGCTTAGATAAAACTGTAAAACATATATATAAAATGTTTTTGTACCAAATAAAGTGCTGAGTCTGTGTTTTAAGCCATTTGGCTGGAGTGGGGACACCTACACAGCTATTGAGGGCTGCTTTCAGGAATAGCGCTTGGCAAACAGCCAAGTTTCTGAGCTTCTGCTGCTTAGTACCTCAAGACAGATCCAGTACTGTCCTGTGAAAATGGTCAGAAAGTGGATAAATCATGACAGGAGTAGAGACAATAATAATAAAGTCCTTCAAAAGCTCATGAGGACTCTTTGTTTTCCAGAAAACACAGTGAGGTCACGTTGTCTTCATTGTGCTATCCATTTTGACTGCTGTATGCCTGTTTCTTGGTACAGTAAAATCTAGATTAGAGATCTTAAACTCATCACTAAAAATGAATAGCAAAGAAATACCTTACAAATTCAAGTACTCCGGAAAACGATGGCTCCCTTTTCAAAGACTGGTCACACGCACCCATTTCCTGGAACACATGCTCCAGGCACACAAAGTGGACAAGGGCAAAATTTACCTTAGAGATGCTGATATCCTGGAACGGGGCGTAATGTTGGCTCTGCAGACTGTCCCGTCACAGAGCGTCTCTCCTCACTGGCATGTGGCTGTGATCCTGAGAGACCAGCCTCCCCAAGGAAGAGCTGCTCTTTATGAATCTCTCTCTTAATGTCAGTTGGGACTGCTGCTTTCCTCCTGCCTGACTTTCAGTGAGAGCTATGTACAACACGTGCAGAGTTGCTGGATAACTACATATGCCTTAGTTTAAGCCTTTCCCTTATTTTTTGAAGTGTCCCTGAGGGTGATTACTTCTCCTTTTTTCTATGCGTCATCATTTCATCTGTTCCGTGAGTAAAAGGCTGGTTGACTCAACCAAACTTTTACAGAGGCCTGATAAACAATATATTGATTAAGCCTTGTTTTCAGACTAGAGACCCAGGGTCATAACAAAAACTAAAGAAAAATCTCAAAAATTCTTTTTCTCCTTGAGGTGTCCTTAGAATTTATTGAATTCCACATTAGCAGGAAGAGTCACAACCACGGCTTTGTGTTTCTGGTTTGACTATTAAACATGTTATGAATAGCTATAATGAAACTGCACTCAGAGCAAAAAGACTTATGGGAGTTTTTCTTGTAGCCAACGAATACTTGCCACACATGAACATTTTGTATTTTATTGCAAAATGGATTGAAGGTGCAGGAAAAGTTTTTAAAGTACAGTAACATATTAGCTCTTTCTGGCCTGGCCTTGATCGTTCCCAGGTAGACCCCTCATCAGGGCTCTGTGGTGATTTTTCATGCAAATTTAGCAACTTGAAAAAGGAAGGGTAATGAACTGCGATGAGCTGTTCTGTACTGGCAGGAGGAGCACTTTTAGAACTAAAACTGTAGCAGAGGGAAAGCTTCTGAGCCCTGTGGTAGAAATACACAGACACAAGTTTTCCCTTGGAGCTTACCATACCGACCAGGAGTGAATCACAGCGGACAACTGAGAGGAAGACACTCACAAATAAGCCTAATGTGAGGGACTCACTAGGAGTTTGATGTAAGTCTGCAGTGTGAAGATTGAAGAGCCTGGTCAGAAAAAGATGAAGATCTGGGAATGATTGAGAGAAGCAGTGCAAGCAGTTCCTCTGGAGTAAGTTCTGAATTATGTTTTCTGAAGGCTGTTTCATCTTCCCCGCAATCCTGTTCGAAATAGAGTTGTACGTACTTGATCTCAAACATTGTGATTTACGAGTATGCACAAAGAGTGCATCCTAAATTTCTCTGACTGTGTATGGATATATGTTCTCCTGCCTGTGAAACACAAAATGATACATTGGGATGAATTTACAGGAGAGCTGAAGTCTACCCAGAAGAATTACAGCTAGTATTATCTGAATACTCCAACTTTTGTTCACTAAAGAAGATCCATCACATATATCATCAGGGAGTAAATAATACCAGTGTGAGACACAACATTTGGGGCTTATTCACTCAACATGCAGTGGTACAGAGCTGTCAAAGTGATCATCATCTAACTTTGTGCCCAAATATTGTTCTTGTATGCTTGGTTCTTTTGAATTATATTCTTGCATGGACTGTGACTGTGATAAAGACTGCAATAGTTGCATCCCATCAATAAGGAAAGATACCTCCTTGCATCTAAAAAGATGTTTTGCAATTTATGACATAAATGATAATATGATTTTGTATTAATCTGTAAAGACAGGAGGACTGTCAGATGAAAGACAGCTGGTAAATGCATATTATAAAAATAATTTTACTTCTAAGAATGAAACTCTTGAATTTTTTTTTTTTATTTTGCCCCTAAAACCATCATGGTGACTGGTGCAGAAGCAAGAAAAGTGCACTGTAGAATACCAGATGTCTCTGGATATCTGTAGGTCTTCATATAGCTATGATTTGGTCATGACAGGAAATTAAAAAGTATTATTTTCTAAGATTCATCCACATTTAAAATAATACAGTGGAAACCGGAGTTACTGCCAAAATAGATTAGTTATTTTTTTCAACTGAGAAAGCAATTAAAGGGTTCACTGAAAAATGCATACTTCCTGTTGTGGTCAATGGTTCCTCAAACCATTAAATGTCAAAATGCTTTTCATAGCTTTTTACTAAATAGTTGAAAGGAAAATCATCCATTGTATGATTATTTTTAAGACAACAATGAAGCTGGAGAAAGAGAATGACTTTTTATTTCCACCCAATTGCTTTTCTGTCATCATGAATACATCCTGTGGGCAGCTCATCATTTGACCTTGAAAGCTTTGCATCATAGAATAGTTTGGGTTGGAAGGGACCTTTAAAGGTCATCTAGTCCAACCCCACCCCCTGCAATGAGCATCAGAATTCTTGAATTGCTTTTATTTATCTACAAAAGGAGTTTTAGAATTACCAGGAGTTATATGGGATAGTTCAATCACTCTTTTGGAAAAAAAAGGCAATTCTTTAGGAAACCAGAACAGGCACGGAAAGATGTTTGTATGTGGAATACAGTGTGTTGAGGTTGAGTGGAATGTATGAGCCTGCATCGCAAGACTTGTCTTAGAAGAAAGTGAGGTGTGTGATCTTTGAAGAATAGCTATCTCAATATCAAAAAGCTCCCCAAAATTGTGAATCTTCTATGTTTGTGAATGTATGTGAAACTGTACCTCAAATGCAACAGCAGAAAAATTAGTTTTATTGTGTAAACAGAAGCACATAGATTGATTAAGAAATCTGCTACATATTGGTTTTAAGGCTGATCTTTCAATTAAACAATTTCACTTGTATGCATAAATGCTTTTATTAACTGATCTGAGGAAAAACTGAAATAAATAATATGCTTAAATTGATGTTAAGTGCAATTTTAAACAACATTCAACCCAATTGAACCCTTTGCATTGTGATTTCTGTACCATTTCTCCACAGGCACTCTCTTTTTAGCGGGTGTCACTGATAAAAAGAACTGAAGAGAGAGAGTTAGATCGGAGAGCAGGGCATCCTTATGTTCCATCTACAAGGATAAACCCAGTTTCATCTTACCTGACTTAAAAGACTTAACTGAGATATCTAGGCAGGCTCAGCCTAGGTCAGTGGGACATCCCAAAGAGAGCTGAAGAGAGACACCATGTACCATAACTCATGCTTTTCTGTAAATGGATGAAATATGAACTGCTTATCTGTATATTATGAAGTTAATACACTACTATTTGTGAAACAAAGTTTGATTAATATATACTAATCTATTTAAAATGTATATATAACTGCCAGTTTAGTGGGAGGTAAAGAGTCCATCCAACAGTTCACAAAATCACAATGTAGTAGAAGATGCCCTCATAAGGTGGCTTAAGTTGAAAGGTGGCTTTGGCCAAGGAAAAAGGTCACGTGTTTAAGCAGCCTTCCATCAACTTGACCTCTAGATACGCAACTGGCATTTTGGGGGTGGAGATCAGGAGGTGCTTTTCTTAAAAACATTCTGGTCTTGCATGCATGTGGGCAAATCATCTAAAGAACAGCTGTTACCATAGGATAAATGTCTATTCTCTATCAGCATGTACGTGCCTGTTTGTTCATTTCTTTATGGTAAACCAGCTTAGCATGATATTAAAAACTGAAAGGCAAAAAAGTTAAGAAGCAAACTGAAATGGAGAACCCCAACTCAACCAGCCTCACTAGCAAACCCGAAGGACCCAACAAACCAAATATACATCAAACTGTGCTCTCAGTAACAAAAGGAAATGAAGCTAAACAGCCTGTGCAGTTTTGCCAATGACTGCTTTCATGGCTGGGAGCAGCATAAGACCTTACAAGACATGTGAGAGATCATCCATCGGGGAAAAAAAGAATCCGAGTCTCAGTGCCATGCATTTCACATAAGGGAGAAAGATTAAGGTGTGCCTGGATGTTCTGCACTTGAAAGTAATATATTTCTAGGAATATATTTTACAGCACTTGATCTTGTGGCATCACTAGCTATTACATTCAGATAATTTCCCTACCCTACTGGAGGGGGTGCTGACATTGCAACAGATTCAATGTGAAGAGCTGGCTAATTTTTCAGAAAGAAATACTCTCTCCCACACAACACAGCTGAAAGCAGCAGTTACACAGGGCTAGGAGGGGAACAAAGAGCTGCCAGAAACCAAGAGCTGCCAGGTTGGACAGGAACCAAGATCAGTGAGTCCAGATCCATGCTGTGATCTAGTACCAGATGCCTAAGAGGAAAACAGCAGAAAATGGCACGTGACAAGGATGGGATACCTTCCACTCAGAAATGTTGCTTCCATTTGTGTGGAAACTGCACATCTGTGTAGTTAGGAATCCCCTTAGCCACAGAAATAGGAGGGCTTCCAAATCATCTTGCCATTAGTTTGCAATAATGCCAGGTATTCTTTATCTAGAAACCACAAGCCTTCTTCAAATGATCACAAATTCTTGGCCACATTCTCTAAGCTTTCATGTTAGTGGCACAAGAGGAGTCTAGCTGAAGCAGCTATGGAGGGTCCAAGACACCATGCTTTTTTCAAAGAAGAAAATGTAACACTTTCATAATGAAGCTAAGCCTGAAACAGCATGCATCAAGAAGGAAAGTAATTTTCAAGGAAAAAACGTATACTACATCTGTAGCAGATACAGACAATTCATAGGTGGCTGATGGAGAGTCTGCAGTTGTTTGACGTCTTTTTTTTCATCTATGTATTCTTAATATCTCTTACTAAGCTTGGAATATTTGTTTATATTTTGTTTTCTGGGACTTGTGCAGCTCTACGCATCTTGTCAGTGATAGCTGTCATGATGTTTAAGAGAAGCAGATTATTTTTCTCATGGATTTAATTCAGTTTTGAAGGCACTTATTTTCTTACGAGGATGCTGGGACTGCTGGAACTTGTTCTACTGAAGTTTGTGTTTTGTTTAGGCACATTCTGTATTTACCTTTTTGTTGTTGCTACAATCTTTATGAGATTCATAGTACTATGAAGCAGGCAATTTCTTTCTAACTTTTGGACTTTTCACATGTGTGTATGTACATAAACACACACAAATATAATAAATGTATAATATGCATTATAAACATACAATATATGATGCATATGTATAACACATGCATAATAAGTCCAAGAAAAAAGAAAGCTGGACATTTTATCAGACTGTATTACAAACACAGTTAAACAATGGTTTGCAGCACTTTTTTATTTCTACATTTTGCATTTTTTGGAGGGGGGGTGGGGAATTTGAATCTGAAACAGGGCTATATTTCTTGAAGACTTGCCAGACTGGTCATTTAGCTTCTGTTTAGCCTCAGGACACATGATTGTAAAGCCTTGCATTAAAGTCTGCATCCTGCCAACAGCAGAAGCCATTCAGTATCCACTGAATTTAGTGGGAATTTAGGACGTTAAGTACCTTGCAAGAATCAGTTATAGTCATCACCAACCAGGGTCACACACCACAAAACCGCAAACCAGAAGAGACCTTATGGCTCTGCACAAATTAATGTGAAAATCTGGAACTTTTGTGGTGATGGGACAATAGAGATCTGCTCTTTATGGAGATCAGAACTGGCCAATATGTAGTGCTACATCTATATTGGCTTTGGTAGCTGGGACTGAGATGAAGCTTGAGTTCATGGAGACAAGGAGTTTGAGTCATTTGCCTCCTTATTGCCCCTGGGGAGGAGCTCAGGGGATCCTGGAGAGCTGGTTGGGCTCAGTCCAGGCTATAGATGCTATGCGAGTCAACACATAGGAAATTGGGCCTGGGCCAGCAGGATGGTGTAGTCGTATCCTCACCTGTTTCATGTTACACCATGTCACTAGATTGGATACTAGGAAAAATTCTACTCACCAAAAGGGTTGTCAGTCATTGGAACTGCTGCCCAGGGAAGTGGTTGAATCACCATCCCTGGAGGTATTTGAAAGACGTGTAGATGTGGTGCTTAGGGACATGGTTTAGTGGTGGACTTGGCACTGCTAGGTTAATGGTTGGACCCAATGATCTTAAGGGTCTTTTCCAATCTAAACAATTCTATAATTCTCTGAAATACTTACCCTGCTGTGTGATGTGCAATAATTAAGTGATGAGGCAACCCAGAGGTGAGCAGCCCCACATTGCAGGGCCAGCAGAGGTACGGCCATCACACTGGTGGGTGGAAAAGCTCTAACTCAGCTTGGTGTCTGGTATGGGGTTGGTTTTGGGGTTTTTTTTTATTCACGTGTGGAGATCCCTGCTTTTGAGGTTGGCTTTAATTGTCTGGGAAGTAAAAGAGCTTTTATGGTCCATGTTGCCACACCACAGGGAACACAAGTTTGGCAAGATGAGATCGACTGAATATAATGCACAGAAAAAAGAGAATGCCAGTGCTTGGGGGAGGTGGGGGTTGATCTGCAGGCTCCAGGGTAGATACAGTATGGGATACAAAATGACAGAGGCTTTCAGGTCTTATTCCTCACAATTTCCCTGAAATGGCCTCAGTTGTTACAATGCAAGTCTTTTAATCATGCAACTTGATTAACTGTCACACTTTTCTAGAGAAAAAATGTTTGGGTTTTTTTTAAGAAATTATGAATTAAAATACAGAAGAAAATTCCTTTTAAGTGTGAAATGCTGATGTATGACGCCACTTGGAGTCTGAAAGTCAGCGGACACGTGCTGCTTTCTGCTGCCTGGCATGAGCTGGTTGTGTTGGGAAGGGGCAGGGTGCCTGCACTGCAGAGGGGGCTTTCCTCCTCTTCTGCCCCACGATCAGTCAGCATGGCAGCTGTAGTGGGGTGGCTGCCTCTGTACCCTCTCAGATGGGGCTGCACCCCAGTGACCCAAACCATCTCTGTCACTGTGACTGCTCCTCTGGTTTCATCAGCACAAACCCCTTGTGATGGCACCCTTCAGCGCTTCTCAAGACTCAGGATGGCCGTGCCTCGTGCGCTGCAGCCGGCCTCGGTCCAACAGAGCTCTGCTGCTCAGGCTTCTCTTTTTTCTTCTTATGGTAAATTACTGACGTAGGAGATGCTGAATAATTCACTGGATTGCCTGCAAATTTGATTAGAAATTAAAGATTAGAAAATTCCACATAATTTTGTCTTTCCTCATTTGTTACAGGACCTGGGGAGGAGAGCGGGCAGGGTCCCGGGGCTGTGAGGGGATTTGGGTCGAGGTGGTTGGTACCTGCAGGAAGGGCTGTGCGTGCCGGCTGGGTGCCCTGTTGTACTGCTACAGGGGTCTGTGGGTGTGCGTCAGGCCCATGATGGAAATGTTCTGGATTAAAAATGGAAACAGCTTTCCTCAAAGGGGACTTTTTTTTTCAACCCCCGTCTTTCCATGGTTCCAGTTTACAGTGTGGTCCCACAGACACCCTGGCAGAACTGAGAAGAAAGTGAGTTGCAGCGCTGAGGTGGGAAGGGCTAGGAACTTCCTAAGCCTGTTTTTCTGTCAAAGAACAGTGTATTGGGTAATTTTATCTCTGCCCAGGTGAGTGGGTCAGTGTCAGATGCTGCAGCTTACAGCAGGTCTCCTACTTTGCACAATCGCTGACCCTAATGTCAGGTGAGTATTAAATACTAGTGTAGTGTGGTTTAACTGATCTTATAAGGGCAAATCTAACTAAAATCAGACCCAAAGTTACCTCCTCCCTCTTCCTGGCATCTTGTTAAGAAAATTTAGAGCTTAGATTTTTTTTTTGAGAGACCATCAAATCTTTACATGCCTTGAAAAATGGAAGATTGGTAAAATCGTTGTTACTACATAAGAGTTGTAGTATGGATCCTGAACTGGAGACATGCTACTGTCTTCAGCTGTCTTCATCTTCATCATCTGTGCAAAGCAACAGCAACTTGCAAATAAGTGTGAATGTTTATTTTTGCTATACCAAGAACAGATGGTCTACATTTCTACATTTCTAACGGTGAGGAAAGGGCCAAACAAATGAAGGGGAAATTGTCCATCTAGCAAAACTACCAGTGCAGGCATGCTGGAATAGAAAACAGAACTAGGGAGGACTGGTTACAGTATCACACTTGGGTTCAGGACACAGAATGGCCTTTCAGACTGTGGATTATAGATGGTTCATTGTAATCCACTTGACTAGGCTCTGTTTATTTCCAGGTGATAGTATGAGTCAACAAAACAGCCAAAAAATTTACTTTTCCAGCACATTTTTCCCTACCAGGAGTCCTTGCAGTTGACAGGGATGTTTGCAATGGGCGAGGGCAATGTCTCAAGCTGTGGTTAGTGAGGGAGATGGCTCACAGACTTGCTGTGCCTTGAGCTGCAGCTCTGTCTGTGGGGAAGCTGAGGATACGAAGTTGCTGATTAATGACATTTTCAACAAGAAATGCATCTCCAGCACAGATTTTTTAAAAAGCTCCAACATTTATTTATTCATTCCTTTACTATATGATAATGTATGCAGTTAACATTGTACTTCAAAGGCACTTTCATGTTTTAAGGGAGAGGTGTCAAATAACACTGTAGAGAGATGTTTTTCCATCTGTTTGTACTGTGTTTGTTTTTGTGTTGCTTTTTGTGGGGCCTTTTTTTGTAATCCAAGCTATTTCTGAACTGATTATTTCAGAACCGTGGGATCTGTTGCTACATACTTTGTGTCTGTGGTGATTATTTGTTTGAATCCTTCTACTCTAGTCAAAAGCCAATGCAAAAGTCTCACCAGTAGCATAAGTAGCATACTTATAAAATAAGTAGTGACCTGAGCTAACCTCTGCGGGTGGAGCAGCTCAGGGTGTAGAACACTCTCCATAGAAGACCTGGGGAAGAGGAGTACTGTGCAATACTGGTAGAGCTCTCACAAGGGTCTTGTACTAAGTTTTTCATTATACCACAGGCATCTGATGGCAATCTTTGTCCTTGGGAGAAGTTGTGCCTTTCTGTGCTGTCTTCTAACAAACGCCCAGGAGGAGACTGTCACTTAGTACTGATTATCTATGATAGGGACCACAGGCTCTGAGCACTGTGAAAGCCTGAAAAGGACCTGTGAGGCAGGTGGTTATTTCTTCTGCCTTCTCCTGTGCCTGCGCCATGTCTGGGTCTGACATGCTCGTGAAGCTCTCTGGTGGTAGAGTCTTCCCTATATTTTACTCTTTTACTGTGATTACTGCTATAGAGTTTTTCCTCAGCTGTTCTCTGGATCTTCTATTCTGCAAGTTAAGTCTGTCCTTTGTTTGTCCAGCACAACACGGGTTTGAAGAAAAGATTGTTCTCTTTCTCTTTGCAGCATCGTTTTACTTCTTGAAAGCTTTATGTTCCTTTCTGCCTTCTCTTTAGGGTAAGCAATCCCACTTCGTTCAGTCTTTCCTCATATAACATGCTTTATGTACCTCTGATCATTCCTGTTGCTTTGCCTCCTTCTGAACCACAGTGCCCATGACCTTCTGTGTCTTCAGTTTACAGTTCTGTTTTTATTTTTAAACATGGGGCTGTCTTTTTTTTTCACAACAGAAAGGACATTGTTGATTCAAGTTCAGCTCTTGCTCTGCACAAATCTGTAGATTACTCCATCACAGTGGCTGTGTAACTAATGTTTTCCCATTTTGTGTTTGTTAATGATCATTCCTGACTGGGTGCAGTAACTTGCATTTGCCTCTAGAGAGGAACATCTTTTTTTTTTTTTTTTTAAAGTGTATCTTCAATTTGTCAGGAAAACTCTGAGCTTTGTCATCCACTGCTATGTTAGTGGGAGAAGAGTGTCTTGATTAACCTTGCTGCAAATCAATTAACATTGTTTGTCAGAGACCAGTACCCTCGGTATTTGGGAGAGACTTCCCTTTCCCACTGGGAGAGGAGCTGATGACTTCTGTCCTGCCCAGCTGTGGTTTTTTTGTAGTGCTAAGGTCCTTTGGGAATCTACAGTGTGCCACATGGTAACTATTCACAAACTGCAAGCTATGCTGTCTGTCATTACTAGTCACCACACTATTTACTAACCAAGGTATCTTGCAATAGACCTTAGCCAGTTACTTTACAGTCAAAAGATAGAAGTAAGTGTCCTCCAGACAGCTGGAGACAATGAATGTCATTCTGAGGCGGGCACGTAAATCAGATCAGCTGAATCATCCTCTGAAAGTGCCTGTCCCTCTGAACTGACTTAAAAGGGAGCATGGGGTGGCTGTCTCACATACAGTTGTGGCTCAGGTGAATCCCAGCCCATCTTCTTGGTGGTCATTTTACTCAGTGGAGTGAAAAGGGCTCACGAAGAACCCGATTTTCCACTGATCTGTGAAGAGGGCTCTGGGTTGTGTTACCAAAATGAATGTTATAAGCTATCGACGATGGGAAACCACTGCTGCCTTCTAAATCTGTGACTATAGACTTGAAATCAATGCATCTGTTAGTGCTCTTTACTCCAAAAAAGGTGATCTATTCAGTGGAAAGACCGCTAAATTCTTTCTGTGGACTTCAGGGCACACTTGCTATTCAAAAAGTTTTTTCAGCAGAGGAAAGGCACATGTTCAGACAAGGAGAGGAAATTGCTTCATTAAATTTGGTTCTTTGATGGTTATTTGGTAAAAGCAAGTTGCATTAGTGTAGCTCACTCCTCTTGTTGATATTATCATTCCATGTATTTTCCCAGTGTACATTCTGCACTTAGGAATGGAAATTACTCTGACTCAGTAACACCCTACTTCATGCACAGTTCTGATTTCAATGTAATGGCTCAGGAACTGTGTTAATGTATATAGAATAACCCAATAATGCAATAATACCATAATGACAGAATATATTTTATATATGTATATATCTGTGTGTGTATCTCCCCCAGAGCCTCTCCTATATTCAGATTCTCTTGCCATTGGTAGTATTGTTGTGTTGGAGTAATCCTGCTGGGGAATGCTCAGTCACTGCCTTACTGACAGTACACATTTTTCCTTGCTACTACACTCATTATTTACTGACTGTAGCAGCAGTAAGCCTTCCACCCAACACGGTTCACTAGAGACTCTTGTTTTTTCCTTTCATGATCAATTCCTCAGGAGTCCAGAAGCTGCAAGGAGAGATGCTTTGAAACTTGGTTTTCTTGTTGTCAAAGGGAGTCGTGCCTACCCTATTCACGGCAGTCAGTATCAGCACATTTCCAGACCTGTCTATATTGTTTCCAGTCCTCATGCTACTGAGAGATGTGAGACTCTGTGAAACGACAGAAATGAAAACGTCTATTTATAATAGTTATAAAGCTATATAAAAATAAAATGGCTTTTCAAGGGGATAACTGACTAATCAGAGGACAGAAAAACTCTGCACAGGGTAGACTGAAATTGTTCCCAAGCACTACTAATGTTATTATATTTGTGTGTTTTGCTCTACAGAGAGCTTAAAGACTCTGTGGCACAAGGTACTCTATAAATACAAGATGTTGCCATTGATTTCTACAGGGATGACGCATCAGTTGGCAAACTTCATTTATCTTAACTGTAAGATATTTCAAACTGTTGTATGTGAAGTGTAAAGGCTTGAATTTATTTGTTATCTGGTTCTTGCACAATGCCTGCAAAATCCTCTTTGACCTTGAGAAACCCTGAGTTTGGGGTTTCCAACCCAAGCTGTCAATAACAAGACTGGGGGATATGCGGGTGGGATAGTGGTCCATGTGAAAACTTGCCTGTTCAGTGCCTGATGATAAGATCATTTAATCAAGGAAAAGAAGTCACTGATATCTGACATCTTCATTGTCATGTTAAGCAACGAGGGAGAACATCAGTCCATACAGGTGATTAACCTTCCCTGCTCCCCAAAGGGCTGGCTGCTCACAAGCAAGGTCAAAGGCAGATGGTAGCACAGCCTGAGAAAGCTGACTGTGTCACCACTTGAACTCTACTTGTATGGTAGATAAATGTATGTTTGGGAATGCAATGGTTTTTATTCTCCACTGAAGCATGTTCACATTTGATCCTGGGCAACTGGCTCTAGGTGGCCCTGCTTGAGCAGGGTAGTTGGACTGGATGACCTCCAGAGGTCCCTTCCAACCTCAGCCCTTCTGTGATTATACCTGAAAGTCACACAAGCTCCCTACCAATTTTTCCCTGAATTGAATTAAATAGGGGATTCTGACTCAAAGTTCAGGAACTGTTTCTTCTAGCATCAGCCTGATATTAGACTCCACTTTGTGTTGGCGTGATGACAATGTGCACAGTGGGTAAGTGTCATCTTGCTTATGGCACCATAACTTTTACTAAATGTGTGACAAATGCAATGCAATATGAAATAATGCGAACCACATAGTGCTTATCAGCTTAACAAGCCAAAATGTTTTTGATGATGTTATCTTTGCTTTTTATTTGTGCTTGTTCATTTGCAAAATTCAATCATTTGCAATTGGCCTGCCTGTTGTTAGTGCAAGTTGGTGCTGCTGAATATTGAACTTAATATAATTTGAGATTGTTATTAAATATGATGCCTGGTCTATTAGTTTCATTTTAATGTGCTGGACGTCTTCACAGAGAGCTTTGTATTAGTGTTCATTAGAGGGAAAGATCAGTTTCTGAGCAAGCTGCAGTGCTGCAAGTTACATATTCTGAGAGAAAGAGAAAAACAATTTAGGAAAATATATTGCTTGTCAGTCCCTGCTTTTTCTAGTCTATGATGTGAAGGGTCTTTCAAAGACTGAACACATCACATATCAGTTGGTATAAACAGGTCATGCTACATGCCATGAATTTTAGATTGTGTGTCATTTTCATTTATTTTTCCTTATTTTGAGTAGCATCCCTGAAGTTTAAGCATGAAAAAAAGCTAGTTGAAAAAGCCTAGTGGATTTATCACCCAGCAGGTATTCGGTGACAGCTCTTGCCACAGGGATTTTAACTCTTCTTTTGTCACTTTCTCCTTGAGCGCAAGCTACACAGCCAGGGAATTTAAAATGCCAGCTAATGAGGGATTAGAAGCATGTAATTTTTAGAACCCTTGTACTGTCAGGGGAAAAAATAATAGTAGGTTTCCTCTGTCATTCACACCAACCCAATCTAAATTAGCTGGAGAGACTGCAGTGAAGGACACTTCAGTTTAAAACTCTTATTTTCATGTCAAATATGTGGCATTTCCTGGTCAACTTTTTGTCTCCCGTGAGGAATGACAGGGCAAATTCAGCTCTAGAGGTGGCTGAGAGCAGACCCGATTGCTTTTTTGGACTGCAGGCTGAGATGCAGCACAAGGTGTGGTGCGTATGTGCACCACTGTGCTTTCTAATTGTGCGCTTGAGGCTCTTCCTATACAGAGCTCGTTGGTGGTGAGGACAGGAGATTTTGGTGTACCTGGTTCCAACTGATCTGAAAAAGGTCTTAGAGATGTGCCTTGCCGAGCAGCAAAGGAGATGGCAAAAAAGTAAATGCGGAGCAGGTGGAAATGTGGCAGGGATGGATCCACGATGGACCTGGGGCCATAACCACCACCTCTGATATTCGAATAATGCGAAACCTGCGTGTAGCTTTGTCATTGGGGACCAGCTCAAGGTTTTATCTCTTTTTCTTAGTGGCAAGATTGGTTTATTAATGTAGTGATAGCTTCAAAAGATTGGGTTTTTTCCTCTCTCCCCTTTCTCACTATCCTTTTCTGGGTGACTCACTGATCACTCTGTTAGGTGCTATGGATACAAGTGAGGGTTATCTTTTAGGACTGAACATTCAGCTGCAACAAGAAGAAAAATGACACTACATCCAAACTATCATTAAGTACTTTGAACTAAATGAAAAGGCTACGTTACCAGAAACCATACTCCTTCGGAATTTTTTTTCTGTTCTCTTTGAGTATCTCAAATTGAAGGAAAAACTGGTGAAATTTATTGGGGATTTTACTTTCTAGGGGGTTTGGCAAACTTTGCTTTACCTTCACATCCCTCTTTAATAACTCACATAATTTCTTTCTGGGGTTTTTTTGTGATGTTAGCTCTCTTTGCCAAACTGACTGTCTGAAGAGAGTGTATCTGGCTATGGATATGGCTCTGGTTCAGAGCTCTTTCAGGCTTTCTTGTTTCTTTCTTAGCAAAGACTGGAATGCTTTTCTTTCTCTTTCTTTCTTTCTTTCTTTCTTTCTTTCTTTCTTTCTGAAGACTTTGATATAGTCTCTGTATGTGGTCTTTTATTCCAGAAAGTGCTTTTAATGACAAAGTTCCAGTTTGCTAGGTGTGAGGCTGGTGAGGGTGCAACCTACATTACATAGTGTTGGAACTGGTTGAAAAGGATGACCACTTCTGTCCTTTTCCCCTTGTCCTTTTGGGGTGGAGGATTTGGAAGTCCTTTCTGGGAAGGAAGGGAAAAATTCTAAACCCCAAACACTCCCATTCCCTTATGCTTCTGACAAAGTGAAAACTAGGGCCCCTAGAGTAAATTTTTAGAAGATGATTTTGCGGGTATTCATTGAATCCCATATTCTAACTAAGCTCAGCAGGCATCTTCTCCAAGAGCCAGCTCTGGCAGGAGTTGCACAGGGTGAGTACAGCTGGTTTTACCCACGCATCTGTGAAATCAACTCTTCACATTTCTAGGAATGGTGAGGGAGAAGTACTAACTGTGCTTCTGCTTTTGAAAACAGAGTCTAAGGCCTATGTTATTTCTTGGGTGTTTTCCCAGGGCTCTCTTTAGAGAACCGATGTTGAAAGTTATGAAGAGGTTTAGACATAGTAACAGTTAAAATGGATAAAAGCATGAAGAGATGTTACTTTAAAAGAGCTCATCTTCCACACTGGTAAAGATGAGTGTTTTTAGCAAAGGAGCAAAAGAAAAGGTCTAGTAGCAGTGGCAAGGGGCAAACCACTTTGACCTTGAATTCATATATCATCCTCAATACCATGATTCAAGCAAGTAGGATAAATAACTCCATGCCCTTTGGACACAAACTGCTGTGCACAGCGGGTACTTTCCAGCAATGCAGATATTCTGTCCAATCTCCCCAGAGACACAAAGACTTTGGGCAGAGCTCAAGCCCTCTTATATACACAGTCGAGACTCCTTCTTTGGTATTTAGTTATTTTAGCTGACATCTGTACCAATTTATCTTTTTTAAAGCCTGTTCCGCTGGACTGCTGCCTACAGCTGGAGTGCAGAAAGGAGTTACACAGGAGTGCTCTGAACAGACAGATATGCAAGTGCAGTCACCGAAAGCAGAGCCCTTTTGACAACTTCAGCATTTCCAAGCACTGATTACTGGCAGTGGCAATCATTTCTAATGTACTCCCTGCCTGTAGGTATTGACGTGTTTGTTCTGATTCTCAGTCTTTGTTTAGGGCTGATTACTGTGATCGCTTTTTCTGTTGTAGGTTTGCACATCAGCAGTTTAATTACAAAGACAGTTCTCTCCTAAATGTCAGCTTGATGTATTTTTGCTGTCCCTTTAGCCATTAACGCCTTTGTACTGATTCACCGGCATGGTTTTACGCAGTAGACCTTGCTACCAACCTTGACGTCAATATTATTTGTCCTTCTCATTTAAAACAGGAAAAAAGAAAAGACCTCCTATTTTTCCTGTGATATGAAAATGTTTGTGTCATGTTTATGTATGTACATTTACAGTTATATGTGAGGAAGATATATATTCTTGAAAATGGAGGATATTTATTTTGATGAATGGCAGTATGTTGCTAAGTGATTCATCAGGTCACATCACGTTGTCACTAAGCAACAAGATGTGATCTGACAACAGTATGAATCCTTTTTTATGTGTTTACTGGTTTCTTAGAAGTGCAAGTATGTTTTGCTCTGACCACTAGTAATTAACTGTGAAATTTTATTTAATGTTTTTATTTTCACAGTTTCTGTGGTTGTTACTTATACTTTCTTCAGTTTGTCATCATTGTCCTCATCTCAGATATCCCAGAAGGCAACACTCTCAGTTGCTCCAAGTGTGAATTACAGCTAAGTGAAATTAAAAATACTGTCATTTTTATCATGTTAGGTTTTGTGCCCTTCTAGCTCTCATCCCTTACATATCAATGCTAAGCAGTGACAGTCATTCACTGTGTCAATTCACTTATCAAATGACAAAGATATTTTTAGCTTGGGTCATGGTTTCTTAGGTAAAAATAACTGTGCTTTCATATGACCCAGACTGAAAAGGAACTGGTGACCCCAGTCAGTAGACGACGCAGGTAGCCAAACATGCTGCTCCTGTGATCCACTTGGTCCTTCTTCTAAGCCACCCCTTCTCAAAAGCAGGAAGATATTTTTCTGAGATGAGCATTTTCCTCTTCATACAAGCAACAGGACATGTACCTGTTGGAGTGAAGGGCTGACTCAGATGCTACTCAACCTTTCAGGTGTCCTCCATGCTGTCTGCAGAAATGTCTTGTGACTCACAGGAGTGACTCCAATGTACAGCCATCGCTTGGCTTGAAACCTTTTGAAAAATGGAGATCCCGTAATGTGGACGATTTGGTAGGAAAGATAATATAGCTCTAGCTCGCTCAGAAATTTCCAGTTGTCTGCTCTCTCTTCTTCTGTGCTGTCGTGAGCATCAGGACCACAGAAGTGCTGTTGCTCTGCAAGGGAGGGAGACCTGCATGGGGACATCCACCTGCACTTCATAGCTTCTGGGTTTTACAGGAGCCTCCTTGGCTTTATGTCTTGTGTGGCAGGGAAAAGTCGAGAAACAAAAGTGAATGTTTCATGTTTGGGGTCCACTTGGGCCACTTGGCCAGAAGACACTTGCTCATCTCAACTGAGGCTAAGAATAAGGTAAATATTAAATCCAGATGGCATGCTGATGAACTGTGCATAGACTAGGGATGTGGCTAAAAATAGAATTGCTGCCTTCCAGTAAAAAAATTATTAATAAAAGTTTTGAAGAGCAGGAGTAACCATTAACTAAGCTGGCACCCTCCCAACATTTGCTTGCACAGTTCCAGTATGGTGCAGTGTTGGTTCTGGTCAGGCTTTCTGAGCGTTATTGGAGTATAAATGTCACCTAAATCAGAAACAAATTAGGCAGCTCCAACCTGCCTAAAAAGTAGAATCAGCTGTCCTAAAAGAAGAAAGAAAAATTCACTTGAAACCAGGGCAATTTCACATTTCTTTCAAATGTGCAAACATTGGGATTGTCCTCAAATGGTGCCGTCTGTATGGGTGATAGGCAATATATTTGTGGTAGCAGCTGCCAACATGATTTCAATGCTGTGGTCTATACTACTTAATTTGCATGCTCATGTGTGCTGCTGCGTGAAGCTGATCCAGGTAAAGTGAGCCTGCTGTGCCTTTGTCACATCTCCTCCTCCTCCTCCTCCTCCCTGCAGCTGGGTCCCCTGCTGCAGGCTGTGAAGGTGTGGGATGGTGGCAACTGCCCTGAGCGTAACTTGTGTTGTGGGGGAGCAAGGACCAGGCAGGGAGTGCCATCAGCTCCGACGGGGGGCAAACTCATCCTGCAGTCTCACTGACCCTAGTCTGAAAAGGTTAATAATTACAAGATGGTTGATGTCATACCTTGCAAGGGAACAGTGTTGTGAGTACATCAAACAGCATGTTGTAGCAGCACTTTCCACATGTTCCTGGAGCAGTTGCTGCCTCCTGGTCCTCCTTCACCCCCGTGGCAACATTTCAGGATTTGGCTTCCTTAGTGCAGTACAAATGAACAGCCTCTTGTGGGGAGGTGCCTCTTTTTATGCATCCCCTCCCTGAAAAATCACTATCAATACAGAGTTGCTTGTTGTGTCATATGTCGTGTTCACTGCACCATACTCTCTGAAAAAAATCAAGAAATAAATGTACTTGGTACATAAGCCTTGCTGCGCAGAGTGCTGTAAATCTGAGGGTACCTGTCTCTCCCCACAGATCAGAAGGGAGTGCAATGATGCTCAACTTGCCATAACCTCTCCTTCCTGCTTTCCCCACCTGCTCTTTTCAAAAGATGAAGAGAAATCTTGACTAACTTTAAAATTCATTTTTTAAAATAGCTCCTTAGACAGGCTCTGTTTGGCTCCATTTACCAAAGCCCTATGTTGCACACTTAGCGCTTCTCAATTTAGCCCACTGATTGAAAGTCTTCAAGGAAGTATAATCTGATGTAATTTATATGCTGTAAACTGATGCAATTTATATGTTGTAGGAGCTTGAAGTTGTTCCATCATGGATTCGCTTCTACATTTATGTCCAGAGTTCAGAATATACATCTTGGGGGGGGAGGGAGAGGAACCCAGACTTTGCTCTTTTACACCTGTAATAGCTCAAAAAGGCTGGGCTGGGCTGGGATTGAGAGTATGTAGCCATCTTAAAATAGTAGGGTTTGTTCTGGAAAAGGAACAAGAATGCAGAAGCAGCTGTGTCGACTGTAATCCAGTTCAGCAGATGTCTGACCGATGGATGATGCTGCCAGGTCACAACCTGCTAACACCTCACTTGGGAAGTGAGAAGAAAATTCTGGGTGCAATCCTGATTCCTGAGGCTCGCTGTCTACATTGGTAATATTAAATCAGTGTCAGGCCATGGGCTGCAGCACCTGTGATCACCCATCCTGCTGGGCACAGTCCTTACCGCCATTTTGGCCAGGGCCAGTTTGCACTCTCTTAGGTCTAGATCTAGCATTGTCATAGTTTAACCCCAGCTTGTAACTGAGCACCACACAGCTGCTAGCTCACCCCTTCCCCCCAGTGGGATGGGGAGGAGAATGGGAAAAAAACTCGTGAGTTGAGATAATGAGAGTTTAGTAGGATAACAAAGGAAGATAATAATAGTAATAGTATTAGTAATAACAAATAAATAAATAAATAAATAGTGATGCACAAATGCAATTTCTCACCACCTGCAGAAAACCCCAACCCGATGCCCAGTCTGTTTCCAAGCAGTGATCCCACTTCGCGGCTAGATTCCCCAGTTGTATCCGGAGTGTGACATTCTATGGTAGGGAATATCCCTTTGGCCAGTCTGGGTCAGCTCTCCTGGCTGTGCTCTCCCAGCTTCTTGTGCACCTGGCAGGGCACGGGAAACTGAAAAGTCCTTGATTTAGTGTAGATGCAACAACTACTTAGCAACAACTACAACCATCAGTGTGTTATCAATGTTATTCTCATACTAAATCCAAAACACAGCACTATACAAGCTACTAGAAAGAAAATTAACGTTATCCCAGCCAAAACCAGGACCAGTGTGAGCTGCGGGTGATTTCCAACAGGCTGCTTGTCTGACACCACCTCATTGTGGAGGCCAAGGTAGTTGTAAGGTGGCTGTGGGCTGCCCCAGGGCCAAGGAAAAGTCCCATGCACATTTAATTTGCTGGAACAGATTAAGTTATGGTATTGGGAGCACACCTCGTTACTTGGAATAATTTGCAGATTTGCTATAATCACCAGTGTAATTAACATTGGTTGCAAACTCCTCTGCATTTTCTGGGTCTTACACAGTGAAAATGGCCGTCATCATCCATCTTCCAAGAAGGAGCAGCTCTTTGATGAGCTAATTGGGCCAGGTGTACCAACAGCCGCTGTGAAAGGCAAGCAATCTGCCAAGCTCCTTCTTGGACTTGATGGGAGAAGATGTTCTAGAAGACTCTCCAACAATAGGTTTACACAACGGAGTTTATTTCTTTTTGGACTACCGTGCAAATTTTAATAAAGTGTTCCTTCTGCAAACAGCTTTCTAACCAGGGGTGCAAGTTTCTACTGTATATTAAGAAGAATCAGCTGTGTGCCTCTGTCCAAATTCACCCTGGACCAAAGCTTTCCTTCTGTCCAGACAATTTCAAACCTGGAGGGAGGAGGATGAAATTGGGCGGATCAGCAAAGGACCATTACTTGATGAATAAGGCAATAGTGGTTCCAATGTTTAAATTGCTTTAGCTGTCACCTATTCATCAACTAGACACGTTGGTCAGCCACCAACTGCTGCATGCCACCCTGTGTGCACTTCTTGTCCAGACGCAAAAGCGGTTCCCTCTGGGACTGCTAATTTGCAAAAGCTTTTCCATGAAATGTATCACTGTGAACAACATATAGGGATTTTGAGAAAAGCGTATCTATTTTAATCTAACTTTCATGTCTTATTTTTGTGAGCCCAGAACCCTTTTTACATCTTTAGTGTCATGGCATTTGCTTGTGGTTATTCTTTATCCTGGAGGAACAAACTGATCAAAGCAGTCAGACTGAAGTCCCGAAGCTCTCTGTCCTGTGCTCAGATCTTTATGAATGCTAAATTGCTTCTCAGATGTATCACCTTAGTGTTTCAGTTGCTAGGAAATACATTTTCATTTCATTTTGAAGAAGAACAAATAGTTAATGAAGATTAATTGGATGAGACAGAAGCAATTAATTTAAACATCCAAGAATCAGAGGTCTGTTAGAGAAAGGATGTTGGTTGTAGCTGATAACATTTTGTAAAGTTGCAGTTAGGATAAGACAAAATTATACAAATTCAAAAATATATTGTTCTTGGATCAGCAGGTAATTTTTTTAATCCATACACAACTGTAAAAGAACTTTTTGATATAAACACTCAGGAGGCATGACTTCCCATCTCTTGTGTATGTGTAGACAACTGTCCACAACCACATGCACTCTAATCTTTAGTGAGACTTGCTGTTTGTGTCAAACCCAGAAATGCTTTTGCTGTAGCCTCGGGCTTCCTAAGCTGTGCCCACCAAGCTGCCAAGGGTGGAAAGATCTCAAAGACTGGGAAGGCTGGGGGGATAGCGCTGAGAGATGGACAGGCTCCATGTCCTTCCCTACCCACCAAACCTGCTCATGAGGAAAGCCAGTGTTTTGGTCTGTGAGGAAGCAGCATTGCCCTTAATGCCTCTCCCTCCACCACTGTCTTTTCCCACAAGAGAGGCTCGAGCACAGCAGCACTGTGGTGCTACTTGTGCCTCTCCGTTGATCCTGGTGGGTCTGAGGGGCAAGATGGGTCCTGCCAGTGTGGACCCCGTGGGGTGTATATAAAGGCCAGTTAATCTGCCCCGATTGGCTTGGTTGTGACCAAGGTTAGGAAAACCTTCTGCTGCAGGATATTGCATTCTCATGGCAGTGTCTTCTTGGGGTGAGTGGAAGCCATGCACCACTGAGTCTTCTTCCACTGTTGGTCTTGTGAGTGTCTGAGTGACATGAAACTGCATCAGTAACAAGCAACATTAATCTCTTTAATCTGTGTCTTTGCTTTGTGGAGTTACTGGTACTAAGTGTATTGAAAACCAGAGTATCTCAGTGACAAGAAGAGGGATGAAATCAGTCTTGCTGATGGTAGCTTAGCTTGGGATAGCTGGTACATTTATTGTCCCCTGGTGTCTATGCAATCCCAGTTCATGGAGGCCTGACTGCTCAAAAATCAGGTCCAGAGCTCCTCAGTTTGGTATTTTAAGAGATATCATCATTGATTTTGGATGTCTTAGTCCATAAATTTGAATCCTGAGAATCTGTTTCAGAAGAAACTCAGACATCCGTGTAAGTGGAGCCAATAATTTTGACAGCCTTTCCAAGCTGAGCTGTACTTGCTTGGCACTCAGAGCTCTAATAAACTTAAACTGTCCGCAGACACATCCCACAGACCACTGTAATAAAAGATAGAAACATAAAGGAAAGAAATATGGATCAGGGCAAAATGCAGAAATTTGAAAGGGGTCAGTGACAGGGAGTGGTGGTGAAATGCTACTGGGGTAACCACACATCTCTGGAGGGCTGAATTTAAACCTTGCTTGGGTTTCATCACAAGCCCTATTTATCTGTGCCACAAAATAGCTGACAAATACTGCCTAGTGAAGATCCAGAGTTGGAGTAATAGGAGGTTTGTAAGCAAAGTCCTGAGCACTGGCAAACCTCCATGGACACTCTCCTTGATGCATACCTGGCACTTGCTAGTATTGGTACAGCAAAGGGCCTGTTGCTGTGGCTCCCCCCTCTACCCAAGGACAATGAATGGGGACTGGAATTAAATTCGTGTCTTATATGAACTAGTGGAAAATCTGAATCAGCCCAAACATAGAACTGGAGAAGGCAGTTTAGCCCTGCAAGCACAGCTCATGTTTCAAAACAGCTGTCAAGGTCTGGCAGTAATTCATTCCCCCAGTATTGGACACTGGAGTCCTCAGTTGCTGGGTCTGACAGGTTTCACAAAACGTTGAGCTGATGTCAAGGAGTAAGGTAGATTCCTCTCTCAACTGCGTGACTCTGTTGATAGGCATGATTTGCTCTCTGTCACCTTTGACTGTTCATTTTTCACCTTATTGTATGAATATTCAGTTCTTTTAGTTCTGAGAAGGTACAAATTTGATATGAAAAAAGGGAGTGAAGTGGTGGGGAAGGAAGTCTCTTCAGCAGCTTGCATCTCCCACACATGGTCAGAAACTACTTGCTGTGCTGTACTGGGAGCTGTGAATTCCCATTGCTGCATTGTGGAAGCAGGAATTGGGAGTTCAGGTTCTTCTCTCCCTTGGCCTCAATTTCAGATGGAACTGGTCTGTTCTTAGGTCATGTGGAGCTAGTTGATGTCTAGGGCGATGCCATGTGTCGGCTGTTTATTACTAGAGGGTAGTAGGAGAAAAAACCTATTGTGTATTAAGAACCTTTGACCTTCCAGACTTCTTAACATATATTCAGATTTTTTTTTGCAAGTGCATGTATATGATCTTAAAAGTAAGTAAATGAATTTGCAAAACTCCAAAGTATACTTTAGTTTGTTATCTAAAAGGAAATACTTAATGCAAAATGTGGTGGTTTTATATTTCTTCAGAAGTAGAAGCCATTATATATTTTTCTAAAAAACAGAGAAAAAATAATGCAGACCCCCAAGATTTCAGCATGTTTCTTGCTTTATAAGTAATGCAATATTGGTAGTCAAGCCATGCCCTCCACAGCACGCATCCGCATTTCTCTTTTAAAGAAAGAGACATTGTTTTCCAGTGGCTTTCATGAAGAGTGCAGGAAGGGCCCATATTCACTGATTTCCTGTGCCTAACTTCATATTCAGATTATTTACTAATAACTTCCTTAAGATTTGGTTGAGGCTAGAGATCACTTCAAATGTCTATCTGCTTTCCCAGAATTTAGCTCAAAGTGTGGCTGGAAGTCCCAGTGCAACAGTATGCCCTGAAGGATTTCTTGCCCATCTCCTTGCAGGTTAAGTTTGGCAGCATACACCAAGAACAGCCTTGGCATTTATGTCCTTGGCGTTACTGATTCCAGGCCTGGCTTAAAAACAGAACTGAAATACTGTAAGAATATAAAAAAGTTAGTAAGGCTTTTTTCTTCTCTGCTGGGCGAAAAGCTGTTGTCTGCCAGTGTGAGCACACACAGTCCAGTAGTCTCCTCCGTGGTCTGAAGAGGGGCTGGAGTGGTTTGGAGTCACCTGTGTTCTTTGAAAAGCCCTCTAAACACCTCAAGCTACACCATGGTAAAGTGTATGGTCAACCTCATACCGCTCTCCATACGTCAGCAAAGAAACTGTAAACTTCCAAAATTGCTGAGAAAGGATGGGCTTGGGGCAAAGGCAGTGCGCTCTGGTGTGGCAGCTTTGAGTTTTCTCCTCTTTTAACAGGGACTTCATGTAAACCCACAGGTAATTGCCTATGTAATTTACCACTGGAAATGAATTTCTATAAATTTTCTGAGCTTTAGTACGCCAGGTGCAAAATAGGAAAAACAGTACTGGTTTCCTCCTGGCCTTTGTCTATTTTGCTGATTTAAATTGAAAGCCTTCATCTTTGCTGTTTATGTGTACATGGACTCTCACTAAGGGCTTGCAGTCTCAGCTGGGATACAACAGCATTACTGCATCACAAATTATTTACAGTAATTATTCCTTCATGGAGATGCACTGAAAAATGGCAAAGACTATTCTGGGAAAGAAAAGCTTGCTATCAGTTGGCTGAATTGTTTGTACTGGCCTGCGTAACAGTGCAAAGTGGAATTATTTTGCTTTACATAATTGGTTTTGTAACTAAGGAAACTTCAGGGCAGCTACTGACTTACTGTTAATTTGTTTGCTAGTTAAATTTTCTAGAAGAAACAAAGAAAGTAAGTTTTGGGAAACTAGAAGATGAAACTGGGTACATTAATTGCTTCTCTCTCTTTTCTTTATAACTGAGATACGCTGCATGCCTCAGAAAATTATTGTTGAAACATCTAAAGTATTAACATAAAAAACTTTAATAGAAAATTTATCTCCCGAGAATTTAAGTTTTTCAGCTGTGGGATCAGACCTCCAAGATTTTCATACGTATTACTGAGGGCTAGTGCACTGGGACATATAATCCTTTGCAGTGGATGATGCAAGTAATTCATTTTTATAAAAATTACCCAGTTGTCTGAGTCCCTTCCCCACTGAGCTTGGTAAAATACCAAAGCAGATACATTCTTGCCCCAAAGAACCTTATTTTTATTAGCATGAAATATGTGGAGAGAGAGAAAGAGATGCCAAATCTGAGCAGAGTAATGAGGACAACTTTTTAAGACAATCCTCATAGTTTTTCTCCATTATCTAATCTCTTCCAGGTTTTGTTTATTCTTTACTCTTGGATTTTCTTAAAGAAATGGGGCTTCTGAAATTGTACCAGCTTTCCTTCAGTATGCCTGCCTACAATATCTCAAAGATACCACATTACTGAAAGTTTGAGGAGAACTGAGAAAGTTTGAGAAGAGCAGAGACCTAGTTTTTGTCCCTTGTAAAGGGAAAGGCAGGAACAAGAGAGAGAACCTCAGCACAGAGCTGTTGGGAAATTTACCATAAAAACATGTCTCAGAAAAGCTATGCATATTTGGGCTGGGTTTTTCAAAAGAGCTCAACAATACGTCTGGACATGGAAACAAAAATGAAAACTTACATTTTTTTACTCATTAAAATCTCACTGGCCTATTTTTCCCCTTATTTTATTTTGTTTAAGCTCATAAAAAGTTTGGATTCAATTTGGAGTGAAATTTTAAGGGCTGAGCTCTGAAACTTTCAGCAGGGTTCCCAGCAGGAGCTGCTGGGTTCAAACACTGTTGAAAACCCAACTGTTTCAGATGCCCAAATAGGCACTGATCTGCTCTGAAAAGTCATTAAGATGACCAGATGTCCTCATTCATCTGGAATGTAGGTCCTCATCCTGGCAGCACAAAGACTTTCTTTGAAAAGCTGTTTTAAAGCTGTGGGTCTGATGTGCCAGGCCTTCGAATCCACACTGTTCAGTATACCTGGTCATCCCTTTCCTCCTCCTGACTGAAGGCAGGGACCTTCTATTCCTGTCCCTGGTCAGAGTATTCACTGTCTGACCCTTGCAGTGCTGGACCAGAAGTCCTCTCACCAGGATCAAAGGAGGTGATCTCATTTCTTTTATGTCTGGAAGATTGCTGATTGCCTTCTTATGTCTCTACAGCAACTGAGCTGATGGCCTTCTTGGCTTCAAAGTTTTGAAGCCAAGAAGATGATCTCTTTACAGTAGGTGTATCCATATCTGGGCAATACATCACTGCCAAGCCGTTGGAATATGATGCTGGGTCACTTTGAATCACCTTCCTCCACGTGGCCCATGTGCACAGGACATCCTCTGGATCTTTGGAGATCTCATCATCATCTAGATCACTGCAGATGACTTCCAGCATTGCTAATTCTCTCAGGGACTGGATGCCTTCATCTGCGGCAGCCCACTTTCCTGGGGAGTTCACAAGATCTTCCTTGAATGGAAGACTCACACTTGAGAGGAGCCATCTCCAGACACTCAAACCGCTTCCTCTTTTCCAATTCCTCTCTCAGTTCCCCAGTTTCTAGCAAGGGATTCCAGCTGCTGGGCTTTCCTACCTTCCAATTTCTGACTGTCAGCCCCGTTATCACCACATTGGAGTAGCCAGGCAGTGATCTGCTCACCCAGCTGGAGGCTGTAATCTTTCCGCGTCTCAAAGTTCTGATGAGGTCAAGGATTGGGTAGTTTCCACCTCCTGTCTGAATTCTCTCAGTCCTTCATCCAATTTCGTTATCAAATGACTGGCTTCTTGATCAAATATTTCCTCTTCTTCCTCCTCCCTTACTAATCGAACCTGTTATTTTCCTTGTCCACTGCTTCTTTTTCTCTACTGGGGCAATTACTGTAGTTGTTGTTGTCTGGACTCAACCAGAGTCCTCTGAGAGTACTGAACTGTGACTTGATGGGCACAGGCCAGGCCCCAGTACAGTAATAGAAGCTGTTGGTTTTCACTGGGGTAGGCAAGGCACCCTTCTATCAGGTGGCACGTCAGTTTGTCAAGGTTGCTTGACTATTCTGGTGTAAAGTCCAGGTTATGGAAGGTGATAATTGTCCTAGAAACCTGCCTGAATCCTTCCACACACCCTGCCACCCAGGGACCGGCCACCTCAGGGCACATTTCAGTATTGTCTCACCCACAAGTTGTCTTCTCTTACATCAGGATGACACTAGATTCCACAAACTCCGTAATACACTAACAGCGTTAATTAGTAATATTAGTAATATTAGTAATATAAAAACAGCTGGTGAACAGGGGTGAACAAGGGCCTCGGGAACCTGCAGAATAAAACCATCCACATCAGCCCTGGGTAGGGAGAGGGAGATGTATTCCCTCATCCTCCCCACAAGATAGCTCCCCCATCACAGCAAGGCCATCAATGCCAGGGCAAAGCACAGAGCCATATTTGTATTAACATGTTCCCAAGCTCAGCAAAACAGAGATAAGAGGTGCAGCCAACGAACTCCAAGATCCACACAGGGATGTGCCACTTAATAACTACTATAGCTATAGCATGCTTGATGCAAAACCGCTGTTGTCTCAAGCCCCATGTTGAGTGCCAAAAAGGACTGTGGTGGGTTGTCCTTGGCTGGACACCAGGTGCCCACCAAGCCACTCTACCACTCCCCTCCTCAGCAGGACACGGAGGGGGAAGAAAATAAGATGGAAAAAAACCTTGTGGGTCAAGATAAAGGCAGTTCAATAAAGCAAAAGCAAGGGCCATGCACAGAAGCAAAGGGAAACAAAAGATTTATTCTCTACTTCCCATCAGCAGGCGATGTCCAGCCACTTCCCAGGAAGCAGGGCTTCAGTACACGTAGTGGTTGCTCTGGAAGACAAACGTTCTAATAATGGACGTTGTCCCTTCTCCTCCTTTCTCTTAGCTTTTATTGCTGAGCAGCCATCATATGGTATGGAATATCCCTTTGGTCACTTTGGGTCAACTATCCTGGCTATGTCTCCTCCCAAGATCTTGCCCACCCCCAGCCTACTGGTGAGGTGGGATGTTGGAGAGACAGCCTTGGTGCTGTGCCAGCCCTGCTCAGCAGTAGCCACAACACCTGGGTGCTACTAACACCTTGCCGGCCACCAACACACAGCACAGCACTGTGAGGACTGCTGTGGGGAAATTAACTCCATCCCAGCCAGACGCAATACAGTTGTTTGGTTGTATTTTTCCACAATGACCCATAGAGAAGCGGTGGGTAATGCAAGGCAGTTAATTCTCATAAATATGCAGCTCATAAATATCTAGAACCAAATAATAAAAGAAAGCATCAGATTTATTGAAGACCATAGGAAAAATGGAACATGATGCTGGTTTATATTTGATTCACTTAATTTAAAAGAAATACGGTGGTTTAATTTGTTTGTATGAAGTATGCCTGATGTTTCCTGTTCATTTTAAACTGTAGGATAGAAAAGAACAATATTTCTCTTTCTGCTCTTTTTGTGATTTCATTTTCCCAATTTTAGATGTGGTAGACTAGGAAACACTGAAGTTATTTGCTAGAACCATTTTGTTTAGCTACTTTTATAAAACTCCTATCACAATTCACAGGTTTTGTCTATTATGGAAATGTCACTAAAGTCTGTGAACTTTAAAAAGCATCTGTACTTAAAAAATAAAAGAAATACCATAGAATAACAAATACAACAACAAAGCACAAAATGGAAATGGTAGAGGTACATTACATACTCTTTGCAGTAATGCATCATAGAATTACAGCTTAATTTCCTGAGGATGAGCTGAAGTTCAACATTTTGAAGATAACATCATTTTCTGTGATTTTTAAAAGGTATAGTCTTTAAAAAGTACCCAGCAGGCTTACCAAAGATTGACTAGATATCTATAAAATTCCTTTTGCACTGTAGTCAGCAAACCAGGACAAGACTGATTAAAACAAGTCCAAGACCCGTACACAAAGTGTGTACAAAGTGTGTTTAGCTTCAGTGATTACTAGGACTCTGAACCACTGCTATCCCATTAATTGTTAACTTGGGTAGATACATTTCAGGCTACTCCAAAAATTAAAAAAAGAAAATGCTTATCGTGTCCTCTTTGACCTGCCCTATATATTAAAACTCTTGTTTTTTCTCCTGGGTCAGCTAGAAATCTCTTGCTAGCACTGGGGTGATTGTACTACGTTGCCCAGACCTCTGGGACAACAGCCTAATGTATAGAAGGAGAAGGTAATATATGGCCAGGGATATGGTCCCGGAAGCAGGAAATGGCTTGTAATGGCGGAAAAGCATATCATCCTGTTCTGAACCATTTCAACATAAAATTTTCCATACTTGAGCTATACAGAAATTTCATATGCAGTAATTTTTACAGCAAGTACACTAGAAGGAGAATGATAGATTCATCTTGTGATATCTTATCCCAAGTTAAATTAAGAACTCCTCTTGTGTATCTCCTTTACAACTGCTCAGTCTCCATCTACGAGCTTCTTTATAGGAAACTTTCTTGTAATCAGTAATTAAATAGTTAATAATTATTGTGTGTTATTTGTTATGTAAGTTTTTCCTTTGCTTTTTTAATTTTTGTATAGCAAATATTGTTCTACTAGGAGATACAATGTGACTATGAACAAAATTTATTTTTTTTCCATTTCTAACAGTATTAGTATTGAGTTACTAATTGTGTATTGAATTTGGTCCAGTAAATTTACTGCCATGGTGATTCTTGTTCCTTCTTGTTAGGAAATGTCTTCCTTTTTTTAATTCAACAGTTGAAAAAGTATTCTGATTGAAACCAGTAAGTGAAAAAAGAAATATATACGGTACTGAAAAATATTAAAACCCACAAGTATTTGGAACAAAACAATGGAAGAACAATATGAATATATCACAGAAGCCCAATTTTTAAAACTTTTACTTGTATCTTAGTATGAAGACTCAATAATCCTCAGTCTATATTCATGAAATGGTCTCCCTGGTCAGGCAGAGGAGCATATATGCGGAATACTTTTGCTGGCAGCCCAGCTGGCCTGCCTTAGGTAGCCAGTTTTTTAAATTACTACACAACATTTCTCTAAATTAAAAAAAAAAAAGTCTCAACAGCTTCTTTTCCCTTGAATATGTAATCATTTCTATTTCAGTTATGCAACATTTGTATGAGAAAATAAGAAGCATCCTCAACCTTGAGAAATTTTTCAATGCTACATTTCCCTACCATCCAGTTAGATAGTGCTGTATGTCCAGTGGTCTGATTTCCATCTGCTACTGGGGAAGGTGGAAGAAGAGAAAACATTCAAAACTGAGACATTATGAAAAATGTGAAGTCTTGGGGGTTTATTCTTTAATTTGAGTGAACATTCAGTTTTGTTATTTTATGGCAAGCATGGAATAAATTTATATTCTTATTAAAAGAAAACCTAATTCTAGGGTGAAATTGAAACAAGCACATTGACAAGGAGCCTGTTTGGGCATGATCTTTTTAGACTGAGGAGAGAAATGCATGCTGACTTCAATAGGCACTATGTCAGCCTTTAAATATTTGTGATATTGAATTCTAACCCTAATTTGTTTGACATCCTTAATGTGGAAAACTCCCAAGGATTTTTAGATATATGCTGTTATTTTAAATGTCTGCCCAGTTTTTCTAAGAAATGTTTTCAGCTACTACTCACAATTTCCCTATTCAATTTTCTTTAATTCATAATCTATCTTGGAGGAATATTAAAGGAACTAGACAGGGATTAGGATTTCACTGTGGGCTCAAAACCCCCAAAAGATGGTTCTTTTGCCCAGGAGACTTGCAGCCCAAGTAAGAAGGCCTAAAAGCACGTGACAGTGATCTATGAGATTTCTGTGGTTTTGGGTTGTAATCCCATGAGAATCACACATTTTATTACTACTGAACACCAGCATTAGCCTAACTGCATTCTGGAACCAAATGAGTTTCCTTTCTCATCTGTGGGACATGTAAATGACCTGCCCGAGCCATTCTTGATTGTGTTCTGCCCCACTGGATTACTTGGAGAAGCAACAATTTATTCTACAAGTCACCTTCATGTGAAGTGATTTTCTGATTTCTTCTCAGACATCAAAACACCAGGTTTTGATCCAGACCCCAGACCAGAACCAGGGTCTTAAATTTACTCACTATCTGCCCTGGATGTCAAAGTTCCCTGATGGCCTTGAAATGTTTTTGCCAGTCTTGATGATTGCCTACCAGCTCTTTTAGAAAGAATTGGTTATGAATCTCATGCTCCCAAGAGAGTAGATCTTTATATTGCCCAAATGTGGTTTGTCTTCTTGTTTTTCCCAGTAGTCTTAAGCTTCAGGAGACACAGACCAAAAGTCTGATCATAATTATCCATGGTTGCCCCTGTATGAAATCCAAGTTTGTTAGAACTTGCAGGCCAAATTTCAAAGGCGCTCAACATGATGAGACTGAGTGAAATCAAAAAGCATCACAAAAATGGTAACAAAAGTGATAACAGGAAGATATTTCAACTAATGCTGTAATTTCTGGTAGAGTGAGATGCTCTGTTTTTCTCCTCTCAGTCATCTTTCAGAATAGCTAATCAGGAGATGGAAGAAGGATGTACACACAGCCTAGTTTCAAATGTTTAGCTCTCTAATATCCTCATCCTAGGGATACTAAGCATTTTTCTGCTTTCTGTGCAACATTTTTTTCCAGCTCAAATCATAAAGCAGTAGCAATTAGGCTTCAGTATTGAATTTTTCTCTTCTCCTACTCTTGGGCACCAGCACCGAGTATGCAAAACAGAGAATGAAAAGCAGGAATTGTCTTGCTACTAATGGAGCAGGCAGGTGGTAACCCCACTTCCAGTTCCTAATGTGTATGGGTGATGGAGAAAGGCTGTAATCATCCAAGTCAGAGTAAAGTGCCTTCACACAAACCAGTCTTTGAATGATGCAAAACGATGGTTGCCTGGCAATCTTTTTAGGCTTTTGATACTGCTAATTTGCTATGTATTTTTCACACAGCACCATTCTTAGATAATTACTGTAGCTGATGCCATAGAAAGGAATCTTTAAATTGTATACATTAGGTGGTTTTGCTGATGAGATTGCCTGCTAGCAATCTTCTTATTGTCCTGTGATGATTCCAAGTGATTGTTTCAGACTGTGAACATGATCTGGAAGCCTGGGAGTTATTGGATCAGAGTTCTGATTTTGGCAACAGCAAAACATATTGCACAACATTATGAGAATGGCAAAAATCCACTGTGTTCCCATATCACTGGCTGTTGAGTGGAGAAATAACAAGAAACGATACTTACCTCAAGCAGATGCTGTTAGACTGTGTTACTGTAAAGGATGTTAAAAGTTCCTGCAGTCAAGGTGTGAGCATATGCAGATGGTTATCTGGACAATTTATTAGTTGTCCTACAGAAGATACTGAGGGTCCTACTTTAGTAGGTAATTGTCACCTGAGCTACCGTTGCTTCAAATTTCCCCACCTACTAAATGCTGCTACAGCTGACACACATACTTTTTTAATATAACTTCATTTTTCAGATTTTCTCTCTTGTCATATGCTTCTATTTCATTTTCCTTTCCATTTTGTTATCCAGATCTCACCTCCCCATCTCCCCTTTTTTCCTTTTGTCACATCTCTGTTTTTTCTCCTTCTCTTTTCCTCCTCCATCTTGGTTTCTTTCTCTTTTTCTTCGCGGTTACCTTCCCTCCCCAGTATTTTGTCCTCTCCTCCTCTGTTGTCTGTCACCTTCCCTCTTTCTTCTTTCTACCACTACATTCTCCCCCTCTTTTTCCTTTCTACTCAATACATTAATAAAACATTTGACCATTTAAATATTTTCTGTCTCTGCTCTTCTGGCTTCTGAATTATTGCTATAGTTCTACCAAAACGTAATTACCACATCAAAGAGGAGCTGTCCTCATTTAGGCAGGATTTCAGCCTTTCCATTTTATTTTATTTTTTTTACATGTTTGACCTAATTAGAATCCCTATTTAAAATTATACTTTTACAGAAACAGGAGGAAATTGTACAAGTTGTTGCCAGGATATTGAACATGTCTTACACAGAATTTGAGAAATATGAAAATGTCAGAAATTTTATTGAAAACATGTCTTGTATGAAGAACTTACAAGCCAGTTGTAGGTGTTGAAATAATACTGATGGTTAGAAATAATAACATCCCACTTTTATGATAATAACACATACTTTTTCTATCGGGTAAATAAGATCATTTTAATGTAATAAGCAATAATCGTGTGTCAAGGCCTGTAATCACTACACTTTATGACAGCGAGCATTATTTTATGATCTATTTGCAACAAAACCACTTTTTTCCATCACATACTTTTTATGGCTTCCTTGTTCCTAATGAGGTAAATTCACTTTCCACGGAGTCCACACAAGAACTGTATACAATAAACTGGGGAGTGCTATGATTTCCTTTCTGTAAGTATAAGTTGTTACATTCTCCAGCTATTACGTCTTTGTATGTAAGCTTATACTATAACCGCTTGTTATTTTAACCCTGGCTTTAAGCAGTGTGACCAGTACATAATCTGTACTTCAAGTCCCTTCCAGCCCCATTTCTGAGATGGTGAGTCTGCAGTTATTAAATTTTTGTTAAAATTAAGATGGGCAGTAAAGTGAAACATTTTAACAATCACTCTTATTAACCAGTAAAATAATTCACTTTTAGGAAAATGGCAAATTCAAAACTGTGTGGGAATTGTCATCAAGACTCCACATCCTTCTGCGCAGGGATACTCAGGCTGACGGGTGTAGCTTGTTTAGCACAAAGAAAAATGTCGTCTTCTGCAGGGAGCTCTCTGGTGTGTGTTGTGTAAGAGACCAGCATGTTGGGGTCTCCCTGACCTTAAAAACTACAGGCAGCAACTTCTGCTGGCTTAGTTCTGTTGACTTGGATGGAGTTAAATGAGCAGAGAATTTATTACTGCATCCAATTTCCTTAATCCCTAAGAACATGCAGATGCCTCAGAGGTATGTCTTAAAACTCCACAGCGAATCTTTAGTGTATGAATAAGACAGGCTGCTGTGAGAGTGAAGTATTTTACCTGCTCCCTTCTTCTGCAGCTGAGCTCCACAGGGTAGTAAGGATCCTAGCTTGCATATTTGCAAGTCTCTGAGATAATTACTTATAAAGCTGATATATCTTTCAGACCTTTTGTAGTCTGTGCCTAGGATTCATTTGACTCTGCTATGAGAAAAAGGTGAACAGAAATTTTTTTTTTTTTTTTTAATGATCAGTTCTATAGCTAGAAAGGCTGGGAACCAAAGGTTGATTGCAGGAGAAGATTAGAACCAACTGAATAATGTTTTATTTCTGCAAACACTAACTTTGAGTAGGCTACGTTATGGTGTCCATCACTCTTTCTACATATACAATAACTATTTAACAATCAACGCCTTATTCACAAGAAAGGCAGCCTGTACTGCATATGTGTTCATAGCTAATTTAGCTGCATAGCAAATACACATTTTGAATAGAGGGAGATGATGAAGTTACTTTCAGTGGTCACAGTAGGATCTCTGCATCTTTCAGTGTGCCAGATCAATAAATCAGAGATTGAATAAGCCTCATTGAATACGTTTCTTGGCTCTGGTTCATTTTCTCATGAAGTCCTTGGGCATCTGTTTACTGCCTCCAGCTCAAGGGGGAGCAGACCACTAACATGAAACAGAGCACTGTTATGCCAAATAGCCTGAAGCCAAATGGCTCTGGATTACGTATGGTATTCACAAGCAGAATACTGATTTCTTGAATGGTAAACCCTGACAGAAATGGGCCTTCGTTTGACTGGAGCCTGCAGGTATAACAGTAATTTCAGTGTGCAATAATGCATTTCAAGATGACGTTCAAGGTCTTGAGGAATTTCCTGTATAAATTTGGTTCTTTTCAGTGTTTCCTAGCTCTTTTTCCATGTGATGGCTGATGCAATGCATTTTCTGAGGAAGGAAACCACTCCAGAAATGCCTGCTTCTTGGTAGTCTCATGCTTTATCTGTGATCACTGAAGCTTGCTCCACATCTTTCAGGATGAGAAGTAGTTAAATTCCAGTTGTTATAATAAAGCAACTGCTACTGACTAGTGGCCGTAGTGGTCTGTCCTGAGGTTGGAAGACCTTTGTCTATTTTGGAATATAAATTATCAGTATTTCCTCTCTTCTTGGCCCCTTAGCACAAATGAGTGATACTTGAGCAATATATTCCCTTGTGGCTAGCACCTTTCTGAGCATCACACATGGCAGCAGGAGCACTAACAGAAAAAAAATGCACCATAGGCATCAAAAATCCCATAAATTCTTTAAATCTACCCTCCTCTTTTACTATGTAAGATGTATATCAATAAAGGCAGTCCCTTTGCTGAATAGAAGAGTGGCAGATTTTCCAAGAAGTACAGAGCACAACTAAATATCATTCATTAAATACCATTAAAATAAATAGTTTCTTTGGTAGCATTTTGTGCAGTAGCAGATTAGCTGTGGGAAGCAATTTATGCAAGAAATGATACTGCATATTATAGGAGCCATTAAAGTAAATGGTACTACCATTCCATTAATTTAAATGGGAAATTAGGATTGTGATAAACCATTAAGAGACTTTGCTTGCAGCAAACACACAGGGACACTTCTTTAAGAAACTAAGAATCTTGGACTGTTCCAAGCAAAATACTGTTTGGGAGACTAATGGTCATATACTGTGTACCCTCATTTTCCATCGGCTCACCATCAGCTGAGATGCTCAGCATCCCTCGGTGAAACATTAAAAGTGGCTGTAAAAACGAGTCCTTGTGCTCCAGAGATATATTTGGGACGTAAATCTTTTCAGAGATGAGTCAAGCTATTCGTGGGGGTTTCCAGGAATGAGCAATTTGTGATAGTGTGATAATCCTGGTTGCAGAGGTATCATGTTCACTCTTTGGATTTTAACAAGTGCCAGTTGAGCAAAGTGGTTTGTGACCTTCCCAGAAGAGCTGACTTTGAGAGTTACTGTCTTAAAGTACAGCCTCTGTCACAGGGTGGTAAACTTATTAGCCAGTATGAAAAAAATAGATCTTTCAGTGCTTTGTGAATGGACTCTGGGAACAGACGGTGGATATAACACCACAACAGACAGGGCAGAATTTGTCATTACTGCCAATTAAATCATGAGTTTCTCCATAGTAAATATGAGACAATGAAATAGTATGTAAATAATTAATGTGATTGAATGCATTTTACAATAGCATTTCTACTATTTCTTGATTATTTGTAGTACAGTAGCATCCATACACTGGAACTTTACTGTGCCAGGTACTGTGCAAACATGTGAGAAAAATGTCATTCCTTTCATATAAATACTTTTTTTTTTATTGTTTGAACAGGAAAACAGATTTTTCAGGGAGCAAGTGGAATCTGCCTCCCTGGAAGTATTCAAAACTCAACTGGACAAGGCCCTGTGCAACCTGCTCCCACTCCAAAGTGGAGCGGTGGATACAGAGGTCTCTTCCAACAGAAATACTGCATGATGCTACTCTGTACTCCAAGTTATAGATAATTATAGACTTCTGTTATAATCTAAAGGGCATATGAAAATGTACTTACATTGTATTGTGTTGCACAGAAGGTGTTTGAGGTATATATGAAAAAAGAAGAATCATGGTCAGAACTATTTTTTCTATTTACCCAGTGATACTTACCATATCCCTTGACTCCTCTCACAAACTCAGTTCCAGTCAGGCTGCACTAACTTTTACAGAATAAACTTCTTAATGTGCAAAAACTAGAGGAAGCCAGCCCCCAAAAATTCCTCTCAACCACCTCTCAGCTGCAGATGTAACTTTTTCCTATTTGTGGCTTAAACATAGCTATAAACTCTTTGTTTTGCCATGTTTAGGGATTTTTTTTTTCACTGAGGTTTGTTGATCACATGAATTTCCAGCAAAATAAAATCAGGATAAATGTCCTGATTTTAAATGAAGATAAATGTCCCCCTGACCTCAGGTATGAAGACTTTCTCCTGCCATGAGGCTGTGCCATGTCCCACAGATGCTTTTTGTGTGTGTTTGCACTAGTTGGAAGGATCTGCTCTATTTGCATCCCCTTCAAAAGATCAGGGAGGCAAGACCACAGAAACACCAGATGATTAGGAATGCTCTTGGATTTGAAAGCCTTGTATCTTGCAGATATGATACCAATAGTATTAGTTTTGCTTCCTGGCAGGTGATTGGTGTTGAATGTAGCCAAGAAAATACCATACAACGCATGGAGAAGTTTGCACTCTAAATATCTTTAGGACCATCAGGATAGTTTTGTGTTAGTGCCAGAAATCTGTTTTTCTGGACTGTTCAGGAAGAAACAGAAAAGTACGAATAGTGTGTGAGAAAAGTCATGAAAACCCTTCCACCACTTCTCAAACCAACTATTTTGTTTTAGATTGCCAAAACACTGTTTTCCCATTATTTTCCTCCATTTCTTTGGGCAATGGAAAACCAACTTTTTAATGCCAACTATAGTTTTCATTGACTCTGTTGCAAGTTGAGAAAAACTCTGCTAAGTTATTCTTTCTAGTAATTGTCTCTAATGGAGCAGAGCTGGGAACAGCCCTTTTCTCAAGTGGGTCTGTAAGTCAAACACTTGCAACAGAAGATGTAGAAGCTTATATCCATTCACCATTACTAATGGGAAACTCCAGAGCTCCCTTATGTGTTTCCCTACCTCCAGTAGATAAACAGGTGTGAAGTATGATGTTATGCCTCTTCAAGGTCACTGGAAGCCATGGACTTCACACTGTTCCCAGTTCAGTCTTATAATAGTGCACCTCATGCCCGTTTTACACCAGAGGAGAATCCATATTGTCTCTGGATTAGGATATAGTTAAAGTTGCAAATATGAGACTTTTTTAGTGCTGTCTTTTTGCTATTTCTCAAAATATTCCTCTTAATCACTTGCTTCATGCTGATAGTCACTATATTTAATACCTTTTATTCCACATGGAAGGGAATTTATGGTTCCCACAGCTCTACAACAGATGGCCAAAGTTTGCCAAAATGCTGGCAAAGGCATCAGTTAGACTGGAATCAAAGTTGTCTGCAAAGACTACTTCTTTGCTATTATTTGTCACAGCTGTGGGGTTTTTTATGCTTTGATGCATTAAGGAAAAAAGCAAAATGGTAAAACATAATGAAAAACTCTTAAAAAATGCACAGATGCCATTTTAATCTCCAGTAAGTTTCTCCATTGTACATCCAAACAAAACTAAAAGAGTTTACAGGAAATACTTCTTGCTGTGGCTTAGCTATTGAAGTTAATGGGACTGTAATACCGTTCAGCTGCTTGAAAACGGAATTTATCTTATCATACTTTTTGGGTATAAAGAAATGTATTAGGCAGAATATGTCTTGTGAAAGGCTTCCATTGTAATGAATGTGGTATTCATTATTTTTCCTAGACAAGTTTATTTTAGAAAAAGAAAATGAATACAAATGGGTTATTGAAAGTCATTGGTGAATTCACTCAATATTTTGAAAGGATAAGAAAAATGCCATGGCCGTTGCCAGATAAAATGGATATCTTTAATATTACAGAAAGATGGTTATACAACACAGGCTGATCTCTTTCCTGTCCCTTACTACAATTTGCCAAGTTGCTGAGGACCCGCGTTGTGGCTTTCTAACTCATCTAGGGAGGGGAAGGAAGTTGTGTCTGTCATCTTAGCCTGAGCTTTGGGAGGTGGGGAGGGAGAATACCTCATGGGCTGGGGGACAGCAGTTAGCTATTTGCTTCCTGGGCGAAGATGGGAGATAAACCCCTCCCTAAGCTTTCTGCTCCATGCAGCTCACACACTTGCTCACAGTTTAAAATGCATTGTGTCCCACATGCACAGCATAAAGGTGCAAAAATGGGGGGGGGTGGAAGTAAGAGGAGTGAGGAACAGGTGAGGTAGTCAGAAAGTAGCAAAAGCCAATTTTATGTAGGCAATTTCTCCAGTTAATATTTTTGCATGATTCTGTGGGAGTAAATGAGGACTTGGGTCCCAGTCATGTAGAATCATAGAATGGTTTGGGTTGGAAGGGACCTCAAAGCTCATCTAGTTCCAACCCCCCTGCCATGGGCAGGAACACCCTCCACTGGACCAGGTTGCCCAAAGCCTCCTACACAAAGAATGCAAAGATGGTCCCTGGCTCTTAGAGCTTCTTGATATAGGGCCTGCTTTTTGGCATTGGGGTTGAAAAGCTGTGCTTCTCTAGCAGTTCTCAGCTGTGTGCATCCTTGAGAGATGCAATGGCAGAACTGCATAAAACAACAAATTTGCCAGTTCAGGGCCAAAAAGGTGAAGAAGGATCGCTAGTTTATATCAGTCAGAAAACCCCCACCTTTTATTCTGTTGTCACTGAACAAAATGGGTCATGTGTAACAAAATCTAAGGAATGAGGCCATCAGTTCACAACATCGGTGAAGGGGACATGTGCCTTTGTAATGCTCCAGTGACTGAATCTAATGAAAAAACAACAACCCAACTTCAAAGTTTTCCAGCATTTAAAAGCATCTCCCTCACTCTTCCCCTCCCAGAACAGCTCCAACACAATGCTATTGTGTATCCCAGATGGGCTGCTCTCATCTTGTAAGAGGTGTCCCGTAGGATATAACAAGCATCCACAGCTGCTGAAGCAAGATTTGGAACTCACATATCCTTTCTTTTGGGTATGTATCTTATTTATTGGGTCACAGGGACAGGTGATAGCTAGGTTGTATGTGGAAGATGGAGCGCCTATGTTGTAGTTGCTGCTATGGCAGATGGAAATCTGTTTTATCAAAGTGGAAAATTTTCAACAAAGTAAGATATCTCAATGTTAGTCTCATCCTTTCTCCTGAAAATTCAATAAAAAGCTGTTTAGAAACTGCTCAGTATTTTCAGTTAAAAATCTTCTTAGATACTGGCCTCTAGGCTTGTCTTCCTTTAACCATACCACTTTGCAATGTTGCTGTTAATAAAGCGTTCTTAAGATATCTAGACAGCTCTGTTTATGGGCCCCTTGTGTTTGACAGAGGTCCTATTTTTAATTACACACTTCCTATGTATTTTGAGTCACGGTACATAGAAAGTTTGAAGTGCTGTGTTCAGAATGTTACAACAGTAGGAACAGGCAAAAATGAGCTTCCTCTGAATGGTGTACTGTTATCAGACATCAGCTCCCCAGAACCCTACTGTGACTTACTTCCATGTGAATCATAGAATCATCGTCTCATCCAACCCTCTCTGCCATGGGCAGGGTCATCTTCCACTAGATCAAGTTGCTCAAGGTCCTGTCAAACCTGACTTTGAACACTTCCAGGGAAGGGGCATCAACAACTTCTTCAGCTATGTCGTTTGAGGTGCTTGCTTTTTTTCCACTCAATTTTCTTGTCTTCTTATTCATTTTAATTTTCTCAAACTTTTTGCAGTTAGTCAGCTTCTTTATTGGACTGCACACACCAGAGCAGACCTGGATATTCCAGGAGTAGTTGTGGCAAAGCCAAATACAGCAGAGAGCTCCCATCAGCTGGGAAGCTGTCTGGACACCGTGCTGGAGCTCAGCTCACTGGACTTTCACCTCCTTAGGTGCTCTCAGATCTCATGATGCTGTAACATGACCTGTTATTATCACCACCAGCAGCTGTCATCTGTCAGCTGGGCATAGTTGTTCAGGTTGTTATTTTTTTCTGTGAAGTACACCCCACCACCTCAGCCTGCTGGTAAGTGTCAGATCCCAAGCAGTTTATGCGCAGTATTTCCACAAATTTCTCTATAGTAAGCAAGTTACCTTTGAATAAGGGTAGCAGATAGTCAGTATAGTCTGCACAAGATTCTTAAACAAATTACTCTTTACTTAGATGTTGGGCGCAATATACAGATCAAAACAAAGATTTCCCCTGTTTGCCTTCATTTGCCTTTCTCAGCCTGGTGATCTGCTGGCTGTTCAAAACTGGAGGAAAAAGAGAAACCAAGTCACATTTGGAGGTAGTGCAACAACCATTATAGCTAGAGGAGAAGCAGTCACTATTATATATCTTGTGCTCAGTGAATATTTGACTCAGCCTTACATTCCTTCAAGCAAAGAAGGGAAACATGGTCTAGATGAAATGTCTGTGAAGTGAGTGCAGAAGTGTTTGGAAAATTTTATTCACAAAGTCATTACCAGCTGTTCCCTGCCAAAGGAGAAGGAAGTATTGACTGCTGTTCTGCAGAAGGTCTGCCCAGCAACTGACACTCTAATCAATGGGATAATTGAGCGGAGACCACATTTTTCATTTTGCAGATGATATCAAGCTTGGAGGGACTGCAAGGCTACCAGTGAACTGGCTGAGGCATCAGAATGATCCCGATAAATGTGTGGAAACCATCTGACCTCTCCCATCTCCACCAAATCAGTTCAACGGAGACAGGAACACATTGTACATCTGACTGAGAACAAATGCAAGAAAGGAGATGACTGATTTGGCAGCAGCTCTGCAGAAAGCAATCTGAGAATCTCAGGGGATGAGAAGAAGAGCATGAATCAGCATCATGCAAAAAAGGCAAACATCATACAAAGACATATAAATAGGAGTCTTAAATATAGGCCAGTTAAAATAGTCCCCCTGCTCCACTTGGCACTCTAGAGGACTTAGCTGGCATAAAGCACTTCCTGACTTTGTAATTAAAAAAAAAGATTCAAGGATTATTATTTTTTTTAATCAAGAAGAAAACTAAAAAATAATACAAAAATAATGGAATTAAACAGAATCATAGGAGTTCAATATATTAGCTCTTGATGCATGTCCTAATGATAAGGGTAGTGAGCACTGATAGGTAGCGTTGGCTGGGAGGTTGTGGATGTTTTTAAAAATAGGTTAGACAAACTGATGTTAGAAATCTAACTTGTAGAAAAGGCGATCCTACCTTTCGGCAAGAAGATGGCCTTCAGGGAGTACACATACCTTCAAGACCCTTCCCAGCTCTACCTCAACCTTTCTCTGATTTGGCACTGGACGAATGACAATACTGAGAACTGAGACATGCGGATGGGAAACAACAGCCGGAGACCTGGGTTATTGAAGGGAGAACAGGAACAGTGCCAGCACCTCTGTACTGGCCAGAAGGTGACAAGGAGATGTGGAAAATGTGAAAGTGATTGCACATCCATGACGCATGTGGCCCCATTTTCTTATAAATAAGAAAAATAATAATATGCCAGCTTGAAAATAAATTGCATTACATATACTATCTTTTCTACTGCATCAGTAGTGCTGATGGACACATGCTAATACTGAGACATTTTCTTCTGGGGCTTGACCTTAAATAGCTTTAGAACTCATACAACAACAGATCGGCAAGATAAAAATCTAGCAGCTCTCCAAATGCCACTTGCATTTCATAGTATGCAGAAAACAGTCTAACTCTTCCAAAACCTCAGTGTTTTCATATGCAGATTCACTTTTGTGCAAGGCCAGCAAGAAAATCAAAGCTCTCTTTATCCAGCCTGAGCGAAAGAAAAATGAATTTGACAGCTGGCCTTAAACACTTTCTCCTTGATGATTCAAAGAAAATGGAATCCATCTAAAGCTGTTGATTAATTTTTCAAATACAGATGGAGAGCAATACCTTGAAAATCTACCCCTTACAAATATAATAAATGAATGCACGGGCGGGGGAGGAAGGGGAGCGGCTTTCTTTTACAAGGTTTTCAAACATCTCTTTTCAAGAGGTATCTTACCTATTTTGTATTACAGGATGACTTTATCTCTACAGTTCATGAAATGTAACAGAAAAGCTTTATAGATTCTCCTAAAGGCGATGTGTACTACACAGAGTCTAGACTTTGAGGAGTTACCATGGATCCAAGCTGAACAGTCTCTTCTTTTTCATACAGTCCAAATAATTATTGGAGACAAAAAGCTGGTCAACAGTGCCGATAAAATATCTTCTAAAATACATTTCAGCAAAATTTTGAAAGAATAGCAATAGCCATGGATTACAAGGCACATTTCTAGAAAGTACCAGAATATTTCATCAAATAATTCAAAAATTTTTCAGTGTGTTTGGGGCTATTTAATCATTATATTGTCTCCTTAGGGCTAGTTCCAGCACACAAGGTTTTTTTATTGCTATTGATAGTATGGGTTGTGGAGTTAACCAAACTAAAAGTTTAAGAATTCCTCTAAATTCTTACAACTGTATCAGTTTTCCAGATAGTTATGTGGAAGCAAACCCAAGTTCTTTATCATGACTAAACTAAAATCTGCCTCTACTTTAAAAATATTACAATAGATTTGGTGAAATATAATATGTGTTTCTATGTTTATGGGTACCTTTAACAGAGAGGACAGTAATAAGAATTTTATTGAATACCCATATTTACATGCTCAGTGTGCTATAAAATATCTGATTAAATCTAATTAAAGGACAACACTACAATTAAAAAAGTCTTTCGCTTCTTTTGAAACTGGCACATTTTCATTAAAATGAATGCAGTAGAAATGTACAATTTGCAGGAACTAATTTATCTTCTCTTTTTTATTTCTTGCAAAATCATAGGAGGCTTTTAAAAGTCATTTCCTGTGCAGAAAATAGGAAATAAAATCCAGTAACTTTTATTGCATCTGGAGAATATAGTTTCCCCGACTGTGCCATTCAGTGGTAGTTACATGACTCTTCTAGACATGCTGACATAAAAAAACCCAGCACCCCCCCCCCCAAAAACAAACAAACAAACCAACCCATCACCAAATTTTTGAAGGATGAAAAGAGAAAATTCAGGAATATATTTCTCAAGATTTCCACATTGAAGATTGCAGTACAAAAACCCCAATCTTTTTTTTGAGCCATCATTTCTAATATCATCCGAGTAAAACATATTAGCAAAGGAAAGAAGCAAGTCAAATATATTCTTACAAGGCAGGGCACACTGAGCGTGCAAATGAGATCATATATAAGCCCAGCTCTTCCCATTTGGTGAAATATTGCTTTGGAGCTCATTCAGAATATAAAGTACAGAGAAGCATATATAGCATTCAGATGCCCTCTAAGCAGAGGAAATCTTATTTTCCTTTGAAAATAGGGACTTTAATCAGCAGTGATTAATCCCCAGGTAGAAATGAAATAGATATCCACAACCACTGACTAAAATGGTTCATATATGCTTACACTGCTGTTGCTCAGTAGAGGACCAGAATTCTTTCAGAGGAAGCAGCTGCTGGACACATCCCTCTGGTAGATACATCCACTCCTGGGTGCTTCTCTGGGCTGGAGAAGAAGAGGGTCCCACACCACTACACTGAGCAGGACATTGCGGCCACCTCTACAGGACAGCGGGTGAGCTGAGCTCAAGGTTTGGTTTCAGTTCATCCCGTCTAGCAAATGACACTGGAGATGAAATCCCGATTTGAACTGGCTGTCACCTGAGAGGCTATCTACACCCTACAAACATAAGATAAGCTAAAGCACAAGTGGTTTTGAAAAACAGCACCAGCTCCCCATGCTCCAGCCCCAGTAGCTAAAAACCAACCGGCTTCACCTAACGTGATCTCCGGCCACTCTTACTGTAATAAGTTGGTGAGTTTATATTAGTGATGAAGATGCAGAGGTGAAGTATATTCCTGGGCCTAGGCTCAGGACAAGATTTGTGTGTCATTTAACTCCTTCCTTAAAACAGTATACAAGTGAGAATTAAAGACTCCATAATCTGTTTTACTTAGGTGGAGGGGTGCATTTCATTCAGTCAAAATTCAGAATTCAGGAAGAAGATGCACCAGTTAAAAAAAATAATCAAAAGATTGATGTCTGTTTGATGAAAGGGGATGGTAAAGAACAGAAAAATGTTATTTTGTACACTGAGTCTAAGAGGCTTAGTATAAAGAATAAAAATACATTTATAAGAGGCTAGGTGATTAATGAAATGATTAATGAATATTATAAGCATGTTACACGGCTACAGAAAATCGGTATATTGTAATTTGGAAGACAGAAAACAATGTTTTCAAAGCAATCTATCAGGCCTATGATAAGTGATTGAATCTAAAGCAATAATTTTAATCTACTTAAAGCTATTTGTAATTGGATTTTTAGTATAAAATACTATCATAAAAAAAGATTAACAGCATTATCTATGACTATATCTGGTACAAACAATATAGTATGTCTGAGAACAACTTTCATGTGTATGAAAATGAAAGCTGGATAGAAAATACTTGAAAAGTGTTCTTGCTTTGCTTCAGAATGAACCCTGGACCTTCTACCTTAATCAGACAGAAACCAAGCAGACAGAAGAATTTTAAGTATTGCAGGAGTAAAGGGCTTTCAGCTAGCATCAGTATGAAGACATTAATGTGAAGGTCAGGTGTTCCTGCAATACAAGGTACAAAAATCACATCTGTCATGATAGTTTGTAAGGGGGAACAAAGCATAAACTTAGCAAATGTTCATTTATGGCAGTACAATTACAAGAGGTATTTTTGCAGCACTGAAGGAAAGCATGGGTAACCCTTCTCCACCAGGTATGAGGCTTCTTTTTTTGTAATAAACTTTCCATGACAAATTTAATATTTAATCTCTGACTGGCTATATATATTTTTCAAGGGGGTGGTTACATTGCAAATGGATATATGATAATTCAAAGAGTGTGACTTAGAGCTTGTTATACCCTTTGCGTAAGGCACATTGATACTTAGATTATGCTATCTACTCTTGTGCCTGGTCATACGAGATAACACAGTTGTTAAGCAAGTCACATTTATTATCTTGCTACAGCATGTTCTTTTATTGCAATGGCATGCTTACTTAGCAATTTTGAATACCTGGAGAAAACCTGAAACGGCTGCACTCCTGTCAAGAGATAAAATATGTGGAGGCAAAAGTCTCATATCCTTAGAGTTCACACGGTGTTTCTTTAGAATGCGTCTGTACTTCCATGGCCAGTCACTGCCTTGGAAAGATGAAATACTTTTTCCTTCTTGAGTCCCTTCTCCATTCATAGTCCTTTGTATCTTTGGAATACCATGTTCTGAGCGTGTCTGCTGCCAAGTGTTGTTTCCATCCATCCTGTGTCTGGCTGCAGTCACGAGATGCAATCAGCTATCAAATGAGACAAGGTAGATGGGTGTTTGAATCTACTCTGCTGTATTCCAACCAGAGACTTTGGGTTTTTTCCTTGTATGTTGGTGCTCTCGTCACATTGCATCTCTTTGGCAACAACACTGCACGTGCGAGTTATGACCGTAGGGCTGCAGAGCAAGCCTCATTTTCTCTCTCTTATTTATAGCCTGAAAAACACCTCATCCCAGCACAGTTGGGTGAAAGGAGTACTTTCCTTGCAGGTAGAAAACAGATCTTCAAGTCTTCAGGCAGAGTCATACACATCCAGAAATCTAAGTCTTCATTTCCCACAGTCAGATAAGTGAGCCCAGCCAGAAGGCTGTTATCACTTAGGCTTCTCTAGCTCTTCGATTTTTTTGATATGAAAATTCCATCTGTATCAAAGTATGTACACTTCTATAAAAAAGCTGTGGTTTTGATAAAGTTGCATTTTCTGACCAAAAATACCATCTGTTGGAAAATTCTCAACCTATCTTATAAAATGCCATTTGGATGACACAGTCATTAAGATAAAATCACTCTAATAATAGCTTGGGGTTTAATATATATTTACCAACAAGAAAGGCTAATCTCCAAAATCTTTCAGCAGTCATTTAAAGAAAGTTGTGCCTCATCCATCTGAACTTGTTTTTAAAGTAATCTTCTGAACTTGGATTAATGAGATACTTTCTGTAGCATCTTTAGAGTCTTGAGCTCTGTTGGAAGGTGGTGTAACTACCACAACAACTTGTATTATTGTTGTGCCTTTAATCCCTTTCCAAAGCTTCACATTCACGTCGGTGATGTCTTCACTTTCCCTTCCTCCCCCAGAGCGCCACGAAAAACTTTCACTCTAGGTAAAAATCAAGATGGTTATAGATTGGACATTTTAAAGAAGCAATTAAATAGTATTAATAAGTATGGCAGACAATACGCTAGCAACCAAAGTATTTTCAGCTTTGGGGGGCTTAAATTCTCTTGTGTGAGAGAATTTGTAGGTAAGCTTTGCAAATGTAACCATGGGAGAAAAGAAAAGCACTGCTCTGATGTATAATGGGAATCTCAAGTTATCACCACTTAGCACCAGTTTTATCACCAGTGTTTAGAAATATGTCATGCTTGTACGTACACAGCTGAGTTTCTTCCCTATCTTGTTGACGGTCGTGTAACTTTCTCAGAAGTGAGAGGATTAGCAATGTTTGTAAACTTGTCTCGGACATGGTAACAGCAAGGGTTTCTACGCTGTTCCTTTAGACCATGTATATAATATAAGCTGACTACTACAATTCTTCTTTCCTTCTCCTAACATACATGAATCACAGCGTGGATTTATATTCCTGAGCCCACTAGCAAACATTTTTACTGCATCGTCGATGTGCAGCTGCCCAGCTGGTCTGAGAAGAACTTTTCTTCTACCTTCCTTCCCTTGCAGCTCCAGGGACCATGAATCTCCTGGGCCTCACGTGGACCAGTCCTATGCCTCCTTTCAACAAGCACCTGGGATGAAACCCTCACCATTGACATTTCTAATGCTGAGAAATAGGGAGTTGGGAAGTTCGGTCGCTGTGTGCAGTTTGGCATCACACAAAGTGTCTCGGAGGGGAGCAGAGAAGGGTAAAGGGGTTCACATCACACCAGTAACTGTGGTAGGCCTGTGTGTGTGGTGTTACCCTTTAGGAGGCAGCATGATCATAGAATCATAAAATCATTTAGGTTGGAAAAGATCCTTAGATCATTGACTCCAACCATTAACCTAGCCCTGCCAAGTCCACCACTAAACCATGTCCCTAAGCGCCACATCTACACGTCTTTTCAATACTTCCAGGGATGGTGAGTCAACCACTTCCCTGGGCAGCCTGTTCCAATCATCGATAACTCTTTGGTGAAGAAATTTTTCCTCATATCCAATCTAAATCTCCCCTGGCACAACTTGAGGCCATTTTGGCTGATAATACGAAGTACAACAGCAGGTTAAAAGCTGGAAAGAAAAGTTTGTAAAGATTTACATAGATGTTTATACCCATTTTCTGAAATCTGCCCAGCATTTTGAGCATGGGCAGATGTGTCCTTTGAATAGAAGCTGGTGGAGTAAGACCTTATCAAACACTAGTCGGGAAGGCTAGATGAGTTATGGAGATGTTTTACTGATTATTGGTGCAAGTGTAGATTAAAAAAATATAATTCCGGTACCGAACAGAAAGGGCTAATTGCACTTTTGGCCATTTCCATGCCACTGAAGAAAAGAGAAGAGAATAAAAAAGACTGATTCCTGTGCCTAGGGCTAAGTAGCACCATTTGGCTCGGGTCCATAATATTTATGGCTGCTCTGCTTTGTAGCAGATTTGTCTTCCAGAGAGTTGTCCAAAAGCAGAGCCAGAGAATGGCAATTAAGCAGGTGGGTGATTAGGGGATGAGTGTGCAAGCACACCACAGCTCTTTTATTTACCAGTCCAGTTGAACCTGTAGGTTTAGGAGAGAGTAGCTCTGGCAGGACCATCCTTGTTTCATTCCCTATAAGGCTGCTGGATTACTTTATTCAAACAATGGTCCTGTGGATGACCAAAGCATTTCCCAGTTCCAAAAAGCAACAGAAACTCTAAAATCCTTTGCAAAAGATGGTAATGTTTTAATGTTTCAGTCTCATAAAAGGGAATTCCTTCTCTTTTACCAAGTTTGTTGACGGTTGGACTTGATGATCCTAGAGGTCTTTTCCAACCTTATAGATTCTATGATTCTATGATTCTATGAGTACAGGGGACAATCACTTCCCTAGTCCTGCTGGTCACACTCTTTCTGATACAAACCAGGATGCTGTTGGCTGCCTTGGCCACCTGGGCACACTGCTGGCTCATATTCAGCCAGCTGTTGACTGACACTCCCAGGTCCTTTTCTGCCAGGCAGCTTTCCAGCCACTCTTCCCCAAGCCTGTAGCCTTGCAGGGGGTTGTTGTGACCGAAGTGCAGGACCCAGCACTTGGCCTTGTTGAACAGTTGGCCTCAGCCCATTGATCCAGCCTGTCCAGATTCCTCTGTAGAGCTTCCTACCCTCCAGCAGATCAATGCTCCCACCCAACGTGATGTCCTCTGCAAGTTGACTGAGGGTGCACTTGATCCCCTTGTCCAGATCATTGATAAAGATACTGAAGAGAACTGGCCCCAGTACTGAGCCCTGGGGAACACCACTAGCCACCAGCTGGATTTAACTCCATTCACCACAACTCTTTGGGCCCGGCCAGCCAATTTTTTACCCAGCAAAGTGTACACCCATCCAAGCCATGAGCAGCCAGTTTCTCCAGGAGAATGCTGTGGGAAACGGTGTCGAAGGCTTTACTAAAGTCCAGGTAGACAACATCCACAGCCTTTCCCTCATCCACTACGTGGTTCACCTTGTCATAGAAGGAGATCAAGTTAGTCAAGCCATGTACCAAAACTACCTGGATGAACTGTTACTGCGGATCAACTGGCACTTGCTACCATCCAGACACGTTCTCATGGATCTGAGCCCCCAGTTAAAGAAGCATAAGAGTGTTTCTGTTGCTGAAGATGATTCCCACTTTGGAAGAGGCATACCCTGAGACACAATTATGTAGTTTTATACCTACATCCATATGTTGTGGTTTAACCCCAGATGGCAACTAAACACCACACAACTGCTCACTCACTCCCCCTCAGCAGGATGGGAGGAGAGAATCGTAAGGGTAAAAGTGAGAAAACTTGTGGATTGAGATAAAAACAGTTTAATAATTGAAATAAAAAAAATTGTAATGAAAAGGATAACAACAAAGAGAGAGAAATAAAACCCAAGAAAGATGCAAATGAAAACAATTGCTCACTGACTGACTGATACGCAGCCAGTCCCCGAGCAGCGGTGCCCCACCAACCTCCCTTCTAGTTTTATGACTGAGCAATATAGCATGGAATATTCCTTTGGTCAGTTGGGGTCCCCTCCCAACCAACTTCTTGTGCACCCCCAGCCCAATTGCTCATGAGGTGGTGTGAGAAGCAGAAAATGCCTTGACTCTGTGTGAGCACTGCTCAAAAATAACGCAAACATCTCTATATTATCAACACTTTTCAGCACGAATCCAAAACACAGCACTGGAGTAGTTACTATGAAGAAAATTAACTGTATCCCAGCCAAAACCAGCACACCATACTAGAGCTTTTACCAATATTGCTATTCCATAGTGTGATAAACAGGCTTTACTAAAAGGCTTCATTCTTTTTACCTAGCTTTATTATATCATGGTGTAGGTAAAGCTGCTAAAATACACAGTAAAGAGCCTTCTGATCTTTTCTTTAAGGAATGGTCACCTGCCCACAGGTATTTAGCTGTCATTTGTTGTTTAAAGAGGCTACTCTGCAGCACCGCTCAGTACTGCTCATGTATGGGCCTGATAAAACACTGGCTAAAGTAAGCATGGGCAGTGAATTGAGAACAAAATGGAAATCCTCAACATAATCTAAAGTAATAATGTAAAAGCATGCGCAAGATGCTGCTGTGGAGTGTGACATTCTTCATGAGACAAGTGGAAGAACTGATTGTGTTAAATATAGTACGGCCTAGGACTTAGGTGGGGAAGGGGAGCAGGGCAGGGTGCAGCTGAGCAATGATATGTGTGAAATGAGATACCTGATCTGTTTTGATCGCTGTAAAAGAGGAGTTAGAAATCAAAACATTTCGTGTTAACCCCAGGGAGTCTACAGAGGGTTGTGTCAATGCCTTGTTACAGGCAAACATGAAACGCCTCACCAGTTAGGTCATGAGTGTGTAAGGGGCATGGCTCGAAGACAGTAAACCAGGAGGAGCCTTTGCCACCAAGTCAAGCCTGTCAGCATTTTTAAGAGACAAGAGTAGTGCTGCAACCTCTGGAGACTGGATTCACCGACCTCGGGGTCTTACAGTGCTGACTGCACCGACAGCTGTGAGATGGGTCTGGAGGATGCCATTAGCCTTGAGAGGCACACCTTCCCTGCAGCATGAAATTTTGCTGAGCTTTTTTCGGAGATACTTGCCACATTTTGAGAAATCACCATTTTCCTGCTTTCATTTGTGATCTTTTGGAAACTGCTGCTGGCCTGCTGAAATAATAATAGCAAACGTGCTAAGACAAGTCTTGCACACTGCAGGCATTCATAGTCTGCCCTTACTGCACATCCACTGTAAGGGAACATCCAGAAAAGCCATCGCATAGAGAAAGCGGACACTCAGGAGGCAATGAAAAACAGGCATGAAAAATAAGTGAATGCATTTAGTAGATCATCTTCCTCAAAGTTTTCAGCTTTTTAAGTTAAAAACTGACTTGAACCAAAGATAGAAATAATAAAGAGAAATAGAGACAGATGCCTTCCTTTCAGTGAACCTCGCTTTGTCAGCTGAAACTCAGGCCTACAGGAATTTAAATGCTAAGTTAATAAAAAAAAAAGACAAAATTAACTTTTCTTGGTATCTATGGCTAAGCTACAGAATTCAGGCAGGAAAGTGCCATATCAGCCTTTGTGACCATAAATTGCCCAACTGAACACCTGCTCTGACAGCATGACCCACAATGTGTAGCTCACTCAATAGTTACTCCTTGGTACCTAACAAAGAGATTGGTCCAGTAAATATTGTTTCTCCCCCACTTCCCCTGCAAAGAGTCCTCTCCCTGTTTCAGCCAAAAGGAAGAATTGCTTGATGATGCCTAACTGTAGTATATTTTTTTTAATACCCAATTGATTTAAAATTCACTTACTGCTGTCTCCTATGAAGCATGTTTCATAGTGCCAGAGGTCTGCTTTTCTCTATGGGTAGGACTGCCTCACTGTGTATATATGAAAGATTTTTTTGCTACAAAGAAAGTTTTTTGCAATTTAAAAAAATAAATGAGGTTTAGATGAAGAATACATGCACCATGCTGCTAAGGGGGTACATTCTTCCAGCAATGAATGCATTTGAACATAGTTACATGGACTCCAAAGCATTCTTTCAAGCTGGATTTTTGCATGGGTTACATTCTGAACACATATAAAAGAGCACGGTAAATCAAAGATTTACACTTGGAAAATGCTTACCTTAGATGCGTATAACAAACACTAGAGTACCTTCCTACAGGCCTGACAATTTTAGAGAATTAGTCTGCTTAACTTTCTTACATATGGCTCAAATATACATATATCAAAACTTAATCAATACCACCTTCAGCCACGATTTGGGACTTTCCTCACAGCCATTGAGCTAACATACCAAACACTTTTTTTTTTTAGAATCCCACAAATATTAACATTTTCTGAAGTTACCTGCTGGATGAAAAGAACTAAAACATTGATGTGCCAAGATGTGTTTCTTAATCACTGTGGCATTTGTGTTACTCCTACAGTCAGCTACCAGCATTATAACTGCTGCATAGCTCCTCCTTCCTTATTATATTGCTCATCCTTCTTCGATTTGCAGCAGATATGACACTGTAGAGGTGAATCAGAGTAGCTGGTGGAAATCTAATCACTGAGAAAATCACTTGGGAAAATTCAAAATAGTCTCATAAACACTTAATCTCACAGAACTGAAGTCAGTGGTAGCACATACAGCTTCCTGATTTGCACCTGTTGTTTTGGTCTAAAGAAGAGGTTGTAAGTCCATCACTTAAAGAGGGCAATAAACCTAAACCACGTAACCTGGCTCCTGCTCAGGAAGAAGTATTAAGATCCTGACACTGTTAACAAATAATGTCTCTAATTTCACCCTAAGGAAGAGATGGGCTTCTTATTGCTCAATGATTAAACCTCCTGTGATTTCAGATGTGGGTAAAGCAAGACCTTATCATAATTATGGTAGTAGATGTATGATGTATTAGAATGTTATTAATCGTGTTAAGATAAAAATTTCTATCAGAGAACTAGTAGAGTGAGATTCAGTTTGAGATTCAGGCAGCTAAATAACTTCAACAAGAGCTGGATGATGCAGGACCCACAGAGGTCCGACCGTAGCAGACTGTAACTGGAGAGATGAACAGCCACTGTGGTCAGGACTTCCATCCTTACCCATGGCATTGGGCACCATTCTGAATGTATGACGGTATCCTGTTTGACTTCCAACTGCCATTACAGGACGACACAGATGTCCCACATTCGGCTGCCCACAGGAAGGTAGGTGGTGTCACTTGACCACCATTGTGTCGTGCCATAGAGTCACCATGTCATATACGCAAAGCTGATAGATATAACACAGGATCTACAGGAGACCTGTATTGTTTCACAATATTAAGTGGAAGACAGGTGGAGTACCTAGCCAAAAGTCATGTCAACTATATGTGGGCAGCTGAAATGAGCCCTCTGTGCAGTATTGGCAACTCCCGTGCAGACGTGCCAGACACCATGGGCTGCTGGAGATAGAACTAGACATACATGTTTGGGCAGGTGAATCTCTCCTTGGTGCTTACCTTAGGGTGAACTGAATCACACTCTAGGCTGCATGTATTACATTGGGTAGATCTCCTTGAACTGTCATGGGCTCAATTCAGTTACCTAAACATAGACATCTTCTGAGATGCCCTGTGCCCCCTAAAATATTAACATGGAATTGCCAGATGGGACGCAAGACCAGTAACTTCTGAACTGGGAGCCAGAGGTCTGACAGGGTACACCAGAGTTTCTGCAATGACAAAAGATGCCTATGTTTAAGCTACTGAATTAGTTTCTCAGCTTACATATAGAAAACTGTAAGTAGACAACTACATTCAGGTGCCTTAATCCAAAGCTAAGTTCCACCCTTAGTTCATCAGTTTTGTTAGTTGTGGAAGGCTACAAGCCAGATAATTTTTGCAGGGGTCTCCCTCTCACTCTCAGAACTCTTTGATATTTGAGGGATTACTGACTCCAAGCACTGCAGGAACCACCACCTGCTCGCCCAAGGTGCTCCTGACATCCTCCAGCCAAGCTCCAGAGCCTGTTTTGATGGCCCAGCTTGCTTAGCCGTGCCCAGCCCCACAGCTCAACTGAGCACGGGAATTCTCACAGAGGTTTCTTTGCTCAGAAATGGTAGATGTGTATGGTAGACACGGCACAACACTGCACTGGGAAAACATAGCAACGATTTCAGCAATCTGAATTCATAGAATCCAAGCCCTCTTTATACACATTTAATGAGTCCTTCATAGGTTATATCAAGCATCCTTTTATTAGCCACCATATTCTACTCTGCCTCTTTTATGCATTAATTGACTAATTATGCCTCTTTTATGCATTAATTGACTAATTTTTTTTTTTTCTGTAAGGTAAACTTCCAGGCAAGCTCCAGTGATTACCAGCAACATGTGTTTACTTTAGGTTATACACCTTTATGTGCCATATTTGGATATTTTCTGGTCTGCACATCATCCTCCCTACATGACATGTATCCTGTGTAGGCTTCTTAGTTCTGTGATAGACTACAGACATCCCGTGTGTTAATCTAGTATCTGACAGTCTCAAGTTTCTCATTAATTAGCTGCCCAGCTACAAGCTTTAAATTTCATAGCTGCAAGCCTTCATAGAAGTGCTTTAGTCTCTGCTGCTGGCGCACACACAGGACTGAGGTGGGTTGACCCTGGCTGGAGGCCAGGTGCCCCCCAAAGCCGCTCTGTCACTGCCTTCCTCAGCTGGGCAGGGGAGAGAAAATATAATGAAAGGCTCATGGGTCGAGATAAGGGCAGGGAGAGATCACTCACCAGTTACCGTCATGGGCAAAACAGACACAACTTGGGAAAATTAATTTAATTTATTACTAATCAAATCAGAGTAGGATAATGAGAAATAAACCCAAATATTAAAACACCTCCTCTCACCCCTCCCTTCTTCCTGGGCTCAACTTCACTCCCCGTTTCTCTCCCTCCTCCCCTGATCAGCAGCACAGTGGGACAGGGAATGGGGGTTGTGGTCAGTTCATCACACGTTGTCTCTCCTGCTCCTTCCTCCTCAGGGGGAGGACTCCTCACACTCTGCCCCTGCTCCAGCCTGGGGTCCCTCCCACGGCAGACAGTCCTCCACCAACTTCTCCAACGTGAGTCCTTCCCACGGGCTGCAGTTCTTCATCAACTGCTCCAGCGCGGGTCCCTTCCACGGGGTGCAGACCTTCAGGAGCAGACTGCTCCAGCGTGGGTCCCCCACGGGGTCACAAGTCCTGCCAGCAAACCTGATCCAGCCTGGGCTCCTCTCTCCTCAGAGCCACAGGTCCTGCCAGGAGCCTGCTCCAGCATGGGCTTCCCATGGAGTCACAGCCTCCTTCAGGTGACTCCATCTGCTCCAGTGTGGGGTCCTCCATGGGCTTCAGGTGGATCTGCTCCACCATTAACCCCATGGGCGGCAGAGGGACAGCCTGCCTCACCATGGTCTTCTCCAGGGGCTGCAGGGGAATCTCTGCTCCAGCGCCTGGAGCACCTCCTCCCCCTCCTTCTGCACTGACCTTGCTGTCTACGGAACTATTTCTCTCACATATTCTCACTCCTCTCTCCAGGTGCATTTTCTCTTGCGCAGCAACTTTTCCCCCTTCTTAACTTTGTTACCCCAGAGGCACTACCACTGTCGCTGATGGTCTGGGCCTTGACCAGCGGTGAATCCGTCTTGGAGCCAGCTGGCGTTGGCTCTGGGGGAAGCTTCTAGAAGCTTCTAACAGAAGCCACCCCTGTAGCCCCCCTGCAAGCAGAACCTTGCCACGCAAACCCAATGACCTAGCAAGAACCTGCAGGTATTCCTCCAGTCTTTCCATCACTTGCCAGATCACTTGCATAGCTGTTGCTTTTAGAAACCTACAGGCTGGTGACTGCCACTTTGCAGTGTGATAGGTAAAAAGCTATTTCTTCAAAGACTGTTCAAAAATTGCAGGAAAAGTACAGACAAAAAAAACCACCAGAAAAGAACCCAAAACTTAGTATGGAAATTATCTGACTTTCGTTTTTTGAAGTAGTGCACCAATTCTTCTGGATAGCAGCTGTGAAGAAATGCTTAATGCAAAATGCTTTGGCTACTGGCCACGCATCTATGCTTTCATGTCTCAGAGGTGAAATTCATTGCAATAATCCTTGAAGGTTTTTTTCTTTTATTAGAAAGGTCTACTTTTTCAAGACTGGACTGTTGCAGCATACTCTGTCTTGGCCTAATGTGATTCAACTCCTCAACCACATTTGAAGAGGTAGACCCTAAACTGTGCATACTTACTCATTTTGTAATAGATGTCTTGACTCCCCTATGGTTTTGACCAATCTCAGAAACACAGGAGTAAATCCTTGTTAGAGTATCTGGGAATAGCTCCCAAGTACATTTATGAGAGTATGAAGCAGCACTAAAAGACTAAATGGCTTCTCAGTTGACTGTAAGTCACATTTCAGTACTACACACTTCATATACTACAGAGACTGAGTTTTTCCTGTTCAGTCAAAATTGATTTTGTATAATATAATAGTTGTGTTTATTAAAGATCATCACATGCTTGTAGCCCTGAAAAATGTTTTTGCGTTTGCAGCCAGTGTTGCATGTGCATTTAGTAACGCAGCAGCATAGTGCAATATAGTTTAAATGACTAGTTTACAAAGTTTGAGCTCGGTTCAGTTTAAAATGATAGAACTCTTAACTGCAGAAGAGTCATTTAGGCAGAAAATCTTAAAAAAAATTAACACACTACAATAGTTCTTAAAACCATTCCTATTTCTTGGTGAGCCAGTCTTTGCCTTGCAGTAAAGGAGACCAATATTGGCATGAGCTGAAAGCAACAAGAAATAAGTAGCTGAACTGAGGTGTCATTCAACTGCTTATTGAAATACAGCTTTAGCAAGCACTAACTTGTCCTGCTGTAAGATTTTAGCAGGCATAATTCTTATCAATTTACCTATGGAAAGTTATCTAAATATAGGATGATAGAAGTAATTTTGCAGGATATTCTTCCCTGACTGAATTAAATGCATAAAAAAATTCAAATTTCATGTACATAAAACTCAGCATTACATTTTCATTTTTTAATAGTAGTCCTTTTTATTTCCTCATTTAAGCCCCCATGGATCTTTCTTTTCATAAAAGATGTGGCATTTTGCCAGAGGTTTTAAAATAGTAGGAATTTGAAGAGTGAAGGGAAGTGCTTCAGCTGTGCCTGAACTGAAGAGATAGGATGACTGTATATGAAAAGTCACCACACGTGTCTCTAGAGTGCTGTCAGCTCTAGACTGAGCCACAGGATTCAAGCTTTCGAGCCATCCTGTGGAGACTGAATGAAATTGGTTTTAAAATGATAACAGTGTATCACAAATAGAAATTAAAATAGGAATGAGAACAGTGAAATTATGTTTCTGCTCCTTTTTATACTGCATCAGAGACCACAAATCGGGATTTTCACAGGTATGTACCTCTTAGGGTTGAGCTCCAGTCTATCCAGATCCCATCTAAATTGTTAAATCTATTTCACCCCTGTGAGCGATCCAGTCCCACTGTTTTCCGGGATTTTCTACCCTAAAAGTGCCAAAACTCATTAGGCAACTCTCTGCTTGGTCTGTAATTTTCCTGGACACCCACCTTCGCTTGTTGACACAGGCTTGGCAGACCCTGGGGAGACAGGCCTATTTCTTCAACCACCACAACCAGGGTTCAGTTCCTGTCTAAAACACAGTTGAAGCTTGTGGCTCATGAACTGCATGGCTGAGGTAGGCAAGGAGCACTCTTCTGTCCTCTCTCCAACATCTTTGACTCTTCTCCCGCATTTCTGGACCCTTCTTGCCAGCCAGGACCATGTCCCCTGCCCAAGACAGGAAGAGCGAGGCTGTATCCACCTCTTTACTACCTCCCTTCTCAGGAGAGAGGCAACTTCTTTTCCCTTCTGTCTTTGTCCATCCCTTCTTCCACCAACTCAGAAGGCACTTTTGAAGACAGGGAGATCACCTACAAACTCTTGTCTCATCATCTAGATAATGGGGAGGTGTTTGTGGCCTTCCAGAAGTAAGAGACAGTATTTCCAAGATGTAATTTCCAATGAAATGGCATTCCAAGATGGCGTTTCACCTTTCTTCCCATCCTCATCACCTTCTGTGACTCAGGGTTTGAAATGGGTTTACTGATTCCGCTGAAGGAGGGTTTGCAAGACTGGGAAGGCTGCGCAGCCCCTGCCATCCAGGTATGAGGAAGCATCCAGACACCACGTCCCCTCCTAGGTTACAATGAGATCATCATCCCTGCCCCAAGTGAATAAAATATAAATTTCTAGGCTTGCCTCGAAGTTACTGCCTGTCACCCTCCAAAGTAAGAAGGGCCAAAAGAATTGGAATGCCATTTTTCCTTCAGGATTTACCCACTTCTTGGAGACACAGTTACAGAAGGGTAAAGAGAAACCAACTGGAGTTTAGGTTTCTAATTTCCCACCTCACACTAGATCCTACCACAGAATAAAGAACAATTCAGAGTCCTTTATGGGATAAAAAGAATTTGTCACACTTGAAAATGGAGATGACTAGAGTCCCCAGGATTCAAAAAAGGCATTTCAGGTTCTTTACTGCCCTTTCCAACTACAAAAAAAGTGGAGATGAGAATGATTTGGTACTTATGGCTAGAATAGAGGAGGATTTGACATCTTCCCAAGCATTTTTCAGCACTGCACTAATTCATTACACCAGCAGGCATATTTTGGATCTGACAACACCATGTTTCTCATTTCAATACCATCAGTTACTAACTGTCTTTAAAGTCATTTTGAATGTACAGTGAATGCATATAACTAGTGTGATCAAGAGAGAAAGAAGGAATAGGTATGGAAGGCTGTATTTTTTCAAGAAAATTAGACTTGCAACTTCTTCTCTGAGAAAATTGAGGAAGAGCTTATTTGCCTGGTAGGCCGTGATGTTCTGGCAGGGATGAAGGTGGTAAATCTAGAATGCTGTTGCACAGCTTTCCACTGGGAACAGCTATTCATCAGCAAGTGGAAGTAAAATTTGACAGCTTAGCAGTCTGCATTTAACAGACAGAATAAAGAAGTAGTATTGTTATGCAGTGATGGAAGCAGTAGAGAAAATGCTCAAGTCTACTTCATGTGGTGATTTTTTTAAGCACTGTCCCCAACTGGTAGCGAGTACTTTCATGTCTTGAGATGAAATGCTGAGAGTGTAAATCTATTGCACAAGGCTATTTTCAACTGACTGTATGGTTGTATATTTTTGGAAATATGCTTGTGAATAGAGAAGGGGCATTAAAACAGAAGATGGCTGTTCTAGGCACTGAGACCACTTGTTCTACCACAGTGAGGAGCAGAGATGCTACCAGTGCAAGGCTGCTAGCTCTTCTGCAGAGATTTTAAAATGAGGAAGGGGTTTGCTGCATTGAAGCCAGTGTATGATGTGGCCTCAGGAAAAGCTGTTAAATGAATCTGAAGAAGTAATAGAGTTACTGTACCTAAAATTAGGTATCCCAGAAGATCCAGCCTCTTTGGTGTAGAAACAGAAATGCTCAGTCAGAACACTGTCAAATTTGATTGCATGAGCTGACTGCATAGCTAGCAAAGAAAATCTCTGCACAGCCTGAATGAAAATTATATTGACACTTACAGTATCCATTATATGTATTATCAAAAGTTTAACGTTCAGTAATCACCAATTACCAATACAAAGAGACCGAAAGGTAAATTCTGATCTGCCAGCCTGGGGCAGAGTTGGAAGTGTGCTTGCTCAGCAACACAGACACGATGAAGCCATGCTTTGAACTGAAGGAGCAGTGAGGGAGACCTGGATGTCTGTAAGTGTTTGGCTGACCTTTCTGCATGGTTAATATTGCACAGAGTTTGTTAGACTGTCTGATAGGAAAAAAAAAAAAATGGCTCAGAGCAGTGGTTGATTGTGTTGTCCTAAACCATGAAAACAAGATTTGTCTGTAAGAAAAAATCAAGGAATTGAAGACCACAACGCATGTTTTCTGACATTTGCACTAAAAAAAAAAAAAAGTTTTCATGTGACAGACATACAGGTGAAAAGACAGCTTTGTGCCAGCAACTTATGGCAAGATTTCACCCCTCAAAAATATGCTGCTTGCCTCAGGAGCACAGTCACTGTAGGCTTTCTGGAGAGTTTTTGGGGAAGGTAGCCACCTCCAGAAGTTGACAAAGATCCTACCTAGGCTGACTTACACTAACACCATGAGGCTTGCTTTCCTTTAACTGTTGAGAAGCTCTGGAAGAAATGAGCTCCAAATGAAGAAGCTTCAGTTAAGTGCCTACTTACTGGTGCTGCCTAAGTATAAATAGGATTGATCTAGGTTTTAGTTAATAATTAGCAAATTAAAAAAGAATCTCTTTTGTCCCCAGATACCCAATGAAGTCTTTTTTCCCTTAAATGTCAGCAATGGCCTTAGCATCACTAATACCCTGGTTTAGGCTGAGGTATTTCTGAGGCATGCCTCTGCATCCCGATTTTCAAAATACTTAGGCAGCGAACTCCAGTGAAGGCATTACACTTCCACTGAGATCAGGTCAGTAGCTGACCAGGAGCCTGGCTCTTCACTCCTTGCACGAAGACAACTGCAGGAACACTGCTGTGCATTTAACAACTAATCTCCAGCTTCTGCAGGTAACTACCAGGTGATGCTAACACCTTCTTCTCTTGCTGTAGCTCTGCTGCTGGAGCTCAAGTTGTCATTTACTTACACTGTAATCAAAATTCAGCAGCTTCTCAGACTGTATAGCAAACTCACTCCTGAGTGATGACCAGCCCTGGTTCTGGGCCTGCCACCACCCTGCTCCCACCTCACAAACTTCTTCCCTTACGGAACGGGTGTCAATGGAGCTTCATCCCTCTAGCATGGGAATAAATCGATCACCACTAATGGAAGACTACCTGCAATTCTGTATACTAAATATATGGTCTTTTCCTTAAAACAGTGCAAACCAATGCCTGAAACATACTAAATCAGTGCCGAAAAGGTTGAAGTTGGAAGTTCTAGAAATAGGCAAAGCAAATGCCCTGCCTGCACCTGCGAGGTGCGAGAACCCATCCTGCACACTAGAGAAAACCTTCAGTGGATCACAATTGGCGCTTAAATGCATCGACTCATTATTAGCGATTACCTGTAATTTTCCCTGAGGGTGTTTATTTTCTAAAAATAAAATGAAATCGTCTCAATGGCTTCCTTCTGTAGTTAAACAACAACTTTATCTCCTGGGAATATCTCCCTGTCCTTACCAACTTGTCTAGTAGGTGTGTTTTATTCTTAGAAGTCCCAACTCATGTTAGAGTCCACACAACTGAATAACCAGGTTTTTGCAATGTTGAGCCAGTTCTCATTTCGCAGTGCTGGTCGAATTGTTCTGTCCAGAGGATACGGAACAGCAGCCCAAGACCTGCCTTTAAAGAGAGGTCCGTGCATCACACCCACGGGATAGGTTAAAAAGTGTAACTCAGTAATCAAACTTAGCTCGATTTGTTTCCTCCCCGAAAGATCTGTGAGGCATTTCTAATTGGAACTTGTTTTGCATGTGGTAAACAACCAAATACACCGACCTCCTACTCCAGAAAAGAAAAATGTTATTAGTGGGAGGTGACAGTCCGTGAATTACTGGGGGGGAGGGGGGACAGTGTATGATGTCCTTGCACGAGTTTCTCTTTAATTAGTTAAATGAGCGATCGCAGCTGCTATGTCTCTTGCCAAGGTAGCACGAAGAAAATACTGGGTGAAGGAAAAATAATTTTTATTTCCTTGTTGTCGCCCCCCCCCCCCCCGCCGCGGATCGCTCCCTCCCCTCGGCCCCGCCGCAGGGGCTCTGCCCGCCGGCCCCCTGGCTCCCCGGCGGCGGCACTGCGGGGGTGGGAAGGGGGCTACGCGCGGCTCCCCACAGCGGATGGAGCCAGCCGTCGAGTCTCTCCGTGGGCTCGTTCGTTTCAGGAAAAAGGTGCCGGGCAGCGGCGAGGATCCCGCCTCCGACGGGGGCACCTGAGCCGCGGCCAGGTGCGGACGGACGGCGCAGCGGGCGGAGGGCTGCGGGGGCCGGTCCTGCCGCCCGCGGACGGGATCTCAGCCCTAAGGGGCTGAGGGTTACAGAGGTGACCCCAAAGAGCAGACAGGGTCCTCGTCTCCCTCCAGGAGCCCCCGCCCCGCTGCCGTCTTCTCCTCCCCGCCCGCCCCGTCTCACCCCGTGGATCCCGCCCCCGGAGGCAGCTCTCCCCCGAGGGAGCCGGGCGGGAAGGATGCAGACGGCAGCTCCGAGGTAATTATTAATAGCCGTGCCCACCGGGGCGGAGGGGGGGAAGGGGCGAGGTGAGATAAAAGGGGGCGGCGGGGGGCCGGGAGGAGGGAACCGCCGTCGCGGAGCCCCGCCGGGAGCATGGTCCGCTCCCCGCCGCTGCCGCTGCTGCTGCTGCTGGGGCGGCCGCTGCTCGGGCAGCCAGGGCAGGGCGCAGACACCTGGTCCCGCTTCGCCCGGCTGCCCTACCCGCAGGACCAGCTCTTCCTCCACGACACCTTCCCCGACGGCTTCCTCTGGGGGGCGGGCAGCGCCGCTTACCAGACGGAGGGCGGCTGGCGCCAGGGCGGCAAAGGCCCCTCCGTCTGGGACACCTTCGCCCACCGCCCGGCCACGCCGCCGGGGTCCGCCGCGCCGGGGCCGGCGGGCGGCGACGTGGCCAGCGACAGCTACAACAACCTCTTCCGCGACACCGAGGGGCTGCGGCGCCTGGGGGTCTCCCACTACCGCTTCTCGCTGGCCTGGGCCCGGCTGCTGCCCAACGGCACTGCGCCCCTCAACCCCGCTGGGCTGGCCCACTACCGCCGGCTGCTGGGCCGCCTGCGGGAGCTGGGCATCGAGCCCGTCGTCACCCTCTACCACTGGGACCTGCCGCAGGGTCTGCAGGACGCCTTTGGCGGCTGGGCCAGCCCCGTGCTGCCCCAGCTCTTCTGCGACTATGCCGAGCTCTGCTTCCGGCATTTCGGCGGGCAGGTGCGCTACTGGCTGACCATGGACAACCCCTACGTGGTGGCCTGGCACGGCTATGGCACGGGGCGGCTGCCACCCGGCGTGCAGGGTGGCCCAGGCCTGGGCTACCGGGCGGCCCACCACCTGCTCCAGGTAAATGGCGGGTGGCGGGAAGGGGCCCCGGCAGCTTCTCGGCCTCCGGGTTTTGCTAAGGGTGCGGAGGCTGCCCTCAGCCTGCCCTGTGGGCAGACCTGTTGCCTGGTCACCCGCTGGAGTGGAAACCAAATCAACATGCCTGACGGAGGATGGGCAGCTGATTTATGGGTTTAAGCTGTCAAGGCTCATAGGTGGGTGCCAGGAACTTTGCGGTCATTTTGAGTTAAGGGAAATGCACTGAGTTAAAGTGTTTTCTGTATTCTGCCGAAATGTTCAGTCCTGCCGCCAGCACTTGCGAATGCAGGTCTGGGTGGGTGAGTTGGATGCATTCAGCTGTGCCGGTCCAGCACTGGCTTACTAAGGTTACTGTGGAAATGCTTAATAGGACTGTAAAGAGAGTTAATGTGTTTGATAAAAAAATCTTACTGAGTTTATGGAGATGGTAGATGTGGATGAGATATCATACTGAGAGATCTTCTTGACAGAGTGTGGGGGTTTTTTTGAGTGTGAACACTTTTTGGGAAAAAAGACCCTCTGCTCCCTAGCTAGTCTAGTAAGTGGCATAAATACGTAATTTTTATGCAGTGTATCTGTATAGGGTGTAATTGTAATATTTGCTGGAAGTAAACATTGCCCATTCTCAGGGAGATTTAAGCAAAAGTGTGTACAAATCATTTCAGTGACAGGGGAAAGGATTCAGTCTGACCAGAATGGTGTGGCCACTAATGCATGATCTATTGTACCTTAATACACGTTCACAAATTCTGCTAATGTCCATCTGCTCACTGTACACTTACCGGTAGGAGTTATATCCTAATGAATATCGTATATGAGATGTGAACACCAAAACATCTGATGCATGCCTTATTCAACTTTTTGCCACTTTCCTGCATTACTTTTGCATTGTTTAGTGCTACAAATAAGTCAGGAGAAAACATAGGTGGGGAGAAGGTGAGTAAAATTTCAGATTAAATTCCTGGTCCTGAAACCTTTGAACTCTACAGTTAGTACGTTGGGGTGTACGACCATGTTTCACACTGTGATTGTACAGTTCAGTGAACTGAGTGAGTCTGGTTCTTGAGTAAAGTTGTTCCTAAACTTCAGCACTTGCAGGATTAGCCCCAAATTTTGCAGAGAGGTTTCATCACCTATCAATGATCATTATGCTTTTCATACAGTCACTGAAGAGTTGGCAGTGAGTTATTTGCTATACTTTGCATAGTCACTCTGAAGGCAGCGGGGCTGTGCACAATGGGATGGATTGCTGGCTCAGTGCCTGGGGTGCAGAACACAGGGAGCAGAAGCTCCATTTCTCTGTCTTCCTACAGATAACATAAAAAAAAAAAACCATTAAAGCTGCAAATTTGAGCACTCAGGTTGTCAGACCTTGGAAGGCACAGACTTCCCTACGCTATATAAAAACTATAATTAAACGAGGAAAGTCTACCTATACTTGGTTTAGTGACAGAACCTCAGGATTAGTTTTGTCCTAGTGACTGTCATTGAAGGTTTTCACAATTAGTGGACATTTCTTTTTACACAGCAGTGTAAGGCATCAAGGTGTCATTTTTTTCCACATTTCACGAACGAGGAACTGAAACACAGATGCAATTAAGACCCAAAGTGTCCACTGATTGTTAATGCCCTTTTCCTGGCATGTGATCTTTTTAGAATATTGGTTATGTTACACTTTCAAATCACCTACAGAGAAAATCACCTACAGGGACATGCAGTTTATGCAGAAGAGCTCCCATCCCTGACTCCTCCAGGTAGGAGTCTTCAGGAGAGGCAGAGATAGAGCCTAACTCTTCAGGACAGAGAAGTGAACAGCATTAACACTGAGATCCTCCTTTTCCTTCTTACATCTCCGTAGCTATTGATACTAGACCTTTCAACTTGTGCAAGCAACGAAATAGGAAGCTACAGAATATGGCTTCTTTGACTACACAGCCTGATATCCATAGAGAAGGTGTACGTAATCGTGTAATGAAAGATTAAGTTATACTGCATATGGTAAGGAGTGAATTACATTTCCGTGTGCAAATTAAATTCTCCTCTTACATAATTCTTGAGTGATTGACTTGACAACTTGAATAATGTTCCTTAATGTGTATCTGTGGGTTGCATATAATTTTGTAGGTGAGTTTGGTCAGTTGTTCTCAGGAGCACACGCAGCCTTGATTTGGCTCAGAAGGCTGTACAGTAGTACTGCTTCATCACGTAACCTGGAGGATGTGCGCGGCACCAGACAGTGCTGCCGGGAGATTCAGTCCTCACTGCCCCACCAGGAAAGATGTGGTTGTATCATCCCCACAAAACAAACCCCTTTCAGCTGCCTAACCTTTTGCTGTTTATGTCTTACATTACCCAACAGGTCTGGTCCCAGGTTTCTTCCTAATCCTTTTTCCTTCTCCGTGGCATTCTTGTCTCTTTTGTTTCCCAGGGAAACTGAGCTTGCAGAACATGTTTGTTTTTTAAAAGATAAACCATGTTGACATAAATGTTTGGTTCTTAGCAAATGAGCAGACTAACTCTTAATATGCATGTTTTCTGACTTTTTTTCTTTATTCACAATATGCAGTTTTAAGCGTCTTCTTTCTGCATTTATTCAAACCAAAGACCCTCATAAGTGGAAAGCTTAATAGCTAGTGAAAGCTGATGTCTACTAATTTATTTTACCGGATGCTAATTACATTAAAAATCATTTACTTTAAGTTCTTTACAATTCAACAGATATGAATGTGGATTTGGGGCTCTGTCTTTCTGAGTTATTTATTATCTGAATAAATAATCAAATAAGAGTTTGATTCAATTCAGGTTGTTCAATTCAGGGCTGGTGAAAACAGGGCAATGAAGTTTGATCTGAATAATGATGTTTAAACTGAGCTTGAATGGATTTCATCCTATTGTACTGAATTTTTTAATTACCTTTCATTTTTCTGAACTTCCACAATTGAGTCATAAGAGGTGCCAAATGGACAGAGTAAGAAACACTTTTTATAAAGAGTGAGGAAAAATAATGTAAAAAAAAACTTGTAAGAAAACACATTTTATGAATGCATCCTTGGTTTGTTATTGAGGGACGTTGATCAGTATTCAGTGAAAACTTCACCCTTTTATAGTATTTCCACTGACACTTGTCGTTTTTGACATTTCTAAGCCCTTCAAACGTTGTAAGAAATGAAGGAAGCTGTACCCGTTTATTCACAAAATAAATTGAATGGATCAAGTACAGTTCATAAAAGTTGGCTTTCTCCTGAGTCAACAGCCAGAAAATGTAGTGCCAGCAATCTGTCATGTATATGATGCCTCTCTGTCTCCAGATAGGATTGAGAGAGGTCATTGTATTATGTTCTGGTTTTTGCAAATGCATTTTTTCATTACTGGTTCACAGTATATTGTCTGAGTTGAACATACTTGGATTTACTCAATATAAACAGCATTTGCAGAAACAGAAGAACATGTTGTTTCCCCAAAGAAGTGAGTGGAATTGCTGCCTGGAAACCAGTCACGTAGCAACAGACTGATTTCTATTCCAAAACTCTTTCCAAAACAAAAGGTAAGTACTCTTTTGTTGACCTTCAGTGCTAAGCCTAATAAAGTATCAGGAATTGCAGCATAGGAGAATGCTTGGTGTATATTGTTTCTTTCAAAATTCAGCCAGCCTTCAAACTTTCACTTCAACCTCAGTGCAAATGGAGTGATTTTGGATTTTCCTGAAAGTAGCATGGCTCATCATAGTTGTGAAGACATACAGAATTTTTAGAAAAAGGAAGGAATAATTCAAAGTAATAGTATTTTCATTTCTTTTCCTGTTCTTGCTTTTTAAAGACTTAATTCAAAGAAGTACAAAGAAGAAATCAGTTCTGTTTCTGGTTTTGAGCATCAATTGGGTAGTATATATTTGCAAAGAATTTATTGCAGTAGTGATTATTCTAATCACTAATCATTTGAATCAGGTATCTCTCAATTGTCAGAGATGACAAAAAAGTGCAGTCAAACCACTGAGCAAATTCATAATTAATGCTGCGGTTTTCCATGCCGGTAGCTACGGATGGTTGTACTATGTTCACAAGTTATATTAAAAGCTATAGCATACCTTTCTCAAGCTTTAATCATCAAAAGAAAAAAAAATAAATTGAGTTTCATTTAAAAATGTGATAAACAGAGGAGTTTGGGTTTCAAGGATGCTCATTTTATTAAAATTAGCTCCAAACATAGAATATGTAACTTTCCCCTTGCCATTTCTACCTGAATGCATACACATTTGCAAAAGAAATGTTGTTTTCAAATAGTCCACTGTAGCAAAAAACCAGTATGTTATCGTTACAGAATACTTTGATCTTATAATTATAGAAATATCAGGACTATGTAGAGAATAAGGTGTTACCATGGAAAAGCAAGAGTGGACCTCCCTCTAGTGTAGGGGTTCTATAACTTGAAAAGCTTTTTAGACATTATAGGAAACCTTACAAAAACTCAACAGGCTGGACCTGGAAAGGCTACACAGGTGACTGAAGTGGGATGGAAGGAGAATTTGTGTGTTCTCTGTGTGGAAGAGCATTGTCAAGCCTGTAGGTATGTTAAGTCCCACTTCCACTCTTTTGCTGTTCATTATGAGGATGAGGATTCATTGAGGGTCCCTGTTCATTATGAGGATTTAGTGCTTAGTAGTTGTGGCTTTTATGGCTGTGAATCTTTGTATTTAATTCTATAGGCAGACCCAAATCTTTATTTTCCTATCTCATTTTAAGTGCCACGTGCTTGATTTTTAATTGTTGCAGTAGCTGTTGCTGGAGGTACCTAGGTGATATTTCTGGTTCCTGTCCAAGGTAATATAGTATGCTTCCTTTTTAAATAGCATGCTTTTCATTTAAGATCAAAGTTTTTATTTAACATGTTGGGCAGGGCTCTGCTCAGTGCCAAAAAGATAATGACTCCTGATTAACAGTAGTTTGATATAGATAAGGGCCTTTAGATAGGCAACAAAAAATTCACATCTCATAAAGTCTCACTGGGTAAATGAGTGTAAAGCTGTCTGCTCCTTGATACTCTTTCTTTTTGCATTAATAAACCCTCATAAAGTATGAGACATTTTTGGTTCTCCCCTTCAACCTCTTTCCTCAAGCAGAAGAGATCCTGTATTTGTTGCAGTTTTGGGGGATCTGAAGTGACGTGTGTGGGAAGGACTCGTGTTACTTTGTATGACAATCTTTTCCAGTTTGCATTTCATCTTGTTTCTGTGGAAGGTTTCCCATACTTAAGGTAGTTGATGGGCATAATTCCTACTTGTACTTAAGGACATTGTTCGGACCTGGAAAATAAAGCCTAGCCTCAATTTTTGCAGAGTGAAATATATATTTTAGTTTAAGATAGTTTACCATTTTTTAGTCCCTGCCATTCCCTTTTGACCAAAAGCAAGAAGCTCTTAGAGCTTTTCCTGCGGTAGGTCAAGTAGAAACTCCTATTCTGCAACTGTCAGCAGGTGAAAGTGCAGAGACAGCCTTTTCTGTTAGAAAGTGTCATCTTCTGTGAGGAAGAAATGCTCTGTGACATAAGAGAAGGTTACTTCACTTATCACATGCCCACCTTCCAGAAGTCAAATTCTGATCTCTCTTGCTTTGGTAGAAATGAAATCAGAATAGGACTCTGGCAGTTCTTTGGGCAATTACCTTAACTTTGTTCCTCATGTTTATTAACTCTTTATTTGAGTAGCAGGATACAAAACTGGGAGGTAGTGGCCGATACACCGGAAGGCTGCGCTGCCATTCAGTGAGACCTGGACAGACTAGAGAGCTGGGCCAAGAGGAACCAAATAAAATTCATCAAGGGCAAGTGTAGGGTCCTGCATCTAGGGAGGAATAACCCCAAGCACCAGTACAGGTTAGGGGTTGACCTGCTGGGAAGCAGCACTGCAGAGAAGGAGCTGGGAGTCCTGGTGGACAACAAGCTTTCCATGAGCCAGCAATGTGCCCTCGTGGCCAAGAACGCCAATGGTATCCTGAGGTGCATTAAGAAGAGCATGGCCAGGAGGTCAAGGGAGGTTATCCTCCCCCTCTACTCTGCCCTGGTGAGGCCACATCTGGAGTTCTGTGTCCAGTTCTGGGCTCCTCAGTTCAAGAAAGACAGGGAACTACTAGAAAGAGTCCAGTGGAGGGCTACAAAGATGATGAGGGGACTGGAGCATCTCTCATGTGAGGAAAGGCTGAGAGAGCTGGGTCTGTTTAACCTGGAGAAGAGAAGACTGAGAGGGGATCTCATCAATACCTATAAATATCTAAAGGGTGGATGTCTAGAGGATGGGGTCAGACTCTTTTCAGTGGTGCCCAGTGACAGGACAAGGGGCAACGGGCACAAACTGGAACCCGGGAAGTTCCATGTGAACATGAGAAAAAAACTTTTTCACTGTGAGAGTGACCGAGCACTGGGACAGGCTGCCCAGAGAGGTTGTGGAGTCTCCTTCTCTGGAGATACTCAGTACTTGCCTGGATGTGATCCTGTGCAACCTGCTCTGGGTGATCCTACTTTGGCAGGGGGGTTAGATGATGTCCAGAGATCCCTTCCAACCCCTACCATTCTGTGATTCTGTGACTGTGTGATTCTCTTCCCAGTCTACTCTGGGGAACAAAAACATTTTTTCCCTTATCTTTCAGTATTTGTTCAACTAGACAGAAGCAGTGAATATGTCTGTACAGCTGGTAGTACCCTTGGCAAGCAGTGACCATTAGGACAGTGAATAGAGAGCAGTGCAGGGTGTGGGTATTTGGAGATGTTGCATTTTGATTATTTTTGGTGACTATGATGCATATCCTTCTTACATTGGGAGAAGCAGGAAAGACAGACATGTGCATGTAGATGCTCTATAGGTTGCTTACCTCCAATTTGTAGAATCTTGTGGTTTTCTGTTAGTAGTTGGCAGTTTGAGGGGTGTTTGCTAATCCTTGCAACTGAGTGTGTGATTTGTGTTTGGTTGTTGCTGATGAACAGTTAAACTGCTGAGCCTAATCTAAAGGTGCAAGGCTGATCTTAGCAAAGTTTTTAAAAAGCCAAGAAGCCAACAATCGAAGGAGCCTGCTTGCACAGACTTGTAGTTAAGAAATGTACACGAGGAGATTTTCTTCTTTCTTTTCATGATGGTAAAAGTAAAGAAGAGGCAACGGTGAAGAAGTGCTTCTGAAGAAGTAGTGGATGTGACCTCGAAATACATATAATTTCTACAACCATGACAGGTTGTAGAAATTATAGGATGTGTGTTACCTGTTTTAAGTACTAAATAAAAACTACTCATGCTTGAATATTTGCCTGCCAAAGCACGTAGAAGAGTGTCACAGGTAGAACTGTGAATGCTGATTTTAGATTAAATCATAAGAATGGAACAGAAGAATAAGGTTGTAGACAACATCTCAGGATGTTTAGGAAATTTCCGAAATGAAGACTTGACAGATCTCTGAGGGAGAAGGTGACCCGTGGAATATGACCATGAATAAAATGTGAAAGAAGAGACTGACTTCTGGAGGAACAACTGAATTACTTCAGAGAAAATGTGCCAACAGAAAGAGAAGGTGGGTTTTCAGGAAGGAAGAGTAACTAACTAAGCACAAGAGGAGAAAGAGATATTGGCCATAGCAAGGGACTGGAGCCTTTGGTAAAATGGGATGAGTAGGAGACAAATGATACCAAGGAAGGGAAGGAATTAGATTCACACTGATGCTCTCTGTAAATACTCCTGAATGAAAGTATCAATGACAGGAAGAAAATTTAAAGAGCAACACGTGCACACAGAAAAAAGGATAAAAGTTTAGTATCAATAAAGTTAGATTGACTCTTAGAAGTCATGGATAGCCCTTGGAGGAAAGAGCTTCTGGAATAGCCTTTCAGTATTAATGGTAGGAACAAAGATCTTCTGTAGAGCAGTTTGGGAAATGAGACTCTTGATGTGTTTGGTGGCAGTGCAGGTAACTACTTGGAAATGTATATTCTTCCTCTTTGCTTGCAAATTCATAACAAAATGATAATATGGCATGATTTAAACTCTGAGAACGCAGTTCAGACGAAGAACGAAATGCACTCTATATTAACAGTAAACAGTTTGTTTAGGATATCAGCGATGGCAACTTCTGGCTTGCTCTGGCAGCTTCAACTCTACTCTGAGAGCACAAAACACTCATAAGAAGCCTGGTCTGTTAAGTTTGTGGTGTGTCTCCCTGAAGATTTGGCAGGGAGGGTCCTTTTAGATGCACACTGGAGTAAGAGAAAGCAATTTAAGAAGGCTGGGGAGTGCTGTGAGACACCCTGCGATGTGCTCTTCAGCAAGAGGGTGAGCTGACAGGGAGCCATGCACATTTCCAGTGGACTGTCACTTCGGTTTGCACATGATAATTTTGACACTTGCACTTTAGGTCTCATGATAACAGCTGAGCTTTGACTTCTGTTTTAGTGAGCTTATCACATCCCTAAAGACAACCAAATGGTTTAAAATTGGCCAGGAGAGATTATACTGTGGAAATGCCTTGTTATTTTGTGAGTCCAAAAGTCAACCCAGGAATCCTTTTGTAGGTTAATCAGTTTAACACCCTTACTAAAGGCTAGAAAATGTTGGCACCAATGGGATTATATCTTACAAGCTAATTGCTTTTACAGTTGAGAAGACAGTAGCATCTGTTTGTTTTGATCCTGCTTCTAGAAGAGACATCAAATGGTCAGGTGGAGGGGGAGGTCGAACTTGAAAACACATTCTGGTGAGAGTTCACTGTGATTTTCCGATGCCTTTTCTCAGTCAGCTTTTTTCTTGTTCTTTTGAATATGTAGTAGCTCCGCTGGATCAGTTGTTTTTCAGAGCTGAGGGCAAAGTTTACTCAATTTGTTTATTTAACTTTCAGCATTTTAGGAAATAATCTCATTTTTTGCTGCAGGCATGGAACCGTTGAATGTAGTTATTGATTAATTATTCTAATTGCAGTTCCTTAACTCAAATATATATGGAAATGGTAGAATTATGCAGCATTTATTTTCTTTTGAGACAGTAGGTTGGGAATATATTGCATTGTCAGGCTGAGTGATTATTTTTTGTTTTGTATTTTGTAAGTACTACCATTTTGTTTCAAAATCAATTCAATAATTCTGACCTCAGGTTTGAAATGAAAGTTCAACTGGCTCCTGACTGCACAATGATGACATGCTTTTTGTAATGCACTTATTTAATTCTGCATTTCTTTTCCTGTCATAGTACGATGTTAGCTTGGGTACAAGCAGTGTTTGCAGAGAGAAAGGCTGCCACAACAGAATGACCATCACCAATTAAGTATTCCATCGGGAGGCAAAATCCAAGCCAGAAGGAGTCATAACAAAACATGGGGTGATAGGAAAGAGAAGTAGTGGGAAAACGGACAATGCATGAGGAGTTGGTGAGATGTGGGGGTGGCTGGCTATGAGTGGGAATGCAGGAGCTTGGTTTGTGAGACAAAATTGCATTTTTCTGTGTATATTGAGAATTTAAAATTAAACTTGATGTGAAATAAAATGGCCTGGAGTCCCCCAAAGATGAGTTGTTCTCTGGTTCATTTTTATTTATAAATGTCATATGATTTTTTTTGAGGAAGCTGACTCGTGTTTTAATGAAATCACAAACCATGCTTCACGGTGATGGAGCCTAATTCCAGGAGTCTGTCTTGGCTTATGGCGTCGACTTGCTGCCCTTGCATTGCCACAAGCACTGGAAATGGGGGACACAGTGAGCGGCCTGCGAAAGAAAGGAGGGATGCTACATTAAGTCTGGGTTTCTCAAAGGAGCTTAAGGAAAATAAGCGAGAACTGAATTTTCCTTAAGCTTTTTTTGAGAATCCCATCACTTTTGAGCAGTTAAGTAAATTAGCAAGTTGAACAGATGCATTCCTTTTAACATGAGGAAAATGTGCATTCCCATAGTCAAGTAGCACCTCTGTCGTGTGAAGTGTAAGACCTTGGAAGTGCACCGAAGGAGTTCTTGAACTCATTTTGTCATCCTGCTTCTGCTCCCAGCCATGAACATGCCTCTTGTTTTGAATGAGAAGGGAATATTGGGGTATACCACACAATGCAAGGGAACAGAGCTGCGGACTATGATTCAGCCACAGTTTTGCATCTTAATAATATGCTTGGTTGTATAAAAAAATCCCTCTTCTTCATAGTCAGCTGTGATTACTACCCCCTGTCATATCAGCTAGCATTTTCTCAGCTCCTAATACCTCCTGTTTTCACAAAGTAATTCAATGTAATTAGAGCAAGTCAGAAAGATCTAAAACCTGTGAAACTGGAATTTGCTGATTCATTGAAATTAAAATATTTGAGAGACACTTCAGTTTCCCAGAAAAGGTTGAGCACTAGGGGAAATGAAAGTCAATCATTTTATTTTTACTTTGCCATAGAAATTCTCGGTTTTCTATTTTGATGTGATATTGGAAAATTTCTTTTTCATACAGTGAGTCAGTCAATTATTTCACATGCTACCTTCTGTATTCTTTCATTGAATGAGTGCCCACTGCTTCAAAATGGGTCATTTTACCCTTGTGAAATTGCTATATAATCAACTGACTTCTTGAAGCTGCAGATTGATGCCTTTTATTCTTTGAGGAAAGAAATAAAACAGTCTTAGAGCTGTCAGGACAGAATTCTTGCACCATAGTGGTTATTCTGTGTCTCATATTTGTAGCTGGGCTGCTCATGCCACTTTTGTGTGAAACTGCAATTGTTCAGTCATTTATCCTGCTCCTCTTTCCTATTTCTGGTGAAAAAAGTGGTACTTGAAGGAGGTGGTTGCTTAAAAGGAGAGAAAATACTAACAAAGGCATTAAATCAGCACAGTTATTCTGAGTCTGGATGTTAGAACCAGCAAAGTGCAGCACGGAGCAGCTCAGAAACGACATTTTTGCATAGCACAGCTTAGGGTAATGAAATAGAGACCACTTCAAATTGGTTGGTGGTGAAATGGTTATAGAAACAGGATTGTTAACACTAAGCCATGAAACGCAAGAACCCTGAACTACACCAGTCAGATCTCACTTTACCCAAGTTCAGCTCTTCTGCAGAGGAATGTTTCCTGTATAACTGGTAATTTGGAATAGGTCTGTGGAAACCAGAGGGGGCGAGTGTAGGTATGGATGCGATAGTGGTGCTGGCCTGTGGGATGTGGTTTTGGGGGCTCTGGACTGGTGGTCAGGAAGGAATTTATATTGTCAAGGAACAGTGATGTTTCTTGTTGGGCCTCTTTTTTCCCCCCTCTCTGTGCCATGGAAGGTGGCCGGTTTCCCAGGATCATTACGGCATTTTACCTAAATTTGCTTTCTGTGGCAAGGGTTTAGGGTTGTAGTGATATCTTTGTTCTTTCCTGGTTTATTCCTGTGGTCCATTGTGATTTTTGGACCATTTGGTGTTTTTTCTTGTATTAGAGGTCTTGGAATATGTTTTGTGGCTTGTAATGCCATGAACATGGGAAAATGGGGATGTATGGTAGTTATTGTGTAGTGTTTGGGGCTATAAGCTTTCTACGCTACTGCAGGCAATGAAACTTGGTTATTCTTATATAGAATCGTAGAATCATAGAATGGTTTGGGTTGGAAGGGACCTCAAAGATCATCTAGTTCCAACTCCCCTGCCATGGGCAGGGACACCCTCCACTAGACCAGGTTGCCCAAAGCCCCATCCAGCCTGGCCTTGAACACTTCCAGGGAGGGGGCATCCACAACCTCTCTGGGCAACCTGTTCCAGTGCCTCACCACTCTCACAGTGAATAATTTCTTCCTAATATCTAATCTAAATCAACCCTCTTTCAGCTTAAAGCCATTACCCCTTGTCCTATCACTCCATGCCCTTGTAAACAGTCCCTCTCCAGCTTTCTTGTAGGCCTCCAGCTATTGGAAGGCTACTATAAGGTCTTCCCAGAGCCTTCTCTTCTCTAGGCTGAACAAGCCTGTCTTCATAGGAGAGGTGCTCCAGCCCTCTGATCATCTTTGTGGCCCTCCTCTGGACTCACTCCAACAGCTTGATGTCTTTCTTGTACTGGGAACCCCAGAGCTGGATGCAGTACTCCAGGTAGGGTCTCATGAGAGCGCAGTAGAGGGGAGAATCACCTCCCTCGATCTGCTGGTCGTGCTTTTTTTGATGCAGCCCAGGATACGAATAGCACACATTGCCTGGTCACGTAGAACTTCTCATCAACCAACACCCCCAACTCCTACTCCTCAGGACAGCTCTCAATCCATTCTCCTCCCAGCCTGTAGTTGTGCTTGGGATTGCCCCAACCCTTTCTCGGTGCCCATGTTATGTTTCTAGTAAGATTAATTATTCACCCCACCATGAGTAATTCACCAACGTTTTGTGCAATAGCTATGCATAAGTTTGGGAACCACTAGCCCAAAGCCTCCATTTTGTGTCTCAAAATCTTTAAAGGCTAGAGTATGCCGAGAAGACAGATAGGCCGTATGTGTAATGACACATGGAGTCTGTCCAATGAAACCACTGTAGTTCTGCACTGGTGGAATGACACTGCCAATGTAAATGCTGAAAAACTGTAGATTATTGGAACTGTAGCATAATGTGGTAGTATGGATACAGATAAATACCTTTTCTAGCTGAAAAATTTGTCTTTTTTTTTGCTGACTCTGAAATGGATGGGTTAACAGTCTGTGATAGTTTGGGTTGGAAGGGACCTTAAAGATCATCTAGTTTCAAGCCTCCTACCATGGGCAGGGACACCCTCCACTAGACCAGGTTGCCCAAAGCTCTATCCAATCTGGCCTTGAGCACTTCCGGGGGGGGGGTATCCATAGCCTCTCTAGGCAAGTAATAGATATGCAGGTAATTTTTTAATGAGTTTGTCTCCTCCAGATCAAGAACAGAGGAGAGCATGCAAGGAAAACCAGTGTGCCTAATCAAGGGTGGACACCGCCAACACAGAAACAGTCTTTTTCAGTGTCAGTTGGCCACCAGCTCTCAAACTCCACTTCATGGAGCTAATAGGACAGTTGGATGGGGATTAGAGCCTGCAGAATCTCCACATTCACCTTTGTGTATAGCATGAAAATAATTTGTTGGTATTGACACTGGATACAACTGGGACAGTCTTCAACCTGCGAATATTATCAATAGCAAATTTGTATATATCCAACAGCTGAAAAAACAGTGTTAAACTATCTGAGATTCATGTCCACCCTGAGTTACAGCTGTCAGCATCAGGGCATTTTGCTAGTTTTAGTGAGGCTGGAGCATGGAAAATTGCTCCTGCACCACAGTTTAGCAGCATCATTGTGCTGTCTTCCAGGCAGTGTTTGCATCAGCTCTGAGTCAGTTTGGCATCTGCTTGGCCTTTCAATAGTTGGCTTTTCAAAAACCATTATAAAATGTGGTCTAGTGTAAAGATATTTCTCTTAAAGTGGTTTGACAGCATTCCCAGTGATCCCAGAGGGAAGAACAGCTAGGACTTGTTCTCCAGCCCTGAGCCAGCTGTCACTGGGCTGACCAGGGGTGTAGCTGTGTATACTTTGGCTCTGCACCACAACTAGCAAGTGAAGACATAGACTAAGCTGTCCTTGGCTGCCTCCAAGCCTTTGACATAGAGCCGCATAGTTTGAAGTGGTGAACCAGGAGCTCGAGAGTCATACAACAGTGCTGTATCAGGGCTGATTGGTGATGGCTGGATGAAGATGGAGGAATGCAATGCATGTGTATTGCTAGGTGGATGCTTCACTGCAGTAGAGCCATCTTCCCTGCAGGCTGTGGAAATAAACACAGGGGAGAGCAATCACACTTGAGCTAGTTTTAGACAAGTTCAGCAGAGATACCTACATTTGAGCTCGTCATCGCAGAGTCCTTTTACAGGTAATGGAGAGAAGTGAACATGGTGTCTCTCATCTTAAGACAAAAAAAAAGAAAAAGAATTGTCCCATTCCTGTCTGTGGGGTACAGACAAAACCTGTGGTGACAAACTCAGACACAGACTTTTTGTAGACAGACTTTTACAGTTAGTCAAATGAGGATGGGAAGAGGTGAGTAGCTGACAGAGGAAGGGAGTACTGAAGGGCTAGTTCAAGAAGTGGCTTGAGATACTTTGTGTTCTTGTGACTTCTCAGGTGGAGGACTCTGACATACGATCTGGATCATAAGCAAATTTTGCCTGTCACCTATTTCAGGCATGTGATATCTGTGGGGAAATCTCGTGCTCTGCCCTGGTTTTCCTGAGCACTGAGCTGAATCTTCTGACAGTGAAGCAGCTGATGCATGTCAGCACGTTGCTCCCTGCAAGGGTGGTCAGCAGTACCTGCTTGGTCCTGTAAAGCCAGAGCAAGCAAATGGCCATGGTGTCCCATATAAGATCTCACGGGCATTGAGTAGCCCCATCCTGTGGCTCTTCACTCCCTTTTGCCTGTCAGCTGCCACTGACCCACCATGACTGTTGAAGTATGATGAAAGCATTTCATCCCTTTTTCAAAAAAGTAAAGAGAGCAGTCGTTGGAAAAAGTAGTTTAAATTTTTTTTTTTTTTAAATTAAAAACTTAAAAATTAACACAGTCGACTTTTTCGCCCTAGCTGGAACTGATATGCAAATAGAAACCATATACTAGTTGTCACGGTCTCCCTGTGTCGGGAAACAAAAGATGTCTCTTTCCTTTAGGGCTCTATTATTTTCTCCAAGGAAGTTACTGAACCTCATTTTGATTTAAGTAATACAATAGATATTTACTGAGTATGATAAGCAGCAAATTTAAAATGTGCATTAAGTCTTAAAAATTAAAAAAATCATTATTTTAAAGCAAATCATAAGATATCCTTCAGTCACCTGAGGAAAAGTAGCGTAAGGAAAGACATAGAGCCATTAGGTAGCGGGGAAGAAGATAGGATTAAAAAAAATGTACTTCCAAAACCAATTACTGCTTTTTGTCTGATCTGTCAAGAAGGGCGATCATGTTGAGCACTGGGATTCATAGACAGGAAAGGATAATGAGGATGAAGGTTAGATAGATGTAAATAACTACGGGTGCAACAGACACAAACACCATGAATTTACGGTGTCAAAGTCAAGCCAGACTCATCTGATAGTCTTCTGTGATAATTGATTATCTAGAGAAAGAAAATATGATAAACCTAATCAATCTGTATTTTCAGAAGGACACTTGAAATGGTGGCACGTGGAGAATGACTGTTTAAGTTCAGGAGGAAGGGAATTTTCAGCAGTAGCTAGGAAATTGCTAAAGCAAATACCAGTTGCACTGAAAGCAGAAGCATCAGGCTCAAGGGCAGTTCCTAGCTGAACTTTTAAATGTGCTTTAACTCTCATGCTTTGGCGCAGACTAGGATTGCACTAATTAGAGCATGAGCTAAACTTGAGGAAACATTGCCAGTGCAAAGGATAATCAGGATAATAAACAGATGAACAGAAAGACTCATAATTTTTTTTCCATAAGAAGAGAACTTGCTCATCACAGCATGACTATCAGATGCCAATATAATCCAGCTGTGACAAAGACACATTTGTTTCTAGTCTGTATCAGGTGATGTTTCCAGCAGAGATGAGGAATTACCTTACTAGAACATGTCTTATTTACCTGAGCAAGAAGACTGGGAGAGGATATGCTTCCTGTCTATAAACAGATCAATGGTAGAAACAAGTGAAGGAAAATAACTGTGTAAACCCAGGGAAAGTTTTGATGCAAGAACCAATGTGTTTAGATTGAACATGAATAAATTTAACCTGAAAATCAGAAAAAAAAGGAAAACATTTGTGAGGTGTGATTCTGTAGTCTTCCAGAGAGAACAGTATGAAGAGAATACCTAGCCAATGTTAAAGTGAATCTGGATCAGGTTATAAATAGGATTTGTGCCATATATACCCATAGCAGCAGGGGGTTAAACCTGATGCCCTTGAGGCTCTTCTGAATTTTATAATCCATTTTTCCTAATCCTTGGCAGACTGTAGAGACAGGATCATAAAGATGGTAATTACTTTTCAGTAAAGTATTTTTGTATTTCTGTGAAAATTCACTGAAGTCAGAATTCTTCTTACACAGTAATATGACTAATCACAGCCTTCTGGAATATTGTATCATTTCACAAAGCATTTCCAGTGCCTTCTTCAGAATGTTTTATGTGAAATCCTCTGTTGGGTCCACAGTGAAAGCATAGCAGTTGATTAGTCATCGTCATGCAGGAACTTAGGGAGATTCCCAATTAGCAGGACTAACTCCTGGTCTACAGTAAATCACAATTGTGGAAGGACTCTGCTATCACTCCCATTTTTTTCCTGCAGCACAGAGTCATCCCTGGAAGGAGGGATTATGGATGTAGCACTCTCAGAGTAACAATAAAGTATATTTAATTAAACTGTGCTAAACTATATACCTTAAATTGGAAAGGACCAATTAAAGACTTAACAGGTGTGGTTCATCTCACTTTATTTTAGATGTTTGCATTGTACACACTTACATCTGAACTAGTTAGATTATGCTCCCTGTGTGCTCATTGGAGAGACTTTTAAGGCATGATAATTCTGACCAATTTTAGCCATCTACGTTAGGGTAAGATAAATTGCAATCTAGAATTTCCCGTTTCTCTCCATGGAGTATAAAAGAAGGCTGGAGCAAACAGTTCAGTCCTTTTTACATAGCGAGTCATGAACCTTGGGAATTTATTACCATAGCAGGTTCTGGAAGCAGGTTGTACCAGCAGACTCAAAATGGGTGTAGGGAAATACTTGAACCGTGGGTCCATAAGCAGATATTAAACAAAGTGGGTGGGAATGTACCCCCTAATATCCTCAGCAGAACAGTGTGGGTGCCTGGGAAGTGGGAGGCTAGATTGCAGAAAGTGACTGGGCTCACTTGCTGTCTTAAAATAGCACCATGTCGTGCTGTTGCTGTCAGAGATGGTACTGGGCTGGATGGGCTGTTGATCTGACCCAGCAAAGTATCCCATTTGTCCTTATCTTCTGTCCCTATATTACCAAATGTGCCCAGTGGCTCATGTGGTAATAAACATCTAATGCATCTATTGCACTTGCCTATAAATCATATCCTAATACTCTTCAATTATTTTGTTTCAAAATATGTACATAAAATCCCTACTGTTTCTTCAGTCTTTCTTTCCAACATCTCTGCTTTCTTGCATCTCACTAGTACGAGGAAGGTGCATTTTGATTGTGATGGGTGGAGCCTCACTTTTTTTCCAAGTCCTCATTTCTACAGAGATTTTTTTTCCCAGTAAGACAGTAAGAACTTGCATATGTGACTCATGCAGAGTATCTGAGCTCTTGTACAAGAGCATTCATGTATAAAAGAGCTTCCAGTGAAAATCAAAGTTCAGTTAATATGATGCAATCTCTTCTACTTCCTTCCCTCCTGCCTTCCTACCTTTCTTCCTCCTTCCTTGCCTTCCTCACTTTGTCTCAGCAAAACGCCTGGCTCTTTGAGCCCTTCAGATCCTGATTCAGGCCAACAATTTGCTTTTCATTGGTATTGGGCAATTAGTTAATTACTGAACTGCAGACTGCTCTGCTTCCTGGAGCATCATTGATTGAACCATGATTCCATATAAGCTGCACGATCTGCAAATTTCTTAATATCTAAAATGTCATCCCGATTTAACGTATCCTGTCCTAAATCCATTTTTTCAATATCCTTTGTACTACGTATTCATTGAATGTTGTGTTGAAAACCTTTTTCTCCAGGGCAAAATGACTGGACAGCTCTTGCTACCTCATGCACCATATGAGACCTCTCAAAAGATTATTTTCCTGTTTGATAAAAAATACAAAACTTTTCATGCTTTTGTAGCGTTAGGCTGTTTAAGTGTCCATCTACAATAGCATTACAGTACAAACCAGGAGCGTGTGTGCAATGTGAATCTCCTAATTGCTTCCATTTGCTGTACTATGGTTTGTAGCCAGAAGTGGTTTTGGGGTACCCAGCTGGATTGGCTTTGGATGAAGGTAACCTGGAAACTGCTCTGCAGGAGCACACCTAGTGTTCTCCAGTGGCTAATCAGCTTCTGGTCCATAGGTTATTGTAGATATTGGGTCCTCAGCACTACTGTTGGCTAAAGTAGATGTAGGTACTATGGCTGGAAATTAACCAGCTACATAATATAATTATATTAGGCACAGGGGCACACTTAATCTCCTTTTCCATCTAACAAGCCCAGAATATATGTAAGCCATTTGGCTGCTTACATGAGCTTGTACTGGTCTAAAAATTAAAGACAGTATTTAAAAAAAAAAAAAATCAATCATTGGATTTATTGCTCTTCCTGCCCTCCTGTATTTAAGCCTGAGATGTCTCTGATCAGACTGTTGTCTAGGAGTGGGGCTGTAACAAATACTGACCTACTAGTGCGAAAACGTCTGTGGCTTTGAGAAAATTTTAATGGATGTCTTCATGGAAATCTATTGAAAGTTTTTGCTGTATCGGTATAGCTCTTGTTTTGGTCAGTTACTTAGAAATGAGGCATCTCTCCAAACTCTTTACTTTGAACTGCCCTACTTTAAAACAGGCAATATGTAAATGGTAGGCATCTGTCTCACTGTTAGATATTGGCTTAATTACCATAATTGTACATGGCCTCCTGACAACCGTTAACATATCTACCCTCATGTGAGCCATAGCAGCGTTACTTTCTGGCATATGTATAGCTAGGCATAGAAGGATGAAATGATGCCGTCACAGAAAATATGTGAGCTAGCATTTCTAATGTTCTAGTACATTTTGATCCTAAAATTGGGATTTCTCCCACAATAAGTTTTCCTTAAACTATTGAAAATATTATTGTACTTTGATATTGGATATTTACATATTACAGTGTACTGGCAGAATTTCCAGCGACATGGTTATACAGAAACAAATGCCAGTCCCGGACAAATTGCTTAAAAAGTGTATCTGAAGCTGTGATTTTACTGTTTTGTTAAGGTTTTAATTTCTCCTTATGCTTCTGTATCTACATTTAAAATTACCTAGGGGGGGAAAAAAAGTTTTCAGCCTTATCTGGAATCAGTAAGGAAAAAAAAAGGTGTATATACAGGCATTTCATTTTTTATATTTGTAGTCCAATGATGACTCTCATTCACATATATGAACATCTTGACATTACTGCTTTTCTATTCTATTCCATTTTGTTTATTTTTGTAATTTGAAGTTTAGTATTACACTTTGAAATAGTACACAAAAGATAAGTTCTTCAGTTTCCCCTTGTGCAATTCCTTCAACTCACACAGTATTTTTTTAAAGACTTCATTCTGTAGCACTGTTTGCCAAAGGGAAAATAATCTTTTCTAGGTTTCTTATGCAGTGAAAGCCCAATATCAAAGTTACTCTCTCTTCTTCAGAATACAGAGAACTGTCAAAGAACTGGTTAAGGAAACCTGAAACATGCTAAGCTGTTCTTTTATATAAATCACATACTGACCCTCCAGAAGTGTTCATTAAACTACCAGAGTAAAGTCTAAGCCTAACTGTGCAAAGTATGTTCAGAGTTTGTCCAATTGACACAATATTTAAGAATACCTTGGTCTGCTAATATGATGGTAATTCTGCTCAGAAAGTATCTAGTACTGTGGTGAGGGCACAGAAGTTGAAATAAGGATTAAGCTGAAGGAGGGTTGATTTAGATTAGATGTTAGGAAGAAATTCTTTACTGTGAGGGTGTTGAGGCACTGGAACAGGTTGCCCAGAGAGGTTGTGGATGCTCCTTCCCTGGAAGTGTTCAAGGCCAGGTTGGATGAGGCTTTGGGCAACCTGGTCTAGTGGAGGGTGTCCCTGCCAATGGCGGGGAGGTTGGAACTAGATGGTCTTTGAGGTCCCTTCCAACCCAAACCATTCTATGATTCTATGAATGCTGAAAGAAGAGTAGTTAATTAGCATTTACAACTGTCTGTATTTAACCAACACATGTCCTTTTTTGTATGGCTTAGACTAAACAATTACCCTGACAACACTCCTTTTTTCTTTTTTTTTTTCTTTTTTCTTTTTTCTTTTTTCTTTTTTCTTTTTACTTTTTTCTTTTTTCTTTTTTCTTTTTTCTTCTTCTTATTATTTTTCTTCTTATTTCTCCCAGGACTGGATAAAAGCTGTGTTAGATCAACTTTTACTGTGATTTCTGTTCTTGATTGCTAAGGCTGACATTGCAGTACATTGATGTAGTAAACCCCCCTATTCTATATTGCATGGTATAAAAATACAGGATATACTTTAAAAAAGGAACTGTAGCTGGTATTTTTATATCAACTTTATTAACATTTAGCTTCTTAGCAACTATACTAAAACATTTATTCAATATTATGTCGACCAACCTAGCTGGATTCCTTGTATACAAACAGTTGAAACCCAGCTTAATTTCTACTGATAACCAGTAATATGAAGACTATGTTTATAAATTAAGAATTATATATTTAATTTTAAATATTTTTGTTTGTTGCAATTTTTTGTTCTATAAGACTCCAACTTTTAGCTCAGCTGGTGCTTTTTATTATGTTTTCAGAATACAAGAATAAAACAGGAAAACTTATTTGTACGCTTTTGAGTTAACACTCATCTCTGTAGTAGGGAAATTTTATATCTGTCATTAAACATGCATTTAGAAACAGACATAAAGGGACTTATTCATACCTCAAAAGTGTATTTTCATGGTTTCAGCACGCTTTGGATGAGATTCTAAATGTATTTCCCAAATCAAAGGAGATATAAATTGAATCCAGTTTAATCTGTGACTGCAGTATAGCCAAAAGCTCATAGAAAAACCTGAATACACATAAATCATGCTTGCCTCTGAAGAAATGCAAAGATTCAATTTTTTTTCCACTGTAGAATGGGATGTCACATTTTGTCCCTCCATCTCTTGACTGAACTCATCAACTCTGTTGTTTGAGTCTTTAAAAATGTGGTACCCCAAGAGTTTCTTTTGTCCCAGTGAATCTCATTTCCCCCCATCTTTCCCTGTGCTGGAATTTCTCTCTCCTCTTCTAGGTTCTGATTTGATCAGCTGCACTTTTTCTTTTTTGGTGGTGGCTGAGGAGTGTGATTCCTCAAAATGAAGGTGTCTGATCAAAGTTTGCCTCCTCCAGTATCCTTGCAGATGAGGTGTGTGCCTTCGCTGAGTAACGAGGTTTAATTCCACTTACAGTTTCCCAGATCTTCCTTTTGTAGCCAAACATCACAGAAGCAATAACATCAGGAAGAATTATGGCTAATAATAGTGTATTAATTAAAACTTTTCAGTTAGCCTTATGGTTCCCTGTACTGTTGTGAAGATGAGCAGAGAACTGAGACATGAAGACCACTAGGTTATGAGTCACTCAGTTCTACTTGCCTTGTTTGTCTACATGGTCCTATGATTCACCATGTCAGTCTTTTCAGGGCGTGTTGCTGGTGTAGGACTTTTATAATTAAAAAGTCTGGCTTAAGTCCTCTTGGTTTCCCTGGATCCTTCCAGGTTTTTGATACAATCTTACATCCTCTTCCACAGTGTATGTCCTTCTCACAGTCATGACTTCGTACAATCACAAGGCTACTTCTTTAGAAGCCACTAGGGCTAAAAAAGTTGCACACATAGACAAACGTGCCATTTAAGAAGCCCAAAGTATCCTGCCTAGCCTCCAGCTACCTATTCAAAAGACGCAGGTTTCCCAGAGGTCTTGTGTTGCATCTGCCCATGCAGATATCTTGATAGTCTAGAGCATCCCAGATGGTACTGGATGCCTCTGTTTAAGCACCTGAATCTTAGGTCACAAGTGGACATTAACACCTCTGACATCTAATGCTATGTGTCAGGATCTGGAGCTGATTTGTGCTCTGTCGGGGTGAGATTCAGTTGCTGGAGCATAGATGTCTGCTGCCATTCATGTTGTGGAATGCCCATGACATTTGCAATGCCTCACAGGTTTGACACAAGATTCACCAACGACCCATACTCTTCTGTAGTAGCAGATCTGGGTTAGGCAGGATCTCCCTCAGACCTAAGTTGATACTAGTGCTGGGATTCAGTTGCTTACAAGTAGAACCATACCATCACAGAGCTGGCTTTAAGCAAAAGGGGGGAAAAAACCAAGTCAGGCAATAGTTTCCTCCTCCCCTGATCACTGAGCAGTTTTGCAGCTAAAACAGACTGATGATCACCCGAAGCAGATCCCAGTAAGTCATGACTGCTGAGTCAAGATAAAGTTCATACACATCCTGTAGCTTGGTACTAGCTATAGCAATACTGTATTTACGGGGCTACAATCCCCTTTTTCAGTAGCCTGCTAACTGTGAGCTATCACTCCTGAATCTAGCAGTGATGCTGTGAATCCTCCTACAGTTTCTATGGATTAGGGACCAAGCAGTACTTCTTGGAGCTGTTAGCTATTTCTTGCCTGGCATGGCCTCATAGAAACATGTATTGGTCTGAGGGCAGTCCACAGTTCTTTCTTCCAGGGTATAGCTATTCCTCAACTTGCTCAGCACTTAATACCCTTCTGTTTTGTAGAAGACATGAAGTATAAAAGTGTAAGTAGAATTACAGCTACAGGATATAGAGCCAAGTTCAAAATTCCTGGAGCTGAAGGGGACCACACAAGAGGGATTCCCATTGAGAATGACACCCTGCCTTCTCTGTTGCAATTTGTGAGTAATTTGTTTGCCATTGCAGTGCACTGTAATCATTGCTTTTGTGGCTTGTTTTACAACCAACTAGACTTCAGATGTTACAGTTGAATGCTTTATTATCTGCAACAATCATGCAAAAGCTACTCCAAAAGTTACTGGATTAAAGTTAATTTTGTATACGGTTTCAGTGATTTTTGCAACTTGAGTATTACTTGAAAGGGTGTATAATTGAAATCACACCCTTCAGTCAGTTCTATTACATATGCACAAACCGGAACATTTCAGGCAGGTTATATACAATGAGATAGTTTGTAGTGATTGCTTTATATTGGGTATGCATGCAAACACAGCTGGATCTCACATAAACAGTTGCAGACTGATTAGGAAAAGAAGGAAGAATTCCATATTCACATCTGGTCAAATTGTAATCTAAACATTTGTCTGAAGATTGAAAACTGGTACCTTCACATATGTATTGCTTATCCTGATCAGCTGCTTTTTGCATCCATCTAGAGGGCTGGCTGGAACTTTCTATCATATTCCATAGCCCATTGTCACTGATGCACAGCTCTAATCTCAGAATGATTAATTTAATAGCCAAGGTTATAGCAAAGTAAACTCAGGTTATCATGTTGTGACTGAGCTATATTTAGGCATGAACAATCCAAATGTTCACCTCAAGTAAGTCCCCTTCATTCTGGGTTGCATTTGCCTATATTATAGCACAGAGTTCTGATCCAATAATTTTGTTCTGACCTTGCTTAATGATGCTCAGCTTTGCCCTGTGTGCACACACCAGAGTCTTGTTATGTGCCATTGTCCGTCTGACAGCCTGAAGTTTTTGCAGTCATTAAACAATGTTGCTTAGTTCATATCATTATTTTTGTTTGATCCTCATTCATTTGGGGCTGCTGTGGTGTCTGATCTCTGGTAGCTTGTAATATATTGGTTGCATGTATGTTAACTGAATTTATAATTCCTGTGCCAGCTATGTAGGACCAAACACTTCCATATTATTCACTGATACTCTCCACTGGTGGAGATTTCTTCAAATTCCTTCTTTGCTATTCCTGCCCCGTGGCTCTGGTTTCTCACAGAGGAACTCACAATCTACCAGCTTGGAAAAGCTATCCACCAGCACATTCATCCAGAAATACCTTCTGAAGCCATTTGGTGGGTAGCACCCAGTCAAACCACCACTGCTGTGGTGTTCTCGTACCTCTGATTGTCATTACCTTGTAGTGATGTACCTGGGCACTGCAGCAGTTACTGTTCTGTTGTGAGATTGATAAAGGACCTGTCAATTTATATTTGCATCCATGGAGCTGTTATCTTTGGGTGCTGAAAAGGGAGAGGGTCTAGTTTATGTAGTAGAAACATTTACTATAGTACACATTAAATAATTCTGTACCAATTGCTTCATGTCTTCTCCCAGAGGAGGCTACCTTCTGTTGTTGTAGCCTCTTCAAAGTGAGGTTTTTTGTGAACAAATTGGATGAGATTCCCACAGTATGCTCTGGGGACCACCTATTGTAGTTGATTCTTCTGCCGAGGCCGCACTACTCTATTGATTCTCTTAAATATGCTGAGCTTGGTAATGGTGCCTTTCACCCACTCTGTAATTTCTGGGTCACCATGTTAAGTGTCCCAGGAGCACCACATGCTCCTTTTTGTACAGAGTCAACTGACTGATGTTCCTTGGTTTTGTGATAATGTGGCCTCTACTGCTTCTGGAAGGGGTAGCAAAATGCAAATAAAGTGGCCATGCTGGAACAGCATCCCCAGTGTGGCTATGCCAGCCTTTTTTGAATGTTGAAGAGCTCAGGTTTTGTCCTGATCTCCACTCCCATTGCTGCACTTTCTTTAACAACTTGGTTAAAGGCTTAATTGTGTCTGCAAACGGGGATATAAAATCCTGGGGAAAAATAAACTCAGAAGAGATCTGAGCTCATGCAGGCTTGTAGAGCAAGGAGCTTCCAATTAATTTTGCTCGCTGTTGATAAGATGATTATTCTACTCCTAAATATTTTACTCTTTCCTGTACCATTTGACCTGTTCATCAGTTCACTTAGGATTGTGCTCTCAAAGTTACAGCTTACACTTAATTAACTCTTTCAGGTCAGTTTGAGTCTGGCTGTGGGTTAATACATCATCTGTTTGTGAAATTACATGGATCAGCCTCTGATAATTTTTCCCATGTTCGGACGATATGAGTATTGCAGAAAGCTGAAGCACAGTGAAATCGTTGGGTGGTGGGTGCATATAAAGCAGTACTGCTGCCCCGTAAATGTAGGGGGAGATATTTCCCAGCCTTGCTCTGATAACAAGATCACCAAAGGGATATTCCATACCATATGATGTCATGCTCAGCATATAAACTAGGGGGAAAGTGTGCTGGGGAGCTGCTGCTTAGGGACTGGCTGGACATGGGTCAGTTGGTGGTGAGCGATTGTTTTTCATTTGCATCACTTGTCTTTCTTGGGTTTTATTTATCTCTCTTTTTTGTGATTTTCCTTTTCATTTATTATTATTATTGTTGTTGTTGTAATGTTTTATTTCAATTATTAAACTGTTCTTATCTCAACCCATGAGTTTTCTCACTTTCACCCTTCCAATTCTCTTCCCTTCAGCCTGCTGGCGGGGCGCAGTGACCGAGTGGCTGTGTGGTGTTCAGTTGCCTGCTGAGTTTAAACCATGACACTGGGATAAGATTCTGTGTTAATCATTAACACCAGAACACAGGGCTTCTACTCTGGGTGCTTTAAATGCGGGGATAGGGGCACAGAGTAACCTGGGTTCTTCACTCTGTCATTTCCACCCAAAATTAGAGATTGTTTTCGACATCTTTCCAAGCTGAGTTGTTGGTTTAGCTAGTTAGATTAGGCCTAGCATTTCTGTCACTTCCTTGTCTGTCTGGCACACATATTGATGATGGGCTTTAGTTATGTTTACCTCTACCTCTTGTTAAGAAAATTTTTCTTCCTAACACAGTATTTTAATTATATGGAATCAGCCTTTTTGTTTGTTTAGCTTCTGCCAGCTGCTGTAACACTTTCCAAAGCAATTCTCTTCATGTGCTTCCACAATTTTTCCCTGATACCAGACTGCTATCCTGTGCACCCACTAAACCATCAGAAATACATTCTTTCTCCCAGTGAAACACCTGGGATAGGAAACATAGTTCAGCAGTGTGTAGAACAAGCATTTCCAAGGGGTATATTGAGGGGGTGAATATGCACAGATGGGTGTTTCGCTTCCCTATATGTATCTATCAGAAAATCAGGTGATGCATCAAACAGAAAAATGTTTGGCATTAGTCATCTTTTCCAGAATTTTTCCCCTTAAAGGTACTGAAAATGTTTGCCTTTTATATATTTATTTAGTTCTTTTGATTCTGTATATAACCAAAAATACTTTCTTTTTTTTTAAACTGATGTCATTAAGAATGTATATGTTACTGTGATTGTCCACTGTATGACTTTTGAGAGCGACAGGTTTATCTTCTTTTTTGGCTTCTTAGCGCAAGGGAGAGCCGTGAGTTCAGGGGCTTTTGAAGCTCTCTTCTGTAGTTTGAGCTCTTCTGCAGGCAGTCCTCAGCTCATTCTGCAATTACTATGTGTCCTTCTGTCCTGGTTTCGACTAAGACAGTTTTCTTTCTTGTAGCTGGTATAGTGTTGTGTCTTCACTAAGGCAAGGACTTTTCAGCTTCTCACGCCCTGCCAGGTGCAGAAGAAGCTGGGAGAGCACAGCCAGGAGACCTGACCCAGACTGGCCAAAGGGACATTCCCTACCACAGAACGTCATGCTCCATATGTGCAGAACTGGGGAAGCTAGCCGGGAGGTGGGATCATGGGGCATTGGATTGGGGTTTTTTTTCTGTTCTGCAGGTGGTGGGCAATTGCATTTGTGCATCACTTGTTGTTGTTTTTGTTGTTGTTATTATTATTACTACTACTATTATTATTATCATGATCATCATCATTATCATCCTTTGTTATCCTGTCTTTATCTCAACCCACAAATTTTTTTTTTCCATTCTCCTCCCCATCCCACTGGGGACGGAGGGGTGAGCGAGTGGCTGCGTGGTGCTCAGTTACCGGCTGGGGTTAAACCACGACACCTTCTCTATCCAGTTTGTACAAACCTTGATGAGACCCAAAGTTTGGAGCCATAATGGATGCCTTCTCCTTGGCAGTACTATTACAAATACTGTCTTTTCCAGTTTTTAACATCCATTGAATCTCAGTGCTCTGACTGGGCATTATTTTATCAGTTTTATATATTCTACATATATATTTGATATATCAGTTTTATATCAGTTTATGAGAGTTTTATATGCTTAACTTTTTTCTCACTATTAGCACCATGTTACTTCTCTCCAGCCAGAGCGTGACTTAAAATCCATTCATGTTCCTTTTGCTTTTTGGGCTAATAGTGTATTCAGTTGCCACAACCTTTACCACTGTTCCCAGTAAGGGTTCCTCCAAAGTCATGGTGCTTTTCTCATCTTCCTCGTTCAGCACATTTGTCTGATGATCATCAGCTCTTGCAAAGCATTGTTCTTGTCTTGGTGTGTGCTGTTTACTACAGCCTGTGCAGTTCTGTGCACTTGCTTTTGTGGATTACAACTAAGTTTTCTATGTCTTTCTCCCTTGTATCTTTTTTGTGGGTATTTTGTGTACTTGAGTATGTCAGCATGATTGGAGCCTGACCTGTCCTCCAAGAAGTTCATGCTCTGGTAGAGGGCTTTGCAGGTCAGTCTCAGTTCTGGAGCTTTTATGTGTTTATGTAACTCCAGCACACCCACAACAATTTTGATAGCAGTGATTATATCTTGGTCTTCCCTTAAATACTGCCTGAGCATTGCGTCCCAGATTCCAATCAGTCAAGTCTTTTATCAGGGACTATTTTAGCTCCCTTCAGTACTGCAAGATTGTTGCTCAGCTTTAAATCACTCAAACTGCTCTGTACTTTTATCTTCTTTTTGTACTCTGTTTAAGAATCTCTTATATCTTTAATATTCACATGGGTCACAACATTCCTTGAACTATTTTTGTGCAGTTCTGTAATTAATCTTTTCTGTCAGAGGTAACGGAAAATGATTAAACACATCAAGTGTCTCAGAAGCATTTGTTGTCAGAAATAAAGCTATTTTTATCTCGTCTCCCATTGCTTCTCAAAGTCAAATGCTGCTTAATTCTTTTCCAGATGACCTTTATATTTTCAGAGACTGTTACATCTCAGGAGACTTCAAACAGCTTTCCCAGCCTACTTGTCTCTTGGTGCTTCAGTTTATTTGGACAGGATATTGACTCCAGTGGTTGTGCCAGCCTGCCTGTGTGGTGAGTGGAGGGGAACAGGCACTTCTCATCTCCCTCACGTCTGGGCGTTAAAAATGGTTTGGATGAATTGTGGCCTAGAAGCTTTCCCCTCTGCTGTGCATGCAAATTGTTCATATGCGGGTGATGGCAAAAATTAGGTGAGATGAGTCCCCACCCCCCCCGAAGGTGTACGGCTGTGTTTGCACAGCCTCTGATGGTGACGGTGGGATTTGCAGAGTGCATCGCACAGTCCAGCTGCCTTCCCTCTGGCTGTCACACCACAGGGTACCTGCCGAGCAAGTGGCCTTTCAAGGCAGGGTGAGTCTGAGACAGCCTTAACTCAGGGCTTGTGCCATGACATCTAGGCTTTCTGTAGTTCAAAGGAGAGGTTTCTTACAGCAGTCGCCTGACACAATGAGATCAAGGTGGTTTTTGGTTTCCTTCTGTCACTTTGCGGTCACTTTGTGTTTCTCCGCTGCATATCTATCTGTGATAACGTTCACATGCTTATACATACAGTGTGTGAAAGTACAAGCCTTCCCAGACTTTCAACTGCTATAAAATACAAAATCAAAGTGTAAAAATAACTCTTATCTGCTTCCTTATCTTCTGGTTTGTTGTTTTTGTTTTTTTTTTCCTTCTGCTAATATTTTTGGAGTACCTGCAATGCATCTTGATGCCTGTGGCTTAGCTTCATGCTTTCAGGTTACCTTCTTTTTATTCTCATGCTAGCAAAGCTCCCCTCTTTTGCCTGTGATGGGGAGAAATGTCTTTTTAGCTAGCTGCTGTGCCTTCAGACAAGTATTTAATGCCGTCTTCGGTGTTTTTTTCTGTAGAGGTGAGTATCATACCAAGCAGAGGCTTTGTTCTGGAGTTAATACGCTGCTCTACAACTTGAGGTACCTGGTTTAATTTTTCTTCTACACATGTCATAATATCTCTGTTCCCAGTTCTTAAAATAGGAATGGTATTACTTCCTGCTTTATGTATGGCAGACATAAATTTATTCATGTTCATGAGGCATCAGATTGTTACAGTAACCAGGACAGTGCAAAAAACAGTGACTAAATTCTGAGAAAGGAATCGGAACAAACCAGTGTGGTGCAGGTGTGTGATCAATAGTTAATTGTACTTAATACTATAATTGTAGCAAATTTTACATTAAGTGGTTGTAGACTGAAAAATGTTCGCTTGGCGTTTTATGTACCATTTACAACTGGTCCTAGGTTGTTGAAATTGGTTAAATTAATTGAATTGATAATCTCTGATAATCTTGGCTAACAGACTCTAAAAATAAAACTAGAAAAATAGATATTTGGGAAGGGATTATAGAGGAAAAATGAAGTAATTACATGACTAATATATTATCTATAGCAAAATCCTGTACTTCATACATTAAGTTATTATCTTACCAGTTTTGAAATATGGGAAGAACTTTAACCAGTTTCTAAATAGCTGTATCTGTTACTCGGAGTTAAGAATATAATTTGCTTGTGAAAGAGAACGTTTACCCAAAGACTGTGTGGGTGAAACCTACTTGACTCTGGATCTGAGGGTAAAACATTACATGACATGTGACATCCTTTGTTGTAGCTTTTGATTAAAATACTTGCTTTTGATGATATGGGGGAAAAAGCACATTTTATTTTTCCCCTTCTTGGTACAAGGCACATTCTCGCTACTAGACTTTCCCATGTCATTCCAATAATTATATCCATTTCAGAAGAGCTTTTGATGTAGGACTGAATAATGACGTTTTTGTCAGAGGTACATCAGCCCAGTTTCTACTAATCAAAAAGCCTTTGCACATCTTTTCCAATTAACTCTTTTCTTTGTATTGCTAAATGAATTTCAGTAACACTTTCCTATTCACTTTCATTACCATGCAAATAGAGATAGAGAGTTAATACAGGATAGTTCATTGGAGCGTGGAGAGCAGGTTATTTGTGCAGTTTATTTGCAAAATGAATGGTATTATTATTGGTTCAGAAGACACACAACTTAAAATTGAAACTTTTTCTAGAGGAATGAACACAAATTACAGAATCATGATGTTCCCAATTATAGTTCTTGATTTGCTCTTGTGAATGTTATGCATCATGATAGATCTAAGTACTAAGAACTTGCAGAACGATACATATCGGTGCCAGACTCAGGAAGGTCTTAATGAACTTGGGCAGGAATTTAGAGGAGTAATCAGGCAAACAAATGTCTGTGTATTACTAAATTGACTTCACCTAATGATTCTTGGACTATGTAGATCTGTCCTGCAATAGGGTAGGACCTGACTGTTAGATTGTGAAGCCTGTTTGCCTGTGTTGAATTATTTCTGCTATCACTGCAGGAATTTGGATTTTGTAGGACTAGCCCACGCTATGGCATTGCAGGGGGCTTTTCTGCCTTGAAAATATGTTCAACACTTCATCAAGGCTGGATTCTGGTATTATTGACTGGCTTATGCAGGGGTCTCCTTAAGGGTGATGTAACATGATCAATACGAGAGTTTCACAAGTTGAGTATAGGTAGAGCGTGGTCCAAATAGGTGTATTGAGTGGGAAAGTCAGAGGAAGAAGAAGCTGTCAACTTGAAAATGGGACTGTGCCAGAGCCTCAGACATGAGTAAAGCACAGACATACAAATGGGCTTAGCTAAGGACAAGCTACATCTCGTGGTTCTCTTTCACTTTCATGGTGATAGAAAACTTAATTATTTTCTTAGTGCTGTAAGCGTTTTGAGGGTAAGGTAAAGGCTGTTTAAAAGCTTTCCTGATGATCTGTTCTTGAAGAGTAGTAGGTCTGGCTGAGATGGAGTTAATTTCCCCACAGCAGCCCTCACAGCACTGTGCTGTGTGTTGGTGGCCGGCAAGGTGTTGGTAGCACCCTGGTGTTGTGGCTACTGCTGAGCAGGACTGGCACAGCACCAAGGCTGTCTCTCCAGCATCCCACCTCACCAGTAGACTGGGAGATCTTGGGAGGAGACATAGCCAGGATAGTTGACCCAAAGTGACCAAAGGGATATTCCATACCATATGATGGCTGCTCAGCAATAAAAACTAAGAGGAAGGGCATTCTTTATTTATGACCTTTGTCTTCTGGAGCAACTGCTACGTATACTGAAGCCCTGCTTCCTGGGAAGTGGCTGGACGTTGCCTGCTGATGGGAAGTAGAGAATAAATCTTTTGTTTTCCTTTTTTTGCTTTATTAAACTATTTTTATCTTGACTCACAAGCTTTTTTTCATCTTATTTTTCTCCCTTCCCTGTCCTGCTGAGGAGGGGAGTGATGGAGTGGCTTGGTGGGCACCTGGCGTCCAGCCAAGGTCAACCCACCACAAATAGACAGTAGTTAGTACAGAGAGCCCCCATCCTAATTTTGCAGCTTTTCCAATACCAACTTAGCTCAGCTTAGCTTAGTCTCAGCAGGTTCAAGAACGTAGGGTAGTATTCCCCCAAAAAGTGTCAGTCAAGTATTTGGTATCTAACAATATGTGCTACTCTCTGGAAACAAGAAATAATGACAAGACTACCCAAATTAAGCAGCGTGGAAACCAGCACACAGGTTTTAGCAGTTAGTTCTGCGCATAACACTTGGGTGACTAAACAACTCTTCCTAGAGCCAGTTTGTAACCAGCCTTTTTTAGTAAGGTTTTCCAGTCTAGCCAAGTGATCTGTCAGCACCACACATCTGTCCAGGCTAACAAGGACCAAAATAAGGCCCCTTAGCACCTTGCAAAACCAGGGACGTGGAGTCACCATGCTCTGTGTCAGTAAAAGCACTGCAGTCTGGATTGCCATGATCTTAATCCTAGTCAGCTGTGAACTAAAAATAGGTACCAACAGGCAAGTCACTGAGATCAGGAAGTAAGATTTCAGATAAATATAAAGGCACTGACGGTGGATTGGTTCCTACTTGTTTTCTCTGTATGTGATCTGGGAGGCTAAACCCTGACTACAGTTAATAGACATCTAGGAGGTTTCAGTTGTCCCAGCAAATGTGTATAGTGTCACTTGAGCTACCCTAGGATATTCTGCCTGGCCTCCAGTTGCTGCTCCAGAAGAGCAAGGTGTCTCATTGGGTCCTTAATCATGTCTGCCAGGTAAGACACCTCAAAAAGGTCTGGGCACCTTCATGAAATCCTACTACTAATCCATACAGTTATTGGGACCTGGGTAGTGGTCCTGCTGAGTGCCACGGTATGGCTGCTGTACTGTACTGAGGAATCACTCATTAGACTCAGTGAATTAAGTAGATTGACTTGGAGTGGGATCCTGTTAGCTCAGTGCCATGTGAAGCTTCTCGGGCTTTTTGAACATCTGCATGGAAATAGCAGGTGTGACATAGGCCTGTATCATTCTGGAGTGGCAACTAGATGCCTGTGTTCAGGCAGCTGCGTGGAGCCTGGGATCTCCATTTGCCACGTGGGGGCTTGGGCATCTAGCTTATATGTGGACATCGAAATACAAGGTGTCTTCAGTTCAAAATGAGTCTCACTCTAGGAGTGAGATTCATTTGCCTGAAGATAGGTATAGGTACAAATCATCATTTTACACATCCTGTAGTATCCCAGGTGTCTCTGTCTTAGGGTTTATGGGAGACTCATAGCTTTCTGAAACTGCAGGTAGAGTCTGGAATACTCTGAATTCTCTAAAACTGCATTAGACACCTAATGTTAGGCAAATTAATTCTGTCCCAGATTTCCATAGAGACACTCTGCTCTGTCACTGGCTTCTTCCAGCTTTATTTCTGTGCATTTCTGAACTACTTCATTTATCTATGTCCACAGAGCCTGGGGACTTTGATGCACTATTTTCTATGTTTAGCTGGGTTTTTTTATGGAAATAGTGTAATTCCACTTCATGCACAGTCCAGGGGGCAGACATTTAAGTGGGCTTCTTCTTGCCTGCTTTCATCAGTCTGTAGAACATGACATGTCTAAACTAAGTAACAGGTTTTTGTCTGTCACCAGTGGAGAGAGATGGAGTCCCAAAGAGTGACTCACCTTGCGTATCTTAGACACTAGTCTTCTCATTTTCCGTAGAGGCAGACTAGATGACGTGCTTAGAAAGCACAGTTGAATAAGATAATCCCATGTTGTTACACTTCATATTTTTTCATTGCAATGAGGGAGTCAGCACCTCGTTATCTGTGGAGAGGGGTAACCCATGGGATTCCCTTCCTCCTTGCTTCACGGTAGAAGCAGGGATGCTAAAATGCTGGAAGATCTCTCTCCCCTGATAGGAGTAGAAAGGACCAAGAGTTATGGGGCAAGTCCTCCATAGTCCTCAAGGTGCTCTGTGGGTGGGCAGCATAGCTGCAAGTACATATGACAAAAATGAAGTTGTGTGTTTGTGCATGGTGGTATCTTAACATTTGAGGCAGGAAATCTGGAGATGAGACAGGTTCAACAGAAGAAGAATATATGGCACCTTTATGAGGGAAAATTTGGGTGTGCAAATTTGAGTTGCAAGTGGTGGCACATTTGTTCCCAATGGAATTTTTAAAATCATATTTAAGTGTTGGGTGTGTAGCGTTCTGGTCATGGAGTGTAATGTCTTTTTGTTCTTTCATCAGTGTAATGGAGCTTTAGCGTAAAGTAAAATTAAGCTTGTGCTTAGGTCAGCTTTCATTTTTGACATGAGACTTTGAAGTGGTTACTATATTTAGTTTCTCACTAGCATCAAAATCCATTGTATTAATATAGACAGATGGTAGGACTGCATCACATTCGTTTGAGCTATTGATGTATTATGAATGAGAGCATGTATGTTGAAGTTTGCAACGAAGAGCTTGGTTCAGATACACGTACATAGGTGTGTACTGTGATTCAGAGTTTCCAAGATTGTTCTCTTTGGGTTTTGTTGACTGCTCTAAAAGGGCATGGGTTCAGTTTCCTCTAGAGCCAGTGTCTGATCTGCACAGATGTTTTATATACCCCATGATAACTCAGAGGCAGCAGGTTTCTGTATGTGGGCAGCCGAAATGAGCCTTGATTATTGATCTTACCTTTAGTTGTCCTTCACTTCCAATTGTTTTTCTCCCAGCAGTGAGAATTAAAATTCTGCAAGAACAGTAGAATGATAGAATTCATTTTTTTTCCTGGGTAATTAACAGTGTCTGTGTCAAAAATGATTAATAATCTTAATTGTTTAATGTTTCTAATAATGCTGGCAACTGGAAATCATTGCAGTTCAAAGCTTGAATGGTAAGAGTGTATGAAAAGGAAATTGTGAACAGCAGATATCAATACATTAATGATAAAATTTACCAGCATACCAACTGCATGGAGTGGAATTATAAGGCTTTCTATACAGCTTATATTCCAGAGAGGGCTAAAAATGCCTGTGACATTTTGATTAATAATCTGTCATATATATTCATCACACCTGTGAATTTGTATGACAAGAATGGAGGTTCATGTCATCACAGCACCTATGAATGAATATTAACTGATAAGTCTCAAAATGCAAATGTAAACTGGGAATAGTTATCAAGTAGGCTTTATTCTAATGAATGATCTCATATTTTTTACCTTTTTATCAATGACCTTGAAAAAAGCATTATAATTTCTACTAATGTGGAGATGACTAAAAGATAGGATGTTGATTCACAGAGCAGTCAAAATTCTTTGATAAGGTAGGTGCAAAGAAAAAATATGTTTTATATGGTGAAGGACTCTGGAATTATGGTAGTTTAGATGAGCATATGGTCACAGTGTAATGCTATGGCCACATAAGCAGAAATAGTGTATTAAATTCTGTCTGGTTTTACTGCTGGCAAGACTACCACTGGCATATTATGTCCAATTCTACTTCTGCAGTTTAAGACAGATGATGACAAATTGGAAGAGAATCAGAGTGAGAATGGTTAGAGGGCTGGAAGCTATGCCTGAAGATAATGTGAGGCTCCAGGAACTTAATCTATTTAGCTTGCAAAGGGAACATCAAGAGACTGTTTCAACTGACTCTGTAAGATCATGGGAAAAAAATGTGGTAGAAAACATCTCCTCACAGTAACAGATAAAATTATACCAAGACAAGTAGTTGAAATCTGATGCTGGAGGTAAATAGCAAATTTTAATAAAAAGAATTAAATTGAATTGTTGGAATAACTTTTCAGGAGCTGTGGTAAATTGTTTTTCACCAGACTTTCTAAAATCCAGATTAGTAATTTTTCCTATACTGTGTGTTCTGGTTCAAAGAAGAATAAATTCAAGGGTGTTTCTTTGTCTTGTATTGTTTGAGAGATTTGGACAAGCTCCTAAGAATAGACCTTTCTTCTTTATGTATCTGTGAATCTACAGATAAAGTGATATTTCTATAATGAAAACATACTTTGAAAGATGTTTAGGTAAACGCATTTTCATTTTTGTAAATACTGGAAATATGTCTGAACTCAATAATGAAAGTTAATAAAGGTGTCTAGTTAACTACCAAGAGTGTGTTCAGTGCCTGGAATAGTATCTCACAGAAAACTGAGATGCTGTTTTCCCCAACCAACTAGCAATTTCTAGTTGATATATGGTATTAATATGGTAATAAAGAAAAGTTAATTTAGGAGTTGTAAACTGCTGATGCATGAATAAGGCTGAGCCCTCAAATGCCATGTTTATGTGGTTCGGACGTGACACTGGACCTTAGTACTTGAGACTAATTCTGTTACTTAAAATGGAATTTCAGGTGCATTAATTACAGTCTTTCTTTTCAACAGGCCCATGCTAAAGTCTGGCATCTCTACAATGACCATTTTCGTCCAACTCAAAGAGGAAAAGTGTCCATTGCCCTTAGCTCCCACTGGATAAAACCTCAACGTATGTCTGAAAAAAACATAAAAGAATGTCAAAAATCTCTTGATTTCGTGCTCGGCTGGTTTGCTAAGCCCATATTTATTGATGGTGACTATCCAGAGAGCATGAGGAGTAACCTCTCATCTCTATTGCCCGAATTCAGTGAAGTTGAGAAGAAGTATATCAAGGGAACAGCAGACTTTTTTGCTCTTTCTTTTGGAGCTACTCTGAGTTTCCAGCTCTTGGACTCCCACATGAAATTCCAGCAGTTGGAGTCAATAAGCCTGAGGCAGCTCCTTTACTGGATAAGCAGTGAATATAACAACCCCCAAATATTCATTGTGGAGAACAGCTGGTTTGTTTCTGGTAGCACCAAGAGAGATGATGCCAAATACATTTACTATCTCAAAAAGTTCATTATGGAAACTTTAAAAGGTAGGACTGAGGTTGTATTAACATGTGCTTGACAAAATCATAATGCAAAATAGCCTACAGAGATGTGTTAAAGAACCAGGCTGAAAACTAATTTTAGTCTTTAACATTCATCTTGGCACTTGTGAAATAAGACTCCAAATCCCTTTCCTGGGTTTGTTCTTTTCAGCTCTTCAAGACCCTTAATATCTGCAGATAGCATTTGGTGAGCTTGATGCTGCTGTCTTTGAAGTCAGTAGGAAAATTTCTACTGTCTTTGGTGGGAGGAAGTGCAAGACATGGGTGAACTATGCTCTCAATGGACTTAAGGAAATTTACTGTGTTATTTATTAATAGTTGTTTTCCATATCTTAGATATATAAATGCATATATACAAGGCGTAAGAATAGATATGTGAGAAGGTAAATACTATGCAGTAAGAGTTCCTCTGGATAAAACATAAGGCTGAAAGAATACATTTTTAAATGAAAAATTGGAACCTTTTCATTCTGCTTCTCAGTGTTGCCCTTGCACAAATTTTACATTGGTACTGCTCTGGACATCAATCACCATAATCTGAATTTACATCAGGTTAAGGAGAACTGAATATTTGAGGTTATATAATCTAAACTGTTTAAATTGTTAACCTATTATTTTTTCCAAACAGCAAGAGAAATATACTAACTTGTGTGAGAGTTTATTTTCTATTTTTCAGTTTCCTTGTGGCAAAACAGATTTTTTCAATCCTAGTAGTCACCAATAAGTTGTTGGGGTTCCCATTTCCACTTTCATTGTCCATATGGTGGACTATTAATTTCTTAATTTACAATTTAGTAATTGATTTCCTTGTCTACAGTTTACTGCTCTGGCTAAACTTTTTACAGAAGGAAAAAAAAAAAAAGCAGAGACAGACTGTATCTGCAGAAGGGACTTTGGCATCATTATGATGAAAATTATTGCACCCAACTCTTCTGCCTATTAGAAAATTATTGCACCCAACTCTTGCTACCTGTTAGAATCTGCAAAATCCGACGTAAATACCAAAGTTCTCTGTGTGACACCTAGGGGAATTTAGTTGAGAAAGATCCACAAAAGGCATCATATTGGCTGTGAGCAGTCTTGTTGGACAACATTAAAGACCAAAGACAAAGGCACACGTTGTCTCTCTGTCAGACTTAGGACATGTTTATCCAGTGCACTAAAGCTCCATAATGTAGAGATTGAAGAGCTAGTTACCACCAGATTCACTCCAGCAGTCACAAGGCAGTAAAATGGCACTGGAGCTACAGCACTGAGAAGCAATGTAGACCCAGGCCCACATAAATGTATTTTTGCTGCTTCCTAGATCTGGCCACTATCTTTGCCTGATTATGTATGTGCATTGGTTCAGAAAATGCTTATTTCTGTATCTGCATTAGCAAGTAAGTGCAGCCCTATCAGAGCAAGCCTGTAGAGTAAAAAGAGTTGGTGTTGAGGGCCTGGTGTTCACACAGTGTGCATTCCTGAAGCCCATTTCTGGCTAATTTCACCCCAAAAGAACCCAGAGACCACTCAGTGATGTGAACTGAAGTGTGATGAGGAAGGAGATTTGCTCAAAAGTGTGCTCCTGATTTCAGTTGAAGTGCTGATGTAGATGCCCATTCTGATGCTGCATGCTGTAGACAAGCTCCATACATCTTTTTTTTTTTAATCTTTTTTTTTTCCTCTAGGGAAGAGTTTCTTTATGTGGGATCACAACCCTAACTCTTTTTTACTGTTTACTATTATTGATCTTTCTTTTTTTTTTTCCCTAAATATCATTTGGGGTTGAATAAATAGAGCCGTAATATAAAGTAGTTAAATATTAATTAGACTTGCTAATTGGTTGGAGATATCTTCTCACATGGGTGGGTATCTAACCACTTGCTCTAGAGCCATGTTCACTTCCCTGCTTTGTCTCTGGTGCAACAAATAAATTGATTATTCCTTGTAAAGTGGAGCATGTTGACCAAGAGGACATGCAAGCTCCTCTGTGCCATGTTGACTAGTTGAGAGGTTAGATCATTATCTGGGGAGTTAGCAGGTGTGATTTCAAAGAGTCTTAAGGAGAAGGGGAACAGCCAGGCCCCTGACAGGTCAGGACCAAGCTATTCTTAGGTATGTCAAGAGGCAAAGTGTAGATCTTTGGGCACCTCCCACATGGAAGCAGGGGCTGTGGTTGGACAGCAGCTGAGCAGAAGGTTTTAAGGATCTGTATTTGATGCTTATGGGTCTGCCATGTTTCCTTGGACTATTTCTACATTAGTGAGCTAAACAGAGCATGAACTGGAGTGCCGTTTAATTTTTAACCCAGTTCTGGCAGACTTCTGGCCTGCACAGTAGCACACTTCTAGGCACACTGTGGGGGATTGCTCAGGTCAGGAGTTATTTCCAGTAGGTAGTATGGACAAGGCCACTCAGTGTCAGAAGCACAGACGGTTTAGATTGCAGTCAACCTGGCTTGCACACCAACAGACATAAAAAAGAGGGGAGACAGACAAAGGAAAAAGAAAAAGACAATAATTTTCATTGTGCTTTTTCAGTAACATGCAGTTTGTATGGGATACTATGTTTGAGACTTCCAAACTTTTTGGAACTTGCAAAAATTTGTCAAGTTACTTCTTTCATAGGTGACACTTAAAAGTGAATGCATTTTTAAAGAAGGATTTGAGGAGAATTTTTGTGAGGTGCTCAGGAAGTGTGGGAATGCTGTGTGGTGACTTACAGAAGGGATGAGATGCTGTTCAAAGAGAAATTCTCACTGAGACCAGTTCACAAAGTGGACCTGTATTGGCTTTTACTCTGCTGGTACGACAGATGTCATCATGGATGCATGCAGAGGTTAGAAAAATACTGGCATTTGCCAAACACAAAAGAATGATGCCTTTAGGAGGAGAAATATTCCATTTCCTTAGATATTTTCTCATGACCTCTGATAGAGACTGGGCCAAATGCATTGCTTATTTAACTGCAGTTCATTTAATTGATTCAAACAGGGTTACAATCAAGAATCCATGTGGTCCTTCATAAATGATTGTAATGAGGTACATTAATAAAACCAGGAAATGAGGATCTTGGTATTCTGGTTGCCTGAAATAACGCTTTCAGTGTGACTAGGCTGGAAAATATTATGTTCAGTCAGTACCCAGTTTGGGCTGACAGAAGATGGTGAGTAATAAAGATAAACTCTGCTGGCTACAGAGCCAAACTCAAGTTCAAAAGAACATTTAAGAATGTGCTTAAATGCATTGCTGAATTAGGGTGGGTCTACTTAGGTAATTAAAATAAGCACACTCCTTTGTGCTTTCCTGAAGCCAGGCCTTGCCCAGGAACATTTTGCTGCATCTCAGTGTTTAATACAACTAAAAGTGAGTATTATTTGGAATCTCAAAACTATAAAAGCTGGCAAAACTAACAGATGCCAGTAGACCCCGATTTTTGTCTACAAAATGTGTGGTGATTGTTAAAGGTCAAACAGTTGACCTAAAACGTAGACATCTTTTTAGAAACCCTTTAATATTTCAGCTGGAAAATACTATGCCATAAAAGATGTAAAGAGAATTATCAAATAAAGAGGCCCTTCCTGCATTATCACTTCTGTTTAGAATCCGTGGTAATAAAAATTCATCAGCACATCAAAAGTATTGTCGAGGTTTTCTCAATATGTATTTGTAGTGGAGGGGAATGATATATATAACTTCTGTTTGCCTCCAGGGTAGTGCTGCATTAATGGCACTTAAGTTACCCCAGAGCGAGCTGCAGTGGGTGCTTAGCAGAGCGCAGTGCAGTTACTAGCTCAGTTGCTGCAAACGGTTCAAATGTAGCGTACTCTGCTCCGAGGCTGAGGTTTGGCACACCTAATCAGCAGCACTGCTCAAACCACTGCTACGCTCCTTCTCTTTCTAAATCTGGCTTGTTTAAAGCCAAGCCAGGTACCTCTACTGCCTTGCACAGTGCACCTATGCCCTGGCAGCTCCCTGAGTGCAGCTGAAATATCTTCCCTGAACGGGCTTTGAGACAGGCCCTGAGATACTTATCTGACCTATTGCATTGTTCTTACACATTAGTACCACAAATACTGCTGATACGGTGTAATCTACAGAGGAAAAATGAGCACTGCGATAAGTTTGGCTTTGTTCTTTCCTCAGCCATCCGGTATGACGGAGTTAATGTGTTTGGCTACACAGTCTGGTCCCTCCTGGATGGCTTTGAATGGCACAGGGGATACAGCATTCGACGTGGATTGTTTTATGTTGATTTTCAAAGCCATGACAAGAAGTTGATGCCCAAATCTTCTGTCTTGTTCTATCAAAAGCTGATAGAAAAAAATGGATTCCCACCTTTGCCTGAAAACCAGCCCATAGAAGGGATTTTCCCCTGTGGCTTCGCTTGGGGAATTGTTGACAGCTACATTCAGGTGAGTCTGCTGATAGAGCTGACAGGCTGTCCTGCCAGATCAGTGCACAAGTTCATATTGATAAATTTGCTGGATAGAGTGTCTTTGCCGATATATATTACCACAGCGCTGCAAGGAGATGGGTACAGGGCTTTTGTGCCAAACACTGCGTCGTTCAGTCTTCATTAGACTTTTTTGCGTGTGACCAGGGATATCAGGTCAGATTGAGATACAATAAATAACATTTTGGAAAAACGTATGGAAATCGAAAGGGGTCTGATGCTCATCTTCCCTGGATGTGTTATGTGATTAGTTACTGGAAGCCAGTCCTTTTTGAATGGAAGTTGATTAGATCTGCTAGAGTATAGTTCCAAATGTCCTAATTTATGAAATATTACTGCTCTTTCATGTCTGTAATTTTAATGGTAATATATTTGTCTGCTGTGATAATACATGTTTTAGAAAACTTCCCGAAAGCTCTTAAAACTCCAGTGGTGTGTTTCTACATCTTATACGTATATATCCTGGTACTGTTGTTAGAGGCCTTCTGTGTAAAAAAAAAGTAAACAATATTAGATGTACATGAAATTTCTCTATTCCTCCTTTGTGTAGTACTGTGCCTGACAGAGGCCTTCAGTGCACCTAGCTAGATCATGGATCCCATTCATAGCTCTCAGTCTTTATTTCAATTAAATCCAGTACTTTGGGGGAATCTTTCAAATTTTAAGACTTATAGCATGAGTAAAAATTGTAGCTTAGTTGCGGTCTCTTTAACAGTTTGGCTCTAATTCTTATATGCTGTTTTGGCTTGCAGGGCTTCTCTAACCACAGTAAAGAGGTGTAGTTAAATTCAACTCTGAGGTTGGATCCAAGAATAGAATTTTTAATTTAGATTTTCCACAAAGACGTAATCTTTCTTAAGGCTAGCGTATAGGGGGCTGCTTTGTTTTTTCTCACTCCAAAAGTAAGATCTGACTTTGTTCTCTTAAAAATACTGCAACCTCCTTATCTGGTACACCAATTTCCAAGAAAATTCAACTGTCATTTTCCTCCTAGCTCCCAGATAGATTAGGGATTGGAAACAGAATTGCCGCCTTTGGGATCGATAACAGCTATAAAGTTGTGGCGTCAGTCAACCTAAGACAGTTAAAAAATCCCTCCCATCCCCAAAACCTTCAAAGCTGAATATTTTCATTTCAAAAGGCCGTTCAAACATTTTGTGCTGTGAGGCTCAGGTACTATGATTTGTAGATGCATCACAGTGGAAAAACTCTTTTGACAGCATTCCCACAGTATTAGTGGAAATACATGCTTTAGTAATCTACAAGGGACAATTCTCCAGAAAAGCAATTTCCCTTAGACATGCTGTTTTTTATTACTTTCTTCTCTAAGCACAGTACTGACCTCTCCGGAGAAAATAGCAACTGATTTTCAGCAGTTTCTTTATACAGTCCGCAGAACTTCAGCTACAAGTTGAACACTGGTTGTAGGCTGACACCTGCTTTTCAAACAGAGGGCAGAACAAGGAAATCTGAACTCGGGGGGAACCATGCATCAAAGGGAAAAGAAAAAAAGGAAAAAAGAGCAAATAAACACGCTAGTATCTTGTAGTTTGGATCTTTCTTCTAAGAGTTATGCTAGAGTGTGAATGAGGAGATTTTACGCTGTGCATCATTTTAAGTAATTCACTTTTCCATTTTCTAGTCTTCATTGTGTTTGTGATATTCATTAAAAAGTGAAAGTAAAATTCTGTGGGACCCTGAGAAGCATATCCTCTTCTGTGTCCAGTATGTCATACAGGCAATTCCGACATCTGAAGCCCTCATGACTTACGGGAAATGCATATATTGTTGGAGTGACAGATAGTGTGTTTACTTGGAGGCCCCAAAAAAAATTGATTCAGACATCAACAGCCTGCTGAAATAACTTGGAAATGAGTTCGGTATGAGTTAAATAAAAAAAGACATCGTTAGCAAGAAGGAAAAATTTTGCTTGTCAGCTGAATTCATGCTAAAAATCAAGTACAGAGCATTATTCATCTTTCATCATAGTCAGGAAAAGAACACAGAAATGATGTTGCATTCATTATTTCTTTTACTGCGTCCAGGGAGTGGTCTTGAAACAAGCTATTGGGTAATTTACAACAGACGGTCTCTCCGTAGGCCCTTCGGTGTAGCTTCTTAATCTTGAAAGAAAAACATTTTAAAAATTACTGTAGTCTTTGCTGAAGATCTGCTTCTCTGGAGATCTGTTGCAGGCTTCATGCCTTATTCCTGAGCAATCGCTTGTTCCCCATACTGACTGGTGCAATCTGGAGAAGACATAAACATGGTGACCATTCGCATAAGCTTGTTTGGAAAGTAGGATGAGATTTGGTACTTTTCTGGTGTCATGTGTAAACAGAAGATTAATTCATTCATATGACCCAGAGATGTTACTGTATCAGAGATGCGAGAGAGGTGCTAAATGCAATGTTTTGACCTATAATATTCTTTCACTGTGTTGTGCCTGATGGTTATGATGTTCCAACCTACCTAGAACAAACAGCTTGACTCTGGTATGTTTCTTATTCTACCTAGGTAGACACAACACCCGCCCAGTTTCTTGACTCTAATGTTTATGTGTGGGATGTTCACCAGACGAAGAAGCTTATTAAAGTGGATGGAGTTTTCACCTCGAAACGCAAGCGTCACTGCGTTGACTTTGCTGCTATCAGGCTTCAGATCTCTCTTCTGCAGGAAATGCATGTCACACACTTCCATTTTTCACTGAAATGGTCTTTAATCCTTCCTTTAGGTAATCTTTCTCTGATCAACCACACACTCGTACATTATTATCAGTGTTTTGCTAGTGAACTTCTCAGAGTTAATATAACTCCTGTTGTTGCTTTATGGCAACCTATGACCGAGAACCAAGAGCTTCCAGTTTCCCTTGCCAAATACGGAGCTTGGGAAAACCCAGAAACTGTTCAGGCTTTTGTTGAGTATGCCAAATTCTGCTTTACAAGTCTTGGGGACCATGTCAAATTTTGGATCACAATGAATGAACCGTCAGTGAAAAACTTGACATACACTGCAGGACACAACCTTTTGAAAGCCCATGCAAAAGCATGGCATCTTTATGACAAAGAATTCAGGAGATCTCAGAAGGGTAAGATATCTATAGCTCTGCAAGCTGACTGGGTAGAACCAGCTTGTCCCTTTTCCAGGAATGACCAACAAGTTGCTGACAGAATTTTAGAGTTCGACATTGGCTGGCTTGCAGAGCCCATCTTCGGAAATGGTGACTACCCACAAGTGATGAGAGCATGGCTTCACCAAAGAAATAGTGTTGACCTGTATAATTTCCACTTGCCTTATTTCTCAGAAGACGAAAAGAAGTTAATCCAGGGCTCATTTGATTTTTTTGCCTTGAGTCACTACACTACTACCCTTGTGGGCTGGGAGAAAGAAGATGCACTAAAATATGACCACTATCTTGAAGTTCAAATGATCAATGACATCACATGGCTGCACTCCCCCAGCAGAGCTGCAGTAGTGCCCTGGGGACTGCGTAAATTGCTCAAGTGGGTTAAAGCAAAGTATGGCGATGTCCCAATTTATGTTATGGCTAATGGAATTGATGATGACCAGAATATGGTGCATGATAAGCTCAGAGTGTATTACATACAGAATTACATCAATGAAGCTTTAAAAGGTAAGGAACCATAGATGGTTTATATGTCACGAATCTCAGTATTAGTATACACTGTGTGATAGAGTATGTTTAACTTAAAAAAAAAGAAATCCTATGTAGAATATTCCATAAATGAGATGTTATTACAGCATAACAGTTTTTCCTTTAATTTACGATTGATTGGTATTACTAAACATGAGAAAGACTGACCTTGCACATATTCTGCATAAGACAGCAGAAGAATTTTTTTGTGGATTCAAGAAATTTAAGTAGATATGTGAATAGCTCCACATTTATTTAGTCAGATTTTCTTATTGCACATCTACTGTTGTTTTTCTTTGTTGCTTCTCTCCACTGATGTGCCTCAGGGCTGGGTCTGAGTTCTGTTCCTCAGCTGTCTCTGTATCTTATCCAACAGTGATCTTATCCAACAGTGATCTTCATAATAGTTCAGCTATCTACCTCATTATGCCATTTCCTGGACTTTTTCCTGCTATTCAGAACCCAAACCAGTTTTCTTCTGTGTCTCAGAGATTCACAAATTATAAGGCAAAAAGGAGGCATTTTGAGCCATACAACACATGCTGTTTTTTAAGAAAAGTGCAAGACCCCAATGAGATAATTTTTACTGATGAAGAATCTTCTACATCTCACTGTAAGCTGTTGCAGTGGCCAGTTATTTACTGGTTTTTTTATATAAGTGTGTGTATAGATATATATATCAATTTTAATTCTAGTATTAATTTCTTTAGCTTCAGCTTTAAGCCATTTTGTTCTGTATTTCCATGTATTTTACCTGTGTAGATATTCACAGACAGAAAACAAGCTCTCTCTTATTTATCTCTTTGGTAAATAGCACAGACAAAGCTCTTTGTGTCCCTTACTATAAAACACAATGTAGAACCTTTCAATTATTAAACTTTTCCCCTTTGCCAGAATTCCTGAGAGGGATAAACCCAGACCTGGACACACTGTTCCTACCGCAGCCAATGAGCCCTTTTGGCCATGGCAGTGGATTGGTTACACACACTCTGTGGTTATCTACTGAGATTTCAAACTCGGTTACGGATTCCTGCCACCCAGGCATAACTCCCTTTTCCTAAGTATTGTCTGCTTGTTCTTTGGCATCCTCACATTTGGTCACGTCCAAGTGCCCGTTGCCTTCTTGTGCAAAGCTTACTACACTAGCTAAATTGTGTCCCTAATCTTTGTGTTATTTGCAAACTTTGTGAGAAATAGTTTTACTTTCCTTTCAGTTTTACTTTTCACTGATACACTTAAGATCATTAAATATCTTAGTGCTAAAAGGCAATTTCCATGATCACAGTAGAAACACACTTTTTGTGACACTTACCAGCAATTCCATTTATAGACTTACCAGTTCTGTTTGAGACCAGCTGAAGTCTGTTAATTATGCGCTCCCCTTGACCTTGTAACATTCTGTTTCTTGATCCAAATGCCATATAATACAAAGTCAGTTGCCTTGTGAAGGTCTATTACATCAAACATCATTACTTTTATTGATCTGCTGATCTCATAAAAAAAGATGTCAGGTTAGTTTGACAAGATTTATTTTTCATAAAGGTAAGCTGATTGGCATTAATCATAAATATGTCCTGTAATTCTTATTTATCAAGCCTTATATAATCTATTCCACTCTTTCGCTAGGTAGTGAAGGATGGCTGGCAGTTCCATAATTTGGTAGGTCATCCTGTCCACTCTGTTAAGTATGGGCTTTAACTTCCTCCTCTGTAATTTCCACCTCTTTCAGGATTTACTGAACATCAATATTAAGTGTCCAAGAGTTCCTTCTCCAGCATTTTGAAGCACCGGGTGCATGTTTTCTGCATCTGTAGTTAAAAAATCTTGTCTTGGCTATATTTGGGCTTATGGTTTCAATCTGGGTTTTCTGTATTGCTTCTCTCCTTCCTACCACTTCAGACTGTACAAGTTCTTGGCACTTCTGTTTTCAAAGCATGTATGGATACGGGCTTTTCTCCCGGTTCCTCTTAGCCAGAACAGCTGCACATCCCCCTGTTTTTACAGAACTTTGTAATTCGTACTGATCAGTTTGTACCAGTATCCCCCAATCACTTCCTTCTCCCCTCTTCAGTCCAGCCTGGAAATAGCTCCTATGTTTTTCAACTTAACTATCACTTGTAAGCCATATTTTCCTATCTTTCCACCTTCTTGTCATGGATGAATATGTCCCTGCTAACTAGCCATAATACTTGCCCTAAATCTCATTCTCCCACTTTTGACATCATACACTCCTCCATAGTCTTTGGTCTGTCAGTAATACCAGCTTTTTCATTCTCTTCTTCCTCCCCTCTGGAATTGTGCTTTTGTCCATCTTGTCCTTACACAGGGAGCAACCCTCTTAACTTTGGCATCATGACTGACTCAGGTTTCTCCAAAACTTGCATTTTTTTCTGCAAGACCCTGTGACTAACAGATGAATTACAAATCTTGTGTCCTTACCTCAGTGTCATGCTGGAGAGGAATGAAAGGGGATTTGGCACGTGCGTGTTCTTGTCTTAAAGTTCCTATTCTGCCTTCTTTCCAGCTGGTTTCAGGGAACTGCATGGGGCAGCATTTGTGTGTGTAATGTTGCTCACCTGCCTTGTCCCAGGGGTGCCAGCAGGTTTGTGCAGATAAATGATTCCAGAATACAGTACAGGACCCTTTGAGCTGAGGCTATATTTTTAAGTACTTCGTACACTGTTGAAGTACATCTTTGCCAACTGAAAACAAAAGAACAGCATTAACCATTTATGTAACACCATTACATCCACATGCAGGTTTACAAACACAAATTATCCTGGGTAGCAGCTCTGTAAAAGGGCAGGTAAATATTACTTCATTTTACACCTGAAAAGTAGGTTAGAGGTGCTGGTGCTAAATGTCTTGCGTGTGGCTGCAAAAAGAATTATTTCCAGAGGCATATGAAAATTCAGCAATTGTTAGCTTTCAGCCCTATGTTCATCTACTAGAAGATGTTGCTTTAATTTGTTAAAAACAGTGATTTTTGAGAGATAAATATTACAGTTTGCATTTACTACTGTGGATTGATTGGTTTTGTCAAGTGGGAATGACAGGTCAAAATTAATGCTCCAGCTGCTGGACCTCTTCCCATAGCCAAGTTAGCAGTATGGGTTGTGGACACGTTCTCAGTAAAGACTAATACAGGTCATCTTGGATGAGAAACTCAGGTCATTAACAAGAGAAGACTATGATCTGCATAACCTTTCCACTTGCACTGGTGATACCCCAGTACCTTAGCGTGGGCATGCCTTTTCCTGATGTTACCGTGCCTTTGCCTGGTGAGAAGTGCAGCCTCATGTCCTCCGTTCCTTGGCTGTCCCCATCAGGAGGTGCTCTGCAAGGAAGAAAGAGCAATCGGAGAAACAGGTTGAAGAAATCCAGGTGCAGGAAAACCAAAACCTGTGTTCTTTCATGCATAAAAGAGTGCACTATCTTTTCATGATAGGCTGCATGCTGATCATTAAACGCAGTCATGCACTCACAGCTGTGTTTACCAAGCACAAGGAAATAAATTGCAGGGTACTCGCAGATCACACTGTTTGGCAGTGGCTGACAGATTCTTACTTTTTATGGCAAACACTTCATAGATGTACCTTACCTTATTTTTGGGAAGAGAAGTGCAGATGTGGGTTTAACATCCCCCTGCTTCTGCTTTAGGTATTGCTGTATGGTACTGCCCTTGAATGCCAAAGTGACATTTACTCGTTTCTTCAACTCTTTGTTTTCTTTCGCAGCTTACACCTTGGATAACGTTAACCTGCAAGGATATTTTGTCTATTCTTTTAATGACAAGACTGCTCCTAAATATGGTCTCTACAGTTACATTGCAAATCAATATGAACCAAAGCCTTCTATGAAACATTACAGAGAAATAATCGACAATAATGGTTTTCCTGGTCCTGAAACTCCTGAGCTGATCTGCCCCGAAGAGATTGCCTCGTGTCCTGAATGCCACTTCTTCCGAACCAGAAAATCATTATTAGCCTTTATCTCTTTCATATTTGTTGCTTTTATTGTTACTATATTCTTCATTACTTACTACTCCAAGAGGGTCGAAAGAAGGTATAAATAGAGCTGCCTCTTTGAATACATCACTCATTGCCCTTTCTCTTGCATCCCCTTGGGAAATCTGAGATAAGAGAGCACAAGGTTGTGATTTTTTTCAGCACTAGGAAGGCATTTACATTGCCTGATACTGCAGGACATTGACACTGAGAAGAGGTTGCTAGCATATGGCTTCCAGAAATCATCTTCTCTGGTTTAGTACATTTGGTTTATGACTAGTCCTTAATTCCTGTGGTTGGAGTTATCTGACAACTTTCCCTGGGACTTTTTGTTGAACAGATGCTTTCCTCTCCTTGGTTTTCCCTCGCTGAGTTGGACAGGTATAAGCATGTTTTGAAGACATGGAGTGATGGAAGAGCCTGAACGTCAAATTCTCCAAGAGAAGATTGGGGAGAAACAAAATGGTTTACTTTTCCACATTAGGATTTAATGCTGATGTTGCGAGATCAGAGCCAATGCCTGACTGGAGCAGGGAACGTGACTGAGCAGAGATGGAGGAGAATTGCACAAAGAAGCGCCGGGGGAAAGGACACCTCCTTTCCTCAAGCAGATGCAGCTGGAAGAACAGGGGCAAACAAGTCTATGCTGCTGGGAGCTCTTGGTAAATCACTTACCTACTACTCAGGTTGCTGATGGCTGCATCTGACTTCAGGATGTCATTGGGGAACTTCAGCTAAACTGTGTCTTTCTCAGTGGGGAAAGCAGCAGGGGTATGTCCAGGGGCGGCAGGGGTCATGCCATCTGATGGGAAGAGATGGAAAGGCGAAAGCGCTTCTTTTTGATTTGCTCAGTAAAAAAGCAGAGAGCAGGAACTGGGATCTCATTGCCGTCTCAGTTGTCAGAAAACTCTGTGCCTGACCCTGTGCCCTGTACCCATGGACATGGCAGGGCTGGGGCACCCCGTTGCACACAGCTGGCACTCTGCTGCTGCCCGGCTGCTTACCTGCTGGAAACTTGTGGGTAATTTAGTAAGATGGTCTCCGCATGCTATTTGTGTTGAGTGTGGAGAGTTTAAATCCCAGCATTTTGGTGTAATAATCCAGCACTTTATTGCTGCTTTTGCCAAGGTCTGAGATCTTGGAGCTGGTGCTCCAAGCCTCTTCCAGGTTGGCTGGAGGGTCTCCTTTGAGCAACTGGCTCTGGCCCTGGCAGCGTTTCATCCCAAGGTATTATTGAACATCTGCGGGCCTCTCATTTTTCTCTCAGCAAGATAAATTAGCAAAATATTAGCAACGTTGTTTATTAGCAGAAATAGAGACTGGGGAAAAAACCCTACGTTATTTTGCCTGCCTTGTGAATCACCACACTAGGAGTGTCCTCGGTATAAAGCAGTGAGGTCATTTTTCTCCGCTCTCTAGGCCTGCGTTGCCTTCAGCTGTAATTGTGTTTTTATTGCTATGTGAATAATGTCAGTCACTGGTAAGAATATTTTAAAGGAAATGTGCTCTGTATTAATTAAGAATTACTTATCTACTAAAGCTGATTATACTGTATTAAATGTGATGTTTATCTACCAGATGACTAGTAGATGACTAAGTGACCTCCCAGGGTTCCTTTCAACCTGAATATGATTCTGTGATTCTATACTTGTAATTTAAAACTCATATATGAAATATGATTTTCATTTGTAACTTAAGATTATATTTTTTCTTAAAGAATCTATAGAAATAGAAAATAATTAGTATCTTATCATAATGATTAATATATTTGTCCTTTAGTTCCAGTCTTAAAATGGTGTCTCTTTGCACTAATGTATATTTTTAGTATTGAGATTAAGGTGAAATATTCAGGGTAAGTGATGAAATATTAAAATATATATATAAAAATTATTTATAACCTGATAGGACTTGCTGAAGAAGAGCAAATTTTAAACTGCTGTATATTTATGCATTGGTGCCTGACGCAGCATGGATTACAAAGAAACAGCTCTCCCTAAATGTATAAAATGCCAAATGGCTTTCTCCATGGTGTGGCAATCAATGAATCACCTTGCAATACGTTATTCCGGTAATCAGACGCCTTCACAGTACATAACAAAAAGTGACATTCATTAATAAAAACTGTATCCGGGTCATGCCTAACTTGTATGTTGTGTATGTACGTTATAATTATTTTGCTGCTGGTAAAACAAAAAGAGTGTGGAGCTGATCTTTCTGCGAGGCCGAGCGTACGTGCCTCCCCTGGGTTTGAGGGGGTTCAGGGGGCCTGGGCAGGGCAAGTCCAGAGGAGCATGGGTGCCGTGCTGGTGGGCACCAGCCCCAGCTGACACCTCACTCACCACTGACCACCCAGCCAGTTGCTGCCGTGGGCTATTTAATGGCCCAGCCAAAACGCAACGTGTGAAACAGCAGTCCGAGCATGGAGGAGAGACTGCAGGCTCTTCCCGTAGAGGCTGGGTGATATGTAACCACCGACAGGCAGATGGCACCAGCTGGATATCTAATTTGTAGGTAAATTGGGATTTGTTGCTATGAAGCTGTGCGATCGTATCCACTCATGGTGCTGTGGCCCATAGGAATAACGCAGCCTTTGGCGCTCTTTCCTTCAGAAGAGGTTTTAAATACCGCTGCAGAGCAGTGACCGGCTCGAGCCAGGCACAGCAGTTGCCAAAGTCTTCTCCTAAGCTGTCTGCCTGCGGCGCTGCCTGCGCGCAGCGATGTGTAGCTCTCGGCAATGAAGTGCTTAATGATGGGCCAGGGAAAATACAGGCTGGTCTGATGGAGATAATGGCATGGTTTTGCCTCGGGAATGTGCTTCATTTTGTGTAATCAAGGGCCAGCACGAGCTTCTTGTCAATCTTCTTGACAAAAAAATCACCCTCCACTAACAACATCAAAGCCCTTGAATAGGCAAAGATGAGGTACCTGTCCAAGGAGAAGCGCGGTTTGCTCATGCCAGCTGATGCGGTAATCACCTCCTGCGATCAGGCTGTGGGCCGTGGGGCACTTCGATACCCATGTGTGAGCGATGATCTGGCGCTTCCCCATCACCATCTGTGCATCCAGAGCAGAAATGTCGGCAGTAGCAAGGACTTTGAGCAGAGGGGACTCCATACTCGGGCTGCAAAGACAGCTCGGGGTAGGATGGTTTTTTATTTTCTGAAGAGCAACTGGAGTCAGCATGTGATGGATGTTAACATGCAGTATCTTATGTAGACTAGTTTCTTAATTTTTAAGCATGTTTCTAGAATGAAATGTTGCCAGTTTGCTCGATGCTCCAGATTAGACATGTTGTAAAATAAAAAATTATATTTTTATTCAAAATATTTTTGTGACGTGAGTGCAAAGCTTCTGTTTCATTTCTTGAAAAGATTGTGCGGCATGACTTGGGAAGGATGTCTCTGCTAAGCGAAAGAATGTTATATTGTTTTTATAACAATCTCAGAAGTGAAATAAAGATACTGTACGTAACAAATTGTAACATGATCTTACTGTTTAATCTGTCCAATTTCTCTGTTTGCAAGATGAAGTACAGAGTACCTTTGGAGAGGCTGTTAGGATAACTCTGCAGGGAGTTGGTGTTGCTGTTTGGTTTTCCAGTGCCACATAAGTAACTGTAACTTTTGTTGGAGATTGCTGGGACCTGCATCTAAACAGAGGTTTTTCCAACAGATCGGGGGCTTTGGAGAGGTTTTGGTTCTTTGATTTTTTTGTTGGGGTTTTTTGGGGGGGTTGGTTTTTTAGAAGTCTGTGGAAGTAACCATGCCAATATAAGAGTGTTTTGCTGCAATAGCTTATTCCGAAGTAACACTGCAGTAAATTTGACAGCTCTTCTATTCCCGTAGAGTTACTCACAGGCTTGAAGGATGTTGTCAGCATAGTTGTGGCACTAAGCAGTCAGTGTGCGGCATCCTTATTAAACATCCTAAGGAAAGTAAATGTCAAGATTAAAGGAAGAAGAAAGGGAAAAGACTAATGAATGGGACGGTGACCGTACAAGTGTCAGCGTGTTTAAACACACAGCTTGCCCTTCACTTTTCTCCTTGCATTGTATTAATTTGCTTTTGAGTCATTTAGACAGCTTGATCTGTTCATTCCGCCTGCAAAAACGCCTTAGGTGAAAAATGCCCTTATTCAAGGTGAAGAAGTTGGATTTAGGTGCTAGATTTCAGCTTCAGCTGAGAAAGTTCAGTCTTGTTCCTTCCTCGTCTCCGAGAAGAGGAGGCGAGGAAAAGAAAGGGGAAAGAAAGCTCTTCACGTCTTTGATGTGCCACTCATGGATTGCCAAGCCACTGTTCACCAGCCGTCACAAGGCTACGGCTGGTGCTGGCTGGTTAAGCCCACCCTTTTTAAGAGATTGGAAAAAGAAGGAATAACGAGGTGAGATGGAAGTGGCAGGGTCCAACATATCAGAGCTTTTATTTTGTTTCGTGAGTTGCACAGAAACACCGCTCTCTGTCAAACCGTTCTGAGAAAATTAAGACCGTTAAGAAACCAGAAAGTTGAAATAACAGCAGCCTGCAGCCAAGACACTTGTGGGTGCTGACATTTTGCTGGCTATTATTTTGTGAGTCTTTGTGTGTGTGTTTGTGAAGGAGTGGCTAAAGGGCCAGCGAGGCAGAGAGAAGCCAGGGAAAATACTAACGAAGCAGGGCAGAAAAGCCACAGGCACACATGGATGCGTGAGTTCCTCGCCTTGGGAGCTGGCATGGAGATGGGCCACGGGACTTTGAAGATTCTTTGTCAAAAAATAAAATTTAAAAAAAGAATCTACTCCGAAAACTCCCTACCTCCCATATTTGTCCCTTAATGATATACCTTCTACATGATGAATTTTAGTGTCAAAAGCCTTTTCCTCATTGCAAGAGTTACTCAACACAACACGGCAAAGCATCATTATCCAGTGCAGCTCTCTTGAGCTCATCCAAATGTGTTTCTGGCCCGAGTCCCAGGAGGCCCATGTGGGTCTGAGGTGCAGGAGAGGAGGTGGCTGTCCCCGGCTCTGAGCAAAGCAGTGGGAATGACAGTAATGATGTTTTCTAAATACTGCAAATTCACATTGAGTTGGATAAGTTTCTACTTTAGCTCTTTTCTGTTAGTGGAAAGAGTTTCTTCCTTACTAAGAGAGTAACACACAAGACTTTGAGGTATTTTTTGGCAGAGAGGGATGAGTTTTAACTCTTCCCCCCTAACCTGCGATGTATAGTGTACTTCTCACTGATTTTTTTTTTGGCATCAGTCCCTGCAGGGAAGGAGACGACCTGGGCAGTGCCTTCTCAGTCCCACCTGTTTGGCTGCCAGGAGCCAGAGGAACCCCAAAGCCAGAGCTCCACACCAGAGCTGTGTCCTCCTGAGGTGTGTGTCCCACCCGGGGTGGTGCCGAGCCCCCGGTGCCTCCGGAGCGGGACGTGCGGCGGGGCCCGGAGGAAAAGCAGCACCGATGGCGTGTCCTGGCGGGATGCTGGCTGAAACAGCGGCTTGGCTCTCAGCAGCGAGCTGGCTGTTGCAGTGACGCCTTCTGCACACAGGGCTCTGTAAACCAGCAAGGCTGCACAAACACAACACCTGACCCAAAAATCTGGTTTTCCTCCCGCCGGAGGGAACTGCAAATTGGCCGAGTGTTTAGTTCAAGAGGTGTAATGGTATAAACTACCTGTGCTGTAAAGTTTTACGAGGTGACAAAGTTTTGTAGTCTGGCAATAGCACAGTCGAGCTGGAGGCCATCGGATGCCCTGCCAGGAAAGGGAGGGGAGCACGCCGGCGAGAAGGGCTTCCCAGCAGGCCGCAGCCTCTCTGGAGGGTGCCCCGAGGGGTGTGAGGCTGCCGCCCCTCCAGCCTGGGATCCAGGGGCTTAGCACTGTGTGAAGAACGGAGCAGGGCCAGCTCCAGCTCTCTCACCACCTCATCTTCCCTCTTCGGGCGCCTATTTATTTACATTTGGGCTATGAAATGGGGAGCTGAGTAGCAATGCATGACATAGGCATGCCAGGGCATATAGTTTATTTAGAAGACAAAATGCTGTTTACAGTCCTCATGGATTTTTTTGTTGATAGATATTACTTTGCAGCAACCTTTCTGTCTCCCTCTCTCCACTAGGATCAAATGGGTCTTATTTCCAAAAGCTGAGAAAACAAATGCTCATAAAGTAAGCTACCAGTGGTGCTGTCATCTCTCTCGGCACTAGCTGAGCCTTTAAGTCCAGTTCTGATGGAAGTTTGTGAATTTTATACATATTTGTAACACATTTATCTGCCACATTGCTGCGGGATCCATGAGCGGATATTGCCTTTCCTTGCATCTCGCGGCAGGAGGTGGTGAGGTCCTGCACTTGGCAGCACGTGGTTGCTCCTGCTTGGTATTCACAGCACATTCCTCCAGCTGGTGATATGTTGTTATTATTGGGCTGGAAGAAAAAGAATGCAACCAAGGGTTTATTATTTTCTCCTTTTATCTGTTTGGTCATATTAATGTGGGATAATCATTATATAAATGCACAGGAGACACTGTCAAGGACACATTCATTTTTAAAGTCCTCCGATGCTCTTGTACTTCAGTCATTCATCTTCTGTCTTTAATTACAGCAAGTGGTCTCAGAGGCACTTAAAAGATTAAATTACTCAATTATTTGAAAACCCCAAATGCAATAACTGTATCTCTTTTCTGATAAATACCAGTGATTGCTGAGAAAGGTTGCCCAAGGCAAGAAATACTGGGAGGCCAAGGAGGCCATATTGTAACATTTTGGCTTAGTCCAGTGATACCCATTTAATTCTTCATTATTTGCAACCATTATTTTTATTTGCATTGATAATAACCACAAGCTTTTCCATTGCAGTCCTGGTGGTTTCAGCAGTGAGATGAATGTCACTGCTCAGTTATATCTTGGCACCTGAGTGTGGAGAGAACTGTGTGAGACTGCTGGATGACAACCCCAGCTTAAAAAGACATAAGGCCATGGCTGGGCATCGGCATGGCCAGGCGGTAAATCCCATTCAAGGCGATGCTTGTGGATGGGGTTTGGTCTGGTGTTTGGGAAGGGGCTGCAAATAAAACACATGGTGGCTCACAACGTGTTGGGGTGGGTTCACTGCTGGTGGGGCTGGTGGGCAGGCTGGCTTGGGTTTTGCAGTCTTGTGGGAAGCAGAGAAGGACTGCCGAAAGCTGGCTCTGAAATGGTGCTTTCGCTGTGCCACGGCCCCAGCAGGAAGCTGTTGGTGTGCCCTGCGTTGTGGGCATGGCCGCCAGTGCTGCGACAATGCAGCTGCAGCAGCAGCCCTCGTCCTTCCTCACCAGCAGCCCTATTGCTTACTGTGGAATCCCCAAATACAGCCACTGAAGAATAGGAAATTTTCCCGAAATCCATTTTTTACCTCTCTTGCAAAGCAGTAGGTAAGTGATGAGCCCAACGCTGCAAACGTAGGGAAGGAGCTGGCATGAGCCTTCCTCCCTGGGCCAGGAGGAAAGGAACATGACTCTTCAGGGAAAGAGAAATCCAGGCTAAAGAGCTAAAATCCTGCACTTTATAGGCCCCATTCTGAGTTCCTGTCCCCTTGGGAGCAGGCCAACAGTGAGCAAAACACCGGGGCAGCTGTGAACCCAGGGCAGTTTGCACTTAATGGCCATGGTGGGCTCCTCGCTCGTGCTGGTTAGTGACAGCCAGCAGTGTGGCACATGGACAAGCGTTTGGTGTTGATAAACAAACTCCCTGCTTTCAGCTACCCCCACGGCAAGTCTCTAAACGGAAAGAGCCTGGGGGGAAAAAAAGGACTCGCTGTTTGTGGTCAAGCCAGACCAGCTGCGGTGCTTCTGGTCCTACTACCGTGAAGACCAAACTCGACTGGAGTTGGTGAGGTGCAGTGGGGTGGCCGAGCGGGCTGGCAGACCTCGGGTCTGGGGTCAGCTGCGTGCAGGCACCCAGCTAGCATCTGTCCCACATGCGTGGCCGGGCACTGCTGGCCAGCAGATGCTGCTGAGAGGGTTACTGTCATCTGCTCCCCCACCTGTGGTTCCCATCTTTATTTAATTAAAAAAAAAAAGTAATTTGATATGCATCCTCTCAAGGAAAAGGAGTCGTTCCAGCAAGGAGCAGGCCAGGCGTGGTCTGGAGAGGGACAGATGGCCCCACGGCTAATTTGCTCCCATAAATCGCAAGCTGTTGCAAATCCTCATCGTAGCAAGTGCTGGCTCTGTGTTTCAGCCATGTGTCTGTCTCGGAGCTGCTACGAGCAGGTGAAAGAGAAAGAGCAGAGTCGGCAGTTTTAGGCTGAGTTTCTCTAGTGCCTTTTGCAGAAATATTTTGATTAAGAAATAAGCTGTAATTCTGTAGCTGGCTGCCAGTGGAGCTCCATGCAGCTGCTCTGGCCAAGCAGGGCAGTCTCCTGCTGGAGCAGAAGCTCTTGCCGCGGAACGAGGTATTTTCTCATTAAAGCACAGTCAAAGCTGGGACCCCATCCCGTCCCCTTGCAAACTGCTGCCAACGAACCACACACTGCACGTGAAGTCTCTGCTCAAGGTAAAGAGCAGTTTGCTGCCTTCAAACCGCGGCTGCCTTTAGCCTCCCCGTCTTGCTGGATACACACCCCCTGGGACAGGGACAAGCCCCAGCCTGGGACTGAGGAACACCTGGGCGGTAGTAGAGCCTCTTGGTTATTTTCCTGCCCTTGCCTTCCTGCCACCTGGGAGGAGAGAGGCAGAAACAATCTCTCCTCCACCCGGAGTTTTCTCCCTAGTGCGGGGGCATGGGACATTTGCAGACTCGAGCCCTGGCAGGCTGGCAAGGCCCAACTCCCCCCTGTTGCAGCCAGCGCTGGGACCATTGACCGCTTGGCCACGATCACCCTGCCCCGAAGGTTGAACCCTGTGGCCTCCTGCGCCCCGGGTGAGCGGGGCACGGGCTGGAGCCCAGCCTGCAGACAGGTGTGCAGGGACTGCGCGGGGAGGAGGGTGTGCTGGGCTCAGGAGCTGCGCTTAGACAGGGAAGAGAGCAGTGGAAAACAGCTACCGGTGGGAGGTCAGTAGTAAGGTAGCGAGATAGACATCCTCGTTTCAGAGCCAAACGAGTGGAAGGAGGTAAGTGTCCAGGCTACTTCTTCTGCAAGGAATGCTAACCTAGAGGCTCTGGCATCTGGGTCCTGCTGTGGATTAGGGAGAGTATCTGGGAGTGTCTGAGACCTCCCCAACATTAGCCTGTGAAAGACAGGCAAATAGTCATCTGCAGTGTTGTAATGTTTTCCTGTCCTTTACTCATTAACCCACACCCACTGCTCAGCTCTGTGTTAGCCCTTGAGTGCCACGTACCCATGTGTTTTCTGAGCTGAGTTTCTTGCACACTGAAGTGGGACAGACTACAGTCACACAGTGCTAGGCGGGATCTGCTCGGCATCCCTTGCTGCTTTGAGGGAAAATGTTAGCTTTCTGCATAGTATAGCTGAGTGACCCATGATATTGAGGGCCACAATTTAAATTGTACATTTTAGGAAAGTCCAAACACTCACTTTGTTATGAATCTGGGGTTTGATGCCCCGTATTCCTGGTCCTGTCACATCATGATGTGCAACTGCAGTTGTAACAACATGGTCTGCCTGGCCTGGCACCCATCCAAATGAAGCCTTTGTACAGCTCTGACTGACACACATGTGGCAAGGAGAGCTTGACACGGCCATACTAAATCCCCAAGGACGAGAGTGGGTCATGCCATTTAAGTGCTGCTTTCTGTCTGGCAAGGTCTGCGTTCACTCCCCAGCTCTTCCATGTCACTATTGAGCTGGAGCAGCAGTATCAGTTTTCATCCTCTCCTATTGGGTTTGCAGGCTCCAGCAGTCTTCTGGATATTTCTTCCAATTTTCATCTCAGTTATTTCAGTATGTTCAGCCTGGGCTCTCGTCTAACAACTACCTGCCATTTTGAAGAGCAACATCTCTCAGGCATGCCAAGATCCTCCAAGGCTGACACCGATTCTGCAAAGCAAGTGCATCAGCGGGATGCCTTGCTGGTGACTCCTGCAAGGTGTCGTAAAGAGGATGGATGCCCAACGATTCAACATTATAAAGACTGCACATACCAGGAGCTGAAACATCAGTGCTGTTAGGGTTAGGACAGTCTGTTTGCCCTGATGTTGCTGCAGGTGGGCGGGAGGCAGAGATGGGAGTGGGAGCACATCACATACTATATTTTCTTGCAAGAAAGGATGGATTTACACAGCTCACCATCTCTGCCATGGCAGAGAATTGGAGAAAAGTGTTTCCTTTCGGTGCAAAGTTTAATACTGAGCTTTCCCTGAATGGTGGGACATAAGGCTTACCCCCTCCTAGATGGTCTCTCAGAGCTGCCTCCCTGCTCAGCATCCTGTGTTCTGAGACTCTGCTTCTTTTCATAATTCAAGAGAGCTGGAGAGAGAGAGGCCTATGCTACATTTATTCTACCTGTAGACATGTAAGACAAACCACAGGAATCACTACCCTGCTGTTGCATCGTTTTTTTTCAGTGGCTTGATGGATTTGAGATGGCTGAAGTGAGATAATGTGAACCCAACATTCAGTAGCCCAGGTCCACAGTCAGTCTTATGCACCTAGACTTAGATGATTGACAAGAATATAGATGCAGAAACATGGTTGAATTCAGTGGGAATCAGGGGCCTAAACACTGTTGAGGACCTGAGTTTACCTTTCTCAAGCCAGCCATCCTAGCTTAATGGCTTCTTTGGAAAACATCATCTTTGCCATGAAGCTCATGTATGCTTAAAGGCACTATAGGATAAGTATAATGAACAACAATATAATTTTGAGCCTAAAATCATTATTGAGGTCCCATATCAGAACAGTTTAGTGTACAGCAGATTGCAATAAATAAAACAAGGGCTTAAATGTACCATGTTTCTTGTGCCAACAGATGAAATGAGTGCACAAAGGAAACGTGATTCTTTAGCGTATGCAAATTTATTCAACTCTGCAATTATTTACAACTAATGACTGATACCAACAGATGAGGTAAAAATATGAGGTATTGATATGAGTATAACATTTAAAAATGCAATTATCATAATGCATCCTCAATGGCAATGTAACAATACAAAATACTGTGGTAGCTGAATGGTAGACATGGCATAATGTGCACTGTAAAGAAATCTTATTTCATTGATACATGGCTTAGAGATGCCAGAAGTGCATGACAGAGCTTCTGCAAGGGTAGGACAACCCTACCTTGCTAACGGTGGCAAGTGGCACAGGGCCCCTTCCAGCTGTCAGACAGGATAAAACCACTGTCCAGGTTTTCCCTTCATTTCCTTAAGAAATTATTTACTATCAGACAATAGCCATTCCCATGGCCAGAAATGCTGCACCTATTAATACTGAGGCACTATTGTATTCATTTATGCAAACTAATGTAGCAGAAGTGCTCTAATTGCTCATGTTTTGGAAAACAGCCGGCACGAAACCTGCTGCCATGGCTACAGGCATTTGGGGAGGAGGTGCCGCTCTCGGGGACGGCAGTCCCGCTGGAACCAGGGGACTGGCCTTGCCCCACCAGCTCATGAGCCACCGCCTGCTCCCGGGAAAGCTGGACCTGGGCAGTGGTGGTGCCCTGCAGCTGGCTGGGGACCGCCAGACCTCAACACAGCCATGTAAGGGTGTGAGCGCTCCCCTGTCTTTAAGACTTAAAAAGATGCAATAGTTGCACACTTCAACTCTTGTTGGCCATAAACCCAAGGCAGGAGCTCACGGGCAGCCAGCCTCCCTGATCCTATGAGTTGCACAATAACACATGGGTGAGGCAGCTCATGGGGGGAAGACAACAGTGACTTTTTTGGGGTCCTGCTGCTCCATGGGGACACCACGCTGGGTCACCCTGCCCCTGTCCACCCTGAGCTCCCACTAGCTTGCTCTCTCAGATTGCAGGGCCGTCCCCCACCAGCACAGCCCTTACGCATGTACACGATGGCACGTGGGACCGTGCTCTAGCAGCAATCGAGGACCGCACGTGGTCCACCCCACAGCCCCCATACTTGGGGCAGATTCAAAGTGCCAGCTTTGAAGAGACTTCCCTGTTTACTGAATCAGGGCACAAAACTCTGTAGCTTCATGTAGGAAACTTATCCCATTTAATTGACCTCATACTAAATCTTAGTGGATTTTCTTGGAAGGACTGAGCTAAAACACTGGCTGTGAATGACTCAGATGGTTTATGCAGTAATAAATAAAGTGAACAAATGCGATTAATGAATAACAGTATTAACAGGCTTGTACATTCTTATTGAATCATAGATGTAATATAATTTTTGGTCTTAGGTTAGTTAAAAACAAAATGCAACCCTGCCTTAAAGGTAATGTCGACAAATTATTATTATTATTACTTTTAAAGCATTCTTCCATTAGCAAAATAATAGGTCCCTGAAAATGAAATTATATAAAAGGCTTAAATGGCTCCTACTCCTCATAGTCAGGGGCTAATCCTGCTCCCACCAATCCCTACAGAGGCAGGATCATGCAGATCAGTGCAATATAATATGAAAATATTTGCTGTTACTATAAAAGCAATCTTTCCAAGCATAGTCTGCATTTAGTCTTTTAAATCTCAAAAATGTGTTTGAAAGTTTAAAAAAAGTTTAGTTATTTGTATAGTAAGAACATGAAAAGTCATGGTGTTCATCCACACGTCTTTGTGTCCACTGGATGAGGAAAATCTGCTTTGGAGGATCTTAACAATTAGCCATCTCTATGGGAGAAGGAAAGAACAACACAGAAACACTCAGAACCTAGACAAAATGCTAAAAAAAAAAAAAAAAAAATGTACAGCTTCATAACTTACCGGTCTGGTTTCAGACACCTCAGTACACACAGCATTACCTTGTACTCTCCAAGAATGAGCAGTTACTATGAGTGCTGCACATAGTGAGGTTTTCTAGCGGCAGATATACTATTAAGGCAATAGGTAAGTTTTGAACACCTTGTACACAAACTTTCTGCAGCTGAATATAAATGGCCTTCAAAATGTCTATCTCGGTTACACTTCCATGTATTTTTTTTGGTGAAACTGATCCACTCCTCATTATTTTTAAACGTACAGTAGCCTCCTTCCCACTTAGTTCTTTTAATTCTTCCTACATCTATTTCTAGGTACCTTCTCACAGCATACACAAACACAAAACGTATTTGAGAACAGGCATTTCTGTTATCACACGGATTGTGCCCGGTAGCCCTGTGATAATAGCAAACACAGCTTATGTAGCAGTGACACACTAAGAAACAAGTGACAGATTCAATTAAGTTCCGACTGATGCAAGTGATTTGCACTGAGCTATATACAAAATAATTAATTTATACATATACATATATATAGATAGATATAATATAGATAAATATATACATACTGTACATAAGTTATTTACAATTAAAATATGCTTCTTAGAAGCCTTTAAATACCACAGTTCTGTAACACACAAGTAATGGCAATAGTCTGATTTTAAAGTAATAATGATAAAAGCTCTCTGAAGAAATGTTTACTTTGATAATTGAAATTAATATAGAAGGGATGTGGCAGGGGAGGTGAAGTCTCCAGAAAAAAAGAACTTTCCTATAAAATTCCTGTTTCACCTTTGTACAGACCCAAGTCTGGTCAGATTTCTGCAGCTTATATAAGATCTTTGCTTTCAGCGTTCCTGTTCCCTGCCAGACCCCGATTTATGCTCACACACTCCCAGGAACACTTCCTCAGATTTTTGTTTCTGGTCCCTCGGCAATCAGAGGCTGAAATGAGTTTCTGATCCTGGCAACTTCTGCTGCGCACAGATGTCCAAAGCCTTTGTTGTACCACTCTGGGGAATGTCCTCTGAAGAAATGGAAAGAGAATTATTGAGAAACTCAAATACTCAAGAAATATGTCCCACAGGACCGGGCTTGCCATGCTTCCTACTCCCTGCTGCCCACAGTGGTGGTGGGGACTTCAAATACTTGTCATTGTAAGCGTACTCTGAAGTTCTCCCTTGCAATAAACTAATACTGGATTTTATTTCTATGATCACATCACAACAGTGGTAGACACTGAGCAGAGAAATGAGCTTGGTGGCTAGAAAAGACTGCAGGAAGGCTCCAAAGCAGCAAAACTTTATTGACCATATCCTTTGTTACCAACACCTCCCCTCCTCGAGTTGCAGGTTTTTGCCCTGCTGAATGAACATCTGCTTTTTGCAGGCAGGATACTTACTTTAGGTCAATTCTGCAGATATGGGTCAGCCTGGCTTTTCCTGAGCCACATGGCTCTATCAAGTACTGAGAGTCCATCACAACAGCTCGCACAGCTCCCATGAGAGGAGCCTCTTCATGCTCCACAGAGACGGCAACCAGCATGCACATGCCCTTTGGCAAATCTGTCCTCCATGTCCTGCAGCAACACATTCCAGATCGAATCACTTTAGTAACGAAACTTTTGGGCACACAAGTAGGAAGCTGAATTGCAGTTACAGTTGGTCGGCCTATCCTTGTTGCTGCCTGCAATGCCACTGGACTGTCCTTGGAGTCCCTGGAGGAGTTATGTGTTCCAGGTTTGTAAGCAGTATTGCTCAGAAAAGGCTACAGAAACTTATCAAGCTCAGATTTTAGAGCTAGATCTCCTCCTGTAAATGTATTAATTTTAATGGTAGGTACCATAATTTTGATAAGAACTGCTCAGAGGTTCGGGGATACATTGGTACAGGAGGAGGCAAATCAACCCCCCAAACTCGTGCCTTTGGAAACAACTCAAGGAAAGATCTTGCAATTGGTGCTATGTACAATATTTCCCTGAGGGACAATATCCCCAGGATTCTGCTGTCATCCCCCCACCCCAGTTGGGAGCCTGAGCATGATGTGGAATCGTCGCCCAGCTATGTTGCTGCAGGCTCCAGGTGGAGAAGTTTGCTTCTCCACAAGACCATTTTGCAACCATCATGTGTTAACGGGCATGATACAGCCTTTTGTAGATAGACAGAAGTTTTGGAAAGGACATGAAGTGAGCACAAGCCATCCAACAAAGTCTGAAATGTTGCACTGCACCCACGCAGACTTACAGAACGACAAATACAGTTTAGCACAGCAGAAATACTTGCTAGTACCCACAGTGACTTCTGAAACTCCAAGAACGTGTTTCAAGGGCATCTGAATTAAAACCAAAATGTCCTTTCATGACAAGCATTTATTTAATCAGTGACATTACGTACAACACTCTTGGTGACGATAAGTATAAATGCAGCACATTTTACCAGGGTGTTCTGCTCCTTATATCCACTGATGCACAGCAGCTGAGGAAAGTCTCCTCAGTTGGTTGGTGCCAATTACGTGATGGTCATTTGCCACCACACACTCCAAGCAGCAATGGCAAAAATACAGCCTTACAGGGTTCATCTATTGCAATAGCTAAAGGCCGAAACTTCATGTTTACTCCTTTAGAAATGATAGTGAAGTTGAGGCTCCCTTTCTTTAGGTAGGCTTTGGTTTGCTACTAAGCGAGCACCTGAACCAATATCCTTGCCAACTATCCTAGAAGACTGGTCAGCCAGGCACCCGCAAAGGTATTGCTATCCATTTGCGTCCTTCTTCCTCACTGTCACTCCAGAAAGAGACATCTCCTGGAAAGGTCCTTCTGCTTTCCAATGCCTCATAGCAAGAACTAACAAGCTTTTTGCAGCCTCTGCTAACGTAATCATGTGCTCGTCTGCATCTTTTCCCAACAGGATCTATGCTCCATGTTCTTTTCCCTTACAGAAGGAAAGGGGCATTTTCTGGACCATAGAACCACATTCTGTCTCACCATTGTTACACAACTATTGGGCAAATTTTACTTGGGAAAAAGTAATATAATGGTGACATTTCATGACCATGTCACCATACGTGTCAGTTAGCCAAGGACAGGTAGTTGGTTCCTTATTACCCAACGTGTTCCTTTTCACAAGCAGTCAGGGCTGGCCTGTTAAGATGTATTTTTATTTTGAGCTCTGCCAGTAATTTCATTTTTTCATGCTCTCCCAAGTTTCTGGCCTCTCCTACATGCTGCAGAAGTTTTCCACCAGGTTCAGGAGACCTAGACTTTAATACTTAACATTTTTTTCTTGTTCTGTAAGCATTCTCTATATAGTCTGGTGTCACATTTTTCTCGTCTGCCTTGAATATCACAGGATAGGTCTATGCTCTTTCCTGTATTGTGGGAAGAAATGAGAAATTCCTACTGTGCTGTGTAATGCGCATCATCTTGGCATGGACTGTCTGAGACAGGGATTATGCTACCTTGGGAAATATCATGTTTTAGCAGGTAAGCTGCTTTCAAGGACTGTTGAAGTTTGGACTTCAGCAGGTAATTTCTGCGTTTTTCTAATATGAAATTAAGCTGTTATTCAAGACAATGCAGGAAGATACTGGCTTCTGAAGGTTTTACGTGTGTCTGTGCATTAATAAAAATGGTGACCTACCTTGGCAGATGAAACACATGGAGAGTAGGAAATCACACCTCAGACCTGTGAAATGCTGAACCCTCTGCTGTGAGTGCCTGCTCAGTGCTCGGATGCGACCGTAACTACATGGCCCTTACTTGGGTCATTCCTGAGGTGGAAAACTATTTATCCCAGAGATTGCAGAAGACTTATGATTCCTATCCCCAGTAAGGATGTAGCCCACTTTCTGTACTTCTCTATATATCTTACAGTAGTAAAATCGGGCACAACACTTAACTGACAGAGATGCTGCGATACTTAGCGAACATTAAATACTTAAGGAATCTTTAATGAAGAATGATGCCTGTGCAGGGCAGCTGAGAGCTGTATCAGATCCCAGGCATATGAAACATTGCCCCTATCCTCTTACCACTGGAGTCTTCTCAAGGGAGCCTAATCCCCTTGTTATGACTGTCAAATTGAAGAGAAAAAAAAAAAACAACTAAGTTTATCCTTTTACAGCCAAAAGTTTTATTGGGAAGAGGAAAATGGCTGTCTGTTAAAATATATTTATTCATGTCCCCAGAGGTGAATTATAATTTCACTGTTCACTTCCCACCAATCATAAGATATCAAGTTGACTGAGATATCGCTGGCTAACCTTGCTCTAGACTTAATGATATACATCAAGACAGATAAACGACAGAATCTGACAGATCTGCCTGACGGCTGTTTTCAGACCTTAAAAACCCACCAGGATTCAGTTTTATGATACGTATTTTAGTCCTTAGGGTCATTCTGCCTGGGTTACTGAAAAGAATGAGAACTTGATGGCAAGATTTTTCTTTAACTGATGTGACTGCACAGCAGGTCTTTAAAGAACATAAACCACCATGAAACCTAATAGTGAACTAAGTGGCAAATAAGAGGACAGAATTACGGTCATCAAAACCTCCCCGTCGCTCCCAAGCAAACTTCTTGGTGCTATGCGGAGGGCCAAATTTATCACTGGTTTAAGTCAATAATATTATAGAGGAAAATTAATTATAAAATAATTAATTATAAAATAATTAATTTAGCCTAGTATAGTGTGGGAAGGAAAAGGAAATAGTATAATGGAAGGACTGGTGTTTTCACATTATAAAGAACTTGCAGAAAATATTTTTTAGATGTTCCCCTAAGAGTTCCAGTAATTCTTCCCTTATACCAACAATGTCTGCATGTTATCATTCTCTAAGAGAATACTGAAGTTCATAAAATGGATGTACTATTATAATTATTTTTTATAGGGCTCATCTTTTTCCTTCAATCTTTGTTCTCTCTAATACAATTCTGACTCACTGGACTATTTCCTTTGTCAAAACTGCTTAGTATTTCTCTGGCACATCATTTCAATCAAAGAAAGCAGAGACCAAGACCAAGAATGCACAAAATCATCCTGAAATAAATAACTATAGGACTGACCCTGTAAGTGAAATATGTCAGCAGCTCCACAATAGCTCCTAGCAAGCAAAGGGACAAGATTTCAAAGGCAGAAGGTACATAGGATAAATTTTTTTGTGTCTGTTCTGTACAGGCGGATAGACGATGGCAGAACTGGGATTGAATTTGGAATATTGATACACAGCTATATTTTTATTTGAGAGATGTCATCCCCTGGAAGACAGTCAGAATACATATCTACTGCCTCTCTCTGTTCATTTCCACACTAGAATTTTTATGGGTTAGCATTTCTTGGTCTACAAAGACTCCAACTGCAAATCTAAAATAACAACTTATATAGACACTGTATAACAACCTTAGCTTAAAAGCATCCTTATCTTCTCTGCTAAGCATTTGGCTCTTAAACATCAAACATTCCCCAGAGAACAGCAAAAGCAGTGTAAAAAACAATTGGGTTCTATTTGCACTGTTTTGACAACAAACAAAGCTAAGAGAGAACAGCAGCTATTATCAGACATCTGTTCTAAGGAATAAATGATATTTATGGCCTCAGGAGTATGTACTGCTCAAATTACATCAGAGAAAAGGTCAGCATGCTCTAGGTGTACAATTTTAATTCAGTTTGAGAAATCAACACTGCTGCCCAGGAGTGGAGTTCTTGAAGCACAGTTATACAGATGCTAAGAGATAAGACCAGATCTTCCTTGCACGCACTGCAAGAAGGAAAGGTACTGGAGAACTGCCCTTAGCTTACCTTAGAATGACAAAGTCTCGGACGGGATGAGGAGCCATGCTGTTCAAAACATACTGATAAACTTCTGTCTGCTTGTCCAGGCTCTCCACCACCTTCCACTGCAAGAAGTCCTCGTCCCAGAGGTGACGTTCTCTCAGCACTCGGTTCAGGACAACTGATGGGGGGGCTTCAACTTCCACCGAGGCTTTCCAAAGCCGTAGGGGGTTCCCATCCCCAACCTGGAGTAAAGCAACAAAGAATGTAAACCCCCATGATTTATATGCCTATGTTCAGCAGAGGATAACTGAGGACAAAATCTTGATATGGATATCTGACTAGCTTAAGAATGTGCATATTTCCCTGCTAATCATTACTATTATTGCTGTTGCTGCTGCACTACTGTATGTGAAAACACATGCTTACTAGTCCTGGATGGAAGACTAAAGTGATACATTACATCTGCTCTCACATCAGTGTATATCTGGACCATTTCCCATAGTGCCAGTGGAGCTGCTGTGTTATTTCTGATGTGACACAGACTGTTTCAACTCCAGGCATCCTAAGTGTAATGAAGAATATGTATGTATAGAAGTAAAAACCGATGAAAGGAGAGACCGAAACTCTGGGCTGAAAAAAAGCTACCACCTTGGGTAATCTGATGCACTAGCTGGGACTGAGCATCAACTAACTCTCCCAGTTAATTGGTGGAAGAGCAGAACACACGTTGATTCACTTATGTGTCAGACACACAGATGTTTGCTCCTCAAAATAGCCACAGGGGAAGTATTGGGAAAATGCCTTTCAAAGAAGGAACACAAACTGCTTGCTAACTCTTCCTAGCTCAGGGCACCTGGTACTTGTTACACCTCCACAGCATGCAATAAGGGGAGTGAAAAGTGCTGGGCTACACACAAGATGAATATCCTAAATTCCACATGTACAGCTTTTCTGCATGGTTTTAGGGCTGTCATGTTTCAAGCAGCAAACAAGTGAACTCTAGGTACTGGATCTTGCAAGCCCTGCTTTTCTAACCCTTCCCTACCCTGGCATCCTCACATACCAATGCTAGTGCTCCAGAAACCTCCAGCACCTCCCACAGACCCAGGACTGTGTCCCCAGAAACCCAACTCCCACCTTAAATTATTTTATGTTGTTATAATTCCTTCTCCCCAAAGCTTTCAGTTCCCCAGTCCTCCTATTGTAGACCCTCAGAGGACCCCAATCTCCTCCGCAGTCTCACACACCCTTGACCCCAGACCTGTGCATGTCCTTCTTCACTCCCTCCCCTCTCCCACCTGAGCCCTGTTACTCCCTCCCCAACATCCTGCAGTCCCTCCCTGGAGAGGCCACTCACAGAAGCTGCCTGCAAATGAGTAACTGTGATTTCTTTGCCCTAACAGAGGGGTTGCAACTGCCCCAAAAGGGGTAATGCTGCCTCTGGCCCCTAAGCCACCCTGCCCCCTCGCTGTCCAGATCCCATACTTCTCCCAGTGCTCTTCCCCTACCTAACTAGTGTCACCCACCCCTAATCCATCCCCTCCTCTCGCTAGCTGCTGCTGATCTGCAGACCTCTGTTTTGCCATTGCATTTCCCGCAGCCCTGAACTCCGCTGTCTGCAGGGGCCCTGCAGCCCCCTCCTCCTGGCTGCAGCAGGCTGGCTCTCCCTGTAGAAGTGACGGAGCCTGGAACAACTTTGGAAATTTTGATAAAGGTTGCAGATATCAAAACTCCAATGGAAACAAGGACAAGAGGATCAGGGATAAAACTGGCTGTATGGCTGGCCTGGCTAAGTAAAGCAGCGAGTAGCCTGAAGATGGTTTTTAATACCTATGTTCTGTCTGTGTTCTCCACTCTGCTGGCAAACAACAGGATATGGTCAGAAACTTTGCCTGTCTCCCAGTCAAAGAGCTTCCCCAGGTAATGTTATATGTTGTTTAAAGTCTCAGCTCCCTTCTGGTTGTGGTGTTTACTGTATCACTTAGGTTATCCATTTTGGAGATCTTAGCTTGCTTTGTGTGCTTTTTCCCCGGAATCTTGTACTTGAATCACTATTATATTACATTTAAGCTGCTTTTAGTTGTCTTTTTAAAAAAATCATGTGCCTCACCAGACAGAAGGGTATGTATTTAGCCATGCAACAAGTCAGGGTGTCTCATAGCTAGGCTGTATTTTGCTTTGGTTTCTTTACTGCTTCTTCTATGTCCCCCCAAATTACCTTTTTGTAGGCGAGTTCTGTGCTCTCTATACTGGAGCACGTGACCCATCCTTTGAATTTCTCTTTCGCTTCTTTCTGGAGATTCTGCATGAGACTTTCAAGGTACATCTGATAGTTCCCTCCTTCCTCATCCACTTGTTTCCCAAGCTCCTCCAGGGTGGGAGAATGCACTTCTGCGTCAACATAGGAGTTTCGGGACTGGGTGACCATCTCGTGCGGGACCTGTGCCACAGAAGGGACGGAAAACACACAGGGAAAACCTCCTGCTGAGAACTCTTCCTTAAGGCAGTGTGTTTCTAGGCTGATGCACCATTCAGCATCCAACTGCAATGAGCCTATGATCTGTAAAATGCATATCTAGGTCTGTCTTTGCTTATTACACAAGATGAAAAATCAAAGTAGTATAATGAACCAGTCCATGGCTCAGAATAGCACTACTCATGCAGAACGACATTAGACTGATCAACTGTATGTCAATACACCTGTGTTGCTCCTCTAGCATCCCCCCCACCCCCCCCCCGGCCCCGAAATGTTGCCTTGTGCTTCTGGGGAAGGGAGATATGAGCATTATCTCTCTTCCACCTGCAGTGAAAGATGCATGGAGACTGCATCTCCCTATGTAATTTTAACTTTATTGCATGACACACAGAAATAAAAGTATAACGGTTTTCCTTTTTGAGATGGATAAGTTTGAATTGAGGTGCTAAAAGCATTATAATAAAAAGAAATGTTAAACCAGCAGATTTTGATTTTATTTAGACTAAAATTTCCTAATCCAGTAGTTTGGGTTGAAAACTGTTACGGAATAATTATCCTGCATTTTTAATAGTTGTGTCTTCGGCTGCTAGAAGGGAACAGTCATAAAGAAATGAGATAAATAAACTTTAGATGGAGCAAGTTTACAAATAAGCGAGGTACCATCAATCTCTGAGCTAATACAAGACAGAAAATGTAAGCATAAACATAAATACTTCAAAGGATGCTGCATTATGTGGCCATGAATAATGCCGTTTGAGTCTCTCGCTCACCTCAAAAAGTTTGTTGCATTCCATTATCATGTGAGCAAGTCCCTGAGTAGCTGCCAGGTTTTCACTGAGGTCCTTCTGATCTGGCTTCCCCGTTGCATATTTTTTCTGTATTACTCTGTAAGTGAATTCAGTGTCTCAGGTAAAAAGAGCTGAATCTTTTTAATATGAAAGCAAACAGCAGCAGGATGTTCAGAACACCAGAGAGAAAAGCCTATCTTCAGTTTTTATTTATCACAAAGACTGCTCAGGCTGTTGGGCCTTTTCTAAAGGAAAAATATTTACCTAAAATACTGTTGAGCCAAAGGTAAAAGCAGGAAAGTTTATGCGTGTCCTGCATTAGGTGTTGTACGTTTTGGAATGGACTTCTAACAGACCTGATGTACAGTGTTTTATGTTGTTACCGCTTAAAGCGCTTGCTCAGATGCTGGTTATACACATACACAATCATGAATCTCAGTGTATTCTGAATCAGATGGGGGAAAAAAAAAAAAAAAAGGTCAGAAGTGACATCAAGTTGGGACCGCTAATGTTTAGCAGGGTCTATGCCCTGTTAAGTCTATACTCACCATGTTACACACCATCTTAATGTGGCCTGAAATAAACTCAGTTTCCCAAGTGGCAGAATGTAGCCAGAAAATACAGAGTGAAAAACCACTCATTGAAATTCTACTTACTAAAATCCTTTAAAACATGGTCAGTCTTTGACTTCAACCAGAGCAAAATCAGGCCCTTTCCCTTCACAGAACCCAACATTACTTATGCAAAACTCACTGGTGCCCCACTGAAATTTCGCATGGAAAGCAGGCACTGCATATTCACAGCAGAGAGCCAGAAATGCCCGCTGAGCTTGTGGAAACGCCTTCTGCGCACGTGCAAGCGTGCTTCTGGCTCTGCTGCATGGGCTTTCCCCTCTCACTGAAGCCATGCCCTAGGTAATGTATGCTGGAAAGCGGATGCTCTGGAAAATTGTACCCTGCGTGCCTTTGGAAACACTGAAAGCATCATTTCAGGATATGGCTATTTGTAGCGTTGAGAAGAAAGTTACCTTGGTGAGCTCTCTTTCTTCACTATATTGAGATGGAAGAGGGAAGGGGCCAGACAAACAGCTATGTTCATAGGAGTCATCTGATTCTCCTCCACGGAGGTGACGTCGCTCAGGAAGCACAGCAGAGTCTGCAAAACCTCCCGGTTCTCATCGGACATCAGCATGATGGCTGCCTGCACCGCCTGCAGCCGCTGCTCCTTGGGGACGTCTGGGGAAAAGCAAGTGACCATTCGGGGGGGTCAATTGTGAGATCAGATAAGGAGCCAGGAACAAGATAGAGTTAGCACAAGCATTCACACTCTGGGAATGGCTTTCTGAAGAGGTGGATGAAGGGGCAAAGACCAGCTGGTTGTTGGAAGGATGTGGTATTTGCTCCTCCATCAAGCACAGCTCACCTAGCCAGTCTATGGCATTTTTCTGCTCATTTGAAAGGCTCTTCCCCAAGAGAGAGAATGAACTTCATTTAAAGTTTATGCAGGTAGAGTAGTATTTGGTACTTGTACCTTTAAATGGTATTTTTCAGGTTTCTTTTGACCCTGGGAAGACAGTTCCAAAGTCTTAGGGAAGCTTTGGGAAATTACACTTGTGTCCTAAACCATAAAAAGAGTTTCATGAAAGCGGTAATGGACACGCTTAAATAGCATCTCAGACAGATTCATTTCTAAAACTACCATAAGTTTTCTCAGTTTGGACTTGGACCCCTCCTCTGGGTATTACATACCCTCTGTATAATCGAACGGAAGAGGAACAAAAGTAGATTTATGGTACAGGCAACTGCCAGCTTTTAAGCTCTGCCTGCTAGCCTTGTACAAGCACCTTACTTTAAAAGCTTTCAGACATGAATGACAAACTGAACACAGCCCAATGCTTCCAGTTTTCTAGAAGCGGCAAGGCCAGGTCTTTCTGAGAAGTCAGAGGAGCCTTTGCTAAATCCATGCAACATGTCTTTTCTTCTCACATAGCCTCTTGGTACTCCCTGTGCTGTTACACTGGTGGGTCTAATACATAGAGAAGATGACTGGCCAGCCCTTCAAGTCATAGGTAAACATTAGGCAACCGAGAGTTTTAGGGAAATGGAGAAAGTTTAATCAATGCTATGCCATATAGACCACTACACTAATCATCTCATCCCCAATCATCTGCGTTACAGCAAGCCAAGCCAGTTTGGGTATATGAAAAAGGTCCTGGATATGTGAAAAAGATCTTCGGTGAGTCCCAGAAAATCAGAAATCCCTTGCCAATACACTAAGAGAGGAAAAATCCTTCCTAACTTCACATTAGTAATTTGTTAAACAGGATGAAGGGGAAGAAAAACTCCCAGCTACAGATTTATTTAATTGCAGACATTATGAAATACAATTGGTATCCCAGCAATTTGCAACACTTTTCTTTCTGTGAAAGGAGTTTTGTCAGTACCCTCTAAAACAGAAAAATAGATTTGTCGTTGGTTATATGGAAAAAACCCCACTGCTACTCATTCTTAATCCAAATATTGGTCTCCAGTGTCTACAGAGCTCATCTTTTCTTGTTCCCACCTTGGTTTAAACAGACCCATCCTCAAGTCTTTCTGAAATCTTTGAAAGTATTGGTGTACTTCAAGAAAATCTTTCCTAGCACTTTTTTCCCCCTCTGATCAGTGTAAAGAAGAGCTCCTCAGACTTCCCACTGTGGTTCTATGTAGGGTTACAGAGTCAGCGCGTGTCCCTTTCCACAGCGTTTCTTTGTTGGCTGGTAGCAATGTTTCACCATGCAGCCTTGTGGCTGTTGTGAATCCTATCGCCAGGCTCCCGACTCGGAGATGGGGATTCATTCTGGCTACAGGCCTAATAATGCCGATGACATTGAGATCTGTCGTATCTCTGTTCCTTTGACAAGGGGGTACTTTACTTGCAGTCTCTCCTGTGCCAAGATAGGACATTCCCAATTTTCATCAAGCGATAGTTTAAAGGTGGTTTCCAAGGATGGGTAGAAGATGTCCTTCTACCGGATAATCTTCTCCTTGGCCACTTCACTATGGAAACAACTGTGACTGCCATTTTATTAGCACCACAAATTTCTGTTCCTTTTCTGAACAAGCTCATCGATGTGTGTGTAGGCAGACAAGACCTGCAACGTGTAAGCAGGAAAGAAGAGGGGTAAATGATGGTCCAGGGCTAGGCACCGTTTCAGTTCCTTTGAGTCCCAAGACATCATGTATGACCAAATCCACTACACTTGTTTGTGATGCTGTCTCTCATATGCAGGATCACAGCATTTCTCTATCAGCTGCAGACACTGTGATGTTAAATACATTAGTGACTACGTGCCACAGGCAGATTTTTACAGTAAGGGGAAGCACGGAAGTAACTTAGATTCTTTAGCACTGGGATTATACAGTGTTTAAAAATGGCTTTCTATTGTTTTGGCAGCTGAAACGTCTGCAAGTGAAAAGACTAGACACACTTCTCTTTAGTGCTTCCAATTATTTGGCTTAGGCTGGCTGGGTACGCTTTTCTGTATCTGCCAGAGCACCGGCTGACTGGCCTTCAAAACGGACATTGTCAGAAAAAAATTCGAATTCCTCTGGCTTCTCAGTGTTTTCCTCATTGTTTGTTTCTCCTTACTTCAGTCTGGAGAAGAGATACACACTCATTTCCTGATTTATAGGGATTTTCATCATTCTGATGCATTTCAATCTCAGATTTTGCTGAAGACTGCTTGGGATGAAATGAAAAGAAGAAATCTTCCGTTTTTTTCTTTCCTCACATAGAAGCTGAGGATGTATATGAAAGCACCTTGTTGCTTGCACGTATATTTTATTGATTATAATGAAAAGGCAAATAATCAAAAGTCACAGCAAGGAAGGAGACTACACAGACTCATGTTCTCATGGTCAAGTACCACTTCTCCATGCCCAGAAGACTCACTGGTATTGAGATGACTGCATGAAATGGGCCCATGGTTTAAAGAAATTTGACACTTTTTATGTCCATGACAGCCTGTCCTCCTGGCTTCTTTCTGATGGTAAGGCTGACCTTTTCAAAGCTTCTCAAGATTTGAACAGTGTCTTTCCATTAAAATTGCTAATATTTTGACAGGGACACCTTTAGGCAGTTCTAAATATCTCTCATTGAAAGATTTTGAAAGCAGAGAGCTTCTTTTATACATCTTGGAGGTGAGCAGAAAGAATCCTACCCAGTGTTAACATACAAAATTTATTTACGATATATTATCATACAATATATAATATTGTAAAATTGTTTAAAATAATAAAAATATTGGAACTTACATTGGTAGATGTGTAGAAAAGTCTCTCCTAGCTTACTTGTGAGGAGAGGTTCCGGCAAGTCCCTGAAAAATTGCTTTACCATGTCTGCCACATCATATGCTGACTGGTCTTCATAGCTGACGTTTTCTGGGGAGCTCTCATTCATCTGCCGTAGGGCCTGGATCCGGGATTTCACTCCAGATTTTCGAAACAGACCCACCTTAAAAGGCACCATGTGGAATTGAGTTTAACAAAAAAAAAGTTACTTAAAGAATATATATATAAAAAAATCTGTTACAGGGGACTTTGATCATAACCAAAGCTTGGATTGCTTATTTTACTCTAGGCACAAGATAAACATGTGCAAATCATAGAATGGTGTGGGTTGGAAGGGACCTTAAAGATCATCTAGTTCCAACCCCCCTGCCATAGGCAGGGACACCCTCCACTAGACCAGGTTGCTCAAGGCCCCATCCAAATGTGACGGTCATGACTTGCCCACAGTCTCGCCGGGAAGTGCATGCTCTCACGATGGCACTGAAAGAGTTAATAAGGCTGCTGCTCTGTATCCCATTCTAGAGGGGTAGTTCAGAGTGCATGTGGTTTCCCTGCTGCCTGAAGAGTTTAAGCAAGACAGTCAGCTGATATAAATCAGCGTGGCTTGCTTGGCTTGGGTGACTGTCTGTTGATTTACTCCAGCTGAGAATCTGGTTCCTCATGTTTATTTGGGTATATATTTTGAAGACTAACAAGAAAATATTATGCTCAGCTAAGTAATAAATGTTGTGGCAAAAGATTAGTACATCCTGGTAGAGTTTTAAAAATCGAGACCAAATCTATTTTTTCCCCTTCCTGCTCTCTGCTTCCAACAGTTCCCCCAGATCCCACTGTAAACCCCAGTTTGAAAGTGGGGGCCACGGAGGGAGATTACTCGTGCAGTGTCACTTTTTTATCCTGTTTGCTTTCTGTTCTAAAGGAAGCAGTAACTCCTCAAATGATGCCTTCACGGCAGTGCTGCCCTTTTACATCCTTCATGCCAGTGGAATTCCCCCGGGGCGAATTCCTGAACCTCAACCACATTATTTATTCCCAAGTGAGTTTACAGTGTTTCATTTGGGAAGTGTTAGCACTGTTTTCCTTCAGTTTTGCAGGGGAAAAGGTGAAATATTGAGAAAGACCTACAAAAAAGGTGCATTTCAGGTTTGGAATTACAGATTTCTGTTCTTCCATGCCTGTTGTCTTGCTGGTGGTCAGTTCAGCTTTCTGTGTGGTGTAGTCCATCACCAAAAATGTGTAAAGGCAAGGAAATAATGACTTTTGGCCTTCTTCCCCTTACTTCTGCCAGCACAGAGTTCACGTAGGTCCCTCCTCTCCCTCAAACACCTCCCATGCTCAACTGTACGGTATTTAGGACTTTGTTAACTCACACGCTGATGACACTAATTACATAAATCACACACTCCACAACTCTGTGAGGGGATGTATTTATTTATATGGAGATGAACTGCTACTCCAGACTGGCTGTGAGCAGCTCTTCTGCTATGTCTTCTTATTGATGAATTTAGCCTTGCTCTTGAGCTAAATTTATGTGTAGGAAGTAGAGAACTGGAGTGTGCCCTGTGTACATCCTGGTGCACTGAATTGCTGTTCACAGGTGAAGCTCTGCTCTTCGTTCTGAGAAGAGAATACAAGAAAGACCATCTTGCTCTTCTCGTTTGGTTTTCCCTTTCTCTTCTTCTTTTTAAATGCCTTTTCCTCTTAGAGAGGAAATTCTATCCAAAAATTATAGTTTTGGCATGTGGTAGATAAATGTGAGAGCAGAGGCTCAGTTCTCTGCTGTTGATGGAAAGTGTCCTTGCTGGTATAAAGAACCTTTAAAAACTTCCAGCTAAGTCTGATTCGAGAGGTCAGACATCAAATCTTACCTGCGCAATCTCCTGCTGCACGTCATTCTGCTACTCTCAATCTCTGGTTTCGTTTAATGATATTTATCCAAACTCCTATTTCCCTTTTTCTTGGAAAATTCATAATTAATTGAAAGAGGACAGTTCTTCACTTGATAGAAAAAGATGTTTTAGGCTCTGTTCTGCAATATTACTGATGTATTCTGTAAATAAAATGGGACTATAAATCTAGTGATTTATCAGAGGTTAGCCTGGCCCAATCTCTTTATTATCCTCATGCTGCAGATCATCTGCCCTGCAAGTAGCCATATGATGCATGACAGAAATAAAGATGCAGTTGACAAAGGCAAAGCAGTTTCTATTTTACAAGTTGAAACTGAATAATATATCCAACAAATAATGGTGAGGCTCCTCCTACCATCTGAGACATTTCAGTGCCAGACCTTACAATGATTTACAGCAACCTCAACTTTACCAAGCACGTGCAGTAGAAGCTCTGATGCCTGTTAAGGACTCTAGACTGCCTTCTGCAGTGCACCGAAGAGACACGTACGCAAGATGCTGGGGGAGACTGGAGGCTGCTCAGACCTCTGCCCAGGCATTAACAGACTTTGAATTAAATGGGAACAAAGGGAGTGACTGTAAAGCAGAGAAGCTGAATTGCCTGGAGAGTTTTGGCCTAGAAAGGTTTTTGGTGGAAAGATAGTTTAAACGGTCATGATCTGTACTTCTCCTCCTTCATTTTCTATTCAGTATTTTCCCAATTCTACTCTGAGTGGAAACTCAAGCTGAGTTGAAATGGCCCTTCATGTGGCTCTGATTCTTACCAGCAAGTAAACCTTCTGTCTCGGAGCAGATGTTTGTCTGAGACTGCCCATGGACTCTCCTTCTGACCTCCTCAAATCCCTCAGGAGCTTTTTCTTTCTCTGTGGTTTTACCCTCTCTTTTACTTTCTCCCCCATCTATCCCCCCCTCTCTTTTCTCCTTCTTCCTTTTGCTCTGCTTCTTAGCGGACAAGCCCATCTCTATCCCCACATCTCCTGTTCCTCATACTTGGGCAAGTGTCTACTCCTCCAGTCCTGTCACTGATTCCAGGCTTGCTGCATCACTTTTCTTCCTGTACTTGGTTTCCCTGCTCAGATTACCACAGCGATAACCAGGCACGTTTGTTACTGAATATGTTGCTTCTAGTTGTCTCTATGCTTCTTCTATTAATACATTTCCAACAGGCTATTCCTTCCATCCCTCCACTCCTGTGCTACGTATGGTAGGCAGAACTCATCTCACTTCTCTTTTGACACCCAAGAGTTAGATGTCAAGGTTTGACCACTACAGAATCTCTTTACAGTCAACAGAGAAAAAGGATAGGAAGGGCCTGTGTATCCCCACTGTGTTCCCCCAAAGGGAAACAGCTGAGAGTCACAGCTCGGCATTTAATTTTCAGACTTCCATTATGGGGAAGATGACTGTCACCCAACAAAACAACCCGAACAGCAACCAGAATGGTGATCAGAAAATGGAAAGATTCCGAACTGACCACTTCCACCCTTTTCATGTGCTCAGAGCTAGGAAAGCGGCAGTCTGTGGAGTAAAATGCTGGTTGCTCCTTTTGAAATTACAACTGCCTAAAAGCAGTTATGGAAGAGGTCATATGACATGAGGTCAGTAATAGTAGAGAGCTGAACTCAGTGAGCCAGGGGGTTTCTCCCAGTCCTATGTTCATATCCTCATCCTTAGGGGAAGAACAGTAAAAACATGACTGGTATGTCCCTGCTCTGTAGCTAAAGACAATAAAAAAATCTGAAATACTTTGAGCATGAGGGTCTCCCAGCTGGCTTGTTGCAGCTAAGAACACTATAAAAGGAAATGTACCATAATGGCTTTGGCATTGAACCCCTGCTGACCTAACTCTATCTGGGTATATCTGACTTTGTCAACAGAATACTTTGAATATTTTGCTGAGTTTGCTCTCTATTCTTGGACTTTTCTTTCTTTGCTAAGCAAATAAAACCTTTGGTACCATATCTTGTGAAATGGTGAATGCAGTTAACCCTCACTGGCAACAGTCAAACATAAGCAGGGCAGATACAGGTAGAAGCTGGGAATCCTGAGCTTTGTTTTAATAGACATGAAGATCTCATGTCATTCTTTGAGGTAGGCTATTGTATGTAAATCAGCGGGACTGTTATAGCTACAAGAATTCAACAGAGTAGCTGGATACAAATCTGAAAACGGCAAACCATTAGTATTGGCACCAAGTCTCATATCACCAAAGGAGATCTGGGCCCAACATGAGATATAACAATGTTCAAATAATTCTGGTACTAAGTACAAAAAGCTTCACCATTGCTTGCTTAGGGTATCTTTTCAGAAAAAAATCTACTGAGTCTCTGAGTATAGTTCATACCTGATCTAGACAGTTGCTCCGTAAGTACCGTAGCGCTTGCTGTATGCTCTGGGGAAGAGGCTGTCCTGTTCTCTGGACGTGAACTATCAGAGGCACGCCAAAGACGTTCTTGTCCTTGTAGTCAGGGACTTTCATCCTCTTCATGAACTTTGGCACAGACCTGAAAATGAACATGAACAGGCTGCATGAAAATATCAGTATCTCTGAGTAACACTGCTGGCAGAAATTGGTAACTGGGGGCACCTCCTTTTCTGTAAAGATGGTGAAATAATGTTTAATGCACAATACATGGACACTTTACAATATGTATAACTAATGGATTTCTTGACAACTTTTATAAGTAGATGGCCTCTGGCTCTAAGATATAGCATAACAATCTACCAAAAACCTTTTACTACACAGTTGTCATCCAGCTGAAGCCAACATGGTTTAAAGCATCTGTTACGGACTCAAAGGAATGGCACAGTAAAGCATAGTGCAGAGGGTATCTGAGAGAAAAGGAGGTTCAGTTCTCTAACATGCTGAATGATTTTTATAGAACCGGTTACATGATTTAGTATTTCTATTGACTAACAATTTACAGTAATAATGATGGTGGGAAATCCCTATGTGCCAGATTCATCCCTGGTGTTATATGATTTATTCCAGTTGAGTAACTTAAGTAAAGCTGGTGAGCTTGCTTTCTTCCAAAAGTGATGGTGAAAATGAGAACAAACTGGATTCCCTTTGTGGGATTCATGACTGCAGTGGAATTAAAAAAGAAAAAAAAAGGATGAATATGACATGAAGGCGACAAAGATTTTTCTCATCTGTGTGGGAAGAAAATGAAATTTGGATTAAATGACCTACTGAAGGAGTACAGCATATAACTTTACAGCTATTTAGAGTCCCACTCTTACAGAAACATAGAATCATAGAATAGTTTGGGTTGGAAGGGACCTTAAAGATCATCTAGTTCCAACCCCCTGCCATGGGCAGGGACACCCTCCACTAGACCACGTTGCCCAAAGCCCCATCCAACCTGGCCTTGAACACTTCCAGGGAGGGGGCATCCACAACCTCTCTGGGCCACCTGTTCCAGTGCCTCACCACCCTCACAGTGAAGAACAGCAGGATCTAGAACTTGCTGTATTCTAGTCTGTTTATTTGGAGTTAGTTAAGGTGAGATACCTTTCAGTACAGATGTTGTCAGCTAGCCACAGGGAGCTGCACCAAAGGAGAACAGCTATCTAGGGGTTATTCTTACTGAATTTTACCTCTCTAAGGGACATTTAAAAAGAGTTAGCAGTCCAGACTTCCTCTATACCCACTGTGGAGTTAGGCATCTCTGGAGGGTGACCCAAACCCTCAGCCTTGGATAGAATGAGTTGCCTTTGGAGTTTCCTGTCTTTTTCCACTGACCACAGACAGCCAACCCAACTTGCTCAGATTAGACTTACAACTATTCAGAGAGTGAGGTAGATCTTACATGTAGTCCCTTGTATCAGTTTTTCCATTTCAAAGGCAAACTTCTCTTATCTAGCTCACAGCTGAATTTAGTGGGATTTTGGTGAAGCACTTTGAACATGGAAATCACAATGTAAACGTCATGTAATTTTTCTTTTGACTCAGTGTCTCTGCGTTTTAGGGAAAATTTCTGTTATCCTTTTGATTATTTCTCAGATACTTATAATCTCTTATCTATGCCCATTTCCATTCCAATATACCTCAGTCTGCGTGGCCCATTGGGGTTCATATACTATTAAACAGGCAGATTTCTGTAGCCAGTTGCTACAGAAGGAGCCACACTGCCAGCATTCATGTCCATCTGCCCTTCACTCCACGCTCTGAGTGGCCAGGTAGCTGTTACAGCTGCTACAGCTGCAAGCTCCCTCTAACGCAGGTCCAGGACTGGGCTGAAGCTTACATCTTTTGATCTGCAGAGAAAAGTCCCGTAACTGTTCTAATCTTCTTTTAAAGCACAAACAAACCAATACCTAATACGTGAAGTATCAGCAGCAGCTGTTTCTTTTCGAATCACAAAACGAATTCTGGGGAAGACTTACTGTAAACATTTCCTACTTTTAATCACTCTCTCCTACTCCTGTTTATTTTTCTCGAACTGGAGTGTTGTTGAGAGATGCCGGGGTTTTCTCTCTGTTAGAGAACAGGAATGAAGTCAGATCTCCAGGATCTATTTCTGACTTTGCCACTGAGTCACTAGGCAGCAGTGGATTAAAGGGGACAGTTTCAAATTCTACAGTTGAAGTAAATTGCTGCTTCTAATTGCATTTCCTAAATTTACTACCAGAATAACAGAATTAGGAGAAACTATTTTCTTCTAAAAATATCTCTTTTCCAGCTATCAATGGTACTCACCAGGTCCAGCCATGTTTGTTTGACATGGAGTACTTTTCCATGATGGCAGTGAGACGAAGCAGCGAGAATTTTTGCAGTAAATTCAGCTGGGCTGCTGACTGATTGCTGATGTGAAGTGATGCAATGGAGTGGCTCAGGCGATAAGAGATTTGGAAACTATGCCATCGCAACCGCCTTTAGCAAAAGAAACAATAGAAAAATCAGACAACTGCTTTAACTGGGCAGAAGATGGTATGCTGTGAGATAGGGCTGGGCAATATACAAAACATACGCAAAACATACACACATTATGGCTCACGGTGTGTCAACTGAAAGAAAATGTAGCTTGGAGGCAAATGAAACAATTTCATTTCAGTCTAATTTTGGAAATGCCCAAGCTTTGTTTTTTTAATGTTAGATTCACAAGCGGGTGTGGGTCCTGTCCACATACTCAGGGAAGCAGTGCTGCCTGCTGCGCCCTTTAGCCCACACATTTCCAACAGGATGTGGGAGATCCAGATTCAAATGTTCTCTCCCTGACTCAGAACCCGGATTTGATGCCTGGTCCCTCACCTCCCAGGGGACTGGCCTGACCACCAAGGTATTTGGGGATGAGGTTCTCCACATATGTCTATTATTAAATACTGAAGTATTTTTTGGAGAAGGGATTGAACCCTGTGTCTCCTTGGCAAGAGCTGTAACCACCAAGCTATTGAGCCACTCACATCTTCTCTTTACTCCAATGCACTTTATATATTGGATACATCGGAAAAAAAACCCCTCATTTCAGTTTCTTCTTTTGCTAAACATGAGTTCTGGCTCAACTCCTAAAAACTTTTGCACTGCTCATTTACTCAGTAGTTTCCTCGAGTTCACTTGCTTGTGATGGTGGTGAGCAAGCATGGGCAGTAGTAAACCATGGCATGGCAGAATCCTCTGTGAGGACTTGACAAGACTGACGGCAGATCAGAAAATACCAGGTATTTTCTCACTGCTTTTGCATGTACAAAGCCACCCTACACACAGCAGTACGGATCCACAAAAGCCTTTACCCAGGACCACGCTCCTTTGGCTCAGCAGGAACTCATCGCTCTGACTTAAAACAGGTCTGCAAACTATTAACAAAATCCCGCTTTTCACTTTTCATAAGAAGTTAATTTCATACCATCACTTCATCCCGTCACGTAAGAGACTGAGGCAGGGTAGGGAAAATCTCTTTGAGCGCAAATGGACACATTTTTAAACCAGACCAATGCATTAAAAAAGTGCACAAGGCTACTGACGCATAAATCCTGAGATGTGTAACTTAGAAGACAAATTGAAAATACATCCCACACCATATACAGGGTCCTACCATGTAATCAATGGCTCACGAGAGAAAAAGCTGCCTTAGTTTGCTCTGTTAAACCAATTCTCCATTGATCCCACATAAGAATTTCCATAGCAGGATGTCCCTTCTCCCAGAGTCCCACCCTTCCCGGGGAAGTCGCCATTCCCATACAGGATGACTACAACTGTAATGGTACCCTGTACCTTCTGACTCCCAGGCTGAGCGCCTCTGCTTCATTATGTCATATTTCACAGCCTATGGATTTGTGTACAAAATTTTGCTGCCTACCTGCTTGGCCTTGTCAGTGATGCTCCCACCCCAGAGTCTCTCCTGTCCCTAACACCAGTGGCTTCGGATTCATTCAGGGATGTTCCATCTCTGTCCATGTCACTTGGTGTGGTCCGGCCATCAGAAACAGAATTTCCTTCAAAATCAAGAGTGATCTGTGTGGGTGACTGGAAAGGCAATGCCGGAGATTCCCTGACTGACACATCATCAACTGGCAGACCTGGCAACACATTCTTTGACCATCCATCTACCACCTCCTGGAGTCCATTGACATGATGCAAAATGTCATCTAAATGAGGAAAAAGGACATCTTTCTCTAAGTCCAGGAGGTCCCCAGTACTAGCATACAAGTGGGAACCTGGCACATTGTCATAAATACTAATTCTGCTCTCTTTAGGACAGCAAGCCATCAATCCGGACTCTTTTGGAGTAGAGCAGTTCTGCTTTCCCAGAGAGATGCTGCCTGTCCTCCAGTTTACACTGTTACTGTTGTCCGTAGGTGAGAGGCTTTCAATAGAAAGTGCCTTTGGGAAGGTCCCTGGTTTGTGATCCTTGGGAATATGCACAACCAAGTTCTCTTGGGAATGAAATTCATTTTTGCGGTTTTGGTCCACCACTTGCCGTAAGGCTGTTCCTGCCAGAACATCTAGGTCCTCCAGGTACATCCCGCCTCTCTTGTTTGCTTCGTGACATTTGCGTTCCTTCAGACACGGTGTGCTCACCCCACTGCTGCTGTTTTCCGACTGACTGCTGTCACTGCTGGATTTGGCAGAAAAGGAAAGTCCTCTTTTGACTGAATCTTGTCCCAAGTTTTGGAGATCGCCATTGACTATCTGTACACAGTGCATGTCTTTCAAGGATTTGGGCTCATACTGGAGAACAGGTCCACTTATCTCTAAAGGACCTGTTCTTCCTGAGCCTTTTAGTTTTCCATGCACACCTTTTGCTTTTAGTGTCTCCATGCGTTTTAGAAAGGTTTTTGCTTTGGTTCGTGTTGGTTTCTCATTCTTCAGGTTGTCCTTGGGGGACAGGGCGGTGTTTATTGCAGTGGAGTCTTGCAGCAGTGTGCTTTCTACATCATGCTGGCCAGAGCAGTCAAAGGTCTCCCTGGCAGCGTTGCTGGTGCCGGATTGACTCCTGTTGTCACTTCCTCCACTGCTCTCGCTGTGAATAGATGAGACCTCAGGTTCACTCAGATCTGTAAGGACGCTCTCGCTGCTTGTTGTATTTTTCATTTTAATGTCCCCAGAAGATCCACGTCTGTCTGATCGGTGAAGCAAAGCATCAATGTCGTCCACCCGAGACCATCGTCTGCTGGTTCTTTGGAAAGTCCATTTATTACTGATAGCACAGAGGTCTTCTTCATCTGAATCTTCACTCTGGAAAACAGCAAGTGGCACATGTTAAAAGCAGGTGCTTTTATTCATTATTTGAATTAGTGTGTGCTGCTCCATGTGAGCAACAGGTAGTAAAGTCTTCCTGAACCTAGTTTATGAAAGATTGGTCATCAGTCCTTTCATAACAGCCTCTTTCATTTAATTGTAAAGACTGAAGTGAGCAACTTAACAAGTAAGGAATAAAAGCCTGCTCTATGTTAGGGAGCTGATAAGTCCCATCAATGCCTCTTGGCTTCTGTGGGGCGGGTTGCCTGTGCACTGAACTGTGTAGGGTTGATGCCCATAGTGACTGTTTAGAAAAGAAAAGGATTTTGAAAGGTCCAAGTAGAGGGATCCTGACTTGCAGGGATGGTGTTAAGATACACACAGTAAAGATTGTGAGGTTGCTGGGTAGTACAGCAATGTGAGCCATTTAAGAAGCCAGAACAGCAAATACTCAATGCCACACTTAGTTTTGCAGTGAGAACTAAGTAAACATCTATAAACTTCACAGGCCAGGTGCATCTAACAAGATTTATGTTTCAGGAACATAACTACAGATAAATAGCCACGATGCTTAAAATAACAATAAAAAAAAATAAATATGGGGAGGTATCGCTTAGGGTGAGCCTCAGCACAGGCAAAGGAAGGCAGCCAAGGCAGCCATGGAGGTGTGGGGAGGAGGAGCAGCCAGGCTCAGTCCTGGATGGGGCAGCATCTACAGCTAGGGTGAACTTTCCTACAGTGACAACCACTATATTCATTGCTTTTGCCATCAGAGGCACCCCAAACTTGAGGACCTCCAGCCTGCCCCGCTGTCTCTGGCTTCCCCCGACCCCTTCCGAGGCAGCAGCAGCCCCACAGCCCTTCCCAGCCTCATCCCTCAGCCTGGGGCAGGCGGAGTTGTGCTTATGTTTAGCAGCTCCAGGAGCTACTCTGCAATGCAGACAACATACGCCTTGAAAAAAAATTTGGATGAAAAAGCTCTCCCTATGACATTTTTCTCATCTGTTTGCTCAAACAAAAAAGATACATCTTCAGCATGAAGCACGCAGTGTCGAACTCACTGTTCTCTAAGGATGCGAAGCCCACAGTTGCTAATGAGTATCCTTCCCCTGACTTTGAACCGGGTTTATATCGCGTTATTCTTGTACATTTGTTTTAAAGCAGAACAAACTAACTTCACCTACATGACATCCAAACAGCTCTTCACATTCTTGGAAGCAGTATGAAGGCAGTAAAATATGACAGGCTGTCAGACTAAAATGAGGTGCTAAACCAGAAAGACTATTTTGGGACTGGAAAAATTCTCATTTTAAAAGTCTATCATTAGAAGTATTTTTCTACGAAGTTTTGATGGCAAAGTTATCTCCCATCTCTGACTAGGTGTCCGCTGGCCTGTCTAATTGAAAAATGTAAACCAAATTTTACAAGAACGCCCAAACCCTTAAATAATGTGAAACCTCAAAAGACGGAGATTGGGATCAGTAGCACGCCAGGTCTCACTAATACCATAATCTTTTGCCAGTTTATCACTTCAAGTTGGCCAGATGTTTTAGATCATATCCAAACCATAAAGCAAAATATAACTATGAAATTTTGGGTTTAGTCATTCCTCTTTTATCTGTTAACATGGAGGTGTGCAGTGCCCCTGCAGCTGATGTTAGTTCACAGGAATGAATGGAGATCTTAGTTCTGCAGCTAGCTAGAGAGAAAAATTAAGCAGCTAGTGAAGCGTCAGGAGAGGGCTAGAAAAGGCTAATTCTGTTTTGGCCATTTTGTCTGCAGGGAAGAAATGGTGTATCAGACAACTCTACCTTCATTTTAGCTCCACAGTTTGCAGTGTGCATATACGGAGTGAAGGACTGCACAGACTCAGGCACTTAAAAATCCATCTATTGTGGTCTTAGTAGTGCCACAAAGTGGATATTTTAAAAACCGCAAGGGTATGTACTTTTAAATATTTAGTAGAGATAATTATATCTACAAAGCATACCACTGCTGAAGCGTTGATGGCACTAGCCAATAGGATAAAAATATTTTTTTTTCATTTGTTGTACATCCCAAAATGCCAAAGGGACCTTAAAGAAGATTCTTGGCTGACACAAATCCCTGTAGCTGCACTGACATTACTGTAGGAACTGACAGGATTTAGCCTGTATTTTCTACAAGCTGGAATCGATTAAACTAGCCAAAGTGGTAGAGACATTGTGACAAACACCAAGAGGAGAGCAGAGAGTAGGAGACAGAAATAAACATAAATTCAGTGGTGTATATATTTTAAATCATTTTCAGAGGAAAATAAGTTTTGAGAGATTTTTTTTGAGAAAGTAGAGATGAACAGAAATGGATATTGGTAGCAAACAAGTTTTGCCTCTAACCACAACAAAGATAGGATTACATTCTGCCCAAGAACCACTCAGAGAATACAAAGGGGTTTTGGTGTCGAAATTTGCAGCTCAATTAAAAAAAAGGTTTAGTTTGGTTTTTTTTTATTTTAATTGGTATTGAAACATGGTTATGTTTCATCAGAAGCAAAATCAGACAAATGAAATATCTGGATACTGAAATGCTGCCATGGTGACCTACTCCAAATTCGGCTGCACCGAGTCCTGTGACATAATGTGCTTTTCTTTTCATGGATTCAGTAGAAATTCTGGAAGCCACGAACACCCTGAATGACCCACTGTTCTTAGATATCAGAGTGCTCTGACAAACGAGACTGTCCTAAAAAAATGCAGAGAGCACTTTGCCAACCGACATGTCACCAGCTATGGGGACAGTGGATCAAGAGTAGGTCTGAAAGCAACAATTCGTCTTACACAGGCGGAGCAGACATCTTGGAGCAGTGACTGTATACTTCTACTGACCTAGGGTGAAATCAAGTGCACGGCTTTGGACCATATTCAAAAGTCCATTTTATACCATTATGTTTGGGAAGATGAGAAGGGGCAAGTTTCTTGAGGAGTGACTGATAACATTTGCCAAAGAGAAAGAGGTTTTGATTCACAGATTTGTCACAGTTGATTTAAAATAGTACAGCTTTCTAAGGGAGGGTATACTTGCCTGAGATACAGAAGGATGCTAACAAAAGGCAAAAAGCAGGTTTATTTGCGGTGGAATTCTGCCACATTTTTCCAGCTGGGGGCAGGAATTCTCATAAATCGACAGCTGCAGAAGGCAGTTAATCCGAAGGCTAATCTCTGTCTGTCCAAATTGCTTATGGACATATTTGCAACACACACACGAGGATTTCTGCATGCATCTCGATGAAGCCAAGGGGAAGAGAGCAGCCCACAGCTTGAATGGTTCGGGTGGGAGAGCAGGCGGTGGGGAACGCTCACACCGTGCTGACTTTCAAAGTAACCTTGCCTGGCAGCTCGCTTGGCCGTATTCTGATGAATCACTCAAGCAGCTGTGCTAGTCCTGTGCAAACCTGTTATGCTGAATCTCCAAAGCAAGCTGATTTTGCATTTCATTGTTCAGATCACCATAGAGACTATTGGGAAAGGCAGTATCTACAGCAAAAAAGTTTACTTTTCAGTGTTCAATTCCAGACCCAATTTCCAGCTTTTACATTTGCATTTACATTTCCTCCTGTCATCAGTCTCTTCTCTCACTTCTCTCCCCCACATTTTCTTCTACTTTCACTTGCTTTCTATCTGTCATCCCAAATCTGCTTTATCTCCCCTTTCTCTAAATTTTTCTGTGCTCTGCTTCTCCCTGGCCTTGTGCAGGTATGGACCCAACTAGCTTCTAGCCCCCTGAAAGAGTACCAAGTCAGGCAGTCTCACTTCCATAGCAAATTAATGGCCATCTGCAAGGAGAACAGCTGAGGGCTTCAATCCCTTCAGAACAGGGAGGAGTGGCAGTAAAAACTAATAAAAATAAAGATAACAAGAAAACCCTCCTTTTTTTTAACCCAACATAATCAGACACTTAAAGAAGCAAGCAAGGAAGCATACAAATCTCACACCAAACCCAAAATACTTGTTGAAGAGAAAAAGGACAGGAACTAAAAATTTCAGGAGGACAATCAGCGTTCACCTATATGTTGCTTTTTGTAATTCTGGTTCTTGTGCAGCTCCAGTATCTCTGCGTGAACACAAGTACACGAGCACATGGATGCAAACTAGACACCACTCCAAGCACGTCAACGACACAATCGAGTTTGGTTTTGCTAAAGGACCTGGATTTTACTGTTCCTTTTCTCAGGTGTGATGTGGGTTTTTGATGTGGAAAGTGTTGGCATTTATCAAAGACAAGAAAAATCCATCAGGTCTCAAGCAGTGAAGAGAAGATGTCCCTGTGGCTCCAGTGAATGGGCAAAACGCAGGCTAAAGAGGCTACGTACACAGCAGAACAAATGGGCACGTGCAGAAGGCAGAAGATCTGGACATTAAAACCCTTCTTTGTTCAAGTTCCCTCAAACAGTGAATAGAGTATGAATAGACTGAATCTGCAAAGACACCAAAGATGCAACTCTCGGAGGCAGTTTTTAAAAAGCATTAGGCAAACATTCTAAGGGAGAAAAAACAGACACCAAAATTTCTCAGCGTCAACAACTACCATTGTACACTACTGAAGAGCTTGGGGGAATTTGTGACCAGCAAACCAAATGTTCAGCAGTTAACACCGGCCATGTTACAAAACTCTCAAAATCAATAGGCAGTTTCTGCAGTGCTCAATGAAACCCTTTAAGCTCAAATAATTCCCATGTTACACAGGAGCTTGTAAGGATGACAGTTTATTTTCACATTCTTAACCGTGAATAAGTCAGTACGAGAAATAAAGAAAAGCTATTGTTTTCGTCTGAGCAGCTTCCATTTTTTCTGAGCAGGATTTTCCATTGTGTACTCACATGGCATTGGCAAACAATCCAGCGTAATGAAACCGCGCTGTCTTTTCACCCGCTAACTTGAATTGCACATTCGTGAAGTTTTAAGTACTGCATGTGCCCTTTTAACACACGTAGTATTGTTCCTGCTGTGTTAGTCACAGGTTTTTTTCTATTTTATTTATAATGTCTAGATTCAGCAATTCACGTTATCATGCGTCCAGATAATGATGACACACATGTTCAAAGTCAAATACACTTAACTTACTTTTAAGGGCATTACTGACTTAAAGGGTCAATCGGGGAGGTCTTATCGCAAAAGCCAGGGCAAAGCCAGCACATTTCATGAAGTTTCCTTACCTTTTTTCTTTGGAAGTTCACATCGAGTTTCATTGAGGCGCACTTGTTCAGTGTGTTCAGTCGTCTACAGGGCAAAGCAAATTCAAAAGATTAGCAGCCTCTGATTAAAGGGCATGACTTTTTGTAAGTTCAAAAGCTTCTCTCTTATCTGCTTGTAGGGTGCCAACTGCATACAACAGGCTTCAGAAATGATACCGGTCATATTATTCCAGGCTATAAGACCACTGCATTAAAAGTGAATCTTAGTTTCATGTTACTTGATAGCTAGGTTTTATACATTGCTTTTTAATTCATAGACATTTAACCAAAGGAAACATGTATAAACGAACACCTCTGATGGCTGGGGAAATGACAAGAGAAGAAGGAGGTAAGTTGCCTTCTGCAGGACTGTAACATAATTGGTCTAAAATGGGGATTTCAAGGCATTGGTGAAAGACAAAAGAAAAAGGTGCAGTTCCTCACTTTAGGCAGTTAGCATATGCTTTAAAAAGCTAACATAAAGAACTTTTAGCAGTTAGTTAAATGTTTCTCCACAGCCAATAGTTCCTTTCCCATACCTGTGGATTTTATAGACGGGTTAATACACCCAACATGTAACAAATCTAACATCTTTAAATAAATATTTGTAGTTATTTTTGACTATGTTCATAATGATGTTATCAGGAACTGTGTGAGGCTTCAGCTCCTTAAATCCCAGGCTATCCCATGACAATAGTGGGTTGAAATGACAATCTGATGAAGATGGAAATTGAATGTGTGTGTGTGTGCCCATGTGCAGAGACAGTCAGAGGACAGGAAAACGTGCTCTTTCAATAGAGAACCTACCATGCTAATCATAATCGATTAGGTTTCATTTATACTTAAAGGTCCTGATTCATTAAACCACCCACCTTCTAAAAGCAGAGGCTCAGAGTTAAATATGTTCATCTTTGAACATTTTCCAGATTTAGGGCTGAATTTCGAAATAGAGAGAGGCAGAGTGAGAGAGCCATGCATCCACAGCTCTCTTCTGGAAGAGGCTGCAAATCCCCAGAACTGTTCACATTCAAAATCTATGTGATAAGTTACAAGGACACATGAAAATAAGTATCACATCAATAATATAATCTCTCACATTGCATAAGAACATTATGGCATTAACATACTGTCTCCCTGCGACTTTACTAATATTAGAAATCCTTTCAAATTGCCACCACTAATAAAGAGCCAGCCCACCAAATGCAGACCTTCCTTAAAAAAAATTCCTTCACAAAATATCACCTGCTCATTTGCAGATAAAATACTCCTCCCTAACTCAATAAACCTGTTATGCTATATCAGAAAAGTCCTGTTCTCATGATATTAATGTGAGTATAATGCATGCACAAGCACACCCTGCATGCATGATAGTAATATTCTTGTAATAAATTTCAAGCTTTGTGGCTCCATAGCTATATTTTCAGCCTTCTGCCCACAAATCCTCCTCCTCAGGGACTTCATCTATTATTGCAAAGCTCATCTTTTGCCCATACATGGAATATTTCAACCCAAAGTTGCATTTTCTTGGGGCCCTGGGGCTGAATAATGTTCAGCAATTCTTTTGAGTGGAAAATGTTTACATTTGCATATGGATATTGATTCCAAATATACAGAGGCACAGACACATTTTCAAAGGATTCCAACCCAACTTTCTATCCGTGGAGACAATTTCCTGTGAGAGGTGAACCAGAGGCTCAGCTCGGAGACCCTGCACAGGGGCCAGTGCTCCTTGCATTCACTATGGTGCCCTTTGCCTTCTAAAAACTGAGGAGCAAGACAGATGTTTCAGGAGCAGAAAGACGAACTAGTGACAGCCCTTGACGTACCCTTCACCTGTTTGTACCCAGGTACCTCTGGATGTGTCCAGCTGACAGCAGAAAGTGCCATGGTATTTCTATTCAAAAGGGCTGCCTCTTCAGCACAGAAAGGGGCAGAAAGCACATGGTGAAACCAACAAGATCATCCAAAGTCATCGCTTTCCCACTAATGGCATTTGAGAGTGAGATTGTTTCAGCAGAGATTGAGAGGTCAGCTCTATAAAAGTGAATATCATTACTTAAATTGGAGGCTTGTTGTATTGGGTTTGTGTGGCAAGGTTTTGGTGGGGAGGGGCTACAAGGGTGGCTTCTGTGAGAAGCTGCTAGAAGATTCCCCCATGTCCGACAGAGCCAATGCCAGACGGCTCCAAGGCGGACCTGCTGCTGGCCAAGGCCAAACCCATCAGCGACGGTGGTAGTGCCTCTGGGATAGCATAGTTAAGAAGGTGGAAAAAACTTGAACAACACCAGGAGCAACTGCAGCCAGAGAGAGGAGTGAGAAGATGTGAGAGGAATAACTCTGCAGACACCAAGGTCAGTGCAGAAGGAGGGGGAGGAGGTACTCCAGGCGCCGGAGTAGAGATTCCCCTGCAGCCCCTGGAGAAGACCATGGTGAAGCAGGCTGTCCACCTGCAGCCCATGGAGGAAGGATGAGGGGGTGTAAAGATCCCACCTGCAGCCCGTGGAGGACCCCGCACCAGAGCAGGTGGAGGCACCCGAAGGAGGCTGTGACCCCATGGGAAGCCCAGGCTGGAGCAGGCTCCTGGCAGGACTTGTGACCCCGTGGGGGACCCACACTGGAGCAGTCTGTTCCTGAAGGACTGCACCCTGTGGAAGGGACCTGCGCTGGAGAAGTTGGTGAAGAACTGCAGCCCGTGGGAAGGACTCACGTTGGAGAAGTTGGTGGAGGACTGTCTGCCGTGGGAGGGACCCCATGCTGGAGCAGGGGCAGAGTGTGAGGAGTCCTCCCCCTGAGGAGGAAGGAGGGGCAGAGACAACGTGTGATGAACTGACCACAACCCCCATTCCCTGTCCCCCTACACCACTGGCAGGGGCAGGTAGAGAAACCGGGAGTGAAGTTAAGCCCAGGAAGAAGAGGGGTGGTGAGAGAAAGGTGTTTTCAGATTTGTTTTTATTTCTGATTACTCAACTCTTATTTGTCTAGTAATAAATTAAATTAATTTTCCCAAGTTGAGCCTGTTTTGTCCCTGACGGTAATTGGTGAGTGATCTCTCCCTGCCCTTATCTCGACCCACGAGCCTTTCGTTATATTTTCTCTCCCCTGCCCAGCCGAGGAGGGCAGTGACACAGCGGCTTTGAGGGGCACCTGGCCTCCAGCCAGGGTCAGCCCACCACACTTGGGAAGCCACACCATTGTCCTGGATGCTTTCTAACCTAGCTTTGCTGTGAAGAACTTGTTTCATCAGAAACAAAACTACTTTTTACTGGGTGCCAGGGGCTCAACCTCAGGTTTTAAATTTACCCATGTACAAAACACCGTCATGCTTTCTGGGGCTCTTCCAGTGTTGTGGAAAGATTTGCCAGTAAAATTAGAGTACTAATGATCATATTTGTGAGCTTGCCTGGTACTAACAACTCAAATCAAAGCCAGTCTGTTTCAACTTCTTCTGCCTTTTTGATGTGCCAGCGGTGGCAGAAAGCTTTTCTCATCTGCTTAACGTCGTTAGAGACTGACAGCCAAGTCCTCAACAAATCTTTCAAAAAACAAAAATAGAAGACTTGGGCTACAAAAGGCTGTCACCAATGTCCCAGTCAAAGTGAGAGAAGCACTACACTTTCACGTCACTGCTTAAAAACATGGGAAAAGACTGCCTGTTTGTAATGTTAACAAAATGCAAAATCTGGACTTGAGAAAAGGCAGGCAAAACCACATTAAATAAGCACAAGAGACGTGCCTATATAAAAACCAAATAATCTCGGATGCATATGAATGCTTGTCTGGAAAGCTCTGCAGTGTTCAGGGGAAGCCTGCAAAATATTTACTACAGCAAGTTGATTTTATTTCTTCTCCAGGCCATCACAGGTGAACACTACCTCTATTGTTTAACATTTATCTCTGGTGAAACATCGCATCTGTATTAAAAATGTCCCTTGATACAATACTCAAAGACCAGTAGAGTGATTCACGTGCCCAAATAGAGATGTCTGGTGCTTTTTTAGATCCTCTAGAGATCAAGCCTGGTCTTCAGCTGCTGCACGTGCTCTTGGTCCAGCCAGCCCATGGAGAAGTCTGAGATATCTTAGGAGATCTAAGATGGCAATAGACACAGGTATTTAGGGCTCTGAATCCCAATCCCAGTGCTGTAATTATTAACCCTTATGATGGAAGTTCTGCAGAAGCAGGAAATCTCTGACTTTCGCATCCTGTACAGCATTAAGCAGTGTTTACAAATAAATACAAGCTTGTAGCAATGCAGGATCCGATTAGCTGGAAAACTTTGTGAAGGACCTGTTGTCCTGCTTGAAGAGCCATCCGGATAATAGGAATACAACTTTGAAGTGACTTGGGGCTCCACGCATTCCCCTGGACCTGTTCCTCAGCTGTTTCCAAGCAGCTGGTGGGGAATGCAGCCAGGGGCACCGGCTGGGCATGCAGGAGGAGGTATGATGGGGAGGGCTAGCATGGACAGCATGGTGTCTCCTACCTCGACAGATCTGCAAATGTTCACTCTTATGTATTGTGAGCAGGCAAACACATTTTACAGTTCTGTAAATTTCTCCCCAAGGGAAACACTACACTATTTCTTTGGTTTATCATTACTCCTAGCCAAGTTTTGGTGCTGCGTGCACATGCCGCCATGCTGGCTGCTTCTGGTGCTGTAGAATTTGGGAAGAGGACATCCAGCTCCTTATACTGGGATCTGCTGAGGTCTGAACACTGAATAAGGGTCTTCGCAGTACCGGCAGAGCTGGTGTGTGAAGCTCACACTGGCACGTTCCCTCCTCCATCAGTTTTGTGCGTGAAGAGAATATACCATTTCCCAGTCCTATCACTTTGTATCATGGCTGCAACTGAGCGAGGTACCTTATAGGCTACACGCTCACGCGAGGTGAGTCAACTCTCTTCAAGATCAACAGGAGCCATTCCACTGACTTCAAAGCAGGGCTTTCTGTACTGCATGTGGAGAATCGGGCTTATCTCCTAACAGCACCTAGAGCAATATAACTCAGCAGACGGTACTGACTATACAATCACCACTTCAAAACTCTAATGGCAGGATGTCCCGTATATAGTGACCTTTGGATTATTTACAAGCTATCTAAGAGACACTAGCTATGGAAAAAAAAGGCTGCTGGCTGCTTGGCACAGTTCAAAGTTTAGGGGTCTATATATCAAGCCATTACATACTTGTTCTTTATCTTCTTAGTCACTGTATTTACGTGAATACAAAAAGTACAACATGGCTTGGCTTTTCCTTCTCACCCTCTTATCACAGGAGCCACAAAAGTTCCCAGAGCAGAGCTGGTTGCTGCTATTTTGGAAATGACACAGAGATCCAGCTATAAAATTTTCATGCCCAATTATTATTTTGGCAGGCTGACAGCATTCGCCTACAGATTGCATGGCAATTTTCTATTGTTCCTTACTCAATAAAATCTGAGTGGAGTCTCTTGATAGATACGCCTCTAACCCAAAGGCCTCAAATTTGGTCTTTACTCTGCCAAATTTTCAAATGATATTGTAAACAGCAGGAGTGTTAGAATATCTCAGAAAGGTCACTGAAATCTTTTACAACAGGGAGTCTTAAGCCTTCTGACTAAAATACTAACAGCTGCCTTAAAAAAAAAGAAAAGGTTCCTCTGCATTTGTACCTCATGTTGTCTTGTATACTGCAATGCCATAAGAAAACTGATTATAAAATGAGGCTGAAAGTCTGATTTCAATCCACAAGGGCAGAGAAATTCAGTGTTTATGCTAGAACCATTACCATCCAGAGCTAAAACTCTGCTCAAACTGATTATCCACTCTGGCATTCCAGCTTTCAAATTATCCTCCAAATAAAAACAAGAAACCCATTTTGTTCAGTACTATGGGCTGAATGCACTATTAGTCAGTGTGAAGGCTTGGTCATGCATAGCTTTGAGGGCAGTTTTGGGTGTTTGAAGAATGGAAGTTTGGCTCCCAACCCAGGAATTGGTGCATACAGAAATAATAAAAAAACCTTTTTTTAACTTGCTATTTCATCAAAGTGCATCATAGCCTGCAGCTCTTGTATAATATACTGACATGCACCTTGTAATAATGCCACCACAGAGCAAAGCAAGTGTAGAAAACTGGCCATACTGGTTAGCTGAGCCGTGAGGACTTCCAGTACACTGGAAGACTTGGGAGATGTTGGTTTGATAGCTAATACAGTAACAAAGCTGGTAGTGGGGGCAGCGGCTGACACTGGTTACTGGTTTTGATGAACCCAAATCTTGACATTTGGCACAACCACCTTTTACAGGCTGCTCTCAGCTAAAGGTTGGGAGCTGCTGAGTTACAGCAAATTAAATGTCTACAATCTGAAAACATGACTCTTCCACCTATATAACCTCTACATAATGCTTCTATTTCTACCTGACTATTATATGAGATGTTAGTCCTTTTTTAGATCTAAACTGTTTAAAAACTCAACAAAAATTTAAGTCAACAGGTGTTGTCTTCTGAATAAAATCATTACAGAAAAAGTTACTAGACAGTCATAAACCCTTTGTCTTTGAATAAAATAATTTGTAAAGATCCGTGTCTATGCTTATGTACTACAGGTCTCAGCGTATCACTTGATTTAGGCTAATATAAAGCATTTTGTGACATGAGTGCATCTCTCCAACTGCTAGTTTATATTCCAAAACATCATACTTCAGTAAAAGAGGAAAAAACCCTAGTCTTTAGCTGTTCAGCTCACAAAGAAATCCTCACAAATATATAAACCTAGTGTAATTGTTGTAGGTGTATCTGTGAGTCTACAGAGAGGCTGGATGAGCAAGAGGTGAGCTGTTCCCCTTTAGCTGTGTAGGTGTTGGATGCCTGGTGACCATGATTGGAGTACTACCATTGCCAGTTACTTCAGAGAAGAAAGACTGAGGAGAGTCACAGAGCTACGCAATGACTGCGCCTCACCATTTGCTCTCACAAGAAAGACACAGGGACAGACATCATACTTGCACTTTTGGATAGTCCTTCAACTTTGTGGGAATGGGCAGAGGGGAAGAGAGCTCTACCTCCTACCACTTCTTAGTTCCCAAACTACAGCAAAGTATGTCTTCCACCATGCTGGACTGAAGCAGGGAGATGCATGTATGCATGGAAAGAAGGTTTCTCTAGGCATGGGCATAGCGATCCCTCCCACCAAGGTGTACTGAACAGCAATAGATCAAGTCTGCAGTTACTCTGCTCCCTGGCATCCTTGAGAGCAATCACGGAAGGATCCAGGTCCTTCCTACCGATTTATCTTCAGACATAAAGGCTACTACACAGAGAGAGAGAATATTCTGTTCCCTGTATCTGTAATAGACAAAACAAGAAGCAATAGTTCTCGCTTGAAGCAAGGGAGTTTTGGGAAAGCATTCTGAGAGCTACACCCAGGAATTACCTGAATCCTCCAGGAAGGAGGGTCTCTCCTGGGATGGAGAGATGGACTAGATGAAATCTCTTCCATCCCTATTTTCTATGGTTCTCAGAAACCCTCCCTGCAGTCCTCCATTGCAGACTCATTAATCCCTGCAATGCACAGTACGATGTGCAGTGGAACAGCATATAGTCTCTGATGACTTTAGCCACAGTTGCAGAAAGGGAAATAGAGTTTTGTCCAATTATCTTGATGTTGGTGTTATGAAAGTTTCCATAACATGTAATAAAGACTGCTTGGTTAGGGGCCAGATGCTGCTTTGTCCTTGCTGAAGAGGAGCAGAGCAGAACCCAGCTTGAGCTGAGCACAGGAGAAAGAAGAGGGGAACAATGCCTCTGCAATGTGGTTTTGCAAAACTACCACAGAATTGCTGCTTCTTGAGTCCTGGGGGACAGTACTTGAGCAATGTGATATGGTATGTTCATCACAGGCAGAGTACAAAAAGCTAGATAAACAGCAAACAGAAGCCTTCTGGGAGGGGCAAACCAGTGATTAGTTGTAGCAGCCGTAGTACTGTGGGGTTCTGGTCCCACTTCTGTTACTGGTGCCAAAAGGAGAGTACTAAGGGAATCACAGCAGCATAAAAACCACATCTGCTGCCAGAGAAAGTACTTGCTGAATTCTGTGCAATGATATTTCATCTTTTCTGCTGTGCTTGGACATGAGAGTTATTCATGTGCAACTCAAATGGGACTCTCATTTATTCAGGGTTTGCTTGTACTACTGCTAGTTCTTTCTTAAAAGGCAGTTGTTTCAAATCCATTGGATTTGGGTCTTTGCAAATTGTGTGATGTTTTCTATGAGTGTAGTCCTACTCCAGGATTTTCCATAAGAGAAATGAATTCAGAATGGTATCATTATAGATATCGTTGCTTAATTCACATGGACAAGAAAACATCTCTTGCTTCTGCTGCTATGCTAACAATAACAAATCAGCTTATGTTTTTAAATTATCAGAAAAGAAACTTGAGGTGTTATTTACCTGCAAAGAGGTTCTACAAGGTCCTTGTCAAGAAAATCATGATCTTTCTTTACTGCAGCAATGTCAATGGGAAACTGGGAGTCTATAAAAGGAGACACAATATTAAGGTGACTGCTTGCTATTCAAATGAAAATACATTGTCTACATTTAAAATGCTTTGCATGTGCTTGCTCACTGAAATCTAGTATGACCAATTTCACTCAGCTCTGGTTTCCTTCCAACTGTCTCTGTGACCCTTTCGGTGACTTTTTTTTTTTTTTTTCTGTTAAAGGTATAATTCAACATCCCATGCACCAATGAGAAAGCAAGATTATTTCATCTTGGCTTTAATAATATACTCAGTTGTTAGCTGTTCTTTGTAGCACCTGGCACAAACGAATGAGATCAGGGAACTACCAACACACTTTCTTTATCCACATGAGCAACAAGGTTCTCCAATCCCATCACAGTGACTTAATGAGTTATTTGCTAGACAGACTTTTCCCATGAAACAGAAATGTTCTGCGCTTTTTGCTTTTAATACAGGTCCCAATAACAACGATTTCAGACAAAGGGTTACTCAAGTAACAGAGACCAAAAAAAATGAGCTGAATTATAACCCCAAATATTAGCTAAAAAGCCAGACTAGTGTGCTGGAAGCTGACTTTTGTAATGAAAAGTGACATGACTGCAACACATTAGTGGGCTCCGTAATGGTGGGAGGGGTTCCAGCGCTGTGGCTGCTCTCCAGATGCTCTGCCATGCTTAGGTACCGCAGCAGGACGCTGGGATACAGGAACTGCAGCCAGCATTTTCAGACACTAGTGCTTAACGCTGACATAATAGATGCCTGTAAAAAGGACCTTGTTTTCAGAGACACAGACTGTCTAGAGTGCATACCGACGGCGTGGGAACTGTGGGAGCCCAGCACAGGTTGCTCTTCGGAGGGAAACATCCCTTTGAGTTCAGCAGGCTGTTCTTTCCCTGGGGGAGTGGGGATCCGACATTGACTACAAGGCAGACACAAAGTACTCCTGGCACCCAGGGACTGTGGTAGACACGCATCTATGTCAGCTTCGGTCTGGCAAGCTTATTAGTCTTAGCTCCTTGCTGGGTTTAACAGAGCCCACCTGGCTCCTGAGGAGTCACCTGAGCATCTCGGCATGGTGCCCCCAGTACCTGGGCACTGGGTGGCCTATCAGGACCCAGCAACCTGAGCCTTGAGGGACCTCAGATGGCCATCAGAAGCCACAGAGGCGTCCTCATCCATCCCACGTGTGGGGATGGATGGCGTCTGAGCCAGCTCTCAGGAGAGCTGACTCTGACCCGAGAGGTTTCTTGGCCATCGCTCCATGCGTGGAGCCGTGCTGCCTCCAGACCCAAGCTGACCCTGGAAGGCGTCCAGCGGCGTTTGGCAGAGCTGAGCTTCTGCTAATAAGCCCGAGCGGGCCTGACCTGGCTCTGTGTCTCTGGCAGAGACAATATGCAGTTTGGGAAAAACGAGGATCAGCTGCAGTTTCCTTCTCAGCATTGAGCTGGGAGAGCAGGGAAAACCCAGCCTCAGTCCCCCAACCGCTGGCCCTGTCCTCTGGGACGCTGCTTCCCTGGGCACGAACTTTACACTAGGAAGGGGACATGGCCATTTGCTTTAACACCAAAATGTCGGCTTTTCTTGCTTTACAAATGTAAAACACAGCTCAGATTATTCACTTTTAGTAACTTTGCAGAGTTTTTCAATCTTATTTTCAAGTAAGATCAACAATTTTGGTAACTTTCAGTGTTTTCAATCTTATTTTAGACACAGTTCAGCAAGTTTAAAAAAAAAAAGAGACCTATGTATTTGGATTTTTTGTACTTCCTTTTGTTAACCTTTGAGGTTTACACAAACTATGTCCCTATGCCTGTGAGGGCAAGAATCTTACTTTTCTTTAGGTACTGGTATGACTCCAGCAGCTAAGGCTTTGTGAAGCAGCCAGCCATGGCCGTAACTCAGTCAAATGGAGAGCTGGCCAACTGCAAGCTCTCCTGGCAAGGGCCCAGTGCACTTTCAGAACTGCACAAAGAGGAGAAAAACCTACTTACCCTCATAGAACTGAGCATATTGGGGAAATCCAGCTGCACGTAGCCAGTCACACGCTTCCTTTGCTTCGATTTCTGAGAAGAAAGAGAAAAGAGAAAAGTTCTCTGTTATTTTGTATTACGAGTTCTTTTAATTACGAGGAAATAGCAGAGACTTGGTGGTGGCTGTTTGTTGCTTAAAAGTACTGTCATCACTTTGAAGTATTTTTTTATAGTATCAGAAAATAAAATAGAGTCCCTTAAAGAAATCCACCTGCCCCTGGGGTTTGCACAGCCGCTTGGTGACTGGGATGAAGTGTTAACCATCTCCACGCAGCAGGAGAAGTTGCTCAGCCAGTGTTATGGTCCTGCGTCCTATCGTCCCCCAAGGGCGAGTTACTGAGGAGAGATGAAGATGAAGCAGGGTGGAAATGGGATGACAGGGAGCATGCACTGTGTTTTCTCCTGCTCCGACACTTCTTGCAGAGAAAAATCCCACGTGAAAGCCACTGAAAGCTCTGCCAGGAAAACCCCAGCGCAGGTCTGATGTTACTGAAGGGACAATTGCACAGGCAGGACGCGCCTTCCTACCTTTAGCCATCTGAACTCCATTATGTAGACACAGGCAATAGAGAGACAGTTCTTTCCAAAGGGTATTTCATTTTACCTTAAAGCAGTGTCTAAAATAGGTGGGATAAATCAACTACTGACAATGCTTTTCTCTTGTGGCTGCTAACAGAGGGAGGATAAACAGCTACAGATACGTCTGTGCAGCTAAATAAAATAGATACAGGCAGTAGCTTCAAGCACAGGACCCCAGACCACTCTCTCTTTAATTTTAATCCTCTTCCAGGCCTGTTTCAGTTAGCTATCAAGATAAATCTTTTCTTGAGAAGCTAGTATGAAGCAGTGAGGAGAGGAATTGTGTCATCTTGTCCCTGCCTCTCCACTATTTACAAGTATGGACACAGCTGATGCTGGACTAGGTTCCCCCTTTCAACAGCTTTCACTGGGTAAGATGTATCCTACCTCTATGGAAGAGGTGGGGGAATCATCAGCTGGACAAGAGAACAGTCCTTTTGGAGGTGACGGTAGAGATAGATGAGCATGAGGGAATGGAAGAAAATCACATTCAAGAGGGGAACTACATAAGACCTACAGCTTTTTGCACAGAAGAGGCAGATCCACCCTGTGCAATTACTAAGGCAGCAATAAATAAATGCCAAGTACACAGAGGATAAATTTTGAAGTGTCTCCAGTGAAGCAGACTTTGTGCCCTCCAGCAGTACACACACGGTTATGCATCCGACCTCTGCAATGACCAAACCATGAGGGTACTTCAATTTTTATCTAGCTGCGTGGGTTCATTTTATGGAGACCTGAAAGCAGTGTGCCAGGTCCGGCTCTGCCAGGCACCAGCAGTGCCTCCACGTGCAGCCGCTCCCGCAGCGACTGGAGGAACAACTGAAAATAGAGGCTCACCCAGATAAATGTGAGTTGCCGGGGAAGCCTGGGCAATACCTCCTTGCTGGCCAGATCTAGATCAGGATCTACCACTCGAACAGTTTTGGTTTACAAGATCAAAGTCAAAACACGTATCTGCACCTCTTACATTTGCAAAACGCGAAGGAATGAAGTGGGCAGGTGTTGAAAAAAGTAGACATTTTAGGGTGCTTATTATTCAACCTGAATGAATGAGTCAAGGGTTTTGGCACATTTGTGGTTGTAAAATCTAGGCAGCCGTAATACAAAACCCTAAATATAAAACAAGCAGTGGAACTGGAAAAAGAAAATCAGGCTCAGTTGCTCTTCTGCATGTCCTGCCTTGCATTAAAAAAAAAAAAAAATCCAGTTGTAAATCTGTTTTCTACTAAAATGCATTTTTATAGATAGGAGATACTGGCATGATTTTTTTCCCCATGTAATTCTGTTCAAATCACTCATTATATCCCTAACGACTTTACCCACTGAAGCTCACCATAAAACCTGCTTTGACTATACTCTGCAGTATGTGACCCACACACCTTTCTGATCCTCTAAATACTGAGTCGCGCCAGCAAATTTTGTTGCAGAAATCAAAGTTCAGAATACAAGGTCAACTTATCAAAAGCCTGATTTCCCAAAGACGATTAGACAGCCAGTAACAGCTCCGCAATGGCCGCAATCGTTAGCGGTGCTGAAAAGGATTTACCACCAGGTCTTCATTTGCTATGACATTAGTTCATGTCAAGGCCAAAAAAAGGAGTATGAAAGTACATTCAGTTCTTAACACCGCACAAAAGAATGAGCAGCTTACATAAAACGTGGCTCTCACTACTGCACATCTGTGTGCTGAAAGCACATCTCTATTATGTTCCAGTGAGACCGAATGTTTTTATTAAATGCTTGGAAAAAAGACAAGTCTTTATACTTTTTTCTTTTGCTTAATTCAATCTCATGAAACACAGATGATTCAATCCCATTTCAAACTGTATTTTACAACTCGGAACAGCTGTACGTACATTCTAGCTTCATCTGGCCTGGAAGCACAACTAACGAAGGCTGTGGGTGATGGAGAATGCTACCATTTAATGCTCTTATACGCTTATCATATTTCAATGCTTTTTGCAGTTGGCTGCTCAGAGGAGCTTGCTGAGGAATCTTCCCGCAGCCCAAGTGAGATCTAAAAAAATCTCAGGTTGCAATGGGTGAATAATTGCAGGGAATAACGAAGGAAGTAAATCTTACTCATTGGGTGCATTTTTTTTTTTTTTTGTATGAGGCTGTTTGTAATACACGTTTCTGATGGATTGAGTTCTGTGTTCGAATCTTTGACTATATCTTCCACGAAGGAATCTATTGGGAGTATTCTCATTTTCTGGATGATCACCTCAAACAAACAGATTCAGCCTTGAATAAGATTTGCTTACTGAGTCTCAGACATGTATCAGTGCCCAGTTCCCTCCCTTCTCTTTTTCCTTTTTGGTCTTATTCAGGGGACAGCAGAAGATGAGAAACGCAATGTGCTGCTGGCCCAGCCAGCAAATATAACTTTGCTCATATGAGTGTATTTCCACTGGCTAAAGGCACCTGCTCCGGCCATTCCCCTCTTGGCCGATCCTGCAGTTTACGTGAAAAGGCACAACCAAGGATTTACTCCTCAGCAGACTCCCAGGAGCACGTGAACCACAACCGACTCACAAGCAGCATCTCCCCCGGTGTGACCAAAGGGCTGCTCACCCCAGTGCCCCAACAGTGGGTTTGTGTTTACACAGTATCACCCTGCTCTGCTGACTGAACAAAAGTCAGGGATAATTTACCTACTGCTTTCCACTTGCTTGGGCAGCAGTTAATGACAATCATTAATTATTAAGGCTAGATGATAATTCAGTCAGAAATATTGGCAAGCATCAATATGTCTCACAGCACTTGAATTCTCAGGGGGCTTATTCAGTTTTTAGTTGAAGCTTGACAGGAAACAAATTTCTCTTTTCCATTTCACTTTTTTACCAGTAGCAAGTCATAATTGAGATCCACAGACCAAAAGCCCTCCAGCCACTTTTCTGGGGAGACTGGGGTGATGATCACCTCATGGCCTCACTTCCCCACATCCACCAGCTCTTCCCAGGAGGTATGTCCAAAGTCCTCTGGGCACAGATGTTGCTGCTGACCTTCCTCATATCTCACCCCAGAGGCCCCCCAGAAGTTGCCTGTTTCACCGAAACCTTTGAGTGCACATATACAAGCAGAGACTTAAAACCTTGTCAAACTCCTCTTGATCAGCAAAGCCATCTTTTATTTTTTTTCTCCCCCCCGCCCCCGGGATTGTTTCTTAAAAATGTTTATCAGAGACACTGATACAGCAGCCCAAAGCATATATTGCACAGTAGAGACTGAAATGCAAATCTCTGATCCATTTTTTTATTTGTTTAAGATGTAAGGAAAGAGACCTTCACCTGGGAAACCTGACAGTCAGAGCACAGCTGGGACACGGCTTTCAGTCCATGCTTAGTGTTAAGCAGGTTTGAGCTTGTCCCACAGACCATGTGGGTGCTCTGGCTGTCCTGGGGCTGGAATGGAGACAGTTGTTTGCAGTCTTTCTCTATCTCCCAACACTTTGATTCTTCACAAACTGCTTTGATGGTGCCCAACACCAGAGGAAGACTCTAGCAGCCAGCTGCCACCAAAGCGGACATCCTGCCCTGCCTGCCCCATGCCGGCTGGCATCTTCTCTTGCTTCCCTTCATGCTACATCAGCTCCTGGCTAACCCTTCAGAGATGTCCTCAACCCTCCAGCTGGCAGAAAACTAACCCCACCAGAACCGCTAATGGTCTGCTGTTGTATTAGCAAGCTCACCCAGATCCTCTAAGGGTTCTGTTTAGTCCACATTAGCTGCATTTTAATGAGCCCAGGAAAACCAAACCACCAGCACAGTCCTTTCTCACATGAAAGACACCTGTCTAAGAAGTTTGAAGAAAATTGCTCTGTCAAGAGAAAACCATGTAAGTAAATTAATTTTCTAGCTTGGGACCTTATCACTGTCCACGAATATTGGTGCTAAAACCTACATACTATGGTCCTTTCCCTTTTCCTGCCTAGACACCAGCATTTCATCTTGTTTCTGCCTTTCTGCCATTCTCCGTCTGTCTCTTCTATCTTCTGTTTTGGTGTTGGTCCTTTTTTTTTTTAAACTATATTTTCTATTTAAGATTCAGATATCCCTTTGCACAGTGAAAGAAATAGCATCTAGAATAAATAAGATACATAATTACCCCATCTATTGTGTTTATGTCAACTTTATGTGATAACCTTTATTATTCATCTGTCTGTAACAAATCACTGCTTATGCTCACTTTGTTGTTCCCTCTATATTGCTCACCACTTAAATCTAATTTACTAGATTTAAGATAAAATATCTGGGAGTGTTAGAGAAAATGATTAATCATTGGAAAGGAGTGTATTTTACTGTGCGGTCACATCAGTGAGCTCTAGTGGCCGTCACAAGCCAGTCTGTGATGTAGAAGAGGTCTCACTCCTGCAAGCGTTGTTTGGGAGTAGGGTAACAGTTTGGTTATAGCTCACAGGATTTGCAAGTGGTTAGTCTGGTGTTATGCTTTACATCATTAACTTTTAGTCCTTGTCTTACTCTTTCCTTTAAGAGAAGGAAAACTGTTGGGATGTTGTACTGCAGCTTCCAGAACAACATCTACCTGGCATTTTAGGGCCAGTTTGGAGGCTCAGCTCAGCCCTGGGTTTAATAGCATCTTTTACTCTCAGGAGCCACTGTGGACCTGGGTGAAAAGTGAACCAGAGTATACTCTTGGGGAGGAAACATTGATTATGTCTTAAACCTGATGCATGCTCAAGGCAGCTGTAGAAACTATGCAGGAGAGCTTCAGCCTTGCCTTGCTGGTCCTGATGCATCTCTTCTGCCCCATATGCCTGTCATGTCACCAACAAGCCATGCCACCACCCTGATGTCTTCCCAGAAGAGCACTCATGAGGACAGATGGGATCTGTAGGAAAGCTCAGTTCAGGCTGAAGTTGTATAAGAAGAGGTCCAGCGTGTTTCAGCTGCTTCCTGTAGCCCAGTCTGAGGTCCTTCAGTGGCCCTCATTATGTTCCTGCCCCTACATCTCACAGTCTTTAAGATATTTATCCATGTAACTCTTATTCTTATTTTAGAAATGGGAATTTAAAGCACTTCAAAAGTGCATAAGCAGGTTAGAGACAAGACTGGTGGGAATTAGGTGCGTGACTCCTTTAACTGCCCATAAAAATACAGCTATGTCATTCCTCAGTTACTAATACCCTTAGAAATCTGGTCTGGGCAGACCACATACCAAATTTCTGAAGATCTCAGATACCTAAACCCATCACGTCATTGTCACTCAGCTACTACGTATCACTAAAGGCTGATAGGTTTCCACTGAATTGCATTTGCAAAGCTACTTTGGAGCTAAGAAATTGGACTACAGTAGGTTAGAAGTGCTTAATTGTAAAGAACAGGAAAATACTTGTAAATATGAGAAAAGGCGACTTTCCAAGGTCACATAGGAAATTCACAGCAGAACAGAAGCTCACATCTATAGCTTACAAGGAGCAGGGTAATACTTTACTAGATCATGGTCTCGCTTCACTACTGCAAGCAGGTTGGTGTAGATCATGGAAAAATACACGGCTTCTCATATTCCCCAAGGAAAAAGTCCCATGCAATTTAATAGAGATAGATACAATTTTCTGTAACATTTTCACGTTGCATTGTACCCACCAGAATTCTTTAAAAAGGAAAATTCTGAAGTTTTATTTATAGGATGATATAAATTTTTGTGCAAAGGATATTGGTGTCTCTGAAATTATGTAGGCTTTTAGCATAATTTCCTGAGAACTCCATTTGAGGGAATACTTTTAGGTAGTTATCTCATGGTTTGCCTAATTCCATTCCATTCTATAGGACTTTTCCAGAAGAATTCCAATAATAACACAAATGTAATTGTAGCATGCACCTGTAAAATTACCATTTATAGTACAAATATAAAACATAAGCATACAATGAATTTATATTATTTTACTACACTATGGTGCATACTCCTCAATAAATCCTGATAATAAGGTTTTCAAAAGTGGAATTTCATTGGAATTATTTTATATCACGCCGTATAATTACTTTTAGAGGAAAGGTTATGTTTTGCAAGCAAGGAACAAATAAAGCTGTCAAAGTGTTATTTTAATAGACCTTAAGCTTTTGCAGAATATTGTAGTACCAGTAATAATACAATAAAATATGGACCTTTTAAACTACTGTGGCTGAATATAATTCAAATGTCAATAGAAAAAGATCCTTTCAAGCTCATGAGTAGTTTCTTTATGTAGAATTCTTTACACTTGATGAATAATAGTCAGATGATGTCCATTCATGCTCTGACTTCTTAGAAAGGTTGAAAGTGAGAAGCATGATTATTTATAGACATGAAAAAAAAATCTCATATGCTGAGAGGTGAAAGATTGGGACTGTTTGCCTTGGAGAGCAAATGAATAAGGAAGGGTTATGGTAAAAGGGTACAAAATCAGGGGCAATACAAAAATAGGAAATTGGGAACTTCTATTCACTTTACCTTGCAGCACAAGGACAGGGAGATTAGTGAAAAGGGAGGAATGAAAAAGAAGGGAGGCAATCTGAACTGATAAAGTATTATTTTTTTATATAGCAATCTATAAAATTCATTGCCAAAGGACACTGGGATCAGGAGATGAGTAGGCTCAATACTGAGCTGGAGTCTTAACTGACTACTCACTGCTACCACCACAGATTTGGAAAAGGATTCTCCAGAACGGAATAAATGAAACCAAACTAAAGACAATGTTATGAGATTATTTATATGGTTAGATGACCCCTTATATAGCTCTTCCTTCTGAGTTACTGACATTTCTATCGCTCAGACATAGTCTGGGACTATATAAACTGTTTCAACCACTATGACAATTGTTTTCTTCCCTACTGTAACCAAATTCTGCACAGCCCAGATGGGACACTTCTTGCAGCCTTTTATCTTAAGCAAGGCTGCATTTCCCAAGAAGAAAGAAGAAAGGTGTGTTATTCCGGCAAGGACTTAGGAACCTAACTCCCCTTTGGATGAAAAGGATTATGCTGAATTCCTTTCCTAAATTGATGGGATACTGGTAAAACTGGTAGGCCTGAGATCTATAGCAGGTTCACCAGGCAAGAAACTTTACAGGTCTGGGAACGCTGTGCCTGTATTAATATTTTTTACGTCTAGATCTCGTTAGAGCTAGGTATATAACACAATGGTTTCGCTCATGCTAATAAGAAGGCGGCAGCTATGCAAATAGCACCTCAGCAACGGGGAAAACACTAACAGTTGGCAGTGTAGGACAGACCTTTGCACAATGTGCTACACCCTACAAGCTCTTTAAGCTGAGAGATGACTTGCAGGGGCCATTGAAGCTGCCAGCACAACAAGCCAGCAGGGACACAAGGACACATAAAGACCTCAGGAGCAAGAAATAACCCGAGGGACTTCCAATTCAGAGTAATTAGTCGCCCTTCCAGGCAGCCATCCCTGTCCCTAAGAGTCTTTAGCATAAAATCAGTTCCCCAGGGAATTCTCCCATTATGTAGACTTCTAAGTAACTCCCTTCCGCTGAGGGACAGGGTGTTCAGCACAATCAGGTGCCTAAATGTGAGAATGCAATCAGATTTGGACACCAAGTAGTTGTCTTAATATTTGAAAGTCTCAGACATAACATTAATACCACAGCAAAGACATTTAATAGTGCCAACTGATGCTCACATACATGTTATATGGCTCAGCTATGTGAAAAAACCAAGAGGTTCAGGTCCTGCTTTGAGCATCCTCTCCAGGTATTTGGTTGCTGCTTATCATCATGATCATTTCTATTTACCGCTGGTTTCCCTTTCTCCTCATCTTTCTGTATCTTCCACTCCAAAGTCACTTAAAACTAACTCCCTGCCATTCATTTCTCTGACATTTTTGCTACCTGCTGTCCCACGTGTCCACTCAGTTAATACAACCTTACTCGATGCTAGTTTGTTGCCTTTTTTTCGCCATCTTCCTTTTAAATTCCTAAACCAGGATTTTGAATACCTCCTAACCCAAAAATATCTCTCCCTATCTTCAAGTATCGCTTCGAAATCACTTTTCTTCTTAGCTTACAATTGATTTGTACAATGCAGCACTTTGTGATGACACTAATAAAACAATAGCTTGCATCTCACATCTCATCTTGAGGCACTTTAAACGGTTATAAAAACTGATACGAAAGTTATATATAGGGATCACTTCATCCCAGGGTGAAATGCAGCTGCATTAGGATGAAATGTGGCAGCTGCATAAAAGAACGCTGCAGCAGTTTATGACAAGAAACAAGGAGAATACTTTATCCAGCTGAAACTACTAACGGGATTTATGAGACAGATAAAATTCAAATAATATATATATATAGGGAGCTGACAAGGACACCAGGCTCGCCTCCCTTTAGTCTTAGGAAAAATACTCTGGTATTGCTAATGGGCAGAAGTGATTAAGAGCTCGGTTCCCTTCACATCCTCCGCTTTCCCTATTAGAATTTATATTCCTTTTCTTGCCTTCTGACAGCCCCCATGAGTCTTGGCTCAGCGCAGACTCGGAGGACAGACTACCACCCACCCACTCCCCAGTACCACGCTGCCCTTCCCACCTATTTGGCCTGCCGTTCAAAAGCCGAGCACCGCTGACTTGAGAATTAACAGGGCTTTGACACATGAGCACTGTATGTCCACTGAAAAACGTGTTTGGATAAAGGTACGGAAAATGTGAGTCTTTAAGGGCTATAATATAAAATATATTGTATTTTTAATGTAGAAGGAACATTATCAACTAGGTAGAGAAGGGATAACAATCTCTTCCCTTGGGATCTATTCAAAAATTTCTGGTGACTCATAGAGTCACTATGGGACAAATTTTGAAAGCAGACTCTCATTTTATGAGTTTCTGCTTTTGGTTTCCAAGTTAAGAGATCTAGACAGCATCTAAACTTCTACATAGCATCGAGTGGCCTGAAGACCAAAATAGCTGCTGAGCTCCTATTTAGAAGGGAAATGCTGAGTCCGAATGATGTTTAGAAAACCTTCAAGTGTGTGCTCACTTGCCACCCGGATTTGCTATAAAGCCATTTTTACAATGTACCATTGATACTTCCATAACTAATAGATATTAATAACGAGTAGTCATTGAAAGACTGCACCTACATGTATACCATATCTTGTACTGGATCACTATTTTTGAAGAGTGAAAGAGCAAGTGAGTGGCCCACAGGCTGCAAAGCAGCTTTGCAGAAAAGGAGCTGGGGGTCTAGTGGACTCCAACTTGAACATGAGCCAGCAATGTGCCCTTCAGGCAAAGGAAGGTGGACAGCTTACTGGACTGCATTAGGAGGAGTGTCGCCAGGAGGTGAAGAAAGGTGATCCTTCCCTTCTTCTCAGCACTGGTGAGGCCACGTCTGGTGTGCTGAGTCCAGTTCTAGGTGCCCCAGTAAAAGGAAGATACAGATTTACTGGAGTGGATCCAGCAAAGGGCTATGAAGATGATTAAGGGACTGGACCATCTGACAGATGAGGAGAGGCTGAGAGAGCTGGAACTGTTCTGCCTGGAGAAGAGAAGTCTCAGGGGAATCTCATCTATGTACATAAATACCTGAAAGGAGGGTGCAAAGAGGGCAGAGCCAGGATCTTCTCAGTGGTGCCCAGTGACAGGCAACGAGCACACACTGAAACACAGGAGGCTCCATCTGAACCCAATGGTGAGGAGGAGAAATTGTCCATCATCATACTTCTCCAGGTGGAGAATTTCAGATGAAGACTTGCTGTAAGCTCCTCTATGCTCCTTTTCTTCTTGAGGAAGGCTAGCACCATGATTTTAGGACCCAGAGAGTCACAGGAAGGGTAAGCATAACACCAGGGAGAGGTGTAACTAATAGGAAGTATATATGTATCATTTCCAACTGTACCACTACCGGAAACTTGCTCTAACTTTATACTTGGAATTATAAGTGTTATTATCTTTGTACCTGGACTAACTCTTTGATTAGATTGCTAATACTTTAATTACAGGAGCAATAAATTCTTTGATCTGTACACAAGGCATGTTTCTTCAGTGCTCATAAATTGCACAAGGTGTTTTGTCTGGTAGTCTGCCCTTGAGATCTGGTTTGAATTTGGATGCAGCAGATGGACCCCGCTGGATGCAGCTTGCAGCTACCCTCCGTCCTTGCAAGGTTTTGAAAAATGTCATCTCTTGCAAGGCTAGAGGAGATTTGCAGACAGCTTGGATCCAAGCAGCACACAAGATGCACAAGGTCTCTGGAGTGGTCTGACATTCGGAGGACTCCCAAGAGGATGCAGCGCTGGTCTGAGCATTAGTTTCAGCTCTCATGGGTACTTGTAACTCCAATTCAAGATAGAGATTTAATGTCTCGGGAAGTCAGGGTTTTCAAGCTCAGTGTCCTAAACTGGAGGTCAAGTTTCAGACTTCAATGCCTTGCTTAGTTTTTCCACAATACGTGACGTGGTTTGCATGTGTGCGGTACTGAAGTTAATTGGTCAGACAGTAATTGGAGCTCGTCAGATGAAAGGCACTATGGAATGCAGGAGAATGCTTCATGTCATAATTTGAGTGAAAATATAAACAATACCCCAAAAGATAGATGTTGTCATTGTAAACTTTCTCTCTGAATTATGCAGATAAGTAGAACAAAATGTAATTCCTTATCAACATATTAATTATTCTTTGATTATACTCTTCATGTGCTGTAGATGTTCAAATTACATGGGGGCAATCAGATATACATCAGAGAATCTCTACCCATCCGAGGTGGTCTTCATGCTGTGAATTTATATTAAACACTGAACGTTAATATGAAGCTAACTCCCCTTGGAGATAATACTTTGATGTTTTAATAAAAAAGACTTCTCAGTTCTTGTTTATCATAAATTAAGATTAAAGCACTTTCTTTTGGAGTTCTGTGTGATATGAGTAATTTGTAGTTCAAGAAACATTGTAAGATACAGCACATACAGAAGGGCTCATATATCCAGGACAGAGGTCCAGATCTATGGCCTGTGCACAGTGTAACGCAAAGTGCCGAGCTCCCACCTGGTGTTATCAGTATTACCTGCCGTTATCAGCTGATTAACACTCCAAGCAGATCTGCCTTCAGATCCCACTGTTTGCTTACGAGCTCTTTCCATGAAAGCGCCTATTGAGAAAGATGTCCTGTGTATTTCTTCTGAAAAAACTAAACCCCAAACAGCAGAATGTCAGTTGTTCACACAGTTTGGAAGAAGTTGTCATCTACATAGCATCCAGTAACAGGAGGGCTGACATTATCCTGAAAGCACAGGCAAGAGCTGTACCGACACACCCAGATGACTTTTTCTGATTCACAACCATATCGTAATTATTACCACTGAAGTATATCAACATTGTTAACATTTCATCATGCCTCAAGACTGTAGCGAAACCTCATTTATAAAATGAAGATTAACATAATTTGTGGATATCTACTTTTCTTATTATTATTATTTTTGAGAGGATTAAACATCAAAGACCCATATCTGTTTAATGCTTTTTTCCAGCTGCTATTTACTACAAGAATATTACTAATGAGAGCTGCCAGGATATCTTCTTATGACTGTATGAAGAAATGAAAAATCAGTAAATTAATACTAAGCACAAATATTATTTTCTTTGTCTGGTCCATCTTCCTTTTTGCAGTTAGACTGATCCTATGTCAGTGCCAGACGTGATGTGATAAGTTGGCTCTGCCATGAGCAGGCGTTGGACCAGACGACCTCTGTTGTTCGATGGTTCTTCTGCTTTTTAAAATTATTTCAGTGATTGAAGAAATAGCACATGCTTATTTAAAGATGTTACTGTGAACTAAATTTTACCGTGTGCTTTGACTGTGCAGTGCTATAAAAACAGTGGAGTCACACTAGTGTGTGTTTCAGCATGATCTAGTCCAGAGCCACTAATTACATGGCTGTACACTGATCTTTATGGAGTCATGAGAAAAACAAAGACATCAAAGGAAACGATTACTTGCTTACTAAAAAAATAAAATCCTTCCTCATTCTGATTGCACGAAGGCACCCATTTTTACGAAAGTGTCTTCCAAACACTTTTATCCAACACAAGAACAGTACTAAATGTGGGAAAGTCAAATTAAAGGTTCCATTTTACAGTAGCAGTGAAGCTACTGTTCAGAAAGCTGTTCGGACAGTTTCCATCACCCATCACATGATGGAATTTTTGTTTAATTTTACTGAACAGATACAGATAACTTTCAATATCAAAGCGGTGAACTCAAAGACCAGAATTTTAAGGATATTTAAATTTCCTAACTGGTAGGGTGCAGATCTTTGAAGTATTTAACTCTCATTTGCCTTCCCAAGCACCTTTAACTCTGATTCACCTGATCATGCTTTCTACTACCGGGTGGATGCAGACCTGAGCGATTAGGATGGCAGCACACGGATATTCTACACGCTTTGGCACGTACACATCTCAATGCACTTCGAAAACACAAAGGGAAGATTACAGAGAGTTTTACCAATGAACTGAAATGTTTTGGATATCTCAACTAAAATACTTCCAGGATTTTTCTTCACACAAATCATCGCTTTCTTTTGTTCAGTCCCCTTTGCAATGAAAGCTGCAGTCCATATGGCTACAGAGCAACATACAGAACTGACACTAACGCAATTCCTACATGATAGCTGTACATAAACATTTATTCGTTCATACTGGAGGGAGGAAGGAACAGACAACTTGGCTATGTTGGTATAGTTATTATTTTTAGCATTTTGGCTGAAGTCTCTAGTTTCCTTTACATACATTTTTATATAGAAGGCTGTGGGGGTTTTATGTGCTCCTTCAAGTAGAGAATAGACTTTTAATGTAGTGAAAATGCAGGTTTTCCATTCTGCAGCTCACCTAGGTCTGTTTCCAGCTATTAAAACCATTGTACCAAATAACTGTTCCCTATAACACAAAATTCTGCTGTGGCAGAAATAACACTGGGGATCCATAGTACCGACACTTCTCATTTCCTTACCCTTGTTACACCAAGCCAGATTCATAGGAACCCTGTAATTACTCGACAATAATCATTGCCAGCAATAAAGCAGAATTAGCAAAGAACTAATTAGTGCACCACCCAGGACTAACAACGCTCTACACTTTTTTTTACTGTTATTTTTAGCTACAAGCAGGAAAGACGTAAATTGCTCTTTTATTAAATAGCATGAAAGAGCTTAGGTAAGTTAGATGTTTGCAGTTATCACTCCATAAAGCTGGAGTCTGCCCTTCAGCTATGTGGCATATATTACCCAGGAAGAAGACAACAGGAAGGCTGGAGACCTACCAGTACCTGCTCCCTGCCGGTACAGGAAACTGGGTCTGTGGGGTAGACAGCAGGAGAATCAAACCTACTATTTTCATGGCAGCGTCTCTAGCTGGATAACAGGAGGGAATACAGAAGGGTTGGCTCTGCAAATGTCAGTGAAATACAGTCCCTGGCACTTTTTTAACTTGCTGGCTGATTTTCAACTATTTCTTAATCGTCTAATAGTTGATGGGAAATCAGTTGGACAGTTTCGGTTGCCATCTCATGGATGGAGTCCCTTTGCTCTGATTGCTGGAGAGCACATTCCCACTCGTCTGAATCATTACTTGCCTGACTGTGGGCAGAGATGGTTTGGTCACTAGGCAGTGATACCAGCTAGATATTTGGAAAATAAATGACTAATCCTTGCTCAGCCAGACTTTTGGTGGGAAATGAGACACATCACTTAACACTTACACTTCAGTTAAAAAAGGGAAAAAATGTTCTTCCGTCCTTAGGAAGGAAAATTGTGAGACTCGATATGCTGAAGTGGGTACTATGCTCAAAAATATGCTCCAAGTACACGAGGACCACATAGCTACCTTGCACAAAGTGGTGTTCTTTCCTTTGCAACTTCAACAATCCAGTGGCCTGGATATCAGACAGGAGAAGTTTTTTTGGTGCTATTAAGTATTTGGTCCAGCCCTCGGCTATATCTACACTCGTTCATTTCACAGGAGCATCTGGCCATAGACAGACGCAAGACACTTGCCCTTCCCACAAATATTTCCCACTTGGAGTTATGAGTTGTCCTAAGCCATGACCTGATTCCTGATCATTTAGAGAGCATTCACCAGGAGATCAATGAATATAACTCCATGCTATAGTTTGAGGTCAGTTTAGTCCAACAGAGAGGCTAGTGAAGTAAAAATAAACAAATAAAGATCATGGGTTTTTATAAAAACTGAGAAGAGCGTTGAAGTGCATACTTGAAATATTTCCTCTGAACTCTGCAGCGCTGCTGGCACACCGCTGTTTCAGCACTTGGTGCTTGTTCAACGTGCGCTACGTGGATGCACCAAAGTCCACGTACGTACATTTGCCAAGCAGAATGACAGAAGTAATGTGACTATTTCTGAAAAGTGAAGTGTTTATGGCTTGCTCAGAATATGTTTCATAATCTTCAGCACTCACAGTGTGTCACTCATGGGCTTGCAACATATTCCCTCTGAACAGAAGCTGCTTTGTGCTCACCACTGAAGAAGCATGTGCTGTGCAAGTGCCATACTGTATTTTGGCAGTAGCTGTTAGAAGTAAATTTACAGAGGATTAAGGAGATGGAAGGCAGCGTGCTTCGTACTGTAATTCTGCAGAGCATTAAAATACTCTGTTTAAAGAAGAGATGAGAGATGGCTGCTATTCAAAATCTTGGGGCCTGAGCTTCCATTTGTTGGGCAAAATTTCCGTTTGGTCTTCAGGAAAATAAATCCCTGAACAACAGCAGCTGCCCTCGCCCAGAAGGCTTGTGTGAAGGCGCCTCCCTCCTTTGGACGTCACCTCCAGCACGAGGTGGGAGCCGTCCCCAGAGGCACCGGGCCACCCGGACCCACTCCAGCTGGAAGGAGCTGCGCTGCCTCCAGGATCAGCTCGGGGCCCTTCCCCATCCCCAGATGTGCTCCATGAAGAGCAGGATCCAGGGGCTGCTCTGGCTTTATGTCCTCTCAAGGCCAGGAGAATGAATGTATGTGCTGAGGACATGAGCCATTTTTGGCTGTCCGGTGCTACAGTAATGGGATACACAGATAAAGACACAAAGACTGAAAATTGGTTGTGTACGCTTTGAAGGAAAAGGCAAACTACTTTATTTTCCAAGTCTAGCCTTTTTCTAGACTTGACCTCGGTCTGCACTTTTAAGAATCTGACATTTTTTGATGGTTTATTTCACTTTCAGATTTTGGCAGGGTCTAGCCTCAGATATGCCAGAAGTATGATGAGATAAGTTGTTCTCCAGACAGAAACAGAAGCAGAAAGCAGGCACTTGCCCACAAAAGGCGGTTTCTTCTACGGATCTCACTGTAAAAACGGCTGGCTCAGTTTTCAAAGGGAGAAGCCTAAATCTGACAATGAAATCTCATCAAAATGGAAGTTAAAGATTTTAAATAATCATCTTATGAGCCAACATGTTGCTCTGAACCAGTGGTTAAAACTGAACACATGATAAAGGTATTTTGATTTAGGAGATGGGCTATATTTTGCAGTACTTTTTTTACACTGTAGTGGTACTTAGAACTGCAGGACGCATGGCAGCCTGTGGTTGCTGTATTATGCTCTGAAAACTCACTTACCACTGAGTAATCACACTCATGTACTGAAAATTGCAGGTTTTTTTTATTTTCTGGTAGACCTTCATCTTTAAAGACAAACAATAACCCAAACAAACCAGCCTGGACTCCGCTGGTTTACCTGCACTGGAGAATGTGCAGGGAAGGCAACACTGCCAAAGGGTGAAAATTATAGCTGTGATGCTCCATTGTCTGATGCTGATTTTGGGAACAGGGCTGTGCTTTTCATTAATCTTTCTGCAACTCCAAGCTAGAGCCAATTGCTAAAAGTAGCCTCAAAACTGAGTCTACAAAGCTACTATAAATTTAATGCATTTCAAAGCATTTCCTTAATTCATTGTTTACTAATCTGTCCTTTCCTCATCAGGGGCAGAAAAACATACTGAATGCTTATCACCTGCAAGCTCGAATCTCCCCGGAAAGAACTTTTTCAGGAAAATGTTATTGTGGTGAGGACTTTCAGGGAGTGCTGGAGTTTCAAAGTTTCTCATGACATTTTGCATTTTTCTTCTAAATGAACAGGGAAAAACTCATCTGGCTCTCATTTGAAATCTCAGTAGACTTTAGAAAGGAAATTCCAACCAAAAGTGTATTCCTACACCTAAAATCTATGTGGGAAGGATGCTGTATGCTTGTCTCAAACCAAGAGCAGCCAGGAGAATTGGAGCTAAGGCTGGATCAGCAGCTGACCCACGTGTTCCACACAACGGTAAGGGTCTCTCAGGGGCTGGTTTTATAAACCAGGCTTCAACAGGACACATCAGGAGCTTAGCATTAAGCATATGTTTAAATATCTAGTTGACCTGTCTTCACAGCAGCCATTTTGTCATCCATGTAGCCTATTTATTTATATACATGGGGAATTCTGGATATAAAGGGTGGGAATCATCTCATCTATCTGCAACTGCATTGGAACTATTAATCCCAAATGCTCCTGAAGGTCATGGAGACAAAGAGGGATTTTCATTTTATCTTAAGGTCTAAAAGAGATAAAATGGCTTGTGCCCAGAAAGTGCTCATTCTTCTCTACAGACTACACAGTGAATTTGGGAAGAACAGGCACATAAAGCTACAGATATTTCCAGCGAGATGAAATAAATTTTCGTTTGAGGCATCTCCTGTTAATGTACTGAGTGACTTAAGGTCTGTAATTCCACTTATTTGCACCTGATTTTCTCCATTTGCAGTGATGGTGTAAATGATCCATATTTGTGTTTGCAAAGGGTTTTGAGACTTATGCAGGAGCATTCCTGTATAGGTGCTTGGTGTTTACCACCAACAGCAAGTATTTCCCACGCAAAGCATGTTGTTGGATTAATTACTCGACCTCAGAAAACACTAATCTCAAACACAAGCAAGGAAGTAAGTACTTGAGTTGTTCACCCCATCTGCATCTTATTCATCAGTTCACCTGCTGATTTCCATAGGATATACATATATCTCACCTCCTAGAAGTAAGCTGTGCTTATCAAGATTTCCCCTGCAGTTGATACTACACGTTTTTGGTATTCAGGCTTTCTTTAAGTATCTTAAGCTTATAAACAACTCCAAGTACTTCTAATTTTTAGAATTTGCCAGAAAACTGCTTTTCTTTGCCCAAAGATGCGGGCTGTCTCTGGACAAAGATGTTAGGTCAAAGCACAAGGCCAGCGTAGCTGGTTCTAAGTTAAAGTCAGGTGGAGGGCAGGTCTTCCCAGCCCTCTCGGGGAGGTAAGCATCTCCACTTCCAGCGCCCCAAGAGCGCCGTTCCCAGCTCTCCTTAGACCTGTCAGGTTAACTGGTTGCTCAGTGCACAGTGGAGACTAAAGCCTCACCAGAGGATTCTTGTAATTGATGCAAAGACAATATAACTGATTTGTAGGTATGTAACTCTGCACCTTGCTCCCTGTATTGGTTTCCTACAACTGTTAGTGACTGGCTTCTCCCCTGGGGTTTTCTTCTCTTTCAGTTTAGAAACTTTGGGAATAAACTTCTAATAGCAATTTGTTTGTGCCACGCCTGTTGGGCACGCCACGCCGCACCGTTACACAAACAGGGAACACGATGTAACACCACAGCAGCAGATTTAGCTAAGCTTCAATTGTACTTGATGCCATCCGCATGTGGGAAGAATGTTCCCTTAAATGAAAAATCTTTGACAGAAATACAAGTTCACCCTTCACAAGTATGAACCATAACGTAGGACAATACACCATCTTTGACTTATGACTTCATCGGTAAGAAACTGGCCCAGCAATGGCATTTCTCCTCCAACAGGCAGATGTGCTCTCCATTATATTGTTCCTACTGCACACATCTGAATTTGGGATATCCTTTAGAGCTAGTATGAATCCACTGTTTGCTAGGAAGTGGTAACCTGTCCCTCCCAAATAAATTACCTCTGGCTGAACCACCAGTGTTAGGATGGGGGGAAGCTACTGGCTCTTGATTTAGATTATGAGATTGTAAGCAGCTAAACCAAATAGTTCATATTCCCAGGTGCAATTTATTAATTTGTCTCATTTTTACTGTGTTCATCACAGCAGAAACTCAGTGACAGCCTGAGTAAATGCTTGGACTTGCAATACAGAGTCACCTAAAAATTAACGATGAGTTCTTTTCTCAAAAGACTTAAGGACAAACACATTTCCAACACCGGGGCCTCTGAAGAGGAAATACCTCAGGGAGAATATTGTTATTAGGTGACACTGAGCAAATACTTAAGCAGGAGTGATTGAAGCAGACTGTGTACCCTAAGGATTTAATGAGCAGCTTGGAGGAGTTGATGGCCTGAGGCTATGCCTCAGGCCATTAAACCTCAAATGGTTATTAATCCCCAGGAAATGCTTTCTGTCAAGGTCATTAATGCTATTATACAGTGGAAATCAAGGGTGTATTGAGAAATCAGTGTGTAGTCTGTTTGCAGGAGAAATGCCCTCGGTAAGCACGGGCAGGTCATTTCCAGGAGGATGCTGCAGTGTCCACGAGCCAGCCGGCTTGCCTGAACTTCCATGTCACTCTCTGCACCGTTTCTAAGATCAGTCGCTCTTTTGCAGAGTGTCACTACAGGAACTTTATCACTCATCCCGCAGTTAATTGAGCAGCTCAGCGTAACTCCAAGGGATAACATTAACTGAAGTCCCTCCTGCTGAGTAGAGATATCTTAGCATATGTTTTTAGGTCAGAGTCCTGCCCTGCTATTGCCTCTTTTTAGAACAAAAATAGGAAATCTAATTCAACTGATGTATACACTGGTGACCATGGCATTTGACTGAAGGGTGACGCTGTACAGGTGCTAGGATTGTTACCCTTTTCTGAGAGTTTTCTAGGATAAAGGTTTCCTTCCACCTCACTGACTTCAAGCAGAAATACCTGGAACCAGAACAAATATATCCAGTGGTGACAGCGGGGTGAGCACCAAGAGCCTGACCAGCAGGCAGGGAAGGGTGGTACGTGGTGAGATCCCGGGTTGGGGCTTTCCTCTTGGAGCCCTTCTCTGCACTGGGCACTCGTGAATGAAGCCTCAGCTTCACAGTCACTGTGATCGCCTTCCCATCAAGGATGGAAAATGCTGGTGCACAGATCCCATGACTTTTTATAAATAGGGTCGAGAGTGAGGCAGTTATTCGTTTGGTGCATTTTATGTAGCTAACAGTCAAAATTGGATGTCACACTTACTTTTTTCCCAGATTCTGCTGCTGGTTTATGTTTTGAATTGGGCAAATAAAATCCCGTAATTCTGTTAAACTATCTATGTCCATCATCTTTTCCTACATTAAAAGGGCTATACCCATACTTACCACAAAAGACATTTTGAACTTTGAATTACATCTATTTACAAGGGACCTGGAGATCTTTGGTTTCAAAACTATTATTTTATAATGATCAATGCTCGATTTTTAAGGCAATGCAACAGACTGCAATCACCTAAATCTGTTCCTTCTGTTCTAAACTAAGCAGGGAAAACAGAAAATTGTTACATAGTAGGATCATTTTGATTACATCCCTGAGGATGATTTAGCACCCCAATTATGCAGCTGTCCAAATTAAGAGAAGAAATCTTTCTTCATCAAAGAGCCTGAAGAGATTTAGAAAGCAACAGTATATTATACTAAGTAAAAGAAAGAACAAAAGGACATCATGATCTGTTTAATTCTTCTGACAATGTCCGCATTAAATGATCAATGCTTCGAAATGCATTGCCATTTGCTCTTTGATTAAGTGCCCTAACATTCACCAGCATCAGCCAGTGCATCCTTACTAAATGGAACGTATGCAAATGTTATTTCAATTACATGTCTCTACATGAGTGTCAGGAACACACACCCATCTATGCGGAACCATTGTTCCAATGGTTTAACATTTAACCAATGTTAAATTATTGGAGTATAGAAAAGTACTTTAACAATTATGTTAAGAAAAAAACACCATTGTATGATATAACTACGTAGTTTTTGCATGTATTTGGATCCTTGATTTTCTGAAGCATATAATATATATGTTTAAGCACTGATGATGTAAAAAATGAAGCTACACTCTTAAGATGTAAAAAATGAAGTTGCACTTTTAAAATATAAATATAGCTGAATATTTCTAGAATGAAACTTTCACTTAATTTCTGTTAGACATCGCTCCAAATACCTGAAGAAGAACTGCATACATGTCACAGTACAGAAAATTTTATTTGGCAGTACTGGCTTAGACATGGCTGTGAAGCCATAAATCAGATAAAATAAGTATTTGGACACTAAATTATTTTTGGACTTGGAAAATTCCACTAATGCTATATTTTTACAGCAGTATGTTCCCGTAACCTAGATTGCAATCAAGAGATACATTTAAAGTCATGTTCTGAAGAAAAGATGGATTTAACTTCTGCTTCAAGGGATCCAACCATGCAGTTTAGTGCTGTCTTGAATAAGATTGCTTTCCTGATCAGGATTTTCAACAGATTTGTGTCATCGAAATGACTGCACCTAAGCATGTCTAACATTTATTTCCTTGCTTGCTTTGCTGGATTCTACCATAAGGCATACATTGTACTATTTATGTAAGAAATAGATTTGAAAAAACCCCAAGTGTCCTTGATCTCTTCTGTATTTTCAACAAAATAGACAATTCCTTACTGCCGGGCTCCTTTTCTCTTTCTTTTATTTTCATAAGTATACCTCTTCTTTCTGACTCCCCGACTGTTTTTTTATTGTCTTGGTTTCCACACCTATCCCACTAATGCTCAGGATGCTTCAGTGAGTCTCCGTCAAATTTCATTCTGCTATTTGCTCTGGTCACTGAGTTTAGGAAAATGTTGAACTCCACTGTCTGAAGGCAGTCACATTTCCTTCAGTGGATCTTACACAAACACAGAGTAAGGAATAATGTGATGATACCACCATCTCACTCATGTACTTTGGACTGATAATAACTGTAGCCACATGCTGTAAAATGACCATTTTTTTTTTTTAAAATTGACTTGGCTTTTTCTCCTCCCAAGAATGACCATGCTCATTTTTATCTTAAAAAGACTTCATCGAAGAAGTTAACAGAAAATAAGACCAAAGTGGAGAGTGAAAGTTCATCTAATCCACTCTCTGCCGAAACCTGCAAGACTAATATTTACTCTTCCTTAGAGGAATCCTGGATTCAGGACAAGTCTGAAAAATATATGCTCTGAGATACACCTGACCAAACAGGTTGCTTTGCTCTCAAACCAGCTAGGTGGCAAATTTACTACTCTATGCCGAAGTAGATGTTTTGATGAGACAGTTTGAGCTCTGTTCTCAGACGGAGATGTTAACTCAAGCAGCGCTCAGCCGCTGCGGCTGGAACGCAGTGCTTACTTTTCCAGCCCTTGCATTTGACTACCTCTCGATCGCCACATCTGTAGCTATTCAGCAGAAGCTCAGTAAACTTCTCATCTTTTCCTGCAAAACAGTATCTTATACTCCTGCCGTGCTGGCATCTCAGCACCATTTACATCCCTGCTTACAGAAACGGTGGCCTTTCATACGGTGCTGCTTTCCACGGTTTGTAAGGGGTGCTGGATGATAACCTCAGCTGCACCGCCCAGGTTAGCTAACCCTCACTTCTTCTGATGAATACTAAAGAGCAGGTCTCGCCAAACTGTCGCAGATTTGTTCGGATGAGAGGTCTGCACAACTGTCAGTTTCAGAAGGCAGCAGAGTGGATTCCAGGAAAGCAAAAATGAATGAAAAGCTAAGAATACGCTTTGGGTGAAACATGGAAGAGAAAACTGCCAGTTCTTCAAATAACATTGTTTATTTAACAGTATCTTGTTGGGAGGACCTACAAAACTGCAGTGACTATGAGTAACTGTGACTACTCATGTCATGATAATGTGACAGATTATCACGAAAGTCTACTCGTAAGAGAACAATATTTGTGTCAGGCAAATAGTGCTCTTCTAAATGGCCCATGGTTACCATGTACTAGGCACAAGAAACAAGAAGTGTGTCTGACCAGCCAGGAGTATGTTCTTTCAAATAAAGAAAATCCCCAAATTATAATCGTAGTGATAAATACCTCTCCGAAACAGTATTTCACAGTGCACATTTTTGCCAAACATCAGACACTCTCACTGCTAGTAAATAACCTGAAAAATACATTCCTACTTAGTATGAGTGAAAATATCAGTATTTAGCCCTAAAAGCTTTTGTACACAAAGCCTTATGAATAGTTCACAGATAATAATGACTGTTTTTCTCTGCTTCTCTGAAGAAAAACACTCAGTCAAATATATACTTAATTATATATAGCTGTTCAAATAGATCGACAGGATTTGAAGAACCAAATCTCTCTATGTATAACCAAGCCTCTACATTTAGCTGGTGCCTCTGCAATGCTCAGCATACATAAAGTAGTAAAGAAGCATCAATTAATATTACTTTGCTGTCATTTATTGTTTTTCTTCAGTCTCAGAACCTGAGCACTAACACTCCCTAATGACCTCCCAAAGCATCAATGCAGAGATCGCACGCCTCCTCACTGCCTACTTTTTTCTATTTCCTTTCCTTTAAAATATTTCAAGGCTGAGGTAACAGCACACAGAAAAGATGGTATTTACTCCCTCTTCCAATGCAGACAGGTTTTGAAGCAATGCAGTAGACCTATCCCAAAAAACCAGAGTTTCATAGAATCATAGATCATAGAATCACAGAATGGTTTGGGTTGGAAGGGACCTTAAAGATCATCTAGTTCCAATCCCCCTGCTACAGACAGGGACACCCTCCACTAGACCACGTTGCCCAAAGCCCCATCCAACCTGGCCTTGAACACTTCCAGGGAGGGGGCATCCACAACCTCTCTGGGCAACCTGTTCCAGTGCCTCACCAACCCCATAAAGAAGAATTTCTTCCTAGTATCTTAACTAAATCTAGCCTCCTTCAGCTTAAAAGTTTGCTACATTTCAATTCACACACGTTGAGTGTGAGCATTACTGAAGGCAACTCCCGTACTACCAAACTGAGGCATATCTGCCTCCCAGCTTAATACCTGTTGGCTCAGTTTTATGCTTCAGTTTACAGTCTGCCTTGGTAGCTCACCCGATGTGCAATGAACAGAATCCAACTAGATTTTGCAGGGAATTGCATGAAAAAATCCCCAAATGTCCTCTACTATTGTTTTCCATTTTTTATGATGAGGAAGTTGACATTGTGGTCAGAAAGGAGAGAAATACAGATGCAAACCCAACCATTTAAAAAGGTAGTCTTAGGAAAAGCTGTTATTCAAGCGTCTGTCAGGGGGATCAGGTACAATTGCTCTGCTCCATTAATTTTTAATCACATCTGGCAACCGGCCTCAAAAGTCTCCAAGACTTTATGATACCTTGAAATGAAAAGGGCAAAACATTCTCCTCCATCATTTTGGAAGACATCAGGGCATTAGCATCTCTAGTAAGTGTAAAGACCCTTCCAGAGCAGCCTTTAAGAGCTGTGCTCTAACGGAGCTGCTCAAAGTACAGCAGTCAATCGTAAGACCAGTAACACCAGCTCATTTTTACCATGATGATACCATACCCCTAAGGCAAATATGGCTTTCAGAAGATGAAAAAATGAGAAAGGACAGCCTCACAAATGAATCAATTATCCTTAACTGAAATATAATACATAGCTTTACAGTGAGTTTTTACCTAGAAATTACCTAGGAATTTATTTCATCCATAACTGTACAAAATTTCTAAGACATTTAGATCCCTTCTGCCAGCCCCTCCCAAAAATAATTCTACTGGAAATGCCTGTAATGGCCACCAAGAATTAAAAGCACACAGTAATGGGCATCTACCATGACTGTAAGCTGTGATATGTGTAGCTTGTTATGTACACCAGAGTACTTGCAGGGACTTCCAGTTAGGGACAATTTCCTTTAATAAAAACCACAACTGGGTATATTTAGAAACAATTTTATTTTCTGACCTTACGTTTCTCCTAAAATCCTACATCCTAACCATAGTCTCCAGACTGCCAAATCTTACTTCCAAGAATTATTTCTCTAGTATCATTACTTCCTCCTGTCTCTGCCACTGTTTTCTCAAGTACATGAATTTGACCCTCTACACTACAAAAGCTTCCAGGAGCTCACTACAGTAACCTTGCAATCATCTCTTTCTTTGTCCATTTTGGACATCTGCAATGAGCATGTGCTCCCTTGAGACAACTAAGTCTTTTCCTCTCTTTAATCATTTCCTAAAGATGATATGTTGATTCAAACAGGAAAATGTATACCTGCAATCAAATATAAAAGATGTCCTGAAAGAATTGTCAGTTGGCCCACTATAAAGATGAGGGCTAAGGGGAGGACACATCAGAAATATTCAAATTTGGTCTCATACGGAATATGCCCCTAATCTGAAGATGTTTTGATTCAAGTTAGGTACTGGTTCCTGCCAGTTCTTTTAAAGTCTCCTGTCCTTAGGTTGTGAGAGACTCTCTCTCTAAAGTATGTTGTGACTGCAGGTGAAAACATACTCAGTGCTTTACCTGTTAAATTCCCCACTCAGCCGTATTTCCTTCTGGATGAAAACACTGCTGCTTGGAAACCCCTCACATCCCTACCCACACCCAGAGAAGTTACACTTTCAAAAGCAAAGTTTGACTTCTATCAAATTTCTGAAGGAATAACATTAGCACTGCTCTTTTAATACTGTGCTCCTTTATTCAGGAGGGTTATTTTTCTGCAGTCTAGGAGATGAGCACTGAAGGGCTTTCAGATTAATGCTCAGGGCGTTCAGGTTAGATATTTTTCCAGGAGTGCTCTGCTCCCTGAGGGCATCCCGTGAGATAAGGATACTGCTCTGACAGCCCAAGGTGGTGCTTTGTATTTTCTCCCTGAGGAGACCCGGTATCACCCCAGATGGACCCTGCAGTGATATCCAACAGTGTGAAAACACACTAGAAGTCTCATTTGATAAATAATAAATATGAGTATATTTTTATTACTGTTCTCATGCAGAAACTATATGCCCTGCTGTGCAAATAGAAGAGTACGCTCTCCCTGAGATTAACATTTTGGGTCAAGCTTTTCAAGCAAAGATTTCTCTCCTGAAGTGTATGTGTACACAAGCCCTACTCGGTCCAAGAGTTGTTGCATATAAATTGCCATGAACTTAGAACTGAGAATCATTTTGTACATGGAGTAAGACAGAATTCCCCTCCCCGGTATAGCCTAATTCAGAACAGTCTTTGTAGACTAGACACCTCATACATTGGGGTTAAAAACTTCAGAGCGATGGTGCATTTTAGGAAACTAAAGCAATGTGATGTTAGGTTCCCGCCCTGAATGGTTTCTCCCCACTGAGTACTGGGGGAACTGGGGAGATCCAGCTCTCCAGGCTGAAGCCAGTCTCTGGCCGCTACTCTCCTAACTCCCACTTGCAGAAGTGGTGACAGCACGAGAAGATCCTAAGCCAAATGGACACTCTGAAGGTCTAGCCACATGTATTGTGGTGGATCACCACAGATGGAAACAGAGAAATTATTATGCAGATTCAAACTGATAAAAAAAATACTAGAATAGCTTTAGGAGGGAGCTGCCTGAGGTCTGAAAGCAAAGGATAAATCCTAAATTATAAACACTTTGGTGGGTTCCACATGTGAAATATTTTTGGCACTGTAATATATTCAATTTCTGTGACTTTTACTGAACAATTTGTGTCAATCTGATTTTCAAGAGGAAAACTATTTTTCAAGAGTAGCCAGGAGCATCTCTGGATGCCTTTCTTGAACTGCCAGTAGCTGAATTGCCCTTGGATAGTTCAAGACAAGCTCCACATCAATGGAAAAAACTCCTGCCCATTCATAGTTAATCCTTTTTTTTTTTTTTAACATTCTGAAGAATAAACCATATGTGTGAGCCATGATATTTTTATAACTGCAGATGGGGAGACACAGAAGGAGATGGAAGGCTAAACACAGCATTCATGACCTTCTAAACCTCTTCTTGACTGTACAGACATTTTAATATAGTTTGAGATGTTATATGCAAGTTTATTTCTCTTTTAAATGTTATTTAATAGAAGGTACATAGAGTTAATAATACTTTTAAAGGTGGCAAAGTAGGAGATGACCAAAATAACTGTCACTTTATAGGTGCAATGTGCTGATATAACTTTAGCCATCTATAAGCTGTATAGTTGTTTACTATGCTTAATAAACTCAGGCCAAATTCATCACTGGCTATCCATCTGCTGGGCTGGAATACATTAGGGATGAACTGGCAGGGTGAGTAGCATATTTTCCTTATGATGAGTTGCTCAACAATTTTTCACTATAATACTTTAAAAGATTTTATGGCAAACCTAAAAATGTGTTCCTTTTATTGTCTGTCTCCACAAGCTCATAGAGCTTCACCTACTAATTTCCTCATAATGCTTTTAATTTCTGCTTGCGTTACAGTATGTTTGTACTACTGCTTCCTAGGAAATAATATTCATACCACCTGTCTCTATGGGACACCCCCCCCCACCCTCCACCCCCTATAATTTCAGAATCTATTGGCCAATTTCAGTCAAATCTGACAGCGGGAGTCAGATCTCAAGGATACCACATTATAGAAAAGCTGGTGTAGAGAAAAGCATACAAATTAGTACTCCAGTAAGGGAAAGGCATTTGTGGGGTGACCCACTATCCATGCTGAGAAGCAGCAGACAGTTGGCTAAAGAGTACACAACACACTGCCATAGTGTATGTACCACTTTCCCGACAAATATTTAAGGGATGGGAGAGAGATCTGGGGAGTGGCATGGAAGAGCAGAAGTAAGGACTTGGTTTCAGTGAGATGGGAGAAGGAATCCAAATCCATAGGGAGCTAGGCTGCACTGATGCCAGTGCTCAGAAAGCAGATCATTTAGTTCAATTTTACAATATTCTCTAAGATGGGAATAAAGGTCAACCACTACTCATCACTGGGCAATGGGCTGCTCCAACTTTTGGCAGCTCCAGAATGACTCATACTAGGAACATATCACTGCTGCATTCTTCGCCAGTGTTGCAGGAGTGACTGCATAATGCCCTCACAGCATAATGCCCTCACGTTGTCCTCACAGCCCTGTCCCTCCCACCACTTCCTTCTTTAGAAACTCCAAGAGAAGAAGATGCTGAAGGGCTGTGACACTGAGTAGGAGCTCTGCAGCCTACCTCTGCCCTCAGCTATGTACTTGCCTGGGTCCAAAAAAAGCTCCTAAAAGAGACATTTGCAAGAAAGGACCCCGGAGCACCGTATTTCCCAGTGCTACAGATCTACTAAGCTGTGGCACAACCTAGAAGAGACAACCAAAAATGAGGAAATAATCATGCCCATAGAAAACCAACAAGCAGCCAGCCATTCCCTAAATACACAAGTCCAACTTCACTGGAGACTCATCCTCTGTTCCACAAACCATGTCAAAACCAAAGGCTGTACAAAGCCCACCTTCTACCAATACCAGCCAAAAAATATGTAATGTATCTACCAGAACAAAGCTTTTACTTGGGATTTTTTGTGGTGCGAAGGGAGAAATTTGCACAAGTGTTACTATTGTTTATATTTCATTACAAACCTCAGCCAAAATCAGAACCTTATAACAGTCAGTGCTCCTCAAACATTCAATGACGAACGAGCTGGTGCCTTACAAAATTTATAGCCCTCACAGACAGACAGAAAAGGTTAGGAAACAAAAGCATGGAGACTTACGGATGGTCATCCTATGAAGGGAGGAATTTAGCTCCTCTGAGTTAAATGCGGAAGATTGAGCTCAACCCTCTCAGACCAAGTAGAGCCCTGGACCTCCTCTCTCTGGGGGGGAGTGCTCTAATTCTTCGGTGGTTATGAGAGAGGAAGATAAGTCACATCCATCTTCAAATGAGTAAATGGATCCTGACTGCATGGAGGTGCCAGCATTTATTTCCTATTGCTCCTCTATATTCCCAATGGAAGAAGTATTTACTTGAATGAGGCAGACTGAATCATCCTCGGGTGGGTGGATGGATGGAGAGGGGGAACGGATCTCCCCAGGTCTTCAGTAAGCAACTGCTGCTCTCCTTAGACCGTACAAGGAATTTAAGCAGCTATGACAAATGGACTGGACCATCTGCTTAACCCTGGGTACCTAAAAGCTTGAATTAAATGGACCGGGTTCTCCACAAAACACATGGGTTCTCTAGCAAATGCCAGCGTTTTTTGATTTTCCATACAAATACCATGGTATTGCTAATTATAGTGGGCCTGACTTTCATCTGGAATAAATTAGTGTTGTTGCTGCCAAAGACTGGCCCAGAAAATCCATGTAAAACTGCAGGATCCTTGCAAGAAAATGAGACTCTGTGTTAGTGGAGCCTTGTTGCTAGGAAAGCCTGTTGTTGAATGTTTTAATCCAAAAGATTAAAAACATGATTTCACATTATGGTCTCTGACTTAGCATGGTAAACAGCCTTCAAAACCACAATCTAGTAACAGTGCCTTTGTCCTTGCTTGCCGTCAATGGCAGACTCTTTTCTCTTTCTTTTTTTCAAAGTTATCCACAAAAATAAAACAGGATAAAACCAGAAACCAAGCGCTTTTTCAAAGGTAGAACATAATTTAATCTTTAAGACAGAAAACAGAAGAGCGTGGGTTTTCTCTGACTGAGGACTTCTTGTAATTTCACTGAAGATAAATATTTAGATAACAACCAATGGGATATTTAATTGTCGGGAACTATTATATTTAAAGAAAGTGCTAGAGATTTTCAGGCTTGTTTTCCTATGTGTGTTGACAACCCATTCCCATCATTTACACTCTGTATGACATATAAACACAATCACTGCTATAATTTGTAAATTGTTAATATTAGGACTGCAGGGATGGCTATGCTTTCAGTTCTACATAAAGACGACAGCTTTTACATCAACATCTGGCTGAACTTCCATTACTTTCCCATCCGTTATTCGTACTCCTACTCCTCCTCGGCCTCCCTATTTTTTTTCTTCTTGCTCCCTTGCCTGATTTGATCCGGGAAGCTGCACATCCTGCCTGCTCTTGGCTCCTGTGATACTCATAAACCAAGAAACAAACAAACACACACGGGGGAAGAGACAAAACCAAAACCAGGAGGATATTTGGTAAATCTAACTATGTGGATCTCTCCAGCTGTGCACGTAATCAGGCAATGGCACCATCCAAACCGAGACACAGTATCCTGCCTGCCCTTTCCATCCTCTCCCCTGCTCGGTTTATGTGAAAATGAAAGGTCTTCAGGTCAGCACCACGACTTCTCATAAACGTAACCAGCACTCACAGAAATAGGGCTGGCGATGGGACAATTGGTTCGTTAAACGCTACTGTCCTGAGTCAGGAACTAACCCTTAGACCTGACAAACCCACAATGGGTAGAACAAGAGTAAAAGATTCTTCAGTTTCAGGACCTACTCTCAATACTATTTCAGATTTACTCTTAGTTGAGGGTAAGTTTTCCATATATCAGCTTATCTAAGTGTAAAATAAATTCTATACTAATACTTAGTTCAAAGAGATCCTGCAAAGTATTACTAATTGGACTTCAACATCTCTGGAGGAAAAGCACCATGCAGTATCTAACAACTGGAACTGCATGGACAGAGTCTCCAGTTGGTTACCAGTGAAGGTACAGCTAAGACACTAGGTTAACAGATACAGCAAAAGAACTTTAATAAGAAATGCATGTATCAGTAGATAAAGTATTTAATAACTTTATCAGTATGCATCTGTCAAACTTTGTTGGGTTTTGTGTACCGCCACAGAAACACCTCCAAAAGGATCAAAAGAATGTTATTTCCCATATCAGAAAAATAATTTTACTTAGAGAATAAGAAAATGAAACCACCTCTCACAAAGAAAAATGGACTTGTAAGATGATGTAGCTCTGAAACAAATTACATCTATTCTACTAATCAATAAAATACAGTTGCCAAGGCAACGCTGACATCAGAAAGTGAAATACAGAGGTCCGTCTTACATAAACACATACACATACCAATATGTTATGTGAACTTTTGCAATCTAGCAGTGACTTCAAGGAAAAATATGTTTTTACAAAAGAACACATATTTTCCCAGGCTTGATAGATTCTTGTGCAAGAGCTTTTATGAGATTTTAGACAAGTTGTATTTTGTTTGGTAGTCTTTGTTCTTGTTCTTTTCTTACTGGAAACAAAGAAATGTTGGGAAAAAAATGCTTTCAATGAAAATTAATTCTAGCTATTAAAGTGACTTAAAATAGTGATGACTGGATGGGGGAAGAAACTCTACCAAAGCGTTTGAATATTGATCCTGAACATAGTTAAGATTAAAAAGTTTGAATTTGTAGATCCTATTTGTATTATATGATGCAGATCTCAAGGGACAAATTCTGAGTACCAACACTGTAAATAAGAAAGGATTTTTTGCACAGTCCTTACAATTCTCTTCAGATGTGCCTTTAACCTGAAGGCTCGGTTCTGCCACCTTATTCAACAACTAGTATAATCCCACTGAACTGAGTGGAATGAACCACAGAGCGGGATGCTATTGAGCATGACTATAGGTGATACCAGCCAGCCTTTTCTCATCTCTTATTTTGTATTTAATTTGAACAGCTCATTAAATTATTTCATAGCTCACTACCAGAGCCTCTCAGTACAAATGTAGGTTGCTGGTACAGGCTGCTTCTTTCGCTGTAGCTAAATAAAGCCCAGGTTTCTCAGCCATGTTCACAACTCCTCGCCCCTTTTTGCAAAAACCACGGACAATACCTGCTGGTCACAGGATACCACCTCATGGCTCCCTAAATTACTGCTCGTGTTTCACCCATCTGCGTGCTTAGCCAGCGGGAGCTGGCAGATATGTTCTTAACTTGGATGCCATAGCAACCAGGGCTGAGGAATTAAGGCAGAACTATAGCTGTCTATTGAATTCACTCTGGAAGCTCAGGTGGGCAATATAAATATAATATAAATAAATAATATGAAGCGTGAGGGTGTTCGACTGCTGCCTTAAAGATCTTCCAGTATGCTCATTATCAGTATTAGGCTTTCAAGACTATTTTCTGAAAGATGATTTTCAAACAATTTTTTAAAATGAACTGGTTTAGCTTGTTCAGCACTTAAGTTCACTGAAAAACTCCAATGGAGATATCCCACTGAGATCTGGGTCAGCCTCCTAATTTTCAGTTTAGTTAAAAAGTGAAGTTAACTCATTATGCAGCTGTCTGAAATGTTCTTGTAATGACAAACTCGTGGTGTTTTTACAAAGAACTGAGAATATGGGATGGTATTTTCAGGTATGTATAAGCAATTACAGTCCAAACAAAATAGTGTCTTCATTCCTCATTGGGTTAAGTGATGAAAAACTGACTATTATGTGTGATTACTTCTTCTATTAATTTGGATGTATAAATTAGACATGTTCCTACAGGCCTGTGGAACTTTAATGCACTATGTAAGTGCTAAATTTTAGCATACATCTATATTTTTTTAATTCAGTGGCTCAGAAGCACGAAAGAGGTACACATCATTGCTCCTGTATCTACCACATTTGCTCCTGGTCAGCTGTGTGCATATTCCTCTGTAAACCAAATTAATACAACTGAGCTGCCCGAGTAGGTCATTAGCCACTCGTAGAGGGATTTGACAAATTAACATCCTTTGAACAAACAATTTGCTAAATCCTTCTTCTCTGACAAGCGAGGGCCCATGTCCTGCTCTAGGTGTACCAACTGGGGGACACAGACACAGGAGAGACACAGAGGGATGGAGCAATGCCTGGATGCTGTGCTCCGCTGCGCTGAAAAAGACGATGCAGAGGTGCTTTTTGGAGTTGGACTTAGTGTGCAGGCATGGGCGCCCCAGGGACACAGGCAGCAGAGAGCAGGTGCAAGCTCCAAATATTTCCCCAAAACTAAGCCAGGTGGGACCATGTTGTGACTTTTCAACTGTACATCAGTGCTCATGGTTGGCAAAGGACTGCCATTCGTGGTTTTCATCCCTGTTCAAAGCCTGTGTAACAAGTGCCAAAGCAAATAGTACTCCTATTTTCCCCAAAGTCCCCCAAATGGAAGGGCCATTTAATACAGAACAGGAAAATTCAGCCTTCACTCCTTCCAGCAGTGGTCCATGAGGACACTCCAACCACCAACTCCTTCTGCAGGACCACTGGTTCCCATTCACCTTCTACCCAAATTGTTGGCACGTTGGCAGATTTCAAGAACCAAGACAGCCCTAACCAGTGATTTCACAAGACCTTCCATTTCATTTGCAATTCAGTAACTGAATTCCACCTTTAAAAGACAGCTACCACTGTTTTTACCCGTAGGTGGAAGACCATCTCCCCAGAATTTCCCTGAATCAATCCGTTTCTTTTGTCTATAACATCCACAGATTTAATAGGAGGTTTTATGTGACACAGGATGATTATGTTTTACTGAGTCTCCTTGCCTTCAAAAGCATCAATAAATCAACAAACCAGAGGTAATTAGGGAACAAAACAATGCTAAGGGCTTGATTTAAATAAGCAAACCCCAGAACATTCAGGACTCAACCTCAGCCCATCCTGTCCGTCCCTCTGTGCAAAAATGTTCTTCAAACAGAGAGTGATCTTAGCTCATCTGGATGTGTTGGGTGGATGGAAACTGAGTTTAATGTAGCTCCCCTGGCTTTTATCTGCTTAAATCAGAATCCCATTATTATTTTAACTTTACAATCACTTAATTAAAGCAATGTCCTAGCCAAAAAAAATTGCCTGGGTGGCCTGAATATTATACCTCCATATTTTTTATGAGGTGACCTTTCTGCTGAGTTCAAGAAACCATGCTTGATCACTAGATTCGGGTGGGAGTTTTGCTTGTGAGGATTATGAGTACATTACAAGCAAAGCCTACTAGATTTATGCATAATTTTTCACTGAAGGTACAAAACAAGTAGCCATCAACTTAATGTCACTTAATGCTGAAGGCTTTAAAGGGTCACATAAAGTCATCCTTTTTATGGGACAGCAAAATTTCATGGTTCTAGGTTAGGGTTATAAATGAATAAGTAAATCACTTATGCATTGCATTCAGTTGGCCCCTACTCCAAACTCATTTAGTACATAACAGCTTTGCTGTTGCCGTATGTCCTGTGCAGACATTCAGTGGGAGGTTTTATAATGTTCCACAGCCTACAGAGCTCCCTTCTTTTGTTTTTAATCTCATTTTCTGTTTTTAACAATATCTGATAAGAAAACAAGAGGCAGCTGTAGCTCTACCACCTAGCCTATGCTTTCCATGTACTATATCACAAAGTACAAAAGGACAAAATTTATTAAAAATTGGGCTATGTGCAATGTGTGTAAAATGTGTTTTGAGACATTGTACCTGTAAGATGTAGCGCACTCAGGAAGACACCTTTGTGCCAGGTGATGAAGAGACTTAAGAGCTGACTAATAAAAATGTAGGAACTGTGCGTGCTGTAGATGAAATATCCAGAGCCTGAGCACACCATCCTACAAATCCTTACAGAAGAGGTCCCCAAACATGCTCCAAATTACCAGGGGAATGCAGTCCCATTGGATGAAAAAACAAGTTTGCATCAGCTTAGACCACTTTTTTCCCCTCCTGCCCAAATGCAAGATTAAAGGCAGACGCAGGACTTACACCGGATCTGTTTACCAGCACTCTCTCATCAAGACTCCTCTCAATAAGGAAGCCAGACCCCCCTCAAGGACCCCATGATAAAGGCAGATCTTCTAAAAAAGTCACCAGGGCACTAGATTTGCTCTGTTCCATAGGGCAGCTCAGTGGCATACCCAAGGAAAAGAACCGGTACCTTCACCTGAAACCCATGGCACTACCCACTGACCTCCTCAATTAGATCTACCAAAAAGCACGAAAGGCTCAAAATCAAGAGCAAAACTGGGTATGCCTCTGGGAGGGTCCCAAAAAGAAACTGTTCTGTGGGAGGATAACCAAAACATGTAGTGGCTCAAAGGGAAGCTAAGAAAATTAAGGAAGTAGAAAAGGTTACGATTAATCTAAATTCCTGTAAACTTACAAATCAGAGGTCAACACATGAGTAACAAAGACACGTCTGATAGCCATAAGCACATCCTCAACAAACAGAGACAGAAAATGAGAGCGCATTAAGACCGCACGATGAGCAGTGAAGCCAAAGAACCTGAGTGGGCTGAACGAGACCCCAGGGCAATGGTACAGGATGCTGTTCAGGAGGGAGGTGATGTCGGGTTTATTCTTGAGATACTGTTTAAGCACCCTGCTTAATAGCTCCTACCGATCTGGTAAGAATACTTGATAAATATGTGCAGCTTCCTCGGTGGTTGGGGTAAAGTAGAAGGTCTTTCTTTCTTTCCTTCCCATTCTGTCAGTGAAGAATGCTTTGACTGTACTAAGTGGTTATGTCTGGGAAATGACGCGATGGGAGAGACACAATACTTTTCCCTTTCTCCAGGTTTGTTACGTGACCCTGCATTGGACTTGGCATTGTAACCGTTAGTAGAGGAGCCTGAGAAGAAATTGAAGGGTACAAAATGAAGTAGTATTGTCAATTGAAAAAATCAATTTTCTCCCAATTTTTGCTAAACCTCAACACAGTAGCAGTGTACTGACTAGGAAATGTATCCCCCCACTCCTGTTTCATCATATGAAAATGTTGGCACTGATTCCCTGCACCATGAAAGCAAATGTCTGTAGATATGCCTGGTATATAGCAAGCGACTGTCATGCTGTGATGTGAGACTAATTGATTTGAAGGCAAACACCTTGACAGAGAGGCAGGCAGAGCACGCACAAAAGTAATAGTAAGGTAAAGGAAAGACACTGATGTACAGCATAGCCCTGTTGTCTCTACTGTGTTTGACAAGCTCTTTATTCCTTACAAATAAAGAAACACCACGAAATGTGGCTATTTTAGCAACAAATGTCAGAAGAAAACTGTACCATCGTCGTAGCGGACAGACCTCGTGCCAAAGCAGGATGAGCTATTTCAGAAAGCCTTGCACACTGAAGACAGACTTTTCCCCCAGATCTTTCACCAATTTTTTCCTCCCTCTTCAATAACAGCGCTCACCATCAGCCAAGCTACCGGCAGGCTACAGAGACCTGTGCCCATTTCTGTCCGTTCCCCTTCAGACCTCTGCAAATCATAATTTCCAAAACGTGCCTGGCGCTTGTGGAGGCAGAACCCGCAACCTTCAGCTCACTGAGACCCAGAAAGAAGCAGCAAACCTCTGGCTGTGTGTAGTAGCAAAAGCAGCAGCAGGACGCACCGGGCTGCCCAGCACGGTCCGGTCCCCTCAAAAGGTGCCAACAACCCTAACCAGAACGGGATAATGTAAAGAATCCACTTTTTTTTTTTTTTTTTTCCCATTTGTCCCTGCCATCAGTCACCGTGCCCCCTCCCCCTAAGTAAATGAAATCAATCAGCAGGGATTTCTGTAAAATACATAAAACAGTCATCTTCCAGACTCTACCAGAAGATAAATGGTTCCAGACATTGGACTGCAGCCATTTTCCCACACATGCTACAGTGTTTTGTCATCCATATTGGGCCATAATAGTGAGTGGGTTTTGGTTGTTGTGTTTTTTTTTTTTTTTTCTGTCAGCAGCCAATGCTTCTGCTTCTAACTCGTACATTACAACCACTGCAACTAGAGTAATTTTTCTGTACAATTTGTAATAGAACAGTTTCGTTCCCAGTAATACAGGCTGGGGTCTTGTACAGAACTTTGACACTTTTCTGCTACAGCTAATATTGCCTTATCGCTCCCAGATGGAGTTTCACAAACCTTTTTGGGATTAAAGCATATCACCCCAAATACAAGCCACTGAACTGAAACGAGCATGAAACTATGAGCAGTGCAAACCTTATCTGAGAACCTGCTAACAAGAAATAATAGGATTGCTTACACTATCTCACGCTGGCTTTTGTGCTAGTTTCAAAGAAGGATACAAATACATGACAAAAGATGCATCACAATGTGAGTTTATAATTAATTTTAACATATTCTAAAGCACGTTCTTAATAATCTGTTAACATAAAATGTACTTTGGAAAGAACCATGGGGCTTTTTCATTATTAAGAAATGTGCAACCAAATTCTACCCTTAATTAAATCAGGAGTAATTTTATTAACTGCAGTAGACTTAAACCTGACTTACATCAGTGTAAGTGAGGGTAGGATTTAGCCCCGGGCTGTTTATACACTGTAGTTGCAGTTAGTTTAGATCTATTTGGGTGGGAACTCCTTTCCCCTTTCCAGAAAAAATATTCTTGCCTACCCCTTTTCACCTCGCAACTGGGGCCAAAGCAGTCTTTTCTTCTAAGATATTTTTCAGAAAGGTTACGAACAAATCTTATCCTCGACAGGAGGTGACCTTATTAAACAAAACCACCCTCTGAAGTGATGGACACCAGCAGTTTTAAAGTTTGTTTACAAGTTTTGAACAAGCCACCTCAAACAGATAAGCTTAAAAATAAATAAAAAACTTTAAGTAACATCTATTTTAGAAAGGAGATACTTATGTCTGTTTTCAAAGCTGAAAAGCCCTTCCAAACAGTACTAGCTGCTGTATTAAACATCCCTGCTCCAGTATAGAAACTTACTGTCCACAGAGATCCTTGGGCTTCACTGCACCTTTGAACCAAAATCACTTTCTTCTGTACTTCATTTTCTGCTCTCTTGAAATCGGATTCCCAGTTCCTGACAGATGGCTCCTCTGTCACCGAGCGCTGCTTCCGCCTCCTTATCGCTGCCAGCTAATACTTCCACGATGCTTAGCTGTTGTCTGCGGAGCTGTGCTCTACATCATTTCTACTCTGATCAATGCTCCGCTTGGTTTTAGGTTGGTTTCTAGTCCCGCCTCCTGCTCTTGAAGAAACGAAAACTCACAGCTGGATTTTCTATAAATCATCCCTTTTAACAGTGGCTGAGCAAGTATGGCAAATACTACAGCTAAGACCTGCTGCTCCATTTGAAACTTCAAAAACAATTCCTCATCTTAATGATGCACACGTGAAAGTTAATCATGTACTAAAATCACTAATACTGAAAAATAGTGGCCAGATAATTGTGACCTTCAGGGCTTAGAAGCTGATTAATGTAATACAAAACTCCTCTCTGTTCCAGAGGGGGAATATGGTAAAACATACTGCCTCGGTGAATTGCTTTATATAATGTTTCGCTTTGAACAGGAGCTTGTCATTCTTACAAAGATAAATTTACATTTGCGATGCAGAGCTTTTTGACAGACTAACCCAGCGTATGTACTGTTTAGGCTAGCAGCCCTAAGCTTGAAAGAGCCTTTACCATCGTAGCAGCTCTTTTGAAGTGTGGGCAGGAAATGCTTTTATTTTCTGCACGGCACTGAGTGCACTATACAGCGCTGGACTCATTATCGTGTTTAACAAAGCACGGAGTATAAAAGCAAGGTGGTACCGTAAAACCAGCGCTACGAACTTTGTTCCCGTCAACAGAGCAAAACAGAGCCGAGTCTCTGTAAACTGTAAATTGTTTTAATCCTCCGCCCTCCAGATCGTCAGAAAATGTGCCGTGGAAATTAAAAACGACTGGATACAGTCCGAATGGGCTGCAAAATCCTGGGGTTCTTGGGTTTTTCTAAGGTGAGAGCCGCATCCCAGCTGAAAGTGTCAGCAGGGCTCTCTGCCCTCTGACCGATGGTTAAAGCTGTCTCCTCCATGGCTAATGGCTGACCGTGTCCCGGTGGCACACAGGGTCCCCCGACCGCTGCCCACGCCTGGTCCAGCTGGGGATCGCTGAAGAGCAGCCGAGCCGCTGCCGTAGGCTGGATGAAGGACCCCTTGAGTTTCGGCTCCGCCAGCGGCTGAGGGAAGGGGGCGAGAGCAGTGTGTGCCGGCAGCGGCTTTTCCCCAGGTGTGCCGCTCGGTTCCCGCAAGCAGGGACCTGGGAGCTTCCCCGGCCAGCTGCTGGAGCTGGACGATGGCATCACCGGTCTTGTATGAGTGGATCTTGCCTCTTTATGAAGTCTATTCTAATCAACTCTAGCGCGTTCCAAAAAAGTAGTGGAAAAACACAAAAAAAAGCGCACTTCTGTCTGCTTACGCTGACTCTCTAACCACTTCATTACATGCCCCGCCGTTCTCACAAGTTCAGTTTTTCCACACGATAAATGACTTCACGGGCTCTGTCAGATCCCATTTAATCCTCTTTTTTTTTTTTTTTTTTAAGCTGGAGAATCTAATCTGTTTCATGCCTTGCTGCCCATCCCTGTACGTACTACCGTTCCCGTAAGAGACGCAGTTAGCCCTTCAGTTCACATGGTAGAAGCTGACGTCACAGCACCAGAGCTTGAGCCTTCCTCCCAGTCTGTGACTGCCATTTGTGGAAGTGGGAAAATATTTTCATCTTCTTTCCTTACAGTTCTGCAGACAGTAACTGAGGACAGTCAGTTGTCATCTTGTGATCTGACAGCTCTCCGCAACCACTGCATGAGTGGCCTGCACGCAAGAATTTGAGAACAGCTACGCCAGACAAATTTCCAAATGGTTACTAGCCAGGCAGCCTAGAAGAATTGGATTAAGTAGCCAGGAATGCTCTGAGCTGAGAGCAGCACCGCTCTGATGCAGCTACTACTCTCTTAATCAGCAGCCATAAGACACGGGTCCTGGGCCCCCATCCAAGCAGCTGTGACTCAGATTTGAAGTGCTGCAACGACAGTGCTCTCCTGTGGATGCACTGGTTGATCAGCGACAGTTACTTGATGATGGAGAGTGAAACGAGCAGGGGAGAAGCACTATCCCTGCGCCCGATTCAAATATGTAACGGCAAATATAATTAATCTGCTTTCCAGATGCTGCTGTACATTCAATACTTATCAGCTGTCAAAAAACCACGACTGATTAAAATTGCTTGCTTGACCTTTAAAATGTACTTGAAAATCCATAAATGAGACCTATCAGTGGTACATACCCATTTGAATAATAACAGAATTTTGAATCTCTAGCAGAGGCTGTAAGAGGAGATTAAAGGTTTGATACCACAGTGTGACATGCACCATACGAACCCGCGATGGGAATCTTCCAAGGACTTTTACAGAGCATTTTGTCTTCTGCCTGGAGTAATGTTTATGGCACATAGGACAAGATTTGCTCTTTCTCTGCCCTGAGACTGTTGACCATCATCTGAATAACAAGAAAAAAAGCCTGCTGCAGATGAAAAGAAATATATTTACTCTACATCGTCCTCCATGTGCTTTGGTTCCAGACAGTGGACTGCATGGGAAGATCTGCTCCCACCACTAATGAGCATTCAGTTCACAGGCTCAAACTAGAGTAAATCCACAATAAAGCAGCAAAATGTGGTAGCACAGATGTTGTTTTATCAGGACTGTTTCTCTCTGCATCTCTTCTCTTATTGGGCCACACTATTTGTTAATTGTGAACAGAGGCCTACCTAAAGTAGCCCAATATGGCTGAACACAAGATGGCCATGGAATGAGTTCAGGTCCTGGGAGTCAGATCATCTGCACTGTTTACCTGCAAGCTATTTGCTGGTTCTCTCTCTGGCTCTGTTTTGGACCACTTCTACCAACCTTCTCCTAAGCAGCATGAACATGAGTCAGTCTATGTCCACTGGCTAAAGGATCCCTGACCCTTCTTGGTTTGGTAGTACAGATGTCATCCCAGGGATGAAGGACAGTAGAATAGTTCTTCCTGCCACTGTTGTGCAGATACTGCAGCCCTCACTGCCCCCGCCTCGCCTGGAGATAGTCATGAGGTCTGCTGAGACTGGATACCAGATATGACTGCCATAAAAAATCAGAGAATACTTCCCAACTGTGACTCCACAAGTCAGATACAAGAGGTCACGTGTTGCTAACTAGTCTCATTGTCATTTAAAAAGAGCTTAGAAAATGTCATATGAAGTGAAAGAATTGAAGACCTACAGATTTGTTGAATTGGTAGGATGATCCCTTGCCCAGATGTTCAACAGGCAAGAAAGCTCTGCTGGGGACGAGCTCATGGTGCCACACAGATCTTCATTTGGGCCTTCTGACCCGTAGCCTCTCCCTCTGCTGACACTTGGGGAATCACCAGAAGAAACATGAGCAAACATTTTGGTGGCTGGACTTTTGTCAGAGAAAGACCTTTCACCTTGATGTAAAGAGCTCCTTTGCAAGGAGCTAGGACTCCATCCAAGGACCTTCAGCACTCACAGACCCTGTGATGAAAGTATGGTGGAGGGAGCAACCACAGAGCTCCATTGGCTCTGGTCAAAGTCTGCCCTGCCTTGTCCTTAAACAAATGGATCATAAAATCACAGGCCCCTGGGGTAATTCAGGTGTGAAAGGTCCCCAGGAGGTCTCAAATCCAATAGCCCCTTTGGTCTTCTGGCCACGCTGAAACACCAAGTTCATATACAGCTTCAGCTCCCCACAACTGCACTGTGGGGGAAGGAGGAGGAATAACTCGCCATTTTCCCCCAGCAACTTGTAAATAGAAATGCTTGACCTTCTCAATGCAACCAGGATGGCTATGCCTGCTTGGCCCTGGACTCTTTTTGGGAGTTGAATAAATTTAATATGTTGAACCTTCTACCATGAGACTGTCGGGGGAAAAGTTTTAATAGTTTAAAGGCACTCTGACTGCAGTGTATTTGCTTATAACGTGGGAAACAATTATTAAAAACCTTATATTTTGCATCTTAAAACTCTTAAGATAGTCAAGAACACATTATTTCTTGTTTGCTTTGCTAAGACAGCATGCATGAGCTGCTAGACAGATTTGGAAACACTTTGAGCCCCTTGAGAAGAAGCAACAGATATGAGGACACAGCTGGAAGGATGAGGAAGATGAAGATGCTCATCTATGAAGATGAGCACTCATGTCTCCCAGCATCTCTTTGCCACCGCTGCTCTGCAGCCTTGCTCCTCTGGGGGTCATGAGCTCCATTTTCAGCTGAAACTTATTCATGGGTGGGCTACATGGTCCTCCAGCTCAAAAGCTGTTTTCCCCTCATTGGTGTTCACCCTGCAGTTGCAGGCAATGAGAGCAGTCTCATTCTCCCTGCAGACAGGAGACTAAAACACAGCCACCGTTTCAGTCTCCTTTGATAAAATAAGCCATTTCCCCTCTAACAGCTTTTCTGAATCCACCGACACAAGTCGAACGCGGGCTGCATCATGGGGAACAAGAACAGAGCACAGTATTGCAGACGGGGCCACAGGCGCCACGTACCCACCTCTCCTGTGGAAACACATCACCAGATAGAGCCGACGGCCGGGCTGCCTTGCCAGGCCACGTTTTGGGAGCAACTTGCAATTATTCTCCAGTCTGCAAACACATTCAAGCCTTTGATCTCCTCCGTCGCTCCCAACTGTCAGCCTCCTAGATTATGCCAGTATTTCCTGCTGCTATCCACTAATCACGGTACCACGCCACCGATAACCACCGTACAACCGCAAACCGAGCCGCCCGCAGAGGAAGGGTGCACGGAGCCAGTGCCCAACCGCTTGCCGCTTCCCTTTCATCCTGTTTTATTATCGCACGTCCTGCGCTAACCCTGGCAGATTCTGGAGGGGAACTCAAGGCAAAGGTTTTATTTTGTGCTACCAGGACCAGGCAAACCCTGTCTTCAGGTTTCCCCTACAAACACACTCGTATTTTTTCCTAAAGATTATGACATTTTGAAAAGTTACAGAGACGAGGGAACATAAAGTGCTGCATAACACAGAGATGCTTTCAGCAAAAATGACAAGGGGAAAGGCAAAAAATAACATCCGGGTTACTACAGTTTGAAACTCTGTATCACAGATACTTCAAGACAAAATCAAAAGAAAAAAGAGATTTGAAAAGTTCCCATCTAAAGCAGAAGATTGTAACGGTAATACGTTGAGTGGGGATTTTTTTCCTGGGCAGTTTTCATGCAGTAGATGCTCTTACCCAAGACTGCCATTTCCCAAAGGGATCCTGAATTATTTGTCATTTATTTGCTGTTGTGGTGGTTATGTAAAGTAGGACAGTTGTACTGTCTCCACCTGATGAGAAAGCCATACACTTTTGTATTTTAATATAAAACACATTCTTTGAAGGATCAAAATATGTATTACCTAACTTATTTTTCAGGAAAACCTCTCTCATTTATACTTGATACTCATTTAGCTCTTCAGAGTCTTTCTCCTGCTGGAAAATCTCTGGAGTTTACATGGCATATCTCTGTGTCACATGTGTTCCCTTTAATAGCCAACATAAATGTTTTTCAACTCTAAACTCTACAGCTTGAGTCTCACTTATGAAAGTCAAGCAGCGCCTCTCTGCTTTACTCATCACGCGACCGAACGACTGCTGATCTCCCTGCTTGCCTCGCTGCAAAGCAGGGGCTCCCAGAGCCGTTTGCTTTGGTTTGATGAAACCGGGTGATAAATCCCCTCTTGACTCCCAACGCTCTTCAGAAAGCTCTGTTCCCTGATATTTTTTCCCTTCCCGGGGACCAGCAGTGGCGTGCTCGAATCAGCAGCATCTCCTCCTTGCCCCTCCGCTCCCGCAGGCTGGGACCTGGGAGAGCGTGGCCGTAGGCTCCCACTAAGGTGGTCCTGTGGGACAAAGCATCTCCAGGGGCCTGAAAATGGCACTTACTGCACTTCAGTGAAAGGAGCCCTGTTTAACATGAGGTTCAGTTTGTGCATGGCAGAGGCACGGTATTTCATTAGTTTGTTCAAACGCTTCAAAGAGCTCAGAAATAAAAATTCTTGGAATTGCTGCATGAGTCAAACTTTTTAAAAAGTTTGTATTAAAATGTGAATCACTGGCTTCAGGGGAGGAAAAAAATATTGTTTTCAGCAAAAAGTTAATTAGGTGTCCTGAAAATCAGTAATTAAAAACACCACTAACAGACAATAATCATCTGGAGTGCTAATTTCCTTCTGTACATAAAAGGCTTAAAAAGGACAGAGTAGGAGAGAAAAGTTCAGCATCAGCATTTGTCTCAAGACCCAATGCACCCAGGGGCTGGCTCAGGATCCCTCCTGCAAGGAAACGAGAGCTAGAAAAGCTATTTTTGTTGCTGTGAAGAAAAGTTGGATTTCTGAAGCTCTACGCCTGCACCGTTTTAAATGACCTCAGTCACAAGCAAACCTGAAATGCCATCCTGAGGGACATCGTCACCATCGCTATCATCCCCGATGCCCGTGTCAGCGAGAAGTGCCACCACCCTGGGCAGAAAATGCAGCTGCTATTTGTGGTGCAACAATACAAGACTGGAAGCAAAGAATATGGTTTCCAAATTAAACAGCGGGAGTAATTTTTGCCGACAGGATGTAATTACTCCTCTTGTAAAAGAGCTGTGGAACACTTAATGGTTTTGAGCACTAATACCTATGGAAACAGAGCCTTCCCCAAATACCCAGCCAAGCGCTACCTTACCGTTGGCTTGGAGAGCAGTAAATGGCCAAGAACACATCCTGTGCTGCCTAAAACTTTAAGGGCCTCCTTCCAAATGCTGCTTGAGCTGGACTCCTGAAGTTTCTGAAATCAGGTACAATCACTGCCCAGGGTGAAATTTCTTCCGTCCCCCACCGGAGCTGTAGTTAAGCACTGACTGTGCCACAGCCCTGAGTATAGATTTTCCACCATCATCTCTCAATGCCAGGTCTGTGACTATTTCAGGTAATTTATCTGACAAGACTACCGTATTCCCAAACACACCGTTTATGAGCAGGCAGTATCTGAGATGACGTAAAATATATCAAGGTAAATACAGTAGGATATATGGCATCTCAAAGTTGACATGCTTCTGATATTAATCTTCTTAAGGTCTGACCAAAATACATTTCCAGATCAGAAATAAAAAGCAGCATCTAAATGCAGAAATGTTTTAATTATGGCCGGAACGCTCCTAGCATCCGAAAGCCTCTTCGTAGAAAGTGTGTTGCGTGAAGCGTGCCAGGCCTTAAATACCCTACGGCAACTCAACTCTTACATTTATATGCAAAAATTAAAAACCATACTTATGAAAACAGACAAGCAGAACTCTCCATAAAGCAACTCTCCTGTTGCAAGATTTTTACTAGTTATGGTAGTGCAACGTAGAGCTTGGGAGGAAAATAAGTGTCTCAGAACCTCCTCTTTCATTTCTACCAAAAATACAAGGTTTTCACAGCACATCTGTATACCTGACACCTCTAGCCTCCTGCAACGAAACCAACACCAAACAAGGCTAGAAGGTTTACCTCACCTCTTGCAGATTATCATGCATTTCCCAGAGATTTTAAGGTGGGATTCATTAAAACAAAGAAAGGTGCTGCTTATCACTGGAGAAGATATTGTCTCTAAGCAACAGGAAAAGACAAAGTTTTTCTGTACAGCCCTGCTTCAAACATCAGCAGAAAAAAACGCTTACACGCTGACAATTCATCTGAGCAACTGCTCTGGAGCTTAACAGGCCGTAATCAAGACATCAGAGGTTTATTTTGTACAAGCACTTAGGGAACGGACATGAATTCTCGATGTCAGCGGTGCCAGTCAGTGCGTGATTCTCTCATCCTCACACCGATGGAAGAGAAAGCAAAGGAGTCTGGTTTGTGACTATTGCACAGTATAGAATTTATTTTTAAAAAACATAAAGACTCTTTCTGAGCAAAATTCAGCATGCTAGAGGTATGAAACGTTGTCTCCCTGACCTTTCAGAAACCCAAAGAACTAACGTGTTCTTTTATTTTCTAAGCTAGGCTATTGACAAATTTGTTTTCTTTCATCGCACACGTGCACAAAAATCTTTACTAATCATATTTCTATCACCATGGTCCTCCAGATCTTTCAGCGTGCTTTACAGAGGGTGAAAAAATGAAAGAAAACCAAAAAATGGCAGCATATTAGGCAACTTTGGACAAAGAGAATGATGGATTCTCCCAAAGTAATTTCCTGCAAAGTGAGATTTGCTGTAAGGATCTTGATTACGTATGTCAGTGCTGGGAAGCTACCCGGACACGTGACACTATCGTTTACAGCCGATGCAGCCAAGACAGAGGCCACTGCTGGGTTTTAAAAATGAAGGGCCTGAGTACAAGGGAACAGAGAGAGAAGAGATTTTTCAGAAGAGGCAGAGACAGTGAGATTTGATTTCATTTGCGTCACTCTACTACCTCCTAAGATGGTCCCAATCAGGCATATTTTTGTGAACCAAAAGCATATGATGCCACACTTGGCCTTGTCATCCTCTAACTCTCTTGGCAAAAACAGCAAAGACTTCCTAGCACAAAAAGGCCACACTGTTGTTTTGTTTTCATACATCACTTCTAGGAAAAAATGAGAGAAAAAAACCCCAACAACCAACCCTCTGCAAGATATTCTGTACCCAAGAACAAAGCTGAATGGTTCCATGTGAGTCATTTTCAATCTTCGCAGGCTTGGCATTTGTGGTATGAACTCAGAAAAGTCATTACCAGTAATTTTCTCATTTCAAGTGTCTGTAACACATGAGAAATAAGTGCTTTTAAAATGAGAAGTCAGATCCTAACCACTTTAGGGACACTTACAGATCACCTTCTTACAACTTCAACCTAAAACCGTTTCGCTGTGTTTAAAAATACTTTCAGATGCTCTAAGTAAAGCGAGGCATCCAACATCTGACTTGAGAAAGAGTTTTCAAGCAAAAATCAAAATGTAGCTAGTGCTACAAGAAGTGAGACATGATGAAGGAGACGATACACTTCCTTCTTGTTCACTTGAAGGACTTTGTTGGATTAACCAAAAGTGAGCCTGCAGTCTAGTCATATCCTTTCTTCTTTACTACAGCTGAGAAAAACAAGGAGGAGAAAAGGTATCACGCATGAAACCGTTTTTCAGGAAAGTCTTTCTTCATTATAAGTAACCTAAAGGATTTATCCCATGCAATTCCACAGTCAAAGGAATATTCATACTGGTGTTCTGACTGACATATAGGAAGGGCTTGTCTGAACTCTGATGAAGGGCCTATCTATGAGCTTCATTTTTATTTGCTACATTTTAATGATTGCTGTTATAAACCAGTCTGAATAGGAAAACTAAAACCAGAAAGAAAATGTAAGAATCGGGGTGTTTTTCAAGGACCCATTGAGATTTATAAGCGATGAAGCAGGCAGTGTGCTGTGATGGTCTGGGCAGTACCAGTAACTGGGAGTGCGTCCCCTCTCCCTTCCCAGCAGGACTAGCTGACAGTGCCATGGAAGAGACATGATGTTCTTTGAGTCTACACTGACCAAATTATCAAAGAAAATTAAGGGTCAGGACTTCTATGAGCACATGAACAAATAAGCCTGATTCACAACACATTTCCAAGCAGCTTTTTCCATACACGTAATCTCTCCATGATGCTGATATTTTGGTGTCTTGTACTGTGTGAAGTTGTACGGTAACAGTCTTGCTGTTGGAAAGAGTATTAAAAGTTTCTCCTCGACATCTGTTGACACAAACCCTAGAGGCACTGGTTGTGAAATCTCTGCACCTCTGTCAAACCTGAAATCAGGCTCCAGAGTTGCTGAGGGTGTGGAGACAGTGCACACAGAGGGAGCGTTTGCATAAGACTTGTTTCCATAGGGAACCGGGGAAAACGCGTACTGATTTTAAAAAAAACAGTTTTCCATGGATTAATGCCCTGTCTGGGAAGTCCTGCAGCTCTGGTCGTTGCCCGCTAGAGGCCGTGAAGCCCTTACGCCTGCCCTGGCCCTGGCTGCCCGAACCCAGTGAAAAGGAGATGAGCAATGCGGAACACCAAAAACGAATTTTTTTTTCTTCTGGCATTAAAATCTTAAAATCTCATTTGCAGGGCAAGGCACCCCAGCCCTGGCAGGCTGGTGGGAGCAGCAGGACCTGCTGTGGGCAGCCAGCTCTGCTCACCTACAAGTGGAAACCCTGGAGGAGGAGATGGGTGAGGAGAACGACGAGGAGGATGATGATAATGATGATGACGATGAGAAGCACACAATGCAGCTGGCTGGAGGAAGGCTACTCCTCTGTGACAAGCCCAAGGTAAACAATGAGCAGCCAGCTACAATGGGCTGCTTTTAAAATAAATTCTTCTTTTTGAACATCACTCATCAGAGCCTGGCAAGCTGCAGCAGTCAACAGAAAGGATGTCAAGCATGAGCAGGATGCAACGAGCACAGTTTGCTGGAGAACTACAGCAACAAACACGTGTGCACAGAAAAACCATGGTGAAGGCTGGTGTGTGGGGAAGAAACCTGAAGACCTTTTTTGGCACACTGAGAAACACATAGGGATAGTATAAGCAAAAGAAGCAATACTGGCAGGAACTCAGTTCCTCCAGTTTGAGTCAGAACTGGAGTTCACTGAGTTATTCAGAGATCGTATCACACCCCTGCGTCAGAGACACCGTGAAACCGGCAAAAATCTGGAGAGGAGACCTGCACAGGGCTGTGCTCTGAGGGAGGACATTAAACTCCAACTTTCACAGGAGGCGAAGGAACATGGCTCCTACAGAGCCTAGGGCTGCAAATCAGATCTAAATGTCTTCTCGCAAACTTAATTTCTGACAGGTTATCTAGAAACCTGCAAAGGGTCAATGTAGATCAGATTATTCCTCACAATTATTGATTGCCCTGCTTTCTGCAATGTTGAATTTCATCTGCCGTTGTGCTGCTCATATACCTAGTTTAATTATGTCCTGTTTAAGTTCCTTTATCTTCTGCCATCTGGATTAATTAAAGACTTTTGTGTCTTCTGCAACCTCTGTCATGTTTTCCTCACTTTTGCCACAGATCATTAAACAGCATAACTATGTTACATGATTCCTAAAATGAAATTTAAGGGCAGCCCAATAAAAAACAATGACCTTGGTGAAAATGTATATTTATTTCTCTTCCTTCTATTGCTCTGAAGTACTTGGCAACCTTGTGGTCATATATTCTATTAAGATTAGGGGACTGCGGGTTTAAGTCCCTTTTGGTTGCTGGGCAGACACCTCAAAGCATTAAGGTATTATGCAAAATGTGAGTGCCACTTTGTCCTTTGATGGCTGTTTTGCAAGAAACTAGTGATCAGGTAGTTTGCATCCAAAAATACAGCTTGGGCAATTCAGCGTGGAAGAGGATTTTGGCTAGCATAGGTACCGAGGTGCAGGAGACAGTGTTTCGGTTGATGCCCCCTTGCCCTGGTGGGCTGAGGCTGCCCGCTCTCCCCGCACGGGCTGACGGGGACCCTCCGGCTACGGCGCCGAGCTTGTCCCCGTGCAGCGCGCGGGGATGCCCACGCCGGAGCTCACGCGTGGCTGCAGCTCCAGAGCGGGAGGCCCAAAGCAGCGTGCAGGGAAGCACTGTGCAAAGCAGTGCCTTGAGCTCTTCCTGGGACTGGTCCTTTATCAAAGGAGGCTACGTGAATATTAGGTAAATGCGTCTGCATTCATGAAAACGACAGGCTTTTGTTAAGAAGACAGAATTCTGTTGGCTTGTTAGCAAAACAAAAATGTGGGAAGTGGCATGAGCATCCTTCCGCCTTACCAAGGAGACAGGGAGGGAGGGGGGTGCCTGGTGATGGGGAGGCGCATCCCCACCTCACACGTCCAGCCCCAGCTCTGCTGGGCATCCCGCAGCTCCTCTGGTCAGCGCTCAGAGAGAAGCTGGGTCCTTATCTCTAACGTGTTCCAGTGAGTAGGGGCCCTGAGAGCAACCCCAGGTGTACACACACTCTAATCCCATTAGGGCTCTTTTAAAGCAAGTTTTTTTCCAGGTGTCACAGAAGTTACACTTAATGGGTTTGCAGCTATTAGGCAGTTAGAAAAGTTATTTGCACTTTGCGATTTGCTGCCAGAAGTGTAGCAAAAGACAAGCACCGAAGTCCTTGTGAATCCCACAGCTGTTGTGACCTTTCCATGTGAGGAAGGAACAGTTGCTTGAGGCATTTGAGAGACATGCAAGAACACAGGAACATTTTATTAATACTGGAAGTGAATTTGCAATTACTGAGAGCAGATGGTCAGCTCACACAGTGAATGAACCTTAAACCATCTAGACTTACAGGACTACTGCAAACATTGAAACAGTACCAAATTCACAAAAAGAAATCCTATGTGCTCACAGTCAGAAGTCAGCTCAGATTTGGATTCTATATACAGTGGCTTAAATCCAGATAAAGCTGTCAATATTAAACTGAGTCGGTGGATTTACCCCAGAGTAAATGCCCCTTCTTTTTGCTTGCATACAAAACTCTCAGAGCAGTCAAAGATAAGCTAAAATAATAAGGACCTTAATAAAATAACTACATCAGCATCATTAATAAAGCTAGGAATGAAGCTAATCCTGCCTTGTACCATGGTGACTCTGCTGGATCAGAGATGTGGTAGCAGCATTAATAAGAATGGAAATACAGAGCTGAAGTTACAGGACTAAGTTTTTCATTACTCTATAGTCCGTTAACAAAAAATAGCCATACACACATTGCTTTAACAAATGTATCTGTGATGCACTCCAGAGCTTTTGAATTCTTTCCGTACACATGCTGCTTGTAAAGACGCTGTGAAAGAGCTTAACAGAGATGTATGTCGCGAAAGCACTCCTCAGTGCGCTCATGGACAAATTGGAATTATTATTGCTATAGGAATGTAATAGTATGTATGTGCAAAGGGAAGGACTTCCTTAACACCATAAGCATTTCAGCCTACATTTCAGCCTGCCAGCTCTTCATTTGCCCAAGCAAATAGGACTATAACTACCGGGGGAAGAAGGGAGGCTATAAGCAAAGAGCTAGGTCGTGTGGCTCTTTCTGCATTGTGTCCAGGGAGTGAACTCCAAGGGGTCGACCAGCCCCCAAGAGGGCCATGCAGTCACCCTCCAAAATCTTCTTCCCTGCGACATAAAGTTTCAGCATCGCAGCTGACTACCTCTGGACTGAAAACAGTGAAGGATCATTAAGGTTAATTTGACCTGCAGTTTGCAAATGGGTAAACAAGTGCTTGAAAGTTGCGTGGCAGCGGCAGGGAGCATCGGCAGATGCCAGATTTGCCGGTGCCTTGAGCAAGGCGGTAACTGCACACTGGAGTGCCGTAGGGCTCTGAACACCAGCCGAAAGGCTGCAACAGCACAAATGACAGAGGCAAGATATATCCGATTGAAAAAAAGGATGGTAATTGTATTTTCAGCAGAGGAAGGGGGATGTTGGTGATCAGTGATCAGTGCAGCTTGCTGGCTAAGGAAGAGCGATAACTTAAGACAGATCTCTCCAGTCAAGATCAACTGCTAACAAAGCACCTAAAGATTTTTTCCTGGATTTCCCACACACAGCTGAGGGTGCATGAACTTTCAATTGCAAGCAGGATAGAATTTAATTTTTCAAGGATGTACTTATGGCACAAAAGCTCAAGTTTACATGGCACAATCAACTTCATTCCCCTCTGAAGCCAGAAATCTGCATAGCAGGTCAGTTTGTTTCCAGATCACTACGTAAATAATCAGTTTAACAGTCTGGATTCATGGCACAACGTACAAAAATACGTCAATGCATGTGATGAGCTTATATTGCCAAAAGGCTATTCCTATACCTGCAGGGAGGGAAAGTGTGAAGTGTGGTAGCCATTTGCAGAATCCTTTCCTTTACACTTCCTTTTCTAACACTCAAGCTGGAAATCACTGGATACTTGAAGAGTCCTGCAGTGCCAGCTACGGCAATGTTAAGAGATTGGTATGTTGACTCAATACCTCAGAACTGCTTTAAACTTTTCCAAATCCTTAAGAAAACAAAGTTTATACAAGAAGTTATTTTGACAGAATGTGATTTACATATGCATCTACTTAGTATGTTGAAATTTAGTATTAAAAAAACCCTGTTAACTATAAAAGAATATTTTTAGCAAGAACTTAATAACCCTGGTTATTTTTTGAAACATTTTGCATTTCCCTGAAATTTATGTGATCCCACAACCATCTTAGTGGCCTATGTGATTGTATATGCCATGGCAATTCCACTTTGTGTTGCAGAGACCTCCCAACTTTCTAAAAACCTTTGCATCCAATTCTGGAGCTGGTTTTGGCCATTAAAACTTAAACTGAAATCCTTTTTCTTCAGCCAGTATTCATCCCAACGTAGACTGATTAAATACATGGTAGCGTTTCAAAACTGTTACGATCACACAATACTTGGACCTCTCTCCATTAGCAGTGAAAGATCTGGAGCAGACGCTGGCTTACATACTCAAGGATTTTAGATTTCCAGACACATTTCTAATTTTGTATAAACTTTTTTTTTTTTTTTTTTTGGTCCTTTCTAAATCTGACATTGCTCTTCATTAAGGGCTGGGATTTGGAAAAAAAAGCAGAAAATCCCATGGGATTGAAAACAACAGATGTTGTCTGTTTTAAGCTTCCTTTATTCCAAATCGCTGAATTTAGTGCTTTTAAGATTTTCCTGCCTCTCTTTTCAGAGGCCTGTGATTTGCTCTTTAAATTGATTTTCAAGAGGCTGACTGTGACTGGAACATATGTGAAAAGAGATTTTCAACTTAAAATGTTCCTTTTTTCAGGGAAGTTACTAGAAACATACTAAAAATATGTCAGAACCAATATCAGGGCAATATCATTGCGCATCCATACTGTGAGCAATAAACTCGACATATTACTGCCCCAGCAAATGGGAGGCACATCCTACTCACTTCCCACCCAAATGCCTTTGTCTGTCCTGCTCCTTCATTTCAACACTACAGAACTGTCAAGCTCAAAACGCAGCGTTCTGCCCCACGACTACCACACAGAGATTTTCAAGCCTTCCTTAGAAACAAAATTATTTTTTTCCCCATAATCTGTAACTTTCCCGCACCTTCTGACCTGCCCTCCATCACTGCGCATACAGCCAAAGAGCCCCTGCCCTTAGGAGATAAAACTTATTCTTTCTTCAGGTGACTGACTGCATCCCTTGAAAAGATGTTGTGATCATGAAGTCAGCGATTCCAAAAAAGACTAAAAGTGGAGAAATAGCTGTGTAATGCTGTGGAAAAAATAACTGGGTAATTTTATCCTTAGGGATATGTCAGGGAAATAATAATTAGGGACGGATGTTGGGGATAGCTTTGACATCCTTTTTGAAAAAAATGAGAGGTTTCAAAAAACAGCAACAGGAATTATTTAAGTATTGGATAAAGTAATGGCATAGTGAGCAGCAGTAATTTCACTTATCTAAAAAAAGAAGTTTGAGAAACAGTTTGATCAGAGTGCAGTGGTACCTGACAGTGAAGATCTCTTCATTCCAGGAAGAGAACACAACAAGAATGTCTGGAATGTGAGGACAGACAAATTCAAATCAAAAGTTAAGCTATGGTTTTCATACAAGAGAAGTTAACTCTAGATCAAACTATCAAGGAATGTGGTAGATTCTGCTTTTTTAATTTAATTTTTTTTCCAAGGCAAGACAGGATGAGTTTCAGGGAAGGATGTTGAAACTAAACAACAAAATTCTGTTCTCAACACAAGCCGTGAGATAGACAGGAGGCCAGGCCAAATGAACTAATAGGTTTAAGCTTTACGAGGTCAAATCTTTCTATTAAATGTCAGAAACTCTGTGTTTACAGTGATTATAGCTGTGGTCATTAATAAAAATAATTGGAACTGACTATCCCTTTGATTTAATCAGATTTGCATTGGTGCAAGTTCATTGAATTGCAAATGGAAGAAATATTAAATCTCGTCTCTTCACAGGTGGCAAGATTTTAACAATGCCTTCATAAAGCCTCCATTCATATTTTATGCCTTGACTTCTTCTTGTATCTCATATTTTTACAACAGCAAATGCACTACAGAGCAGCAGAAGTTAAGCTGTAACACATTTTTATTGGTTGCCAAGCTTGAAAGGATGCAAACATCAGTCCTTGGGGAATTAGTGTGCCACTCATATTCTTTTAGAAGTAAAAATCTATTTTCAGGTTAAAAAAAGAGAAAAAAACCCACCAGATTTTCTGGTCTTCAGTAAGGCCCTCTCTGCTTCATATTCTGTCAAGCTTTTGTTCCTCCTCAGACTCATGAAAGCCGCCATTATTTCTCACATTCTTCTGTTTGCTCTGGGGTTGTTGGGCAGCTGGAAAGGTATGTGTCTACGCTATTTCCCATATGCAGGAGATGTAGAAGTTCAGTTTAATTTTCAGCAGGATAAAAAGTGATTTTTCTAAATTTTCTTCCAAACTGAAATTCAAACATATTCACCTTTCAGAAATACCAGGCAAAAAGTGTTTGGCTCCAGCCTTTGGCCAGTGCCTCTTGATTTCCCATCTGAAGGACAAGGATGCAACAACACATTCTTTGACATGAAATCAAGAGCCAAGTCACTGACAACAGCAACACCAGGAGCAGCCAGCGCCTGTCATGAGCTCCAGGCTTGATAGTTTTTAGGTGTTTTGAGGTCACCCGTCTTAAGTCCGTGGACTCAGAAGACCCTCGTATAAACAGAAGTGCCCTGAGCTGCACGTATGAAAGTCTTTGCCGTGATTTCCAGGCTCCTGACTAGGGCACGGGGAATCTGGAAACTTGACCCTGTACCAGCTCAGTGGACCCTGAAAGCTCTGGCTCCACCAGCAGCCCACCAGCTGAGCTACTGAAGGACACCTTGGTTCACCAGAAGTTTGTCAAAACTGGCGTGCTTTTGCTAAATGTTTCAAGCCCATCGTGTCACTATAAAGGGCCTGAGAAGGTTTAAGTTTGAGTGATTAAAAGACCAGTATGCCCAGTAATGGTCCAGTGTGTTTGTTTGGACTGAGCTGCTGGGGGGCAGCTGAGATGGCTGAGGTGTTGAGTAGCAAAGCAGAAGGGAAAAAGATTTCAAACTTGTGTTGAGTGTGTGTACCTAGCTTAGTCAGGAAGGAGAAGCACGCAGGGATATCGTGGAATAGCGTTGGCACTGGCAAAGGAACAGCGGCACCTGAGGGGTCAGGAGGGAAAGGTGCACAAAATTACCTCAGATATCTGCTGATAAGGGACTTCTGCTAACCTGCACATTTCTGATTTTCACCAATGACTGAGGAAATCCTCAAATACATGGCAGTTCAGCCAGTGGCTGCTATCTTGTTACTCAAAAAGCGTCTATTAAAAGGGTAAAGTGAAATTTGGAAAATTGTACAAAATCAAAAATATTGAAGTTCAGCCCTTGCTAACACATTCACTCCTGATGGCTTTTCAGAAAGGATATGCAAACTTTGACATGTTCCTTCTTTTCAACCTTTCGTTCTCTAATATAAAATTCATCGTCATAGCTCTGCAAATTTATTGACTGCTCTGATCCGTAAATTGCAGACCTGCTGCAGCTCTGAATTTCACACCAGCTCCCAAGAAAACTTTGTGGAAACTATTTTTGTCTGCCAAGGCACGTGGACAAAGCATGTGCTGTGAATTTCTGTCATTTAGCTTTACGAGAAGTATGTAAAGGTTTCATAAACAGTAAGGGGAAAGCACAGTTGCAAAGAAACAGAATAAACCCCATGTCCGTCAGCTTTAACGCGCTCATCTGGAGAAGTCGGCTACTGTGAGAAGAGATATAAAGATAAGATGTTTTCAAGAAGCAGCAGCAAGCTGTATCCTTCCAGTGTGTTCCTGGGAAAACCCTGATGAGTGCAAAGCGAACAACTGTGAAACACTAAACATGTTGCTAATGCGCGAAGCCCTATGTTCTGGGGAGAGAAGAGCATTCAGCAATAATTGAATCATCCAGGCTGTGCTCAGTGGATGCCCTAAGGTGATTATGTTTAGAATAGAAGCTTTCAGAATGTCATTTAGTAAATGAAAACAGAGTTGGATACCAGTAATAAACCAGTGCCCTCAAGCTACTCATTTTTTATAGCAACTTAATTGAAACATACAAATCACTGAATGCCAGACGCCTAGGAAAGGGGGCAGCACTGAGACCAGAACCATAGGCACTGGAATTGAGCAACAAAGTATGATTTTGCTACCAGTAAAGAAAAGTTTATGGATGCAATTTTCTTTCTCTGGTGATAAATAGGAATCTGTCATATTCTGAGTGCTGAACTGTATTCCCAGGATGGGTATAGAGCTGGGTACCAGCTTCTCTTCAACTTTCCAATCGCTGATGAACCAAGTAAAGTGAAACCAAGAGCAAAATTTAGTTTTCTCTTTCTTATTGTAACAAGAAAGCTGTTTTAACTGCATTAGCTCTTAGTCATGCGACTTCTATTACCTAATTTGCAAGAAGCAGGACTCTTCTGTTTAAAAAGCAAGCACACATTTAACACATACTATCGTCATTTTAATTACATATAACCATTACATTTTGGATTCCTGCCTTTTTGTATATATTCAGTACTTTTTATCATAAAAATCAAAGAAAACTTCAGCAAGATTTATTCAAAGTTTTTCAAATTAGTAGTACTTTTTGCAGAGAGATGTCCCTAACATAGCTGTTCTATTAAACTGCATACGACAAGAACTACATTGGCTTTGGAAATGTAGAATTGTAATTTTACAAAGCTGCAGCTTAAGAAAAAAAAGCATTTCTTTGGATGTAACAAATCATCAGTGAGAGTAAAACATGAAGGAAGCCTCTTTCTTCTTGAGAGCAGAGGACACTCCTTTCCTTTATAATAACGTACTGCCAGACAGAAAACCCAGCCCATCATTTTGCACGCTAACACTTCAGCAGAGTGGTTGAGAAAGATTTAGACCTGAGTCTGAACATGAGTTCGGGCACTGACACTACTTGCTCAAACCTGAATTAAATCATCCTGGGAGGGGCAAAGGCGTCGGAGAACAACATCCTCAGCCTCCAAAGGCAAAGAACCACCCCAGCCTGCCCACGCAGCCCTTCCTACCATGCGTTGCTCCACTCAGTAGTTTTGGCTGTGGGATTTCTACAATCTTGAGTCTCTAGCCAGTGTCCCACACTCTTGTCCTACCTATTCTCAGCCCTTTTTTCCACTGCTGAAGACTGAGCGTATCACACGACTGCAGCTACCAGAGGATTTTGCAGCCTGTCTCTCCCATGCAAGAGAACTTCATCATTTTGTGCAGAAGATTAGTTAGCATTAGTTGCTTTGAAGATAATTGCTCAACAACAAATTCAGTTCTTAACCCTCATTTACATTTCCTAGAAGTCCTGTCAAACTAGTGCCTTTGGGGCTGACGCTTTCTGGGCTTAATCTCAGCCCATGCAAATGTAAATTCAAACAGTTTACCTGTTCTCAAATCAGACACACATATGAGACGATTCTCCCTGGGAGCCGCATGCAAAAAAGCTCCATAATTGCTCAGCATTAGAAATATATTTCACAGATCTCACTGAGCTCTAAGGAATAGTCAAGTTAGAAGAAAACGTGTTTGCAGAGACGTGAAGAAAGGAAAGGAGAAATATAATCAATGCAGAACAGAATTGAGCCATCTGATTTTATCACTGGGGTCAGCGTGGGAAACTCCAGTGACACGGAGTACCTGCAGCAAGTAATTAAGGTAAAGTCTGAGACACTCAGCTCGGTCCCCGGCCTCTCTGCCGGAGCTGCGACCGCCTCTGGCTCCGCTCCGCGTACTTGCATCTGCCCCAGCGCGCAGGCAGCCTGGGCAGCATCTGGATCCTGGGGATATCAAGCCATGTAAAGGGAGCATCAGCACCAACCCGTGTGGGCACCCGCCTGCTCGGTCACCGCATCGTGTCAGACAATATTTACTACCCAAGTTTTCAACAAGTCAGATCCCATCCTGATATGCATGAAAAGAGTTAAGAGTTACAGGGAAAGTCTTTACTTTCTCTAAAATGTAGGAGTTGGGGTGAAAAATTTGGTTTTATTCATTGCACATCAAACCCCTGATGAGGTGGTATGCTATCACTTGTTCATGCTCAGGAAAAAGAGCTTTAACTTAATTATGACAACTGGTGCGGTGAAATTAATGATCACTGAACACTGTAAAATAGAAATCAATACTTTTGTGTCTTTCCCAAATAGTCTATTGCTAGATAGATATTCATGGTTGTATTCCTCTCATCCTGTGAATATTAATAAGGTAGTAAAGACTGGAGATATATGTAGATAGATAGATACATAGATATATGTAAAAGCTTTGGAAACAAGGCTATTGTTAATGCAGGTCCTCAGCAATAACATGTTGTACCTACCAACTGATTTGTGAGACGCTTAGTAATGGCTCTGGTATAATACAATCCTTCATTTTCTATCCTGATACTTGTTTACTTCTGTCACCATTTATTAAAATGCTGTCCTGCTCTAGTTAAAAAAGACAGGACAACAATAACCTTTAGTACCTCCTCGCTGTGATAAGCGAAACGCTTAAAGAAGAGCTCAGACACTTGACAGATGAGTACAAATGGGGCTAAATTCACTCTGATGAGTTGTGTGACGGCTTCTTCCACGAATGAGGCACAACAGAGAGGCAGGTCATTAGAAATTACCCCGCAATGGGATGACCGGCACGTACAGCTTTTGCAATCCTATCAAGCTGTTGCCACCAAATGAAAGAACCTGCTCATTGCAGGGGCAGGGCAGAGATGTTGCATGTACCTGATGCGGTGGGCTACGTGCGCCTGAGACGCCACGCTTGGGGAAATACACCCAGTACCTCACACAGCCGGACTCTGGTCCTGATTCAGCCTCGGCGGTGATACAGATCTTAAACGAATTTCCAGGCATAAAACCATTACAAAATGGACTTAATGCTGAAATCCTGTATCACTGTATCTGTTCCACTGTGTTGTATCACTATTTAATAAATCAGAAAGTGCAGAGGTAACAAATGGGTAAGCAGCCCAAAGGGTTTAAAGTGTACATTGTGGTACCACCTAATGCACGAGCCCCTTGGGTCTGGATACGGGACCCCGGTGGGAAAGACACCCCAGCTTGCTTCAGCCTCTGCCCAGGGCCATGCGATGCTCCACATACAGGGTATTTGCTATGGTAGCCATGTCCCATATGAAAAGCATACAAAAGCGAACATAACTTCTCCTGAACTTTTGCAGCAACAGGCCGTTTTTCAGATGCCCAAGAGCAGCCCCGGTGCCGCTCAGTGACCTGTGCATGCAGGATTATCAGTCCAGGAGCAGGCACTCCCAGGCAGCCCTGGGCGTGGGCTTGCCGTGCGCCCATGAAGACGACCCTGCTGCATAACGAAGCAACTATACAATTATGACTAAGGTCCAATGGTATTTATGACCTAAGAATATTTTTGTCCCTATTATAGGGCAAAGTGGAGACAAATATTATATGATAGTCTCATTTTACCATCTAATGCAATTATATACCACTTTTTAACATGAGAAACCTAAATTTCCCACTGGACAATGTTTTAAATTTTTTAATTACTGAGTGGGGAAGAAATACTGTATATATACACATCATAAGCCATATGTACATATCATGTGCCTCTGGCCTTGCTATGTTTTCAATTGCCGATAGTCGTATCTTTCTTAGCATGCGCTCCTCCCATCTGTTGTAACCAACTGTTGTCCCTAAGCCTACACTCAGCTTCGAGCCTACAATGACTCACGGGGTTGCTCAACATAACCTCCTTTGTTTGGGTGGAACTACACGTGGCGCATAAAGATAAGGGTTAGAGACACCACTGTAAGCTTTTTGAGGCAGTAAATTTTATTTTGTCAAATGGCTGTCGAAAGCCTGGAGCAGCGGCGCTGTGGCTGCAATGCAAATAGCGCTGTACCCTGCGCTGACGTGGGCTGATTTAAGAGACTTACTCGCTGTGAGCAGATCTGATCTCCACAAGTAATGCCGGAGCTCCTGGACCGATGACACCATGCAATGTAAAGAATGGCACTGCAAAAGAGGTCCGTAAACTGGCAAGTCAGACATCCGTGCTCATTAGGGGCAGGTTTCTAAGCAGATCCCGCTGCCACAGCTGGATGGTTCCCTTAGCTGAGTAGGTTCTTCTTGAACGAATACCACTGCTGTGTTTCAGACCTTATTTTGGGATTTCTGTCATGCTGCATTTGAAAACTAGGGGAAGGTTCCCATTTATAAGCTGAAAATCTCTTCTATCTAGTACTATAAGCCAATTTTTAATTCAAAACTTGCAGAAAATTACATGAAAGATTTAGCACAAGAAGACTTCTAAGAATTTGTTTGTGCAATGTGTTTTTAGCCTGATTTCCTAAGGAAATGCTGCTCACACGACCACGCTTTGTGTGTTGGTCTGTCTGTGTGTGTCAGGCTCCTCATCGCCTCCCCCAGTAACTTTTGAACGAATTGGCTGACTTGAAAGAGAGACAGATGGCTCAAAGGTATTAAACTCTTATAAGTTTTGTGAAAATAAGCATCAGGGTAATGGAAAGAGAGCCTCTTAGTGGCTCACTAAAGAAAACGCTTCGGCACAAATTCGATCCTTATTAAGCCAAAGAAAATCCGCACAAAGCTCAACCCTGCCTTGCAAACTCACCACAAAGAAGCCTTTGCCCGGTTTGGTGTTCATGAAGTAGTTCTTGTTATCTATTGCTAAGCAAACATCATCATGTTTACTGTAGAAACAGCAAGTTAAATTTTTAATCAGGACACTGCTGAGGCAGTTAATATGCAAAGCAATGATATTCATTAATAAGATACCCTACGCTGTCAGCCTTGCCGTACTTACACGCTGCCTAACTTTGACATTGCATCTGAGAAAAGTATTATCGCAGCATTTAGGGCTCAGATTAAGATATTTGACATTGGCAAGTACATCTAACCCCACTCAGGCAGTTTGGCATTAAACAAATAGCACTCGGCATCAGTTGAACGGGGCCTTGAACACTCCCCCCACAACACACGCGTTGTCCTACAAAGAGCCTAGGTGGAGAAAGTCTGCACTTGAATCTGACAAGAAGCTTTGATCAGACAAATTAGGCCAGGCTTTCACATGGGGTTCCTGGCTCTACAGACGGTGTGTTTGATGGCAGCGTCCCTGCTGGAGACTCCACTTCCATTATCACTCACTGCTTGATGCTCAGCTTACAAAGGACACGGCACTTCCCAATTTTCTTGCCTATTCCGCACCACTTAATTGCCACGAGAACACTTGAAATGTTGGTATTTTAAAGCTTACTTACTTTTTTATCAAATGTTATGACCCAGAACTATGCCAGTCTCTGAAAGCTTAGTTAAGAAAGAAGAGGCACAAACCTGTATTTAGAGCTTTTAGTCGTATTTCAGTCTCGTATGGGGACACAAAAGCAGCAGAAAATAAACAAGATGCGAGACTGCAACATCACACAGCACTGCTCTCCCCGCGACAGTGGTACGGAGCAGTGCCACTGGGGTAAGAGTGCATGGGGCATCTCTGCTTTCCTTTCTAGCCTACATGAAAAGTGCACGTGCAGGGTGCATTCGAAGACACTGAGCACAGTGGCTTCTAAGGGGCTGTGTAGGCATTGCCATCTAGCCTTCAGTCAGCCAAATGTGCGCTCCACCAACCAAACCGGCAATGCGATTTTCTTCCTCTGGTTGCTGTCATCCCAGGATGAGGTCTCATGAACAACAGCCACAGGTAACTGCGGGCGCTGATACTGGAAAGGTTAATTATTCTCTTCAGAGCAAAAGGAGATTCCTTCTCCTCAAGCAGGTAAATGACATATCTCCTGGCCATGTCAGCACCATGCACATTGCCAGCAGATCCTCCCCTACCTGCCTTTGTGGTCACCTTATGCCCTCAATCCTTTGTACTGATGTGCTTGCTCCTCAAGGCAAACAAACAATGCCACCACCAGCCCAATGGAGCTGAACTAACCCTTCCTCAGGGAAAATGCTGTCTTACGTACGAGCCATGGTCATCACCCCTGGGTTCTCTCTCAAATCCCCACAGGGACACTGCTCATTGACTTCCAGCACGAAGGCAGCCACTCATTAAAACCATTATTTAAACCTGTCACAGTTTAGTGATGGCACTTAACTTCTGGACTGGGATGATGCTCAAAACCTGCACAGTTGCCTCTAGCTAACCTCAAGAGCCTTATGCAAAACTACTCCATACATTCCTGGTTGTCTTAATCTCCATGACCGTGTAATCCCCTCACTGGCGTACTCCCTCCATGCCAGACATTCCTGTCTGCATGCAGCTGTGCCACAGGGACTGCAACAGGCAACAGCTGCCGCCCCGGCAGTATTCAGTGCTCATGATCTCACCATTCCTGTCTCGGGTCACAAGCCATTTTGTAATACCCCACAAATATCTCCTACACTGTATCTACACCATGCTGTAAGGATGACACAACTCATTGCAGAATAACCCATCTCCGTGCCCCGGCTCCACACCTGGCCATAGCTACAACCATCAGAAAGGAGGAGTGTGCACAGCCAAAGGCCTTTCGATTACCGTGTTACCCAAAAACTCAACGGGGACAGCCACAGTGCCCCACAATAAACTGCCACACAATTTATTGAGGGGTCAAGTTGACAAGTTGCTAAGAGCACACTGGGATACACCTCCTGGAGTGCTGTCCTTGGCTGCCCACAGGGCAAAGCAGGATCTCCTGCATGGGTTTGAGCTGGGACATTCACAGGTGGAACTGGCGATAAACCTTGCAGGAGAGAAGAAAAACAGAAGACTGATGGACGCCTTGATGCTGGAGTGCTTCCAAAATTCTCATGTGCAAAGTCAACAGTAGAGAGTTTCTTCCATAGATGTGTTTCATCTTCTCTGTGACGCGTGGAAGAGTTATTCAGGGCACATTGAGCATATATGCTGTGTTTGTACAGCTGAATCATGGCTTATTGCAAGTGCCTTAGAACATGTACAGGGTAGACTGGAATCCTTAATCCAGTCTACCTTCCGTGAGCTTTAATTCTGCATTTATTATTACAGTGCCCAAATATCTAACGTTATGGGAGGATGCAGTCAAAAGTAAGACATGACAGAGTGTGGTTCACAAGCAGCCATACTCCTATGGGTATGATCGCTTCTTGTGCTGCTTCAGGGCAAGGGCACGTGAACAAGCTATGGACAAGAAACCACACTTGTCTCAAGGAAAAAGAACTGAGAACACCTTGAATGAAGTAAATCACCCTAACCCTCGGAAACGAGGAAATTTTCCTGCTGCCTGTCTGGCAGTGTCCCTGTAGTGTTGCCCAGAACAGCACGTGGCCACCTAAAGGGACTTCCGGAGGTTCACCTTGAGTTCCCCTCTGTCAGGGAAGCTCTATCAGTGCTGCCTTGCACCCTGTTTTCCTAGCTGCCAGGGAATTTGTACTACAGCCTACCCGCATTACACCAACTTGGGAATGTGTTATTTTTGCTTATGAGTGTGTCTGCAGACGACTGTTCATCTCTCTGATTTGTAAATGTGCGGCAAAGTAGGCTCCCAAATATAAAACTGCGTATTTTTAGCTGCAGTGGATATATAATGAAAACATTCCAAATCTGTGTTTTTTTAAAAGGATCAGCTTATGGGCATATTTCCATTTCATTTTGTTTACAGAGTAGGGAGGCAGGAGGAGAAAAAAAAAAAAAGTGAATGGGGCAGCTATACAGGCCAACTCTCTAAATTAAGATATGCGTGAATACTGAAATAAAATCTACATAAACTAAAAATAAATACGAAGATTTTGTTTAGACGGCTTCTTTTTATTGATCGGTGATCTTATGCACACACTAGAGTTCTGTAAAACATGCAGAAGTACGTCGTTAGCATACTTTGTAAGGAGATTTGGAAGAGGCAGCACGTGCGTGGTGTGATAAGGAAGAGGAAAATACCAAAATGAAAATGGCAGCTACAGAAAGTTATCTCTGTAGGCAGATGAAAAATATAGGGCCAAAATCTGTGTTGTTATTTCTTGTGGTAGAGAGTGATAAGGCAAGAAAGTAAAGCAAATAGAGGAGGAAAATCAGACTAGTAGAAAGATAAGCAATTAAATCAAGAGCTTAGACCCATTTTGAATCTCTGCATTTCCCAGGCATGCTCAAGAGCACTGTGATACTACTGGCACATCACAACCTCCTACCTGCTGATTCACATCAAGTCCCAATATATTTCTTTATGAATAATGCCAAGAGGATCTGGCTTTCCCCTGCCTAAGCACTGTGTGTTTTGCTTGTGCTGATCTCTCTCAAAATGTCAACTTTACATTTCCAATATCCATGAAGAAATTCTTAATAAAAAGATACGATCTGCATTTCAGAGTGAGACCTTTAAATCCTTTAGCCCTGCCAGTTTCTAAGGAACTTTTGTTAAGAATGAGAGACCTTGTTTAACAGCACTGCTTTCCAATAGTAATCAAGAGAGTTGCAAACATCAGTGTATCACATATAATAAAGGCAGTACAATCCAGGCAAACAAAAAACAAATTTTATTCTGGATTCTTGTACACAAATGTGGAACAAAAAGTTTCATTTTTTTTCTGTGCATAACCTTGCTGTGTTTTAATTAGATTTCTAAGATACTTTGAAATGTCTATTTAAAGTAATTATGCTGAGTTATGAAATAAGGACACATTAGAAATGTGCAAACAAATCCAATACGCCAAGCTGCTTTTTTGCCGCTGTCTACATTGCTTGTGCAGCTACAGTCTTACTCTGCTTTTAATTCAGTAACGCTGCTGATTGACATTAAAAGGAGCAGTCCCATCCCTCGCTACATATTCTTACCACTTTCCTTCTAATAAAACCATACAATCACAATCATTTATTTTCCTTTGGGCAAATGACCTGATCCAAGTCATCTCGCAGTTGCACTTTTACCAGACTTAATCCAAGGGAGTGAAGCGGCCAGGGACAAAACCACCCCTTTTGGCAAGAACGTGCGTTTCAGCTGGATTACGTGTCCAGTGACGCTGCCCAGCACAGCGGTCTGAGCAGCGAGCTGCTCGCTTCTCCAGACCAGCACCCAAGTCACAGCCGAGGCTGCAGGAACAAGCCCCAGCCCTTGCCCCGCTCATTCTGAGACTCCAACCGATTACTAATATCGCTGTCAGTACAAGAAGCTTTGTTCAGGTGTTTAATGGAGATAATTTTGGCTACAGTTTCAGTTCAGTTATAAGACAGAGGTGCTACATGCTGTATTTTTTTAAAAAGGTCAGGGATTGCCCCCCGGGCGCTCCATGCCAGCTACCTGCCCCGACCAGTACCGTCTTACTGACGTGCGGCGATGTTATGCACCCAATGGCTGCCACTTGTGTCACCTTGCTACTGCCACACCAGTATCTTCGCAATTCCTTTGGAAAGAGCAGTAGGTGAAATGCCCCATGAAATAAATGGTGTTATTTTTAGTGCTAGTTTGGTTTTTGTGTGTTCTTCTATTCTGGAAAGGCAGCATGATCTAGTGCGCTTGAACACAACATTGGGGAACGTGGAATTCTAACTCCGGTTTTGCTGCTCTGTACTATCTATCCTCCATCAGAATCTCTGAGCTTTGCTTTGTCCATCTTCTAATCTTCAAGTTGCAGTAACAGCTACAGATCCCACGTCACAGAGCTGCTACCAGCGTTCTCAAAGGGTGCTGAACACCCGACGCTTCTGCTTACCTCAAGGGTTTCAAATGGTCGGGGGATGAGGGTCAGGATTCTTCAGAAAATACATCTTTAAAACCATGCTCTACTTTGAAAACCCACAGCACCACTTATAATAAATGGTAAGCATTGGTGTTACTGCATTTCTCTTTTGCTTAATTATTTCTGCTAGCCAGTGGGAACTGTTTCTAGTTTTTGATGTGGTACAAAACATTCCAATTAAGAGTAGACTTAGTAAATTTTTCTAGATGCAGAATCACATTGGACTTAATCTAAAGTCCTTCAGGTTTTTTTAGGTTAAAATTTTTTAAGCGAGTACTTCAGAGTTTCTTTTTTTAATGAGTGGCTTACCTTATTATTAAAGCCATTAACAGGGAAAACCAGTAAAACTATTTATCGTGCTAAGCCAATTCCTCCAGACTAATTACCCTGATCATAAAAAAGAAATCCGTGATGGCCCTTTAAGTGTTTGATAGAATAAGTAATTTTTTATATGCATTTGTTATCTGGGATTTTTATTTTTCCTATACTGATAGGAATTGGGGCAGAAGATATAAAAAAAGATAGGTAACAATAACTAGATGCCTATTTTTAGCTCCAAACTCTTCTGTATTCATAGGAATAACAAAGCTTGCAGATTCATTTTCTTATGTGTACAACCCTGCAGCAGACCTGCATGTACTTGCCCTCATTTACCTGAGTAATATTTGCAATGCTGGATAGGTAATGGCAGTTCAAATACAGCTCTCCATTGCCACTGGCAAGAATAAGACTCAGAAGCTGGTGTGAAAAACAACTTCTGATTCAGCAGCCCTGGATATTTTTGGTGGACTCCTCTATCTCCTGCAGTAGCGACGCAGTGACCCACCTTCTGCGTCTCCTTACCCCTCCTTTGTTTTATATTTGATCTCAGTTGTGGCTTCTTCAGCTCCTCTGCCAGCACGGCCCCACCTCATGCTGTACACGGGAAGTAACGATACCGCGAAGGGTGGAACAGACCTGCCGCTCCCCTGTTATCACGCCCTGCATCTCTCCTTTGCCCCATATTCTCTTAGTCTGCACCTCCTCAGGCTGATATAAAACAATTTAATTCAAATGGCATCAACGCATTGGACTTGACTGAATCAACAGATTACCAGGACAAATCGCAACTGAACGAGGCTGCAGAGTCAATTTATTTTCCTCTGCTTTTATCATATTTTCCCATTTAAAGACTGCAGAGGAACTGCAGGTTAGTTTCCTTCAATGAATTATGGATACAATATGGAGTACACTACAGAACTGGAAGGTCTAAGGAGATTGACTTTGCAGCATAGTGCTTATCGGAGAGGTTGGTGAGGTTGGAGGTCCTGGTTCAATTTTCTATGCTTATGTACAGTCATTAATTTATATAAAACTGAAGAGGACAGGAGTTACAAGTGAGAAAAGGTTTACTGTTGCTTATGCCATGGCAATGTGGGCAAGATCTTGAACTTTGGTCACTCCTAGACATGGTGTTAAGTACACTGTAATGAATGGCTGTTATCTGGTGGTTGAAGGGAAGGACAGAGAACAAGCAGGCTTGTCTTTGACTTGGTATCCATAGTATCCTTATAGCCAGGCCAAGTCAGCGAACAATAGATAACGTGGGTGACAACTGGCTGGACCGCTAGTCTCATAGTTTGTGATCAGCAGTACAAAGTCCAACTGATGGTTGGTTACTAGTGGCATCCTCCAGGGATTGATACTGGACTGATACTATTTAATGTCTTTATTAACAAGCCAGATGATGGAATTAAATACACTCTCAGGAAGTTTGTGGATGAAACCAAACCGTAGAGAAGTGATTGATATGCTGGAGAACTGCTCTTCAACATGACCTTGACAGGCTGGAGAAACTGGCTGGCAGGAATTTCATACCGTTCAATACCTGTAAATATAAAATCCTACAGCTGGGATGGAATAACCCTCTGCAACAGGGCAGGGTGGGGCTAACTGGACAGGAAAGGGCCTTGCAGAAAAGAACGCCAGGGTCCTGTTGGACAACAAATTGAACATGAGAAGGCAGTGTGCCCTTGTGGCCAAGGAGGCCACCCTCATACTGGGCTGATGTGTTATTAGGAAGGATGTAGCAGCTGATTAAGGTAAGAGATTGTTCCTGTCTAATCCACACTTGTGAGACTACTCTGTTCAGTTTGTGGGTCCTCAGCGCAAGAAAGTCATGGGCACACCAGAGTAAGCCCTGCAGAGGGTCATCAAGATGGTCAAAGGGCTGAAGCACTTGACATAGGAGGAAAGACTGGCAGAGCTGGATTGTTCAACCTTAAGAAGAACAGGCTAAGGCTAGGAGAGCTTATTGCTGTCTTCATCTACTTAACAGGAAAGTAGAGTCAGACTTTAAAAAAGTGGAAACAAGTTGCAGCATTGTAAATAAAATTAGATGTAAAGGAAAAGAAAACTCATCATGAGGGTGGTCAAATACTGGCACAAGTTGCCCAGAGAAGTTGTGGAAGTTGTGGTATATCAGTCCTTGGAGATACTCAGAACTAAACCTGACAAGGACCTGAGCAACCTGATCTAGCTGTACCTGCTTTGAGCAGAGGTTGGACTAGATGACCCAATGTCTCTTCCAACCTGTAAAGTCTTTGGTCACAATGCCTGGGAGGTCCGTGTTCACTGACGTTTTGGAGGCTTTAAAAACTTCAGTGAAGTAGACTGTTACCAAACCAGCAGTCACGGTTTCTGAACACCAGACTACAACCAGGTGTATTTCTTGCACTTTGTGATGTGCTGTGATGCCTCTGCACAGGTTATTTGCTGGAAAACTATAGCTATTTTCTTTCTGCACAGTGTTTTTCTTTGCTGGGATCTGTTCAAGGATCTGAACTTTGGGTCTCTGAGACAGCAAAGAAAAACTTCCCTTAAATAGCTGGTGTGAAGACAGTATGTAACCTTATGTACACCAACTGTTTTCCAGGAGTGAACACCACCTGAGTCCTACTAAAAACTAGAATTTGAGCTGTATTTCAGTAGATTGTCATTTGATTAAAAATAGATTGAGTGAAAACACAAGTCCAAAAGTCAATAATCTTTTCAGTAAAATACAACTATGTGCAATATCTCATGCATATTTTTAGTCCATATTGAAGAACTCCTTAAAATGTCAAGAGGCCAGCCTGCTGAATGTAACACTTCCCTCCAGGTTAAACTTCAGAATAGAAACCATCTAATCTCAATCCATCACTCATGTCAACAAGAAAGGGTCTGAAATTGCCTTGGTGCCAATGACTAAACAAAACATTTTACAGATTGCCTGATACCTTTTGTACTTAGTCAGTGCAAAATTAAAAGAGATCATGGAGAGCATAAGGTAACAGAAAATCAATTTCATCACAAATCTTTCAGTTTGGAGAAGATGCAGGCTCTAGATATATTGACAAAGAATCTACCATACCTATGTATCTTTCTACAGGACACCGAAGCATAAATGTTGTATATATTTCTTGGTGTCACAGATTCTGAAGACTACATTAATGTAATTAAAAACCCAAACTCTTCTGAATTACGCAATAAACAAAATTGCAGCACCTGATTTGACAACAGCCACTGCCATAAAGATTTCCACTTCTGCTAATAGAAGAATGACAAGTAAAAGATAAAGATTTCTGTTTAAATCAGTAAATTAATTTGCATCTTTTGCATTGCAGTAAAATTGTAATAATTGTTACTCAAAGGCAGGAAGTCAAATTTTACAATTACACAAATGCTAAAATGATGACAACAGGGAATTTGATTCTTTTTAATGAATTATTCAAAAAAAGCACCACAGTTCAATATTTTAAATTCCTGTTGCATGTTACTTACACCTTTTACATGAAACATTAATTGTGATTTTTATATGGTTTTATTACAGCTTAAACAAAGATGCAAACCTAAATTCAGTATGAATGACATCAGTAGTTCAGTATCTAACAAGAAATGATCATCACTTTAAATCTATTTTACATTTTACAATGATTGTTTAAGACAGCTGAGACTCATATGAGCTGAAAGACTATGTCAGCATACAGCAGCTGCTGATAATAACCAGCATGTGTTAGCAAGAGCTTTTTGTTTTCTGAAGATAATTAAAACTTGCTACAGTTTTCCAGCTGCTACATAGTCAATAAGGAATACTTTCAAAAAATGGGTGGTGCATTTTTGGTTCACTTTAAATGTATTGTGACCGTCTCTACTGAACATTCACTAAAGACGACTATTCTATGATTTCAGTTTTTCCTATGTTTTCTACAAAACAAACTATATGGCAATAGTTTAGACCAGAAAATTTTTAACTGTCAGCTTCAAGTGCTCAGGAGGAAGAAAGCATCGTAATAACAAATATGTTTTGCTGAACAAGAAAACACACGCATGCAACTACTTGCATCCTTTTCCTTAAAATTCTGTATAATCTGTATTCAGCTTTTATTTTAAAAGCTACTGTCTCTTTTTATATGAACCATCGTGTTTTGAAAAACTTTGTGCTCTCAGAACCAGTCAACAGGCACCATGGAGCTATAAAAAGCCCTGCCAGTGTGGGGCATAAATGACTCTGTAGAGCTACAAGTAGAATGCCAGTAGTTTTATATTGGTCCTCATTAAAGCCTTAAGATGGGGTATTTCCGGGATATTAGACCACTGTCTTCCTCTAGTTCTCACGTAACGGTGAAGACTCTCTCCCCGTTCGTACAACTTTAGGCCCAATGCTCAACGAGAGTCCAACAGCAATGCAGTATTTTTCTTAACCAAAGTCTTCTACAGAAGTGGTCCAAACCACAACTTTCTAGAACGTTACAACTTCAAAGGTCTGATCCATTTCTGATTAACACATAATTACTTGGTTAAAGTCAAGTAAGCAAATGGTTTCTTGAATAACCTGTGTGTGCTTAGTTATGAAAAAATAACTAGTTTGACTCAAAGACTCTGATGTCAGGGCATGACTAGTCCAAAACACTATATTGTCAAGGAAGCAGGAAACATTCCCAAATCAGGGCTATGATAAAGTAATATACACTCTTCTTTCCATACCACACGTTTCGCAGGCTGCTGTTTGTAGAGCCAGTCCAGAGGAGGATGCCTTGAGCAACCCCGGCCAGTGGTCCTAACTGGAGGCTATCAATCAGAGAGCTAACGAAGGAAGCTTTCTGGAGACCAGCTCCCCCAGTGCCAGAAAAGTGGTGCAGACAGGAGTACTGTCAGAATAAAACAAAGCAGGACGGTGAAATGATAGTTGCATGGGGCGAAACTATTGATTTTCATACTTTTTGAAATCTTAATTTCTATATAAATCAGTTAAATTACTCCAGAATTGTATTTGTTTCACACCTTTAAGAGCTGACAGGATATTCTGGAGAAAGAAAAGGGCGGATTGCTGGGTCTGGCACTGAGCAGCGCTCCCGGCGCTCTGGGTGGATGAATAAATTCTGGGTCATTGCAACTTCCAGCAACAGTAAACTGTTTAAATCTTTGTACTTGAAGTGCCTAGTGGCCACAGAAATCTAATTTTTAGGCTTATAAAATTGTATCAATATATATACAAATATCTATACAAAGATTATAGATAGACAGACGGAAGATAGATAGATAGATAGATAGATAGATAGATAGATAGATAGAACCAGGCAAACTCTGGCTGCTCAGCTTCTACATCATAGTCCAATCACTTGAAATCATCTTACTCTGTTCTCCTACAGGGAATGTGTCCACTTGATGTTTCACGTCCCCGCACCTGAGCTCCATCCCCCAGCGAGCTTGGCTGCCAGCAGTGACAGAGCCCCAGCGGTACTGCATGGGTGGCTTTTGGGACACGCACTGGGCTCCAGGCCACCCGCCGTGTGCCAGGAGTAGTCCCTGGACTAGCGACTGTGGGAAGTAACAGCGTACAACAGGGCTAACAGGAACGTAAAGTGACCGCTCGTCACAGCTTTCATCGCTGTTGGCTTTCCGTGAGCACCTGAGGTGCAAAGTGGTTTGCACTCTGAGGCTGAAAATAGAATCCAAATAATGGAAAAGGTTCTAAATTTCCCTCAGCAATAGTCCAGTTCTCTCACACAGCTTAACAACTCGACTGTGGATGTCAGAAGCCAGATTACAGCCTTAAAATACGGATCATCCGCTTTGTCAGTCTTAAAATAGACTTTCAGAACCCAATATTAGAGGAAATAGGTATTACTGAAAAAAAAATTTAATTTAGATTTTTTTTTAGCAACTGCAATTGTTTCCTCTTAAACTTCAGAGGCCAGAACTAATATACCGATCTTAAGAGGCCACTTGAAATAATAAGACTTTCAGCAAATAACACTGCCATTATGCGCCAGGGAGCTGAAATGCTTATTATGCAGTTCAGCGAAAACTCAAAAGAGACAAAGTGTTTGACGTGACTGGCAGCAGCACCATCTAAAAATAGCTCTGCATAAAAGAGAATTAAAATGTCACCAGATTTTTTTTTTTCCCCTTCCTTCAAAAGTTGCTGGTGAAGAGATCATTCTTGGTCTGAACAGACAAAACCTTGTGCCCCACGTGCAAGGGCACCCCACCACCTCCCGCCGGCGCCCGCGGCCCCTCGATGAGGACGTCGGGGCCGTGAGCTGCTGGGGAGGGATGGCCCGAAGTAGCTCAGAGATGAACCGCAGCCACGCGTTTCCTTAGGTAGCACCACTCACGCGATGTCTGAACGGCCATCGGCAGGATGAAGGCAGCTCTGGCTTTCGGTGTGAAGCGCTGGGTGAAGATGTAATAATCCTGGCCATGAATCAGCGCCGGTATCATTCGATCCAGGCTACATCACTCAGGCAGTGGTATGAAATGCAGCTTTTGCTGCAATGGCTCAGGTTTTGGCACGGGTGTCTGGTTTTAATGCAGGATCAGCAGTTTGAATGATAAAGTGGTTTTGGACAAAGTATTCTGAATAATTTGGAAGGGATTTTTAAACCAGATATAGTCTGATGCTTGCTGAATTTAAAAGAAAAGAAACTCCTTTTAACTCTGGATAGGAAGTAGGCAGACCGCCACACTTTTAACGAAGTGAAGATGACAGAATGGCAGTTTTAAAAAGTCCTCAGAAATATATATAAATATAGCTGTAAAAATGAAAAGAAAAAGGAAAAAAATTAAAAGCCAAGGACTTACTGCCTCACCATCTATGCCAAGCATTAACTTTTGGAATTTACATTATCCCCCTCAGATAAATGTTTGTAGGAAGAGAAAGCCATTATCTTTGAAGTTACAAAATGATTAGATATTCAGCTGCCGCCATCAGATGCAATTAAAGACACAAAACTTAGATTCATCCCACAGAACATTTGAGTTTGCCAAATATATTATGAAAAAGCCACATTGTGTGGCTCTGAGAGTCTTGTCCTGTCCAGACTCCCACTCCCATTCCAGTTGGAGACTAGGAAAAACTAATCGTTCTGCCGCTTCCTGAAGCCAAAAGGATGGAAAAGGACTGTGCCTTTCACATGTGTCCTACGTTTGTGTGATCCCAGTGTTGACAGAGACACTTCTTCCTTCTCAAATCTAGAGTCATCTTACATCTTTGGTCCATTTTCAAATCTTAGGTCCTTTGGAAGGATGCTCGATGATGCTGCAGTTAGTGGGGCGAGCAACACGATCTAATTATTTGGAGTAGTCTTTGCAGGTTCTGATTTTACACAAATTTGGGATATTGATTTCAAAAGAAGAAGAACAGGGTTGTGGTTAGCTAATGATGTGAGCTGCCTGCTGCACGGTATGAAATAATGAAAAATACTTAAGTAGTTGGCTTTTTAACAGAATTTACTTCTGCATTTATGCAGGAATAATGGAAAGGCAGTTCACGGTAAGATACATTTACTTTTGCACACTTTCTTCAGAAACTTCAAAGCATTAAAAATTGTATTACAGCAAGAAAGTTTCCTTTCTTCAGGTAAATACTGCAGAAACATTAGTGTTTAGATTTTTAGACTTGTGGAGCAAGGTTTCTCCTCATTTTACATCTTCTGTGGTAGTGGAGTGGTTACGTCTACACCACTCAATAGAAGACTGCCCCATTCCCGATTTTTTGATCAAGTGGCATCGCTCGGCTCATGTCCACATTGCCTAGGGCTAGTGCTCTCTCCCAGAAACTTTCTCTGGGTTGACCCAGCTGGAGAAGGCCAAAACAGAGCCAGGGAGTCATCTGCTCGGCAGAGCAGTGGGTACTCCAGCTCACCTCCCATCCCTCTTATATATCAATATAGACGTGCCCATTCAGAATCAGAGGGACATTTTACTGCCGTAAGCCTAATACCAACACAGGAACGTGACGTGTTAACACCTAACATATTCAAGCAGGAGCTTGTGGATAACGTGGATAATCCCTTGTAGAGAAATGAAGTGTTAGAGAAGAGCAAAAGCTGTGGTATCATCCTCGCTTCTGGACACGTTCGGCAGTAAAAGCTGTGCTGCAGCCTTTAAGGAAATGCCTTTCCTTAATTAGTGGATGTCGTCTTTTCCTGCAAATGTGATTTCAAGAAGGAAGCTGAGAAATGTCCCAGAAAGATGGAACCTTTGGGGTGTGGAAGATGCTGGCAGGATGACTAAACAAGATAAGAGCTAGAATTAAATGTAGAGATTCCACTTTGATCTTACTGCTTTTTTCCATACTCTTAAGCCACTCGAGTGATGGAGAATTAGAAATAAGCACGGTACAATCAATAAAATAAACCAACCATGAAAGACATTAGTGATACATGAAGAGGGAAGAAAGTCAGACACCCTTTAGGCCATTAGGACTAAATGAGAGAGACAACAACGAATATATACAGATTTTGCTTCTAAATCCTGAAAACTTTGCTCACACAAACAGACCTTCCTCAACCACAATCCTATTAAAGCAGAGCACAACTATTGCCAAAGGCCTGTAATATCTAGCTCATTAAGGCAATACCAGTTGACATTATTAGGGTTTATTATTTTGCTTCTTTAGTACAGAGGAGGATTCATCTGAGCAAATTGCAGGGCTGAGTCCTTCTTTGGCAAAGGACTTTGAGTGGAAAGTAAAATATCTCCTATGTTCCAGCAAGGCAGCTTCCATGCTTGGCAGAAGGTATTTACCTAAGATGTACTGCATAGCCCATATTTTAAACTAAGTTATTTCTCCTAGTTCGCCTGACTTATCACAAGGACAGAAACTTTTGCTCATCTGTGGGTGTATGTTAGTCAAAATTTCATGTAATCTGAAGTGCTATGGAGTGATCTTCTCCCGGTAGAATTAACCTCCTCAGCCCTGTTACAGACGAGAGACGAAAAGCCACAACATGTTTTCAGAGTGAGTCATGCACATTCTTTTCATCTAAGCCATAATGCTCCACAGTTCTCTGAATCACGCCATCTGCTCTTCAGTAGCTTCTAAATAGTCCAGCTCAGGTGCTCAAGCCCTCCTCTCCCCCACTGTATTATGGTGTGCATTAGCGTTGTGATGATTTGCTCTAGTAAGCTCAGCTGACCTGTTGAACTGAACCTGAAAGGGGAAATCCAACAGGTTTTTAAACAAAAGCACACACATGAGAATTTTATGAGGCATGAAGATGAGAGGTTACTGACTTTCTTACATTCAAATACCTGTAAAATAAGTATAAATAAGAAATGACGCAACTAGCACATACTGGGTCAAGCCCACAGGCCATATAATTTAGCATTGTACCCTCAAAAGCAGTTACTGCAAGGTGTAACAAACTCTGCTACAGGCAATTGTTTAATAATGTAGGTACAAGGGACCTGTTTTCTCAATCCCTTCCATTAGAGGCTTAGGCACTAATCTAAATATATGTGATGCCCTATATAAAACAGCTCATATAATTGCTTAAGGGCAAGTGAAAGTCTGAGAATATTGTCTGATACGAGTAAGATAAAAACAATGACTATGGCTAAGATGCTATCAATGACTTCATAGTGTCTGCATTTGAATCAAAATGGGAAAAAAAAAAGCCATAAGGATCTATTGCCTAGAGAGAAAAATAACATCTGGCTGGAACTTAAAAGTGTGAGTTTTTTTAATTAACACTTACAGTTCTCATGGTACAAATACTGCACTTTCAGGGATTTATGTACAAATACAGACATAAGACTCTCAGTAACAAAAGTGCTATGTACAGATTCTCTTAATTAATCTAATTTTGTAAGTAATTTCTATTTTACTTCTGTTATGTAGCATTTTATATACACCAATGACTTATCACTTTTTGCTAATTTTAAACTATATACCATTATTATTACTCTAATGATTCATTTATTAGGCATATATCTTGTATTTATTGACTTAAATGTCTTTTAACATTACTGGCTCTAATTAGACAATAGAGTTAACGTGAAAATTAAAAATCTCCATATGTCAAGATATATAACACAACTACAGCGGTTCATTGCACCACAAACAATTTCAGAACTGTGCTGGTTTTGGCTGGGGTAGAGTTAATTTTCTTCAGAGTAGCTGGTATGGGGCTGTGTTTTGGATTTGTGCTGACAACAGTGCTGATAACTCAGGGATGTTTTCGTTACTGCTGAGCAGTGCTTACACAGAGCCAAGGCCTTTTCTGCTTCTCACACCACCCCACCAGCGAGGAGGCTGGGGGTGCACAAGGAGTTGGGAAGGGACACAGCCAGGACAGCTGACCCCAACTGACCAAAGGGATGTTCCATACCAAATGACATCATGCTCAGCATATAAAGCTGGGGGAAGAAGGAGGAAGGGGGCAGATGTTCAGAGTGATGGCGTTTGTCTTCCCAAGTAACTGTTATGCACGATGGAGCCCTGCTTTCCTGGAGATGGCTGAACACCTGCCTGCTGATGGGAAGTGGGGAATGAATTCCTTGTCTTGCTTTGCTTGCGTGCACAGCTTTTCCTTTACCTATTAAACTGTCTTTATCTCAACCCACAGGTTTTCTCACTTTCACTCTTCTGATTCTCTCCCCCATCACACCGGGGGTGGGGGGAGAGTGAGCAAGTGAGTGTGTGGGGCTTAGTTGCCGGCTGGAGTTAAACCACTACAAAAAAAAAGTCCCAAGTTAAGATTTCATCTTGGCTGAAATCCTGCTTTCAGTAAAATCGAGAGTGAAAGTCCCCTAAGAAAGTCCCCCTAAGAAGAGCCAAGATTTCCTTCTTGGTATCCAACCTGCATGTGCCAGCTGAAGTGTCACCGCCACTCAGCAGCTGGGTAGTTATAAGGCCAGAAGGAACCACCATCATCACTGAGGCTGACCTGCAGTACCACGCAGGCCACTTCTTGATACGTAACACACAGGTATTTCTTGATAATTTCAGCTTTTGAACCTCTTTGCCAGGTAGTGGCTCCAGTGAAGGCTTCTCCCTTTCAAATGTCCTGTTGTCTATAAAGTACAGCTTTGTTCAACTTTAATTAGCTAAACTGCAATCTTTCACACTACTATTTGTCTTAGGGTTTTTGTTTGTTTGTTTGTTTGTTTTAATAAATACACCCCAGGGCACTTTGAGTTTATAAATACCCCTCAGGATGTTCACATTTTTTGTGTGAAAGTTTCACACAAATACTTCAACCATTTCAGAGTACAAGTTTAGAAAAAAATATTTTTAAAGAAATCCTACAATTTAATTGAAAAACACTAGTTTCTCCAGATTTAGGGCTAAGGACTTGAGGAAGGAGAGCGTGTAAGGAAGGAAAGATGATTGTGAAGCAGCTTCATGTGATGCAGGGCCTCAGTTTCTAATGGATCTTCAGATACTGTAAGAAACCCAGTTTTCACAAACTTAGTCAAGACTTGGTACTGCTCAATGGACCCACAGATCCCTCTGCTGTAAGCGTGCATCTGCCCCACACGTGTCTGACACTGGAGAGTGTAGGTCACTGGCACTGGTCAGAGATGACCTAAGTGGGGGTGTTTTATCATTACCACCAAGACTGAATCTTACTGGTTAATCTTTTACTTTCCTGGGTTCAGACAATGAGGTTTAAAGATGCGTAGGTAAAGTGGCCAGCATCCAGAACATGGGAAATGCTATGGTTTGGGCTGCCCGAACAACCGTATTCTGTCCTCTTTATATGTCTGAGCAAAACCACAGTCTTTAATTACAGAATTGTATCCCATTTCCCATCTCCAGGGAGGGACAGGTACTCTGTACCTGCATGCATATCCACAATGTGATTTGGGCTTCTTTAATGCAGCCCATGACTGCGATGTTTTCACTTAAATGATTTCCAAGTTCTCCTTTCAAGTATGGGAGTATACTACAGCTTGTTTAACATTAACAGTTGCAATTTAAAGTCATCTAAAATGCACAAATTTTTGCATCCCTCTTTAGCACTTTCCACAAACTGTACTCATGCTTGGAAAAGAGAAGAATTAAACATGTTGAACTAGCTCCAAAGGGAAGACTATAGACAGGAAAGTGCCTTTATTTGTACCTCTAATACTCGCTGAAACCAAATGCAGGTGATGGTACTCATAAAAGATCAAAACCAAACTTGCACCATGTAAGAGTATAAAACACCTGCTGAATGTTGAACGGAGAGTTTGCCTTGAAAAGTTAAACTCTGCCTTGAGATCGCTCCACTGAACAATTCTCTTCAACTGCTCTTGCCTGTGGACATAACCTGAGACAAAGCACAGAGCGTTACTCACTGTGGGCAGGAATTCACTCACTGACAATAGGAATTTGTCTTATTTTCATTTGTTTCTTCATATTATTTTCTTACTGAAAGTGCAGTCTAAGAATCAAATTCTACTGGGGACATTTCTTCACCGCAATGCCTAGCTGTGCTGGGGTGGATGTGGCTTCGTTTGCCTTGACGTACGCTCTACTTGTGCTGCACAGTCAACAATTTCAATTCAATATTTTCAGAGTATGGCCTTAATTCTTCATCACTTTTTACCTACAGCTACTTTTTATATTTTCTGTTCTGCACTGAATTTAGCCATGTGCTGTGAAAGAAAGAACTTTGTGACTCATGTAATATAAATTCTTGAAAGTCACCACCTTATTTATTTAAAGACAACATGAGTAATCATTAATGAATTCTCATACAGTTACTGCATACACAGTTTGAATAAATACCTCAGACCAAGCATGCTACACCCTGTTCCTTTATGCTGAGGCATGTGTCCCCTTCAGCGTGGAAACTAACGGGCTTATGGGGGAAAGGGAATCATCAAAAGATCACATTTTGAAAATACCTATTTAATATCAGACAGATAATTACTACTTGCATTCACAGGCCACCACATAATTCTGCCTCAAGGAGTCGGTGGTGTACATAAACCAAATATTTAGGACTTTCAAAGTATGATCTGATTAAAATAACAGTCTAGTTCCTTTCATTTCCCTTGTGGTGGTTTTCTTTTTAGAAATGATTAAATAGTGTAATTCCTCTTATGATTCATTTAGTTTATTTTTAACTAACACCAAAGGAAAATACAAAGGAGAGCTTCTTCAGCAAACGTGCCTTTAAAGGAGGAAGAAAAGCAGTATTGCACAACATGATAGAGTATTTTAGCATCGCTTAGAATGGTACACGCAGCTAATGACTGAGAAGATAGCAGTATATGCAACACTTTGTATTACACTGCATTGTCGAACCAGGCTCCCATCCTGGCATGGAAGCTTTGACTGCTCTATACATTGTAAATTGTATACATTGTGATTTTGTAAATCATTTCCTTTTCACTAAGGAAAAATATCCCTGGTGTAAAAACTTCAGTGTTTCCTACTGTGGGTGCCTCCCGTCTGAGAACCAGCAACTGAAAAATATCTGCAGAAGGAGTAGAGAGCAGGTATTCAAACAAGCCCCGAGGCAGCTTAGCACTTAAACATGTGGCAGATCTGTTTTCAGCAAGGCAGTTAACCAGGCACGATTCACCATTCCAGCAATAGTAAAATGCAGGCTGGATGTTTTTCTAAACATATGCTATAATTCAAAGGATTAGAATGGGGAGGTACTAACACAAGAATTGAGGTAGCAGAGTTTAAATACATTGTCATAAAATGTATGGTGCAAGGACATACAAACTCAAGGAGACTAAACAATGATTTACATGCTTTACTCAATTGAGTGACTGAAAGCAAGTTTTGGTTTTCACCTTGCATGTCTGGATTTACTTTTCAATACATTCCTGGTAAGTTGCTGTGTGGCACTCCAGAGGTAACGAAACCCACTTGCCAATGGGGTACAACTCACTCAGCTCCAAAGGGGCAGGCTGATACCTCCACCCATATCACCCTACTCTTCCAGTACTGACTGGGACTGGGACTGGGACTGACAGCAGTACCCTCACACCGCCTACAGTCTGAACAAGGCAGGCACAGAGGGTGACACACTCACCCAGCAAACCCTTGTGAAAGTCTTGTCAGTGACTGATGGGTCTAGGGTTTCACCCAGAGCATAAACTGGAGGTTTCAGATTGAGTTATACTAGCTAGACTTAGCTTTTTTTGTATTGCCAACACAGTTATTTGTATCAAAATTATTATTCATTACTTGGGGAATTGCAGAAAAAATTTATATCTTGCCTATGACTTTGCACTAGGTGTGTATATTCCTACGTATGAGCTCATACACAGACATCAGCGTCTATTTGCACAAATAATTTCATTATGTCTAATGGACTCTGTCCCCAATTTTCCATCGATCGATGAAGTGAAGGAAGTAACAATGTATTCTTAGTGACCCAAAATACACAAATACTTCATGTACTGAACTACAAGATATATCACATCATTGAGGCGCTATACAAACATCATTTCCCACAGCTCTGCGTGGGGCAGGTTGGAAAGCTGTGGCAGAGCAGCAGAGGTTATTCACCACGGACTGACCATCCACGCAACAAATTTCAGGCAGAAACGTTACAGCTTGGGAACTCCTCCCTGTCCCACCACACAGCCTCTCAAAAGCCTCGGCACCGCTGGGTGGCTTTGGCAGCCCTGGCTGTCCCAGACAGCTGATGATGGGTCATGGGTTATAAGAGGGAACGTTTAGCAGCACCATGACAGGTAGAGGAGTTGCTGCTAATCCATCTCATCCGCAGCTGCTGCTTGAAAATTAAGTTGGTAGCAGCACTGCACCCAAAACATTTTCAAGTAAACCTGGAGAGAAATAAATTACCCTTTCTTTCCATTCAACTCAGGCTGTACACTGGGTACACAGCATGACATAATATCCTTCCTGAAATCAGAGCTGCAGTGAGGACCAGTATCCTTCAAACACGACCGTTCCTGAGACCGCCTTGCAAACAACTGCATTTTCCTAATTGCCAGAGAAACTATCTTTTTCATCTTTTTTAAGAGCTGGCCAAAGAATTATGTATTGTTTTCTTTATAAATGCAATAAAAGTTTCATCACTATATCCCTGTACTTCTGCCAGAGTTTGACAGCCACAGATATAAAGAATCTTACTGGAAAGCAACACACAGAAATAGCCACTCCATTTAACTGATGCTGGTCAGAAGCTTGCACCAATTTCTGTGATATTTGCCAGATATGACAGCAAATGATGTTAACTCTATGCCTGCCCCTAGTGAGCAGAATCAAACATCTTTTTGCAAGCTGTTGAGAAAGTGACTGTTATCTTCAGGATTTTTTTTTTTCCATGAAAAATACATGATGTACTCTTTTTCTGAACGTAGGACCACATCCACTTTGGAAACTGGCATTCTTGGATGATCAATACAAAATCATGTATTGATTTTCTTTTTAATCTGTAAAAATCCGTACGGTTGCCTTTTATTTTTTTATCTTTGCATTAATGATTCTGAAGATGATTTTAAATTGCAAGCACAGGCCAAAGGATTTGTTCTGAGGCCAATCTGCATTTAGCTTTAGTGCCATAGATATAAATTCAGAAAAACAAAATCAATACATCTGTAATGACTGCCTAGATAACTGCATAAGCAGCTGCAGAAAGCCAAGTCAGCAATTATTTTTAAGGACATGTGACAAGTTTTCCAATTCTCTGACAGCTACACATGCTTGTTTCCAAAGGATGTTATCCCATCTGCCTTCCCGCAGCCGCTCTGGACTTCTGCTTTGTTTTTAACTGGACTATTATCTCTTCTCTCTCTGTGCTTTACCACGGGCAGTTTTTACCTGCAGCAATCGGAGCAGAGGTACTGATGCCAGTAACTGCTCTGCCAGTCGGAAAACACGAACTTCAGTGCCGAAGCTACCGCATAGTTTATGATTAAAAGGTAATTTAGTTAAATAGCTAATTGTGCATTAGTGTTTGTCTCATGGTTCTCTGTGTATGTGTGCATGTGTAGAAACAGAAAAGTATGAATGACTATTTCAAACTCTTCAGAATAGAGACAGGAAAAGAGCCTGAAATACGAGGCATTAAAACCTGTTCTCAGAGGAAAGAGGGGACCTGCAGACCCTGCGACAACGCCAGGCTAAGGAGCGTTTCTGCCAGTAACTCACCTTGCTGAATTTTCGTCAGTAGCTGGTGACGGGCGAGAATCCTGCTCATCCTGTAAGGAGGGCGTCTGGCGGTTTGATCAAATCGCAAGTACATCTCCTGGCCCTCGGGTGACACCGAGTTTAGGTAGTAACAGCCTGTGCCCGAAGTCCTGGCCACCTGCTTAAACATCTCTGCTCCTTTAAAATCACTCCGTCGCTGCTGTGGCTACTCCAGATTATAATCAGGGTAATGAAAGGAAGGAGGCAACAAGCCCTAGGGAGCTGAAAAGAGCAAGCGCTTTAAAAGAAAAAGGAGTGCCAAAAGCTACAACTCAGGATTCCTGCTTCTCCCACATGATCCGCACGGGCCAATCGCTCCGAGTCCAGCCTGTGGAAGTGCAGCCTGCGGAGGGACAGCCAGCCTGCCCCAGCCCCGGCAGCCCCGGCAGCCCTACGGGCAGACGGAGCTTACCCAGCACGGAGGGGCTCCACCGGGCCGCTTCTGAAAGCAAAGAAGAAAAAGGTGAAGACGCTTGGGAATGCCTGTTTTAGAGCACACAAGGCTGCAGAAAACCTTTTCCTTCTCTGCTCCACGCCGCCCAGCTGTCGACTCATCTCAGGAGAAGATGCCCTCGCTAGTTTTCTAAAAATCATACCTCTGTTTGCCAAGAAAAAGTTCGTTTACGGAAGGGCTGTCTGAATCTCAAAACCACATGGTACAACAAGCACTGGAACAAATGAAGCCCTTGGGATGAAAAAAAAAAATAACAACGCCTAACAGCTGGCACTCAGCAGTAAACAAGACCCGAGAGTCCCTAACATTACTGCTACCGAGAACTGGTCACAACCTGGAAGAAGGGAAGGGGATGGAGAGATTCTGTTCTTTGGGTTCCTCACCATAACATCTTCGGGGTTTTTTAATGGAGAGAGGGGCATCTGTTTCATTCAGTATTACATATCAACTATTGAGTTTGCAAAACATGTCATTTCTTTAGTTAATCAAATAGAAGCAGAACATTGCCATTTTTAACAGCAAGTAGGCAGCAGATCTGAGTTAAAATATACTGAAAACGCCCTCCTAGTACACCTGTCAATTAATTTTCCATTGCATTTTAAAATACCAATATTTTGGTTTAATACACCCCTAGCATGAGCTGATTTCTAAGGGAGCCGAGCTCTCTGATGTGAGCTTCGCTGGCCCACGGGGAGAAATTTCACAGTATCACAAAACTGGAAATGACGATGACTCACAAGGCTCTTCCACCCACCCAGCTGAACACGCTCCTGCCAAAACCCAGCTGCAGGTAGCAGGGCAGGGGAAGGCAGCGGGGAGGCAGCAGGGCAGCTGGCCAGCACGGATCCTGCACAGCTCGGGAACTCTGCTGCCACCTCCCAAATCCGTGCCCCTTCCCATGACGCCAGTGTCAAGCTGGGGGACAGGGAGCCGACCGCTGCTGGAGCGGCTGCAAGCTCCGGGCAGAAGGGGCTCTACCCCCATCCCAGCCCATGGGGGATCTTGACATCCCCAGACTCCTCTTGGATGTCTACCTGCTGTGACATTCTTGTCCTGTTCTCCAGCCTTGGGGCCAACAGTATGTCACGACCCGCCTTTGTACGACAGAGCTCTCCTCCCTCCCCCAGCCTGGATGAGGCTGCCCACCAGGACAGGGCCGTGGGGTGGCATTGCCTGGGACCTGCACTCACACAGGACAGGGTCCGGCCAGCTTGTGAGGGCAGACATAGCCACCTAAATGTGAGGGGCAAAAAGGACAGTTGACTCATTCACAATTACTCATTAAAATTTTGCTCTGTGCAAACCCCTTAGGGCAGGGTTTTAACTGCGATGCAATCTGTTCTCATTACACCTTACAGATTTTATTCCTAATGGACATGGGGCTTTCGCAGTGCAGTAAAATGGAGAAATATAATTCTGGGCACTAGAAGTTTAAAATGAATGCTCTAGACTGAAAGCCTCCATTACCTGTTATTACCATCCACAGCACCCACAAGTCCTGCACTTGCTGGTTTTTGCTCCAGGTGTGGCTGCATGGTGTTCTCTGAGACTCCCAACAGGGACTTCTGACTCAAGACAAAAGAGGTGGCACCGCTACGGTCTAAACTCCCAAACAGGGCAGGTCACTGGCAGCCAGGGAGCAGGACTGGCTGGTCTCGCAAAGCAGAGAGGCAGGAGAGCCGCGCAGGTGCAAGCAGAGAGAGCCTGAGCAGCAGGGAAGGGACGGTTTCCGTTCCCACTGCAGGAAAATCAGCGTGTCAGTCACTCATCTGCTGTCTTTTGAAGAACAAATATCCCAGAGACACTTGAGTGTCAATGATGTGCACAGTATTTATCCAAAGAGACATTACCACCATGCAGGGAAATTCTTATTTGATTAATCTACAGTCCTTTGATCTGATTCTACTTATAAAATGCTATTGCTAGTGGAAAAAGCAATTATTAACATTTCATAGCACTCTGTTAAAATTTTCATAGGGATTTCTTTTTCTGTTGGAAAATGCATTGACTTTTTCAGCTAATAAGATTCTGCATTCTTCCTTGCAGTACTTCCAAACACTAGGAAGCAGTTTAACTTAAATGTAACGCTTCAAAAACCAGCCCAAAGAAACAAAAACCAAGGCAAGAGCCTGAGTAAGGTACTGACTAGGGAACAAGCCCATTAAGCCCAGTAAGCCCATTAAGCTGGGAGCTGCCCTCCCAGCTTCCCCAGGAGCCCATCTCAGCCGTCACAAAGGGCAAGAATGAGGAGCCTCCATTACAGGGCGATGACTTTCCCTTCCTCCCATTGCAGGGCGGTGACTTTCCCTTCCTCCCGGACACGAGGGTCCAAACACAACTTCAGAGCCGGAGGGACGCTCCAGGCTCGGCGCTGCTGAGCGCTGCCTCTGCCGAGGCTGAATTCTTTGGCTCCGGTCCAGCACTTACATAGTAGTCAAATAAAACAAGAAACAACAAGAGTTAGCTGGTCTCGCGGTGCTCGTTTGAAAGCTCCTGTGCTTTAGGTTGTGCATGGTGGAGGAAAGAAGTAGTCCTCATTGCATACTTTTGAAATGACTGTCTCCTCATTCGGTGACTGCCCTGACACTCACTGTTTATTTTCAAAAATGCGTCATTCAAATGAGGAAACCCCTTTGTCCGTCAGCCTTTCAGACAAAAAGTACCACAGAAGCCTAAGCTGTTATATAAGAGAGCTAATTAATATTTCAGTCTCAGTCTACAGGCTGTTTCTGGAATAGTTAATAGAGCAACATTGAACTTCATGCTAATGCGTCTCATAAAAGCGCTTCAAGATGAAAGCTTCCCCGTGCGGTTTACAAAGGCTGCGGGGGAGCTCCAGCACACACCTGAAATCGCTGCCTGTCATGACAGCAGCACAGCCCGCGCGATGGGAGCCCAACCCCACGTTCCCGTGTCGCAACTGATCCACACGGGAATGGAGATTCCTTCGTTAAACCACAGCTGGAATTAGTGATTTTTTACCTGAATCAGAAACGTCCACACTTGTGTCTATAGCATAATACCCGCATGTCACAGCTAGACATTTTACAGGACAAATGGTGATTTGATGGACACTGAAATTTTCTGGAAAATCAGGAAGGTTCACTTAAAGGTTTATTACTGAAACACAGCATTACTGAAACTTGTGCAGTATTTACTAGGATAATTGGCAAAGTCAACTCAAGGATGCGTACTCTTCTGTGTATGCATTCACAGACAGAACTGTAACACTGTTCATTGATTTTTATGTGTGTCTTCCACTTTTCTCCCCGAAACTGCATTTATTGTGAGGGGTGAAAGAGTAAACTATTTGCAGAAAAAACCTGCCCCAGGGCTGCCCATATATACCGAAGTAACAGAAGGCAGTACTTGAGATCTGCTTCCATTTCACTGAGAGCGAGGTGCCGCAATCAGCTGGAGAGAACAGTGTGGTATACTCTACAACTGCTAAAATATATCTGATAACGAACTCTCCACTTACAACCAGCTTTTCTGTGCACAACAGTGTGAGCTTCTACACACCCCCGTGGCCTTAGAGTATTACTCACATAGGCATGAGGCAACGCTACAGGCAGTGGGGTAGCAGAGGGTAAATTGAGATGAACAGCACTTTCCCACTTGTATTCCCATACATATATATATATAACAGGACCACTTCCTCACATCTTATAATTCACCCCCTGTAAAAAACTGTGAGACAGGTCCATGGGGCATGGAGTTATTCAGGCTTGGATGGAACCTGCAGTTCTCACACAGTAATCAGCCACTTGATCTTCCAGCCATGAGCCATTTCCCTTTTATTGTTAGTTGCACTTATCTTGTTATATCGCATCTAAAATTAAATGGCAACTTGATGGCTTCTCTTCATTTGAAAGCACTGGTGCTATGAGAACAACACAGCTTCCTAACCACTGGAGGAGCACAGTTGTTATTAACATTAGTGACATGTAGTTAGAAGAAGCCGGAAACTCTTGTTTTCAAGTTACAGAAGAAAAAAAGTCAGACGTCTGCTTTTAACTTGTTGATTTCTGGATTCCCTTCTATAATTCGCCAAGTAGAATAATAGTTCAGTTTGCTGGGTTATGGCCAAAACTCCAATATCCTATATATACAATATATCCTATATTCGAGTCCTAGCCACATATCTTATCCCTATCCTATCCACACATCTTTTATTTCTTACTTGTATCTGCCGTTACAGCTGCCTGCACAGCAGCTCATGTGTTAGCAGCAGGCAATTCCTCCTTTCTCAAATTTAGGAAGAGAAAAAAATCATATGTGGGGAACCCAAAGCTGTGTTTATGATGAGGCTTTCACTTACTTCACGTGTTTTGAAACCTATCTCTGGGACCGGGACTTTTAAAAGCATAAGTTCATTGCCTGCTGTTTTATGTTTGAATGCAGACGTTTGTTTGAGAGCTGAGCTGGGATTGCTACAGGCTGCAAACTCATTTACACAGGGCATGAAACAGCAGGGTCTCCAGAGCAGCTAGAAACGTTTCCCTCTGGCTCAGCAGCACTTCAGCCCTCTTCCTGAGGCCGTGCCAGGGCGCCGGGGTTCTGCGGCTAGTCAGGGGCTGCCAGGAATCGGACTGGGGCAAAAGGAAAACAGTTTATGCGAGATTTCGACATCGCTGGGAAGCGAGATGGAAGCGGCTAATAGCTGCACAGCGTTACAACAGAGGATCGTTTCACTGGAGAGCCCGATGCTGATGTGTTCTGGAGGCAAGTCAGCTGCTATGTCAACTGTCCGATAGTGAGTTTTAAAAATGAATACTGCTAAGCAAGGCATGAAAGACAGGCTTAGAGACACCCTTGACAAACTTCAAACCAGAAGAGGCTTCTGACTAGTACATTTTATACCTTTTTCCTTTGTTCCAGCATCCCCATTCCAGCATCAGAGGATTATCCATTTGCGTTTTAAGACCCACACGTTCAGTGGATAGCACCGGTATAAAATGTACCTCCTGATTACAACAGCATTAGTGGCCTGGCCAAACCACAGAAGGCAGCTCTAATACAAGCAGAGGATTAGAAACAAGATGCAGGCTCAGTACAGCAGCAGCGCGTTTGTGGGCAGAAAGGCTGGCAGAGGGAGAAGGGCAGTGAGTGCCCCACCAGCCACCAAGGCAAACTTACAGAAATAAGGACACGTGCAAAAAGCCAGAAAGACGAGGGTCATGGCAAGAAAGCTGAAGTGATTCCTCGCGTTAGTCCTCCCATAGAGGAACTCAGGGATGTCAAATCAACACAATTAATAGTACCAGATTTGAAAAAGGCTCCTCCAAGATCCTCTACCATGAGATCATAAAGGAGCTCAGCTATCAGGGATAAAAAGGAAAAGGTCACTTGTGGCTTAATGGCTGCTTAAAGACAGGAAACAAAAGTAGTGATAAATATTCCATGTTCACAATGGGATGAGGTTCCCAGTGGACTCCCACAGATGTTAGTGCTGGAACCTGTTTTACCCACTACCCATACATGATTTTTTAAAAGAGATTGAGTAGTCAGATGGCAAAACATAATGACAATACCAAATTTGTCTAGAAGTCAAAACAGAAATTGGTTGGAAACACTGAAGGTTCTCACAATATCGATTGAGAAGGCATTAAAACTGTATCTTTTGAGTGCTGATAAATGTACTGGAGAAAAAACACCCTAAAGGTACACAGTGCACAGTGATGGGATTTAATGGAGCTATTATCACTGAGAAAACAGATCTTGGACACGTTTATGAAAATCCAATACAAGTGCTCAGTAGGTACAAAAAAGCAAAGAGGATTTTAAAACTGGTTAGAAAACTAATTGAGAGCAAACCAATAAACATCATTATGCTATTACAAAGGTTTGCCCACCACTTCGCAGTGCTGGGGTCTTTTCTTGGAGTCAATGAAGTTGGGAACAGTAAGTGAAATGATCATGGGGCAGGTTCGAAATGAACAAACATAAATATTTCTTCTTATTTGCATAGCTGACCCCTGGAAGTCATTGTCAGAGGATGCTGTGGCTGCCAGAAGTTAGAAGAGTTCAAATAAAGATTAGGTAAATACCTGGAAAAATCCAGCAAGGGCCATTAAGCATAAAAGTCCAGCTAGTGGCTCAGGACCTCCCTGAACCACATGAACGCGAGCAGGATATATAACATATACAGCATCACTACATGCGTGTCTCGGTGTTCTATTTTTTCCCAAAATAGTTGCAACTGCCCTCTGGCCGACGCATGGTAGTGGGTTGGATGGAGCTGTGTATTCTTATGTGAGCTAACCAGCCCCCACCCACCCCACGGACCGTCTAAAAGCGGGATCCTACCAGCATTGCTAGTGCATAAATGCATCAAAATAACCGTTCCTGTGGTTTGTGGCTGGAGTCTGTGGAATAGCCAGTATTTCCCTGGACACAACCTCTCCATGCCCTCTTGGCTCATTTGCTGGTGAGGTGTAAGCCGGTGGCCTGCTGGCTGCAAGGATGGGCTCAGAGGATGTGACCTTCCCATCCCTTCTTCTCTCCCAGGGGGTTAGAAGGGACCAGGCACTCCTGGCCAGTGGGTAAAGTCATTGCAAGGGGTTGGTTGTTTCGTCCAGTGCCTGGCTGCTAATTTAGGTGTTACAGTCTCACTCCTGTTCAGTTTTAAACATCACATTTTTTTCTCAAACCACACCAACATATGAATATAGCACTGGCCTTAGCTGAACTCTTCCTAAGCCAAGAATAGCCAGCATCCCACAGTGTGAAGTCCCTAAAGGCAGTGGTTCTCAACAGTAAATTAAAAAAAAAAAAAAAAAAAAGTTGGATAATAACTAGAGGTCAAAATAGAAGTCAAAAGAGACGAAGACATTTCAGGTGGCAGACCTCCTCTGCCAAAGCGTTCGGAGAGTATTATGACAGGAATGAGCTAAACGTAGTTTCCATACCCTTAGTGCAACTCCATCTGCTAAATCTATACCTAAGTTGCTAAAACTAAAACCACAGGAACTGTGTAAATATATTTAAGTAGCGGTGGGCTAACACACATCGTCGTCTCTGAGTCTCACTAACAAAGTGTTTGGATAACACAGTGATAACATAAGAAAGTGTTTAGATAAACTGATTTTCTTATGTAAATAAAAATGTTGTAAATCCTTACACAGCCCTACTGCTGGTGTCACTCTGAACCACAGGCAAGCACTCCTGTTCCTGCTGAAGGTTCATGCCTTCACAGACTTCATGTGAGGGCTTCACTATTTATTTTCTTTTCAACAGGACTCCAGTACCATGGTGACAAAATGGGCAACAGAGGAAATATTAAGGTTTTGATCTGGTTTTGAGAGAGGGTTATTTCATCTCTGTGCTAGAGAGACAATGTCAAAGTTAGATTTTGTAAAAATTAAAAAAACCCAAAACAACAAGGCAGAACAGAATAGCTCTTGGCAACACTACTTCAAACACAACAGCATGGGACTGGTGCATGGGAACATGAAATTCTCCAGGCTCCTCGAAAGCAATGAATATTCATTGCATTATTTCAGTCTCTGGTCCAGTGAGGCAGATTGACTGGCAGTGACAGTGTAAGACTTCAGGGAAGCTGCACAACCTGTCTGTACCAATTTCCTGACTAACAGTAATCTTTGCCTTGATTGACTACTTTAGTACCTATACGGGAAAAAAAAAAGGAAATATAATTTTGTAGGGAGTTCCATTTTCCTTACAAGCAATATCAGTCCACTGGAGGCAGACTCAAGTCTACTGCAACTGCATGAACTAAGGAGAAAATAAACACCTTTCAAAATGGTCCTACACCTGCAGTGGGTTCCTTCAGATGAGACACTTATTGCCTAAACTTGCAGAATGCCACAGATTTCCTAATATATTACTAAATACATGCTATCAGATATTATAAATACTGCGTAACAAGGACGCGGTGTTTGTACATGCGGCTCTACAGAGCAATATGCCCTAACCAATAAGTTGGGTCTTGACTTGAGGGCTGGACTGCAGCGTAGCACGCAAGGAAATACTCTGCAGGATGCATATAAAGCATTTTGTTCACTAACAGTTAAACTGTCCCCTTATTTTTTCTATAATCCCCAAGCCATCACCACCAAGATAGCCACTAAGTAGAGCAAAGCCATTGCTTTGCTGGTTACTCTTCCTGGAGACCCAGGAAAGTTGAGGTTTGGGCTGATGCGTGGTGGAAGTTTAGACTACAGTGGGGTGGCAAGTGCTCCTGGGAGGGATGCTCTCTGCAGAAGCTGGTGACCCTTTCTGCCTCCACCTCTCCCATCTCCCTAACAAAGCAAACTGAATTAAGCCTTGTGGCAGCCAGCATCTGGTACAGTGCAGGACCATCTGGCCTGACACGTGGCCGTCCCATGCTCTTGCTGCAAGGGCGAGTGAGGGCACTGTATCCAACACAGACCTGAGGTCCATCCCCATGGCATCTGGGTATGTGCTTGCCCATGCCCCGGAGAACACAGTGCACACGACGTTTTCTTCCCTCCCCTAGATTACCAGCTTGGCCATCCCAGAACCAGAGCAAAGGTCCTGCACAGAAAATAGTATGGATGAGGAGTGGATTTGGTCACTAGCCCAGCTTTCAGGCTGACCCACCACGTCACTGCATGTGAGACCCACACACTTGCACACTTAGCTGGCTGCATAATTTCAGCCATACTGGTGCCTAATTAGCAACCTCACAAATGAAGAAGCCAGGGGGAATAAGGGACGTGTATGCAGCAGTTATCCCTCAACCAGAGCTAGAATTTAGCATAATCTACATCAGTTGCTCTGTACAGTGCATTAGTTGCCCTGTATGTCTGAAACAGAATGCATGATGCCCTTAGCTTTTAATCCCAAATTATTATTTTTTCATATCAAGAAGTTTTAGGAGTATCAGTTATATATATATTAATTTTTTTTCTAAAAAAAAAAGAACCCACATAATCCCTGGCAGACCTTCCACAATAAACCAGCAGTGGAACAGTTTACAATATAAATAGATATTCGTGAATTGGACAAGTCTCTGATGAGGATTTTCTGTCTCCCAGCAATCAACTGCTCAGTGCATAACTTAAGACTTAAGCTTTCCATTTCTAGACTCTGTATTTCTTTCTTGCATTCTTTTTTTTTTCCCCTCACAGTTTGCACCATGCTATAGAGACACTGCAGAGCTGATGTGTCTCACTGGATAAAGTCATTTTGGCCAACAAGCTGCAGGTGGGGTTTTTTTAAGAGAGTGGAAGTCTGCCAAATAGCAGGAGTGACACAGAGGAAAGGGCTTCCCATAGCTCCCTTGCCAGCCACCACGCTGCTGCTCCTGAGAAAGTGCAGATAGCGCACTGCTCCTGCCCCACAGTCTGCCTTTGGAAAAGGCTTCCAGTGAGCAGGGAGGACCAGAGAGAGCCTAGAACCTGCAGCAATGCAGGTGGGGTGAATTATTCTCCAGCAGATATTCCTTCCTTCTCCCCCCCCCCGTCCCCCATATCAGTTGTACTGCCTTGGAGCATATTCTCTCCCTCCACCTCTCCCCTCTCTAGCTGTGTACACCTACACACCCCCTTGCACATCCTCGTCCCTCCTCCAGCAACCACTTACCAAGACTTCTCCTCTGTTGATTCCCCCTCTGTTCAAAATAGGCAGACCAAGAGAGTTGGTTGATAAGGTCCATACCAGCTGTGAATTTCTTTTTCGCTCTCTCAATTCCAGCGTGATGAAAATATTGCTGTCCAACCTCTGTTTATCCTGGCACCCTATCAAGTCCCTCTACCAGGCTTCCTCCCTGTCCCACTTTCTGAATATGCAGCTCTCTTTCAAATCAACCCCACGGTGTTCCTCATTTGTTGTTGTCTACTTAAGGTGTTGCTCCATGTTTATGGAATGTAGTTTTACTGGAAAAATTCCTTGGCCAAAACCTTCAAAAGGAACTACTCATCTTGGGTTGATTTTCCATGACACTTGCAAAGCTCTGGCTTTCTGGGAGTGTTGGTTTCCTCAGTCTGAATGTAAGACCTCTTTGAAGTATCTCAAGTCGGACAACTAAAAATTTCAGAACAGAAAATGTACCTGACCTTTGAAAAAGGCTGGTCCAGTTTATGTGTGCTGATTTTTTTCCTCCTCTCTTTGAATTAGATTTTGACAAGTAAGTGCTATTCTTAGCTGTAAGGACATGAAATTAAGGCAAAACTGGGTCCTGAAAAGAAGTTTCCAGATCATGCTGCTGTGAAGGCCTTTTACTCCAAATCAGAATTTGCTGATTACTTTACAAATGTTCAGGATTTGCACTTGAGTGGTTAAGATCAGAATTGGCTTTAAAGTACTTTGTGTGTACCCTGTACTTGGATTGCAGAAGAATGAACCAGAGATTCATGTATTTCAGTCTTTATTTTTCCTCCTTTTATTTTCCCTCCTCCTAAGGAAATTATGACAAATAATACACTCGCTGGTTCCTAATATGTTACCAAACATAATAGGTTGGATGATAAATTAAAACCAAATGGAGTTCTGAACATTTTGCTTTCAAACCACTACTAAGTCCATATTGCTTTAAAAATAAACTTTGTTCCTACTTTGCTCAGACTACTGAAAGTTCATGTGACAGGGAGGCAACTCTGGCAGTGACACCTGTGAATGATTTGAAAATAACTTTTTAAAATAGCAGTTGTGAGGGATTACACGTCTCCAGAAGATTACAAACGGGAAACAGACTCCGTGTCTCACCAGCTTAGGTGTAGCTCAGCTAGGAAGTGCACAGTCACATCATAAACCTCCCTTTTACTTTGTTCCTAATTGGCAGCCTTGTTAACAACATCAGCAAAGAACTATTCACTGAAGCCTGGAAGCTAAGAGGTCATACCATAAACTTGCCATGTCCTTACACTCTTTCCTAAGTATGCACTAGCAGCTGTTGTGAAAAACAGGATACCTGAGGCTTGACAGGCTTTTGCTCTGACCGAGGACACTGTACCAAGTACAACAAATATTCACACGTCGGACAACTAACTAGTAGTTTGAAAAGTGAATCTTAAAACCCACTTTAAAGCATGCAGTATGAAATCTGCATGGCTGCTGCCACTGTTGCTTAGCTAAACCAGTCAGGGATCACAAATAAAATCACACAGCTTTTATTACCATAAATTCGGTATGTCTTCTAAAGACATGTAATTCACAGTCTGCCTCCCCAGAATAATCTGGAAATGGAGAAATACATTTAGGCAAAGTTCAGGTACACTGGCTGGTTACTGTCGGAACATGTAACTTTAAGCGCACGTTCAAGTGCCACTGAAGTCACAGGCACCTTGTCAGCTCCATCTCCTGCTTTGCTTACTTGAGCAGGTACCTTAAAATGAAGCCAGAGATGCTATAAGCAGCAATCTCTAAAACTAAATTTCTGCAATAGTAGTGGCTCACTGATTTCCATATCAAATGCACTCAGGTGGCAGCTGAAGAGATGGCTTTTTCCCCACCTGTCACTGATGCAGGCAGGTCTTTGGTGCTGTCACTTGGCTAGAATTATGGAGAGAAATAAGCACCACCGGAGGGCAATTCATCCCCCTTCTCTCACACACCTATTTCAGGATGACAGGACTTGCTTTCAGAGGTACCTATTTCTGTCTTGACTGTAAAGGACCTCGTGTGACTAGCTCAGTCCTTTTAGAAGGCACCCCCACTAGACTCACTGCTTTCAAGTCAGGGCAGATGCTTTTCACCCTGTATGTTATTTATAACATGAATCAAGACTGTGGCTAGAGCATAACATAATGCCTGTACTCCGAGGACTAAGCGAAACCTAAGTGGAAAAGGAATGAAGATTTCTTTTCTCACATATTTCGGTCAGTTGGTACAGCTCAGCTGACTTGGCTGCTACATTCCCATTTGGGGATCCAGCCTTGATCTGGAGATCAAGTTGAAACTGGGGCTGACAGGTACATCGGTGGCTGTGCCACATACCTCAGGAAAGCCAAGGAAATGCTGACATGGATTGTAGTCACACCTTCATTGGCGAGCCAAGACTCAGATGCTGTCCTTGGGATGGGTGTCTTTGTCTCTACCATTTCTGTAGTAGGCTCTGCATTGAGAAAGAACTAAGGAACCCAGCGAAGAATTAGATATTAACTTTACAAGAACCACTGTATTCCACAATTTCCTACTGATTATTCCCTGTTTATCATGTTATTGCTGACTGTTTTGTCCCCTGAAATTCTATGGACATGTATGTTTTACTCAGGCATCTACTGGTAAAACTAATTGAGAGATGCGACTTCCAGTGCAAAACAATGCCCTCTATTAAAGAAATAAGTCATTAAATAAGAGCATCCATAAATAGAAAGGGCTGTATAAACAAATAGGGGAAAGCATCTGGTTTGCAACATCTTTGCACAATTTGCAGTAGCTAAATCTGGACCCAATTAATGACCTGTTTATTTTCCAAAATTTCAATAAAATGCCTTGGCAAAAACTTAATCTGTCTCTGGAGAACGTCTTATTTCCTTCCATATGCTGCCCAGTCTGTCACAGAAATAAACTTCCCAGTTTCAAGATCCCTAACGACTGCACCAACTGATCCTTTCCACAAAAGAAGAGATAATGGTTCCAGCCCTATAAAAGTCATGATCCTCCCTCAAGAGAAACCAACATGAAGGAGTGAAAGAGCGAGCACTCTGCATCAAAGCCTCTGCTGTGACCTAGAATCCAGAGATTTAAAAATCAGCTCTGTGAAGCCTAGTGTTCCTACCTACAATTCATCCCAGCTGTTTTATAATCCCTCTAATTTGATAGTTTCTTTAAAATGCTGCCATGCCACGATTAATGTGTATGTGTTGGCTTTGTAACACTTGTCCTGCTATCCTTGTTGTTCAGGGTGCCTTCAAAAGAAACAGCTTAGGCTGTTTTGTAATTATGTATGTTGATGGTTTTGTATAAAACAAAACAGATGCTTCAGAGTCAATTTTATTTGGTGGTGTCTTGTCTAACCTAGATTCTGAGATGTATTTGATCTCTATTTGAATCAGATTAGGTATAGTATCCTCTATTTTATTATATGTCAGAAATATGGATGTTCTGGTACCTTCCCATTCCTGATGAACTCATGCATCCTACCACACATTTAATAGATAATATTTTTTAAAATAATACACTGTTGGTTTAGAGGTTAAACGTAACAAAACAGATGAGTCCACATGAGTTGAACACTTCACCATTTAAATTTACAAAGTATTTAAGTGCTCTGCTGAACTGAGGCCATAATCAAATTATCAGCTTTGTTCTGAAAAAAAAAGCACTTGGAGCCGTTAGGGACATATATAGAGACCAACTGTAATTACCAACGTACTCATTTGCCAAGCTGATGTAAAACTATATGCTTCTGACTCTCTAGAAACTAATGCTTCTTTATTTTCAGGAGTGATGGGGTGAGTCAAGTCAGGATGATAAAAGCCATGCTTACATCAGAATCCAGAGAGTTTCTGCTGATTTTGGAGAAGTTTTTCTTTATTTTCCTTAATGTAACTGGTAGAAGAAAAAAATGGTCCAAATCTTTACGTGATAAGGAAGCTGTAAGAGTTCTTCCCAGGAAAGAAACAGGGCACAACCTCCAACACCTCACCATGTGGCAGGAATTCAGGCCGAGGTTCAGTGAACACGTGCTTGGTTATGCACGTTAATGGCGATTACTGACATTTTGATAGCTGACTGTGTCTTTTTGGCTATATTATTTCCCAGGCTGTTCAAACGTAGCTGATGGGCTCAGTGCTGTCATGGGGCTTTGAAAATCTCAACCGAGAAAAGTAATAGAAGATACGGTAAAGATGGAGGAAGTAATAAATAATACAGAAAAGAGGAATCAGTTCTCATTTTTACCTTCTTATGATACCAGAAATACAATGATGTTCAGTAAAATTTTAAAGCTACAAATTAAAGTTTAAAAACTGAAGAGAAATAATGCGTGCCGCACATTAGTTTTACTTGAAAGTACAGGTTCTGAGTCACTAGTTATACTATTACACAGCAGTCCTCCTCCCATCAGTTTTCTCCTCACTATCAATTCCTTTGGTGCTTGCCCAAAATGTATCATTTTCTTCTATTTCTGCTACTTTATTTAGAGAGCTAGTCTGAAGATGGGCATTTACCTTCTCTCAGACAGCGACTTCCACAAATGGAAAATATTTTTGTTTCCTGGCAAAAGTGGTGCCAGCCTTTGCTGAAAATCCTCACTTCGCTCCATCTATAAAGACACCCTACCCTCTATGACTTTATTTATAATTCAAGACACTTACTGCATTGAGGCATAACTATTCTCCATTAAAAGCATTCCTTCCTAAATTTCAAGTGAATAACGCATACATACCGAACCCACAGTATTTTAAATTCACTCATCGCACTTTTGTTTTGTGCCTTGAGACAGACTGTTCCATATTTGTTTCTGAAGTAGCATTTGCAAGTTGGGATTGCTGTAAAATATTTGCTAAAAAAGAGCGTGAATAGTTCACAGACTTGTCAGAATCCATCTGTTTGAGTCTATTAATGGGTGCATTCCCAGCTGTGGTCCTTCCAACGTCATAAATAAAAGGTTTCTTTCTACTAAAAATCCAATGGCTGAAATCTTCCCGTAAAACTGATTTATCTAGATAAAATCTGTACTTACGTTAAAGTGACCTCTTAAAAGGAGTAAAACCGTGAGATGTCAATCGCATATTCTTTCAGTAGTCAACTGACACATAAACGACTCACAGTCTCAAATAATTTACTACAGCATTATTCTGGACAAGCCACGAAACACCATGTCATTCGGATTAGGATGAGCGGGGCTGGGATGGGGAAAGAGAGGTACATTTACCGCAGGAGTGAGGGCACATTGAAAATAACTCAAAAGTTGGGACAAATGCTCAGGTCCTTACTCCTCCATGCAGTGAATCCAAAATAAACTTATATACATGTATGCAATGCACTTTAGGGAAGTCCAAGTTATTAACAAATGCATTGCTTTTATGCAATGTTAAGTGTAATTCTTGAGTATTTTCTCTGAGAGAAATACAATTTGTAACACTGGTTTTTACTTAACTCTTTTGACATTCCCTCAAGCTGGCAGTTACCCTGAATTTCTTCCTAAATTGCAGTGACAGAGGTCTGAATACAAAGATGTTTCAAGCAACTCTTAGCTCAGATTCAAACAGATCTGCATATGATATAAGGTATATTTGAACTATGCTTCTGTGCTGAAGCTAATTTCCCTTTAAATTCTTTCTATAACAAAACCAATATTCCAATTAGTTGGGGTTTTTTACAGTGCTGCTGTATTAAATGACCCTGAAGTTTCAGTGTCTTTTGCCTCATCATGGCCTGGGACACGAATCCCTCCTCCCAAAAAACATGCTGCTTAGCTTCCCGGGGCACCAGTGCCATTCATTTCGCTCTAGCAACAGAAGAAACCAATTATTCCTGTATTATTTGAGATCTGTGACAATCAAAATTTGCAAAGTATTGACAGAATTAAGAAAGCTATTTTGGAGTTAGTGAACTGATCTTGCTGCTAAAGATAAGCTTGCAGATTAAATGCTGTTTAGGTAAGCATAAATTTTAAATGGTAGTGTTTTTGAAATAGATTAGGAATCAAATTGTTACCACTTAAAGAAACACAATGATTATAAGTTTCAGTGCCTCATCTTCCACAGTACTACAGGATGTTGCTGGATCTGTAAAAATGATCCCTGGACACAAAACTTTTCTATGTACTTACAGCTCAACAGCAACAGAGGAAAAAAATCAGTACCTCAGTGAAATTATCTGTTGAAATACAGTTCACGCTGATGACTATATATAGCAGAATATGTTTCACTTTTGATTGGTATGCTCGCTGAAAGCATCTCAGGATTTTCAAGTCTCATGAATTTTGGTCTAGTTCTACATTGCTAAGTGTAGTAATTGCTGGAAGTAATCTCAGGACACTATGCCAAGGGACAGAGAGCTGGCCTGTACACACTGCTGCAAGGTGAGCGAGACTATATCTGCACTGTATAGTTTTGAACCTCATGTGATTACCCTGGCATCCAAACACATGGTTTTTGGCATGTTTTCTTGCTTTAAGTGACCCAAATAATGTAATAGCTGTGTTACAGTCCCTCAGTCTGGAGGTTTTATGGCATTAAACTGGGGGCATGTGTTACACACCTCTGCACGTAGCATCGGGGCCTGTGGAGGTGGCTTAGTTTTGTGAGTTGAATACGACTTGCATAAACTCTACTGTAACTAAATGTGATTAAGTCCTGCTGCAAAAGAATAGAAAATAAAAATTCAGGGTGGCACTCTATCCTTGAGGGACTGAGCATGCCTTGAATATTGCACTGTCTTAGTAAAACCAGTTACTGTGGCTAGTATTATGTGATGTGTGTTGTGTACACATACTAATTGGTATTCCTGTATGTAAATTACTGCCCTCTACTGGAACAACAGGCAGGGTATTTCACACGAAATTGTTTATTACCTAAATTAATTCAATTGATTTTTGGAGGTTTAGGTTTTTTGGAACCAAGTGCCATGAATTGCAGATGTTCCTCATCCCTTCTTGTACCATAGTTACTTGCTGCACTCATATCGTACACATTCAATCTGTGCTTATTTGCAGTATAAGCTGCATTGGGATGGTCTGATTGTCAAAATATTTTCATTTTTGAACTTTAAACAGGATGTGCACAGGAGCTACAGAAGTGCAGTCTTCTTGTGGATGCTCTAATGTCAGTCAAGGAACTGTCATATTTTTAAGCCTGTAATAATCAAACCATCACAAATTCTTTATCAACTAAAAATAATATTCCCAAAACTAAATTTTCAAGAATCATAAGACAGATATCACTTCTTTAAAATCATGAGGCTGGCTTAAAACTATAACATTTTACAAAATATAATTTTTTTGTTTTCTGTCTTTTCAGACTCTAAAGTTCCCATTTTCATGCTTTTCTTTTCAAATTTGATATTAAAATATGCTTCAGTTGAAGTGAAAGCTGGGTTTCTCAATGAATTGTGACTCCAGGAGATTATTTTTAAAGTGATTATGATATATAGCAACACAGGAATTGGCCATGCTATGACAGAAAACCAAAAGAAATCAGAAAGAGCAAGACAGGACATCTGTCTCACAAGAAATGCAAGAAATACAAAGTACAAGAAGACAAATGTCTGTTGAACCGCTGCTGTGAAATAAGGCCATTGCCTGGCAAGTATTGCACAAATCAAATTGTTAAGTCAGCTAAGTTCTCAGCATCCTTAAAAATATTACAATAAGGGACATTTTTGAAGAGGTTTTTTGATTCAAACAAAAAGTGATAGCTCAAAATTCAGAATGGAGACTTCACTGATTCTTGAAACTAAACACCACATCCTACTGTAGCTGGGAAAGCAGAAGAGTGGGAGTCCAGTCTCCAGGGCCTTACCGAGCCCAGGAATCTCCCATGTTTAGGAATTTGCTGGCCAGCCACCAACAAGGCTGTATTGATGGGAATTGTTATGGTGTTCACTTAGCAGCTAAAAGTTTATTGTGGATATAAATGTTCTATATTAATGTTCTGGCATAGTTATTATTATAAAGTCATTTGCATGGGGATATGAAAAGTGGTCTATAGGATTGAAATCATGCAAATAAATCCAATCCACCTAATAGGAAATAACTGAGAAGATACATTATTTAATATGCCATGACTTGTATTAGGAAGCAATCTTGGGATGGAAAAACGTCATTACAGTTTAATGTCAGACAAATACATTTTTATATCAGTCTATATGAGCTCCTTTATATCATAGAAAAATATGAGTACCAATAAACACATCTATCTAAACATATAGTAACTTAAACAATATTGTATTATATACTGCTTCTGGAAAAATAGTACTATGATTTGTTTCCAATATTATGGTCCACAAACACCAGCAATAATTACAGTGCCTACAGGAATCCTCCATAAAGGCATTGTGTAGCATACTGACAAGGTACCAGCTGCCTTCTGGTCACACACAGGAAACATCTACAGGTGGAATGAACTGAGGCCATCCATATGTGCGGAGAAATATTTGTCTACTGAGACCTGAAAGAACCTTGTGGATGCTCAAAGAACCATGCAAAGGACTGACATCATCACTTTCTAGGGAAAAAAAAAAAAAAAGGTATTTTCTAAAGATTAACGTGTCATTGAAATCAGTGAGCAGCCAAGAAGAAAGAAAGAGACCTATCAAGAATCTTTCTAAATAGTTATCAAGTAGAAACTGACCGACTCAAATGGTATCCAGTCCTATTACCAGCACTGATTCCCCATTTTATCAGCTGAATTTTGTATCTCGTAATGTCAGGAAATTAAGTAATCAAAACTGAATTTCTCATAGGAAAACAATCTCTGATATAACGCACTCTGATGGAGGCAGGACTTGTGCAAATACAGAATTTATGTATTAAATTTAAAACCAGAAGATGACTGTTGTTGTCGCCCCAGGAACCTCTGCTGCTCTCCCACAGCCACTCCAAACTTTACATGGCAAACGGCAGCGGAACCACAGGAGCGGGTATGAGAAAATTACATCTTTCTCTGGACTTTGAGACAGTGGGGAGTCCTCCATCATCCCCCTCTGCAGTCTCATGCTGATACAGAAATACTTGGCAGGTCAAGCATATTGGTATTTTTGTAATTGTATTTCTGGAATTAACTTCTTGTTGCTGAGGGTCATGAGAACCCGGCAGCAGCAGAACTAACAATGGTGGTATTTTGCCACCATCACCCCCTTTTCAGATTCAAACCGCTGGTCTTCAGGGAGTGTCAAGTGAAGGAGATGAAAAGAAGAGCATCTATCTATTTTCAAGAAATTAACCTAAAACCCCATCCTAACATTAATATAGCATATATAGCATGATTAATATAATTTATGAGATCAATGACTACTTTTTTGGCTATTACATTTTCTTTAGGATTGATACAAGAGCAGAAAATTTCCTGGCATGCCTGACCAAACGAATCACTCATAAGTCACTTTCTTTCTTCCCTGAAGCACTCCATCCCGAATAAAGAACATCTTTCATAACTTTTCTCCTTGACAAAGGACAGTCTTTTCCCATTGATGGGGTCGGATAGGGAGGAATTTACACATATACATCTTACCAACACACATGAGAATCAGCATCTTGTACTCTCCACTGCACTGGCAGGGACACAGACTGCAACACCTCTACTTTGCTTTCTAAAAACATATGTGCATGATTTTAAAACAGAACATAAAAGTATGCCTGCCAAACCGGCCACAACAAATACCAGATTTTCCACATACGCATCTCCCACACCCCCTAATGAAAACTGACCTGGCAAAATTATTTTATAAAAAAAATCCACTATTTTCTTGGCTTTAATTAGATTAACCTGCCACATTTGCACTGTACACAAAGGGCTTAATTAAGAAGAAATTTCAGTAATAGAATCATCGTTGGAAGGGACATTAAAGATCGTCTAGTTCCAACCCCCCTGCCATGGGCAGGGACACCCTCCACTACACCAGGTTGCCCAAAGCCCCATCCAACCTGGCCTTGATAATAGAATAGTATCAAGATGCAGCAGGCTTAACGTTGGCCCCGTATCAGGACTCCTGCCTTTGCTCAGGCGTTCTCTGAGGACCCGGGAGCCTGGTACACGTGTTTCCTTTCAGCTGTCCTAACACTGACCTCAGGATACGTCACACCAGAAGTAATGAGTTCTGCTTCACAGGGTACAAACTTGCAAAAGAAAGTTCTTAAAAATGTTTTAACTGAAAAATAAAAACTATGAGGCAACTATAGATTTGATGCTTCTTTAAATATGCTCCAGAAATATGGCTGCTCTTGCCTCCATACAGGCATGACAGAAAACTGTGCTAAAATTCCTACAGTTCTGGTTGTGACCATTAGTTTTTTAAGAGCCACTTTTCAGTATTTCCCAGGATCAAGAGATCAGCTGGTGCCAGGGAGCACCATGTCACCAGAGGTGCAATTACAAACTTAGGCTTGCTCGTTTGTACCCAATAAACCCACAATAACCCACAAACCAATCACAAATTACTTTTGAGAGGAGAAGGGGCATTACCTTGATGTCTTTGCCAAATGCTGAATGTGGCAATTATTTTCTGCTGGACAAATTATTCTCCATTTTCTACCCTACTTCAGCTAATGTTCAATTTAATTTCTGGCATAAATGCATTTTGGTCACATTTGAAGAGATACTTGGAGCTACAAAGCAGTGTATAAGGTCTTCTTGAACAGTTAAGGATAACAAAGAGTAGGTCTTCTAAATCTTTCCATTTAAAGATCTTAATTTTGGATTCTTTAGACTAAAATTTTCTTTTAATCATGACCCTGCCTCATGCTCCTATTTCAATTTTTGGTGCTGCAGGTCACCCATTTCTAAGATAAAATTAGTCCATGGTATGTTGTCCCACTGTACATTTTCATGCTGCTTGATTGAGAAACTAGTGTTTCATCCTTTGAAACAGAAACAAGTAACCTCACAGCAATGGTTCACGAGTCACTGTAGCATAAGTCTCTGAAAAATCTGTCCAAACTTGGCCAAGTCATAAAACTTTGAAATGTGAGTCTGAGCAAACCACTGGAGACTTGGTGGAAAACTTGCCCCCAAATTTCATTTACGTGGAGCATGGCCAAGCCCAAAGCAGGGTGGGAACATCCAAGATCCTTCCTCAAAATCACCCCAGACAGTTGCTCCTGGAGCGCTCTGCAGCAAAGTAGGAGCTGGGACAGTGCTCAGGGGTATCCTGTCCTGTACTGCTGTCGCAGTCAGGCAGTAGAGAGGACGTCAAGGAAGAAATAAGAGGAATTGTATCTGAAGAGCTAGAGGAAATCGATATAATCTCTTCAAGAACACAAAACATACAAAGTATTGTGGGACACGAAGCTCAGGTGAGAAGAGATTTGGTAAAAGGGCTGAGGGTGTATCTATGCTGCAGACACAGCAGTGGCAGCCTTACAGAGCAGAAATCCCAACAGCAATCTGTGGATTGCTAAACCACAGCTAAAAGCTAAACCTAAGAAATTAGAGACAAAACTTTCTATTATTAGGAGAATGCTAGGGTCACAAAGTCAAGTGTTCAAACTTCAGGAAGTCTCAGCATTGAAGTCACCTGTTTAATCCTAACTCAACCCTCCTCCCATTAGGCACTATGACAAAGTTTTTACCTCATCCGCACACGCATTTCCCTAGGATCCCATCTGATGATGGACTACGATCTTAGTCGTGTATCAGAGTCACATACCCAACTCCTGCTACATCTCTTGCAGATGCTGGAAGGCATGCAGGAAAGGGTGGGAGACAGCACACAGGAAAAAACACATGTTTCTGAGACTATGCCAAGTAAGCGGTGCCCCTGCCGTTCCATCCCTCTCTGTCTGGTTTTCAGCAAGTCACTTGAAAGAAAATCTGACCAGACTGCCAGGAATTGCAAGTTACTCACTCCCTGGGTGCAGTACAATAAGATCCTGGAGGCTGATTTGCAGGAGTGCAGCACAGTAGGAGACACTGAGAGCCATAATTTGAATATTAAAGTACAAAATTCAAGTTCTAACACTCAGAGTTATTAATAGTCCTGACTTCAATCTCACTGTGCCTCTGGTTCCTATCTGTAAAATGGGAACAACATAACCTTACAGCTTCTAGGAATACAATTAAAACATTAATGGTATGAAGTACTCAAGACTCAGTACTCCTAAGCGCCATGCTCATGAGCACTTGACGGAATTTGTAATTCTGTGCTCAGTCCAGGATTTGAGAAGGCTGCAATACAGCAGACTCTAGGTTAACAGATTCAGCTATGGGGACCGTTACTTTGTGCACCAAATAAGGCAGAAAAGTTCTGTGCAAAAGAGGGGGATGTGATCATAGCATTAAAAGACAATCCTACACTGTGAGCAGGCTGCACAACAAGGAAGCAACAGGCATCCTTACCTCTGGTGTTTCCTGACTCTGAAGTACTGAGCTTCAAAGCTTAAATATAGTCTTTGTGATTTTTTTTTAGTATATAGTGATTGAAAGAATGCCAGATAGAGGGTGGTGCTTTTCACCTGCATACAATACATGTAACAAGTATAAGTTGTTGTGTTTTACTGTAACAGGTGATCATGATTTGAGCAGAGATCTCAGAATCACCTTAGAGTCATCACTTTAAAGAGTCTGTTAAATACATAAGTCAAATTCCTAAAGCAATGGCTTTCAGTAATGGCATAGCAGTTCAGAATTAGATTAAACTAACAATATTTTATATAACTTTTCAGACAAATAGATCCCCACTCCAACAAAGGAGTTAAAATTCTGGTTCGTTTCCCGATCAGTTTGTGAATTCCAACTTAAACCACAGGCATAGTGGGAACACAAACAGTGTAAAAACTACTTCTGCAAAAATTATGAAAAGTGCAGAAATACTAAGGCTGGCATTTGTGGCACTGTAGAGGGTACACTCATTGTTTAAAGAACAAATCCCAGTCACTGAATCAGAAATAGTGACTAAGAGCCACTGGGCACCATAGGTCTGTCCTGAATAAGAGGCAGTATGGAGCAGCCCTGTTGCAGGAGCACGCCGGGAGCCAGGTTGCTTGCTCATCACCTCTGCTGTAATGGGCGAGAGAGGAGGGAAGGAGCACGCTGCAGCAGTCTTTTTATACACACCTTACTTTCCACAGCAACCCAGCCATGCTGTCTGCCTCTTTGAGAGCAGCCGAGCCAAGGTTCAGCTCTCTCCTTGGTCTAGCCAAGGTTCAGCTCCTTGCTCCAGCTCACATACCCGCAGCTCAACTGTGCACTGCTGCCCTCTGCTCCAGCACATGGACATGGGGGCAGAAACTCTTCCCAGGGACCACTGAGGAAAGCCCTGAGCAATCTGCCCTGCTTCTAGTGCTGATCCTGCTCTGAGCTGGAGGCTGGACTAGAGACCTCCCAGTGTCTCGTCCAACCCCAACGATTGTATCATTTTTATGAATTAAGCTGTCTTGCGCTTACTTTCTTTACAGGTGTATGTTTGGCAGCTGGTGTCTGAAACTTTTAACAAACAGATGAAAAAGTAAAGTAGACTGTAAGAGTAACTATGTAAGTGTCTGCAAAGCCATCATCACAGCGATGATTTAATCACAAGTCTTTATTTGGCTTGGTGGTTGGAATATGACAGCACACTGTTGGTTAAAACTGTGTTCAGTTTCAGTCATTGCTCTTAAACGCTAGTTACCAGTTAAACTGCTGCTCCGACTGTCAGTCAGGGCTGAACCACAATGTCAACTTTAAGAAAAAAAAAAGGGAACTTGTACAACAATCTACCTGACTGGCATCAAATCTACTGCAAGGGAGAAGAAGCTGGTCTGGCAACCAGCAAATAATGACACATTTACATCAGTTTAAATTCCCTGCCTTCTCATTAACGAAAACTGGAAGAGGCATAGGAATATGCACTGCAGCTACGGGGGCCAGAGGGACAAATAAATATAAAACCAAGGACAAAAATCCCAGAGACATAAAAGCGTCTGAACAAGAGAACATCTTTGGCATCAACAGATGTTATTTGTACACATTTTGTTATGCTGTCAGATAATTCATTTAATTAAAGGGCATGTGTATCAGTATCTCACCAGCATATTATGGATAGCACTTAAATTATGGCAGTGCATAAACCCAGGACATTAGTATTCTATCCACCTTAAATAAAAAGTCTGACTCCATCAATTTTAATACCCAGTTGCTTTAAGAAGTTGGCTACAGCTTCATGGCAGCATGCCCAGGTCCTTTGCTCAATCAAGCAATAGTTGTCTTTGACCAAAAAAGAAAAAAATAGCCAACAGTATCCTTGCTGAATGTCTGCTGGCATCTGCTATTAATATAGCAATAAGTAGATTACATGTAAAGATAGATTAATATTTTGGGTAACCATAACACTACAAAATCAGTTGGTTTAGTAATTCATTACTGAAGCTATCCACCTTAGATTTTTTTTTTAAATTATCATGCATTTTTTATCCGTTATTTTAATTGTATGTACACAAGAACTAATGTGCTGTAGACACCTATATCATACACTGTTTACCTCGTATTATACGATATCAGCATGTCACAGTGCCCTAGGCAAGGTCACCAAACTCCTAACAATGCTGTAGGATGTGGCAGAGGAATCCATCTTTACAAATTAGCCTTCATTATACATGATTCTGCTCATAAATCTTGATGTATTGTTTTCCAGTATAATAACTCTACCTTGCACTTGCACATACCCTCTAGATCTTTTAATTCACAAAGTATTTTACAAATACAAATTATTGGTATGTTTGCGTACATAAAGCCAACGTGCTGTGATAGCAGAGAGCTCTAAATGTGACCCGACCTACTGGAGCACCTGCCCTGCTCTGTGTCCTTCTGGTCCCCACCTGGGAATGGTAAGACTGCAGGAGCCTGGTTTTCCAGAGCAGTTAGGTGACCTAAAACTATAAAAGCGCCTGAAATGAAACAAACCGGTTTTCTTTGGGAGTTGTGGTCCTCCTCACACTCAAACCCTATGAGGAACCAACCTGGACCTGCAAGTGACTTAGAAAACTGATCAGACAAGCAGGTGAGCCCGCTTCCCAGAGGCAAACTCAACCCTCTTGATTGCTGAGGTGCTCAGAAGGTGCCTCCGACGTGGGGCTACCTCCAGGTTTAGCCCTGAGCCGGACTGCTTGTGGCACCATCCCCCCCCCCGTGCCCGCCAGGAACCGGGCAGGCGCTGCCTGCACGGGGCTGGGGCGTCCGACCTGCCTGCACCCCGAGTCTTGCCTGCAGCCCGACCTGCCCGGCGACTGCCAGCTGCATCCGTGCCGGTCGTGAGGCGGTGCCGCGGAGTTCCCCGTCCCGCCCGGGCTTAAGCCCCGAGGTCTCCGCGCTCCAGCGCGGCGGCGGCAGCGGGGCAGGTGCCCCCCAGGCGCCCCGGCCGTCTCCCGCTGCGTCCCCTCGGAGCGGGCAGCCCTCTGCGCCGCCGGGGCTGGGACGTGCCCCGGGGTCTCTCCTCAGGCGGCCGCGGACAGGTAGCGGCAGCCGCGGCGCGGCGGGACTGACCTGCGAGCCGCCGCTCCCGGACATTCCTCCACAGCAAGTCCCAGGCTTTGGCGGTGGAGTCCCGCAGCTGCTCGCTCAGCGACCTCCGGAGCTGCGCCTTGGCCGGGTGGCTCTGGCTGCTCATCCTCGGCGGCTCCGCATGCCGCCCCGGGCAGCCCCGCTCAGCGCCGCCGGCGGCTCCCCTCGCCGGGGACGGGCGGCGGCGGCCACATGGGGCCGCGGGGCAGCCCCGCCGCGCCGCAGCCCGCGTCACCGCCGCTCCGGGCGGGCGGCCCCTTCACCTGAGCGCCGCCCGGCACGCCGCCCGCCCCCGCCCCGGCCCCCGGGGCAGCAGCGTCGCCGCCAGCCTTCCTCAGCGCCCCGTCCCGCGCCCGGCGCCTCGCCGCCCTCCCCCCTTCTTCCCTCCCCTGCTCCTCAGCCCCCCCCGGGGCGGGGAAGGTGCCCCCTGGGTCTGGCCCGGCTCCTCGTCGGCCTCGCCTGAGGTCGCCCCCGCTGCTGCCCGTGAGGGGCCGGCGGCGGGAAATGGCCGCCCCCGTCCTCCGGCCCGCCCGGGACCTCGCGCCCCTCGGGCTCAGGCGCGGACGACGGCCCGGGCCACCGCAGGCCTCTTGGCTCTGCGCCTAAATGTCGTGACCCCGCTTGTGCCCGTGGCCCCTCATTTGGGAACTGTCCGGCCAAGCACTCCTGGCCGCTCTGCTCTCAGCGCCCAGCCCTGGGCTGCCGCTCGCCGCCTCCCGCTGCCCGCCTCAGCCCGCCCAGGGCCACCAGCGCCGGCCAGGCTTCGTGCTCCCTGGACAGCGACCGGCAGCCGCCTGCCGCCACCCCAGCCCCGCCGCCCCGCTCTGCCGGAGCCCCGCTGCGAAGAGCCGGCATCCGCCGCTCCAGGGCGAGGTCAGCCACCACGAGGTGACAGAAAACCTGGCTCGCAGCGGGCTGCCTTTTTCTTGGGAAGCAGCAATGGGTGCTTCACCCACGCCGCGACTTTTGCCAAGAGAAAATTGTTTTTTCCGAGGTCTCTGTTTATCAACTCTCCACCCGAGCTCAAGCCACTGTCCTCACAACACGGCCTCTCCCATTTCTGTCCCACTTTCTCTGCGTTCCACCCACTTACCTCCCACCTCCCTCCCCCCACTTCATCCCTTCCACTCCCCTGCATCGTCTCCTTGAACAAGCTCTTACACTCCTAAAAGATCTCAGAAGTAAATCCTGTCAGCCACTTTTTGCAAACACTTACAGACTAGAATCCCAATTCTTCCATCCCTAGATGAGCCAGAGAGCAACATCAGGGCCCTTATCCCATTTAGGAAACCAATTTTGGGTCTCTGCTCCCTCTGGGATCTCGGAAATGCTGTTGTAACTGGCCCCTTCCCTATCCTGGCCGCCCGTGGAGTGGATGGTTCCCAGCACGACTGGCAGCAGCGAGTCCGACAGCTGAGAGGGACAACAGAGGCTTCATTTCATTTAGTCACAAACCATTACTTATTGCTTACTCTTTTTGCAGAGTAAATTGCATGATGTGCAATGACGAGGCTGATATTCCTGAAAGCGAGTGCCATACACTGAAAGAGCTGAATACCCTGGTAAAGCAGTCACGTTAAATGTTATCGATATCCCCATCTTGTTTAAATTAAAACTGTAACTGCAAGGTCAGCAATATCCATAGAAGCTAAAAGCGAACAAACAGATGTATTCCATGTTACCACTTGGTTTTAATAACATCTTCTGCTTATTCTCTGATGTGAATTTGTTTTCCATTGTCCCTGTTCTTAAAAGGTTCATCTTAAACTACTGTACTTTATCTGATATAGTGGAGACGATGTGCTTGCCCAGAACTTGTGAAGATGTTGTATGTCACTCCTCCTCCGCAACTCCAGCTACAGTGTCCTTCCTCCAAATGACTGGACAAAATCTATGAGAAAAGGGATGCCTTCCAGGGAGGGATGCACCCAAGATCTGGAAGGGGGACAGCATAATTATGTAAATACTCCCACATCGCATGATCCAGAGCAAACACCTGCTGATGTTAATGGAAGAAGAGAGGATTACAGTTCCTACAATCAGCTCCTCCACCCCGTAAATCTGCCTCTGACCTCTGCCTCACTTTATTTAATTCCCTACCAACACAGCCATTACCAGTACATAAGACCTATGTTGCCTGTTTTCTGCCACAGGCTCCTATCCGCTAGGAACCACGTAGAGATGAGAAATAAATTTCTGACATTGTACTTAGCTGCCCTATAAAGATCAGCAGTGACATGCAGTCTAAAGGTGAAATCATAAAATCAGTTTTGAAGGTTTTGTATCATACCGTTGTGTCGCTACCCACAAACACCAGTTCGTGTCAGCCAGTACCGTAACCTTCAGCAGTGCTCTTCTGGCAGCCACGCTTGAATGCGCTCGCTTACTGTGTCCGGCCGGTCTCAAAGACAGATCTCCCTTTCTTCAATTGCTTTCTGTGACTGCTGGAATGTAGTGATACAACAAAAGATACTCTTTTCCCTTTTATATCATTTTTTAAGAGGTTACTTTATAAAAAATGTCCCTAGACTTCCAGGTTTACCAAATGCAGCTAATTAGCAATGAGATACTAGCAATTGCTAATACCATCTTATCTCACCACAGGTTACTAAGATAAACTCCAGCGATACTGCTGGATTTCACAATCAGCAGCAGAACAGAACTGGCAAGCCTAGACCAAGCTCTGTGGCAGACACTGACAAAAATCTTACTAATTTCACGTACTTGCCTTTACTGTGGAAAACTGAATCCAGCAGCAAGATCAGATACCATACTTTTCTCTGAGTAATGAGAAAATATCTCATGCAGCAACTGGCCCATTCCTATTTTATGCCTTTAATCATAGCCAACTGTTCAGAAGTCAAGTTACCAACACAAGTATTTTTGATGTATTACACCTAGTAGTAGCAGTTACAATAACAGCTGTTCTATACAACCTGCTTGAAGAAAGGTATGTTCTAGGGATCATTCATAGGCCAAAGATGCTTCACTTCCTTTTAGGATGGTAGAAAGCACGACTAAGTGGTAAAGTTCTGGCCTCCCTCCACGCATTTTCCTCTCTTGGTTAAGTGCGTAAGTAGCCAACTGATCAGTGCTCTTGTCTACAGCTTGAAACATTTTGAAATCCTGAACAAGACGGATAACATTTCTGGGGGAAAGAAAAGGAAAGCACATTTTCCACAGAAAGCAGTTTTTCTGCTTGATACTAATCACACCAAAATGGTTCTCTTCAGAGTAATTGCCTTAAAAGAAGCTGAACTATGATATTTGTCTTTTCTCATTGATAGCAGAATATTGGCAGGAATGAAAGTGGCATTTGTCTGTCTTAAAATCTTGCAAGCATGTAAAACGTTGGGGGAAAATCTGGGCTAATTATACCCATGCTCTGATGCCATTGTGGCACAGAAGTCTGATGTTCTAATTATATATTTAGCAATTTATAGTTCCTCCCAATCACCATGGTAATTAAACGCCAAGTTAATTGATACTACATAATAATCTGGCCTCTAATTAGCAGTGTGTTTTTAATTTGTTACAGATTCCATTATGCAGCCTGATCTAGTCCTAATAAAGTCACTGTAAAACCTTCCATGCATCTGGTAAGAAGAGAATCAGGCCTAAGGAAAGAGAAAAATGACTACATCTTGGTTTGCCGTTTGTAAACTACCGAAAGACTACGAGAAAAGTACAACTTCTTTCCTTTTTTACCTCTAGTCTTTAATTATGATGAGTCAGGATTTTTGGTACTTTATCCACTTCACAACAGTTTTCTCCTTGTAGAAGAACAAAACAGGGTACATCTTGCAGAGGAAAATATGAGAAGAGCATATCCTTGGTCACTGCGTGCTGTTTAGTGGACACAAGCTCCATATACTTGTATCTCTTAAAAAGCAATAATAAAGCAAAAGAAGAAATCAATTAGCACTGCAGGATCACTGACGGAAGCTGATGCGAATCAGTGTAATACCAAATTTTATAATACATCTAATTCTTTGGGAACTGACTGTAAATTAATGAAGCTTCTTTAAGTTTACGATACTCAGAATGGTGTCGCTGTGCTTTTGTAGCTTCAAATAGTAGCTCAGACAGCCTAGATATAAATACATCAAGTAATATTTATAACTTTGGCAATGATCCTTATCTCTTTGGGGGTCCTAGAGCTCTGGAATTTGTTTTCTGTCACAGGCTAAATGTCCTGTGTGTGATGTTGTAAGTCTGGGTTACCACTGGAAAGAAAGAAAAGATTTGAGGTTTTCCATTGCTTGTTTTCCTAATAGCAGAGTGCAGTGAATTGCATACTAATTCTGGGGTTGAAGTTATGTGAAAAGTACCGAGGGCATATGAGTAGGTGTCCTCTTTGACATCTAAGTAAACAAACAAACATTTTGGATAGAGAAAAATAAGAATCATTCTGAACAAGGACAAAATGTTCCAGCTTGTTCCCTGGCGCTCTCTCCTTGCTTGTTATTTACATATGCAAATTATCATCATTTTAAGGTAGCTTTAATGAGGATCAATTATAAAGCAGTTTCACTCTTTCCCGGTTTATCAAGAGATTGGCACCTTCTCCATTTCAGCCTTCTGAAGCTCTGGGAAAGGATCACTCTGCACTTTGCCAACAGCAGAGCGCTGATGGCTTTCATTAGCCGGGGCCAAATTCTTTCACTTTTGTTCGCGGTGATTAATGCTGAAATAAACGGGACTTCTTGCAGTCTGCACTGTGAAAAGGCTCTAAGTGTGCTCAGATGCAGACTACAGTAACAAAGTATCTGCTGTTTGACTGTGCTCCCTCTCCCTTCCTAAAACTAGCATGGAGGGGATGCGGGGGAATCAAGCTTTTCTCCTGTTCATAGGACAAAGGATGGTACTTTATTATTATTAATAATAAACTGTATTATCAAAGTACTTAGAACCAGAAACTGGATGGATCTTTGTCCTCAGGAGATTACAAACTAAATATAAAACAAGACACCAGTGGAGCAAAGAGCCAGTTGGGGTAGGAAGGGTGGAGTACAAGAGAACAATAAAACAATACTGGCCAGTGTCGTAACTACTGGTGTTAGCACACCAGAATTAGCTTCTGCAGGCACTGACGCACAGCAAGTTAGCAAGAGGGTCTCCAAGGAGGTTAATGCGGGGTCTGTATATATTCAGAGGACCAGCTCCCAAGAGTGAGGGGCGGTTTTAGAGAAAACATGCAGATGTGTATTTGAAAACATAATGAGTAGACAACAAAAGCTGGCATCCTGTACAGACAGACTGCGGGAATCAAGCTTTTAATATCGAACAAATGATAGAGAGGGAAAGGAAGGGCCTTCAGCCGAGTAGCCACCACTTGATGCAACACAAAGGCAGGATGAACTGCAGTGAATAGCGACGGCAGAGAACTGCCAGAGTATTTGCATTTGGGACGCACTGAAGTAGACCAGACTGTGTCTATCAAGGCAGAGTAAGTGAGAAGAAAGATGAGATGACAAGTATGGGATGCAAGTTTTTCCAACCACGAATCTTCACCTGGAAAGCTCCTTCTGACAAAAACATCATTTCTTACAGAATAAAATTAAAGCAAATGTCAGTTTTTCTGGAAAATAACTGCTATTTTTCTGGTTTTACCACGGAGCAGGATTTTCACATTCTGGCCAATCTTAACTTGGACTTTTCTCTCCATCTCACATCCTAGTTGTATCTAGCTCTTGCAGATTATTTTTTAATAACCCTTCTACTTCTCCAGTCTTGTCTCCTCAACTCAGCCTAAGTTGACACAGGAGAACAAGGAGCTCCAGGTGAAGGCCCTGTGTGACAGGTAGGAGGATACTCTGTTCTATGAGAATGGTGAAAAAGGGGACAGGGAGCTAACGGCGGCACAGATGATCACTGGATGGATTACTGTCTGAGTAAACAGAGCGCTTCTACTGAACAGTAGGCAACAAAGCTGATACTTAAGCTGAAATTCTGAAGAACCGCAACCACAAAAGCCCTTGCACATTTCTCAGATAGCAGAGGAGAAGAATGGACAAAATAAACCATGTGCCAATAAACTTTCACTTCCTTTCCTAAGATGCTCTGTGGACATCTTTAAAATGTAGTATGTTGCAGATATGAAAGCTTGGGCCGGGCAAAGGCAGTCACTGTAGAAATAGTCAATTCTTCAATGATTAAGCAACTGGGAAAGTGGAATACATTTTATAAGTGTAGATACAGTGGTTTTTTACTGAAGCAGAACTTGAAATTTTGAGGTGATTAATGCCCTTGAAAAAATGAGCAGCTATGTTGAAACAAGAAATGTCTCAGCACAGAATATTGCCCCTGTTCTTCTCATTCCAGCTTCTGGTGTCTGATTTTTCCCATCCTTTTTAGTTGCTTGACAAAAATACATTATTCTAAACTACATCTTACTTTGCTCTCAAAGTACTCATTTCCTTAATATTGTATTGGGACCTTGTCTAAACCAAGATTTTTTTTTTTTCCAAACTTCCAACTGTTATTACCATCACAGGAGAAATAATTGGAACATTTTGTAAAAAAGCCTTGCAGCAGTCAGTGGCAATTTAGCACACACTGTATCTGGATATTGGTTCAGAGACCTGGGAGCTTGTTCTTTTTTTTTTTTTTTATAACTCTCCTGGATTACACAGGAAAACATGATCAATCTTGACAACAGGTTCTAACAACAATGCAACGGAATTGTTCCCAAAACCAATTTACTTATAAGAGTAAGAACTTGCTTCAGACACGCAAATACTCATGTGCACACGCTTTACTAGTAATCAGGCTACTGACTGATGGGAGCATATTGCCAAGTACCTATATATTGCAAGCTGTGGATTTTTGCAGAGCTTCCTTCATTACTGGTCACACAGCTACTGTTTTAACTTATTTAACAGATTTTTAAAATATATATTTGGTAGAATTGAAATGCAATGATACTAACATTTTTGGACAGGAAATAAAGAATATCGTGGCCAGTTGCAATAGGGGATAGAATTTCAGGTAGGCAGATTATAATGACAAGAATCAAAATTGGGCTGAGATCCAAGCCAAGCCCTACTAACCTAAAAAGTTCTAGAGGATCTTGAATCATTAAAGCTGATTTTACATTTCTTCTTGCTTCCACAGCAAAGAAGGGCCAATCGGCTGTTCACAGTATTGTCTGAGTCTCATTCGAAGTGAAGGCTGGTGGCGATTCGATTGTAAGCATCATTTCCCACAGCCCCACTGGGAAGGTTTCCCAGCCGGCTCAGAGCCTGCCTAAGCCCACTCCATCACCCTGCTCTGGCATTGCAGACCTCTCTGTTCAGCAAGCTAAGTGGTACGGCCATTCCTGCTAGTATAAAGGAGCTTAAGCTTAGGAAGAATGCTCGTTTCATGACATTTAACATATCTGAGTATTCCCACTGAGAAGCAGGATATTCATGCTGTGAAGAAGGGGCTGGACTAGGTGGATCTGCAGCTCTTTCTATCCAAAAATGTCTCTGTTTCTGTGAGAACATTTTGGTAGCATCAGGCAGCACCTGTATTCCATTAACTCCAAAAGCATTTCAGTGTTTACAGTAACCAGGAAATGTCAATGTCTGTGTTATATTAACAAGTCAGCACTAACAACTGCAGTTTTAGCTTTTAGAGCTGCGCAGAGAACAGTTTACTGTGAGTCACTGAGAGTTTTACTTTTTTTGGTTGAAACATGAACAGGCCTGTAGCACTGCCCTTGAAACCATTACAGAAAGCTTTGGAGAAAAAAAAGTTATCAAAAGAAGTTCAATATTTCTTCAGTAATGGCTTCATATAATCAGGTAGGCAAAAGCATAGCTGAAAACTGCAAGTCTAAAAAGTACTTGGGACACCAAACTTGTAGCTTCTTCACCTTAGTTTTGCTTACGCTCCTCCTGCCTTTTGCATGTAGGTTGAGGGGGTTTGCATAATCACATAATTTCATTCAAGATTCAGTATCTTGGAAACAAAGCTATGTTATATTTTTATGTGGACATATATGCGCAGAGATAAGTTATAAGGTGCCACCCTGCATAGTAGGCAGCAGACTTTATGAGAGCACTGATGTGCTGCTGTATAATTGTAGTCTACGTAAAAGAATTCGACTGTAAGAAATGAAATAGTCCACCAGGCAAAGCACAACTTATTGTGGTCTTCCAAACAGACTTCAACCTCTGCATGCAAAAGGCAAAAAATCTATGCTATGCACCCATTTGCTTTTCACAGAACTGAATTTTAATAGTGACATTAAATTACTGTTCTATAAATAGCAACATCAAACACCATGGGAGAAAGCTAGAAAACAGTAAGATATTTTTCTTTTCTCTTTCGGGATTGAAAGCAGTACTTGGTAAAGCAACTTAATTCCCAGAAAGGCAATAGCAGGGACTGCTCCGTGGCTGGCCCAGCATACCAAGGGCAGAGAGAGCTTGAGGAGGTGTTTCCCCATCACCTGCTGCTGCGTAGAGTGATGTGACCAGAATGATGACAGAGGTCACAGCCACAGCTCTCTACTGATAATGCCGCCACTCGCTTTCCAGAAAGGGCCATCTTTTTTATTTAATATTACTTGAAAATTTGATTCCGGAAAGAAAAGAGCAGGCTTCACCTCCCCCTTGTACTCCCTTGGAGCACTGTATTCTAGCTGGCCCGACTCCCCCTCTTCTTATTAATAGACCCTTTTTTAAGCCTCCACAAACACAATTCCCCTTGACTTCAATTAAATGCCATGCAAATGAGGGAGATATGCATTCAGGACAGTGCGAGAAGGCAAGAAAAAGTTATTTTGCTTGTATGTATTGCTGGTTCCAAAGTTCATTTTCAGTGTTGCAATGGTTTCTAGTGAGATTAGTGCCTATGGATGATGTCGGGACACCTTTACGGTGCCGCAGGTACAGATGTCGTTCATATTGTTTACTTGCACTACTGTCATGCAGACTCACTTCAACAGCCGCAGGTACAGATGTTGTTCATATTGTTTGCTTACACTACTGTCATGTAGACTCACTTCAACAGCTTTTTGTCATTTTGTGCTGACATAAATCTGTTCAGTAGTAATTACCTGAGATTGTTCTACATTTCAGGGAAATTTTTTGAATCTTTTACATTACAAAAACCCATGGAAATTGCTTGGAGAGTAGGTGCTAAAGGGATTATAACTCAGCAGGATCTTACACAGTGTTAGTTTTTGAGACAGAAGATCAGTTAATTTACCTGACAGAGAATATTTATACTAAGTAATCCTTGATGTTAATTTGATCAAAATTATCAGATACATAGTTTCAGAGTTCAGGTCTTAAAAATATTTTAGTGAATGTCACCACTAAAGGGGAAAAAAGTGTAAGAAGTAAATATGAAAACCAAAACCTAGTCTTATGCCTCAAATTGGATGCTGTTCCCAATTTCTATTCTGAAATGTTGCTAAACGGTTTTGCAGTGAGCTAAAGTAGTTCGTTGCTGTCAGTCAAATCATAAAGAATACCATTTCATCTGGAAAACATTATCTTCCTATAAGACTTAAATAGATTTGGATTTATCCACCCCCCCTTCTGTCCAATAGCTCTTCTTTTACAGCTGGGCAGGATAAATGCAAAGTGGGTTGTATGTACTACTAGAAAGTAACAGTAGGCTCTTACTCTACTTTGTACAGGTATAAATTACCCTTTTATTGCAGAGTTGATCAAACTCAAGGTCTTCTCAACAATCACCAGGGACAGCCTCCCTTCCTACAAGAACATTAAAAAACCCCCCACAATTTAGACCAAACACTAGTGACAATCGCAGTAATGGTGAAGTTCTTGACTTGCTGAAGTAATTGTAAAAATTCCCATATGCTTCACTGAAAATTTTCATCCAGTGTGTGTACGTCCCTTTCCCTATTTACTCCCACCAAGCTTCTTAAGACTATGTGAGCATAAAGCCCTCCATTTCTTGCCGATTTGATGATCCTCATTAATTGGGAAAACAGGTTCCAGCACATGAGGGTGCTACTTGTTCTGTTATCTTGTGTTCATTGGATATCCCTAGGACTTAAAGGCGAGTAGGAATTCAGTGCCGCAACACTTTTTTCATTAGTTAAGTAAAATGATTGTATCTTCCCTGCATATCATCCTTCACTGACTTCTCTGAATGTTTCTTTTTGTAGACAGTTTTGTAAGGTTGACAATGCTGGACGTCACTGTGATATAGTTCCCCAAATTTATATGATGACATTATAATAATATCAATGCTGTTCTTTATGGTTCATATAAATTAGCATTTTATTTGCTTTCATGACTAGCGCTGTAAATTGAACAGCTGTTTTCACTGAGCTGTTTTAATTAAGCTGTCCATAATGTTGCCTAGGTATTTTTCTGAACTGGTAACACTTCATTAAGCAGGCAGTATCAGTGAATGCTTCAGATCATTCCTAAGCATTACCTCACACTTAGGTAAATTGAAATCCCATCTGCTTTGAGGTTGTCAAATCACCTCGCTTTGGTGATTCGAATTTGGTTCTCAGAAATCTTTCTAATCTTTAGTACCCTAGGAAATCTCAAGTTTGCTACAGATTTTGCCATCTGTTCACTCACTTGTCAAGATAATGAAGCTTTAAATGATACTTGTCCTAGTAAAAATCTTTTAGGTAACCTATTATTAGCCTCTCTTCATTCTGAAAACTGACAAGTTTAATTTGAGTGTCTTTGGATCTTTTATGAAGTTTATGTTCTATGACCAAAATTTCCTTCCCATGCTGATTTCTCACGTTATTTCCTTTCTGTTTTGAAGATCTCTGGAATATTAGTTTGGAAAGCCTAGATAAGTTTTATCTCTTCCTGTTTTCCTCTGCAAAAGCTGTTTCTCTTTTCTTTTACAGAGCCATACTGGTTCCTACATCTGTATTCTCATCTGGGTGTATTGTAGCTTGCTTTGGTTTTTTCAAATAATTAATATAGGAAGCTGTAATTATTTTTGCTGCCCACAATGACTTCTTTTCATCTTTAAATATGGGTATCACTCTAGCTGCCTTAGACAGCTGAACCTGATGAGTGTATTCCAACACTTCCACTTTTAGCTCCATTTCTGACAGTGCTTCATCTCTTATTTGCTAAGAGGACTCCAGAATGCACTCACATTCAGGCATTAAGTCTGGAAATACTCTGCCCAGACACAAAAAAATCCATTCTTTTAACAGCTATGCCCCTAAGTCTTACACCCTAAGTCACTGTCTGATTTTCAGAAGTGGTTACCACTCATCAGCCACTTCTGAAATCCTTTCTGAAAATCAGGTGATATATTTAAAGGCATAGACAGGAATCTGGAAGTTCAGGTTTTGGTCCTCAGTTTTTAAACCTTGCTTCTTACTACCCAGAAAGTTGGCTAATACTCAGTCAGTCAGTCAAGGAGACATAACCCATGGGTGATGTCATGATAGATCATGATAGGTCCATTAATCAGCAGAAGGAAAAGTGAGATGTTGTTTTGATTGCAAGGGTAAAGAGGGAGTATTATGCATGGGTTTAGAGAGCTGCTGGAGCTGTTTGCCCATTTCACTGAGAACCAGAGAGGACTAAGAAGATCTGGAGAACAAAGAGGTACAGGGTGGAGGCAACAGAAGAGGCAGAAGGAAGGGAAGAAGGGAGGGAGGGAGGGAGGGAGGGAGGGAGGGAGGAAGGAAGGAAGGAAGGAAGGAAGGAAGGAGGGGTAACCAGCCTGTGAAGTGACAGTGCCTTTAAGAGGAAACTGAGCAGTGTGGTAAGGAGGAAAACTAAAACTGTATTTTGCAAAGAAGGAAATGGAGAGAAAATGAACAGAGACAGAGGACTCCAGAAGATGACAAGAGACAAAAGCAGTGGGTAGGGTATGTGCAGGTTGTAGAGAAGTGTGCAGAGCAATGAACAAAGTGGCTGTTTGCACTGCTAGTCCAGGTTAACTGAATTAACTGAGTTAAACATAACTTTAAAGTGTTTGGGTTTGCACTTCATTAATTTTAACTTAATCTGTGAATCAGAAATGCTAATAGAATTTCAAAAGCAATAGGTGTAAGTTTCCCATTCCTTGAATTTTAGGCACCCATTGTTAAAAGAGAACTGAGGGAGGTGGGAAGCTGGGATGGAGAGGAATGTCCCTCAGAAGGTGACTCATTCCACCCCAAACCGGCTGCCTGGAAGAGGTGCTACAGCAGACCTGTGGAGGAGGACTTGATCCAGTTGAAGAAGATGTTGCACTCTGAAAATGCCTCTCTCCCCCCATTGACAGAAGAGATGCTTAGAAAGCCATCTTAGACTGTAGGTAAAGCTGGAGGTATCAATTCCATCTCCTGTTTCCTGTTTCTGTGGAATTTTAATGGGATTTCAGTATTTAAGCATTGTAGGCTCATTGGAAAATCTCAGGTTGAGTATGTTTCAGTTTCACTCTAGTCTTTTTTAAAGTCTGTAACAGATTTAAAAGCACAGTCCTCATGATTCTCACTAGAATTTGTGTTCTGAAATCCTATGGCTTATTTCTCCTTTTGTTCTTTTTTAACATGGGCTACGTTTTGATGTGGAGACACTGGAATTGTTTTGCTGTTGAATAACAACTTTTCTCTTGCAGCACCAGCTGTAAAACATGAACACCTTGTTGGATCACACTCCAGAAATCTGAAATGGGAATCCTGCCAAAGCTCAGGGCTTCCTTTTTGTTTTGACTGTCGCACTGCTCTTGCTTCTGCTAGTATCACATTCCTACCACTTGTGCTTTTCAGACACCTACGGCCAAACTTGTTCCCAGTGTAACTCCACTGAACTCAATGGAGCTGCAAGAGAAGTGAATTTGTCTCAGTATGTCTGTAAATTAACCAGTCATTTAAGCTGGAGAGTGACACTGATAAGCAATAACAGCACAGGAGTGGTGAAAGGAAGATATCTCCTAGTTAGTTTTGGACAGTTGACACTAACTCCGTTGTCAGATAAGTCTTACCGACTGTGGGAAAAGCTGAGTGGGACAAGTCACACTCGCTGCCTGCTAACCGTAGGAGGAAAACAGATCTGGAATGCAGGGGAAATCTTGACATTATCTGTCCCCCCAACCCCTACCAGCCAAGCAATCAAAATAACTAGCTGAGTATCAGCTGCCTCTGTTCCTGGCCCAAACAAACGTGCTTTCTTCACAAAGTTTTTGCTCACAGGAGAGGAGGCAAAGAGAAGGAAAGAGTCTAAAGTGGGTGTGGGGGAGTGTTTCCTGCCAAAACCCAGGAGCTGCTTTTCTGTAACATCTAAAAGGATAATGACGAAATAAGCCTAGCGCTGTAAACAGAGGTGGCTCTGTGGTTTCCAAAGGACAGCGATGCATACTTGACAACCCCGCAGCCCTATGCAGAGAACTGCAGTACTTCATCGCTCCACTTGGCCTCAGTTGATATTGTCAAGGACAGTGTGCCACAGACTTCAGCAATCAAAGCCAAAGGAACAAAACCACTGGAAAGGACTTCTCTGTGCCCATCCAAATTGTGTTGTGTACAAATAAAGCGTAGCCATTGCAAATGAACAGTTGAAGATTAAAGGTATTTCCTCCCCAGTGCTCAGGAGACATGCTATCAAGACCTAAGGAAGCACAATATACTGTGCTTACATCAGTGTTCCATATACACATCACAGCAAGTTAGAGGCACTCTCAAATATTTCTGTATACACTTAGTTACTTACCTATGTGTAGCTTAATACTCTGGATATCATCCCTATATGGTTGCTGTTACATTTAGAAAATTCCAAGGATATGGGGCCATAGAAGGGGAGCACAGCAACAAAAGAAATAAATGAATAGGTGTACTTTATGTTACTGAATATTTTGCGTTCTCCAATTCATCATCCAGCCATTGACTGTACTTCATCAGTTATATCTGTCTCATACATAGGTGAAAATATATAGCAGGAGAAGTTTAGTTTAACTTTGGAAACTCATCTGACATTTTTGTTACCAAATGAGAGTCCAGAGAGCTGTAAATTGAGGATTTCAACAATGTGTTGGTAAGCAGACAAGAAAAGAAAGAGTGTGAAAAGCAGGGCTAACTTTATGTGCTATATGTCTATAAAACAAACAGATGCCTATATCTAGCAGTCTGCTAGTGATGCCAGAGATGGCCTTGTGCCTGCTTTGCCTGGCAAAGACCCTGGAAATCAAAACTTCTGTCTTTGGCAGGAGTGGACCACCCGCACCCTGGGCCTTAGCCACTCGCTCTCCCATTTTTCTATACCAAGAAGCCCTGACCTGCTGCTGGCTGAGGCAGTGCTAACAGCTCAGCTGAGTGCTCTGGCACCCCGAGCAGGTACAGAGCCTCTCCATACAACCGCAGCACTAACCTAAGCTCCTCCTGGTGCCGAGCTCGGCACGGATGAAGGGCACAGCAAGGAGCACACGGCAGGATGGGGACCGCAACCTGGACACCAATCAGCTCATAGACCAACACGCATGAAAATAAGTTCCTGACAAATTAGTTGAATGCTGAATTCGAAACAAATGTAAATGTTTTAACAGTCACCTTTTTGTATGAAAAACGTCGATGATAATGTGAGGCTGTAAGGTTTGTGAGGGAAGGACTCCCATTCTGCCTGTACGGTGCTCAAAAGGACACTACTCCATGCCTGAGGCCCATTGTCACTACTCAGTACAAACAATTTAAAAATAATAAATGACTTAATTAGCAATCCAAGTAAGTTGTAGTTTTAAGACTTTGCTAAAAGAACTATATACATTTTGAAAGCTGGAGAGGGACTGTTTACAAGGGCATGGAGTGATAGGACAAGGGGCAATGGCTTTAAGCTGGAAGATGGTAGATTTAGATTAGCTATTAGGAAGAAATTCTTCCCTGTGAGGGTGCGGAGGCACTGGAGCAGGTTGCCCAGAGAGGTTGTGGATTCCCCCTCCCTGGAAGTGTTCAAGGCCAGGTTGGATGGGGCTTTGGGCAACCTGGTCTAGTGGAGGGTGTCCCTGCCCATGGCAGGGGGTTGGAACTAGATGATCTTTGAGGTCCCTTCCATCCCAAACAATTCTATGTTTCTATGAACTATAATGTTCCTGAGCTTCCCATTTCCTCAGCTACTCAGAGGATTTGTTTGATTCTGAAATGCTGTGAAAAGTGGAGGTTATTTTTTTTTATTATTTACAGGAATAAATAATTTTCTATACAGCTATGAATGCATCATTAAGAGACTAATCCTAACCCCACCAAGTTGCTGGTGACTGCAGCTAGCACAGTATTAAGTTCTACAAAGGAAGAATCCTTAATATTCTACATGATAAACCTGCAAGATTCTATGCTAGACTCTGAATTGAGGCAATTTAAAAAGAAATTAATAATTATGGACTTGAAAACCATTTAACCAATCTAATAACTTCAGTCATACTTACAGATGATAATTTTCCTGAGTTTTAAAAGCAAGCTTTTCTCACTATCAAGTGTTATCTTAGTGTTAATTACACATCACATATAATCATATATTGTAGTAAAAACTGAATTCAAAGTAAGGAGAAATCTTTACACCCCTGGTAAGCTAAGAATTCCAGTAAATGAAATTTACTAGTAAGCACTATACAATGTCAACTGTAACTGTTCAAGTAATTAAAAAAATATATATATTATCAACTGTAGTTTGTGGAATACCTGAATTTTTCATCAACTTTGCTTAAAAATAAATTCAGCATTTCCTTTTACATTTCCATGTAGAAGTCATCCAAACCAAATTTTAAACATTGCACATTTTGCAGTCTGTCCTTCCTGTTTATAAATTTGCTATACTAAATATAATACTAAAAACCTGCATGGCAATCATCAGGCAGACCTATGCCTTGCACAGAGTGGGCCGGGCAACTTCTTAACTGTTCAGTCATAATGCTTAATTTTAAACCACCATTGAATTGATGCTTAAGTCCACTCTGATGTAAAGCCGTTAGTTATCACAAGAATTACACCAGGGAAAAATTTGTCCTTTTGCTTTAAAACCACTTGTCCTGACCTACATAGTAGCCTTATATAACAGTCTTTGGGAACCAAGAAATATTCCAGGGCAGGTATGTACCTAATATAAACAAATTTCAAATACAAGCCTAAAGCCATTACCTTCTCAGACCCCGTATCAAAAGCCAACACTTCACCAAGGCTGAAATAGCAGTTTCAGATCCACTTAATAATACCCACGTATAAAGCAACCTTTTGGCCATCTGTTTCCTTGAACTTGCCCTTCTTACTGCTCTGCCTTCGTAAAGACACAGAGCCAAAATCACAATTGACAAATGCCATTATGTGCAGTGGAATTATACATGGGACGGCTTTGGCGTGTCTTTTGCGTTCATACACAGCTCCGGCCTCCTCCTGTTGCTGCATTTCAGCTGTGGCTTGACAGCATGGTGGAAATTACTAATTTGTTTTTGCCTCGTGCTGAGCGCTCAGTAAATACCAGCATCTCTATGTGCATGTCTGTCATAGCAACTTGCTGGCCTGGATGGAATCTAATACAGAGAACAGGAAGGGCAGAGACTGGATGGTTTTCGGCTGAAAAGCTTGCTAAAGCAACTCTCCTGTTTCTTAGCAAGGTGCCCCTGTAGTTGACATTATCACTACACAGCTCTTTGTCCTCCTCTAGTGGTCCCAGTATATTTAGGGAGAGGCTTATGCAGTGATTACTTCCTTCAGTTAATGTGGTTGTTACTCAACTGCAAGGTGTTGAGGCTCATGCCTAGAGATCAGGCGTTCAGTTCTAACATGAGCAACAGTGAAGGGTTTCATCTTTCTGGTGCTTGTGGAAGTGGAAACTGGTATCTCTGACCACAGCCAGTCACGGCTACACAGGCGCTGTGTCGTTTTGTGCCGTGGTCATCTCCTCTGAGCAGAGGTTGTGTCACGGCAGGTTGTTCAAGAGCATGAAACAGTGGCATGGTCTGATGATGGTCCCACAAAAAGTCCTGTGTTGCAAAAGGTCAGAAGCTGGCTGCTTTGTTCGATAGCTTTATTGCCCCAAATAACTTAGATTAAGCATATGTTCCAGCCAGAAGCATTCCTCTGTGTTTGCGTGCCTGGCTTGCAAACAAAGAAACGGCGCAGAATCTATCTTGTGTCCTGAGCCTTTCAGAGAGGAGCTCCGTGTCACTCTGATACAGCACAAAAACTCAAAAGTTAATCCTTAGCAACTGATCCTAAATAGTTAAATAGCAAAACCTGAACCTAGAGAATTGTTATGAGGAGAAATTTTTTCTAATGGGGAACACTAGAATTGCTGGACCCATTAGAAATGCTTTCTGTGAAAACAAAAGGATCCTACTACACAGCTCATTTTTCCATGTGTGTGTGTCTCTCAGAGCTGTAATGCTTACTAAGCATTACAAAACACTAAAGATTTATTTTGCTGCTTCCATATTTTAAAATGTCTAACCTTCACACTTTTGAAGTTATACCTTGCCCAGGAAATAAAATACAAGGACATAGCTTGCATTGTGGCTATCAGAGAGGTTTGAGGGAAAGAAAACAGGTATCCTCAATTTTTTTATTATTCAGTGAAAATTTTCCAGGCATTTGTTACTTTTGGAATAAATGTTAAATGCCATGACTCTTGGAAAAGAACAGTTTAAAGAAAGTTGGTTGCTCAGATGCAATGGAGTTGAGTATGGCTGTTTGTCCACAACCTTTGTCAGACATTTCTTCAGTCACGGAAGAAAATGATTCGAGAATCCTATGGCTCCGTGTCTGACCTTAGTTGCTGGAAACCAACACCCCTAATTCCAACAGAAGCAAAACTTTAGAGCAGTTTATCAGTTTGCATTAGATCGCCATTTACAGCAAGGTTCCTGTCACGTCTTGAGTAGATGTGACCCAAAGCTCTCAAACCCAAGCTCATCTATCAGCTGGTTAGTGTTCAGCTCTCCTCAGGAGCCCAAGCTGTAAACAAAAATGAGTTAGGAAAAATGTTTATAATACTTTCATTCTGAATCCACCTATATTTTGTACTATTATTGACTAGATATTGTTTTTAATATTTACCACCTCTAGTCTTTTCAATATTTTTCTCTCTTCTTCAAAATGTTGACTGAAAATCAAAGTTACAGAAAGAACTATGGAGCAGGGAAATGGAGAAAGATATTTAGAATGACATTGAGTATTCGTATGTGTATAAAGTGGTTTTATATGTTACTGCTTCATTGTTTCAGAAGTTTCTTAGATAAAATTCAGAGTATTCCTTAACAGATCAAGCTTTTGTCTATAATTCACATACTAAAACAGTAAACATATATGCTTTTAATCCACACCTGTTTTTTTTTTTTTTTAGAAACAGCAATATCCTGAGATATATATACTAAGGGTTCTCACTTTCCTCTTGCTTTCGAGAGCTGAGGATCAGAGTTTGCCCTCAGCTGCTCCAGTACGTCAGAAAGAGCTGAGTAGCAAAGATTTGCCTTTTCAGAAGAACAAAGAGGGGGCTTGTTCTATCATTTCTGATTATGAAAGGAATATATAGTCAGGAAGAGGCAATCTCACTGCCTAATTTTGGGAGCCAAACTGGCACCGCACAGAAGTTAGAAAAGGAGCCAAATGAAAGGAGCCTCTGATGCCTTGACTGCAGGGCAAGCACCAGTCTACCCACTTCTAATTGGAGCAATGGAGAGCTTAACTAGTTAACAGGCCAAGGCCACTAAACAGCTGGGTTTGCTCGCTAGTTTACTTTCACTATACCACTGCTGAGGAAAACAGCCTGTTCATTTTTCAGTCCAAAGTAAGCATCTCCACTTCGTGTTGAAAACACATCAAAATGACCCCACTCTGTTTTCTAGTAAATGCATGGGATCGTTGGATGAGGATGTTTTATTTTCCCCAGTTATTTAAGGTCAGGTTCTCATCTTGTGTAAACTCTTGTAGCTGGTGTAATGACAACACGAGACATGAGGGCTATCTAGGTCTTGGGAAGGACTGCAGTGTCTAACCCAGCTGCTGCTCTGCCCTGCAGAGGACGGGATGAGGGGGCTCATGGCCACAGCCTCAGCTCCACCTCCAGAACACCTGCCAGGCATCCATGGCAAGTGAAAAGCTGAAAGAGATCACCTTCTCCACCTCCCCACGAGCAAGAGAAAAAACCCCATAAGAGGTTGTGGTTCTGTGGGCCACATCCATTTCCCTGTTCACAGTGAGATTAACCCGTAACTCCTGCCCGGGGACTGCAGCAGTGGTAAAATATCAACGTGAGTATAAAACGTTTTATGACCAAGGAAACACAAAAATATGTAATCAGTGGGAACTACTGCACATGGGTTTGATCTTGCGATGAATCAAGCACCTGCAGTTTCTGACAAGAGCCAGATGGAGTTGCAGTTCCCTCTCAGTTCCCAGAATCAGGCTCTTTGTTGGCAGTTGTTCATATAAAGCTGCTATATAGCACTGTGCTGGTTTCTTATATTATGGAGACCTCTCCTTGAAGTCAATTAGCACTAAGCCTGGACAAATATTGCAGGATCAGGCTATTCATTAAAGCCCTGGGACTGCAACTGCCTCTATTTGAATTTTGTAATATATCAGTCAAGGATACACAATTATCCATGGAGTACTTCTGAAATCGCCAAGGTCACATGAGGATTTTATCGTATTACTGCAGTGCACCATCTTCCTTGCCAGCCCATTGCTGTTCTGCTACAGACTACATTACCATGCATCAGCAAATACACGAGCTCGCTGCTATATTTAGTGTTTCATACATACCACTAAAATAGAGGATGTGTCAGCTTTTAATCTGACTTCAAATTTTTGTCAGCAAAGTAAAAGCTCGTTTTCCCTACCAGTGATGAAGTGTGCTCTGCGTTAGTCAACTTGAGCTATGTGGTGATAACTTTAAAATACATTAGGCAGCTAGAACGCTCAAACTGAATAGAATGATTTTTCCTAAGAGATCTACTAGGAGATAGTAAGGATGCATAGCATCAGTCAGCCAGGTTTTAATAGTTTAACAGGCTATCTAAAAACCCAGCAGCAATCTGATGGCAAGAGGAGCAGCTAACCAAGGTGTTCTCTGGGGTACCACAGCAGGCAATTAGGACCTCCTGCGTTACAAGTCCAGAATAGAGATAGGTGGTGCAGATTGGGTTTGGTGTCACGTACCTGGCAATGTGAGAAGAAAAGCATTGATGATGATGAATTGAACAGAGCGGTCTATCGCATGGTGATGGGACTGGGGTAGTCCTATTAATGACATCATCTATTAATGACACCAGGAACGTGGTTTAATGGTTGGAACCACAGTTACCACCAGGATAGCCACATTCATTCTCAAGGAAAGTAGGGTTCAGTAGATGAAGCTGGCATTTTCACAGATCTCGGTAAAGGCACAGAATAGGATATTTTTTACATATTCATAAAACTTGCTTATTCATGCCATCACGAACAAGGAGTACCAGTGTGAATCATCTTCCTGTCTACTGCTTCTACAGAAAGCCGTCAGACAACTTGCTAACCTACACACCAAGGGTAAGCCTGTCTACATGGAAACCAGCTTTTCCACTCCATAGTGCTTATTCTCTCTTGCAACTGCCCCTTGCACTTTGCTACATCTCAAAGGGGGTGGCTGACACCACGCTTGCAACCTAGGTCTAACTCCTAATAGCATTGCATTTACTTAGTAGTGTGCAATTATATAAATATATACATTTCCAAGTCTTTGTGGAACTCCGTTTCAGCCCAACCCAGGGCTGTCCGTTCCAGCCCCACGATGCTGCAGCAGGGCTGCTCTCCAGCTTTGCCACAACCCTGCCCAGCCACGGGACCTGACCTGCAGATTGGCATCCCATCCCATCCTTGGCCCATCCCTGTCCCCAGGGCCCTGCCTGGCCATCCTGGAGCTGTGCCTGACCCCGTTTCCATCTCTGTCCCTGGTCCCCAGGCGGTGCTGCACCCTGCCGCTATTAAAGAAAACAGAAAGCAGAATACATCCATGCCTCTAGTGTCACATCTTACCATTATTTAATATTTTTTCCTAATGCACAATTTTTTTAATGGTCAGAACATCATTATTTCCAGTGCATGCACTGTTACAAGTACCAGTGTTATTACATCTGGAAATAACGGTACTAGGCCTCGTTGGCATGCAGCAACACCACCAGAAATACTGGTACTTCAAAGGAGGTTCCCCGGGGTGGCTGAGTGGTCTGTGCGGCTGCAGCTTTTCTTAGGACACATTTCAGGTACCCTGCTTAACATATTGCGAGGTACCCACTGCAAATCCAGGGAATGGAAGCCCCAAAATATCGCATTTATTTGTAAAAATAATAATAATAATCTTTTAAAAAGTAAAACAAAATGCAAGCTAGAGAGAGAACAACAGTCCAGAGGGCAGGATCTTTTTCCTTCTCGCACACAACTATGATTTACGTGGAAAACGAGCGGAAGCCAAGGCCAGCCCAGCCCTGGGGAAGGGCTGCAGGAGCCCCCACCCTGGCTGCAGCAGCTCGGAGCTGCCCTGCGCGTTCCCAGCGCCTGCTGGGATGGGGTTAGGGGGGCCGTCTCCATCCGAAATGGTTGGTGCTGTATGGTGGGGAGGGCAGGGTGCTGCCCCACCATCACCTACCAGTACCCTGGGAAATGACTCTTTCGGGCCTTGAGAGCTCTAGTTTGAGCGAGATTTTCCCAAGAAAGAGGTGAGGAGAAGAAATGACAAAAGGGAATGGGAAAGAATAAGAAGTGATAATGTGAGAGGAAAGTGGTGCAGAAAATGAGCTTGAGCAGAAGAGTGCTGCGTTCCGTACGTGGCCGATACAGGCAGGACGGGGCTTATGTTCATGTAAGAAATTCCAAAACAGAAAAAAATCTCTTATCCAAAAAGCAGAGAAAATATCAGAAATTTTTAGGAACTGAAAATCCAGGAGGAACCTGTCCTTCGGTCCAAGACACAGATTTGGTCATTTTTTTTAAATTTAAATCGTGTTTTCTCTTTTTTTTTTTTTAATGCTTTAATGCAACAAATTTCAAAGGCAAAAGTTTCAAAGCCAAATAGAAACCAAGATTTCTCACTTTGAAAACTGTTAGATCATTGCATGTCAAGATGAGTGCACCTATTTTACAGAAATTATTGGAAATAGAAATTAATGGATGCTAACCTTTTCCTGTAAAATGGTTCAGTTTGAAGAAATGGGCATTTTCTGCCAAAAGCATTTTAATGATAAATTTATTACCACCCCTATCATATGCTAGATTTCCATGATTAAAGTTCCACCTCAGTGACCAAACTGTGTCAGAAAATGACCTGTCATTCTTCTTTCATGTCTGTAGTTATCAAATTTTCAACCATCATGCTCTACTGTAAAGATGGGTGCTAAGCTTTATCTCCTTTGGTGACAAAATTAATGTTATCATAAAAGTAAAACAATTCAAAAATTAATCATAGTAAAAAATGGGACCACTGCTAAAATAATCAGTTTTATTTAAAACTTATGTGCCATTTATATGTTTTCCTTTTCTTTTTAAAGCAAGCTTTCAGGGTCACAGAGAGGTTTTGATGCAAGCAATGAAAACAATAAAAACAATTGCTAAATCAATCTCAGAATTGATGGGATTTGTTTAGCTTTGGAAGAGCACAAGCATATGTTTCATTGGCAAATACCGTCCTGGAATAAATCCACGTTCAACTCATAAAGCAGAAAAAGTTAATGTACACAGAACTTGAATGAAAATTCTTATATTTACACTATGCTTAACAGCCTGCATGTTTTGTTGACCTGATGTTAAGTACGCGAGGGTGAAATTGCTGATGGAGACACGAATTTTGTAGGCCGAGGCTGCTGGCATTTTGCTAAGTCAGCACGTTTGCCAGCAGAGCCATTGAATCAGTGACATTGGCTGCAAAAGGCTTCGTTCATCTGTTTCTAACGGAGTTAAGGTGGCCCTTGGAAAGAACTGAGGATGCAGTTTAGAGCAGAGACAGATGCTACTCTGAGCAAGAAGGAATCACTGAGTTAGCAAACTGGCTTAAACTAGTCCTTCAGGCCAAAAAAAGATGGGAAGTCATCTGGGGACAGAGGAATAATTACAACAACGATGTCCAATTGCTTTCGTTTTCATTGACACACACAGCGCGTACATATTGACTAATGAAACAGAAAAAGCAGTCGGAAACGGGTGACTCCAGAGGTCAGTTGTTTTATGACTGAAGTATTTCTAGCTGGCAAAGGCTTTTGTGGGAATGAGGATTCACTTAGACTTTGGGGACATTTCTTTTTGCAAAACTGTGGGGTTGTTATTAAATTCCAGTAACCCACATCCTGGGAAGCAGTTTCTTTTCTCTGTATTTCTTAATTGTGCTTCATTACAATTTAATAAGGACATTTACCCTCAATTAAGCAAATCATCCAAGCAGTTGCTTACTCCCTGTTGCAATGAATTGGTTTTGTCAAATGTGGGTTTAATTGCGTGTTAAGTATCTTGCTGAATCAGGATCTCTGTGTGTGTATCTGTCTATCCAAACCTTTCCTTACCTCCTGGCACGCTAACATACGTGGGGTGCGGGGTATCCGTGTCTTCAACTCTGCGTACTGCTCTGATCTTGGTGCCTCACACAATGTCAGTGGAAACTAAGTAATTTCCCCATAACGGTCCAACTCACGAATGCTGTTAATATTGACAACTGCGTTAACCGGCTAGCAAGCTCGTGCTAAGCAGTGACTGGGGACAAGGCCCGGGGTGGGGTGTTATGTTTTTTGGAAAATGTGTCTCTCTAACGAGCCTCTTTACCAGACTCGGCTGCTGTGCGAGCACTGAGCCGGAGAAAGCACTCAGGTCCACCTCACCTCACGCCCACCAGCGCCACGGCAAGCTCTTCAGTCCCACTCCGACACCAATAATGAATACTTGGGTTTATCCCTGTTATTCCACAACTTACCCTTTTCCTAAGAACCACGTAGGTCCTACACCACTATGTCATGAACAACAGCATGGAAGTGATCATAGCAACTGCACTGACTAAAACTCAGAATAGCAGAGATTCCCGTGGGTCCTCCATCAATGCCACAAGCCACCAAGAAACTTTGAAGAAGTAACGGAGTGTCTTACCTGCTTTTTCCTTACACAGCTTCTGAAACAGCACCTGTAAGAAATAAATTAATTTCTGTTTAATAATTATACATTTAATAATTATACATGAAGAACGCAACACAGCAAGTCAGTTTGTCCATGTCCCTCAGACAGAGGGACCCTCTCCTGGTCACACGTGAAGAAGCACCATCACTCTGCTCCTGTACCTTGCAGTGACACACGCCCTGTTCTTGTTATCTGCTTGTCCCCATATGGTCAACCATCTGCACCTTGCCATAAGATGCACCAAGTGCTCCGTTATCTCTTCAGTCAATATTCCCTCTGCAGCCTTGATAGGAATCTGTCTATAAAAACATGGTTTTTATTTACCTTTTATTTAGTGAAGAATTTTACTGAGATACTGGGAAATTCCTCCTCTAAGCACGGAACTGAATTGGTTAACCATCACTCTTAATAACAGGAAAAGCACAGCTAGACTACAGTTGCTTTCCCTTCTGCAAGGTAATTTCATTGTAAAAAAGCCTCTTGCCCCATTTGAAGGCACCAAGTGAGGTGGTCACTTCTAGATGGGACAATAACGAGTGGCTGAGTCCAAATCAAGTTTTATTAATGTCAATTTGTAGCTTGGCTTTAGCTCCAAGTGGAAGCCAGCGCTGGCACACTGCTGTGTGCTTGCCTGGACTGAATTGATATAGCTCAGTGATGGTGAAATGCCCCCAGAGACCGGAGCCGAGCCCCCTTCCCCAGTGAGGGCCCACCAGTGCCAGGCTCCGTGGTACCTGCGCAGACCCTCGTGCTAGATCTCTTCTGCTCTTGCTCTTAGAGAGGTTGGAGGATTCGCCTCCCCCTAGGTCTTCTACAGCCTAGAAAGGGAGAATGCACTTCTGATTTCCATCTGGCTGAAGAGGAAATTCAACTTATTTCCCAAGTCTTTATACACTGGCCCATTCTGCAAGGAGTAAGGACCAGAACTGCAGCATTACGAGCCAAAATTTCTCTAGCAGCATCGCTTAAAAAGAGTCAGTGCTAAGCCCTCAGGAGAGGGCTCTAACAGAAGCATCTCACTTCCATACAGGAGTGGGAAATTCAGACACACGCTGTGTCGATTGGCAAGGGACAGATGGGTCCCACATCAGCGTGCTGGGTTTTTGGGATGCCTTTCTGAGTGAGGAACACCGTTCTGTCCCTCCACAGTGCAACGAGCCCCGTTGTTCTCAGTCATCCTGCTGGGGACAGGCACCTGATTTTTAGCATCACAACTCTGGCATAAGCACATAAACACATTGGAGAAGGGTGCCTAAATTGCCATACTGAATCTTGGGATAAGAACTTCTTGAATAATACAGAAATGATATGGGAATCAAAATAAATATGTCAGTCCTGCCTGGATAGCTAGTTTCTGTGTTCTAGCGCAGCCAGAAGGGCATCAGCTATTATAAAACCAAGCCCGGGCTATGTTCACTTCCAAAATCTTTTTAGGATGCCATACAAAAAGTATGCAAATTTTTGCTGGAAGAATCCCAAGTGGCAACAGAAAGCTGCCAACTAAAAGTGATTTATGGAAATAATAATGATAATGCACTATATAACTGATTGTATAACAAAATACATTTATTGGAGGACTGGCATCCCATCTGAGCAGCATGGCACCATCTAATCAAATATATAGAAACCACGGACCAAGAGAGTGCAACTCTAGCCAAAAGGCTGTTGCAGCACCTGCTGCTATGAATAATAAAGAAATCATTTGCTTACAACTCCAGCTGTAGCAATTTTGCAAGTGGAAGTGTCAAACAGAAGCCAAACACGCTCTGCTGATATAACCATGTTTTATTTGCTGAAACATGTAAACCAGCAGGCAGAAACTAGAAGTTCATTAGATACCGGGGTCCGTTTCTCCCCCCTCAGTAGTCCTGTGTCTCGGCAGGACCATCCCACGTTCCCCTACGCAAGCAAGGGTTCCCAAGAAGCCTGCCCGCGCGGCACCGCCCTTGGCTTTGTGATCAGAGCAGGATGAGCCAGGCTGCTGAATTAGGCAAGGTCTACCCTCAGCGGCGGTGCAGCTAGCTCAAGGGACAACTTGCAATGAGGTGAAGCTCAGAGGGCTCGTCTACACTGCTAAATCAAAAAGACGGCCATCGATGAGGCCGGAGCACCGTACGCGGCTTGGCAGCTCTGGGTTTGTTACGAACTGGTCTGAAGAGCTCTGCTCAGAGCAAGGCAGCTGTTGGAAAGCGTGCCCTCAGCAGCGGGGACGAGGGGACGCCCACTTAGCCCTGGGCGAGGGACTGGTCTTTGACCCGCATTTACATCGCCCTTAAACATAGCCTCCGAGTCCATAGTATTAAATTTATGGGTCCTGTACAGATGAACAAGATGCCCAGAGAATTTGTTAGGGATCATTACCTGAATCTGAACCCCCTCGAGCAAGATGAAAATAATGTCTTTGTTCAACAGGTATTTACAACCAGAAACACCTTTACGCACCTGAATGATCTCATTAAAGCCACCTTTCACTTCCAGAGCCATGCATGTGAAAAAGTGTATTTGGGGCACAGAGTAAAGGAGGGAAGAAAGGCTGTGGATCTATCAAGGGAAGGAAAATGAATATAGTGCATTTATAAAGAACCTGAAAGTTCTTCCTGAAAAGTATTCTGTGTAGAAACAAATTACTCAAATGAACTCCTCGGATTAAGTGGAGATGGAGGTAGAAGCAAAACACTAGCATTATAAACTCAACAAGCAAAATAAAAACACTCATCAAAAAATTGTTTCTCTGATGTATACATAATCTTTCATGGTTATAAGTGATCAGGTCATGGAACTCATCAAACAACTGGATTAAATGATTTAATAATGTCCCAGTAAGCTCATTGTCACATAAAAGCTATTTTCTGACACAGAAGATGAATACGAAATGGTTGACTTGAACAACTTCAAAACCATTTCAAATTGCAACAGCACAGGGATTCTGCAATGCCAGCCAATCCCATAATATCATATACCATTTAAAAGAAAAAAAAATACCGTTTTGTATCCAAGTCTTTTGCTGCCCTCTTCCCCATCAACTCCTGTTAGTTATTAGCTATTTTATGCTCTAATTTCAAATGTGCCCAAATCTGCCACTGGTATTTCAGAGTACCTGTCAAACTGTAATAATTCACTCTCAGAAAATCACACCCTCAAAAAAAAAAAAAAAGTAATTAGTGTATCTGTCCAGCATGCAAATAACTCTTCCAGATGTTTAATAAAAAGCCAGAGAATTTATTCAACATAGATATGGTATCAGAAATATAACTGCTATCAAATAAACCCTGGCATTTTGACAGGACTACTTGACATCTGCTGTTAATAAAAAAGGCTTTGGATTCTGCACGTTCTGCAGTGAGCACCTAGCAGCACCACTCTGAAACGCAACACTTCCTTCAGAGGAAAAAAAGATAAATCTGTACGAGTTCTTACTGGCTAACTGATACAGAAGGAAAGCACTCTGAGCTGGAAAAGGTCCTGCAAAGAATAAAGACTGAAAATCCTGCTGGTTCTTCATTCTAGTGATTTAATAATCTGCTAGGCTTTAATTAAAGCAACATATAGACAGTTCTAAAGGAGGAAACCAGCAATCTGCATGCAAAACTCAATCATCTGATTAGCAGGTTTATTAGATCCTTTCAGAAAGATGTTGACAGAAGGAAAGAAAACCCTAGTTACTACTTCAAAATAAAATTCTACAGCCCAAAATGGGAAGTAATACTACGACACTCAGCAATGTCAGCCTTAACTTGAAGTTGCCCGGCCCCTGCAATGAGATCTTCAGCGTGGATTACACTTGCAAGTTCCCTAGAGAGCGTTAGTCAGCTGAGAATAATGGCAGTACTGCAGTTATCCTGGAGAAAACACTGCTGAGACCGCTGTGTCAGAAATCCGATTTCTCCCAGAAACTTGGCACCGATCTTTCATACAGGCTTGAAACCTCTGCTGGATTTAGGTGCCTACGGTGTATCTGCAAAGACTGTCAAACTAGGCTTAGAATTTTCCTTTAAAATACAGCCACCGTGGAGGTGATCTTGGAGACCATGTTTAATATACAGCCTGAGCATTATTAGAGAAGTCACTGGGGGCATGGAAGACAGATCTTGGTTGAATGGGATTCAGCCTCATACCTGCTGCATCACAACGTGGTGGCCTCCTTGCTAGGTGAGAAAGTAGGGGGAAGGGGAAATTCTCACTTTCTTCCATTGAAGCTGAGCTCTTGCACTGGAAACTGTACATGACTGATGGGGTCAAAGAAAGAAAGAAGGGTAAACAGCTCCCTACTCTGCAGTGGTGCAAGTCCACTTGCTCATTCACATAAAGTGTGACCAGCAGGTCAAGGGAGGTGATTCTGCCCCTCTACTCCACTCTCGTGAGACCCCACCTGGAGTACTGCGTCCAGCTCTGGGGGCCCCAACATAAGAAGGACATGGAGCTGTTGGAGCAAGTCCAGAGGAGGGCCATGAAGATGATCAGAGGGCTGGAGCACCTCTGCTATGAGGACAGGCTGAGAGAGTTGGGGTTGTTCAGCCTGGAGAAGAGAAGGCTCTGGGGAGACCTTAGAGCAGCCTTCCAGTACCTGAAGGGGCCTACAGGAAAGTTGGAGAGGGACTGTTTACAAGGGCATGGAGTGATAGGACAAGGGGTAATGGCCTTAAGCTGAGAAAGGGTAGATTTAGATTAGCTATTAGGAAGAAATTCTTCACTGTGGGGGTGGTGAGGCACTGGAACAGGTTGCCCAGAGAAGTTGTGGATGCCCCCTCCCTGGAAGCATTCAAGGCCAGGTTGGATGGGGCTTTGGGCAACCTGATCTAGTGGAGGGTGTCCCTGCCCATGGCAGGGGGGTTGGAACTAGATGATCTTTGAGTCCCTTCCAACCCAAACCATTCTCTGATTCTATTCTATTCTATTTTCTTCTATTCTATTCTGTGCTATGATGTGTGGAAACTTGGGTCCCCTTTTTTACACTCTTTAGTATTTGGAATAAGAAACTATTATTAAGAAATCAATGTTTTTATGTTGTTTTCATCATGGTATTTTAAAACAGTGTAAGATATTAAGAATACGCACAGCACCGATCAAGACAATCTTGTTGCTCACACAAACATCAGCTTCAGCGGGGTGTTTGTAACGGGGCTGGGCAGAGTGTCCTTGCTGGACCCAAAGCCCAAGGTGCATTTATGAGCCCTTGATCATCCACACTGTGTGGATGATGTGCAGACACAGTGTTTTCACAGACATTTTAAACCCCTGTCACTTCATCTCTTTTTCCTGAGAGAAAAGAATGTTTGGGGTTTTTTTTACAAGAAAAGAATGTAAATAAAATAAAGGGTTTCTCTGTAGCTGACAGGGAGAAAGTCTAATTTAGGGATTCAAATTTATTTCTTTGCTTTAAACTGGCAAAATCATATAAATTGTCTTTTCCCTGGTTTCTCTGAGGATCTGACATATAGAACCTTTTAATCCTGTGCAAAGAAAATTGAACTCTAATATTTTATGATGATATTTCTAAAATGACCCTAAGGCATTCAAACATCCAGAAGAATTCAGAGGACACAGAAATGTCTTTTGAAAACCCTAGACTTAATATGCTGAGTTGTAGTCTAGAAAGATGAAATACTGTAAATATTGCCTACAGATATAAAAGCATATTTAATCATTGTGCACAGCTTTAAAGAACATTTAATGAATATTTGAAAATTGTTTTCCCTAGTTTAGTGTTTTAGTTGGCAAAATAAGACTTGTTTCTAAAAAGTATTTTACTGTATTCTAAGTATTTATTTAGATTTTTACAACAAGATCAGTGCTGGTTTTAAAACCACTGACGTAGAAAGATTTATTCAATTGTTTTCTTCTGTTTACTACAAACCTATACCCGTTCTGTCCATGTACTATTGATAAAAGTCCAGAAAGTAATGTGACATTTCATGTTGCTGTAGTTTCGGAAGCTTTGATCAAATAGAAAGCAGGCTGAAAAGTGTTTGCAGTGAAAACTTTTGAATGACTTGTTAAAGAGAAAGGTTTACAGTAAGTGGAGCAGGGTGATGAGAAAGTCTGTAACAACGAAAACCATTTCAACAACGTTCAAAGTGAAATCAGAAAAAACCAAGCCGAAAGACTAACGGTACAGGAACATCCATTTTAGTAGCTGTAACTCATCATACTTAACTTTAAAAATGTATTATATTAACAGACCAGGGAGATTTTTACTTCCAGCAGCTGCTAATCTGATTTCAAAATGTCAAGCAATTACGGCGCTGGTGGCTATACCCGCATTTTTACTGAGGAGGATTCGGTTCCAGCACACGAGGAGCAGCCACCTGCAGTGAGTGTTAGGGTGTGCCTCCACGGTATCTGTTACGGTATTAAATCACTCCAGTTGCTCATTTTGCCATCAAATTGGGAGACGCCATTCACCCCTGCGGCTCAGCTGGCCGTGCCTATTCGTCTTCCACCAGCACTGGCACTCACCTCGACAAACGGGAAACTAAAGCAGCAGAACATTAACTTTATTCCAGAAAAGTTTCTGCTGTTTAATTTGTGGCTTTCATCACAAGCTCTCTGTTACAGGTACCATTTCCTCCGTCTGACATGTTGCTCTGATGCGAGCGCTTTGTTCAATATTCTGCAACATTGGGGGTTTTTGCTATCGCCATTCTACATTACATTTGCTTCTCCTGTGGTTTCCTCTACAGGATAACACGACACTGCTTGCTGTTCCGCAGTGGTCTTTGCAGGGGATTTTAACCTCCATCCTTCGTAGCTCTGGCTCTGATGTCATAGGACAGATGATTAACATTGCAAACCTTACAGGCAGTTTGAAGCAGCAGCCCTAAAGAGCTAACTATCTGGTCTCCTAAATTTGACCCCAATACAACTAGTTGAAATTTGAACATGAAACTTTTTCTATTGTGTAATGAATAGTGAAAAGCCTCTTTGCTGAGAAGAGCCTCTTATCTGCTGACTATGCCATACACCATACGCAGGTATGCTCACACACCACCATTCATATTAGGGAAATAAAATATTGCTGCAGTTTGCAACTGATCCACAAGTCCCATAGAAGGACGAGAGCAAATGATACCAGAATCAGTAGAAGCAGTAAGTTGGAGACTGCAATTATCAAGGAATTTTTCCACACCTTTTTTCCATTTAAAAATTGAATTGACACAACTTTTCAACAGAGAAAGTAAATTATCAAATAAAAAAGTAAATTATTGGCATTGTTGAAATGGTTCATTTTGATAGCTTTCAATGAAAAAAACACCTTTTTGTGTTTAAAATGTGTTTACTTAAAATTTAACTAACCGTATTACATTAGATAAGAAATTCACAAAAACATTTTTACCTGGTCTCAGCTTGTGATCTTGAACCAGATAAGAAAATTTTACAAACTGACAAAACATTTCACAGAACAGAAAAACTATTTCTACCAATATCTCTATTTTGAAGCATGAAAAAGGGGCCCCAAGGTATCATAAGATCAGATACCTTCTTCACCTTCAAAGATTTTATGATACCTGTGATTTTGGAGGCCACTGGAATTAGTTTTTAAAAAAGCTCTGATCAGTTAAAATTCAAATATTTTTTTCAGAGATGTAGATACTTAAAACTCCAGAATGTTACTTTGCTGTATTATATCCATGGTAATTTTCTTAAATTTTCAGGGATTCTGAATTATGCCCGTGGAAGTCCACATTCTAACCAAAGCAAGCAAGCTGTGACCACAGCTTCTCTGTTGCCATTATTTTGCCCTCTGTGGCCAGGTGGATATACCTGGAAGACAGAATACAGGCGTCCCACTGCAGAAACAGATGCCCCTCGTCCCTTCAAGGTGACCAGTGCAGCCAAAGTGGTCCCACCTCATAAAACGTGGTGATGTACCCCCCTCTCTTTCACTTACACAAACTCTCCATAACATTTCGCACTTTTTGTGCTTTTAGATAGGCTTTTATAGTTGTTGATATTTTTAAATCTAATTAAAATCTAACCTGACAGTTTGGCATTGTGTTCCTGCACAGTCAGGAGCAAAGCAGAGGGTACAGGAATCTCGAGCGTTTAGCCAAGGGCGCAGTTTGAGGAACACGTATCCACGTTTGGTCTACAAGGCATCCTGAACGTTCAGTTCATCCTGCCCAATTCCCAATACCCACCCTCTGCGATCAGTTCCTTGCAGGATACAGTTTTGTCATATTTCAGCAAATTTGGTTCTGATAGAAACAAAACCCCTCCTCTTTATGATGCTTTTACCTTTGGCAAATCCCAGGAGCTCAGTCATTTTGAACTCTTGACTCTGCAGCAGGGCTAACATCAACATGCTCAGAACTGTGCAAATATCAATTAATGCTCAGTCCTGCATTAAGATAACCAGATAAGCTTCTGTATAAACAAAGACATGAATAAAAATTTGAGGGAACGTAGTTGTCACATTATACATGTGGGGGTCAGGTGGAAACGTGATGGGGCAGAGGTGGGTGGAAGAAAGACATAAAGAAGAGCAATGACTGCCAAATGGAGATGGACGAAGGCGAGAAGCGAAAGCAGTCCCTGTTTTTTACAATCCTGAAACAATACAGTGAGTCATACATTGCTATCGCTTTTACCCTCTTGAGTAGGAAGAAGTGCTGTATCTCTTTTAAAGATAAAATTAAGTGGGAAAGGTACAAGAGGTCACAGAACAACAAAGAGAGGCATGAAAGCTGGGGACTCTGCTATCCTGCTATGGGAAATGAGTGGCTTCTAAAGCAAACAGCAGTTAGCAGAAATCTATGGCAGAACATGAAAACCAAGCCTTGTGAGCTCTGGCTAGTGCTGCGGTGTTATTTTAGCTTGGTCCAGAGTAGTACTTAGCTGGGAATGAACTTCAGACTGCCATTAGCAGCAATTTGTTTTCACTATCGAGTGTCCACAGAAATGTTTCATGATGGCTAGGCTCTAAGTGGATATCAGGTATTGTCCTTCACTGTCAATAAAACTAATCATTGTAATAAAAACTCAACCAAAAATGCACTTTTCCCATTAAACTGATGTATTAGCAATGTATTTCGTTCAAAAGAGTTATTGAAAATTACAGAAAATGTGCAGAGCAGAAGCATTCTTCCTGAGAGACGCGTGGGGAAATGTTAGGTAGCATTTCTGCTTCTTCTAGTGTCCCAGCAAAAGCTGATGCCCTTAGGAGAAGCAGAAGTGCTGATTTGCGTCTTGGAATTACTTTATAGATTTCAGTCTGTATATGACATTTTGGTATTGAAACCTGCTGTAAATCCCTTTCAATTTCTGATCAATTTTCTTTGCTTGCCTGTGTGGTTTTGTCTTTGTTCATCAGTTTGCTTTTATGTCAGATTTAAAGAAAAAATCTTTCCCATGCCTTCTTTACCCATGCAAATAACCTGCTTTCCCTTTGGGATGTTTCATAGTTCTCCATTTCTAAGAAAGAACCCAATGTGTTTCAGTATCATCAGCACCAGGTAAAATGATGCCATCTACCTCACACATCCACAACAAACTCACATAAGACATTTCAGAAATCATAGAATCACAGAATGGTTTGGGTTGGAAGGGACCTCAAAGATCATCTAGTTCCAACCCCCCTGCCATGGGCAGGGACACCCTCCACTAGACCAGGTTGCCCAAAGCCCCATCCAACCTGGCCTTGAACACTTCCAGGGATGGGGCATCCACCACCTCTCTGGGCAACCTGTTCCAGTGCCTCACCACTCTCACAGTAAAGAATTTCTTTCTAACATCTAATCTAAATGGACCCTCCTTCAGCTTAAACCCATTGCCCTTTGTCCTGTCACTACACTCCCTGATAAACAGTCCCTCTCCAGCTTTCCTGTAGGCCCCTTCAGGTACTGGTAAGCCGCGATTAGATCTCCCCGGAGCCGCCTTTTCTCCAGGCTGAACAATCCCAACTCCCCCAACCTGTCCTCACAGGAGAGGTGCTCCAACCACTCTGTTGCAAATTCTGGTGTAGCCGTAAGAAAACAAACGCTTAACTGTGATGTATGCTTTTTATTTTCAAAATGAACTCTTCAACCAGTATAAATAAAGGACAATGAATTTGTGTGATGGTTGTAAAGCTGTTATTTTCATAGAAAAGTATATATTTCCCTTTGCAATGGGGTTCACTGTCTCTTCTGCTGTCTGCAAATGCCCAGGTGTGATTCAGATAACTACCATGTAAACCTCTAAACAACTTCAAAGCTCTGTGTTCCCAGTCATTTCCCTTACCTTATGCCTTACCTGCCAAGACTATGCAGAACAGTACGCCTGTGGTGAGAAAAGTTGCATAAATTGATGCCATGTTAGGAGTTGAGAACCCCTTATGCACATGTGAACTGAGAACACAAGGGCTGTAATGCAGCAAAGGACCAACACACGTGTATGATTTGAAATCATTTAGACTAGGCATGCTTGATGTTAAGCATATGTTTAAACCCAATTATATTTATACACTAACTGCGGTGTCGGGGCGCATTTGACTCCATTCAGTCTGGAGAGACTGGAGCTGGGAGCCTCAGTACCACATACATAATGCATGAACCATAATCACCCCTTGTTCCCCTCCCCAAACAAGTATACACACACAAGCGCATATATACATGCCCCCTGCCCCTGACTCACCCACCCTTCTAATTTTTTCCCTTTGAAAATTGCTGAGGTTCCGAGAGAGAAGAAATTTGTGTGTCCATATACTGAAGGTGCTGCTGGCTTAATCCGTGACCTCCAGCAAGTCACTGCAGCACCGACTGAACGAAGGAATGGATGTTCTACAGCTAGTCATGAGCATCTCCACTCCTACAGCGACACTGCAATTACTGCTGTCCAGAACAAACCCTTAATCAGTTTGGTTTCTAACTTCTGCATCTGTGTCACTACTAATATACATGTTCGAAGCCTAACTGGAAGCCAGAAGTAAAAGATGTTAGGGTATCCACAACCATATTTTATCATCTATAAATTCTTGTCATACAGGTATCATAAAACGCTTGCACAGAATCATTAACATCTTGATTTTCCTGCATCATACCATGTTTAAAATATGTTTAAAATTATGGACAAAAATCATAATGAGATACTTATTTGCCTGCATGCATCCTACACACACACTCTCTCTCTCTCTCTCTCTCGCTCCTGCATAGCTTAAAGCAGTTTCAAACTCATTTAAATATATGTACTACTGACTCGAGCTATTTTAAAGTAAAAAAAAAAAAAGACATACTTTACTTCTTGAAATAACTATAGTCCCACAGAGGGGTTTTAAAATTGGCATGTATTATTTCTCAGCTGTCATGGACAGCCAAAACAAGTATATTCACAGAACTATCTCCATACCTTATACTCCTATATGATGAACTGATTTTATGCTTCTCTGCAATGCAGACAAACATTTCATTTCTCTCTCTCTTTTTTTTTTTTTGGTAGCTAAGCACTATGACCTTCCTAAAAATATTCAAGGATCTTTTCATGGAAAGCTCCACAATCTTCTCACAGTGTTAATGTTCTGGGTAGCTCAGTATGATCTCCTAACGGAATTTAAGATTATATAATTCCAAAAAAAGGGGCATTAGGCAAGTTTCAGACAATTAAAATAAGAAGAAATATTTCCTAGCACTGTCTAACATTTATGACAATATTTGTTGCATAATTTTTATACCACTCACATGCATATCATGGCCTACAACTAAACGCTGACAGAATTAATGAAGATTTTTCTGTCACCTTGTATATCTTGTTGCCCTTAATCACTGTGAGACAAATATCACCCTTCTCTTTTTTCTGTTTCATAATTCAAGTTAATGGCCACTGCTTGAAATTTGTTTTTACAGTTAGATTTAAGGCACTATTCATCTTTTGAGAAGCACCGATTTGACGAAAAACACCATTGCTTCAGCTGGTCTTAAATCAAGGTAAGTCTGATTTATATGAACTGAAAGTCAGGTCCAACAAGAATAAACTTTTAAAGTGAAAATTATTGCTGTCAACTCCGAAAATGAAAAAAACCTCAACAGTAAAGGATGCACCTACTGATCCACATCTATACTTTGTATAGTTTTATTCACTCGACCATAACGACTAAAAATAATACTAATTCACAACAGAACATCTGAACTCAGGAAGCAGCTATTGCTATTCTGGTTTTTAAAAGTATTTCCTACTTGGTGTATTCTAATGTTCCAGGAGGAATTAGAATGCGAAACATTCAAAAAGGGCCTCTCAGTGGGCAAAACCTACTAATTAATGCAAGAAAGGAATCTCAGCTTCCTTTGTCCTCTGGCTGGGCTTCTGGACTACTGTCAAAATGCACATCTGTCAACAACCTTGGTGATACCAGCTGCTGGAAAACTGGATGCTGAGACGCCTCTCTACCTTCACAGCTTGAATTGTTTCAGCATGGAGATGTACATTTGGTTAGTAATTGTTTTGTTATATTACTGGGGGGGGTGTGAGGGTGGCTCTTTAAAGTTTCACGCCTGTAAGTTCACCAGCTCCCGCTCTTTGGGGACCTTCATGCTGTACAGAGAAGAACAGCTGTCAGTGGCACATGGATGGGGCAAAAGCTGCAGGACTTTCCACCACAAACTCCATCTGAATAATCAGACTTGCTGGGGAGCAGTTTAGACGTAACCAAGACAGCCACAGTTCTGGAGACAATCGTGTGAGGTAACCACGTGTGTGAGTGCTTATATTGTCCGAGTATGCTTTTATGGTAGATGGTGGAAAACAGCTGGCATCAAATCATGCTTCTCTTTGCCATTTAAACCAAGAAAGTGGAAGAATTTCTACTAAGACTGAAGTAGCTCTCCAAAGAATAAATAATAAACAGAATAAATATATATATACAAAAGAATAAAAATGTAACACACCCAATTTGCTCTGTTATGGGAGATGGCACATTACAGTCATTCTGCTTCCCACACTCCAGTTCATAGCGACATGTAGCTGAGGACATGTCCATACTGTAGTTGCAGTAGGACAGGACCTTTAAATAATTATGAGAGGCTGATTAGCCACAGAAGCATGTAGCTTCATGCAATTGAGTTTTCAAAGGCTACTGGCTGCTTGACAGCTGATGGAAATATCTGAGGTCCTTTTTCCAGGGTTAGCTGTACCTCAAGACTGGTGGCTAGGTCTTGAGTTAATCTAGGACCTACCACACTCATGAAAGCTTGAAGGAGACAATTAGATATGTAAAATCTTATTACAAGCTACTAGACATCTGCCATGAATTAATTATAGAATGTCTGGAATTTTGATATGCTTATTGTTTAAGTTCAAATGTGGCATCCCTTACAACGATAGCTGTGACTTAATAGCCACTTGCATTTTCAGACTGAGGGACCTCCGGTATTTTTAGGTTGTCTTTAAAACTCATCTGTCACTAGAAATACCTATTAATATTTTAATGCTGATGAAAAGAAGAGACATTCAATTAAAACATTAATTTAAATAGCTAAGAGTTTACACTAAACCAAATACAACAGCAGAAAATCAGAGACAAGGATGCACTTCATGACAGCATATTTTAGCTCATCAAGTGTAACAGCCATGCTCTGTGCCAAGCCTCCTTATCATATACATGATTAAAGAATGAGAAGATGTAAGTCTGGCCAGATGACTTAAGAAGGGAGGAGAGGCCTTACCTATAAATTAATTTGACTGTGAGTTTAAAGAATTATTGTTATTTCCAATGACTTTTTTATATTTCAAAATCTTAGTATCCCTTTAGTCCGAATGCATAGCTATGCAAGCCCAATGAGGCAGCAAACACTGGGCATATGTATTATCATGATATACTACCTGGAGTTTCTCTGGTCTTCATGCTAAACACTCTTAAGGCTCTTTATGGAAAACAGTCTGATTTCCTGCTGCATTTTCTCTACTACATATTGCAATATTTACCTTCGCTGTATGCTAAACCTAATATAATGCAAATCTAATCTTAGGCAAACCTAAGCTCATTCTTTACTAAAATGCATTCTAGCAAGAACAGTTTGATTTTAGTAAATAATCAGTCAGACAAATGACAATTCTAGGATGACTTTTTATCTTAAACGCTTCTGGAGAAAAGAAGAGACTCAAATTACCTTCTACACAAGGGTTGTTCCCCATTTGCTGCCAGCATGTACCCACCTCCCTTATCTCCAAAGTCTTAGTTTTTGATCCTGTGTTGTGATTTTGCAGCACACTACCTGCTAGCTTTTTGATAGTCACAGTGGGTTTGAGTACCTATTGAGAGCTTTTTCCATTGAGCTTAAAGCACCAATTCAAGACAGCAATGCAAGAAAGGAGCAATTTACCACTAACATAGTGTTATTTTTTAGTACTTCTGTTACAAAACACCACGTGTTCAGGATGCAACCAGGAATGAGATCGCTTTTGTATGGGAACATACAATATATGAAAACCTAGGTGAAAAACTATGCATATGTATACGACGAAAAGATGATCCTTGCCTCAAAGATGTTACAGCCTAGTCGAAACTTTCATTCTAGATGCTACAGTGAAGAGGACACCTGACATCTGCAACTGCGAAGGGAACAGCATTGCTCAGCTGGGTGCCTGTTCTCAAAAGCGTCATCTCAGCTTGGATCTCAAGTGGTTGGAGGATTAAAAGCGTAGGCAGGCACATGAGCTCCAGAGAGGACGAGGAGCTCAGAAACCCCCAGAGCTCAGCATTTCACACCAGCCAGTCCCAGATTTCTATGCCAGGAGAGAGGCTGTAGGGATGGCTCTCAAGAACTGTAGCAATCACCAGTGCAGGATGCTCAGGTGCCTACTAGAGATGCTGACCGTTTCTGAACTGCTGCCAGCAGATAGTGGATGCAAAAAGAGATGGTCTTTTTCCTGCCATTAGTTCTGCCTCTAACAATGTTTGTAATTAAAAACTGAAACTTGCCATTTTGCATACACAAGGAACTATGTATTTACAGGTGGTTTCAATAAGGTGCTAATTTTCTAAGATACTGTGTTTCAGCAGCCATGCTAGATCATAAAGCAAAAGGTTTTTAAGAGAAAAAAAAAAGTAATGAATTCCTGACAAGTTTTACATTCCCCTTTAAAAAAAAATTACATACACCCTCCCTTCCTCCCTTCCCTCCAGCAAATACCATTCATGTTTAAGATTAGATTATTTTTCTCCTGATTCCTCTTTAGCTGCCAGAGTGTGACTCATTGTCAGATTGATTTAATTACAATTACAGACCTTGTTCTTCTGGTGTTACAAGTAAGAACTAGGAAACACAAAGGAAAAGGTCAATACAGAAAGACTACAACACAGGAGATGTTAAACAGTGCCACCAGTGATTACTGGTGATTTCAATCTGGTAGTAGTTGCCTAATCTAAATTTTTTTACAATAATGCAAGAGAAATCAGTTACATTTTGCAGGTACCTACCTGAAAGGTTGGGTTTGTTTCTGTGCCACACATTACAGTTTTTAGATCTTGGGCATAAGAGTGAAACAAGCATATAATAGTTTAATAAAAGGGATATTGCATAGTTAGTGTTAGCAGAATAATAAAGATCAGTTATCCATGTAACACAAGCATGTGTTATTTTGAAAGATTTATAAATTGGGTAATAGAGATAATTTAACATCAACTGTTCTAAGACATTAGCAAAGTAGGAACGTTTTTTTCAAAAGATGTTTGCAAAGTTGATTTTTTTATATTATTACCCTGGAGATACTACAAATTAAGTGTAATGTTAACTTATAGAACAAAGCATATTGAACACACTGTGAAGTATGTAAGCAATGGATATAGTTTATGATTATAATTTATAGACTTTGAAGGTAAAATTATACTTAGAAAGAACAAAACTCTTTTCCTGAGAAGACCTATCTGTTGTTTGTCTTTAAGTTGCTTCTAGCAAGCCAAAGAGAAACATCAAGTCTAAGGATCTTGCTTTGTCAGAAAGCTTATTTAGTATTAGTAACCAAGAGCATTAAACTTGTACCTTACTGTAATAACTGTAATAATTTTCACATTTTCATGTACTTCTCATTTTCAGAGAGAACCTAATTAGAGATAAGGTATTTAACTGCACTATCCTCATCACTGCCTTTATCTAACAGCCTATGTTATGCAGCTAAATATTTTACCCCTGAGAGTCTCCTCAATTTGTTGTGAGATGCTGACATGGTTGTAATAAAAAGCACAGCTACCTTAACGGTTTTGCAGGGGAAACAATTAGTAAACCGGTAACATTTAGCATTTCAGAATCAATTAGCTCTGCTGGGGAAGTTCTACAAATACAATACTGATGCAGTAACACTTTGGAAGACGATATTAATGCCAGAGGAGACATAAATATAATTGGAATTAACAAAACAGGTTAAGTTGTTAGGGCTATTTACTGCTTAAATTTATTTACTATGTTGCATTCTGGAGGGAAAAAAAAGGGGTTCACAATTGCAGATAATAAGATTTTGCCTTTTTTATTTTGGAGAAGAGATATTAGGTGTAACAAGTAACGCTGTTTGTGAGTGGTTAATGAAACAGATATAATTTTAAAGTGGGCTAGGAACAAGAAGTGCAGGTCACCTGAAAAACTCTGTACGGCAAAAAGACATCATCTGGTGTCCTGTACTCTCTTATCCACAGGGGCATGCTGGTTACAGAACGTGAATGTCCTCAGCAGTGGCTAAGGCAGTTCCACAAAAGAAACTCAGTTCAAGAACAGAATAGGATAAATGCAAATGAGGAGTTGAGAGAAAATCAGAATTTCCATTGCAACATTTTTGTCATAAATAATGAAAAATCAAAATAATGTAGGTTATGAAAAAAAGAACAAACCAATGTTGGAAATGGGTGATTAATTTTTATATTTAACTGCAAATAAATGTTTTGATATTCTCAATCATCGAGATGCTAGATTTTGGCATGTGGAACAAAACAAACTTTGAGTTAGTCTAACAGTACATTGCAAGGGTGGGATTAATTTCGTCTAGTAATAGGTGTCTACAATGCAAACATTTACAGCTGAGCCAGTCATTCTACATGGGGGATCGGTCATCTCACAAAATAAACTTCTGAATAAAGCGCTCTCTAAACGTGCCTGTTTTGGCCTTTGACTGGGATGACCATCTCCCCGTACGTGTAAAAAGTCAGAAAAATCAACACATGCATTTTGTAGAAATGGCATTTTCCACGGAATTGCAGTTGGGCAGCATTTGCCTTGTCTAACTGAATAGTCCCGTGAATGTCTGCTGTGGTAATATCTGACCTCTCTGCAGTACTGAGGTTTAGGGAAGGTACCTAATAAGTGTGAAAAATTTGAAACAGCCTCATGAGGTGTGAATAATCTAAAAGTCTGTTTGAAAGTAGATGCTAATAGACAAAGCTGTTGATGCCAAGTTGCTTTCTTCAGTGTAAAGACATCCTGGTGAAAAACATATGTTTGGTATCAAAGCTGCCTCCGAGGAGACAGTAGATGTTTGTGTAAGTTTTTCAAAACACCTATATTTCCAACGGGCTGAACTTTAGGATTTGATTTACACAACAGAGCTAGCCCTTATATTTACTGAACGCTCAACAGGTGAATTACAGAGGAACTGACAGAAAAGATGTTGAGAAATACAAGGTGATGCCTTGTAATGCAAAATAATATGATATGGGCTGGTTAATGACCTATATATGTTGACGCGCACTCTCTGTTGGTTGTGACGTACCACCTGCGGGTCACTGGCCCCTGCTGCTCAGATACTATCCCCCTGAGACCCTGCCTTCCTCACACGTACCACTACTCCTCCCCTCCATCCCCCCAAGATTTGCTGTTGGAAGGGTTTTCCTGGGCACCTCCATCGCCTCGTCCAGTGAAAAGGCAGCGAGTTCCCCAAGACGTACTGTTAAAATCATTTCAGCTAACCCAACTGAAATGGGTTGCAGCATCTTAAATGAGCAGCTTGAAAGCAAGTCCCAGGGAAGCAGTACCTTGCAAGGTGGTGAAATGGAGGATATGGAAATATTTGCAGCTGGGACAGCTACAGCAAGAAGAGGGTGTGTTTGTTTCCTAAAGAAATGGAGCAGTGTGCCACTACGCTAGCTCAATAATACTCTGCCTTCTGGCTTGCTCTAGCCAAAAGAAGCTGATGAGATGTTAGGATACACACAGACTGGAAAGGAGAATGACACTGATAAGATGGTGATGTCTTTCGGTGAATTAGTGTGCAGTGCCACGCAGGACATCGTGGAAGCATTGGTCATCTTCTCCCAAATTCAGAAGCACAAACTTGGAGATGGTTCACAGAGGGACCACTAAGAGTTGCCAAAAATTATGGAAAGACTGTGAAAAGAAAGGGATGGTCACTCCTTGAAGGGAATTAGCAGCATGGGAGGTGTCTGAGAGTGCATAAACAATAAAAGGTATATCAAGGACTCCATCTTAACTTAATTTGTAGCTCCAGAACAAGGACATCCAAAAACATAGATTTTAAAAATAGTAATATGAAACAGCTTTTTCACAAAACAGGAAATTACACTATGGCATACATTTCTACAGGAGGTTTTGAGAGCAAGAGCTTAGCAAGAGGCGAAAGAACTCAGATGCCTTTATGGATATCAGAAATACCCAGATTTACTATTTTTCAAGCCACTGCATTTTGGAAATGAAATTACTTGAATAAACCTATTTCCCCATAGGAGCCAAGTTCTCGGGGTGGAGGGTGAGACCCGTTCTGTTAGCAGCTTATTCCATGTAAGCCTACTCACCAGGCTATCCGAGTGTCGATGCTCTTCTTTGAAATTTCTGTTTCTGGCCACTCTGAAGAAAGACACTGTGGATCTCATCCAAATGACAAGTCCTATGCCCCCCAAAATGTCTAGCAAACATTCAAAGAGGAGTTAAATTTAACGCTAGAAGCTACTTTAAAGTTATCATTAATGATAATTATGTTTTAAATTAATAAATAACAGCCATGAGTGAAGTGCCTTAATTTTCTTTGCCTTCGTTTTTCATTTCTTTCCTCCTTTCCTTAGAAGAAAACTAGATAATCTGGGCTGTGCAACACAATCCATTCATCAAACTAATTACAGTATAAATTTCTACTCAATTTGTTTAACTAAGCATTAGTTGGAAACTTCTTGGGAAACCCTTACCAACATAGTGAAAACCTTCCTTTATATAAATCATTTGAAAGAATATAAGAAAGGGAAGAAATCCATTGAAATTTAGCTCTTAGAAAGCTGATGAATAAGCTAATCTGTTACTGAGTGGCTCAATGTTCAATTGTTTAAAAATGGCATAGGAACAAAATCCCAGGAGAATGCCATTGTTCTGAGCTATTTTCTTTTCTTAATTAGTCCTAATGCTATTTTACAAAACTGTTATTCTCTTTTTTGTGTATCTTTGATCTGAACACATAAATACGCAAAATATAGACAATAAGTACCACAAATAACTTCCGAAGTTAAAACTTGCACCTTAAATTGAAATTGCAGTACTGAGTAAATTACTGAATTTAGGCTTCTTTTAGGATATAAATTGAATATGTTAATTTTATTCATCAAAAAACAATGGCACAGTGCACATACATACAAAACGCACCAGAAATAAGGGAAGGTCACCGGGCTAATCACTTTGGCTTATTTCCCTTTTCTGTACTCCCATCTGCCTATTTTCGCTGCTCTTTGTATTTAAAAAGAAACAACTTGAACGTAGTTAGGCCAAAATTTGACCTATTTTTTTTGTTCATTTTAATTAATTTCTTTTTTTGGCAACATCTCCGCAATTTCTATACCTTTTACTTCACACACGGTTTCTCTTTAAAGCAAACTAAATAATGCCTTGCTTCTGCCACCGATGAGAAAACCTGTAACAGTACATTACTGAATCATCATCACCAGGGATGGAAGTTTGCATTCAGACAGTGTCGTATGCAGGACGGGTGTCTGTACATTGAGAAACAGGTCACCTTAAGCCTACATGAAATTAGAATTAGCAAGGCTGCAGATCAAACTAATAGAAGCAGAAGAGCATATTTCAAGAGCACGGTTACTTGGAAGCATACTCTTTTCACATAATTTTGTGCAAATAGATTCACTTCGCTTCATATTAAAATGCAGTACTTTGCTCTGAATCACCTCCTCCCAGGCCAGCACAGCCCATGTTACTTATTAATCAAAGATTGTGGAAAAGGAATTTTATCAGTAGTTGAGTACAATCGTTTGAGAGGAAAGAAAACAACCTTAAGTGCAGAAATCAAATCAAGTGCTACAGAAAGTACTCTGTTCAGGTATCAGCAATGCCAACTTTTGAAAAGGAGTATTAAAAATTGCTCCAGGATGGAAATAGAGCCAAAAGCGACTGCAGAAACAGACAAACCTGCCAACTCCTTATAACAGTTCTTAAGCCCTAATAACACGCCGATCTGCAAATAAATTCCCGCAACCACTCTCAGATCAGTTCAGGAGTGACCGGGACTCATGGACCACAACAGCTCACAACTCTCACAGGCTTCACATGCTGGGATGAGCAATGAAGAAGTCAAGCTAGTGACTGGAATTGCAAGAGATCCTGAATTACTGCTTTCTTCCCCAAACTTACCTCCCCGGCCCCTGTTTCATTCTTTGAGATGGGTAAAGTATAAAAAAAAGTCTAACAGAGCTTTAACGAGGACTGAATACAGGACAAAGAGGAGATCATATAGGCAGACTTTGCTGGAAAAGGAAAATAATAAAAAAAAATAACCCAAATGTTCTTTAAAAGAACTGCTTTTAGATTTATGGGCCCCACTCAAAAATCACAGCCCAGCTCTGATCAAATTGTCTTTCCATCCACTTTCCGTGCTTGGCAGATAAGATGCAGAGGGAAACAATTTGGGTGCAGTTGCCAACCTGATTTTTATGGGACCATGCCAGGCTACCCTAATCACATTCATACCGTCTTGCTCTAGCTTTCTGAGGTCTCTAAGAAGAAGCAGGTTTGCAAACCAAGGTGGCCTGATGAAAACTGAAGGAACAGAGAGCCTGGAAACAGACTGGCTCTGGAGCAAAAAAGTTGGTATTTCCTGTTATTTCTCATTGTTCCAAAGCAAACTCAGGATGTCATCTTAGATTTTCCACCAGTCTCCAGCTAGTCTGAGACAGTTTAGCTCACCCACTTACACTTTCAGAGCTCTTGTGAGATAAGCTGGTGGTGGCAAACAAAGTAGTTGGTGCTGGATACAACTTTCAAACACATGCACTAGTGTCATTTCTACAGTTACTGGGGTAAAGAAGAGCCCAGCAGGTACTTCAAAGAGCATTTCACCACACAGATACATTCACATTTCCTCCAAGCAGACAGCAACTGGCTTGCCTGAAGGCTGTTGTGGTGGGTTCTGCAATCCTCCAGAGAACTGCATGAGGGCTCTGGATGACTGGACAGGACCTCCATCCCTCTTACTTGTTGGTGACTGAAACAGAGACTTAGACTTCCCCCCTTTATCATTCTGAAATTACATAAGATCTATCCCATTCAGGCAGTACAATACCAGACAAGACAGAAGAAAACTCATCTGCCTCGATGCTCCTCCAGAAGAAGGGAAGAAGGAATCCCAGAATAGTTTGGGTCAGAAGGGACCTTTAAAGATCATCTGGTCCAACTCCCTGCTGTGGGTAGGGACATCTTCCACTAGACCAGGTTACCCAAAGCCCCATCCAACCTGGCCTTGAACACTTCCAGGGAGCCAGGGGCATCCACAACCTCTCTGGGCAACCTGTTCCAGTGCCTCACTACCTTCAGGAAGAAAGATACAGCAAAGAAATGGATTCGTCATTTTTCTGGTGCACCTTCAAAGAGGCTAAGCTGAAGACTGTAAATGTGGTCAAAGAGTTTGTGGCCATGGTAGCTCTATTAGCTTCTCAGACAGTCTTGTCCAGAAGACAAGAGTGTATGTCCCATACTAGAGAAAATTCATATGACAAACTAAATCCCATAGAGCAGAGCTATCACTGCAGTCTTTCTGTAGAAAAAAGGATAGCATTAAACTATTGTGTTATAGTGTGTCATGCATCCAGGACAGCTAAGGCAAATGTGGAAGAGAAGCTTTTTATTGTTGGAGAGGTAATCTCTTCCATTTTCTCCAGAGCCATACAGTTTCATAGGGTATGAATCCTGTCCCAGACAGCATGGTTTGGAAATTTGCTATTCTCTACTGAAGAAATGCTAATGAGCACAGCCATCATCCAAAACATTTAGATGTCTGGAGTTCTTGCCAATTTGTTTGTTTGTTTATTAAGAAATAAGATTGCTCCTCATGCTGAGAAGTTGCAGCAGCAATTGGAGAGGCTGCTGTAGAGGGGAATGAAGAGAAAATGTGAGTCACATTTGGCAGCATCTGTCATTACACATAGCAGAAGCTGTCCTTAAGCCAGTGCTTGCTAAAGCAAATGAACTAACAGAAATATCGTCTTATCCATCAGCATCACTCTATAGGTCAGAGCAGGCAGATGCAGCATATCGATTTGACCTGAGATGCTGTCCTCAAAGACTTCAGAAGGGCTTCCACAGAATGATTCCAGTAACTCTAGAAAGGCCCCAGGCTATTTGAGCTGAACAGCAGATGCAGGGATAGATGATAGGAAGGATTGCCTCTGCTGGAAATGCCATAGATATCAAAGGAGAGAAAGAGTGAAATCAAGGCTGTCCTTTCCCTTCTTCCTGAGGCTGCAGCGTGGGAGCTGGGGTGCAGGTCTGCAGTCAGAAGCATCTTTGCCTTTGATCATAAAGGATTCAGTCACAATCTGGATCACAATTCAGCCTGTATCTAGAGTCACAGCCTGGGATCTGGGGCAGGAAAAAAAGATCTACTTAAGAGATAACTATAGTGCTCCCTCTGGTGCTCCTTTCCATTCCCAGGTACGAAGCCTGAACATTCAGAGAGGTTGTTTATCTCACTCAAAAAAAAGAAAGGTTCTTTTACAGAAAAAGGGATCAAACACACAAAAATATTGCAGAACTTAACCACACAAAACTCGATATAGAAAGACACAACAGAGACCAAAACCATGGCCTTCTCGTAATAAAAATAAGAGAAAATATATCTAAGGTCGATAAACCACCATCACCAGAAAAAGATAACATAAATGAAGAAGCCTGGATCTGAAGACAGGTGAGATGATAGGAAATACAGAGCTCTTTGATTTTGGTAGTGCTATATAAAAATAAGAGTAATTGCACTAGGTCCTAATTTGGTGCTGAAACTAGGTTTCCTAACCTGAAGAGCTGGGATCTGCAGCAGATAAGTGGTGAGGGGCAGGGTGTCTCTGGGGAAAGGAACATGCACTAGGAAGAAGTAAGGGAATACAGAGATGGATGTTAATTTGGAAGAGATTTGCTAATACATAAAGCTACCTTATTTCAGCTTGGGAGTCCCTGGGTAGAAATATGTATACAGGTGTTGTGCACCATGTATCAGTAAAATAAGTAGCATCAATCCTACCATACACACATAGCAAATTCGACAGTCTTGGGATGCATTATCATAGAATCACAGAATGGTTTAGGTGGGAGGGGACCTTTAAAGGTCATCTAGTCCACCCCACCCTGCAAAGAGCAGGGACATCTTCAACTAAACCAGGTTGCTCAGAGCCCCGTCCAACCTGACCTTGAATGTTTCCAGGGATGGGGTATCCACCACCTCTCTGGGTAACCTGTTCTAATGTTTCACCACCCTCATCGTAAAGAAATTTCTTCCTTATATCTGGTCTAAATCTACCCTCTTTTAGTTTAAAACCATTACCCCTTGTTCTACCACTACAGGCCCAAGACTTGTGACTGAGTCACGGCAGGCTGCAAAGCTGATTCACGTAGTCACAGCAAGGCGTACTGTGGATGAAAGGAATGCTTGCGACACTCGTGTCCAGCGTCAGGCCACACGCACGCTGCAGTAGTGACAAGATGGCACAGGCTGCCAGCAACCCTGGACAACTTCAGCTGATCTCACTCTGCCTGGGCTGAAGTCATGTCTAGAAAAATTGTTGGACTTAGGGCTGCCCTGTGTCTCAGGCAGCCTGGAAGGAGCGTTGCTGTTGCCACTGGTGGCATCTGTCACTGCCAATGGTCACAGAGAAATCAAGTTTGGGACCTTCAGGTCAATGCGCTCAAGTTCTGCTTGCATTTACTTCACACTAGCTACCTCCAACAAATCTACATTTAATTTAACTACATAAAGCAAGTTTAGTTTTCTGGATGTCTGATTATCTGATCTATTTATCTACACACATATTTATGTCATCAATGGCATGTTTAGCAATCATACTTTCTTTACATCCATATGCATATGTATGCATAAATGAGAAACATTTATGTCTCCTGGCCTTCCTTCCAGTTATGTAACTGTTAAGCTATGTATTCAGCTATTGCCCTCTAAAACTGTTCTTCTGATCCTAGCTCAGTTACAGTTTGCTGCATCTTGTTTTCATTATGCTGTAAAACCAAGGCAGTGGAGGAGGAAGGCTGTGAGAAAACCATTTGTTCAATGAAGAACCCCACAAAACTGCAAAAATGTTTTATTGAGCTCCTATGGTAGGACCTATGCTCTTCTGATAAGATAACAAAGGAAGTTTTCTCTCTCTCCCAGTGGAATGCAATTCCATTTTTACACACACAAAAAGATACCAGAAATAGATTCTGGATTTCATATTAATATAAATATATCCCAAACCAATTAACTGTTGTACTATGTCATAAATATAATTCTGCTTTTATGACTGTCATATCTTTTGCTGATTCAGTGCCAACATCTCTTCTCAACCATTTCACTTCCAAGACAAATTGTCAGTACACCCAGTGGTGTGTATTGATTTATAGATGAGCGGGATCTTCATGGGATTACCAGCTGCTCTTCACATTTACATCTTTTGCCAAGATAATCTTTCATACTATTTTCTTGAACCACTCAATTACATGGAAAAATCTCTGTAATGACCAGGCTTTGGCTCACCTTGCTCTCCTGTGGAAACACTATTAAAGCATAATTCTATGGGTTGGAAAAAATACATGAGGATATAAGAGTCGTCTCTGAAATATTTGGCTCCTTGCACAAGGAACAGCAGGCTCTGCATAGGGCCATATCTCTCTAGCACATTTAGCGTTGTTATTAGGATTATCATATTAAGAATAAGCAAAATTATTGTGTGAAGTACTCTCATTTGACAGTAAAAGATGCCCTATATTCCAAAAAGCTTTCCCTGTAAGTGTAAAAGAGACATGAGACAACAGCATGTAAACAGGAGAGAAGAAAGAACCACCACAGCTGTGCTGGGTTGGTGCACTACTGTGTGCAGCGCACAGGTCGTCCAACTCCCACTGAGTTTTCAGAAACAGAGTTTTAAGAAGGTTTTAAAAGGAAGCTTGTCGTTGAGCCCTGGCTGTTTACAAAGAATCTTCCTAAATCATCAGGCCCCAAGTAAAAGAAAACACAAAGGAACTTCCTTATATCTAGGACTTCAGGATTTGGGAACGGAGAGATGGAAGGTGTGGGAGTGTGCTAAGAAGAGAACATAGAATCATAGAATCTTTAAGGCTGGAAAAGATCTCTAGGATCATCAAGTCCAACCATCAACCCAACACCACCACGTCTACTAGACCATGTCCCGAAGTGCTATGTCTACACGCTTTCTGAACACCTCCAGGGACAGTGACTCCACCACCTCTCTGGGGAGCCTGTTCCAATGTCTGACCACCCTTTCAGTGAAGAATTTTTTCCTAATATCCAATCTAAACCTCCCCTGGAGTAATTTGAGGCCGTTTCCTCTTGTCCTATTGCTTGTTACTTGGGAGAAGAGACTGACACCCACCTGGCTACAACCTCCTGTCAGGCAGTTCTAGAGAGCTGATAAGGTCTCCCCTCAGCCTCCTTTTCTCCAGGATAAACAACCCCAGTTCCCTCAGCTGCTCCTCATAAGACTTGTGCTCTAGACCCTTCACCAGCTTTGTTGCCCTTCTCTAGACACACTCCAGCACCTCAATGTCTTTCTTGTAGTGAGGGGCCCAAAACTGAACACAGGACTCAAGGTGCAGCCTCACCAGAGCCGAGTACAGGGGGACGATCACTTCCCTACTCCTGCTGGCCACACCATTTCTGATACAAGCCAGGATGCTGTTGGTCTTCTTGGCCACCTGGGCACACTGCTGGGTCATATTCAGCCAGCTGTCAACCAGCACCCCCAGGTCCTTTTCCACCAGGCAGCTTTCCAGCCACTCTGCCCCAAGCCTGTAGCGTTGCAGGGGGTGGTTGTGACCCAAGTGCAGGACCCGGCACTTGGCCTTGTTAAACCTCATACAGGTGGCTCATACACAGTAAGAAAGGAATAGGCTGTTAAGGAAGTCCCACGTGAAAATAAAGATCTTATATTTGATACTGCAAAAAACAGAGGCACAACTTGAGGAATGCAAGAAGAATACGGCTGAAGTGGTGGATGAAGAAAATGATCTCTGCAGTAACATTTGGTAGATCTGGGCAGCAGGACCGCACTCCTTTCTCACACTGAGAAACATTTAGCTCCATGGCTCTGCTGAATCTGGAGGGATTACTTTTGTGAGTTATCAGTCTCCAGCATCAGATAGATCTCCATGAAGTTCAGCGTGATTCGTGTTGAACTGCATTCACCTGAAGCATTCAGTATTGGGCAAGGCAAGTCAAAAAGAGCATGGACCAGAGGAGAGAAACAAAAAATGATCATGGGTCTAGAAAATGTATATTGCAAGGAAAATTTGATGGAACTAGGACTGTTAATTTAGAAAAGAGTGGGCTGAAACAGGAGAGCAGTTTTCAAACATATGCCATAAAGAGAAAGAAAATAATCTTTTTTCCACATTTGAGAAGGATAAGAGGAAATGAATTTAACATGCAAGAAAACTTCAGACTACACTTTAAAGAATAAACTTTCTAATGTTAAAATATAGTGAAGCACTGGTCGCATAGTGACATTGTGGGGTTTTCATCCTCAGAGGTCTTCAAGAGTACACAAACAGCTCTCAGAAGTGACATTGATCCCACACTGTGGTCAAGGAAATGAAGTATATCGTTTGCAGGAATCCCTTAAAGCCTTTTTTTCTCTCTTATTCTATAACCTGCAAATAACCAGTTTTAAATAAACCCGTAACAGAAGGTATTCTTCATGACTTGTTCAACACAATGAGACACTTACACCATCCTTGAATTTAACAACTGTAACCACGCTTAAAATACTGTTTCACTAGTCCAAATACTGCGCTGTGGTTTTTCAAGTGTCTTTCACTGACGGGAACAGGAGTCGGCTGAGACCTGGAATGGATCATTACTCTTCAGGTCTTGTTTTACAACCACTTTACACATGGACAATGGGAGATGTGGTACAGGGTTTTCCTTGCAATAAGGTAAGCAGCAAAGGTACGGTCCCTGGAACTGTGACAGGAAGGGATAGGTAAGGAAAAGATTGTTACCGGGGATCAGTTTCATCCCAGGGCGTAAAATGAAAAAAGCACCAGGATAACTCTCTAGCAAGACGAACCACTCTCATAGTAACTGTTGCTGGTACAGAACTATCACATTTCCTATAAGTTAAGCCAAAACACATATATGATCATGTTTGAATTTAAAAATAGCTTTTTAAAAAGCATAAAGACTACCTGGTTCCCAGTATGTTATGTTCCTGTATGTGTGGCTACACTTCACACAGAACTTAGATAGTTCTTATAATCTTCAAATGCAGCTTTGCATCAAAATTCTGTGGGCACTGTAATGTTTTCAAGCCTTATAATGAAGTTTCCTGGACAGTTGGAAGTGATTAACCTTTATGATACTTTTGAGATTTTACTTGGGTTGAGGGACTACAAAAAGCAAATACCAAAGGACTCAAATTTGGAAAACACTATTCCCATTCATGTCACCAAACTCACTACAGACACTTGAAAAGCAGTGATTAAAAATAGCTAGACTAGATGCATGTGTGTCAAGCTGCAAGTGTTCCCAGAGGATAATCGCACAGATGTCCAAGCTCACACAACGGAAATTACAAGGCAGGGTGCCTGCCACTAAAGAGACATTTTTCCTTCACACACAAAATGGGAGACAGTCTTCAGAAAAATGCTGATGCCTTGTTCACACAGATTAAACGTTCAAGTCCCTAAGGGTCCTTATACTAGCAAGAACTGTGAGATAAATAAAGACAGAGGATCTGAAAAGAAACAATTCTTCCAAAAAACCAAAACAGCGTTATTGGAAATCTAAATACAAACAAATCACAACTGAGGTCAGGATGCTGCTTTTAGTTCCCATGCCAAATCTTCCAAAATCAACATTGTGGTTTGGCTGTATGTTATCAATAACTGCTTGCCACGCATTCATATGACATGACTCACTGACACTCAGCTTCCTTCCTGCACTTCCTTTGGCTCTCAAACATAGCTCTGTATTCAAACTTAATTAGTAATGATGTCACACGCCGGCCTCGCAAAGCAGCACTGAGTCAAGCCCTGCGCTAACGCAGGCAGAAGCTGACAAGTAGATACGGCCACTCAAGCTGGTAATGTGGTCGGCTTTTGAGACTCTGCCAGGGAAACACAGAAGAGCATTAAGTTATTGAAATCTGAATTCTAAAATAAATATTAATGCTGGCTAAATTTTTTAAAAGTGTCTGAATGATTGAATCTTTCTGCCCCAGTTCCAAACGCAGGGATGCAGCTGAGGAGTCTGTGTTAGCAGGCAATGTGGCTCAGGCGCCTCAACATTTATAGTTGTTATCTGCACAGTAAAAGACTTTAGCACTCAAATAACCTCTTGTTAATAAAGAGCACATGATGTAGTTTTAAGAAGCTCAGTTTATGCCCCAAATAGAAATTTTATGTAATTTCTTTGAAAAAACAGTAGATATCCAGAAAAGCTTATTGGGACACTAGACAACATCAGATGTACATTAGTAACTGTCTGTCTTTGCCAGTCTGCAAGTCTCATTATCTTGGCAGACAACTAATACTAAGTTGTAGATGCTTTTAAAAAAGAAAAAAAAAAAAAAAAAAAGGCAAGTTAGTGTGAAGATGTCAATGCAAGGCAGTCGCTTTAAGAGGAAAGGTAGGCTATGCTTTCTCAATACTGACTTCCAAGCTACTTTGCTGAATGGATATTGTTGTTTGGAACAACTATTTATTACAGATATGTTTACCAGAGAAGTATAGCAAACATAAAATATAATATAAAAAACAAAACAAGAAAAAAACCTGCATCACAATTTCTATTGCCAGAGACAGCTTTGAACTGACTTTGCTACTGCTAAATGTTTTATACCAAAAGCTTTTTAGGTTCATAGTTCTTCACAAACACAAAGTAAAAATAGACGTCTGCCCTTGAGTCTTAAGCCAACATAAAATATTTACAAGGATGGCATGACAACCAGTGTGCTTCAGTCTCTGTAAGAAGTTGGAATTCCCCTGATAAGCGGAGCCTCTGTGAAGTGTTATCACACTATTTATATCAAGTGTTATAAATGAAATTCTTATGCTGAGGTACATGTATCCAAAGAAAATGCTGCTTACGCAAACAATATTTTTACTGTCGATTTCACACAAATTAAATTTTTTCTACCTGCCAGCAAATTCTTTCTAATTGTTCTGCAATTATTTCTTAGTTCTCTGAAATAGACATTTTACACAAATTATTTTCCAATGTGAATAAACTGACTCCATGTCTATAAAATCATCTGCAATGGAGTTAAAATGTTAAGGACTCTTGTTCAGAGTTTTCTGACGGATGAGGTGGATCTCAGTGGTGACTGAGCGCATGGAGAGGGAATGAACAAGCTCTGTCAGATCTGTACAGACCCATGCAAAGCCAACTTGGATGTCTGTGTTATGGATTCCTACACCAGAATCACATGACAGCATGGTGCAGAGACACCCCAATGACTCTGGGTGATGTTAGCCAGATAAAGTCAGGTTTGTAACCTCACTCTCAGCCCTTGATCTGTCAGCAAAGCTGGTGATGGAGAAGTAAGAATGCAGGATGGATATGATGGCAATCACGGAGCAAGAAAGATGATAAAGAAGAGATACAGTAGGCCTAAGAGATATTTTTGTAAAGAGCTGAAACAAATACTGTTTGACCCCAGTGAAGGGTCAATTATCTGAAAGTTGGGAATGAATGGTCTAGGTGTTTCTGGTGCTGCTGAACTTTTCCCCCAGGCACCACACTCTGAGGTCTTGAAGAAATTCCTGTAGGACTCCTGCTGACCTCCATGGGAACAAATGTATCCCCAGACCTGCAGGACTAGAACTACCGCTTTCCTTTGCATGGTGTCTTCTTGCATCATGTTGACAACACTGTTCTCAAATATTCAAGTAGCCTCAATTTTGCCTGCTTTCCCATTATGAACAAAGCAATTTTAAGTTGTAAGCATATATCTTAAGTCATTGGTCCCAACAGTGAGTCTATAATGCAGCAGTGATTTGCAAACCACCTGCAAAAAGCCTTCAGAGAACGAATTAATGATAGGGTGTTGTATAATGTCAAGATACTCACTCTGAAGCCATGAATCAAACTGAACAAACAAGCCATAACTCTAATCAACATCTTCTTGGGAGGAAAAAACAAAAAAGGAAGACAGTCTTCAACAATGAAAGGCGTTATGCCTGAAATTCTCTGGACAATCTTTTTGGCTTTCAATAGACAAAGTTAATCAGGAGCTCCTTGCATATGGTGGGCTAAACAGAGAAAAGAGATGCCTTCACCACAGACATCAGTAGAGTTGCTGCATTCTTCAAAGTTCTTGCAATTGTTTGCCAAAGCCTGCTGGAGCTCATCGTGCTTCTGCAGGGACTGAACTGTCTCCAGTAAGCCACTGCGCCTTGTGCTTTCTCTATCCATCACTGCAGAGCCTGCGTGCCTACTGCTAAGCTATCTCTATCCCTGTAATTGAGACTTCTTTGGTCTACTATATGCCTTGCTGAAGAGTGGGGTTTGATCCTCACAATGTGAGATTCAGGGCATTATTTTTCAATATAAAAAGCAGCATAATAGCACGTTGGCAAAATGTCAGGTAAATACACAGGAATAAAAGGCAGCCTGGGTTCATTCCCACACTGTGCAGAATTATCATCAGGAGAAGTCTGAGGAGAGGAAATGCTGAGAAAGGAAACTCTGAACCAGAAGTCATTAGGGTCATAACTCATATGCAAGACAAGGCAAAGCGTTTACTTTAAAAATTACTTAAAGTGAGATATGCCTGAACACATCATTTCCCCAGGGATAGTCGACAATCTCTGGCAAGCACTTAAAACATCCATGCTCCTGGGATAAAGTTTTTTGTAGACAAAATGCTACCAATATTGATTAGCATGAGAAGGAGAATCTAATTAATTTTCAAAAGCACATGATTTATGAAAGTTCAAGCTAGTCAAGAAAAGTGGTACCATGTGCCAAATGCTCCAATGGACACTGTGGGGGATCTGGCCCTCTCTCTTAGGATTCAGTTAGAATTTCACAAGAGCGGAATTAGTGAGGAAATATTTTCTGCAGGGAAAACAAAACCAAACCAGAAGATAGCAAACAAACAAACCAACCAACCCCTAGATCCCAAGACATATTTTCTTTTTTTGATCTTTGCTCTTCTCTATTCATTACACATGAATTGCATAACTCCCAAAAAGTTTAAATAATTCAGACATCAGAACCTGTCTCTCCCACCCTCAACTGCAACTCAGTCTTGTTCTGAATCCTCCCAGAAGGAAAGACCATGAGGGGTCTTATCCTCACATAGCTCTCCTCAAAGACCACTGAGAGTTTCCAGGAAGGCTGAGAGAGTTGGGTTGTTTAACTTAGAGGAGAGAAGGCTCTGGGGAAATGTTATAGCAGCCTTCCAGTACCTGAAGGGGCCTACAGGAAAGCTGGAGAGGGACTGTTTACAAGGGCATGGAGTGATAGGACAAGGGGTGATGGCTTTAAACTGACAAAGGGTAGATTTAGGTTAGATGTAAGGAAGAAATTCTTTACTGTGAGGGTGGTGAGGCACTGGAACAGGTTGCTCAGAGAAGCTATGGAGGCCCCCTCCCGGGAAGTGTTCAAGGCCAGGTTGGATGGGGCTTTGGACAACGCGGTCTAGTGGAGGGTGTCCCTGCCCATGGCAGGGGCTTGGAACTAGATGATCTTTGAGGTCCCTTCCAACCCAAACCATTCTATGACTCTATGATTCTATAATTTTCACCATATTGTTACCTCAAAGACCTCCAAAATTCCTACATAGCTCTTCAGGCTGTCACTAAAACTCAACCTTTTTTGCACCTGAGGACTTGTGTAAACTGCTTTTCCCAGCCCATTTTCCACACACGCATCCTGCAGTGGATGTGGGAGCTGAACATCCTGATCATGATACGGTAAATCTAATAGCATAGTTATAGCCACCTTAAAGGGAAAGCCAAACTTTCATATGCCTAAGGGGAGTGGTTTAACAAATTTATATGCAGATGGAAGCATATTAAGAACAAACAGCTAGTCATTGACAGAATAAATATTCCCATAATCAGTGTATAACAAGGAGCGAAGGTATAACGTGCAAAGCAGATGGCTGATCTGTGCAACCAAATGTGTGGGTCTCAGCAGCCTCATTTAGGCTTGCCACTTTCTCTTTTTTAATCTTTGGGTTCTGTAGAGACTGAAAATAACAAATAAAAGGGGGAAAAAAAAAAACAGAAAAAAGAAAGAACATGCAATTCTGGCAGATTAACTGCTGATCCAACTGAATGAGAACTGCCCAACAACGCGCACTGGAAATCAGGATGCCCCAGGATCTGCTGTGTTGAAATGCCTACCAGAAACGCGTACCTTTCAGCCAAACCAGGGGAACTGTTACCCTGAAGAAGCTCAGCGGTGCGCTCCAGTTGGGTGGGGTATCTATCTTAGTTGCCAGAGTCCTTGCTTTGCAAATGCAGGCTTTGCAGACAGAGCAAAAGCAGGGTGTCAGCTGGGAGGCCACTGGATGTCAACCATGTTATTGGGATGCTGAGTCACTAAAAAGTGCAACTACACTGATTTTACTGGGACATCTGTCAACAGTACCCTGAATGCCTCAGAGAGCAGGGAGCAGGACTCGCCTCACTGTAGGAAGTTTGAAAGAGTAAATGGTATTACAAAGGATGTTATTCTGGCCTAGGTAGGAAGGAGCAAAGCCAGTGTTGATGGGAGTATAAAAGAGAGCTCTGCACAGCAGGGAAGACAATCTTGTGACTGATAACACAGGACCGAAGATCAAAAGATCCAGCTGATCCTTTCAGTACTGCGAGAGACCTCATGTGGGGTGTTGGGCAATCATTTGCATTCTGCCCTTCTGCCTTCCAGCTGCAAAATGAAGATAGTGAAGAACATGACCTGTCCTTCTTGGGTCTGAAAACCTGAATATTGCAATTCACCTCTTTGCATATGGCCATTTTTCTCCTGACACAGAAAGCAGGTGACGCAAAAATTCCAGAGGCAGATGAAATGTATTATTACAGAAATGCCCATCGGGAAACGGTGGATGTGAACTCAGTCATGTTTACATAATGCTTTCAGGTCCCCACACGAAAATGCTAATGATCATTACAGTTTGTAGTTGAAAAGGTCTGATGAATGCTTTTGTACAATGAAAAGAATATAATCGTTCACTGGATAAATCTACACTCAAGAAGCAGGGCAGGGTATACATTTCAGTGTTTTGTCCTCTTATTTCTTTCACCGTGATTTTTCAAAGCTATAGAAAATTTACAGCCTGGTTTGCTGTAAAATTTGTTTTCTGCAAACACTCTCTTCAAATTACTGAATATTTTAGACATGCCATATGGCACATAATTTTTGTTCCCACATAACGACCCTGAGGTTTTCAGAGCTGGAGAATGTCTGATACCAGTAATTCTTTCCAGAGCCAGGGGGATCTTTTTAACGTAATTTTTAATATCTTAGAGTAATATATATGTTAGGGGGAAAAAAACCCCTCCCAGTTTGATAAATGTCATACTCATAGTTGCTGTCAACCAACTAACCTCACTGTCCAGTCGTTAGTATTGCTAGGTGAAACAAACTTATAGTAATGGTTCTTCTGCGTACTTACATAAAGCTAATTATTACTGGAAGAAAATGAATCACCTGTGACAGTGCAACCGGGGGATGGATCTAGCACAGACTTGTTTGATATAAGCATGTCTTCCACACACATGCACGTCCTATCAATGCCCACCCTCCTCAACCCGCTCCAGATTGGACCACAGGACTTTGTTGTCAGAGGAGGCTGGACCTCCTCTAACCCTTACTGCAAGCTTTAGTTTAGTCTGAGAACATGCATTAAGCCATGGAATTCATCCGTACCATTGGCTTTGTGAAACTCAGATATGGTGAAAAAAATTCATCTTGAACTTCAACCATGGTGGGCCGTATCTCCGATTTGCTGGGAATTATTGATATTTACTTCTCAGATAAGATCACATCATGCTTACACCTGCTGTGAATAAACCAGAAGTACTTCCTCTGAGACCATTCCCAGGTAGCCCACCCAAACCAGATCACTCAGGGATGGATGAACCTTGGACATCACCACCACAGCCACTGTGAAAAAGGTTGAGTTGGTCCTTGCGCAACCACCTTTGTAAGACTCCCCACTAAAGATCAATCTTGTCCCATATGCAGGGAGTGGGGACATTGGCCATGCACTTCCAAAGGAGCTATAACATAAAAAAGGCATTGTCCCAATATACTTTCTGTGAGACAATCAACAAAACGCACCACACTCTGCTTTCCCACATCCTAAGTACAAATGAATGACACTGCAGGAGGCTGCTGGACAGTAAGTGTGTGAAACACATGCCGGCCAAGAGGAAGGGGACCACAGGTGTGCTGTAGGCTAGCCAGGACTGCGGGGAGCAGGAAAACATTCCCAAGAGGCACAAACTATTCTTGCTGACAAGATATCAATCAGTTCACAGCAGCGGGAACTCCACATCACGGAGGCATGCACAGCTGAACAGTTGGGTGCCAAAATCAGTCTCTCTCAGTATAGAAGAGCAGGCCACCCAATTGAGCACCATGAGTATATTCAAGATATATGTCCTAAGGAGCTCTCTCAAATAGGTGTATATAAAAACTAGTGGTCAGCAGAAAAGGTAGCATTTTTGATAGACCTTAATAAAAAAATACCCTGTGGAGAGAAATGTCAATAAATTGACTCAGAGCTACCTCACATCCAAACCTCCCAAAAAGATTACGGCAAAAGGAGGCTCCTCAGTTAAGCAAAGCCAACACTTGTGCAAGCTTCTGTCAACCCAGGACCAGAGAGTCCTGACTCTGGGTTGAATCCCTGCTGTGAAACAAGGACTCAAAGGCAAGTACTTGGTGAAGCTCCAGATGTGCCTTCAGAAGACAACACCCAAAGAAAACAGGCAAGAAGTCGTTGAGGCTTTGGTATGAGTATAGCTTGAGGATTAAAACTCAGTATAACCATTTATTGCCAAAACTTTTTATTTTCCTTATATCACATGGGGGCTAGGACTGGGATGGACAAGACACTCTTAATCACTCAAACCAGGTTCTCTGTTAAAACAGGTTCATTAAAGAGGTGGGGTACATTCATACAGCATTAGACTTCAAGTTTAAATTAGTTGTCTAAGCTCTCACTAAGTTCCTTCTATGAACAGACTGAATGACTGGGTGAAAAGACAGCGCAACACAGAACACAGCCTGTAAGAATATAGGGATTTGCATCTCAAAATGCTCCGACCGTACACACCAGAATCGCCACTAGTCTAGAAAGACAGTTACGTTTGACATCAAAGCACAGTTGTGCTTGGATTGCACGGCCTGAACAAGGAGTGAAGAATAATTTACAGAGCCAAAGCTATAGACAGACATCTCATTAGGCAGATTATCTGAGCTGCAATTTCAAGAACCTTTGGTAAACTATTTTTGTACATGAATCAAGGCCGACTCCATAAAAAACCAGCGATCAAAAGAGGTCAAGGCTTTAGATTTCACGCTGCAACCTGAATCGGCGTGTCAGCAGAGCGATGCCGAGCCGTGACGTGAGCCGTCCCCTCACCTCGCTGCTGCGGCCGCTGCAGAGGGAAGAGTGCCACCTGCTGAGTCACCCGTGACGCTTCCTGCCGCTCCTGCCCGGCCTTGCACGTCCCTGTCCCGCTGACCACATCTGATCCTGCTCTGGCCCCGGGGTATTTCAGATCGCTCCCAGGTGCCATGTGCCTGCCATCAATAAAGCTTCCTGCTGCGCTGTAATTACCGAAGGGAGCGAGGAGGCAGTCGGCCTGGGAAGTTAGAAGAGGATAGCATTCCCTTTTCACTTACACTGGTATAAAGCTAGCAGGAAATCGGAATCAGGCTGCAGATCTCCCGGGAATCGTTGTCTGGCAGTAACTGTGTTTTGATGCATTTTATATTTATCTGCACAGAGATCCTTTGTATAGTAGGTACAACCACGGATCAAGTTTGGTCAATTGACACAAACAAACTACAACACATTTCTTAGGACATTCTAGGACTAAGGACATGCAGGCTACAGAAAGTAATACTGTTGATAGGAAATGTAACTTTTGCAACCATGATCGTGGAGAAGATGAAAGTGAACACCAAGGAACAAGAGAGAGGTTCTCTGACTTTTTGTCTGCCTGGCTATCTTCTTTGTTCTCCTTTTGTTCTTTCATTTCAACATTTTCATGAAGCCTTTGCCTTTGTGCTGAGAAACAAGCGGCCTCCTTTCAACAGAAAATGTTAATGATTTACTCAGTTCTTGGATTTCTGTACATTCAGAGTACTGCACATTTCTTCAACACGGACCATCAAATTTGCAAGTCTACCTCCATCTGAAGTCCCTTTCAGTTATTCCAAGATGGGCCATCACCATCACTGTACAATCCTCCTCTGAGTTTCAAATAATTTTCTTTTTCTCTTTTCTTACCACTGGCAATAGCTGGCTTATGGAGAATAGCACACCACTATCCACTTCAGTGTCTATGCAACTCATTGGTCAATGTGCGTTACAAAGAGCCCAGATTCTGCTGTGGCCTCAACTGCGAAAACTCTTTTTTTGTTTTCCAGACGAAGCTGTGAGACACATAACTAGATCTGGACACGCTCAAATTAAGATTTAGTGTACAGGTCAAGACACTAGATGGAACAAGGAGTCTGGAAACCAGGACCTACAAGAAAAAGCTAGATGACCTGAGGAAGGAAGGCAGAAGGGAAAGGATACAAACATAACTTGTTCTGCATATTGATGATGAACACAAGAAGACATGTTACAGTAAGAAAGCATAGTAAAACTTTCTACTGGTGAGCGGGACACTGAAACATATCATGTGAACAGGCTCTGTAGTCTGTCAGTGAAGGTCTTAAAAAAGAAGCTAGACAAACTTCTGTCAGGGTGATGTAGGTATAGGTGATTCTGATTTGGTACAGGGGAACAGCCTAGAAGGCCTTCTGAGGTCTCTCAGACCATAAGCTGCTCTAGTTCTTCTCTGAGGCTCTGCTAACTCCGTTTCAGTCCAGATTCACAGTCCCAGATGCAAAGTCCAATTTATTAGGTCAAGTTTTAGGACATGCAAGTACCTCTGGAAATTCTCAATTCAATTTGCAGCACGCTGGCTAACCCACAACGTTCTCAAGCTCTACTTCAATGGCTCATCTGAAAATCTGCATTAGGACATTTTGCAATACAGAACCTTCGGGCACTTTTATTTTCTGAGCACTTTGGGTTTGTATCAAATGATTACTCACTGTAATATTTGAACCATGTAATGCCAATTTAAAGAAGGTCATAATTATGATACTTGGCTGCTTCAAATAACGTGTGACCTTTCTCCTACTGTGGATTATCAGCAGGCCCCATCTAACAACTAGCAGTTAATCTCACAATCACTACTTTATCGCTCTGTGTTTAGATCTGGGAATTTACCAAAATGCCATCTGAATGGTAGCTACATAGAAACCTTCTGCAAATAATTCTTCTGAAGTTGCACTTCCCTCCATACACCAAGAAATGATAGGAGAGAACTTCTTTTCTGAAGCTTTTGTCTGTTTTCCCCTGCGTAGACCAGGCGATTATAGCAGCAAAGCTTCCACGTCTGAACTTCCTCCTGCCCTTAACAGGAAAAACTGGCTTATGTAAAAATGAATGGGAAAATGGAAACCCTGGAGAATATCAACCTACTTTCTCACTCTTGCTATGTGTTTTGTTGGTCCCGAGCTCCATGTGAGCAAAGATGAAGGCTGCTGAGGAGCTGAGCTCTCACACTATATCCAAGGCACGGGGTGTAGAAGCCCTGCCCCTCGTCTGGTTCTGGATGCGGCTTCATGACTCTGGGACAACAGGAGACTCGGGCACGTACCACTGCCCCATAGTGCCTGCTTCCCATGGGACACACGCAGGGGCTCCACTCTGGATAAGGGAGTAAGTCCTGTCTTTAAAAGAGCTGAAGCACTGTAGAGCCTTCCAGAGAAGCTATTTAAACACAGTTCAGTGAGGCAACAGTGCCCACAGAACCGGCTGCTAGAACCATACAGCAAGCTACCTGTGTGCAGAGAAATACTGTTAAAAACCCTAAAGTCCATCAAAAACATATATATATAATGTATATATATAAAATGTATATATAGGTAAAGATATCTAAAATACGCATATAGCTCTATCTTTTTTTTTTTTCTTTTTTTTTGAGAAAAAGAAGGAAGAGTTACAGAAACTTGTAAGAAAAGTCCTGGGAAATTATTTGGTACACCTAAGAGAAAAACAAAAAACAGTGGTGTTTGAAAAAGCTGTTCAAGTCAAGCAGAATCCCAAGCCTTCCCACATCTACCAGCTTTAGAGCACATCACTTCTTACTTACACAAAGGGCTGCATAATCCCATTTCAGTACTGTGAGATACCGTACATCCCAGGACAAGGGGATGGGCAAAGCTGCCTCCTCCCAGCAGAAGCCCAAGAGAAAGTTGTACCTTGAGAGGGATTATCTGTTAGAGAGATGGGATGCACGATTTGCTGTATTCATTTGCATAAAAAATGCTCTCCCTACGCATTGTGCCGGCCTCTGTCTCCGGTTTGTTACAGATGGAAGTCCCTTCTTCCCTAGCGTGGGAAACGGGAGAGAGCAGCCTACAAGCTCTCCAGAGTACAAAGAGCCTGGAGGTTTGTATTATGAGAGACCTTTGCACCACCGCTTAAGTGGGACTAGGGGTCTGACGCTACCCAAGCTCTGAAGCACCGCACAAGCACTTCTGCAGTCCAGGCAGAACACATTTTTAACTATACATCTCTGGTAATGTTTGAATCTCTCAGCTTTCCTCTTGCTGGGAATAACTATCATAAAAATCAAAGGCTCCAGCTCAATCGTGTGTGCCACCTGATCGACGTGCAAAGTAGCTGAGAGAACCCTGTCTGAATAAGAATGACACAAGTCCCAAAACTGGGGCCAAGACGGTGAAAATGAGTAATAAAATGAGTAATAGCTACACTGGAAGAGAAATTACTTTGATAAAACTACATGCATAGAACATACTCTTTTTTTTCACGCTGTTGTAACAAAAATATTACAGGGCCTGAAAAAGAGTAAGCAAAATCCTGACAGATAGTAGAGAGATAAGGTATGATTGTACATACCTCCCTGAAGAAAACTGTGCTCAACAAATCCCACAAACAAAAATACAGCAGACAGTGTGGTAGGGTCCAATGCAGCACACGCCCGCCAATCTCACCCATGGGAGCCGGTGTACTCTATTGCCTGTTCTTTTCTGCGGCTGCTACAAAACATAGTACAACACTGTACTGTCACCCAATTAAAGACACAGTGCGTTGCATTTAAAAGGACGAGCCCAGCTGCTGGCATAAAACATGGAAACAGGAGAAAAGAGAGAGAAAATGTTTCCCTTTTGCACTTCATTGAGTATAAAGTTAACTGTATAGACTAAGGTTATCTCTCTTTATATTTGCATATGCATGGTATAATTTACTGGTATGGCTCCTGATCGCCTCGTTACGCATTTATAGAGATTCTTATTTTGACAGCTTGCATCCCACATCTACTGACAGAGAGTCAGGACGTTTCAGTCTGTCCTTGAAAAGCAATGCGTTTCTGAGGCTGTGTACCAATGCTGAAAGGTAAGTCAGCAATTTTAGTGTCTATTATTAATAAGATTGCGCTATTATGAAACGTGATTGTGTTCCTGCAAACGGTCAGTGTTATCAGAAATACAACACAAAAAACAGCACTGAAGAGTACTGGTACCTTTTGGTTTCTCCAAAAGAATTCAGCTAGAAGATCTGAAAATTAACATAACTAATGTCATTCTAGAATACTGAAAATTTCAATTTATATATGATAAACATGTCTATGAAAGCCACGTAGCACACATAGGATTAATTGGGATGTATATATTAATGAATCCATGCTCGCCCACAGCTCTCATCTCGTCACTACAGCCAGACCTAGATGGCAAATCTCGCTGAGCGTGTTTGGGACAGTTATTAGGAGACAGGGCTGGGCTGGCTCAGAAAAGCGCTCACTCAGTGTGTCTGCTCACGGGGTTGTGGTGGAATCACCACCGAGCCCAGCCGCTCCGCTGCTGCCGCCGTCCCTTGCGGAGGTGGGTCACCTCTATTTCCCAACTGCTCCCGCGGTCGCTCGCTTGTTCAAAGCTTCTCTTACAACATAAACAGACGTTATCAGTTTGAACTACATAAATAGTCATGTAATGCCAAGCAATAAAAATAACCAGTTCTAGTCTCCTCCCAATACAGATTTGCATTTCATACACCTCTTGAACTACATCAAATGAACTTTACTCCAAAATGAGTTGGAAAGTTTGATTTTACTTCATATTGTATGCAAAAAAGTGCATATAAATTACCTTGTCCAGATCCATTCAAGCATAACTAATTATTGTTAAATTATTTCTCAAAGCCATTTTATGAATAAGGATAAATAAACTCTTTCCTTTCTTATATAGCTAATTTAAAAAAAAAATACACAAAGCATGTCTCCTGCCTCCAAATAATCCTTATGAAAACTAAATTAAAATAAGTATTTTCATAGATTAAGTGATGTAACCGTAACAGTTCAAGGTAATGTTAATTGCTGTGTAGCTACATTAGGATTATCATCTTCAGCTGACTTCAACATTTTTGTCAGAAAAAAACCAGAACTGAGCTAATAATTAAGAAAAAAGTATGTTAAATATTTTATTTAAGGAATGTTGTGACATTTCCCAAACAAACTATTCGATAAATACTTTTAGGTCAGTTCTGAAACACACCACAATTTGCTCCTAAATGAACCAGAATGACCTAAAAGATTTAATTTCCTTGGAACTGACACTAACATCTCAAGAGTCTCATCAAGCAAGAAGACACGGGCTTTTCAGGCCATTTGGAGTTCAGGATTACAACCACCAAGAAACAAACCAACCCCTTCGCTATCCAACCATCTGCATGCAGAGCAGTTATGGTGCAAGATGTTGGAGTCTCCTCACTAAAATACTCTGAGCAAAACTTAAAAGCTATGTGGTAAATCAGAACAATTAAGATGATCTATAAGCGTGCATTTGGTTTGTGTGTGTTTGGGAAGACTTCTCTTTCTCTGGCCAGTGAAGACAGGTCTGGTCAAAACCACAAAAGAACGAAAGTAAACTCCAAACAAAACCACCCCTTTTTAATTCTGATCAGATAAATGCAAAAGCAAAATTCCAAGAAGCTGCAATACAATTAGCAGGTAACAATCCTGTCCTCCCTCAAAAACCATTTAATAATAATATGGCAGCATTTCTTGCTATTCCATGTAAGCACTGCAATGCCAAGATCCAGTTTAAAGTCTCTAAGCACCGTTAAACGGGACCCACAGCTCAAGATGCCATTTCTAAAACGAAAAGGTAGTGGCCTACCAACTGGCCCTGTGACCTCTTTCATTATGGTCATTTTAAATGTAAAAATTGGTAAGAATGTGTAATGAAACAGTTTGTTATTAGCCAGTTCTGATAAACACAATAATTTTATACTATTCACCCACCTTTTTTAACTCAGGGCCTCTTTCTGCCACCACCAGAACTGAACCCTGAGACAGTGAGTTCTCGGCTCCGATCCTGCAAATGCCACTCAGATGCTCGACCTGCTCAGTGAGACGGATTTAGTGTTTGCTGGTTTGGTATATTTACATCTTCTTGATTCGTAAAGCCTGAGCCTGTATCCAGTGAGGTTTCACTGATCTGCTAGACCTAGTACAGGCTTTTCCTGGGACAATGAATTCCTCTACTACCAAGAAACTATAGTTCATCTTAAAACAGGGAAGATTCTGTCTTTCAGGAGCACTTGATCATCTCAGAAACGCCTACAAGCCTAGAGTGCTCCTGGGCAAGAAGGGTGACCTCCCCACCATGCAGGCAGAGCAGGGGAAGAATGGAAACGCAGCCATCCTGTTCAGATGGGAGAAAGTTCACCATAACGGGGTACAGCTGGAAGGAGAATGGGTCACATTACCTATTTCATCATGCCTCTCTCCCAGCAGGATACTGGTTGTATGAAGTACTGAAAGCAAGAAGAAAAATTCTGCAAAGTTGATGTTTCAGGCTACCTGCGTTTACACTGGAGAGCTAATTTGCTGACATCATTAATATCAACATTAAGGATACATAGGAAAGCAATTCATATGACTAAAGGACACAGTTTGAAAATTGTTTTTGCGAGAATAAGAACACGTGGAGTTAGCACTTTCTATGAGGAAGGATAGTCTGGGAGAAAAAAACACAGATTGTGTACAGATTCTGCTCTTGACCATGCTGCAACCAACCAGTACAACTTTGAGAAAGTCAATGAGGACCTGATTTCCACAAAGTTTTCTGCATCTTATCTGCATGAGCTATGCTACTTTTACAAGCACAGTTAGTTGAAGTATAGATAGAAATCTTTAGCTCCAACAAAGCCATATAACTGTGTCTTCAAGCACAACATCTCTTTGAGAAAATGGAGCATTGAACGCTATGTCTCCATCACTCAGGTCTAGGCTTCTTACTTCATCTTCTTGCACTTCATGGGTTGTACAACGTGGACTGACAACAGGATGGGCAGAGAGCTCTCAGAGGTAAGAAATCTTTGGTTGCACAAGTCTTCTCAGGGCTTTACTATCAACTTTGTCAATGGGGAGCAAGGTCAGAGTAAAGCATGATCTGCCTAATCTTCACCTAGGGAAACACACCCTACTAGATAATGGACATAACTGCTGCTATAAATTGTACCATGAACCAGTAACTTTATGACCACATCCAGCCGTGATAGTGTGTAAAACTTATTTCAGAGCCAGGTTATATACACTTATCTTCTAATCTCGGATGTAAAATGAAGGCTATGCTTACATATTTCATGGAGAAATGAAGGATCAGCCTAAGGTTTGCAAATACTTTAAAATCCTCAAATTCCAAAAGAGTGCTTAGTAGAAATACAAACTCCTATGAGTTGCCACATCATAACTTCCTTCTGTACTGGACGTTGGCAGCTATCTGATAAAAGGCTTGTCACACATGCTCACTAATGGAATAATCTCTGATCCCTGCTGGTCCAGGGGCAGCAATATTGAACAAGTAGTGCATAAGAGACACAATGATTCTGATTTTACTTTGGCTGTTTTTACTTTTGAATTTCTCTGGCCTCAAACAATGTCAGAGGGTCAGGCAGGCATCCCACTGCCTACAGAGAGATAATGACTACTATAGTCATAGATTATGGTATTATTAGTTTTATATTTCTAAACAATGTCAGAAGATATCAGGCATCTCTGGAACCTCTGACCTAATCTCTGAGACACTAAGCATCAACTAGCATTTCTCAGCAAAAAAAAAGAATAATTTATCTTCTTAAAAGAATCACAAACACTTCTCAGTCATGTGGGTTACAAGGCACTGGTTTGCTTCCTGTTTTCTGAATCAAGAGGCTTAGCACAAACTGTACTTCTACAAACAGTTTAAGCTATCAGATGCTGGCACTGATGCTGAAAGAAGCAATTCAGCGTGTCTCGTCTCCAGCCACTCTCACCCTCTCTTGCACCAGCCTACATATTCCGGTGGCTGAGCAGTGAATCAGACTGAGAATCCAGGTTAAAACAAACCTGAGACCTATAAAATGATTAATTTTAGCCTTCTCGGTTTAAGGTACTCAAGCTATTTGTGGAACTAAAGCATGAGAAATCAAAAGTGTGCTCAGCTGTACTCAAAAAGAAAGCATAAAAGCAGATAAAGGAAGAAGCCCACCTTGTAACCAATATATGAAGTTTTATTTCCTTACTGATTCACAGAGTGCATACTGCCCAGGATATTGTAGTATCTGCAAGACCTAGAGGGTTTTCACACCACCTGCTATCGGACTCGTAAGTCAGACCATCCAGGTCTCCAAGTTTCCTCTGCTCAGTGCATGGAGACGCAGGCAGTTCCCAGCGAAGGCCAGACCATAACTTATACGCCACGGGAGGGATTTAGCTCACCCAGCTCTAAGCACCTATGCTCCAGCCATTCACTTCTTCAAATACTCAACCAACCAACATCAGCACTTTGGGGGCACAAAACACTTCAACCAGATCACCTATGTTCAGACGACTACTTCAGGGTGAGGTGGATCTTGCTGTAGAAGTGCTTTTTTTCTCTCCATTAATCGAATCTCTATGATGTAGACACAAACTCACAAATGCCAGCATTCATCTGGTGAAATTTTGCTCTTTGTCTCTCAGGCACCTGACTTCCCCACCACCTTAGGTACATATCTCCTTTAGTGCCTCAGAAATAACGTTTCCCACAGTGAAGCAACTTTTGGGGGCAGGAGGGAGGCAAGACATGACATGACACGACACACTATTGCCGTAAACCCATGATTTTCCTAATTATTCTATCAAAATGTTGCAACAAGTGTGAGTAATCTTTTAAAGGCATATAAACAGAATACCTACTGTGACACAAGTTTGCCAAAGAAACCTTCATTGCACCTTCTAAGCTGACAGCCTAGTTGGTGTCCATGAATGTGTGCAGCTAACATCACTGCCTTGTACTGAGAATTGAACAACTGTGTCCTGTATAATTCTCTGCATATTATTCCTGAATTACAGCATCCCTGCTATTTCTGACATTGGTCTTCTCCGCTATATTTGCTAATCTTAGTAAGTTATGGAGTATTTGGTTCTCTAAACGCCTCGGTATATGAGGGGAGTGGAGACAGATAAGCTCTTTTTGACCTCCTGACTCATAAAAAATTGGAAGAGAATCAAAACTAGCTCATCAAAATACAATGGGTCTGATTTATCTCTGTGTTACTCCCAAGCTATGTATTATACCACTTGGATCATGGGAGTTAAACGGATGCAACCTGGGTGTGACACAGAAAGAATTAGGCCTTTTCTCATTGGGATCCATTGGTAAAGCTGTAAGAAAAGTAACTTTGGCATGGCATTTTTAAAAAATATAGAAAAGTCTGTATCTTAAGGGATAAGCAGTGAAAATTTGGGTATTGGAGGGATATGACAGACTCACGCAGACTGCATGCCTCGAGCTAGACATGGCATTATTTGTATTTGCCTGAAATATAGCACGATACGCCAAAAGCAGCACTTTGAAGAAAGTTAAATGATCTGCTCTCCTGAATGAAATTTGCAAACACCCAGTTTCAACATTTATCCCTAATTTAAAGCACTGGCCAATTGAAAAAACAGCCCAGTAATTTCTAAAGAAATTCTGTGCCTCCAGTAGGTTTCTAGACTGATGGTGTCCTAAGCAACAGTATTATTTTCCGCATTACACTGCTGTTACTACGGTATTACAAATGTTTGATGCATGGACTGTACTGATGAAGATTCATAGAACTGCTATTTATTGGACTACTATTTCCTGAATTTCAATAAAAAGAGAAATGTAGACTTCAGAAAAGAAAAAAACCCCAAAGTTACTTTCTCTGCCTTCTCTCCTACTCTCTTCTAGCCAAACAACTGTATTACTGCAACATCATTTCAAAAACATTTACATAGTACTAGTGGGAAGGCAGTTAAGCAACGATACTTGTACGTGCCTGAACATTCGGCCAAGGTGAAAAATAAATAAAGCTGGCGAATATCTTACTTTTTACTGCATTCTACTATCTATTCCAACTAGAACAAGCGACAAATCAGAACAAATGTTTGTGCTTTTGCAGAAATGGAAAACAGCAAACATTTTCTAAGGAAAGGAAATAGCTGGTGGGAAGACAATAATGTTTTCAATTAGTAAGTAAGTGGAGCCCACATTCAAATTTCCATTTCAGTGAACAGGAGTAGGCTCATTTAATGAAATACAGAATTTGTACGGTGGCATGCATATCATTCTTTGGTAGATGAACAGTATGACAGTTTTAAAGATACCTTTAATTTAATATATTTGGCTTTAATCAAAATTGCATAGATAACTTGAAATAAGCACCTCATCAGGAGAAAGAAAACTGCAGAACTACTGACTTAATGTGTAATTAGTGCTAAAATCTGTTGGCTTTGGGATCGCAGAAAGGGAGGGTGGCGTATGTGATGCCAATATATGAAAATGCCTCTGAAGCTATCTGTGGAAGAGATGCTAGTAGGACTGATATGCATGGCAGAGAATTACCAGAGAGTATGCTTAAGAACAGAATAAACAGTAACACAGGTTAACAGGGAAGCGTAAGGGTGGCTTTTGGAGGCCACGTCTCGGTAATCTAGACAAGTTCTTTGAACGATCCTGCAGATATGGCTGACACGATGTACTTCCATTTCAAAAAGCTTCTGATGAAGCTATCTATCAAATTCAAACTATGCTGTCAAGGACGAAAAATAAAAAAAAGACATCAGGAAATAAAAATGTGTTTTCATTGCTAACTGAAAGCAAAAAAAAAAAAGGTTAGGAATAATTGGTTGCTTTCTTTTATAGTGGATGGATATTACTTGACCGTCTCACAGATGTATGTTCAATGCGTTCATAAATGATCTGGAAAATGGAGGAATAAAGAAGGACAGAGTTTTCTGATGATGTTAAATTACAGAGGTTAATAAAAACGAAAACTGACTGCCAATTGCTGCAAAAGGACCTCATGATGCTGAATGAGCACAAGATAAACAGGCAGATAAAAGTCAGTACCAATAAATACAGTCAGGCACACTGAAAAAAAGACCCCCGTCTCAGGTAATTACTTCTTCCTATAAGATTCCTAAGATTCAATTTTTCACAGTACAAGAATTACAGACAAATTAATAATCCAGTAGCAAATCTGCAATAAGAAATAAGTGTTTTTTCACATACTCCACAATTAAACCTTGGAACTCATTGCTACAAGATGCTTTGAATATCAAAAGAACAAATGAATACAGATGAATACAAAAGACACAACTAGTGGCAAAAAAAGACCCTTGGGGGCTATTAATTACAAAACTGCTATACAGTGTCTGGCTTCACTGTGTCTGCACAATAAATACCTCAAAGGAAGCTGAGACGGCTTTCTGTCTGCTTACCCTGTTCTTACACTTCTTTCCTGAACATCCAGTGTTGGCCACTGCCAAAGAAAGGATACTGGACTATAAGTACCTTTGCTTCAATCCAATGCAGCCATTTTTCTGTTGTGTGATGATCGTGGACACTGCCGGCACCCAAGTAATTTAAAACTGAGAGGCAAAACCATCTGCATTTCGGAATCAAGATACTCATCCTAAAATGGCTTACATTTAGGCATTGAGGAAGTGAATCAAAGCCTTTTGAGAAAACCCTTTGATAGATTTTAACAGAGTTACATTGCAGACTACAGCATCACCTTGTAAAAAAACCCAAAATAAATATTGCTATTATTGGTTAGAAATAGAGTATAGCTAAACTTCCAGAGCTGAACACTTCTGCTTGCAGAGAACACGGGGTAGAATCCACCTTGAATTGGGCCTAACCAACAGCCAAATTAAAAATACTAAGAGACTAATTCTAAAATAAGCAATGAAGAAAAAGATGCGGTAGTTGTTAATCTGATGCCTGGAATCCATGACATCCAGCTTCCAGGTGAGATTAATTACTTTTTAGAAATGCCCGTTTCTTTTCACTGAGTATAAAGGCAGTCCAAGTGACTTGTTCAGATGTAGAAGTCTTCTCTAGAGTTATCTAAAATCAGCTTAGATGATTCCCACAGCCCTGGCGTCTCACTGAAGACTGACTTAACTTTTATCTGTACCTCTTTTGCAAACCAAACTCCTCCACACAGTGCAATATTTGCAGAACAAATTACTTTGAAGAAATGCAAAGTCAATTTTAATGATAAATAGTAAATTTTGAGGTTACTGAACCTTAGAGTCAGAGAATGTTGTAAATACGCTGTAGCTACTTACATCGGTTTTAGGTCTTGCTCCAGTAGACCCTGGGTAAGGTAAACAGTCTAGATCCTGGTATTCTGCTCTTCTGTTTTTCCAAGATACCTTTCCTTGATGATCTCCATAAAAGCCTGTCTCTACTTGAACAGGGCACTGTAAGAGAATTTTAAAAACCCTGTAAATAAAGGCAAGTCATAAATATTTTAATGTGAACTGCAAGATAAAAACATTGGAATTTTATCTTTTTAAAGCTTTTTTTCTCTGATGTAAGGTAAACATTTGGCTTCAATCTTTTTTCTTAAAACCACCTGCTGCATCATTTTTACATTTTGCTAAGTATCTCGATATTATGTGAAGTGGTTTCCTTAACAGCTAGTACGCACAACTGGAGAACTAATAAATACTAGTACACCTTCCTAAATATCAAGGAACTGAATCACCTCTACCTTAGAAACAGAAATGGTTTTATTCGAATTATTTAAAACTATCTTTTCACTTTATTTCATGTTCGTTTTTCAAACTTGAACAGAGACCCAGCAAATTCCCATTTTCACATCACAGACACTGAACTTTCCAAATCCCCTTTTCCTTGTCCCCCACAAACCTGGGGAGATCTCGCTCAATTGCTCCACTCCCACACCATTTTTTGGAACTCTGGGCTGCACTGAATGCAATGCTGGGACGAGATCAACTGTGCAGCATTCCCCCATGTATCCTGGTTTGCCTGAAAATAACACCGAGGTGTGTGAGCAAGGAGCAAGCCGTGCTGCAATCCAGCAGGATCCATGCTGGGAACAATCAGGGAACCAGGATCATGGGCGCACTGCAGAGCGGTCCCAAGCTGTTGGGTACAATCAATCAAAATCAGCCCTTTTTCTGGCTGGTCCCCTTCACAAGAGGACAAATTTGCTGTTGGTCTTTAACAGCAACTGTCTAGTTCCCAGTTAGTATATTTTTATGGCTGTAAAATGAGGAGGCTTTGGAAAGCTGACAGAAGAATCAGTATACGGCCCCCCCAAAATTTGAAGATAATACACTATTGCAAAAGAATTAAGAGAATGTGTAAGTTAAAGACAAAATTTCTTCAATGAAAGTCATATCTCTAATAGAAGACAGGGTAATTATAGTCAAACAGGATTTTGGTGTCACTATCCATGAATGATAAAGGACTAAAATCAAAAAACGTGATTCTCATTCTTCAGATCTGCTGGCTTTTCTGTACTGAAACTGAGTACTAGACATCAAATGGCAACGAAGCAGATACATTAAACAACAGTGAAACGCACTGTTTACAGCAAGATTGGTTTATCTCTGCTATCTCATTTACAAAGTAGGTCCTTCTATATTGCTAAGAAAAACTTTTTTTTATAGGAAAGGTACAGCTTTTAGAGGAGCAGTACTATTAACTGCAGTTTTCCAAAGCTAGCAGCTTTGCTGTTAGTACATTCAGATAGCCCAGCTTTTTGTACTTATAGCATGTATTTGTAGCATTGGTGAGAGAAAATAATTTCATGCCGGTTAATTTTTTTCTGCCTTTTTTGGATCAGCTATGGAGTCATCCAGCCACTGCTATTGCCCAATGCTATTTCCAAATAAAAAAATGACCAGCAGTAACTTGCAGTTTACACAGAAGACTGACCAAGGGAAGTTAAACCTCTTAGCATTTTTCTGAAAGTTATTCTGTTTTGGAAAATACCTGAAATTTGTTCACCAAAATGCTACAAACCCCCTTACTCTGACCCTCTAGGTCCCATAACATTTATTCACCCAGTCCATTTTCATTAACTAGCAAATATTTAGACTTCTTCACGCAATTTTTTTGTCCAACGGCGTATTATTAATGACAGGTATCTCCACAACAGGAAAATGTAAAGAATAATAAAATATCAAATAGTTACTTCCATGAACAGATGAAAAAAATCCTTCAGTAGAAAACTGACTGGCTCAACCCAGTGATTAAATTACAGAATGTATTCCTGAGACACAGCAGCTGCCATACAAAATACTCCGTCATCTGTTAAAAATTGCCCACACTCTCAAGAGACCAATTTGCAGAGCAGCAGCTCCACCGAACGTGTTGCCACTCATACAGTAGTCACCTACTTCTGAGACCTCGGATCTACAAGTTGGCCTTGCATCTGTGAGCACTTCACCCCAAATCCTTTTCAATCATAATTTCCTGCGTCAGTTCCCAGTTTATATAATCAAAATAGGATAAAAACATATGAAGAACCCATAAGTGGTTCATTATTTTATAGAAGCCAAATTTACACAGTCACTAGTAAACATATGTCTGAGATAGATCTTCTTCCCATTCAAGTTTCATTGTGAGTGACAAGAATAAAACATTTGATACGTGTGGAACAAATTACAAGCTATAATAAGAAATATCGACCAAATGGGATGAATTGATAGAAGATAAATTACTTCTGCGACTTGTATGAAAACAAGAGTTTGTTCATTTTTTCCACTGCAACTGTCATTTTGAAATTTTCAAAATCTGTTTTTTCACAGTAAATTCATGGAGAGATTTAGAAGGATGTATTTTGCTTCTTTGCCTATACGGGAAGACGCAGGTCAGCCCATTTTGAGGCAAATTATTCTTAACTGTTTAAATTAGGGCAGATGATGCCCTTGTTCAGAAATGGTTTGACTACAAATACCTTTGCAGGAATAAGCAAAGGGCATCCCATCATCAGTTCCACAGCAGATTGTCCCTGAGTCTTTTCTTGTTCTGATCTTGCTGGTCTCATCAGGAAGACCTTTGTGTTAAATGACCTCT